>NC_091284.1:602871292-604266292 GCF_032444005.1 Ranitomeya imitator
ATTTCGAGCCTACATTCACGTTTTTTTTTGGCGGTGTGTTACCCTCGTTCTATACAATATTTTTCTGTTTAAATTAAAAATATACAGGCCACATATTGAACAGAGTGGTATTCCAGGGATTCAAGCTTCAGGAGGCTAATTTGCATATTCCAGGTGCCTTCTGGGAGAAGCGAAGTCTCCCTAAGCTAGAAGATCGTTGGGTACAGCCGGGACCAGCTGCTTCGAAAGCATCACCAAACCAGGGATTCAAGCTTCAGGAGGCTAATTTGCATATTCCAGGTGCCTTCTGGGAGAAGCGAAGTCTCCCTAAGCTAGAAGATCGTTGGGTACAGCCGGGACCAGCTGCTTCGAAAGCATCACCAAACCAGGGATTCAAGCTTCAGGAGGCTAATTTGCATATTCCAGGTGCCTTCTGGGAGAAGCGAAGTCTCCCTAAGCTAGAAGATCGTTGGGTACAGCCGGGACCAGCTGCTTCGAAAGCATCACCAAACCAGGGATTCAAGCTTCAGGAGGCTAATTTGCATATTCCAGGTGCCTTCTGGGAGAAGCGAAGTCTCCCTAAGCTAGAAGATCGTTGGGTACAGCCGGGACCAGCTGCTTCGAAAGCATCACCAAACCAGGGATTCAAGCTTCAGGAGGCTAATTTGCATATTCCAGGTGCCTTCTGGGAGAAGCGAAGTCTCCCTAAGCTAGAAGATCGTTGGGTACAGCCGGGACCAGCTGCTTCGAAAGCATCACCAAACCAGGGATTCAAGCTTCAGGAGGCTAATTTGCATATTCCAGGTGCCTTCTGGGAGAAGCGAAGTCTCCCTAAGCTAGAAGATCGTTGGGTACAGCCGGGACCAGCTGCTTCGAAAGCATCACCAAACCAGGGATTCAAGCTTCAGGAGGCTAATTTGCATATTCCAGGTGCCTTCTGGGAGAAGCGAAGTCTCCCTAAGCTAGAAGATCGTTGGGTACAGCCGGGACCAGCTGCTTCGAAAGCATCACCAAACCAGGGATTCAAGCTTCAGGAGGCTAATTTGCATATTCCAGGTGCCTTCTGGGAGAAGCGAAGTCTCCCTAAGCTAGAAGATCGTTGGGTACAGCCGGGACCAGCTGCTTCGAAAGCATCACCAAACCAGGGATTCAAGCTTCAGGAGGCTAATTTGCATATTCCAGGTGCCTTCTGGGAGAAGCGAAGTCTCCCTAAGCTAGAAGATCGTTGGGTACAGCCGGGACCAGCTGCTTCGAAAGCATCACCAAACCAGGGATTCAAGCTTCAGGAGGCTAATTTGCATATTCCAGGTGCCTTCTGGGAGAAGCGAAGTCTCCCTAAGCTAGAAGATCGTTGGGTACAGCCGGGACCAGCTGCTTCGAAAGCATCACCAAACCAGGGATTCAAGCTTCAGGAGGCTAATTTGCATATTCCAGGTGCCTTCTGGGAGAAGCGAAGTCTCCCTAAGCTAGAAGATCGTTGGGTACAGCCGGGACCAGCTGCTTCGAAAGCATCACCAAACCAGGGATTCAAGCTTCAGGAGGCTAATTTGCATATTCCAGGTGCCTTCTGGGAGAAGCGAAGTCTCCCTAAGCTAGAAGATCGTTGGGTACAGCCGGGACCAGCTGCTTCGAAAGCATCACCAAACCAGGGATTCAAGCTTCAGGAGGCTAATTTGCATATTCCAGGTGCCTTCTGGGAGAAGCGAAGTCTCCCTAAGCTAGAAGATCGTTGGGTACAGCCGGGACCAGCTGCTTCGAAAGCATCACCAAACCAGGGATTCAAGCTTCAGGAGGCTAATTTGCATATTCCAGGTGCCTTCTGGGAGAAGCGAAGTCTCCCTAAGCTAGAAGATCGTTGGGTACAGCCGGGACCAGCTGCTTCGAAAGCATCACCAAACCAGGGATTCAAGCTTCAGGAGGCTAATTTGCATATTCCAGGTGCCTTCTGGGAGAAGCGAAGTCTCCCTAAGCTAGAAGATCGTTGGGTACAGCCGGGACCAGCTGCTTCGAAAGCATCACCAAACCAGGGATTCAAGCTTCAGGAGGCTAATTTGCATATTCCAGGTGCCTTCTGGGAGAAGCGAAGTCTCCCTAAGCTAGAAGATCGTTGGGTACAGCCGGGACCAGCTGCTTCGAAAGCATCACCAAACCAGGGATTCAAGCTTCAGGAGGCTAATTTGCATATTCCAGGTGCCTTCTGGGAGAAGCGAAGTCTCCCTAAGCTAGAAGATCGTTGGGTACAGCCGGGACCAGCTGCTTCGAAAGCATCACCAAACCAGGGATTCAAGCTTCAGGAGGCTAATTTGCATATTCCAGGTGCCTTCTGGGAGAAGCGAAGTCTCCCTAAGCTAGAAGATCGTTGGGTACAGCCGGGACCAGCTGCTTCGAAAGCATCACCAAACCAGGGATTCAAGCTTCAGGAGGCTAATTTGCATATTCCAGGTGCCTTCTGGGAGAAGCGAAGTCTCCCTAAGCTAGAAGATCGTTGGGTACAGCCGGGACCAGCTGCTTCGAAAGCATCACCAAACCAGGGATTCAAGCTTCAGGAGGCTAATTTGCATATTCCAGGTGCCTTCTGGGAGAAGCGAAGTCTCCCTAAGCTAGAAGATCGTTGGGTACAGCCGGGACCAGCTGCTTCGAAAGCATCACCAAACCAGGGATTCAAGCTTCAGGAGGCTAATTTGCATATTCCAGGTGCCTTCTGGGAGAAGCGAAGTCTCCCTAAGCTAGAAGATCGTTGGGTACAGCCGGGACCAGCTGCTTCGAAAGCATCACCAAACCAGGGATTCAAGCTTCAGGAGGCTAATTTGCATATTCCAGGTGCCTTCTGGGAGAAGCGAAGTCTCCCTAAGCTAGCAAGATCGTTGGGTACAGCCGGGACCAGCTGCTTCGAAAGCATCACCAAACCAGGGATTCAAGCTTCAGGAGGCTAATTTGCATATTCCAGGTGCCTTCTGGGAGAAGCGAAGTCTCCCTAAGCTAGAAGATCGTTGGGTACAGCCGGGACCAGCTGCTTCGAAAGCATCACCAAACCAGGGATTCAAGCTTCAGGAGGCTAATTTGCATATTCCAGGTGCCTTCTGGGAGAAGCGAAGTCTCCCTAAGCTAGAAGATCGTTGGGTACAGCCGGGACCAGCTGCTTCGAAAGCATCACCAAACCAGGGATTCAAGCTTCAGGAGGCTAATTTGCATATTCCAGGTGCCTTCTGGGAGAAGCGAAGTCTCCCTAAGCTAGAAGATCGTTGGGTACAGCCGGGACCAGCTGCTTCGAAAGCATCACCAAACCAGGGATTCAAGCTTCAGGAGGCTAATTTGCATATTCCAGGTGCCTTCTGGGAGAAGCGAAGTCTCCCTAAGCTAGAAGATCGTTGGGTACAGCCGGGACCAGCTGCTTCGAAAGCATCACCAAACCAGGGATTCAAGCTTCAGGAGGCTAATTTGCATATTCCAGGTGCCTTCTGGGAGAAGCGAAGTCTCCCTAAGCTAGAAGATCGTTGGGTACAGCCGGGACCAGCTGCTTCGAAAGCATCACCAAACCAGGGATTCAAGCTTCAGGAGGCTAATTTGCATATTCCAGGTGCCTTCTGGGAGTCTGGGAGAAGCGAAGTCTCCCTAAGCTAGAAGATCGTTGGTACAGCCGGGACCAGCTGCTTCGAAAGCATCACCAAACCAGGGATTCAAGCTTCAGGAGGCTAATTTGCATATTCCAGGTGCCTTCTGGGAGAAGCGAAGTCTCCCTAAGCTAGAAGATCGTTGGGTACAGCCGGGACCAGCTGCTTCGAAAGCATCACCAAACCAGGGATTCAAGCTTCAGGAGGCTAATTTGCATATTCCAGGTGCCTTCTGGGAGAAGCGAAGTCTCCCTAAGCTAGAAGATCGTTGGGTACAGCCGGGACCAGCTGCTTCGAAAGCATCACCAAACCAGGGATTCAAGCTTCAGGAGGCTAATTTGCATATTCCAGGTGCCTTCTGGGAGAAGCGAAGTCTCCCTAAGCTAGAAGATCGTTGGGTACAGCCGGGACCAGCTGCTTCGAAAGCATCACCAAACCAGGGATTCAAGCTTCAGGAGGCTAATTTGCATATTCCAGGTGCCTTCTGGGAGAAGCGAAGTCTCCCTAAGCTAGAAGATCGTTGGGTACAGCCGGGACCAGCTGCTTCGAAAGCATCACCAAACCAGGGATTCAAGCTTCAGGAGGCTAATTTGCATATTCCAGGTGCCTTCTGGGAGAAGCGAAGTCTCCCTAAGCTAGAAGATCGTTGGGTACAGCCGGGACCAGCTGCTTCGAAAGCATCACCAAACCAGGGATTCAAGCTTCAGGAGGCTAATTTGCATATTCCAGGTGCCTTCTGGGAGAAGCGAAGTCTCCCTAAGCTAGAAGATCGTTGGGTACAGCCGGGACCAGCTGCTTCGAAAGCATCACCAAACCAGGGATTCAAGCTTCAGGAGGCTAATTTGCATATTCCAGGTGCCTTCTGGGAGAAGCGAAGTCTCCCTAAGCTAGAAGATCGTTGGGTACAGCCGGGACCAGCTGCTTCGAAAGCATCACCAAACCAGGGATTCAAGCTTCAGGAGGCTAATTTGCATATTCCAGGTGCCTTCTGGGAGAAGCGAAGTCTCCCTAAGCTAGAAGATCGTTGGGTACAGCCGGGACCAGCTGCTTCGAAAGCATCACCAAACCAGGGATTCAAGCTTCAGGAGGCTAATTTGCATATTCCAGGTGCCTTCTGGGAGAAGCGAAGTCTCCCTAAGCTAGAAGATCGTTGGGTACAGCCGGGACCAGCTGCTTCGAAAGCATCACCAAACCAGGGATTCAAGCTTCAGGAGGCTAATTTGCATATTCCAGGTGCCTTCTGGGAGAAGCGAAGTCTCCCTAAGCTAGAAGATCGTTGGGTACAGCCGGGACCAGCTGCTTCGAAAGCATCACCAAACCAGGGATTCAAGCTTCAGGAGGCTAATTTGCATATTCCAGGTGCCTTCTGGGAGAAGCGAAGTCTCCCTAAGCTAGAAGATCGTTGGGTACAGCCGGGACCAGCTGCTTCGAAAGCATCACCAAACCAGGGATTCAAGCTTCAGGAGGCTAATTTGCATATTCCAGGTGCCTTCTGGGAGAAGCGAAGTCTCCCTAAGCTAGAAGATCGTTGGGTACAGCCGGGACCAGCTGCTTCGAAAGCATCACCAAACCAGGGATTCAAGCTTCAGGAGGCTAATTTGCATATTCCAGGTGCCTTCTGGGAGAAGCGAAGTCTCCCTAAGCTAGAAGATCGTTGGGTACAGCCGGGACCAGCTGCTTCGAAAGCATCACCAAACCAGGGATTCAAGCTTCAGGAGGCTAATTTGCATATTCCAGGTGCCTTCTGGGAGAAGCGAAGTCTCCCTAAGCTAGAAGATCGTTGGGTACAGCCGGGACCAGCTGCTTCGAAAGCATCACCAAACCAGGGATTCAAGCTTCAGGAGGCTAATTTGCATATTCCAGGTGCCTTCTGGGAGAAGCGAAGTCTCCCTAAGCTAGAAGATCGTTGGGTACAGCCGGGACCAGCTGCTTCGAAAGCATCACCAAACCAGGGATTCAAGCTTCAGGAGGCTAATTTGCATATTCCAGGTGCCTTCTGGGAGAAGCGAAGTCTCCCTAAGCTAGAAGATCGTTGGGTACAGCCGGGACCAGCTGCTTCGAAAGCATCACCAAACCAGGGATTCAAGCTTCAGGAGGCTAATTTGCATATTCCAGGTGCCTTCTGGGAGAAGCGAAGTCTCCCTAAGCTAGAAGATCGTTGGGTACAGCCGGGACCAGCTGCTTCGAAAGCATCACCAAACCAGGGATTCAAGCTTCAGGAGGCTAATTTGCATATTCCAGGTGCCTTCTGGGAGAAGCGAAGTCTCCCTAAGCTAGAAGATCGTTGGGTACAGCCGGGACCAGCTGCTTCGAAAGCATCACCAAACCAGGGATTCAAGCTTCAGGAGGCTAATTTGCATATTCCAGGTGCCTTCTGGGAGAAGCGAAGTCTCCCTAAGCTAGAAGATCGTTGGGTACAGCCGGGACCAGCTGCTTCGAAAGCATCACCAAACCAGGGATTCAAGCTTCAGGAGGCTAATTTGCATATTCCAGGTGCCTTCTGGGAGAAGCGAAGTCTCCCTAAGCTAGAAGATCGTTGGGTACAGCCGGGACCAGCTGCTTCGAAAGCATCACCAAACCAGGGATTCAAGCTTCAGGAGGCTAATTTGCATATTCCAGGTGCCTTCTGGGAGAAGCGAAGTCTCCCTAAGCTAGAAGATCGTTGGGTACAGCCGGGACCAGCTGCTTCGAAAGCATCACCAAACCAGGGATTCAAGCTTCAGGAGGCTAATTTGCATATTCCAGGTGCCTTCTGGGAGAAGCGAAGTCTCCCTAAGCTAGAAGATCGTTGGGTACAGCCGGGACCAGCTGCTTCGAAAGCATCACCAAACCAGGGATTCAAGCTTCAGGAGGCTAATTTGCATATTCCAGGTGCCTTCTGGGAGAAGCGAAGTCTCCCTAAGCTAGAAGATCGTTGGGTACAGCCGGGACCAGCTGCTGCGAAAGCATCACCAAACCAGGGATTCAAGCTTCAGGAGGCTAATTTGCATATTCCAGGTGCCTTCTGGGAGAAGCGAAGTCTCCCTAAGCTAGAAGATCGTTGGGTACAGCCGGGACCAGCTGCTGCGAAAGCATCACCAAACCAGGGATTCAAGCTTCAGGAGGCTAATTTGCATATTCCAGGTGCCTTCTGGGAGAAGCGAAGTCTCCCTAAGCTAGAAGATCGTTGGGTACAGCCGGGACCAGCTGCTGCGAAAGCATCACCAAACCAGGGATTCAAGCTTCAGGAGGCTAATTTGCATATTCCAGGTGCCTTCTGGGAGAAGCGAAGTCTCCCTAAGCTAGAAGATCGTTGGGTACAGCCGGGACCAGCTGCTGCGAAAGCATCACCAAACCAGGGATTCAAGCTTCAGGAGGCTAATTTGCATATTCCAGGTGCCTTCTGGGAGAAGCGAAGTCTCCCTAAGCTAGAAGATCGTTGGGTACAGCCGGGACCAGCTGCTGCGAAAGCATCACCAAACCAGGGATTCAAGCTTCAGGAGGCTAATTTGCATATTCCAGGTGCCTTCTGGGAGAAGCGAAGTCTCCCTAAGCTAGAAGATCGTTGGGTACAGCCGGGACCAGCTGCTGCGAAAGCATCACCAAACCAGGGATTCAAGCTTCAGGAGGCTAATTTGCATATTCCAGGTGCCTTCTGGGAGAAGCGAAGTCTCCCTAAGCTAGAAGATCGTTGGGTACAGCCGGGACCAGCTGCTGCGAAAGCATCACCAAACCAGGGATTCAAGCTTCAGGAGGCTAATTTGCATATTCCAGGTGCCTTCTGGGAGAAGCGAAGTCTCCCTAAGCTAGAAGATCGTTGGGTACAGCCGGGACCAGCTGCTGCGAAAGCATCACCAAACCAGGGATTCAAGCTTCAGGAGGCTAATTTGCATATTCCAGGTGCCTTCTGGGAGAAGCGAAGTCTCCCTAAGCTAGAAGATCGTTGGGTACAGCCGGGACCAGCTGCTTCGAAAGCATCACCAAACCAGGGATTCAAGCTTCAGGAGGCTAATTTGCATATTCCAGGTGCCTTCTGGGAGAAGCGAAGTCTCCCTAAGCTAGAAGATCGTTGGGTACAGCCGGGACCAGCTGCTTCGAAAGCATCACCAAACCAGGGATTCAAGCTTCAGGAGGCTAATTTGCATATTCCAGGTGCCTTCTGGGAGAAGCGAAGTCTCCCTAAGCTAGAAGATCGTTGGGTACAGCCGGGACCAGCTGCTTCGAAAGCATCACCAAACCAGGGATTCAAGCTTCAGGAGGCTAATTTGCATATTCCAGGTGCCTTCTGGGAGAAGCGAAGTCTCCCTAAGCTAGAAGATCGTTGGGTACAGCCGGGACCAGCTGCTTCGAAAGCATCACCAAACCAGGGATTCAAGCTTCAGGAGGCTAATTTGCATATTCCAGGTGCCTTCTGGGAGAAGCGAAGTCTCCCTAAGCTAGAAGATCGTTGGGTACAGCCGGGACCAGCTGCTTCGAAAGCATCACCAAACCAGGGATTCAAGCTTCAGGAGGCTAATTTGCATATTCCAGGTGCCTTCTGGGAGAAGCGAAGTCTCCCTAAGCTAGAAGATCGTTGGGTACAGCCGGGACCAGCTGCTTCGAAAGCATCACCAAACCAGGGATTCAAGCTTCAGGAGGCTAATTTGCATATTCCAGGTGCCTTCTGGGAGAAGCGAAGTCTCCCTAAGCTAGAAGATCGTTGGGTACAGCCGGGACCAGCTGCTTCGAAAGCATCACCAAACCAGGGATTCAAGCTTCAGGAGGCTAATTTGCATATTCCAGGTGCCTTCTGGGAGAAGCGAAGTCTCCCTAAGCTAGAAGATCGTTGGGTACAGCCGGGACCAGCTGCTTCGAAAGCATCACCAAACCAGGGATTCAAGCTTCAGGAGGCTAATTTGCATATTCCAGGTGCCTTCTGGGAGAAGCGAAGTCTCCCTAAGCTAGAAGATCGTTGGGTACAGCCGGGACCAGCTGCTTCGAAAGCATCACCAAACCAGGGATTCAAGCTTCAGGAGGCTAATTTGCATATTCCAGGTGCCTTCTGGGAGAAGCGAAGTCTCCCTAAGCTAGAAGATCGTTGGGTACAGCCGGGACCAGCTGCTTCGAAAGCATCACCAAACCAGGGATTCAAGCTTCAGGAGGCTAATTTGCATATTCCAGGTGCCTTCTGGGAGAAGCGAAGTCTCCCTAAGCTAGAAGATCGTTGGGTACAGCCGGGACCAGCTGCTTCGAAAGCATCACCAAACCAGGGATTCAAGCTTCAGGAGGCTAATTTGCATATTCCAGGTGCCTTCTGGGAGAAGCGAAGTCTCCCTAAGCTAGAAGATCGTTGGGTACAGCCGGGACCAGCTGCTTCGAAAGCATCACCAAACCAGGGATTCAAGCTTCAGGAGGCTAATTTGCATATTCCAGGTGCCTTCTGGGAGAAGCGAAGTCTCCCTAAGCTAGAAGATCGTTGGGTACAGCCGGGACCAGCTGCTTCGAAAGCATCACCAAACCAGGGATTCAAGCTTCAGGAGGCTACTTTGCATATTCCAGGTGCCTTCTGGGAGAAGCGAAGTCTCCCTAAGCTAGAAGATCGTTGGGTACAGCCGGGACCAGCTGCTTCGAAAGCATCACCAAACCAGGGATTCAAGCTTCAGGAGGCTAATTTGCATATTCCAGGTGCCTTCTGGGAGAAGCGAAGTCTCCCTAAGCTAGAAGATCGTTGGGTACAGCCGGGACCAGCTGCTTCGAAAGCATCACCAAACCAGGGATTCAAGCTTCAGGAGGCTACTTTGCATATTCCAGGTGCCTTCTGGGAGAAGCGAAGTCTCCCTAAGCTAGAAGATCGTTGGGTACAGCCGGGACCAGCTGCTTCGAAAGCATCACCAAACCAGGGATTCAAGCTTCAGGAGGCTAATTTGCATATTCCAGGTGCCTTCTGGGAGAAGCGAAGTCTCCCTAAGCTAGAAGATCGTTGGGTACAGCCGGGACCAGCTGCTTCGAAAGCATCACCAAACCAGGGATTCAAGCTTCAGGAGGCTACTTTGCATATTCCAGGTGCCTTCTGGGAGAAGCGAAGTCTCCCTAAGCTAGAAGATCGTTGGGTACAGCCGGGACCAGCTGCTTCGAAAGCATCACCAAACCAGGGATTCAAGCTTCAGGAGGCTAATTTGCATATTCCAGGTGCCTTCTGGGAGAAGCGAAGTCTCCCTAAGCTAGAAGATCGTTGGGTACAGCCGGGACCAGCTGCTTCGAAAGCATCACCAAACCAGGGATTCAAGCTTCAGGAGGCTACTTTGCATATTCCAGGTGCCTTCTGGGAGAAGCGAAGTCTCCCTAAGCTAGAAGATCGTTGGGTACAGCCGGGACCAGCTGCTTCGAAAGCATCACCAAACCAGGGATTCAAGCTTCAGGAGGCTAATTTGCATATTCCAGGTGCCTTCTGGGAGAAGCGAAGTCTCCCTAAGCTAGAAGATCGTTGGGTACAGCCGGGACCAGCTGCTTCGAAAGCATCACCAAACCAGGGATTCAAGCTTCAGGAGGCTAATTTGCATATTCCAGGTGCCTTCTGGGAGAAGGGAAGTCTCCCTAAGCTAGAAGATCGTTGGGTACAGCCGGGACCAGCTGCTTCGAAAGCATCACCAAACCAGGGATTCAAGCTTCAGGAGGCTAATTTGCATATTCCAGGTGCCTTCTGGGAGAAGCGAAGTCTCCCTAAGCTAGAAGATCGTTGGGTACAGCCGGGACCAGCTGCTTCGAAAGCATCACCAAACCAGGGATTCAAGCTTCAGGAGGCTAATTTGCATATTCCAGGTGCCTTCTGGGAGAAGCGAAGTCTCCCTAAGCTAGAAGATCGTTGGGTACAGCCGGGACCAGCTGCTTCGAAAGCATCACCAAACCAGGGATTCAAGCTTCAGGAGGCTACTTTGCATATTCCAGGTGCCTTCTGGGAGAAGCGAAGTCTCCCTAAGCTAGAAGATCGTTGGGTACAGCCGGGACCAGCTGCTTCGAAAGCATCACCAAACCAGGGATTCAAGCTTCAGGAGGCTAATTTGCATATTCCAGGTGCCTTCTGGGAGAAGCGAAGTCTCCCTAAGCTAGAAGATCGTTGGGTACAGCCGGGACCAGCTGCTTCGAAAGCATCACCAAACCAGGGATTCAAGCTTCAGGAGGCTACTTTGCATATTCCAGGTGCCTTCTGGGAGAAGCGAAGTCTCCCTAAGCTAGAAGATCGTTGGGTACAGCCGGGACCAGCTGCTTCGAAAGCATCACCAAACCAGGGATTCAAGCTTCAGGAGGCTAATTTGCATATTCCAGGTGCCTTCTGGGAGAAGCGAAGTCTCCCTAAGCTAGAAGATCGTTGGGTACAGCCGGGACCAGCTGCTTCGAAAGCATCACCAAACCAGGGATTCAAGCTTCAGGAGGCTACTTTGCATATTCCAGGTGCCTTCTGGGAGAAGCGAAGTCTCCCTAAGCTAGAAGATCGTTGGGTACAGCCGGGACCAGCTGCTTCGAAAGCATCACCAAACCAGGGATTCAAGCTTCAGGAGGCTAATTTGCATATTCCAGGTGCCTTCTGGGAGAAGCGAAGTCTCCCTAAGCTAGAAGATCGTTGGGTACAGCCGGGACCAGCTGCTTCGAAAGCATCACCAAACCAGGGATTCAAGCTTCAGGAGGCTACTTTGCATATTCCAGGTGCCTTCTGGGAGAAGCGAAGTCTCCCTAAGCTAGAAGATCGTTGGGTACAGCCGGGACCAGCTGCTTCGAAAGCATCACCAAACCAGGGATTCAAGCTTCAGGAGGCTAATTTGCATATTCCAGGTGCCTTCTGGGAGAAGCGAAGTCTCCCTAAGCTAGAAGATCGTTGGGTACAGCCGGGACCAGCTGCTTCGAAAGCATCACCAAACCAGGGATTCAAGCTTCAGGAGGCTAATTTGCATATTCCAGGTGCCTTCTGGGAGAAGCGAAGTCTCCCTAAGCTAGAAGATCGTTGGGTACAGCCGGGACCAGCTGCTTCGAAAGCATCACCAAACCAGGGATTCAAGCTTCAGGAGGCTAATTTGCATATTCCAGGTGCCTTCTGGGAAAAGCGAAGAGTCTCCCTAAGCTAGAAGATCGTTGGGTACAGCCGGGACCAGCTGCTTGGAAAGAATCACCGAATTTTTGCCTGTAGGACATTATTGCAAGAGAGCTTGGCTGAGTAGATTACACAAGAAGGAAAACACACAGCAAGTCAGCAGGATCTAGGAGCAACATGGCAGATGTGACAACCTACATGGTGAGCTGCAGCAAGTGCTACATGTTCACAGATCGACCAGAAGAAGAATCCAATTTCACCTGTCAGAAGTGTAGACTAGTGGCCCTTTTAGAAGAAAAGGTGCGGGGTCTGGAAGAAAGAATAGCAACTTTGAAACTCATCAAAGAGAATGAAGACTTTCTAGACAGAACAGAAGCATCTCTACTGGTCACAGAAGGTGCAAAAAGTGTCAGAGAACCTCCAAAAGCAGATGAGTGGAAGCATGTGACCAAAAGAAGCAAGAAGACCATGGAGAAATCACCAACCACACAACTGAAGAACCGATATCAAATCTTTGTAGAGGATGAAGATGGCACACCTAAGAAGGAAGCAATACCAGCAAGCAAAAAAGAAAAGGGTACACAGCAACAAGTGACAGCAAAAAGTACAGCCAAGAAGCAACGAAGAGTGGTGGTGGTGGGAGACTCACTACTGAGAGGCACAGAAGCAGCCATCTGCAGACCGGACATAACTGCAAGAGAAGTATGCTGCCTTCCAGGTGCGATGATCAAGGATGTGACCGATAGGATACCAAAGCTCTTCAGCTCCAAGGACGTCCACCCATTTCTTCTGATACATGTTGGCACCAATGACACGGCAAGGAAGGACCTACCGACAATCTGCAAGGACTTTGAAGAGTTGGGGAAGAAAGTAAAGGAACTGGATGCACAGGTAGTTTTTTCTTCTATCCTTCCAGTAGACGGGCATGGCACCAGGAGATGGAACAGGATCCTTGATGCAAACAACTGGCTAAGACGATGGTGCAGACAACAAGGATTTGGATTCCTGGACCACGGTGTGAATTACTGGTATGATGGACTCCTCGCCAGAGACGGACTACACCTCAACAAACCTGGGAAACACACATTCGCCAGAAGACTCGCTACACTCATCAGGAGGGCGTTAAACTAGAAGAAGAGGGGACGGGAAGAAAAACATTAGACTCGAACAAAGACGACCCAGGAAAACATACTCAGAAGGGAGGTAAGAACATTTCTAAAACAATCCACAGTGAGGAGATTGGAACAAAACAAAATCCTCTAAACTGCATGCTCGCAAACGCCAGAAGCCTGACAAACAAGATGGAAGAACTAGAAGCAGAAATATCTACAGGTAACTTTGACATAGTGGGAATAACCGAGACATGGTTAGATGAAAGCTATGACTGGGCAGTTAACTTACAGGGTTACAGTCTGTTTAGAAAGGATCGTAAAAATCGGAGAGGAGGAGGGGTTTGTCTCTATGTAAAGTCTTGTCTAAAGTCCACTTTAAGGGAGGATATTAGCGAAGGAAATGAGGATGTCGAGTCCATATGGGTTGAAATTCATGGAGGGAAAAATGGTAACAAAATTCTCATTGGGGTCTGTTACAAACCCCCAAATATAACAGAAAGCATGGAAAGTCTACTTCTAAAGCAGATAGATGAAGCTGCAACCCATAATGAGGTCCTGGTTATGGGGGACTTTAACTACCCGGATATTAACTGGGAAACAGAAACCTGTGAAACCCATAAAGGCAACAGGTTTCTGCTAATAACCAAGAAAAATTATCTTTCACAATTGGTGCAGAATCCAACCAGAGGAGCAGCACTTTTAGACCTAATACTATCTAATAGACCTGACAGAATAACAAATCTGCAGGTGGTTGGGCATTTAGGAAATAGCGACCACAATATTGTGCAGTTTCACCTGTCTTTCACTAGGGGGACTTGTCAGGGAGTCACAAAAACATTGAACTTTCGGAAGGCAAAGTTTGAACAGCTTAGAGATGCCCTTAATCTGGTAGACTGGGACAATATCCTCAGAAATGAGAATACAGATAATAAATGGGAAATGTTTAAGAACATCCTAAATAGGCAGTGTAAGCGGTTTATACCTTGTGGGAATAAAAGGACTAGAAATAGGAAAAACCCAATGTGGCTAAACAAAGAAGTAAGACAGGCAATTAACAGTAAAAAGAAAGCATTTGCACTACTAAAGCAGGATGGCACCATTGAAGCTCTAAAAAACTATAGGGAGAAAAATACTTTATCTAAAAAACTAATTAAAGCTGCCAAAAAGGAAACAGAGAAGCACATTGCTAAGGAGAGTAAAACTAATCCCAAACTGTTCTTCAACTATATCAATAGTAAAAGAATAAAAACTGAAAATGTAGTCCCCTTAAAAAATAGTGAGGAAAGAATGGTTGTAGATGACGAGGAAAAAGCTAACATATTAAACACCTTCTTCTCCACGGTATTCACGGTGGAAAATGAAATGCTAGGTGAAATCCCAAGAAACAATGAAAACCCTATATTAAGGGTCACCAATCTAACCCAAGAAGAGGTGCGAAACCGGCTAAATAAGATTAAAATAGATAAATCTCCGGGTCCGGATGGCATACACCCACGAGTACTAAGAGAACTAAGTAATGTAATAGATAAACCATTATTTCTTATTTTTAGTGACTCTATAGCGACAGGGTCTGTTCCGCAGGACTGGCGCATAGCAAATGTGGTGCCAATATTCAAAAAGGGCTCTAAAAGTGAACCTGGAAATTATAGGCCAGTAAGTCTAACCTCTATTGTTGGTAAAATATTTGAAGGGTTTCTGAGGGATGTTATTCTGGATTATCTTAATGAGAATAACTGTTTAACTTCATATCAGCATGGGTTTATGAGAAATCGCTCCTGTCAAACCAATCTAATCAGTTTTTATGAAGAGGTAAGCTATAGACTGGACCACGGTGAGTCATTGGACGTGGTATATCTCGATTTTTCCAAAGCGTTTGATATCGTGCCGCACAAGAGGTTGGTACACAAAATGAGAATGCTTGGTCTGGGGGAAAATGTGTGTAAATGGGTTAGTAACTGGCTTAGTGATAGAAAGCAGAGGGTGGTTATAAATGGTATAGTCTCTAACTGGGTCGCTGTGACCAGTGGGGTACCGCAGGGGTCAGTATTGGGACCTGTTCTCTTCAACATATTCATTAATGATCTGGTAGAAGGTTTACACAGTAAAATATCGATATTTGCAGATGATACAAAACTATGTAAAGCAGTTAATACAAGAGAAGATAGTATTCTGCTACAGATGGATCTGGATAAGTTGGAAACTTGGGCTGAAAGGTGGCAGATGAGGTTTAACAATGATAAATGTAAGGTTATACACATGGGAAGAGGGAATCAATATCACCATTACACACTGAACGGGAAACCACTGGGTAAATCTGACAGGGAGAAGGATTTGGGGATCCTAGTTAATGATAAACTTACCTGGAGCAGCCAGTGCCAGGCAGCAGCTGCCAAGGCAAACAGGATCATGGGGTGCATTAAAAGAGGTCTGGATACACATGATGAGAGCATTATACTGCCTCTGTACAAATCCCTAGTTAGACCGCACATGGAGTACTGTGTCCAGTTTTGGGCACCGGTGCTCAGGAAGGATATAATGGAACTAGAGAGAGTACAAAGGAGGGCAACAAAATTAATGAAGGGGATGGGAGAACTACAATACCCAGATAGATTAGCGAAATTAGGATTATTTAGTCTAGAAAAAAGACGACTGAGGGGCGATCTAATAACCATGTATAAGTATATAAGGGGACAATACAAATATCTCGCTGAGGATCTGTTTATACCAAGGAAGGTGACGGGCACAAGGGGGCATTCTTTGCGTCTGGAGGAGAGAAGGTTTTTCCACCAACATAGAAGAGGATTCTTTACTGTTAGGGCAGTGAGAATCTGGAATTGCTTGCCTGAGGAGGTGGTGATGGCGAACTCAGTCGAGGGGTTCAAGAGAGGCCTGGATGTCTTCCTGGAGCAGAACAATATTGTATCATACAATTATTAGGTTCTGTAGAAGGACGTAGATCTGGGTATTTATTATGATGGAATATAGGCTGAACTGGATGGACAAATGTCTTTTTTCGGCCTTACTAACTATGTTACTATGTGAATCAAGCTGCAATCCTGGAAAAACAGTTGATTCCTTCTGCTCAGGCAATGTTCCCAACTCTGAGGACTGTTTTTTCCTGCAGGACAATGCACCATGCCACACAGCTAGGTCAATCAAGGTGTGGATGAAGAACAACCACATCAAATTGTTGTCATTACCAGCCCAATTTCCAGACCTAAACTCTATTGAAAACCTCTGGAATGTAATCAAGAGGAAGATGGATAGTCACAAGGAATCAAACAAAGAATAACTGCTTACATTTTTGTACCAGGAGTGGCATAAGGCCGCCCAAAAGCAGTGTGAAAGACTGGTGGAAAGCATGCCAAGATGCATGAAAGCTGTGATTAAAAATCATGGATATTCCACAAAATATTGATTTCTGAACTCTTCCTGAGTTAAAACATTAGTATTGTTTTTTCTAAATAATTATGAACTTGTTTTCTTAGCATTATTTGAGGTCTGCAAGCACTGCATTTTTTTTATTTTGACCGTTTCTCTTTTTCTGAAAATAAACACAAAATTTAGTGCTTGGAAATTCGATGGTATGTTGTCAGTAGTTTATAGGATAAAAGAGCAATTTACATTTTACTCAAAAAAATACCTATGAAGAGAAATATCAGACAAACTGAAAATGTTGCGGTCTCTTAATTTTTGCCAGAGCTGTATTTTCCGTGACAATTTGATTTCAGCAGCCAATGACACAAGCCATGGTGTCAGGACATTGTGAATGTTTTATGCACCCTGATTGGCTAGCCGCAATGTGCACACATAAAGTTAGGGAAAAAAAAGTTTACAAGAACGCCGCTCCTCTGAGTTCTGCAAACCCCTTCCCCTCACCAAACATATGCAAAACGCTCATGATATAACACTAGTGATGAGCAAATATACTCGTTACTCGAGATTTTCCAAGCATGCTTGGGTGTCCTCCGAGTATTTGTAAGTACTCGGAGAATTCGTTTTCAGCGCCGCAGCTGAATGATTTACATCTGTTAGCCAGCTTGATTACATGTGGGGATTCCCTAGCAACCAGGCAACCCCCACATGTACTTATGCTGGCTAACAGATGTAAATAATTCAGCTGCGGTGCTGAAAACTAAATCACCAAGTACTTACAAATTCTCGGAGGACACCCGGGCGTGCTCGGAAAATCTCGAGTGCTGAGTATATTTGCTCAACACTATATGCCACCAATATCATTGCAAAAGTGCTGAAAATATTTTTATGGCAGCACGAATATTTTCCCGCACTTTTACCGAATGTTGTCGATTTTTATCAATTTTATTAAATTTTGTTCGTGTTTCCGATCATGATTCTGAATGTGTCATATTCATGCCGAATTTATGTTTGGCAATCTTTTTCTTAACAAATTTGCTCATCACTAGTTATGAGCATATGTTATCTTAAAACTTCTATATAATGATCTATAATTTGTAAAGCGCTGCGGAATATGTTGGCGCTATATAAATAAAAATTATTATTATTATTATTATTATTATTATTATTATCAGCATTGATAGTGCCTTTGAAAATGTGTAAGTTGCCCATGGGTACTAATATAGACTTTTGAACTGTGCACTGATAATAAGCTGGATGATCCCTCTTCTCTTGAGTCCTCAGGACATGGCATTTGTGATTTGCATAAAGAATTACAAATTTGTCTCAGTCCATTTTAAATTAATCTTGACTCATAGAAGATTCTAACATTTTAGAATTGTGTTGATATATAGTTTCTACTTTGCACTATAGAGCTTTATCTTACACTAGATGGTGGCCCGATTCTAACGCATCGGGTATTCCTCGAATATGCATGTCCACGTAGTATATTGCACAGCCCACGTAGTATTTTGCCCAACCATGTAGTATATTGCCCAGCCACGTAGTATATTGCCCAGCCACATAGTATATTGCCCAGTCACGTAGTATGTTGCCCAGCGACGTAGTATATTGCCCAGCCATGTAGTATATTGCCCAGCCACGTAGTATGTTGCCCAGCCACATAGTATATTGCCTAGCCACATAGTATATTGCCCAGTGACGTAGTATATTGCCCAGCCACATAGTATATTGCCCAGTCACGTAGTATATTGCCCAGTCACATAGTATATTGCCCAGTCACATAGTATATTGCCCAGTCACATAGTATATTGCCTAGTTGCGTAGTACATTTCCCAGTCACGTAGTATATTGCCCAGTCACGTAGTATATTGCCCAGCCACGTAGTATATTGCACAGCGACGTAGTATAAAACACAGAGCCAGGTAGTATACAGCACAGACACATAGTATACTGCCCAGTCACGTAGTATATTGGCCAGTCACGTAGCATATTGCCCAGCTACTTAGTATATTGCCCAGCCATGTATGTAACAGGTTAAAAAATAAAAAAGAAACATATACTCACCCTCCGAAGGCCCCTTGTAGTCCTGTCGCCTGTGTGCGGTGCACTTGGCAGCCTCCGGTCCCAGGGTTGATATGAGCGCAGGACCTGTGATGACGTCGCGCTCACATGACCGTGACGTCATGGAAGGTCCTTCTCGCATTGCATCTTTGGAACCGGAACCTGCTGCTTGTACTGCTGAGGACAGCACGCAGGTCGGAGGGTGAGAATAACCTTTTTTTTATTATTATTATTTTTAACATTAGATCGTTTTACTATTGATGCTGCATACGCAGCATCAATAGTAAAAAGTTGGTCACACAGGGTTAATAACTGCGTAACCGCGCTCCGGTAACGCTGGCATTAACCCTGTGTGAGGGCTGACTGGATGACTGGAGGGGAGTATGGAGCGGGCACTGACTGCGGGGAAGAAAGAGTGGCCATATTGCTGCCGGACTGTGGCCGTCGCTGATTGGTCGTGGCAATGGTCGTGGGCGTTTTGCCACGACCAATCAGCGACTTGGATTCCATGACAGACAGAGGCCGCGACCAATGAATATCCGTGACAGACAAAAAGACAGAAGGATAGACAGACAGAAAGACAGAAGTGACCCTTTGACAATTATATAGTAGATTTGCTGATTGCACGGCAAAGTATTATCACAGACAATTATATTTGGAAGTCCTTGTGGTGATTTGCATGACCAAAACATTCCTGTCTTTATTGCAGTGTTGCTTGCGGGCCCATAGAACACGAGCATACATAATCTTTGAATCTTTTGATGATATTATTATTTATTACTAAAGCTCCATTTATTCCATGGTGCTTTACATGTGAAGAGTGGTATACATAATAAAAATCAAGTACAGTAATCTTAAACAATACAAGTCACGACTGGTACAGAAGGTGAGAGAAACCTGCCCGCGAGGGCTCACAATCTACAAGGGATGGGTGAGGATACAGAAGGTGAGGGCAGAGCATGCAGGTACGTACCGGGAGACTAGGTCAAAGATGTATGGAGTAGATAGGTTGTGGATGGCTTTGTATGTTATGATTAGGGTTTTGAAATGGAGTCTCTGGGTAATAGGGTGTCAGTGCAGGGATTGACAGAGGGGAGAGGCCGGGGAAGAGTAGGGGTACAGGTGGATTAGTGGGGCAGCATAGTTTAGAATAGATTGGAGGGGTGTGAGAGTGTTAAGGCCCCTTCACATTTAGCGACGCTGCAGCGATACCGACAACGATCCGAATCGCTGCAGCGTCGCTGTTTGGTCGCTGGAGAGCTGTCACACAGACCGCTCTCCAGCGACCAACGATGCCGGTAACCAGGGTAAACATCGGGTAACTAAGCGCAGGGCCGCGCTTAGTAACCCGATGTTTACCCTGGTTACCATGCTAAAAGTAAAAAAAAACAAACACTAGATACTTACCTACAGCCGTCTGTCCTCCAGCGCTGCGCTCTGCTTCTCTGCTCTCCTCCTGTACTGTCTGGGAGCCGGAAAGCAGAGCGGTGACGTCACCGCTCTGCTTTCCGGCTCACAGACAGTACAGGAGGAGAGCAGAGCGCAGCGCTGGAGGACAGACAGCGGTAGGTAAGTATGTAGTGTTTGTTTTTTTTTACTTTTAGCATGGTAACCAGGGTAAACATCGGGTTACTAAGCGCGGCCCTGCGCTTAGTTACCCGATGTTTACCCTGGTTACCAGTGAAGACATCGCTGGATCGGTGTCACACACGCCGATCCAGCGATGTCTCCAGGGAGTCCAGCGACGAAATAAAGTTCTGGACTTTCTTCAGCGACCAACGATCTCCCAGCAGGGGCCTGATCGTTGGTCGCTGTCACACATAACGATTTCATTAACGATATCGTTGCTACGTCACAAATAGCAACGATATCGTTAACAATATCGTTATGTGTGAAGGTACCTTTAGAGGGGAGGCCACAGAGCAGGAGGTTGCAGTAGTCAAGACAAGAGAAGATGAGTGCATTGACTAGAGTTTTTTCTGTTTCTTGGATGAGGAATGTGTGGATCCTGGAAATATTACGTTTTAGAAATCTAGCTGAGAAGAAGGATGAAATAGACATAGTGGGATTCTGGTTAGTAGGGAGGTAATATCTGGCCCAGAGAGGTAGATCGGTGAGTCATCAGCATAGAGGTGATGCTGAAAGCCATGAGATTCTTTGAGCAGTCCCAGGCCAAAGGTGTAAATGGAGAAGAGCGGGGGACCTAGGACTGAACCTTGCAAGATTCCGACAGATAGGGGGAGGGGTGAGGAGTTGGTGTACGAGTGGTAGATGCTAAATGTCCAGTCTGTTAGGTATGATGAGATAAAAGATAGGGCCAAGTCTGTGATACCAAGAGATGAGAGGGTCTGTAGTAGTAGGGAATGCAGGAGGAGGAGGCCAGAGTAGTGTCACTTGGCTATGGCGGTTAGTAGGTCATTGGTGACTTTATATAGGGCAGTTTCAGTGGAGTGATGCAGTCGGAAGCCAGATTGTAATAGGGAGCAGGAAGATAGGTGGGAGGACAGTTGAAAATGGATGTTTTGTTCCAGTAGTTTTGAGGCATATTAGAGAAGTGATATGGGGTAAAGAGAGGGCTTTTTGAGGGGGGGGGGGGTGATATTATAAATTGTGTCAAATGTGAAATTTAAAATCTGTGCAATTTTAGTGTAACATTTTTCTAAAATTGTTTTACAATATTTAGATGCAGTCCATAGTTTTTGGAGCCTCTGACCTTCTTTGCTTCTTAGAAGCTCTGCCTCTCTAATATGCTATTTTTAAACACAGTTATGTGACTTAATTGAAAATTGATGCTGCAGATGTTTTCATTAGTATCACTTACTTTTCAAGAATTTGTTAACCCTGTCCCAATTTTTATGATGTGTTGCTGATATCTAATTTCTAAATGAGATATATTTTTTAAATGAAATGGAAATATGTCTTTCAACTTTTGATCTGTGTGCTATGTTCCATTGTGAATAAAATATGGTTACTAGAGTTTTCCAAATCTGTGCATTCTTGTTTTCTTTACATTTTACGTAGTGTCCTAACTTGTTTGGAATTAGGGCTGTATATTTAATAACTCTTATCTTAGAAAGCCTGAATAATAATAATTATTATTCTTAAATAATAATTTATTTATTTACTTACTACTAGAGTTGAGCGACCTTGACCTTTTTAGAGTCGAGCCGGGTTTCGCGAAACCCGACTATCTCAAAAGTCGGGTAGAGTGAAATCGGCCGATTATGACGTAAAGTCGGGATCGACCGAAACACGAAACCCAATGCAAGTCAATGGGGCAGCATAGTCGGCAGTGAGTGGGGGCCAGGAAAACACCTAGAGTGCCCATTTTAATGTCAAAACCATCCATTCTTCTTAATGAAGCTTGTCAAGCGTAATTTACCTTATAATAATTGGAAGGCATTTGAAATTGGGGGTCATTTGGCTAAAGTTGTGGTGGATAGGGCTGGTTCAAGTAATTAGTGGGCCCAGGAAATCTGGACCACGTCACGGCAGTGGAGCAGGGAGAGGTAAGTATTTCAACTTTGCAAGTGCTGTGAACCTGAGCAAGCAGGGGGGGGGCCACTCGTTGGCATTGGCACTGGCACAGGGCCCCTCAAAGTACAGCGGTGTGTTTGCACGGCGGGGGCGCCTCCCACCGGCAGCAACACTTTTGCGTACTATGAGAGGCCCTGTGCCAGTGACGTCGCCAACTAGTATTCCTCCCCCCACCTGATGAAGGAACCTGCACTTTCATCTGCACCTTCCTCTTTGTCCCCGTGTAAGGTGGTATGGTATGCGGGAAGAGCAACCTGACTTTCAGCAGGGTCACAATGTTGTTGTGTAGCGTGCACGGGGAATGTTGCGTTATGGGTCAATGTACCAGCAGACTCATCTATCACTGGCTGGGCAATGGGCAGGATGAGGAGGAAACACAGATATAGGCCCAAAGAATAAAGTTGGCTAAATGCAGTTCAAAATTGGTAACACAGGAATAACCAGGGGGCATTGCAGTGGAGGACAACTGGAATGAGAGGCTGACACAGAGAGTAGGCCCAAATCAGTAAGTAGTCGAAATGCAATTCAAAATTGGCAACCGTAGTAAACAGGCGGCACAGCTTTGTTCAGTGGAGGAGAACAGCAAGGAGTGGCAGACACCGATAGTAGGCCCCAACCCAACTAGTAGGCCAAATGCAGTCTAACATTAACAACTACTTAACGAGTGCCTGAAAACGGAATTTCAGGACAGGAAACCAGGAGAACAGCAAGGAGCGGCAGACACTGTTAGTAGGCCCCAAACCAACTAGTACGCCAAATGCAGTTGTTCCATTTAACCACAATTTAACGAGAGCCTGAAGATAGAAGCTCAGGAAAGGCAACCTGGAGAACACCTTGGAGTGGAACACACCATCTCTCTTCACCCCATACCCATTTTGTAGGCCTAATGCAGTGTAGTTTTCTATAACTACTAAACGAGAGTCGGAAGACCGAAGCAATGGCAAGGAAACCTGGGGAAAACCTTGGAGTGTAACACACCATCTCTCTCCACCCGATACCCATTTTGTAGGCCTAATGCAGTGTAGTTTTCTACAACTACTAAACGAGAGTCGGAAGATCGAAGCAATGGCGAGGAAACCTGGAGAACACCTTGGAGTGTAACACACCATCTCTCTCCACCCCATAGCCAATTTGGAGGCCTAATGCAGTGTAGTTTCCAACAACTACTAAACGAGCGCATTAAGATCGAAGCTCTGGAAAGGCAACCTGGAGAACACCTTGGAGTGTTACACACCATCTCTCTCCACCCGATACCCATTTTGTAGGCCTAATGCAGTGTAGTTTTCTACAACTACTGAACGAGAGTCGGAAGACCGAAGCAATGGCAAGGAAACCTGGGGAACACCTTGGAGTGTAACACACCATCTCTCTCCACCCGATACCCATTTTGTAGGCCTAATGCAGTGTAGTTTTCTACAACTACTAAACGAGAGTCGGAAGACCGAAGCAATGGCAAGGAAACCTGGGGAACACCTTGGAGTGTAACACACCATCTCTCTCCACCCGATACCCATTTTGTAGGCCTAATGCAGTGTCGTTTTCTACAACTACAAAACGATAGTCTGAAGACCGAAGCAATGGCAAGGAAACCTGGGGAACACCTTGGAGTGTAACACACCATCTCTCTCCACCCGATACCCATTTTGTAGGCCTAATGCAGCCTACTTTCCGACAACTACTAAACGAGAGTCGGAAGACCGAAGCAATGGCAAGGAAACCTGGGGAACACCTTGGAGTGTAACACACCATCTCTCTCCACCCGATACCCATTTTGTAGGCCTAATGCAGTGTAGTTTTGTACAACTACTAAACGAGAGTCGGAAGACCGAAGCAATGGCAAGGAAACCTGGGGAACACCTTGGAGTGTAACACACCATCTCTCTCCACCCCATAGCCAATTTGGAGGCCTAATGCAGTGTAGTTTCCAACAACTACTAAACGAGAGCATTAAGATCGAAGCTCTGGAAAGGCAACCTGGAGAACATCTTGGAGTGTAACACACCATCTCTCTCCACCCGATACCCATTTTGTAGGCCTAATGCAGTGTAGTTTTCTACAACTACTGAACGAGAGTCGGAAGACCGAAGCAATGGCAAGGAAACCTGGGGAACACCTTGGAGTGTAACACACCATCTCTCTCCACCCGATACACATTTTGTAGGCCTAATGCAGTGTAGTTTTCTACAACTACTAAATGAGAGTCGGAAGATCGAAGCAATGGCGAGGAAACCTGGAGAACACCTTGGAGTGTAACACACCATCTCTCTCCACCCCATAGCCAATTTGGAGGCCTAATGCAGTGTAGTTTCCAACAACTACTAAACGAGAGCATTAAGATCGAAGCTCTGGAAAGGCAACCTGGAGAACACCTTGGAGTGTAACACACCATCTCTCTCCACCCGATACCCATTTTGTAGGCCTAATGCAGTGTAGTTTTCTACAACTACTGAACGAGAGTCGGAAGACCGAAGCAATGGCAAGGAAACCTGGGGAACACCTTGGAGTGTAACACACCATCTCTCTCCACCCGATACCCATTTTGTAGGCCTAATGCAGTGTAGTTTTCTACAACTACTAAACGAGAGTCGGAAGACTGAAGCAATGGCAAGGAAACCTGGGGAACACCTTGGAGTGTAACACACCATCTCTCTCCACCCGATACCCATTTTGTAGGCCTAATGCAGTGTAGTTTTGTACAACTACTAAACGAGAGTCGGAAGACCGAAGCAATGGCAAGGAAACCTGGGGAACACCTTGGAGTGTAACACACCATCTCTCTCCACCCCATAGCCAATTTGGAGGCCTAATGCAGTGTAGTTTCCAACAACTACTAAACGAGAGCATTAAGATCGAAGCTCTGGAAAGGCAACCTGGAGAACATCTTGGAGTGTAACACACCATCTCTCTCCACCCGATACCCATTTTGTATGCCTAATGCAGTGTAGTTTTCTACAACTACTGAACGAGAGTCGGAAGACCGAAGCAATGGCAAGGAAACCTGGGGAACACCTTGGAGTGTAACACACCATCTCTCTCCACCCGATACCCATTTTGTAGGCCTAATGCAGTGTAGTTTTCTACAACTACTAAACGAGAGTCGGAAGATCGAAGCAATGGCGAGGAAACCTGGAGAACACCTTGGAGTGTAACACACCATCTCTCTCCACCCCATAGCCAATTTGGAGGCCTAATGCAGTGTAGTTTCCAACAACTACTAAACGAGAGCATTAAGATCGAAGCTCTGGAAAGGCAACCTGGAGAACACCTTGGAGTGTAACACACCATCTCTCTCCACCCGATACCCATTTTGTAGGCCTAATGCAGTGTAGTTTTCTACAACTACTGAACGAGAGTCGGAAGACCGAAGCAATGGCAAGGAAACCTGGGGAACACCTTGGAGTGTAACACACCATCTCTCTCCACCCGATACCCATTTTGTAGGGCTAATGCAGTGTAGTTTTCTACAACTACTAAACGAGAGTCGGAAGACTGAAGCAATGGCAAGGAAACCTGGGGAACACCTTGGAGTGTAACACACCATCTCTCTCCACCCCATACCCAATTTGTAGGCCTAATGCAGCCTACTTTCCGACAACTACTAAACGAGAGCATGAAGATCGAAGCTCAGGAAAGGCAACCTGGGGACCACCTTGGAGTGTAACACACCCTCTCTCTACACCACGGAAGGGCTGATTCTTAGGAAGGAAGGCTGTCGGAAAGAAGCATGGCGCGTCCGAGGGTGATTATATTCTTATTAGGTATATACTCACCCTCGGACGCGCCCTGCTTCTTTATTTGTAATGAATGTTTATTTGCAATGTGGTTTTGACTTACTCTATTTTTTTGGTAAATAATGATTTTATTATTTTCATTGTTTTGCATCTTCTTGGCAATAATATAAAGAAGATGCGACAGGACAACACTCGGTGGATGCCATATCTGTGTTTTAAATTGAAAAAAACTTTCAGTTAACTACTTGCAGGAGAAAGTTATTGTAGCTGGTGGCCATTTTTAGTACTGTACCAGATTTTTGTTGTATGTGTTTGTTTTTAATGTTAAAATGTCTGCATTTGATATCTCTCCAGTATTTTCTTTTTTATAAGCAAAATACTTATTTTTATATTTTCTGATGTTGGTTCAAGGGGTACACGGGCAGCAGTAGACAGGTCAGTGGAGGCCTAGTGGAAGGAGGGACCGCAGACAGGCTTCGAAGGCCTAACATAATAAATTGGGCTTGCTGTCGGCAATTTTAAATTGGTTCCAGGGGAACACGGGCGGCAGTAGCCAGGTCAGTGTAGTAGTAGTGGAAAGAATGGGCCGCAGACAGGCTTCGAAGGCCTAACATAACAAAAATTGGGCTGTAGGCAATTTAAAATTGGTTCCAGGGGAACACGGGCAGCAGTAGACAGGTCAGTGGAGGCCTAGTGGAAGGAGGGACCGCAGACAGGCTTCGAAGCCCTAACATAATAAATTGGGCTGGCTGTAGGCAATTTAAAATTGGTTCCAGGGGAACACGGGCAGCAGTAGACAGGTCAGTGGAGGCCTAGTGGAAGGAGTGACCGCAGACAGGCTTCGAAGGCCTAACATAAGAAAAATGTCAATACAATGGTATTGACAGTGCCAGGCATTGAAGGATGTCAGCGCATAGACTAAACATTGGTGGAGCTGTGAGAGAAAATTTTGCAAGTGGTAGAGCACTGTTTGAGCTGGGGGGGGGACTGTCTTGTGGCCGGCGGTACAGGCCCAGGGCCCCTCATATTACAACGGTGTGTCTGACGTTGGGTGCGCACCACCACCGCCAGACACTTTATTGTACTATGAGGGACCTAGTGGCAGTGCCGTCGACCAAAAGCGGGCACACCCACCTCCTCAGACAAACAGTACTCTCACGGGTGCTGGCGCCAAGTGGCGATACCACGGCCCCGTGTGGGGACTTTGGCCATTTAGGGAGGTGTTAACATGTCGGATGCTGGACAATCAGGTGCTGCAAATTACGAGATTGGAAAAGTCGTTCAGAATAGTCCACAGGCAAGACCTTTACATAGGAAAGCTAAGTGTCAGCCGGGCAAGGTGGGGCAAAAGATTTCGAAATCCAGTTGTGGTTCATTTTAATGAAGGTTAGATCATCTACATTTTGGGTAGCCAGACGAGTCCTTTTTTCTGTTAGTATTGAACCTGCAGCACTGAATACTCTTTCTGATAGGACACTAGCTGCCGGGCAAGCAAGCTCCTGCAATGCATATTCTGCCAATTCTGGCCAGGTGTCTAATTTTGATGCCCAGTAATCAAATGGGAATGACGGTTGAGGGAGAACGTCGATAAGGGATGAAAAATAGTTAGTAACCATACTGGACAAATGTTGTCTCCTGTCACTTTGAATTGATGCTGCAGTACCTGTCCTGTCTGCGGTCATAGCAAAATCACTCCACAACCTGGTCAGAAAACCCCTCTAGCCAACGCCACTTCTGATTTCTGCCCCTCTAACACCTCTGGTCTGCTGGCCCCTGCAGCTCGTGTTAGAACGATCACGGGCGCTGTGTGCAGGGAATGCCAGAAGCAAACGGTCAACAAGAGTTGATTGTTTGGTTGCTAATATTAGTTCCAAGTTCTCATGTGGCATTATATTTTGCAATTTGCCTTTATAGCGAGGATCAAGGAGGCAGGCCAACCAGTAATCGTCATCGTTCATCATTTTTGTTATGCGTGTGTCCCTTTTGAGGATACGTAAGGCATAATCCGCCATGTGGCCCAAAGTTCCAGTTCTCAAATCTGTGGTTGTGCTTGGTTGAGGGGCAGTTTCAGGCAAATCCACGTCACTTGTGTCCCTCCAAAAACCAGAACCCGGCCTTGCCGCGCCAACAATTTCCACTGGCACCGGAAAAGCTTCCTCATTAAAAATATAATCATCCCCATCATCCTCCTCGTCCTCCTCCTCCTGTTCGCCCGCTACCTCGTCCTGTACACTGCCCTGGCCAGACAATGGCTGACTGTCATCAAGGCTTTCCTCTTCCTCAGCTGCAGACGCCTGATCCTTTATGTGCGTCAAACTTTGCATCAGCAGACGCATTAGGGGGATGCTCATGCTTATTATGGCGTTGTCTGCACTAACCAGCCGTGTGCATTCCTCAAAACACTGAAGGACTTGACACATGTCTTGAATCTTCGACCACTGCACACCTGACAACTCCATGTCTGCCATCCTACTGCCTGCCCGTGTATGTGTATCCTCCCACAAAAACATAACAGCCCGCCTCTGTTCACACAGTCTCTGAAGCATGTGCAGTGTTGAGTTCCACCTTGTTGCAACGTCTATGATTAGGCGATTCTGGGGAAGGTTCAAAGAACGCTGATAGGTCTGCATACGGCTGGAGTGTACGGGCGAACGGCGGATATGTGAGCAAAGTCCACGCACTTTGAGGAGCAGGTCGGATAACCCCGGATAACTTTTCAGGAAGCACTGCACCACCAGGTTTAAGGTGTGAGCCAGGCAAGGAATGTGTTTCAGTTGGGAAAGGGAGATGGCAGCCATGAAATTCCTTCCGTTATCACTCACTACCTTGCCTGCCTCAAGATCTACAGTGCCCAGCCACGACTGCGTTTCTTTCTGCAAGAACTCGGACAGAACTTCAGCGGTGTGTCTGTTGTCGCCCAAACACTTCATAGCCAATACAGCCTGCTGACGTTTGCCAGTAGCTGCCCCATAATGGGAGACCTGGTGTGCAACAGTGGCAGCTGCGGATGGAGTGGTTGTGCGACTGCGGTCTGTGGACGAGGTCTCGCTTCTGCAGGAGGAGGAGGAGGAGGAGGAGGGGGTGCGAACGGCTACAGCCAACTGTTTCCTAGACCGTGGGCTAGGCAGAACTGTCCCAAACTTGCTGTCCCCTGTGGACCCTGCATCCACCACATTTACCCAGTGTGCCGTGATGGACACGTAACGTCCCTGGCCATGCCTACTGGTCCATGCATCTGTTGTCAGGTGCACCTTTGTGCTCACAGATTGCCTCAGTGCATGGACGATGCGCTCTTTAACATGCTGGTGGAGGGCTGGGATGGCTTTTCTGGAAAAAAAGTGTCGACTGAGTAGCTCGTAGCGTGGTACAGCGTAGTCCATCAGGGCTTTGAAAGCTTCGCTTTCAACTAACCGGTAGGGCATCATCTCTAACGAGATTAGTCTAGCTATGTGGGCGTTCAAACCCTGTGTACGCAGATGCGAGGCTAAGTACTTCCTTTTTCTAACCATAGTCTCATGTAGGGTGAGCTGGACTGGAGAGCTGGAGATCGTGGAACTAGCGGGGGTGCCGGTGGACATGGCAGACTGAGAGACGGTGGGAGATGGTATTGTTGCCGCCGGTGCCCTAGATGCAGTGTTTCCTACTACGAAACTGGTGATTCCCTGACCCTGACTGCTTTGGCCTGGCAAAGAAACCTGCACAGATACTGCAGATGGTGCAGAAAATGGTGGCCCTACACTGCCGGAAGGGATGTTGCGTTGATGACTAGCTTCATTGGCCGAGGGTGCTACAACCTTAAGGGACGTTTGGTAGTTAGTCCAAGCTTGCAAATGCATGGTGGTTAAATGTCTATGCATGCAACTTGTATTGAGACTTTTCAGATTCTGCCCTCTGCTTAAGGTAGTTGAACATTTTTGACAGATGACTTTGCGCTGATCAATTGGATGTTGTTTAAAAAAATGCCAGACTGCACTCTTTCTAGCATCGGATACCTTTTCAGGCATTGCAGACTGAGCTTTAACCGGATGGCCACGCTGTCCTCCAACAGGTTTTGACTTTGCCACGCGTTTTGGGCAAGATACGGGCCCGGCAGATGGAACCTGTTGCGATGTTGATGCCTGCTGCGGCCCCTCCTCCTCCGCTTCAGAACTGCTGCCGCCTGCACCCTGTTCCCCCAATGGCTGCCAATCGGGGTCAAGAACTGGGTCATCTATTACCTCTTCTTGTAGCTCGTGTGCAACTTCGTCTGTGTCACCGTGTCGGTCGGTGGTATAGCGTTCGTGATGGGGCAACATAGTCTCATCAGGGTCTGATTCTTGATCAGCACCCTGCGAGGGCAATGTTGTGGTCTGAGTCAAAGGACCAGCATAGTAGTCTGGCTGTGGCTGTGCATCAGTGCACTCCATGTCAGATTCAACTTGTAATGGGCATGGACTGTTAACTGCTTCACTTTCTAAGCCAGGGACGGTATGTGTAAAGAGCTCCATGGAGTAACCCGTTGTGTCGCCTGCTGCATTCTTCTCTGTTGTTGTTTTTGCTGAAGAGGACAAGGAAGCGACTTGTCCCTGACCGTGAACATCCACTAACGACGCGCTGCTTTTACTTTTACCAGTTTCACGAGAGGAGGCAAAAGAGCTAGAGGCTGAGTCAGCAAGATAAGCCAAAACTTGATCTTGCTGCTCCGGCTTTAAAAGCGGTTTTCCTACTCCCAGAAAAGGGAGCGTTCAAGGCCTTGTGTAGCCAGACGACGAACCTGGCTCCACAGCTCCAGACTTAGGTGCAATATTTTTTTTCCCACGACCACCTGATGCTCCACCACTACCACTACCCTCATTACCAGCTGACAATGAACGCCCCCGGCCACGACCTCTTCCACCAGACTTCCTCATTGTTTTAAAAACGTTACCAAACTAACGGTATTTGTTGCTGTCACACAACTTACACGGTGAGCTATAACTTCAGTATGATTTAGCTACCCCTTTACAGGTGGGTGAGACCACAACGAAAATCAGGCACAATGTTACACACTCTGTTGTTGGTGGCAACAAATGAGAGAGATGCCACACACGCAGGACTGTCACTGAAGCGCAAATGTAAATATTAATCTCCCACTGATTTGTTTTTTTTTTTTTTAAAAGGGAGACTTTAGAAAAAAAAATTATAAAAAAAAATGATTTTTTAAGGAAGAATTTATAAACCAAATAAAATGAAATGATTGTTTCAGGGAGAATTTAGAAAACAAATTAAAAAAAAAATAGGCTTTCTATGGCCCACTGAGTGAGAGAGGACGCACACAGGAGTCAGGAGTGGCACACAAGCCCAGAGGCCAATATTTATCTCCCACTGATTGATTTAGTGATTTTTTCAGGTAGATTTTGGAACCCAAATCAAGCAAAAAAATAAATAGGCTTTCTATGGCCCACAATTGGAGAGAGAGAGAGAGATGGCACACCCAGGAGTCAAGACTGGCACACAAGCAGAAAGGGCAATATTAATCTCCCACTGATTTGATTTTTTTTTTTTTTCAGGGAGACTTTAGAAAAAAAAAATACAAAAAAATGAATTTTTCAGGAAGAATTTAGAAACCAAATAAAATGAAATGATTGTTTCAGGGAGAATTTAGAAAACAAATAAAAAAAAAATAGGCTTTCTATGGCCCACTGAGTGAGAGAGGACGCACACAGGAGTCAGGAGTGGCACACAAGCCCAGAGGCCAATATTTATCTCCCACTGATTGATTTAGTGATTTTTTCAAGTAGATTTTGGAACCCAAAACAAGCAAAAAAATTAATAGGCTTTCTATGGCCCACAATTGGAGAGAGAGAGATGGCACACCCAGGAGTCAAGACTGGCACACAAGCAGAAAGGGCAATATTAATCTCCCACTGATTTGATTTTTTTTCTTTTTTTTCAGGGAGACTTTAGAAAAAAAAAATACAAAAAAAAATGATTTTTTTTCAGGAACAATTTAGAAACCAAATAAAATAAAATGATTTTTTCAGGGAGAATTTAGAAAACAAATAAAACAAAAAATAGGCTTTCTAGGGCCCACTGAGTGAGAGATGACACACACAGGAGTCAGGAGTGGCACACAAGCCCAGAGGCCAATATTTATCTCCCACTGATTGATTTAGTGATTTTTTCAGGTAGATTTTGGAACCCAAATCAAGCAAAAAAAAAAAAATAGGGTTTCTATGGCCCACAATTGGAGAGAGAGAGAGATGGCACACCCAGGAGTCAAGACTGGCACACAAGCAGAAAGGGCAATATTAATCTCCCACTGATTTGATTTTTTTTTTTTTTTTCAGGGAAACTTTAGAAAAAAAAAATACAAAAAAATGATTTTTTCAGGGAGAATTTAGAAAACAAATAAAAAAAAAAATAGGCTTTGTAGGGCCCACTGAGTGAGAGAGGACGCACACAGGAGTCAGGAGTGGCACACAAGCCCAGAGGCCAATATTTATCTCCCACTGATTGATTTATTGATTTTTTCAGGTAGAATTTAGAACCCAAATCAACCAAAAAAATAAATAGGCTTTCTATGGCCCACTATTTGTGAGAGAGATGGCACGCTCAGGACTGGCACACAAGCCCAGAGGCCAATATTAATCTCCCACTTTTTTTTTTTTTTCCAGGGAAAATTTATAAACCCAATAAAAAAAATAATAAATAGGCTTTCTATGGCCCACTATCTGAGAGAGAGAGATGGCACGCTTAGGACTGGCACACAAGCCCAAAGGCCAATATTAATCTCCCACTGATTGATTTATTGATTTTTTCAGGTAGAATTTAGAACCCAAATCAACCAAAAAAATAAATAGGCTTTCTATGGCCCACTATTTGTGAGAGAGATGGCACGCTCAGGACTGGCACACAAGCCCAGAGGCCAATATTAACCCCTTACCGGCATCGGACGTACTATACCGTCCGATGCCGGCTCCCCTGCTTTGATGCAGGGCTCCGCGGTGAGCCCGCACCAAAGCCGGGACATGTCAGCTGTTTTGAACAGCTGACATGTGCCCGTAATAGGCGCGGGCAGAATCGCGATCTGCCCGCACCTATTAACTAGTTAAATGCCGCTGTCAAACGCAGACAGCGGCATTTAACTACCGCTTCCGGACGGGCGGCCGGAAATGACGTCATCGCCGACCCCCGTCACATGATCGGGGGTCGGCGATGCTTGTATATTGTAACCATAGAGGTCCTTGAGACCTCTATGGTTACTGATTGCCCGTCGCTGTGAGCGCCACCCTGTGGTCGGCGCTCACAGCACACGTGCAATTCTGCTACATAGCAGCGATCAGCAGATCGCTGCTATGTAGCAGAGCCGATCGGGTTGTGCCTGCTTCTAGCCTCTCATGGAGAAGTTAAAAAAAAAAGTTTAAAAAAATGTGAAAAAAATAAAAAAAACATAAAAGTTTAAATCACCCCCCTTTCGCCCCAATCAAAATAAATCAATAAAAACAATATCAAATCTACGCATATTTGGTATCGCCGCGCTCAGAATCGCCCGATCTATCAAATAAAAAAAAGTATTAACCTGATCGCTAAACAGCGTAGCGGGAAAAAAACTCGAAACGCCAGAATTACGTTTTTTTGGTCGCCGCGACATTGCATCAAAATGCAATAACGGGCGATCAAAAGAACGTATCTGCACCAAAATGCTATCATTAAAAACGTCATCTCGGCACGCAAAAAATAAGCCCTCAACCGACCCCAGAGCACGAAAAATGGAGACGCTATGAGTATCGGAAAATGGCGCATTTTTTTTTTTTTTTTTTAGCAAAGTTTGGAATTTTTTTTCACCACTTAGATAAAAAATAACCTAGTCATGTTTGGTGTCTATGAACTCGTACTGACCTGGAGAATCATAATGGCAGGTCAGTTTTAGCATTTAGTGAACCTAGCAAAAAAGCCAAACAAAAAACCAATGTGGGATTGCACTTTTTTTGCAATTTCACCGCACTTGGAATTTTTTTCCCGTTTTCTAGTACGCGACATGCTAAAACCAATGATGTCGTTCAAAAAAATAAGCCCTCACATGGCCAAATTGACGGAAAAATAAAAAAGTTATGGCTCTGGGAAGGAGGGGAGTGAAAAACGAACACGGAAAAATGAAAAATCTCCCGGTCATGAAGGGGTTAATCTCCCACTTTTTTTTTTTTTCCAGGGAAAATTTATAAACCCAATAAAAAAAATAATAAATAGGCTTTCTATGGCCCACTATCTGAGAGAGAGAGATGGCACGCTTAGGACTGGCACACAAGCCCAAAGGCCAATATTAATCTCCCACTGATTGATTTATTGATTTTTTCAGGTAGAATTTAGAACCCAAATCAAGCAAAAAAATTAATATGCTTTCTATGGCCCACTGAGTGAGAGATGGCACACACAGGAGTCAGGAGTGGCACACAAGCCCTGAGGCCAATATTTTTCTCCCACTGATTGATGTAGTGATTTTTTCAGGTAGATTTTAGAACCCAAATCAAGCAAAAAAATAAATAGGCTTTCTATGGCCCACTGAGTGAGAGATGACACAGACAGGGATGGCACTCTAGCAGAAATGCCAATCTTAATCTCCCATAAAAAAAAAAAAAAAAAAAAAGGAACTGTCCTTCAATTACTATCTCCCTGCAGTAATCTCAGCCAGGTATGGCAGGCAGCAATAAGGAGTGGACTGATGCACAAATTAAATAAAAAGTGTGGACAAACAAACAAGATAGCTGTGCAGAAAGGAAGGAACAAGAGGATTTGTGCTTTGAAAAAAGCAGTTGGTTTGCACAGCGGCGTACACACAGCAATGCAGCTATCATGGAGCCTTCTAGGGCAGCCCAATGAGCTACAGCGCTGAGGAAAAAAAAAAAATGTAGCTTCCACTGTCCCTGCACACCGAAGGTGGTGTTGGGCTGTGGAAATCGCTACAGCACAAGCGGTTTGGTGGTTAATGGACCCTGCCTAACGCTATCCCTGCTTCTGATGAAGCGGCAGCAACCTCTCCCTAAGCTCAGATCAGCAGCAGTAACATGGCGGTCGGCGGGAACGCCCCTTTATAGCCCCTGTGACGCTGCGGACAGCAAGCCAATCACTGCAATGCCCTTCTCTAAGATGGTGGGGACCAGGACCTATGTCATCACGCTGCCCACACTCTGCGTTTACCTTCATTGGCTGAGAAATGGCGCTTTTCGCGTCATTGAAACGCGACTTTGGCGCGAAAGTCGCGTACCGCATGGCCGACCCCGCACAGGGGTCGGATCGGGTTTCATGAAACCCGACTTTGCCAAAAGTCGGCGACTTTTGAAAATGAACGACCCGTTTCGCTCAACCCTACTTACTACAAGGTATATGCTAATTTTGTTTTTATCTTGGGTTTTGTCTGTTAAATGGCCAAAGTGGGAATGTGAACCTACATACAAACTTTTGTTCTGGCTCATTTCTTTTATTTGTTGTAATTCCTTGTACTTTGTACAAACAGGGGCATGGTTCCATCTTTGTGACCTAGGCATTTCATCAATATAGCTTTCCATGGGCAGGTACCTAATGAACAGTTGGTCCTGGGTCTTGGTCTTTCAGGTTCATTACACCTGGGGGTTCTCACTTTTGAAGGTTCGTACTTTCTGGGGGGTTTTCATCACAATTATTTATTTTGGTCGTTTTATGAATGACTAATGTAAAATTTGTGGGTATTTCATAGGAATAAGTAGGGTTTTCTACAAATAAGATGGTTTTCTTAGATATGGCGTCTCAGGCACATTGCCCCTCAAATTTCCCTCCTCACTCCCCATACTTTGACCTCAACCATTCCACCCCCTTGCCACTCATACTGAATCCTCATCAACCCCCTCACTCCCCATATTGTATCTTCAAATTTCTTTCCTCCCGTTTGCTCCTCTTACTGTGTCCATATACTCTCCTTCCTCGCTCTCCATACTCTGTCTACACCCATCCTCCGTCTCTCCCATACTCAGTCCGCATACATTCCCCCAACCTCTCTCCCCATCTGTACTCAAACTTTTCCCCACATTCCCCTAATTAAAAAAAATATTCGGTATCTTCAGCTAGATTGAAGCACTTACCGCACCAAACTTCTGCTGCCTATGTGGCACTGAGGAGTGACGTCATAATTGTGATCACATGACCTGATCACGCTGATGATGTTGCACTGACCTGAAAGTACCAGTGGGCTTCCATTGTACTCATGCTTGAAAGATGAGAGTACCATTGATAACTGGAAACCTGTCTACTACCCCTGCTCTGGGCTGGGTGTCAACTTGACAGCCAGCTCAGAGAATGGCTGAATAAAACTACGAGGGGCAGCAAAATGCAGCCGCCGTGGAGACACATTTAACCACCCCCTGCTGGCCACACCCAGGGAAAATGTCTGACCTGCTTCCCCTTAGATACGCCTCTGGTTAAAGCCATAACAACTGTGGAAGACTTTCTGTTTTTCTTTAACTTTCTACACAAATGTGATATCACACTCATCAAAAAGTTGTAGGTTTCCAAATTGATTCCTATAAAAAATATGTCTTGCTATGTAAAAAAAAGTAAAGTCTCAAACTGCTTTGTACAAAGAAAAATATAAAATGTATAGCTGACGCAAGATGGTTGCCAAAAACAGTAAGTGATTTTCTTCTGCGAAAGTAGAAGAAAAAAAATTGAAATAGGGTATCACCAGAATCACTTTGATACTCAGAATAAAGTTAACATGTCATTCCATATTGATGTTCAGAATAAAGCTAACTCTTAATTTTGTGCAGCACAGTGAATAATATAAAATATAAAAAATCTGTGACAGTATTGCTGTTTTGTTTATAATCCTCCCCAAAAGGAGTTAATAAAAGTTTGTTAATAAAGTGCATGCGCCTTAAAATGATTCCACTGACAAATAAAATTTATCCTGAAAAATAATCTCTCATATGACTGTGTTAAGGGGTTAAAGACATATTAATATATTACTTAGTTAAAAGGGATGTGTAAGGTTGAAAATTTGCTGTAATATAATTCTATTGTCGAAATCTTGTCTTCCATGAGCAGTTTCTATAATTAGGCTGGTAAGTCACAGAAAAGTGAACTTTGCCATTGCTTCTTTGCAACCCATCAAAAAATAGGCAGTTATACTAAAACTGTGTCTACTGCATCAAAAGCTGAACATGAGCAACAATAATTAATAGGGTATATTTTGTTGATGGTAACATAAAGCAATGGAGAAGACTCTGGGCTCTTTGTACGCATAATAGAATGTAATTAGGCACATTAAAACATTAAAATGTAATGGCATTGTACTTTTACTGTATATTTATTTGTGACATTGTTGTATTTTCTTTAAAGGGCTGTGGAATATTGTGAGACTATGCTAGGAGCGGGAAACAAAAATCATAGCAGTTGATTATATTCCAGACTATAGGACTCTGTTGATACCTTCATTTTTTATTTTACTTTGTCTATGCTAGGGAGTTAAGAAGAAATGTGTTATGCACTTACCAGGAAGACTTACTACAGCGCGAAGCCGCAACTACCCCAAACTGGTCCCTGTACATTCTAGTCAATCCCTAGCTTCACAGCTAAAAACGCCACCTAGGACCTGACTCTTTAAAAACCATAGAGGGGTTTCTTGTGCTTTCTGAGGAACCAGAGTGGAGGCCGCAACACCCTGCCAACAAGGGGAGAGGAAGGTTTGCAGATGGACATGAAGACCCAGTGTGAGAAACTACATAAAAGGAGAAAGTGGGTATAGTAAGGAGAACCAAAAAAATAAATGAAATTAGAATAACCTCCCAAAAGCCTAAAAGTGGTAAAAGGAAAAGGTGCTGGGAAGGTAGACAAACAGACACACAGCAACAATATAAGAGGTGTAAGTCTAGTAGGGTAAATCCTTTCGCTAAATGACTGGAACTCCTTAGCGCAAATCCAGCTTGATGTATAGCCAGAAAGGAAGTGTAGTGAAGGGATAATATATAAAGCTTCACCCAGAATGCGACTTCTTTCTCCTATGCCTCTTCTACCTACACCTCCATCTCAACTTCCAACTTAACCTCCTCCTCCACTTGGACCTTTGCCTCCTGGTTCTAGATTGTTATTTTATTTATTATTCTATGTTCTTTTAAGTCTGTTTCCTAACAAAAACAACCCCTACACAAAAATGGTGTTGGATACCCCTATCCCTGCCTCTTCCACCTACACCACCACCTACACCTCCTCCACTTGGACCTCCGCATATTGGTTTAAAAAGATTATAATTTTTTTCTTATTCTGTGTTATTTTAAATCATTTCCCTATCCACATTTATTTGCAGGGAAATTGTCCTGCTCTTACCCCCATTTAGCTTTCTTTTGCAGACCCCTAGCCCTGATTATGACAATTTTACAGCCAGATTAAAGCATCAAAGTTCTGGTCCCCATTGGCTTCTATTAGTTTCAAGTCTGGGGTCAAATTTGGACCCAAACCAAAATTTTTACTGTATGTTCATTGAACCCGATGAACTCGAACATCCACTGTGTAACAACCCTGCTGGCATCACTGCATGGCCTTCCATCCCCCACCTGCCTGATACATCAACTCACTCACCATGTGCCATGCTGTGAGATCTGTCTGCTGCTGGCTCCATGCTGTGTGCTTCATGGCCACTTGCTCAGTGTACACTTCCTGGCTGTGTGCTTAGGGGGGCGGCGCTGGCAAATCCGAATTCTTATTGAGACTGTGTGCACCTCCCTATGGTGTCCCCGGCCAATTGCCTAGTGGCCTCTGATATGTAAGGCGTCCTCACCCATTGGAGGACGCCTGAGCAAACTATTTCCCAAAGTTAGTATTTCTCTGAGGGCTGCAATACGCAGGCCTTTATCCTTGTTCTGTTTGTGTATCCATGTCCATTCCTGTCTGAACTCTGGTCTATGTCCATTCCTGTCTGGACTCTGGTCTATGTCCATTCCAGTTCCTTCTCTGTTTGTTTGCCATTCCCACTCTGCTGTGTGTACCTCTGCCTTATCTCTCTGCTCTGTTTGCCACTTCCAGTGGCTCTGCACCTCTTTGCTCTGCTCTCCACAATCAGTGGTTCTGCACCTCTCTGCTCTGTTCGCCACTACCCGTGGCTCTGTGCTTCTCTGCTTTGCTCACCACAACCTGTGGCTCTGTGCTTCTCTGCTTTGCTCGCCATAACCTGTGTCTCTCTGCCTTCTGGCTCTTGGCTTTGCCTCCTGCGGTTCTGGCTCTTTGCATTGCCTCTTGCTGTTCTGCTCTTGGCTCTGCCTCCAGCATCTCTGGTCTTGGCTCCGCCCCAGCGTCTCTGCTTTTGGCTCCACCTCCAGCATCCCTGCTCTTGGCTCTGCCTTCAGTGGCTCCGTCCTTAGCTCCACCTCCTCCTTCTCTCCCTTCTCCTTCTCTGCTTTTAGCTCTGCCTTCCTCTTCTCTGCTCTTAGCTCTGTATTCTCCTTCTCTGTCCTTAGCTGCGATTCTGTTCTTGGCTCTGCCTCCTGCTCTTGGCTCCGCCTCCTGCAGTTCTGTTCTTGGCTCCACCTCCTGCTCTTAACTCCGCCTCCTGTGGTTCTGCTTTGCATCCGCTCTTGCGGTCTTGCTCTATCTCCGTTCTGCAACTTGTCGCACAGGTCTCTACCTGTTTCTGTATATTCACCAGTTCGAACAGGTCCCTACCTGTTGCCATATACCATCCAGTCTGAACAGGTTCTTACCTGTTTCCATACACCCGCCTGTATACCAGTTCCTACCAGAGTATCAGCCCTGTCCATCTGACCTGCCAGAGTGCCAGCCGTGCCCGCCTGTCTGCCAGAGTGCCAGCTGTGCCTGCTTGCCTGTGTCTCCATCAAGCCGGTCTGCCCATCAGGACCTCTGCCATACCAGTCTGCCAGCCAGTGTCACAGCCATGCCTGCCTGCCTGTGCCCTGTCCCCCAGTGGGATCAGTATCCACAGCCAGACTCCACCCTGGAGTGGTACCTGGTAGCTACCTGCCACACAAGTCTGACCTCACCATCAGAGGCTCCAGTGAACACCTAGGAAGCTACTTAGTTACGCCCCTACCAGGGCAGTCTGGTCAGTGCTCCAGTGGGGCCACATCCACGGATGCCCGTGCCAATCAGTCTGTGCGCGAGCGTTACACACTGGTTCGCTTATCACTAGTGTTGAGCGATACCGTCCGATACTTGAAAGTATCGGTATCGGATAGTATCGGCCGATACCCGAAAAATATCGGATATCGCCGATACCGATATCCGATACCAATACAAGTCAATGGGACATCAAGTATCGGAAGGTATTCTCATGGTTCCCAGGGTCTGAAGGAGAGGAAACTCTCCTTCAGGCCCTGGGATCCATAGGGATGTGTAAAATAAAGAATTAAAATAAAAAATATTGATATGCTCACCTCTCCGGCGGCCCCTGGACTTCACGCTGCTATCCGGGAGGCTTCTTTGTTTAAAAAGCGCGCCTTTCGGACCTGTGAATGACGTCCCGGCTTCTGATTGGTCGCGTGCCGCCCATGTGACCGGCACGCGACCAATCAGAGGCCGCGACGTCATTCGCAGGTCCTCAATTCCTAGAATTAGCAGTTTTGTGAATGAGAATGACGTCGCGGCTTCTGATTGGCCGCGTGCCGCCCATGTGACCGGCACGCGGCCAATCAGAAGCCGCGACGTCATTCTCATTCACAAAACTGCTAATTCTAGGAATTGAGGACCTGCGAATGACGTCGCGGCCTCTGATTGGTCGCGTGCCGGTCACATGGGCGGCACGCGACCAATCAGAAGCCGGGACGTCATTCACAGGTCCGAAAGGCGCGCTTTTTAAACAAAGAAGCCTCCCGGATAGCAGCGTGAAGTCCAGGGGCCGCCGGAGAGGTGAGCATATCAATATTTTTTATTTTAATTCTTTATTTTACACATCCCTATTGATTCGATACCGATACCCGATATCACAAAAATATCGGATCTCGGTATCGGAATTCCGATACCGCAAATATCGGCCGATACCCGATACTTGCGGTATCGGAATGCTCAACACTACTTATCACTAATAATAGTAAAATTCATTTACTGCAGATTTTTTGATCATATCAGCTATAAGTTTGTTTCAAGAATCTTCTGGCCTCCGGTAAAGTAATATTTTAAAATATTGCTATTGATCGTCCCCACAAGTAATTTTCTATTGTGCTCCTGTGTTCTTGTACTTAGCTTCTTATTAAACACACTTATTTTCCAGAATTTTCTTTAAACATTTAACACTTTAAAGGAAATTTTGCCTTTGTACAACAGTACAAGCAAATAAAAAACCTTTTTAATAAACTGTATTTTTTGGATTATAAAACTCACTCTTCTTCCTCTGAATTTGTGAGGAAAATGAGGGGGCGTTTTGCAATGCAAAGCCAGTGACGGTGTAACGGGGTCACAGAATGCAGGGTCGCTGCTTCAGGAGACTCGCGGGGCAGGAGTGGGGCAATGATGTAGTGACTGGATCTCAGACGGTGTTGATGCCGGAGAGCATTTTCCCAATGATATCCCTGCGGTGGTCTCCGGGAAAATGTACTGCTTTAGAATACAACACAGTAGAGTTTAAAACAGTATGGTTGGGTCTAAAATGTCATCAGACTTTTACCCAATAGTCACAATCAAAGGTGAAGGTGTAAATGTAAAGTCTATAAGCACAATGATACATAAATCCATATAATAGCGCAGATAATGTGATCAGTTACATGAATGAAATGTATATATAAATGCATGTATCGCCTCTCAGTCTTTTTCTCTTCATTACCCTACAATGAAGTGCCTTTAGAGAAAATGTTAATGTCCAAACAATGCTCCTAGCACTCCACTCTCAAAGATAGGAAATTGAGATCTGACACCTGTCACAGAGGTATGAAGCTCTGCAGAATTTACTATACAACTGCCAGGTGCAGGTGCATTTACCGAGAAGATGTACTGATAGCAAACCTAGGTGAAGAAGTCCTGCTCCCTTTCATTGTTGAACAAAAACCTTGTCAGTGTTATTATGAATGATGCCCGGTATGCCACAAATTCCACAATATTAAAAATACGGAACGGAAAATCTGAATAAACAGGCTAAATTCACTTTTCTCTTCACAATGATGGTAATGAACTTAATGCAGGTGCAATAAATTCCTGAACAAAGAGTGTTCTGTGTCCCGTACATTCTGAAGAATGAAAACGAACCCTGTGCACAGTAGATTAAAATGTTGATACTCATTCTTGGCAAAAGCTTGTTTTTATAGTCCTCACAGATGCCGACGGGAAAAGATTCTCTACATCGGGAGAAACTTTATAAAGCAGCTTATTATATTCTTTTTTCATTTCTACAAGTTTTGTATCAGTCCAATCAGTTATGTTAAGAGATCGGAAAATCACATTATGTGTTTGTATCTTTTATTTATGGAAGTACAAGGTTTGACAACACAGCCAGATATTACATAGTTATCAACAATAGGAATGTGAGCCTCTGCTAGATAAAGTTAGGGAACGCCCAGGCAGGACGAAAGAAAGCTTGCATTGTACCAGCGTTTTTTCTATCCACACTGAATGGCGCAGGTAAATAAATCCACTCCGAGCTGTACAAAGAGACATGCTGCTTTTCTTAGGAACAGAAGGCAGGTGCTAGAAGATGGAGGGCAGTAAAGAAGATATTCAGTCTCTTTGACATGTTCCGTTTTGCTTGTCAGTAATATATGAAGTATGAGAAATTGACAATATATAATAATTGGATTGTATGCATCATAAACAATTAGACTCATTTTCCTGTAGTACAGAAGTAGTTGAAGATCAACAAATGACGCATTACCCTAGAAATTAGAGAGATAAATGCTGTGTGAAAAAGTCACTTAAAACACATTTACTGATGTCTTTTTTACAAATATACATATAATCTCTGCATTTCCTTAACCCCTTAGTGACAGAGCCAATTTTTTTAAATCTGACCAGTGTCACTTTATGTGGTTGTAATTCTGGAAAGCTTCATCAAATCCCAGTGATTTTGAGGCACATTATACTTTATGATAATGAAAAATTTAGGTCGATATGTTTTGTGTTTATCTATAAAAAAATTAAAAAATGCAAAAAAAAATAGCAATTTTCAAACTCTGAATGATTCTGGAGTTGCTGTGTTTGACGTCTCTACAGGGACCTAAACAGCGACGCTCCAGCAATCTAGTTTAGGTCGGCTCGTTGTCTATATCACTGCAGCGTCGCTGAGTGTGTACCTTTAGCCTAAGGACTCGCTCACACCTCTGTTGATTCTGTCTGAGTGAGATTCAACAAAACTTGGGATCACACTGAGACCAATGTTCTTCTATGGGGCCATGCCCATGTCCGATTTTTTTTGATTCTAGGAAAAAAATGCTGCATGTCTGAGTTTGATCTCATTACAACCTCTATTTCACTGTTCTATACACCATAACCTGTCAGTGGACAGAGGACAGAAGTCTTAGTGATTAGGGAGAGACTCAGTAATTTACATTCATTAATCTAATGTGTGTTACTTATTTGTACCCAATGATTAATGAGATGACGGATACAGGGGCAGAGGGATCAAATATTTGCAACATTCATGCTCAGTCTATTTAGCAAAGTAACACAGCTTTATGCTTTATAGTTTATGCTTCCAGTATTATAACTGGGTGGAAGAGACAAGATGCTGGTGTAGTATAAGGCACTGTCATATTGCCTTGTGTTTATTCTCTTTTAATTTTTCCATAGATGATTAGAAAATACGCTCAGCTCTGTTTTGAAAACATTTTTCCTGGACAGTCATTAATCACAAGCTGTCATGTTAATTCACACGCGCTACAAACACGTATCCTCATAGACATGAATTCTACAGTGTTTTCATGGTGTCTGATACAGAATGTCCTTGTTTCTTCTGTACAGTCAACCTTATAGATGAGTAAAATAAAAAAAAATATAATAGTATTAAAGTTTTAGTACCTTTAGGTGTTAAAACAGTTTTGCTTTGTTCCAAGTAAATTTTATCGATTAATACAATTTTCATAAAAATCACATGAACATTCAATACAGAATATTCAATTACTCATTGCCACCGGAAACAGACGACACACTCGTTGTCAGACATACCTCTGTTTGATAAATCTTACATAATGTTGTGGAACATTTAACTTTCCCAAAATGAGAGTAATTTACACAATCTAATAAGTTACACACATTTTCATAAAGACATGTATACACATACACTTATCCAATGCATATACAGATGTAAATTTTAGATCGTAAGAATTTTTTTTTCACATTCACCAAACCATACCACATATTTTTTTTTTTTTTAAATTACAGGTCCTTCTCAAAAAATTAGCATATAGTGTTAAATTTCATTATTTACCAAAATGTAATGATTACAATTAAACTTTCATATATTATAGATTCATTATCCACCAACTGAAATTTGTCAGGTCTTTTATTGTTTTAATACTGATGATTTTGGCATACAACTCCTGATAACCCAAAAAACCTGTCTCAATAAATTAGCATATTTCACCCATCCAATCAAATAAAAGTGTTTTTTAATAACAAACAAAAAAACCATCAAATAATAATGTTCAGTTATGCACTCAATACTTGGTCGGGAATCCTTTGGCAGAAATGACTGCTTCAATGCGGCGTGGCATGGAGGCAATCAGCCTGTGACACTGCTGAGATGTTATGGAGGCCCAGGATGCTTCAATAGCGGCCTTAAGCTCATCCAGAGTGTTGGGTCTTGCGTCTCTCAACTTTCTCTTCACAATATCCCACAGATTCTCTATGGGGTTCAGGTCAGGAGAGTTGGCAGGCCAATTGAGCACAGTAATACCATGGTCAGTAAACCATTTACCAGTGGTTTTGGCACTGTGAGCAGGTGCCAGGTCGTGCTGAAAAATGAAATCTTCATCACCATAAAGCATTGACCCTGCCCTTGATGAAACACAGTGGGCCAACACCAGCAGCTGACATGGCACCCCACACCATCACTGACTGTGGGTACTTGACACTGGACTTCAGGCATTTTGGCATTTCCTTCTCCCCAGTCTTCCTCCAGACTCTGGCACCTTGATTTCCGAATGACATGCAAAATTTGCTTTCATCAGAAAAAAGTACTTGGGACCACTTAGCAACAGTCCAGTGCTGCTTCTCTGTAGCCCAGGTCAGGCGCTTCTGCCGCTGTTTATGGTTCAAAAGTGGCTTTACCTGGGGAATGTGGCACCTGTAGCCCATTTCCTGCACACGCCTGTGCACGGTGGCTCTGGATGTTTCCACACCAGACTCAGTCCACTGCTTCCTCAGGTTCCCCAAGGTCTGGAATCGGTCCTTCTCCACAATCTTCCTCAGGGTCCGGTCTCCTCTTCTCGTTGTACAGCGTTTTCTGCAACATTGTTTCCTTCCAACAGACTTACCATTGAGGTGCCTTGATACAGCACTCTGGGAACAGCCTATTTGTTGAGAAATTTCTTTCTGGGTCTTACCCTCTTGCTTGAGGGTGTCAATGATGGCCTTCTTGACATCTGTCAGGTCGCTAGTCTTACCCATGATGGGGGTTTTGAGTAATGAACCAGGCAGGGAGTTTATATAAGCCTCAGGTATCTTTTGCATGTGTTTAGAGTTAATTAGTTGATTCAGAAGATTAGGGTAATAGGTCGTTTAGAGAACCTTTTCTTGATATGCTAATTTATTGAGACAGGTTTTTTGGGTTATCAGGAGTTGTATGCCAAAATCATCAGTATTAAAACAATAAAAGACCTGACAAATTTCAGTTGGTGGATAATGAATCTATAATATATGAAAGTTTAATTGTAATCATTACAATATGGTAAATAATGAAATTTAACACTATATGCTAATTTTTTGAGAAGGACCTGTATATTATATAAGGTTAAAATTAGGGCATGTGGTAAATCATGTATTTTCTTTACAGGTACCTTTCAGTGCGGAAGAACAGGAGCAGAAAAGTGGAAATGATTCTTCCCAGGGTCGTTGGCCTCAAGTTGCGGAGGAGGAAAGACGGGGTGTAACGAGCCTTTATCAGAGTTGTAGTTGAATTTGTTTTCAGTTTTATATACAGATTCTTTTTTGTATTTCATCTATAGATTCCACAATGTGAGGAAGGACAATGTAACATAGATAATGACCTACTTATTCAAGCTGTGCAAGAGCGAGCAGCGTTGTGGGATCCCCGTGATCGGAATCATTCCGACTCAGCCTTGATCTGACGACTCTGTGAAGAAGTGGCAACATCTCTGCTGGCTGATTGGGACCATGCCACGCCACATGCCAGAAAGGATTTTCGTTAATATTGCAATGTTGTCTGACGCTGCAGTGAACCTGTAAATGTGGGTGCATTGTTTTACAATTAATTTTTTCCTTTTTCCCCCTTCACAGTGCAGAGAATAAAAGTATGTTGCCTTTCAAAGAAGGATTGTTTCAATAAGGACATGAGAAAGGAGATATGGGTTCGAAGTGGTGCTGCTCGAAAAATCTGAAAATATGAGTACCATCATCAGCTATCTTTTCTGAAGCCTGCGGTTGCTCAGCGAAATTGAGTATCTTTTGTGTTGTCTTACTATTATTTAAACTTTTTATTTTTTTTTACTAATGTTTTTCATTTATTTTCCACACAGAGCCTGGAGCAGCACCACACAACCTGGATCATGCTTTGTTGGAGCCACCCCTCCTTGACCAGCCAACAAATATGCACAATCCCAATCATCCACCAGTGATGGAGCAACCAGGCAGGCTTCACAGGCTGGGGAACAGAAAGCTGGTCCATCTGGTTTTCCCCTCTCCCAGCCCTCCGCCACTACTTTACTTGGGTCTGCTCACCAATGGCAGAGGGCCTGGGAGATCTCAGTCATGCTCGAGTTTATTCACTTAAGCTCGGTCTTCCAGGCTGGGATGAAGGCGGCTGTAGAAAGACTGGATAGTGGGTTCACTCATGTGAACACACTTTTCCAGGAAGTCCATAGGGGCCCTGGCCACCTGGAAGCTGACCTTAATAGACGAGCGTGACATTATTTTTCCGCTATAGAATGGGGCGTGATGGAAAACCTTACTCCCGATCTCCAGCTGTATGTGATGAAGGCCTGTCAGGCTGCTTACACTGAGGTCATGCTACGCTCCCAATATCAGTAGCAGGCACAAGCTTCATTCCCTACAGCACAACAAACTCAAGGACAGCATCAATGGAAGAATCCGCCAGCATCTTTCCCAACATCACAAGGACTTGGATACCAGACTGATCACCAAGTGACATATCCACCACCACCACCACGACTGGATATTAGGACTGTTCCATCAGTACCCAGCTACACCATGCTGACAAGTACAACAGCCCAGCCTTACTCTTCCACCATGCAGCCGATTGCAGCAGCCCAGCCTTCCCCTTCCACCACACAGCTGAGTGCAGCAGCCCAGCCTTCCTCTTCAACCATACAGCCAAGTGCAGCAGCCCAGCCTTACACTCCCACCATGCAGCAACAGGAACCAAAAGGCCGAGGAAGCAGCAGAACAAAGGCAAGGAAGCGAAAAGGAAAGAGACATTACCCGTCCCCTGGTACCCTCACCTCCCAATGTGTCTTTATTTTCAAGTTTGTCCACAACTTCCCTTAGTTCTTTCCCTTGTAATGTGTTAATCCCTTCCAACTTGTTTTCCACTCCTAATGTGTCCTCTTCCCCTAATGTATCTGACCCAATCCTCCAATTAACTGCCACTTCCCCTGTAACAACTTACCCAGCCACTTCTAGCCTACCTTCACAGTCCAATAACCCCAAGTCCACAATGTTTCTCCCTCCCGCAGACCCTGAAAGTAAATCACATTATTTTTCTTTTTTATTTATTTATTTGTGTGTTAAATTTCCAATTGATTTTTGTAAAAAACTATTTTGTTACACAATATCTGTCTCCCTGTGGTTTATATCTCTTTATTTAAACATGTGTATATTGTTGAGTGAAGAATTAACGGGTGTTACTGTTAAGGTGTTTATTATTAAAGTTACAGTCAAGGTGCTAGTATTACAGTCAGAAAACAGTACAGGTACATAACATTCCAGGTACATTTGACTTACAAATTAAACCATTTCATCTTGCCATGCCACGCGTCCAATATCAAAAACAAAGTAAGCAGACAATTTATCCCTCATTTGGACAACTTCCACTGTAGTCCTCAGAGGGTGAGCTTGGTAATCCTGCAATGTGGTATTAACAGGTTCCTCACGTTCGAAGTGGGGTCCTCTTTTGACAGGATGAAATTATGGAGAACAACACATGCTTTCACAACCTCATCAATTGTCTCAATTTTAAGATTGATAGCTGTACCCAAAATGCACCATTTCGCTTCCAGCAAACCAAAGGCACACTCCACAGTTCTTCGTGCCAATGTCAGTCAGTAGTTGAAAATCCTTTTGGTGTGAATCAGGTCCCGACTCGAGTATGGTTTCATGAGGTTGGCACACATTTGAAACCCCTCATCCCCAACAACAACAAACAGCATTGGCGGTCCTTCAGAGTTCGGAAGAGGTTGTGGCGGTGGAAAATTAAAATTATTACCATACAAATGTTGGCCCATGTCAGAGTTTTTGAAAGTCTGCGAGTCATTTCCTGGTCCAAATGAGCCAACGTGAAAGTCGACAAATCAATACTCAGCATCTGCAATTGCCATGAGAACAATGGAAAAGTATTTTTTATAATTGCAGTACTCAGATCCACTTCCAGCAGGTTTCAAAATCCGAATATGCTTGCCATCCACAAATTTAATTGAATTTTTCTGCATTTTCAGCCAGAGTTCAGTTGTGAGTTGGGGGATGAATTCTGCACACTGAATGTCACACAATGTGCGGCAGGTGTCTCCAACAATTCCAGAAAGGGTGGACAAACCAATCTGAAATTGAAAATGTAGAGATATTAAGGTCTCTCAGGTAGTTAGGAATCTGTGGAAAAGAAAATGGAAAAAAAATCAGTTCATGGCTTTTAGAACAATAATATTGATGACAGGTGTTTCTTTCTCAAAATTACATACCTTAGGGTCACCAACAGACGTTCCTCAGCAGGAATTGATCTACGTAGCTGTGCGTCCTGCCTGGCGATGGATCCTGGCACACGTAGCAGCAATTCTTCAAAGCACTGTTGTGACATTCTCGTGTACTCAAAAAACTTTTATGGGTGTTCACGAAGCTTGGTGTACAATGACTGGTAGGCTACACAGCTCTCTCAGACTTTAACAATGGGGTATTGCCAATAGCGACAACAACAATGTCTTCTCCGTTCTTCCTCACAAGCAACAGCAAAAGCAAAAGCCAATATCAATGACAAATCCAGATTCATATTGAAGCTCTACACGTTAAGATCCATCTTGCAGCTGAATACACCATCAAAAGATGAGGATTTCATCTGTGCATTGTGTCTACAGTGTATATAGAAATCTCATGAGACACGCCCATTGTGTATGTCTTGTGTCAAGGAAATTCTCCTGGAAAAGCATTGTCCCATTGAATGCATGCACATAAACTACGCAAAGCATGCAAAAACACATGCACACGCAGCGTTTTTTTCCCGTCATGCGTAAGATCATGTGGATAAAAGCGCTGTGTAACCATGCGTTTGTATGCGTTTTGGCATGCGTTTACGCATGCAGATGATACGCTACACACCGAAATGCTAATGTGAGCCTACATTATATACACATATACATATACATATTTATATTCATTTTTTCTATTGATTAAATTGAAAAAAATGCTTATTGTTTTCACATAATTTTACCAATTACAATGAATAACATAATTGGTAAAACTACAGGGATGCAAAAATTTGTGATCATGTTATTTTTTAAGTGTATTACAAACTGTGAATATTAGTTGATTTTGAGTCATTATTAAGTAACTTTGTAAAAAAAATAGTCTGCCTTTTGTTTTTCAGCTTTTTTTTATCCATGATGTACAGGTATACAGAGATATATTGGCATTTAGAAATGTATCTCTTTGTACCAGTAAAATATTTCTGCACGCAAAGAATATCATTTTGATTTTTTTAGGTGAAGAATATGTTTGTATATTTAACGATACAGCATGTGGCTCACTGTTATTGTTTCTGAACTGCATAGTACAAGTGTTCAGCCTAAGACCCAAAAAAGCCCAGCTTGAAGGAAAACATTCAACATTCTTTGTATATAATTTCAATATATACTTCAACAATGCTACTCACTTGGGAGCGATATGAGGTATGACAGGAACAATTTACTTTTTCTTTGGTTGTCATAAACCACATCACAGAAAAACCTAGATATCTTCAAAAAAGGAAAGAAACTGGAGCCAGGAAATTATAGGCCAGTGAGCCATACTTCTATACCAGGAAAGATATTGTAGCAAATTATTAAACAGCACATATGTAAGTGCTTGGATAAGAATGCAGTATTAACCAGAACCAGCAGTTTGCAGCAAACAAGTAATGCCAAACTAATCTAATTTCCTTCTATGATGAAATCAATGATTGGTGGATCAGGGTAATTCAGTAGATAAAGTATATCTTGATTTCAGCAAAGCATTTAATAACTTATTTCATGTTATCCTTATTGAAAATATGACCAAGAATGGGATTGACAAGGCTACAGTTAGGTGGATTCATAACTGGCTCAGTGATCATACTCAAAAAGTGGTAATAAATGGTTGCACATCCAATTGGAAAAGTGTTTCAACTGGGTTACCCACAAGACTCTGTCCTAGTCCTAGTGTTGTTCAACATTTTTATAAATGATCTAGATTAGGGAACTGAAGGTAAGCTAATCAAATTTGCAGATTATGCAAATCTCAAAGGGATATCTAAAGGTACCGTCACACATAACGATATCGTTAACGATATCATTCCTTTTTGTGACGTAGTAACGATATCGTTAACTAAATCGTTATGTATGACAGCGACCAACGATCAGGCCCCTGCTGGGAGATCGTTGGTCGCTGGGGAAAGTCCAGCACTTTATTTTGTCGCTGGACTCCCTGGAGACATCGCTGGATCGGCATGTGTGACGCCGATTCAGCGATGTCTTCACTGGTAACCAGGGTAAACATCGGGTTACTAAGCGCAGGGCCGCGCTTAGTAACCCGATGTATACCCTGGTTACCGTTGTAAATGTAAAAAAACAAACACTACATACTTACATTCCCGGTGTCTGGTCATGTCCCCCGCCTTCAGCTTCCCGCACTGACTGGTGAGCGCAGGCCAGCTTAAAGCACAGCACAGCAGTGACGTCACCGCTGTACTTTACGGCCTGCGCTCAGTCAGTGCTGGAAGCTGAAGGCGAGGGACATGACCAGACACTGAGAATGTAAGTATGTAGTGTTTGTTTTTTTACATTTACAACGGTAACCAGGGTAAACATCGGGTTACTAAGCGCGGCCCTGCGCTTAGTAACCCGATGTTTACCCTGGTTACCCGGGGACTTCGGGATCGTTGGTCGCTGGAGAGCTGTCTGTGTGACAGCTCTCCAGCGACCAAACAGCGACACTGCAGCGATTGACATCATTGTTGGTATCGCTGCAGTGTCGCTTAATTGTGACGGTACCTTAACACTAGAGAAGACAGAGAAATGATTCAGAAGGATCTAGATAAGGTTGAACAATGGGCAGCGACGAATAGAATGGCATTTAAAGGGAACCTGTCACCTGAATTTGGCGGGACAGGTTTGCGGTCATATGGGCGGGGTTTTTGGGTGTTTGATTCACCCTTTCCTTACCCAGGCGTGTACTACGGAGGAGACAGCATGAACTTCAACCCAATATTGTGGCGAGCATGCAGCCAGCGGGTAAGGAAAGGGTGAATCAAACACCCGAAAATCCCGCCCACATGACCGCAAACCTGTCCCGCCAAATTCAGGTGACAGGTTCCCTTTAACAGGGAAAAATTAAAGATTCTACATCTGGGAAAGAAGAAACAAAATTACATCTATAGAATGGGAGGAATAGAACTAAGCAACAGCACGTGTGAAAATGACTTGGGTATATTAATTGATCACGGACTAAACATGAGTCAACAGTGTGAAGCAGCAAAAAAGACAAATGCAGTTCTAGGATGTATTAAGAGAAGCATAGAGTCTAGATCACGTGAAGTAATTATTCCTCTCTTCTCCTCCTTGTTCAGGCCTCATCTGGAATACTGTGGCAAGTTATGAGCACCACATTTTAAAAAAGACATTGAAAAACTGGATGAATACAACTAAACACAGATAAGAATCTGGAGAAAAGGGAGTGTGTTTATCAACAAATAGAAGAGATAATATTTTATTGATAAATCATGACAAAACAATTAATCAGTAAAAATCTAATATATAAAGCTGAATGTGTGTGTGTGTGTGTGTGTGTGTGTGTGTGTGTGTGTGTGTGTGTGTATGTATGTGTGTATGTCCGGGATTGGCATCTGCACCGTCGCAGCTACAGCCACAAAAGTTTGCACAGTCACACGTCTGGACCCCGAGAGCGTCATAGGCTATGTTGTGAGGCGAAATTTTAACCCCCCGTGTTCCAATTCACCAAACAATTTTGACCCTATCTACATAATGGGGAAAAAGTGAAAGGAAAAGTGTTGGAGGCAAATTGACAGCTGCCAGATGTGAACAAGGGGGACTTAAAAAATGAGAGCGATGGTGCCAAAGAGTATATACCGTACAGTTGCTAAGGTGGGGCCCGAACATGGGATACTCACCATACACGGTGATATGAACACACACACACACAAAAGGCGCCACACACTACCATGTGCTTGAACACATATACCACTCTCAGCACACATTTCACCACACATACACCAACCTCGCTACATAAAAGTCGCCACTCAAAACCTGCCACTCGCAAAATTCGCTACATGCAAAACTCGCCACATGCAAAACTAGGCTCACACAAAACTCGCCACACGTGCAAAACTCGCCACACGTGCAAAACTCACCTCATGGAAAACTCGCCACACGCAAAACTTGCACACGCGGAAAAATTGCCACATGCACAAAAGTTGCAACACATGCAAAAGTTGCCTCACACAAAACTTGCACATATGCAAAACACCCCACACATAAAACTTGCCATGCGCAAAACTCGCCATGCACAAAACTTGCTGCACACAACTTGCTACACTAACCTGTCACATGCACCTCGACACACAAAAAGTTGCTACACGCATGTCGCCACACAAAACTCATCTCACAAAAGTCGCTACGTGCATGTCGCCACACGCAACTCAACACACACAACTTGACACATGAAACTCGCCCTAAAACACACACAAGTCTGGTAGTATCCTTCAAAAATAAAAATCTGATTAATAAGCAGACAAACTACAAGAGCAACAAATGTACCATATAGGAAACACGGCAGCTGTCAGTCACATGACCTTTCTATTATGTGTATGTGTGAGCTAATATATACTGCCAGGGGGGAGGGCTTCCTGTTGGGGGGGATTTATCAGGCTGCCAATTTAGCTTACAAATACTGAGGAGATGATATACAGATATATGCTATATACAGGAGGAGATGACACAGGCATATACTATATACAGGAGGAAATAACATATAGGTATATACTATATAAAAGAGGAGATGACACATAGGTATATATAGGAGGAGATGACATACAGCAGGTATATACTATATACAGGGGAGATGACATAGAGGTATATACTATATATAGGAGGAGATGACATACAGGTATATACTATATACAGAAGAGATGACATACAGGTATATACTATATACAGGAGGAGATGACACATAGGTATATACAATATACACAAGGAGATTACATACAGCAGGTATCATCTATATACAGGGGAGATGACATACAGGTATATACTATATACAGGAGGAGATGACATACAGGTATATACTATCTACAGGAGATGACATACAGGTGTATACTATATATAAGGGAGATGAAAAACATGTATATACTGAGGGGAAAATGAGAGGTGTGAGGTGAAAATGAGAGGTGTGAGGTGAAAATAAAAAGGTGTGAGTGCAAAATGAGAGGAGTGAGGGAAAATAGTGGAATGATCGGAAAATGACAGATGTGAGGTCGAAATGACAAGTGTTAGGGGGGAATGAGAGGAGTGAGGGGGAAAATAAGAGGAGTGAGGGGGAAAATAAGAGGTGTGAGGGGGAAAATGAGAGATGTGAGGGGGAAAATGAGAGAAGTGAGGTGTTATAACTAACCACAGATATTTACTATGTCCAGGCAACGCCAGGCTCTTCAGCTAGTATTAAATAAAAATAGATGCCTCTTGTCAATAAATACATGCAGCGGGGACAAAATTAATTCAGAAATAAGACTATTTCTTATAACATTATACTCAGGAAAATCATATGCGTAAAAAGTCAATTGTCCCTATGAAGACAATCCTTAATGATTGCAGAAAAGAAAGTTATTTTGTTCAGGGATTTTAACAAAAAAACTAAAACTGTTTGGCTAAGGCTACTTTCACATTTGCATTGCGACGGGCCCGTACCAATGAACGTTGTGAAATTACTGCAAGACGTGGGCAGTGGATGCAGTTTTTCAATGCATCCACTGCCCATTCTGCAGTCCGGGGAGGAGGGGGCGGAGTTTCGGCAGTGCATGCGCGGTCAAAAATGGCGGACGCGGTGCACAAAAAAGTTACATTGAACATTTTTTGTGACGACGGTCCGCCAAAACACGACGGATCCGTTGCACGACAGACGCGACGTGTGGCTATCCGTTGTGATCCATCACTAATAAAAGTCTATGGGCAAAAAACGCATCCTGCAAGCACATTTGCAGGATCCGTTTTTTGCCTAAAACGACGGATTGCAACTGAGGCCCCACGACGGAAGTGTGAAAGTAGCCTGAGGGCCTGTTCCTGCAAGAATTAGAAGTGTGCAAAGTCACAGGATCATTGGTTGTTAATCTTGCATGTACATGTAAAATTGGGTAAGGTTCATGACAGTATTAGAGTAAAGTGCCTCAGTGCAAAATAAAACAAACAGATTATAGATAGATAACATGCACAGGATTACAATGATATAAAGTGGAGTATTAACGCATACTTTTTACCTGATAAGAAGCAAGTGCTGAGTGACCACTGCATCTCTCACCCCAACGGACATGCTAGGTGTTGAGTTCCTGCTGCTGCACAGGGGGAATCTCGAACCATGTCTGCTGCGGTCTCCCATTCTTTTCCAGCCACAGTGGATCTTGCTCAGTGGAGACGTCGGTCACAGCCTCTGGCTCGGTTAGATACTGCACGTTTGGTTACTGCTGCCCTTCCAGGTTCAGCCATTATAACCAGTACTGTTCGGCGGTGAGCAGGCGCTCCTGGTTTTCTCCTTCTGAGCATGCCCAAGGGAAGACCTCTCATTGGAGGTCGGGGGTCACATGCTCGGGTCCTGTAGCAACTCCTATTGGTCCACTAGGAAGGTCCTGGAGAGCTGCAACTATAAAAGGTTCGCATGGCCATGCGCTAGTATCATTTGTGTTGCCTGTTGCCAGTGGATACTCTACCACTCAATATATATGTGGTGTGAGCCTGTTTAGCTTTGGGGCTGTACACTTAGGCAGGCAGCTAGCGTCAGTGGGGGCAATTAGCTTTGGCTTAGCATCTGGTTCCTTCATGTGTGCGGTTAGCACAGAAGAGTTCCAGAGCAAGCACAACCCTAGTTAGGTTGTTAGGTTATTCTCTGTGTACAGCGCGACTCTGTGAGACAACAGAGGTCGCTTTCATTTCACATGGGGTGAAGTTTAACCCATGTGTGAGCTCAGTGTCCATCCGCCATTACTTTGCAGCAGGTATCTCTGCACGGTGTACCCCGGGCTGTGAACGCACCTCATATCAATCTCTCTATTACTTGGTGCATTCCGCTAGCCCTTACAGCGCGTTTCACCTATTCTTCTTCCAGGTAAAACAGTTTGCTCATCCTTAGCTGTAACCCTTTTTGCTACTTTGTTGCAAAAATATAGTGTACATTACTAAAATGACATAAAACTGTGGGTGTTTATAACTCATTTTGTCTTAGCTCAAAAAAGTACACTTTCTGATGCATTTTTTAAAATCAAGGAAAAAGTATGGAAACAATGCAAGAGAAAAAGTATGGAATCATCAACCAAAATTCTTGATTACTACTTTTGCTTTTACTTGGGCTTTTTTCACATTCTGAATTATTTAAAAAAAATTGTCTAAGAGAATGGAAAAGCTGCACATGGCAGTAATAAAATAAAGAAATATAATATACTCAGTTTTTCTCCTGGCAGTTCCAGCGCCAAGACTCTGGTGTCAGGATGCATTGGATTAGTGAGAAGTAAAACAGTGCATGTATACCGTATTATGTGAATATTTTAGATGCCTTGCTGCAGATTTTTTTTTTCCTGAAAAATGACTTTAAGGTATTAACTTTTATAATAACAAATGGTGTTCTAAATCAAGCTGGTACTAATAGCGAATAGCGATATCAAATATAGGTATTTTTAGGGTATTCATTGTTTTATTTTTAATGGTGCAAAAGGGGAGTGATTGAACTTTTGTGTTTTTATATTTTTTTAACTTCTTTTTTTTTACACCTTTTACTGACTTGAATAGTCAATAGATAGGAGACTTGAAGCTGCAATCATCTCATCACCTGTACTGCACATAGCAGTGCTTCAGCCCATGGCCAACATTTATAGAAAATTCACAATGACAGGCAAGGGAGTGTTCTGCAGACCTCCATCTGTCATGACAACACATCGGCGAGACAGGAGCGCCGATGGGCCTCACCTGTGACACACTTCCAGACAGCGCACGGTAAATGCTGCTGTTAGTGATTGACAGCAGCATTTAATGGGTTAACAGCCACATCTGTTAGAAGCAAATGATAGTTGATCAGATAAGCTGTCATGTGCAGGGGAGGGATGCAGGCTCAGCCTCGAGCCTGCTTCAAAGGTCAAGTCAGAGGACGTGAAGGAGTTGAAAAACATGTAAGATTGAGTTATGTCATGGACCAATGATTTCATTTCCATGAAAATTTCCATTTCAGATTGAGATCCGTACCATTTTCTGGTCATGTCTGAGTTTATTTATCATTCTTTACAAAAAGCTTTAATACATTTTTGTTTGTGGCAAGATGAATTATCATCTTAAAAACAATGACTTCATTATCCTCAGACCAATTTTCTATCAATGGAATGAGAAAAGTGCATGTTTTCATTGACTGTTGAGGTCAGGATGAAGTAATGCCATTTTCCCATGTCTGTACCTGACAGGCAACCACATTTTATAAATGAGAGGGGAGTGTGATTGTTTTCTTCAGGAAGTCATCTTATGCTTCATCCTGGCTGGTTTGTCCTGTGATTATTGTCATTATTCTTACTTGTCCTGAAATACAAATTACAAGGTGATTCCAAAACTTTTCCTCTTTGTTACACAATTCCACTTCTTGATCTCAAAATATATGTTATTAATTAAAATAATTTACTTTCGGCCCCTTGTGGAAAGTTTAGAGGCAGGCAGATTTGGTGGTCTTTCACTATACCCTACATTGGACTTAATTTCCAAGGTTTGGCTTAAAATCAAGCAAATACGAGAAGTCAACCACTTATCAATGTACACACCTCTTTGGAGTAATGACTTACTCTCAGAATTTGCCAAACTAACTGAGTTCGGGAACTGGAAAAGTATGGGTATACAGTACGTTCACCAGGTGGTCGGCAATGAGGGGCTTAAATAATTTGACTGTCTGCAAAAAGCGTTCCATCTGCCTGATAGTTGCTTCTTTCAATATTTTCAACTGAAACATGCCTATAGAGCCCAATGTAAAGTGAAACATGTTAAATGAAATGTGATATTGGACAATATTTGCTAAGAGGGAGCCACAAAGGGGGTAATATCCAGTGTCTATAATGACTTTCTCTTTGTCTTCCTTAAGAAATTCCCTCTGTTGGTTAGACAGAAATGGGATACGGAAATTGGTGTTGTTAATGATGAGTGGGCTTCGGTGCTGGAATACATACCCAATCTTTTGCTTAGTGAGCCCAAACGACTCTCGCAGCTCTATGTCATACAAAGAGTATACAGATCACGTGAAATGATGTTTAAAATAGGTCTTAGAAATTATTCTGGATGCCCGAGGTGCACCCAAAAGGAAGCAGAAATATTGCGCATGTAATGGTTATGCCCGCGCCTGCACTCATATCGGGGAGCAGTTTTGGGCCATATAGAATCAGCCTATGGGTGCATGGTGACTAGTAATCCTCTCGCCTGCATACTGGGAGATGTAGATGAACTGTGTACTATTTAGACTGGGAAACTTGCCATAGCTCGATTACTATACATAGAAAATTGATTGCTAAAAACTGGATTTCTCAGTCGCCCATGACAGCACTACCAGAGAGAGAGAGGGGATCCGGCCTTTAGGGACAGGAAACCTATAGGATAAAAGGCGGTACCTCTCTCCTGCGTCAGTTTGGTTTCCTGTCTCTGACAGGGAACTCTCTAGGATCGGTACCTTAAAGATCCGGAGAAGGCCACTCGAGCTATCACAGTGGGGAGGCCCCTGTCACGGCTGTGCGGTGTCCGACGCCACCACTGCTGGGACCGAGGGGTCTGCAGAGTGCACGGAGGAAAGCGCGGCTGCCTCCCCAGATTGGGGTAGGGGCTTTGGGGACCCGGTGTGCCTTACATCTTCCGCGCAACAAGAACTTCTTGATTCAGGGTGGGCGCATGCGCATGGTGTGCGAGGTGCACCAAGATGGCCACCGTCCCGGATCTAGTGCATCTCTGCTTCTGGGTCCCAGGCAACGCGCGCATGCACAGATCAAGGTATGGGGCTCAGCACTTCCCGATGACGCAGCCCTGGAGGAGGGGGTGGATTGGCACCAAATTTCTTTTTAAAAGAGCACTGTGGAGATTTTTCCTTGCTGCATGCAGTCCCAATAATGGAGGACAGCGATCAGCAGCTAGCTCCAGCCGCCGCAGCCATTACAGCCGCAGCAGCAGTGTCACCACCAGCGCAAGCCGGATGCACAAAGATCCTCTGCTGGCACCCACAGTACTCGCTCCAGCAGCCATTTCACACCACAAAATAAAGGCTCCAGTATGGATAACCAGCCGACACCACTGACTACGGATCTCATACAGGATCCTATACCTCCTCCAGAACCAGTACCTGTGGCTGCGCAAGATGGGTGAGTGATCTTCGTGAAAGTTCACCAAATAATTGGGGTCCCCTTTTTTCCATTTATTTTTAAGCAAAAAAAAGAACGGAGAAACTTAAGCATAGGTCCTGTCTCCTGTGCAGAAAACCCTTGTCGCAAACCTGGGATAATAAATTGTGTGATTCCTGTATAGGACAAGTCCTTTGTGAGGAAACCCCTAATTTCGCCTCTGAATTGCGATCTGTAATCAGATCAGAGGTAGAAACAGCGTTTAAATCCCTTAAAGGGGAAGGGGTTAAAGAGAAAACACCTGTACCCTATTCACACTCCGATTCCTCTAGTACTGAAGATGGAGATTCAGACAGGCGGGGTTCCTCCTCCTCCTCCTCGGATTCTGAGAGTGGAGGTCACCACTGCTTCCATTTAGATGAAGTCGATGCCCTTGTGAAGGCTGTAAGATCGACCATGAGGGTCCTAGATCCCCGTCCTGACAAAATGGTACAGGACATCATGTTTGGAGGATTAGGTCAGAAAAAGCGCAGAGTCTTTCCACTTAATGAAAATGTTCAAGCATTAATTAAAAAGGAGTGGGAGAAACCAGAAAGAAAAAATTCATCCATACCCTCTATTAAAAGGAAATATCCCTTCGAGGAAAAGGCTTCTACTTCATGGGATAAAGCCTCTAAACTTGGTAGCATGTACTTCTAGATCTCTAATGATTTGGATAGATAACTTAGAAAAACAACTAAGAGATGGGGTATCTAGAAATAAAGTGATAGAAACAATTCCCATGATTAAAGGGATGGCAGCCTTTTTGGCGGACTCGTCAGCCGACTCTATTAAACTCATATCCAAATCGGCAGCTTTATCTAATGCAGCTCGTAGGACACTATGGCTAAAAAGTTGGCCAGGTGACCTACAGACTAAACAGAAACTTTGTTCAATTCCATGTGAGGGAACATTTTTGTTTGGGGAGACCCTGGATGACATTTTACAAAAAGCCGGAGATAAGAAAAAAAAGGTTCCCTAACCTGGCCACACCATTTTCTAAGCGGCCCTTTCAAAATAGGAAGCTTTTCCGGAGACGTCCCCCAAGGGAACAGAACAGATGGGATGATGGGAAAAGGAGGGATAGGGGGTTCCTCTTTGGTGATTCCCCAAGAGATAAAAAAGACCCCTAAGTGACACCTCCCCCAGGGTGGAAGAGAGATTATCAATACCTTCCAGCCTGGGAAAAAATCTCGACCAGCACTTGGATTTTGAACTTGATAAAAATGGGACTTCAAATAAACTTTACTTCCCTTCCTCCCCAAAACTATGTGGTCACCCCACCCTCACCTCAGCAACAACAGGCATTGGAACAAGAAATTACAAAGCTCATAAACAAAGACGTCATTCAAGAAGTCCCCCTACTGGAAAGAGGGACAGGGTTTTTTCCCCACTGTTTCTGGTTCCAAAACTGGATGGATCCTTCCTCACAATAATAAACTTGTGGAAGCTAAACGGTTATGTAAAGAACCAAAGTTTCAAAATGGAATCAATAAAATCAACAATCAAAAACCTGTTTCTGAATTGCTTCATGATAGTGTTGGATCTCAGCGACGCATATTATCACGTCCCCATCCACAAGAACTCCCAGAAATACCTCAGACTAACAGTGGTCATGGGAGGAGAAATAAGGGAATACCAGTACAAAGCCCTTCCCTTTGGCATTTCAGTGGCACCCTGTATATTTACCAAATTGAAAGCTGAAATGATGGCCCATCTAAGAGAAAAAGACATTTTAATAGTTCCATACTTGGACGACTTTCTAATTGTCAGCAATTCAGCCCAACACTGTCGCCAACAATGTGACAGAGTAATAAAAACTCTAACAGAGTTAGGCTGGCTTCTAAATCTCCAAAAATCAAAACTAGAACCGACCAGAGTTCAAGAGTTTTTGGGCCTAACTTTGGATTCAATAACACAGGAATGTCGTCTTCCAGACCAGAAAAAACAAAAAATATTAAATCTTGTCTCAAGAGCTTGCTCAAACCCTCATATGACCTTGAGAGGGGCGATGTCACTACTGGGGTCCCTTTCTGCCTGCCTCCCAGCAATACAGTGGGCACAAATTCACACGAGGAACCTCCAGTGGGATATTCTGAGGAATCAGATTACACTGGAGGGACATCTAGAAGGACATATCACTCTAAATTCAGACACTATTCATTCCCTAGGCTGGTGGTTGGATTTCAACAACCTATCAAAGGGGGTTCCTTGGGTAATAGACATACCGCAGCGGTATGCCGCATCACACATTCAAGCACACCCTCATCCCAGCCTGTGGCTTGTAGCAACGCTCCACTCTTGCCTCCCTCACCCTGGGACCTCGCTTCACCACAGCCACCACCCCCGGTAAGCAATAAGACATATGGATTATAAGAAGCATCACCATTTTATTAAAAAAAATTTTGTTTCTATTTTTCTCCTCAAAATTTGGAGTGCGTCTCATAATCCGCAAAATACGGTATATCCATGCATCATCGGTATGACACCTACCGGCTCCTGGGAAGAAGCGGTACAGTTTGCACTGTTCCTAAGCACTGGCGACTGAAGGAAGCTCTCATTATTGTCTCCTGATCGCACTGAGATCAGCGCAACCAGGAAACAATGAAGGGAGTTCTATTCAGCAGCAGCTGTGTAACTCATGTGTAAAATAGAAAATGAAATAAAAAAATGTCATGGGCTTCTGCGCAATTTTCATAAACCAGCAGAGGTAAAGCCTACGGCTGGGGGCTGATGTTACTAATCTAGGAAAAGGACAATATCTCAAAAGGTTCCTAGGCTTAATATCAGCTTACAGCTGTTTGTAAGGGTTTCCTGGTGAATTTATGGGGGACCCCAGAAAAAATATCATGTAGGGCTTCCACTATAAACTCTAACCTAATTAAAAACTAATAGCCTGGGAATGGGTCACGGATAGTGATGAATGAATATACTGGTTACTTGAGATTTCCCGAGCACGCTCGGGTGACCTCCGAGTATTTTTTAGTGCTCGTAGATTTAGTTTTCCTCACCTCAGCTGAATGATTTACATCTGTTAACAAGCATAAGCACATGTGGGGGTTGCCTGGTTGCTAGGGAATCCCCATAGGTAATGAAGCTGGCGGAGGACACCCGAGTGTGCTCAGGAAATCTCGATTAACGAGTATATCATCATCTTTCTTTGTGCTGATCTGTCATAATGTAAGAAATCAGGTGTTCATATAAAGCTGCATGAAGCGGTTGTCAGCTAGACTATGTATAAGTAGTGTAGTGTGGCTAAGGGTCATATAGTCGACGGTAGGTATGTGTCACAGAGATGGCTTGTCTCTGTGATGTAACCCGGAGTGTTTTCTTTCATGCACATAAGCACTAAGGGATCGTTTAGTACACTTGGGCCCGGGTTACGAGTAACTGTGAGAGATGGGAGGGTCTGGCTACCCATATACCTCACCTGAGTAGGGGCATCACCATACCTCTATATTTGTTTGAGGACCTGCGGTGATGTCATGACTACGTGACTAAACATGTGATGGGTTCCTGGGTGTGGTTATAATTATATAATGTAGGCTACTGATTAACACAGGACCTGTATGTGGGGAGGTGAAAGCCTTCAGCGTGTGTTGAGGCTCCAGGACTGAGCCTGAAGTACTGGACACTTATACTTTCTTTTGCTGAGCTAAAGGCTATTTGTTATTCTGTTTTGTTTTGGGTTTGTGAAGCAATAAACCCTATGAACTTTTAAAGGAACGCGCCTCCTGATTGCAACCTGCTGCACCTGAGCGAGTACAACCCCTACAATTGGTGCTTGATGTGCGGGCAGCAGCAAGAGACCAACAGGCTGTTGTTGCAGCAGATACAACAGAGTCAGCAGGAGCAACGGCAGCAGATGCAGCTTCTGGCAATCGCAATCCAGGGCAGGACGAGTGCCCCAACCCCTGGTCTGGATGATGATGCCCACTTCCGGAAGGCGGTATGACGGGCATTGCAGGAAATGACCCCCGGGGATGATGTTGAAGCCTCCCTCACGGTGTTTGAGAGGGTTGCTGAGAGCGAAAACTTCTGCCAGAGCAGTGGGCAGAGGTACTGGGGCCATACCTGACGGGGGAACCCCAGAAGGAGTACTATGACTTGACCTTGCAGGATGCCAAGGAGTATCACAAATTAAAAATTGAGATTCTCGCACGTTTGGGGGTGACACTGATTGTCAGGGCACAGCGAGTTCACCGCTGGGCCTATCACCGGGAGAAACTGCCGTGCTCCCAAATGTTCGACCTGTTGCACATGGTCAAGAAATGGCTGCAGCCAGAGTCCTCTACGCCTGCTCAGATGGTAGAATGTTGCCCAAGGCCGCTACGGGTGATGTTGTTTGCTGGAGGTGCCACAGGCCAGGACATATAGCTGCCCGTTGTCCCCAGACCACTGAGCAGATGGACTGCAGCATGGGACGCCATAGTTCATACTATGCATATCCAGCATGCAGCGTGAACTCTCCACCCAACAAGGGGCCTCAAGCGTGTTCCGTCCCAGTCTCAGGTCTTTTGCAGACTCCAACAGGTTTTCTTCAAGAATGGTCCTGAATTTGGCTCCATCCATCTTCCCATCAATTTTAACCATCTTTCCTGTCCCTGCTGAAGAAAAGCAGGCCCAAACCATGATGCTGCCACCACCATGTTTGACAGCTGGGGATGGTGTGTTCAGGGTGATGAGCTGTGTTGCCTTTACGCCAAACATATAGTTTGGCATTGTTTCCAAAAAGTTCAATTTTGGTTTCATCTGACCAGAGCACCTTCTTCCACATGTTTGGTGTGTCTCCCAAGTGGAAACTTTAATCGATACTTTTTTATGGATATCTTTGAGAAATGGCTTTCTTCTTGCCACTTGTCCATAAATGCCAGATTTGTGCACAGACAGTCCCACCTCAGCTGTAGTTCTCTGCAGTTAATCCAGAGTGATCATGGGCCTCTTGGCTGCATCTCTGATCATTCTTCTCCATGTTTGAGATGAAAGTTTAGAGGGACAGCTGGGTCTTGGTAGATTTGCAGTGGTATGATTCTCCTTCCATTTCAATATGATCACTTGCACAGTTCTCCTTGGGATGTTTAAAGTTTTGGAAATCATTTTGTATCCAAATCCGACTTTAACCCCTTCATGACCCAGCCTATTTTGACCTTAAAGACCTTGCCGTTTTTTGCAATTCTGACCAGTGTCCCTTTATGAGGTAATAACTCAGGAACGCTTCAATGGATCCTAGCGGTTCTGAGATTGTTTTTTTCGTGACATATTGGGCTTCGTGTTAGTGGTAAATTTAGGTCAATAAATTCTGTGTTTGTGATAAAAACGGAAATTTGGCGAAAATTTTGAAAATTTCGCAATTTTCACATTTTGAATTTTTATTCTGTTAAACCAGAGAGTTTTGTGACACAAAATAGTTAATAAATAACATTTCCCACATGTATACTTTACATCAGCACAATTTTGGAAACAAAATTTTTTTTTGCTAGGAAGTTATAAGGGTTAAAATTTGACCAGCGATTTCTCATTTTTCCAACGAAATTTACAAAACCATTTTTTTGAGGGACCACCTCACATTTGAAGTCAGTTTGAGGGGTCTATATGGCTGAAAATACCCAAAAGTGACACCATTCTAAAAACTGCACCCCTCAAGGTGCACAAAACCACATTTTGGAAGTTAATTAACCCTTTGTTAGGAGTCAAGTTTCCTCTGCTGCACAGGGGGAATCTCGATCCGTGTCTGCTGCGTTCTCCCATTCGGTATCGGCCGCAGTGGGCTCTGCTCAGCGGAGACGTCGCTCCCAGCGTCTCGCTGGGGCTGATTCGGTGCATAGGGTCACTACTGCCTTTTCTGGCTTTCCTATGGTACCCTGCACTGATCTGCGGCGAGCGAGCCTCTCTGGGACTAAGTCCTTCTTTACTCACACTGAGCATGCCCAGGGCAGGGTCTCCCATTGGAGGTCGAGGGCCACATGTTCAGTCACATGCTCAGGTGCTGCAGTACATTCCATTGGTCCTTCTGGAAGGTCCTGAAAGGGCAAAACATGCTCGGGTACTGCAGCACTTTCCATTGGTCCTTCTGGAAGGTCCTGAAAGGGCAAAAACTTCAGTAGCAGCTTCCTGTGCTGCAACTATATAAACTGCGCATGACCGCACGGCCATGCGCTAGTATCGTCTTTTGCTATATGCTTTGCGCCAATGTGGTCATGTGTTTGTATGTGTTCAGGGACCCGGCTGAAATAAGCCCCTAGAATGCTGGCACCTCCGGCGAGGAGATTGTGTATAAACGTGTTCAGGGACCCGGCTGAAATAAGCCCCTAGAATGCTGGCTCCTCCGGCGAGGAGATTGAGTATGCATGCATGACCACTCACTGCTCACATCTGGGTAGTTGGCCTGTGCCTCTGTGAAAGTCTAACAGGGCACAGAGCTCACCTCTCGCGGTTACTCTGTGAAGCTAACAGAGTTAGTATATACCGCCATATAGAGCCGCCATTATTTAGCAGCAGGTACTTTCCTGCACGGTGGATCCCGGGTTGCGAACGCACCAATTCCTTTTAATAAACAATATATTTGGTGCGTTCCGCCAACCCTAACACCCTTCAGGTGCTTTACAGCAGCAGAAGCAACATGGAAGGAAAAAATGAACATTTAACTTTTTAGTCACAAAAATGATTTTTCAGCAACAATTTTTTTATTTTCCCAATGGTAAAAGGAGAAACTGAACAACGAAAGTTGTTGTCCAATTTGTCCTGAGTACGCTGATACCGCATATGTGGGGGTAAACCACTGTTTGGGCGCACGGCAGGGCTTGGAAGGGAAGGAGCGCCATTTGACTTTTTGAATGAAAAATTGGCTGCACTCTTTAGCGGACACCATGTCGCGTTTGGAGAGATCCTGTGTGCCTAAACATTGGAGCTCCCCCACAAGTGACCCCATTTTGGAAACTGGACCCCCCAAGGAACTTATCTAGATGCCTAGTCAGCACTTTAAACCCCCAGGTGCTTCACAAATTGATCCGTAAAAATGAAAAAGTACTTTTTTATCACAAAAAATTTCTTTTCGCCTCAATTTTTTCATTTTCACATGGGCAATAGGATAAAATGGATCCTAAAATTTGTTGAGCAATTTCTCCCGAGTACGCCGATACCTCACATGTGGGGGTAAACCACTGTTTGGGCACACGGCAGGGCTCGGAAGGGAAGGCGCGCCTTTTGACTTTTTGAATGGAAAATTAGCTCCAATTGTTAGCGGACACCATGTTGCGTTTGGAGAGCCCCTGTGTGCCTAAACATTGGAGCTCCCCCACAAGTGACCCCATTTTGGAAACTAGACCCCCCAAGGAACTTATCTAGATGCATACTGAGCACTTTAAACCCCCAGGTGCTTCACAGAAGTTTATAATGCAGAGCCATGAAAATCAAAAATAATTTTTCTTTTCTCAAAAATGATTTTTTAGCCTGGAATTTCCTATTTTGCCAATGGTAATAGGAGAAATTGGACCACAAATGTTGTTGTCCAGTTTGTCCATAGTACGCAGATACCCCATATGTGGGGGTAAACCACTGTTTGGGCGCACGGCAGGGCTCAGAAGGGAAGGCATGCCATTTGGCTTTTTAAATGGAAAATTAGCTCCAATCATTAGCGGACACCATGTCGCGTTTGGAGAGCCCCTGTGTGCCTAAACATTGGAGCTCCCCCACAAGTGACCCCATTTTGGAAACTAGACCCCCAACGGAACTAATCTAGATGTGTGGTGAGGACTTTGAACCCTCAAGTGCTTCACAGAAGTTTATAATGCAGAGCCATGAAAATAAAAAAAAAAATTTGTGTTCTCAAAAATGATTTTTTAGCCCGCAATTTTTTATTTTCCCAAGGGTAACAGGACAAATTTGACCCCAAAAGTTGTTGTCCAGTTTCTCCTGAGTACGCTGATACCCCATATGTGGGGGTAAACCACTGTTTAGGCACATGCTGGGGCTCGGAAGTGAAGTAGTGACGTTTTGAAATGCAGACTTTGATGGAATGCTCTGCGAGCGTCACGTTGCGTTTGCAGAGCCCCTGATGTGGCTAAACAGTAGAAACCTCCCACAAGTGACCCCATTTTGGAAACTAGACCCCCCAAGGAACTTATCTAGATGTGAGGTGAGCACTTTGAACCCCCAAGTGCTTCACAGAAGTTTATAACGCAGAGCCTTGAAAATAATAAATACGTTTTCTTTCCTCAAAAATAATATTTTAGCCCAGAATTTTTTATTTTCCCAAGGGTTACAGGAGATATTGGACCACAAAAGTTGTTGTCCAGTTTCTCCTGAGTACGGTGATATCCCATGTGTGGGGGTAAACCACTGTTTGGGCACACGTCGGGGCTCAGAAGGGAAGTAGTGACTTTTGAAATGCAGACTTTGATGGAATGGTCTGCGGGCGTCACGTTGCGTTTGCAGAGCCCATGGTGTGCCTAAACAGTAGAAACCCCCCACAAGTGACCCCATTTTGGAAACTAGACCCCCAAAGGAACTTATCTAGATATGTGGTGAGCACTTTCAACCCCCAAGTGCTTTACAGAAGTTTATAACGCAGAGCCGTGAAAATAATAAATACGTTTTCTTTCCTCAAAAATAATATTTTAGCCCAGAATTTTTTATTTTCCCAAGGGTTACAGGAGATATTGGACCACAAAAGTTGTTGTCCAGTTTCTCCTGAGTACGCTAATACCCCATGTGTGGGGGTAAACCACTGTTTGGGCACACGTCGGGGCTCAGAAGGGAAGTAGTGACTTTTGAAATGCAGACTTTGATGGAATGGTCTGCGGACGTCTTGTTGCGTTTGCAGAGCCCCTGGTGTGCCTAAACAGTAGAAACCCCCCACAAGTGACCCCATTTTGGAAACTAGACCCCCAAAGGAACTTATCTAGATATGTGGTGAGCACTTTGAACCCCCAAGTGCTTCACAGACGTTTACAACGCATAGCCGTGAAAATAAAAAATCATTTTTCTTTCCTCAAAAATGATGTTTTAGCAAGCAATTTTTTATTTTCTCAAGGGTAACAGGAGAAATTGGACCCCATTAATTGTTGCGCAGTTTGTCATGAGTATGCTGGTACCCCATATGTGGGGGTAAACCACTGTTTGGGCGCACGTCGGGGCTTGGTAGTGAGGGAGCACCATTTGACCTTTTGAATACAAGATTGGCTGGAATCAATGGTGGCGCCATGTTGCGTTTGGAGACGCCCTGATGTGCCTAAACAGTGGAAACCCCTCAATTCTAACTCCAACACACCCCTAACCCTTATCCCAACTGTAGCCGTAACCCTAATCACAACCCTAACCCCAACACACCCCTAACCACAACCCTAACCCCAACACACCCCTAACCCTAACCACAACCCTAATTCCAACCCTAACCCTAAGGCTATGTGCCCACGTTGCGGATTCGTGTGAGATTTTTCAGCATCATTTTTGAAAAATCCGCGGGTAAAAGGCACTGCGTTTTACCTGCGGATTTACCGCGGATTGCCAGTGTTTTTTGTGCGGATTTCACCTGCGGATTCCTATTGAGGAACAGGTGTAAAACGCTGCGGAATCCGCACAAAGAATTGACATGCTGCGGAAAATACAACGCAGCGTTTCCGCGTGGTATTTTCCGCACCATGGGCACAGCGGATTTGGTTTTCCATATGTTTACATGGTACTGTAAACCTGATGGAACACTGCTGCGGATCCGCAGCCAAATCCTCACCGTGTGCACATAGCCTAATTCTAAAGGTATGTGCACACGCTGCGGAAAACGCTGCGGATCCGCAGCAGTTTCCCATGAGTTTACAGTTCAATGTAAACCTATGGGAAACAAAAATCGCTGTACACATGCTGCAGAAAAACTGCACGGAAACGCAGCGGTTTACATTCCGCAGCATGTCACTTCTTTCTGCGGATTCCGCAGCGGTTTTACAACTGCTCCAATAGAAAATCGCAGTTGTAAAACCGCAGTGAAATGCGCAGAAAAACCACGGTAAATCTGCGATAAATCCACAGCGGTTTAGCACTGCGGATTTATCAAATCCTCTGCGGAAAAATCCGCAGAGGACCAGAATACGTGTGCACATACCGAACCCTAACCCTACCCCTAACCCTACCCCTAACCCTACCCCTAACCCTAACCCTACCCCTACCCCTAACCCTACCCCTAGCCCTAACCCTACCCCTAACCCTACCCCTACCCCTAACCCTACCCCTAACCCTACCCCTACCCCTAACCCTACCCCTAACCCTACCCCTAACCCTAACCCTAGTTCTTACCCCAACATTAGTGGAACAAAAAAAAAAAATTCTTTATTTTTTTTTATTGTCCTTACCTATGGGGGTGACAAAGGGGGGGGGGTCATTTACTTTTTTTTTTATTTTGATCACTGAGATAGGTTATATCTCAGTGATCAAAACTCACTCTGGAACTAATCTGCCGGCCGGCAGATTCGGCGGGCGCACTGCACATGCGCCCGCCATTTTGGAAGATGGCGGCGCCCAGCAAAGAAGACGGACGGACACCGGGAGGCCGGGTAAATATAAGGGGGGGAGATCAGGGCACGGGGGGGGCATCGGAGCACGGGGGGGTGGATCGGAACACGGGGGGTGGATTGGAGCACGGGGGGGTGGATCGGAACACGGGGTGAGGGATTGGAGCACGGGGTGGGGGATCGCTGTGCGGGGGGGGTGGATCGGAGCACGGGGGGGGATCGGAGTGCGGGGTGGTTTGATTGGAGCACGGGGGTGTGATTGGAGCACGGGGGAGCCTACAGGAGGACGGGGGAGCGGAGCACAGGACAGAGGGGAGCGGACTACAGATCGGGGGGCTGGGGGGGCGATCGGTGGGGTGGGGTGGATGCACATTAGTGTTTCCAGCCATGGCCGATGATATTGCAGCATCGGCCATGGCTGGATTGTAATATTTCACCAGTTTTTTAGGTGAAATATTACAAATCGCTCTGATTGGCAGTTTCACTTTCAACAGCCAATCAGAGCGATCGTAGCCACGGGGGGGTGAAGCCACCCCCCCTGGGCTAAACTACCACTCCCCCTGTCCCTGCAGGCTGGGTGAAATGGGAGTTAACCCTTTCACCCGATCTGCAGGGACACGATCTTTCTGTGACACAGCATATGCGTCACAGGTCGGATTGGCACCGACTTTCATGACGCATACGCTGTGTCACAGGTCGGGAAGGGGTTAAACTTCACTACAACAGTATCACAGACTTGTCTGTTGTGTTCCTTGGTCTTCATGATGCTCTCTGTGTTTCAAACAGAACCCTGAGACTATCACAGAGCAGGTGCATTTATACAGAGACTTGATTACACACAGGTGGATTATATTTATCATCATTAGGCAATTAGGACAACATTGGATCATTCAGAGATCCACAATGAACTTTTGGAGTGAGTTTGCTGCACTGAAAGTAAAGGGGCCGAATAATATTGCACGCTCCACTTTTCAGTTTTTGAATTTCCACAAAAATTTTAAATAACCAATAAATTTTGTTCAACTTCACAATTGTGTTCCACTTGTTGTTGATTCTTCACCAAAAATTTACATTTGGTATCTTTATGTTTGAAGCATGATATGTGGGAAAAGGTTGAAAAGTTCCAGGGGGCCGAATACTTTCACAAGGCACTGTACATTGTTATCTAATATAGCCTTTTCAATGTTATAAGAGGATGGTGTCTTTCTGTGATCATTGTATCTAACACTTCAGGTTTCATTTGTTGCATTAGTGTGAAGAACAGAGGAAATATTTTGCTTCCAGCGCAAGCCGTTCTTCTTTACCATGTGGATATGATATCATTAGTGTAATAACTTTGTATTTAGTGTAATGGAGTCGTTAGAATATCATTTCCATGGGAACTAAGCTCTAGTTCTTCAGCTGAAGCAAGCATAAGAGATTCTGATGTAAGCGCAGAATGTGCGTAACAAAATTTAACAATAAACAATCTATCCTTAAACATATATTGAGCATAATGTGCAACCATAAACCTTAAATTGATTAAAGCGACTAAGCCAAAATAGGAAGTTCTTGTGGTGAGACATCTCATAAGACTGGACATGGAAAACCTCTCAACTACTTCCTGTGGTCAACAGAATTCCATGGCTTGCTTCACTGTAAGAGATGTGGAATAAAGGATGCTTAGAAAAATTTGCAGAGGATTTGGAAGCCGTGTAAGTGTCATGTGACTGTAATCTAGATGACTTCAGTTTCTTGCACAAAATAAGAGAAAGCTGAAAACATTTTATTTTATTGTAACGGAAGGAATCCCAAAATGTGCAAATGTTAGGACAAGTGTTTTTTGTTAACCAAGTTTGCAAAACTTTTATTTATGCTTTAGATTAGTTATTGAGTTGTAGCGTTCTTTTAACATTACTAGAAATAATTTTTTTTTTTTTTTTAAAGCGAACAATACATTGTATTATACTATTTGGATATTGTCACCTGCATTAACCACTGTGCAGAGAGGAGTAGGAGGGAAAAATAGCTGAAATATCTCCATCACCCAATGTGTATTCCTGTGTTATGTGCCCTGACCATTATAACAGATGTGGTAAGTTACTGCCATCTTCACAGTCTTTCTGCTTGGATAGAATCATTGAGGCTGCAGCTGATCAATGGATGCTGATTGGCTGAAGTAGTCACGCGACAAAATTTTTATCAGGAAACCGACTGGGGACACAGGATTGAGAGGGGACAAGTAGCGCCTGTATGCGAGGTAAGGATAGAGTTTATTTTTAATTCATGTAGCATCGTGGAGCCATTAATAAGGAATTATCCAGTAATGGACAATTCCTGTAAAATATATGCAGCGCCCCAGAGATCTGGTCGTTGCAGTATGACACTCTGCCACTAAGGGGAGTGATGGTACGTCTGATGGCACTAAAGGAGTTCTCTTGACCAGGTATCACCAGAACACATTACACTTCACACTCCGGCCACTAGGGGGAGAAAAAGGCTTTATTTATGGAGCCACTCCTCACACTGGTAAAACTAGGGGTTGGGGAGGAAGTTAGTCAGAAGCTGACTGGGTTGGATTCAGGCAACATCCCGTGGCAGGGGGTGTTGCAGGGAGAAGACACAGGGGGTCCCTGTCAGGCGTGGGAACCTGGCAGGTGCCTAGCGAACAGATCAGAACGTAACGGAACCGCGCCTGCACTACCTTGCGGCGGTATCCTAAGAAAGAGACACGAAGGGAAGGATATTGTGGAACAGTGTAAACGAGATCAAGCACAAAGGAGTACCAGTAAGAGTCGTGCCGTGAGACCGAGGCAACATCCTACTGAGGCGCGTAGCCGGTGGCCGGAACACCACGGGAGTAACTGACTCTTGGCCTTACTTCAAACTCCGCAGGACAGTTAATTATAGGTTGGCTGTCTACCTTAAATTTCCTAAGAAGACATAGGGGGCAACAGTGGGAGAGGGGCATCTCTAGGGTTCCGGAAGACCTGCAGGCCTTCCCGTCATACGGGTGCGTCCTAGCCAAAATATACTGGGGGACGAAAAACTAGCAACATCTGGAACTAAAGAGAGAGAGAGCTGTAGAGAACGACGAACGAGAACAGCAGCTGTGAGGACTATTCTGAATGCTCAGCAGGGTAGGACTACAACACAAACAGGCGCTAGTGGTAGGCAACGATTTCCATCTGCGAAAGAAACTCTGGAAGTGCCCATCAGACTGGCCGGTCTCAGATGGCCCTGTTAAGCAAGCTCTGGATTGAGGATCCTGAAGTCTTCAGTAAAGAGGTAAAGAGACTGCAACCTTGTGTCCTCGTTATTGACTGCACCTCACACCATCACCATCCACCTTACTGGGAAGCCTTGGGGACATACTTCACCTGTGGGAAGGTATACCATCCAGCCATTCCATCACCCCAGCGGACCCCACAGCAGCGTCGGTCACCCTGACCGAACACCACAGGTGGCGTCACGAACCCCTGACAGACTGCACCACCTTTATTGGACGCCCCTTAGCAGGGTCGCGAACCGGGTCTCGCCACCGTGACAGCCTCAAAACCGAACCAGAGACGCCCGGTACCGAGAACTCGTGGCCCTGTGTCTGGGGGCGATCCAACTTGGCGTCACGAACAGGATCCTACTTAAGCCTGAGAAGCAGGTCATGTGTGCCTTGAAACTGTGATTGAAACGTGTTGGACTGTGATTTATTGCAAGGACTGTGTATTGCTATCTGCCGCAAGATTCCTGCCAAAACTGCCGCCATTGTAGCGCCACGAGGAGCGCAAGAGAAGAAGAAGGGCGTGGAAGTGGGCCTGAGTACGCTGGAGAGCGCGAAAGATAATGGCTGCCCAGTCTAAGCATTGCTGTATCCTGACAGACCAAAAGTTTGGACACACCTTCTCATTTAAATATTTTTCTGTATTTTCATGACTATGAAAATTGTACATTCACACTGAAGGCATAAAAACTATGAATTAACACATGCGGAATTATATACTTAACAAAAAAGTGTGAAACAACTGAAATTATGTCTTATATTCTAGGTTCTTCAAAGTAGCCACCTTTTGCTTTGATGACTGCTTTGCACACTCTTGGCATTCTCTTGATGAGCTTCAAGAGGTAGTCACTGGGAATGGTCTTCCAACAATCTTGAAGGAGTTCCCAGAGATGCTTAGCACTTGTTGGCCCTTTTGCCTTCACTCTGCGGCCCAGCTCACCCCACACCATCTCGATTGAGTTCAGGTCTGGTGACTGTGGAGGCCAGGTCATCTGGCATAGCACCCCATAATTCTCCTTCTTGGTCAAATAGCTCTTACACAGCCTGGAGGTATGTTTGGGGTCATTGTCCTGTTGAAAAATAAATGATGGTCCAACTAAACGCAAACCGGATGGAATAGCATGATGCTGCAAGATGCTGTGGTAGCCATGCTAGTTCAGTATGCCTTCAATTTTGAATAAATCCCCAACAGTGTCACCAGCAAAGCACCCCCACACCATCACACCTCCTCCTCCATGCTTCACGGTGGGAACCAGGCATGTAGAGTCCATCTGTTCACCTTTTATGCGTCGCACAAAGACACAGTGGTTGGAACCAAAGATCTCAAATTTGGACTTATCAGACCAAAGCACAGATTTCCACTAGTCTAATGTCCATTCCTTGTGTTCTTTAGCCCAAACAAGTCTCTTCTGCTTGTTGCCTGTCCTTAGCAGTGGTTTCCTAGCAGCTATTTTACCATGAAGGCCTGCTGCACAAAGTCTCCTCTTAACAGTTGTTGTAGAGATGTGTCTGCTGCTAGAACTCTGTGTGGCATTGACCTGGACTCTAATCTGAGCTGCTGTTAACCTGCGATTTCTGAGGCTGGTGACTTGGATAAACTTATCCTCAGAAGCAGAGGTGACTCTTGATCTTCCTTTCCCGGGGTGGTCCTCATGTGAGCCAGTTTTTTTGTAGCACTTGATGGTTTTGCCACTGCACTTGGGGACACTTTCAAAGTAATCCTAATTTTTCAGACTGACTGCCCTTCATTTCTTAAAGTAATGATGGCCACTCGTTTTTCTCTACTTAGCTGCTTTTTTCTTGCCATAATACAAATTCTAACAGTCTATTTAGGAGGACTATCAGCTGTGTATCCACCAGACTTCTGCACAACACAACTGATGGTCCCAACCCCATTTATAAGGCAAGAAAACCCAATTATTAAACCTGAAAGGGCACACCTGTGAAGTGAAAACCATTCTCGGTGACTACCTCTTGAAGCTCATCAAGAGAATGCCAAGAGTGTGCAAAGCAGTCATCAAAGCAAAAATTGGCTACTTTGAAGAACCTAGAATATATGACATATTTTCAGTTGTTTCACACTTTTTTGTTAAGTATATAATTCCACATGTGTTAATTCATAGTTTTGATGCCTTCAGGGTGAATGAACAATTTTCATAGTCCTGAAAATATAGAAAAATCTTTAAATGAGAAGGTGTGTCCAAACTTTTGATCTGTACTGTATATTGAGATATATTATTTTTGTTTATTTGTTTGCTTTTTTCTAAGATTGTAATATTATATTTAATTTCTAATATATCATTTTTTTGGCAGCTATCTTGCTTAAGCTACTGCTCTAGGCTTTAAAAAGCAGAACCAGAAATTTTCTGTCTTATGCCTCCTTCACACATCCTGATGATTCCTGTATAGGAAAAAGCAGTACTGGTGAGATGATCCATGTCCATGTGCCGTCCGTATTTTCGTATGTGACATCCGTGTGTCGGTTTGCTGTCCATGACTGTGTGTCCGTGTTTCACATCCATGTACAGTCCTTGTGACATATACCGGTGCTTGGGATAAGCAGTACAGCTCGCACTGATCCAAGGCGCTGGCTGCTGAAGGCAGCTCTCATTATTGTCTCCCCCCTCGACTACTGCAACATCCTCCTCTGTGGCCTACCTTCTAACACTCTCGCACCCCTCCAGTCCATCCTTAACTCTGCTGCCCGACTAATTAATCTCTCTCCTTGCTACACTCCTGCTTCACCTCTTTGCAAATCCCTTCACTGGCTCCGAATTTCCCAGCGTATCCAGTTTAAATTACTAACACTGACCTACAAAGCCATCCATAAACTTTCTCCTCGGTATATTTCCACAGTAATCTCTCAATATCTTCCCTCACGTAATCTCTGGTCCTCCCAAGACCTCCTCCTCTCCTCCACGCGTATTCGCTTCTCACTCAATCGCCTCCAAGACTTCTCCCGAATATCACCCATCCTCTGGAATTCAGTGCCCCAACACATCTGGTTCTCCACTACTTTTGGATCCTTCAAAAGAAACCTGAAAACCCACCTCTTCAAGGAATCTTACAGCCTGTAAAGACCACACGGCCAGCTCAACACCATTGGAGCTACTGCAACCCTCGACCTACTGTCTCCTTTCCCATAATCCTGTAGAATGTAAGCCCGCAAGGGCAGGGTCCTCGCCCTTCTGTATCAGTCTGTCAGGATGTTTAAGAACATCCTAAATAGGCACTGTAAGCGGTTTATACCTTGTGGGAATAAAAGGACTAGAAATAGGAAAAACCCAATGTGGCTAAACAAAGAAGTAAGACAGGCAATTAACAGTAAGAAGAAAGCATTTGCACTACTAAAGCAGGATGGCACCATTGAAGCTCTAAAAAACTATAGGGAGAAAAATACTTTATCTAAAAAATTAATTAAAGCTGCCAAAAAGGAAACAGAGAAGCACATTGCTAAGGAGAGTAAAACTAATCCCAAACTGTTCTTCAACTATATCAATAGTAAAAGAATAAAAACTGAAAATGTAGGCCCATAAAATATAGTGAGGAAAGAATGGTTGTAGATGACGAGGAAAAAGCTAACATATTAAACACCTTCTTCTCCATGGTATTCACGGTGGAAAATGAAATGCTAGGTGAAATCCCAAGAAACAATGAAAACCCTATATTAAGGGTCACCAATCTAAAGGTACCGTCACACTAGACGATATCGCTAGCGATCCGTGACGTTGCAGCGTCCTGGCTAGCGATATCGTCCAGTGTGACACGCAGCAGCGATCAGGCACCTGCTGTGCTGTCGCTGGTCGGGGAAGAAAGTCCAGAACTTTGTTTGGTCGCTGGACTCCCCGCAGACATCGCTGAATCGGCGTGTGTGACACCGATTCAGCGATGTCTTCGCTGGTAACCAGGGTAAACATCGGGTTACTAAGCGCAGGGCCACGCTTAGTAACCCGATGTTTACCCTGGTTACCATCGTTAAAGTAAAAAAAACAACCGCTACATACTTACCTACCGCTGCCTGTCCTCGGCGCTCTGCTTCTCTGGTCTGGCTGTGAGCACAGCGGCCGGAAAGCAGAGCGGTGACGTCACCGCTCTGCTTTCCGGCTGCCCGGCGCTCACAGCCAGACCAGAGAAGCAGAGCGCCGAGGACAGACAGCGGTAGGTAAGTATGTAGCGTTTGTTTTTTTACTTTTAGGATGGTAACCAGGGTAAACATCGGGTTACTAAGCGCGGCCCTGCGCTTAGTAACCCGATGTTTACCCTGGTTACCGGGGACCTCGGGATCGTTGGTCGCTGGAGAGCGGTCTGTGTGACAGCTCTCCAGCGACCAAACAGCGACGCTGCAGCGATCCAGATCGTTGTCGGTATCGCTGCAGCGTCGCTTAGTGTGACGGTACCTTAACCCAAGAAGAGGTGCGAAACCGGCTAAATAAGATTAAAATAGATAAATCTCCGGGTCCGGATGGCATACACCCACGAGCATTAAGATACCGCAAGTATCGGGTATCGGCCGATGCTTGCGGTATCGGAATTCTGATACCGAGTTCCGATACTTTTGTGGTATCGGGAATCGGTATCGGATCCATAGTGATGTGTAAAATAAAGAATTAAAATAAAAAATATTGATATATTCACCTCTCCGGCGGCCCCTGGACATCACCGCTAGTAACCGGCAGGCTTCTTTGTTTAAAATGAGCGCGTTTAGGACCTGAGAATGACGTCGCAGCTTCTGATTGGTCGCGTGCCGCTCATGTGACCGCCACGCGACCAATCACAAGCTGCGACGTCATTCTCAGGCACTAAACTCCTCATTCTAGGAATTTAGGACCTGCGAATGACGTTGCGGCTTCTGATTGGTCGCGTGGCGGTCACATGAGCGGCACGCGACTAATCAGAAGCCGCGACGTCATTCTCAGGTCCTAAACGCACTCATTTTAAACAAAGAAGCCTGCCGGTTACCCGCGGTGATGTCCAGGGGCCGCCGGAGAGGTGAATATATCAATATTTTTTATTTTAATTCTTTATTTTACACATTAATATGGATCCCAGGGCCTGAAGGAGAGTTTCCTCTCCTTCACACCCTGGGAACCATCAGGATACCTTCCGATACTTGGTGTCCGATTGAATTGTATTGGTATCGGATATCGGTATCAGCGATATCCGATACTTTTCGGCTATCGGCCGATACTATCCGATACCGATACTTTCAAGTATCGGACGGTATCGCTCAACACTATTGGTAAAATATTTGAAGGGTTTCTGAGGGATGTTATTCTGGATTATCTCAATGAGAATAACTGTTTAACTCCATATCAGCATGGGCTTATGAGAAATCGCTCCTGTCAAACCAATCTAATCAGTTTTTATGAAGAGGTAAGCTATAGGCTGGATCACGGTGAGTCATTGGACGTGGTATATTTTTCCAAAGCGTTTGATACCGTGCCGCACAAGAGGTTGGTACACAAAATGAGAATGCTTGGTCTGGGGGAAAATGTGTGTAAATGGGTTAGTAACTGGCTCAGTGATAGAAAGCAGAGGGTGGTTATAAATGGTATAGTCTCTAACTGGGTCGCTTTGACCAGTGGGGTACCGCAGGGGTCAGTATTGGGACCTGTTCTCTTCAACATATTCATAAATGATCTGGTAGAAGGTTTACACAGTAAAATATCGATATTTGCAGATGATACAAAACTATGTAAAGCAGTTAATACAAGAGAAGATAGTATTCTGCTACAGATGGATCTGGATAAGTTGGAAACTTGGGCTGAAAGGTGGCAGATGAGGTTTAACAATGATAAATGTAAGGTTATACACATGGGAAGAAGGAATCAATATCACCATTACACACTGAACGGGAAACCACTGGGTAAATCTGACAGGGAGAAGGACTTGGGGATTCTAGTTAATGATAAACTTACCTGAAGCAGCCAGTCCCAGGCAGCAGCTGCCAAGGCAAACAGGATCATGGGGTGCATTAAAAGAGGTCTGGATACACATGATGAGAGCATTATACTGCCTCTGTACAAATCCCTAGTTAGACCGCACATGGAGTACTGTGTCCAGTTTTGGGCACCGGTGCTCAGGAAGGATATAATAGAACTAGAGAAAGTACAAAGGAGGGCAACAAAATTAATAAAGGGGATGGGAGAACTACAATACCCAGATAGATTAGCGAAATTAGGATTATTTAGTCTACAAGAAAGACGACTGAGGGGCGATCTAATAACTGTTGTGAATTCTGTGGCTGAGTTCACTTCTGTGGTCACAAGTGGTATTGCAGTCTCTGGGCTTCCTCCCTCAGGTGTTTTGGTGAGCTCGTTGGCTGCCTTGCTATTTAGCTCCACCTGAGTCTGTCTTCCTTGCTCCTTGTCAATGTTCCAGTGTTGGATCTGAGCTACTGCATCTTTCCTGTGGCCTGCTGCTCTGCTAGATAAGTGCTTCTAGTTTGTTTTCTGTTTTTTCTGTCCAGCTTGCTATTGTCTTTTGCTGGAAGCTCTGAGAAGCAGAGGGGTGCACCGCCGTGCTGTTAGTTCGGCACGGTGGGTCTTTTTGCCCCTTTGCGTGGTTTTCGTTTTAGGGTTTTTGTAGACTGCATAGTTCTCTTTGCTATCCTCGCTCTGTCTAGAATATCGGGCCTCACTTTGCTGAATCTATTTCATTCCTACGTTTGTCTTTTCATCTTGCTAACAGTCATTATATGTGGGGGGCTGCCTATTCCTTTGGGGTATTTCTCTGAGGTAAGTCAGGCTTGTATTTCTATCTTCAGGCTAGTCAGCTCCTCAGGCAGTGCCGAGTTGCATAGGTAGTTGTTAGGCGCAATCCACTGCTGCTTATAGTTGTGTGAGGATAGATCAGGTACTGCAGTCTACAGAGATTCCACGTCTCAGAGCTCGTCCTATTGTTTTTGGTTATTGCCAGATCTCTGTATGTGCGCTGATTACTGCACGCTGTGTTGCCTGATTGCCAGCCATAACAGTACAAGGAGCCACACCAATGATTCCCAATAGAGGGAAAAAAGAAATCCTGACATCATTTTTTTTTCTTAGCTCTGTCTTCAGTCTTTTTTTTCCCCTAGACATTAGAGTGCTTCAGGACACAGCTGTGGACATGGATATTCAGGCTCTGTGCTCCTCAATGGATAATCTCGTTGTAAATGTACAAAAGATTCAAGATACTATTGATCAGAAATCGATGCTAGAACCAAGAATTCCGATTCCTGATTTGTTTTTTGGTGACAGAACTAAGTTCCTGAGCTTCAGAAATAATTGTAAGCTATTTTTGGCCTTGAAACCTCATTCTTCTGGTAATCCTATTCAACAGGTTTTGATTATTATTTCTTTTTTGCGCGGCGACCCACAGGACTGGGCGTTTTCTCTTGCACCAGGAGATTCTGCATTGAGTAATGTTGATGCATTTTTCCTGGCGCTCGGATTGCTTTACGATGAGCCTAATTCAGTGGATCAGGCTGAGAAAAATCTGCTGGCTTTATGCCAGGGTCAGGATGATGTAGAAGTATATTGTCAGAAATTTAGGAAATGGTCAGTACTTACTCTGTGGAATGAATCTGCACTAGCGGCTTTGTTCAGAAAGGGTCTCTCTGAAGCTCTTAAGGATGTAATGGTGGGATTTCCTATGCCTGCTGGTTTGAATGAGTCTATGTCCTTGGCCATTCAGATCGGTCGTCGCTTGCGCGAGCGTAAATCTGTGCACCATCTGGCAGTACTGCCTGAGAGTAAACCTGAGCCTATGCAGTGCGACAGGACTATGACTAAAGTAGAACGGCAAGAACACAGACGTCTGAACAGACTGTGTTTCTATTGTGGTGATTCTACTCATGCTATTTCTAATTGTCCTAAACGCACTAGGTGGTTCGATAGCTCTGCCGTTATTGGTACTGTACAGTCCAAATTCCTTTTGTCCATTACCTTAATGTGCTCTTTGTCATCGTATTCTGTCATGGCGTTTGTGGATTCAGGCGCTGCCCTGAATCTGATGGATTTGGATTATGCTAAACGTTGTGGATTTTTCTTGGAGCCTTTGCGGTGTCCTATTCCGTTGAGAGGAATTGATGCTACACCTTTGGCCAAGAATAAGCCTCAGTACTGGGCCCAGCTGACCATGTGCATGGCTCCTGCACATCAGGAAGTTATTCGCTTTCTGGTACTGCATAATTTGCATGATGTGGTCGTGTTGGGGTTGCCATGGCTACAAACCCATAATCCAGTATTGGATTGGAACTCTATGTCGGTAACCAGCTGGGGTTGTCAGGGAGTACATGGTGATGTTCCATTTTTGTCTATTTCGTCATCCATTCCTTCTGACATCCCAGAGTTCTTGTCGGACTTTCAGGATGTATTTGAAGAGTCCAAGTCTGATGCCCTACCTCCGCATAGGAATTGTGATTGTGCTATCGATTTGATTCCTGGTAGTAAATTCCCTAAGGGTCGTTTATTTAATTTGTCCGTACCTGAACACACCGCTATGCGCAGTTATGTGAAGGAGTCCCTGGAGAAGGGACATATTCGCCCATCGTCGTCACCATTGGGAGCAGGGTTCTTTTTTGTAGCCAAGAAGGATGGTTCGCTAAGACCGTGTATTGATTACCGCCTTCTTAATAAGATCACTGTTAAGTTTCAGTATCCCTTGCCATTGATTTCTGACTTGTTTGCTCGGATTAAGGGGGCTAGTTGGTTTACTAAGATTGATCTTCGTGGTGCGTATAATCTGGTGAGAATCAGGCAGGGAGATGAATGGAAAACGGCATTTAATACGCCCGAGGGTCATTTTGAGTATCTGGTGATGCCGTTCGGACTTGCCAATGCTCCATCTGTTTTTCAGTCTTTTATGCATGACATTTTCCGTGAGTATCTGGATAAATTCTTGATTGTTTACTTGGATGACATTTTGATCTTCTCAGATGATTGGGAGTCTCATGTGAAGCAAGTCAGAATGGTTTTCCAGGTACTGCGTGCTAATTCCTTGTTCGTGAAGGGATCAAAGTGTCTCTTCGGTGTGCAGAAAGTTTCATTTTTGGGGTTCATCTTTTCCCCTTCTACTATCGAGATGGATCCGGTTAAGGTTCAGGCCATCCAGGATTGGACTCAGCCGACATCTCTAAAAAGTCTGCAGAAATTCCTGGGCTTTGCTAATTTTTATCGTCGCTTCATCTGTAATTTTTCTAGCATTGCCAGACCATTGACCGATTTGACCAAGAAGGGTGCTGATTTGGTTAATTGGTCTTCTGCTGCCGTGGAAGCTTTTCAGGAGTTGAAGCGTCGTTTTTGCTGTGCCCCTGTGTTGTGTCAACCTGATGTTTCTCTTCCGTTCCAGGTTGAGGTTGATGCTTCTGAGATTGGTGCAGTGGCGGTTTTGTCACAGAGAGGTTCTGGTTGCTCAGTGTTCAAACCATGTGCTTTCTTTTCCAGGAAATTTTCTGCTGCTGAGCGTAATTATGATGTGGGCAACCGAGAGTTGCTGGCCATGAAGTGGGCATTCGAGGAGTGGCGTCATTGGCTTGAGGGTGCTAAGCATCGCGTGGTGGTATTGACTGATCATAAGAACTTGACTTATCTCGAGTCTGCCAAGCGCTTGAATCCTAGACAGGCCCGTTGGTCGTTATTTTTTGCTCGTTTTGATTTTGTGATTTCATACCTTCCGGGCTCTAAAAATGTGAAGGCGGATGCTCTGTCTAGGAGTTGTGTGCCCGACTCTCCGGGGTTATCTGAGCCGGCGAGTATCCTCAAGGAAGGAGTCATTGTGTCTGCCATCTCCCCTGATTTGCGGAGAGTGTTGCAGAAATTTCAGGCTAATAAACCTGATCGTTGTCCGGCCGAGAAACTGTTCGTCCCTGATAGGTGGACTAGTAAAGTTATCTCTGAACTTCATTGTTCGGTGCTGGCCGGTCATCCAGGAATCTTTGGTACCAGGGAGTTGGTTGCTAGATCCTTCTGGTGGCCATCTCTGTCACGGGATGTGCGTGCTTTTGTGCAGTCCTGTGGAATTTGTGCTAGGGCTAAGCCCTGCTGTTCACGTGCCAGTGGGTTGCTTTTGCCCTTGCCGGTCCCGAAGAGGCCTTGGACACATATTTCGATGGATTTCATTTCTGACCTTCCCGTTTCTCAAAAAATGTCGGTCATTTGGGTGGTCTGTGATCGCTTTTCTAAAATGGTCCATCTGGTGCCCTTGGTTAAATTGCCTTCCTCCTCTGATTTGGTGCCTTTGTTCTTCCAGCATGTGGTTCGTTTACATGGCATTCCTGAGAATATTGTTTCTGACAGAGGTTCCCAGTTTGTCTCGAGGTTCTGGCGAGCCTTTTGTGGTAGGATGGGCATTGACCTATCTTTCTCCTCGGCCTTCCATCCTCAGACTAATGGCCAGACCGAACGAACCAATCAGACCTTGGAAACATATCTGAGATGTTTTGTTTCCGCTGACCAGGATGACTGGGTGTCATTTTTGCCGTTGGCTGAGTTCGCCCTTAATAATCGGGCCAGCTCGGCTACCTTGGTCTCTCCATTTTTCTGCAATTCTGGGTTCCATCCTCGTTTCTCTTCAGGACAGGTTGAGTCTTCGGACTGTCCTGGTGTGGATTCTGTGGTGGACAGGTTGCAGCAGATCTGGACTCAGGTAGTGGACAATTTGACCTTGTCCCAGGAGAAGGCTCAGCTTTTCGCTAATCGCAGACGCCGTGTGGGACCCCGACTTCGTGTTGGGGATTTGGTTTGGTTATCTTCTCGTCATATTCCTATGAAGGTTTCCTCGCCTAAATTTAAACCTCGTTTTATTGGTCCGTATAGGATTTCTGAGATTCTCAATCCGGTGTCTTTTCGTCTGACCCTCCCAGACTCCTTTTCCATACATAATGTATTCCATAGGTCGTTGTTGAGGAGATACGTGGCACCTATGGTTCCATCTGTGGAGCCTCCTGCCCCTGTTTTGGTGGAGGGGGAATTGGAGTATATTGTGGAAAAGATTTTGGATTCTCGTGTCTCTAGACGGAAACTCCAGTATCTGGTCAAATGGAAGGGTTATGCTCAGGAAGATAATTCCTGGGTTTTTGCCTCTGATGTCCATGCCCCAGATCTTGTTCGTGCCTTTCATGTGGCTCATCCTGGTCGGCCTGGGGGTTCTGGTGAGGGTTCGGTGACCCCTCCTCAAGGGGGGGGGTACTGTTGTGAATTCTGTGGCTGAGTTCACTTCTGTGGTCACAAGTGGTATTGCAGTCTCTGGGCTTCCTCCCTCAGGTGTTTTGGTGAGCTCGTTGGCTGCCTTGCTATTTAGCTCCACCTGAGTCTGTCTTCCTTGCTCCTTGTCAATGTTCCAGTGTTGGATCTGAGCTACTGCATCTTTCCTGTGGCCTGCTGCTCTGCTAGATAAGTGCTTCTAGTTTGTTTTCTGTTTTTTCTGTCCAGCTTGCTATTGTCTTTTGCTGGAAGCTCTGAGAAGCAGAGGGGTGCACCGCCGTGCTGTTAGTTCGGCACGGTGGGTCTTTTTGCCCCTTTGCGTGGTTTTCGTTTTAGGGTTTTTGTAGACTGCATAGTTCTCTTTGCTATCCTCGCTCTGTCTAGAATATCGGGCCTCACTTTGCTGAATCTATTTCATTCCTACGTTTGTCTTTTCATCTTGCTAACAGTCATTATATGTGGGGGGCTGCCTATTCCTTTGGGGTATTTCTCTGAGGTAAGTCAGGCTTGTATTTCTATCTTCAGGCTAGTCAGCTCCTCAGGCAGTGCCGAGTTGCATAGGTAGTTGTTAGGCGCAATCCACTGCTGCTTATAGTTGTGTGAGGATAGATCAGGTACTGCAGTCTACAGAGATTCCACGTCTCAGAGCTCGTCCTATTGTTTTTGGTTATTGCCAGATCTCTGTATGTGCGCTGATTACTGCACGCTGTGTTGCCTGATTGCCAGCCATAACAAATAACCATGTATAAGTATATAAGGGGACAATACAAATATCTCGCTGAGGATCTGTTTATACCAAGGAAGGTGACGGGCACAAGGGGGCATTCTTTGCGTCTGGAGGAGAGAAGGTTTTTCCACCAACATAGAAGAGGATTCTTTACTGTTAGGGCAGTGAGAATCTGGAATTGCTTGCCTGAGGAGGTGGTGATGGCGAACTCAGTCGAGGGGTTCAAGAGAGGCCTGGATGTCTTCCTGGAGCAGAACAATATTGTATCATACAATAATTAGGTTCTGTAGAAGGACGTAGATCTGGGGATTTATTATGATGGAATATAGGCTGAACTGGATGGACAAATGTCTTTTTTCGGCCTTACTAACTATGTTACTATGTTACTATGTTACTATGTTACTATTGTCAGTTTTGTTTACTGTAAGTGATATTTGTATTTTGATGTAACCCCTTCTCATGTACAGCACCATGGAATTAATGGTGCTATATAAATAAATAATAATAATAAATAATAATTGTCGCCTGTTCCTCCTCATCATTCTCATCTGGTCATGCTAATCTCAGGGAGACAATGATAAAAGCTAGAGTTACACGTCATGCTGATGACACACGGATGTGTCCATGCTGATGATAAAAATGTGTGCACCACCATTGAAAACAATGGGTGTGCGTGTGTCTGTAATTGTGGTCCTTAACCCCTTTCCGACATTCGGTGTAATAATAAGCCTACATCAGAATCCCTCCCTTTGATTTGGGTTCTAGTGCAGAGCCCACATGTTTCCCGACACGTCAGCTGTTTTGAACAGCTGACATGTACCTCTAACAGCCGTGGTTGGAATCGTGATCCACCTGTGGCTGTTAACCTATTAAATGCCACTGTCAATCACTGACAGCAGCATTTAACTCGCACTTACTGGAAGCGCGTCAGAAATCCCATCCATCGGTGACCCCGTTACATGATTGCGGGTTACCAATGGGTTGGCATGACAACCAGAGGTCTGAAGCAGACCTCTGTGGTTGTCATTTATGGATTGCTATGAGCGCCACCCGCAAGTGAGCATTTCTACTACAAACAGGCAATCTGATCAACTGTGATCAGGCACCTACAGCTTCTAGTCTCCCATGGAAGCTATTGAAGCATGCAAAAAGTAAACAAAAATTAAAAAAAAAAATATAAAAGTTCAAATCACCCCCCTTTCACCCTATTCAAAATAAAACAATAAAAAAAACAAATATGCACATATTCAAAATTGCTCGATCTATCAATATAAAGAAAGAACTAACCCGATCGCTAAATGGCATAACCAGAAAAAAATTAAAAACGCCAGAATTACATTTGGTCACCGATACATTGTAATAAAATGCAATAACAGGCAATCAAAAGATTGTATCTACACCAAAATGGTATCAATAAATACATCAGCTCGAGGTGCAAAAAATAAGTCCTCATCCAGCCCCACATCACAAAAAATAGAGACAGGTCTCGGAAAATGGCACTATGTTTTTTTTTAAACAAAGTTTGGATTTTTTTTACCAATTAAATAAAAAAGAACCTAGACATGTTTGGTGTCTATAAACTCATAGTTACCTGGAGAATCATAATAGCTGGCCAGTTTTAGCTTTTAGTGAACATGGTAAATAAAAAAAAAACAACTGTGGAATTGCACTTCTTTTGCAAGTTCACTGCATTTTGCTTTTTTTCCCCGTTTTTCAGTACACGATATGTTAAAACTAATAGTGTCTTTCAAAAGGACAACTTTTCCTGCAAAAACCAATCCCTCACATGGCCATTTTCACAGAAAAATAAAAAAGTTATGGCTCTGAGAAGAAGGGGAGCAAAAAATGAAAATGCAAAAAACGAAAATACCTTCGGTCATGAAGGGGTTAAAAAGTAGACCGCTTACAGGACACAAAAAAGTACTTGTGAAGGAGGCCTTAGAGATATGTGTGCAGATGAAAGTTTGGCAGAAATGGACTCATTGACTAGTGTTCTGTGTTTCCTGCAATAACCCCGCTGCAGTGAAAGTTAGCTCGTATAGAGGAGTAGAAATACACTGCTCAAAAAAATAAAGGGAACACTTAAACAATAGGATATAACTCCAAGTAATTCAAACTTCTGTGAAATCAAACTGTCCACTTAGGAAGCAACACTGTTTGACAATCAGTTTCACATGCTGTTGTGCAAATAGAACAGATAATAGATGGAAATTATTGACAATTATCAAGACATATTCAATAAAGGAGTGGTTCCGTAGGTGGGGACCACAGACCACATCTCAGTACCAATGCTTTCTGGCTGATGTTTTTGTCACTTTTGAATGTTGGTTGTGTTTTCACACAGTGGTAGCATGAGACGGACTCTACAAGCCACACAAGTGGTTCAGGTAGTGCAGCTCATCCAGGATGGCACATGAATTCGAGCTGTGGCAAGACGGTTTGCTGTATCTGTCAGCGTAGTGTCCAGAGGCTGGAGAAGCTACCAGGAGACAGGCCAGTACACCAGGAGACATGGAGGGGGCCATAGGAGGGCAACAACCCAGCAGCAGGACTGCTACCTCAGCCTTTGTGCAAGGAGGACCAGTAGGGGCACTGCCAGAGCCTTGCAAAATGACCTCCATCAGGCCACAAATGTGCATGTGTCTGCACAAATGGTTAGGAATCGACTCAATGAGGATAGTCTGAGTGCCCAATGTCCACAGATGGGGGTTGGGCTCACAGCCCAACACAATGCAGGACACTTGGCATTTGCCACAGAACACCAGGATTGGCAAATTCGCCACTGGCACCCTGTGCTCTTCACAGAAGAAAGCAGGTTCACATTGAGCACATGTGACAAACGAGACAGAGTCTGGAGACGCCATGGAGAGCGATCTGCTTCCTGCAGCATCCTTCAGTATGACCGGTTTGGCAGTGGGTCAGTAATTGTGTGGGGTGGCATTTCTTTGGAGGGCCGCACAGCCCTCCATGTGCTCGCCAGAGGTAGCCTGACTGCCTTTAGGTACCGAGATGAAATCCTCAGATCCCTTGTGAGACCATATGCTGGTGCGGTTGGCCCTGGGTTCTTCCTAATGCAGGACAATGCCAGACCTCATGTGGCTGGAGTGTGTCAGCAGTTCCTGCAAGATGAAGGCATTGAAGCTATCGACTGGCCCTCCCATTCCTCCGGCCCTGAATCCGATTGAACACATCTGGGACATCATGTCTCGCACCATCCACCAATGTCACATTGCACCACAAACTGTCGGGGAGTTGGCAGATGCTTTAGTCCAGGTCTGGGAGGAGATCCCTCAGGAGACTATCCACCGCCTCATCAGGAGCATGCCCAGGCGTTGTAGGGAGGTCATACAGGCACGTGGAGGCCACACTCACTACTGAGCATCATTTCCTTGTCTTGAGGCATTTCCACTGAATTTGGATCAGCCTGTAACTTCATTTTCCACTTTGATTTTGAGCATCATTCCAACTCCAGACCTCCGTGGGATATTAGTTTTGATTTACGTTGATCATTTTTAGGTTTTATTGTCCTAAACACATTCCACTATGTAATGAATAAAGATTTACAACTGGAATATTTCATTCAGTGATATCTAGGATGTGGGATTTTAGTGTTCCCTTTATTTTTTTGAGCAGTGTATTTCCATTACCTGTTCTGCATTCCTGTGCTATGTGCCCTTGCCTTTATAGTATATGTGATAAGTTATATTGCACTGCCATCTGCACAAGCTGAAACGTTACCTCTAGAAAACAACAATTTTTAGTTCAGTGGCCATTTAAAAAAATCTGATTTTTTTAAATGTTGCAACATACTGTACAAGTAAAAGGAAAAACACCATGCGATTAAAAAAAAATATTTTTTAAATCAGTCCTTTTTTCTTGATAGGTTCCCGTTTAGCTATTTGCCCATTTGCTTCAGGTTTCTTTTTTGCTGAAATTAAATATTCTTCCAGCACAGTTCTCATCCAGAGTGCAGAAAGTTTGTCTTTATGAGTTCCCTGTATTTTCGAGCATTCATTTTCTCTCTTCTTTTCAGAAGTCTTTCAAGGCTTATTGCAGAGATATTGTCTAACAGAATATTGCATTCTACAGCATGCCTTACTGTGGAAATGGTATTTTAGATGATGTGGAGTGTTTTGCTAACTTCAAATAGTAGAAAAAAAATGGAAATATTAATATCCAGAAAGATCAATTTTTTCTTACTGGAACCTAGAACATTTTTCTACAGTCTGCTGTGTGCTTTTTGGCAAACTAGTGGAGATATCACATGCGTTTTTCAGAACAGTGGTTCTTTATAACAAAAAGGCATGAATTGTATACACAGTTTTTCCCATCTGAGCCACAGAGGGCTTACAAATCCTTGAGTTTTTTCATAGACTTTTTTGTATATTTCTACACTGTTTTCCTATTTACAACTTTTGAGGACACCCTGCTTGAGGAAGTTACTCTATAAACATTTCATTTAGGAAGGAAAGATGTTTTCTTGGAAGTGAATCTTAGATTTGCGTGCATCGATTAGCAAGACTAGAGTCTACCGGTAGGTCAGAAGTATCTGGACTGAAGGCACATGTCACTTGTGCATCATGTCTCAATGATGACATTGCTCCAGCCAGGCTAATCAAAACCCACTCTGAGGATCCCGAAAGGTAAGAGATTTGCAACCGTCTAGTGAATCTACTACGCAAATAGGAGTCCCATTGCAGGGAAAATACTTAGGGGCCTCAACTTTCCCTGACCAAATTAACTGTTTATGGGAGCTCCAGATAAAGCAACTTCTTTAAAACATGATTAAATCTTAAATACTTATCAACCAGGTAAATGGAGTATGATACTCAGTAAGACACTGATATAAATGAGCCTGGATTTACTACTACTGACATATTGACATGTCAACCTATTTGAAGCTACACATGTTGACCCTCGGTTTATTTTTGCCTTTTGCGTTGTGTTTATTGCAAATTTCCAAGAAAATATATTTTAACAACTCAAGAACAGAGAGGAAAGGCACACATAGTTCCTGCTCAAGGACTCCAAAAATGAGCCAAGTAAAAAAAATGTGTCCAGAACAGTCTGAGTGATCTAACCAGCTCCGGCCCAAAGACAAAAGTATGGAAATAATCATTGGTGAAGAGCGATTGTGGCATCTACATCTCAGCAGCACTATGCATAAATTTAGGCCATGTGAAAATACTGAAAAACATTGAAAAACATTGAATCCAGATTTTTCTACGCAAAAAAATGTACTTACAAAAATGAATAAAAGTGAAGGTTCTTAGTGCATAAATTGGCCATATCATGTATGCCCAACAACAATGGCAAGGTGACCTCCCTCTGATGGGTAAACATCTTAGGCTAGGTTCACATTGCGCTAATGGGTTAACGCTAACGGACTGCATTGCACAGCGAAAATGTCGCAATTAACGCCATGCAACGGGTCCGTTAGCACACCCATTGACAGTAATGTGATTTGTGCCTGTAGTGCATCGCTAGTGCATGCCATTTTCGGCACGCGCTAGCGATGTGCCGTTCTTTTGTGACGGAATCGGGGATCTGCGCTAGCGGGGACGGTGAACGCGGACCCAAAATAAACATTGCGTTAGCGCAATCTGCTAGCACTATGCGCTTAACGGATTGCCCTAACGCAATGTGAACCTAGCCTTACATAGATTCTTCAGACGGAACCTGAAAACCCATCTCTTAAGGAAAGCCTACAGCCTGCACTGACCCCGCTGCCTCCTCATCACTACTGAAGCTACCGCCTCACCAACACCAGAGCTCCTGCAACCCTCAACCTACTGTCTCCTTCCCCACCATCCTGTAGAATGTAAGCCGGCAAGGGCAGGGTCCTCGCCCCTCTGTATCAGTCCGTCATTGTTAGTTTGTTTACTGTAAGTGATATCTGTAACTTGTATGTTACCCATTCTCATGTACAGCACATGGAATCAATTGTGCTATATAAATAAATAATAATAATAATTACTGGCTGTCTGCAGTGTTGCGTGCACCCAATTGATGCTTGACTTGTTTTAGCAAGTAGAGGGCGTGGTATGTACATATAATCCATAATATTCAATACAAAAAAAACAAATTCAGTATGAAATAAAAATCTTTTATTAATTACCTATTAAAAGCATTACAAACAATTTGATTTTGTGCACATTCTGTATGACAGAAAAATAAGTCTCAAGAAAAGTGTCTCTTGGGACGTGAGGTTCTATGGGACAGAATGGGAACAAATTGAAATGTTTTATAATGCTTTTAATGGATAATTAATAAATATCTTTGGGCTTTATTATGTGCTGAATCTGACTTTTTTGCATTGCCTTTTGAGAGAAAAAAAGAGGGAGGAGGTTATAGGAAGGGTATAATAATACAGACTAATGCCACTATTGGGGTGGTTGAGAGTATGATATAAAAAAGCTGATTAATATAGACATATAGAATATATTGGAGTATATCAAGTGGCCATATTGGATGTCCACATGCTATGGCTTGTTCCAGGTATCAGATGGTAGAGATAATATATTAAAGTAGATGGGGAGAAGTTGGATGATGGTTGCTATGTTTTATAAAATCTTCTGGATTGTTACTGTAGGAGGCAGCCACTAAGACATTTATTAATTAAAAACACATGATATAGCTAGATAAAGCTCAATATGGAAGATAGGATGGTTTTGCAGATGAGGTATGTGAGGCATAATTTACTTGTAGATAACCAAAGAGTGTCCAACAGGAAATAAGGGCATGCATGAATGATGAAAGGAGGGATGTTCCCAAGTAATGTAGTATCTCACTTTACTTTGTTTTCCCTAATACAATATCAATGTACTAGGCTCCAGCTTGCAACATTAAATTAATCTGTCAGCTATACCAAGCCCAAAGAGTAGATAGATAGATAGATAGATAGATAGATAGATAGATAGATAGATAGATAGATAGATAGATAGGTTGATAGCCTGAGAGTGGCATGTACAGCAGAACAGGGACCAATCAGAGGGAGGTCTCCTTGCCGTGGTTGGTGGGCATAAATGATTTGGCCAATTTATGCACTAAGAACCTTCACTTTTATTCATTTTTGTAGGTAAATTTTTTTGAGTAATAAAATCTGGATTCAATGTTTTTCAGTGTTTTAGCATGGCCTAAACTTCTGCATAGTGCTGCTGTGTAATTCAGTCTTGCAGTTTGCACATGTTCATACTTAGGAGCTGCTGATCAGGTTATCAGATAGATAAATAGATCTAAACACACATATATAGCTTTATGGAGTTGTTTCAACAATTTTTTTTATCAGTTGTAACATACTTATATTAAAGAATTTCATTATCTGCCATTTCCATTTCTGCAGTTATTACAATGTGAGTGTCGGATAACCACAGGAAATTTAACTTCTAAGAGCATGTGATTGCATTAATTTTGCAGAGCCTAGTGACATGCAAATATCTTTGTTTCTATAAACTATAGCTCTACAATTATATATAGGGATAGAAAATTATTCTATTGAACAATTTGTTTCATTTTTATACATATAAGAAATATATTGTTTTTATTATTATTATTATTATTTATTTATATAGCACCATTAATTCCATGGTGCTGTACATGTGAAAAGGGGTTACATACAGGGTTATAGATATCGTGTACAGTAAACAAACTTACAGTGACAGACTGGTACAGAGGGGAGAGGACCCTGTCCTTGTGGACTTACATTCTTCAGGATAGTGGGGAAGAGACAGGAGGTTGGTGTGCTGCAGCACTGGTGGTGGTGAGGCGGCAGCTCGGGTGGTCGTGGCGGCAGCTTGGGTGGTCGGTGACGTGGCGGCAGCTCGGGCGGTTGGTCAGGCGGCAGAATGGTTATTGCAGGCTGTAGGCTTTCCTGAAAAGATGGGTTTTCAGGTGCCATAAATGTTTTTAGATGCCATAATGTCTTAAAAGAAGGGACAATAGTGCTCTGTTCTGGCATTGTAAATAACTTTGAAATGTACTTCAAATTCTGTCATAATAATTTGATGAATTGACTAAGATTTTGTTAAATAAGTACAAAGAGGACTAATTGATCTAAATAACCATTAAGCTAAAAGTTAATCAAGTTGAACATGCTTATAATCTATAAAAAAAACTAGAAGAACTTCAAGTTTGCTAATTAAGTCTACAAATTATCATACACAGGTGCATCTCACAAAATTAGAATATCATCAAAAAGTTAATTTATTTCAGTTCTTCAATACAAAAGTGAAAATAATATAGAGTCATTACAAACAGAGTGATCTATTTTAAGTGTTTATTTCTACTAATGTTAATGATTATGGCTTACAGCCAATGAAAACCCAAAACTCATTATTTCAGTAAATTAGAATACTGTATAACACCAGCTTGAAAAATAAATTCAAAATCCGAAATGTTGGCCTACTGAAATGTATGTTCAGTAAATGCACTCAATACTTGGTCAGAGCTCCTTTGGCATCAATTACTGCATCAATGCGACTTGGCATGGAGGCGATCAGCGTATGGTACTACTGAAGTGTTATGGAAGCCCAGGTTGCTTTTATAGCAGCCTTCAGCTCGTCTGCATTTGGTTGGTCTGGTGTCTCTCATCTTCCTCTTGACAATACCCCATAGATTCTCTATGGGGTTAAGGTCAGGCGAGTAGACAGCAAAATTTAAGGTTCCATTTACTACAGCAATTCTTCCAGGTCCTGAAGCAGCAAAACAGTCCCAGACCATTACATTCCCACCACCATATTTTACTGTTGGTATGATGTTCTTTTTCTGAAATGCAGTGTTACGTCTACTTCTAAGAATCATAAGTTATACTTTATACTTTCTTTGTTACTCCAGTTATTCATCTCTTGTCCAGCTTGTTTGATTATCATTTCTGACCTTGACCCCTGGGTTGACGATTATCCTGACAATTCTATTACTGCCCCTACCCTCCTGGTATTCACACATCTTTCTGAACACTCTCAGTCAGCTTTCTCCATCAGAAACAGCTACTCCATGGACCAAACCCAGGGACAGATCACTGTGCAAGACTTAAAAGAAGAAGGTCAGGATACCACCTGCAGCATGTTAAATGATGCATCTAGAGTAAACCTTGTCCGTGGAAGTCCTGTTAACAGCTGCTAACCTTCCTTCCTAACCCTTGTTGATCGACTTGCCATCTGGAATTTCTTGACCGTTGTGCGAATAACTTTGCTCTGTGTTGCCCACCTTGAGCTAGAGCTTAGAACTTACAAGGTGATCCCATAACAGGAGGAGATTGTGAAAGGAACAATATGGCAACTAAGGTGGTCCAGTCAGGAGAGGTGCATCACGGGAAGCAAGAAAGGGTGGGAAGGTTGAAAATATGCACATCTGCTGCAACTGCCTATCATCCCGCAACATTCCCCTTTAATGGTACAAACATCTCTGCTCGCTGTTATCTGCTGCCTATCATCCTGCAACATTGCCTTTAATGTACCTGCTGAATGTTTGCTAAATTCATTTGTTGCATTGTGTTACTTACTGCTGTACATCCATGCTGGGGTCACAGGAGATATTATCGTGTTCAAGGTGTTAGAGCATATGGTTGCAGCCAGGCTCGGTGCCTTTGATCATGTAACCTCCCTGGGGGGTTGGCCACTTGCTAATTTATCCCACATAAGGACCCACAATCCCTCTCACCTGATCCTTTACTCAGTCCTATTAATTTAGTAGCATCTAAAGGGGTGCACGCGTGTGGGGTCAGGCACGCGCATTCCTGCAGCAAAGCATTACACAGCTAAGCATAAAGACGCCGCAGTTATTTCAATGGCAGTTAGTCACGGTAGGAGTCAGGACTCCACTCTATGTATCTGTCTCTTTTGTGCATGTCTGCTGTGTAAGCACTTCTTATTACTTGGAACTAGCTTTTCTATTAACCCATCTTACTCCTTCACAATGTTTACCTATGCCCTTACAGTGTTTGCTCCACTAATCATCTCTCTCCTTTGCTATCACAAACCCCAGCACTCTATAACCTCCTCTCTAATCATCTCCCCTTCCTTCTTACCTCCCCACCTGTCCTCCTCTGCTGACCTGCTCCTCAACCTCAAATCTGTCCTAATAAAACATAAAACAAGCCAGACACTTTCTTTCTCCCACCTGCTCTCTCTTTCTCTGCTTCTCCTCACTGCTGGAGACATATCTCCCAACCCTGGACCCCCCACAGCTCATACCTCCCAGTACCACCTCCTCCAATCGCTCCCTATTTAATATGAACTACCGCAATCTTTCCAAAATAAAACCCGTGCCCCTGACGCCCACCCCCCTGCTCCCTCTCTCTGGAGCACTCTGGAATGCCCGCTCAATCTGCAATGTTTCATGTGATTCACAACCTTTTTCTCTCTCGCAATCTTGCCTTCCTCAGCTTCACAGAAACATGGCTAACACCCTCTGACACCGCCTCCCCTGCTGCGCTGTGTTACAGAGGCCTCCACTTCACCCACACCCCTTGCTCCAGCAACAGACATGGTGGAGGAGTGGGTCTTTTCCTTTCTCCAAACTGCACATTTATCACAATCCCACCTCTTAGCTCCCTTATCCTCCCCTCTTTTGAAGTCAACTCTGTTCACATATACTCTCCCTCCAACCTCCAAGTGGCCATCATATACCGACCTCCAGGCGTGGTCACTGCCTTTATTGACCAATTCTCCACCTGGCTTCTTCACTTTCTCTCTGCTGACATTCCCACCATCATCATGGGTGACTTCAACATCCCCATTGATACCCTTCAGTCAACGGTCTCCAAACTTCTGTCCCTTACTTCATCCTTTGGACTTACTCAGTGGTCCTCCGCAGCCACCCACACAGATGGACATACACTAGACCTCGTCTTCACCCGTCTCTGCTCTCTATCTAACTTCACCACCTCCCCTCTCCCTCTATCCGACCACCATCTGCTCTCCTTCTCATCCCTGTCCTCCTAACTGGTCACCCATGTCCAGCAACATGCGCACCCCCGCAGAAACCTTGCACACCTAGACACACACACTCTCTGACTCTATCCTACCACTGCATGTAGAAAAGCCACAGAGACAACATCACGTGTTTCTCAACGCAAGCAATAAATAGCCAGGTCTTTCACCGGGAAGGAACAACCACGGGAAGGGCAGCATCCAAAAAGAAAACCACCTATCCCAAAACATGGTATCCATCCACAGACAGCTGTTTTGGGGTATTTGCCCCTCATAAGTGTGGAGTAGGAAACTGGCTATTAGGAGCAGTGCCTGGTAAAAGGACTATAAACATAAGGATGAATGACCTCGGGGAGATCAAAACATCAAACACAGCGGAGACACCATTATGTGTTTCTCAACGCAGTGATCCAGAACACTGCCCCCATCCCTTATGGGAAATATGCAAATGCATGTAGAAAAGTCGCGGAGACACCATCACGTGTTTCTCAACGCAAGCAATAAATAGCCAGGTCTTTCACCGGGAAGGAACAACCATGGGAAGGGCAGCATCCAAAAGGAAAACCACCTATTCCAAAACATGGTATCCATCCACAGACAGCTGTTTCAGGGTATTTGCCCCTCATCAGTGTGGAGTAGGAAACTGGCTATTAGGAGCAGTGCCTGGTAAAAGTACTATAAACATAACGATGAATGACCTCGGGGAGATCAAAACATCCAACACCGCGGAGACACCATGACGTGTTTCTCAACGCAGTGATCCAGAACACTGCCCTCATCCCTTATGGGAAATATGCAAATGCATGTAGAAAAGCCGTGGAGACACCATCACGTGTTTCTCAATGCAAGCAATAAATAGCCAGGTCTTTCACCGGGAAGGAACAACCACGGGAAGGGCAACATCCAAAAGGAAAGCCACCTATGCCAAAACATGGTATCCATCCACAGACAGCTGTTTCGGGGTGTTTGCCCCTCATCAGTGTGGAGTAGGAAACTGGCTATTAGGAGCAGTGCAAGGTAAAAGGACTATAAACATAAGGATGAATGACCTCGGCATCCATATCCTCACTCCACGACACAGATAGTGCCGCTACTTTCTACAATTCCACTCTCGCATCAGCTATTGACACGGTTGCCCCTCTCATCCATGGCAGAGTGCGACATATCAATAGACAACCTTGGCACAATAACACCACTAAAAAACTCCGGCAAGTATCCAGGGTTGCAGAGCGGCGTTGGAAGAAAACACACTCGCAAGATGACTTCACTGCATTCAAACAGGCAACACTCGCTTTTAAATCTGCTCTCACCTCTGCTAAACAGGCATACTTCTCAACCCTCATATCTTCACTATACTACAACCCCAAACAGTTATTCAAAACCTTTAACTCTCTCCTCTGCCCCCCACTGCCCCCTCCAACCTCCCTCATATCTGCTGAGGACTTTGCCACACACTTTAAAAATAAGATCGACCAGACAAGGCAAGTCTTCATTGTTCAACCACCACAACCCCTTTGTATACCAGACCAATGCCCAAACCCCATAACCTCCCTATCCAACATTACTAAAGGGGCGCTTAATTGTCTCCTCTCCAAATCGCACCTCACCACCTTTGCGCTCGTCCCCATCCCATCCCACCTCCTCCCCAACCTCACCACTACACTTATCCCATCCCTAACCCACCTCTTCAACCTATCACTAACTTCTGGCACCTTCCCTTCTGCTTTCAAACATGCCACAATCACGCCTATCCTTAAAAAGCAAACCCTCGATCCAACTGCTATGTCCAGCTATCGCCCAATATCACTGCTCCCATTCACTTCCAAACTACAGGAGCAGCACGTCCACTCTGAACTTTCCTCCCACCTCTCATCTAACTTGCTCTTTCACAATCTACAATCTGGTTTCCACCCCCATCATTCAAATGAGACAGCCCTGACCAAAATCACTAACGACCTACTTACCGCCAAAGCTAACGGACAATACTCTGTACTCCTCCTTCTTGACCTGTCCTCTACTTTCAACACAGTTGACTACTGCCTCCTACTACAGATCCTCTCCTCCTTTGGCATCAAAGACGTCGCTCTCTCCTGGATCTCCTTGTACCTTTCCAAATGCACATTCAGCGTCTCCCACTCCCACACTACCTCCTCATCCCACCCTCTCTCTGTTGGAGTCCCCCAAGGCTCTGTTCTAGGACCCCTATTCTTCTCAATCTATACACTTGGCCTGGGACAACTCATAAAGTCCCATGGACCCCAGTACCACTTCTATGCTGATGACACTCAGATCTACCTCACTGGCCCAGACATCACCGCTCTGCTGTCCAGAATCCCAGAGTGTCTATCAGCCATATCCTCCTTCTTCTCTTCTCGCTTCATCAAACTCAATGTGGACAAATCTGAACTCATCATCTTTCCTCCATCCCATAGATCTTCCTTACCTGACCTATCTATCGCAATCAATGACATCATGCTTTCACCCGTCCCAGAAGTTCACTGCCTCGGAGTAACCTTTGACTCTGCCCTGTCCTTCAAACCACACATCCAAGCTCTGTCCACCTCCTGTCGCCTCCAGCTCAAAAATATCTCCAGAATCCATCCTTTCCTCAACCGTCAATCTACTAAAATGCATGTGCATGCCTTGACTGCTGCAACATCCTTTTCTGCGGCCTCCCTGCTAACACCCTTGCACCTCTCCAGTCCATCCTTAACTCTGCTGCCCAACTAATTCATCTCTCTCCTCGCTACTCCTCCGCTTCCCCCCTCTGCAAATCTCTTCACTGGCTCCCATTCCCTCAGCGTATCCAGTTTAAATTACTAATACTGACCTACAAAGCCATCCATAACCTGTCTCCTCCAGATATCTCTGAACTAATCTCCCGATATCTTCCCTCACGTAATCTCCGGTCCTCCCAAGACCTCCTTCTCTCCTCCACACTTATTTGCTCCTCATTCAACCGCCTCCAAGACTTCTCCAGAATATCCCCCATCCTCTGGAATTCTCTGCCCTAACACGTTCAGCTATCAACCACATTTGAATCCTTCAGACGGAACCTGAAAACCCATCTCTTCAGGAAAGCCTACAGCCTGCACTGACCCTGCTGCCGCCTCATCACTACCGGAGATACTGCCTCACCAACATCGGAGCTCCTGCTAATGGAAATGTGACCATATCTCTATAGATCATTTGGTAATTTAAGCAAATACCTCTATAAATAATTTTAGACATTTTCTATTTAACAGTATGTCACAAATGGCAATGGAGAGATCCCATCACTGCCACCAGTTTGTAAGGGAGACGTAGCTCCACTGCCTCCAATTGTGAGGACAATTATGGTGATGAGGACTAATGAGTCTATGGCTTCAGGGGTGCGGTTTACGGAGCAAGAAGAACATATCTATTACATTTTATATATTTAATCCAAAAAATATTCAAAAATGTTACAAAATGGGAGCAAAACAATACGGTATATAAAATTATATATAGTGCCTTGCGAAAGTATTCGGCTCCCTGGAACTTTTCAACCTTTTTTCCCACATATCATGCTTCAAACATAAAGATACCAAATGTACATTTTTTACTGAAGAATCAACAACAAATGGAACACAATTGTGAAGTTGAATTAAATTTATTGGTTATTTTAAATTTTTGTGGAAATTCAAAAACTGAAAAGTGGGGCGTGCAATATTATTCGGCCCCTTTAACTTAATATTTTGTTGCTCCACCTTTTGCTGCGATTACAGCTGCAAGTTGCTTGGGGTATGTCTCTATCAGTTTTGTACATCGAGAGACTGAAATTCTTGCCAATTCTTCCTTGGCAAACAGCTCGAGCTCAGTGAGGTTTGATGGAAATCGTTTGTGAACAGCAGTTTTCAGCTCTTTCCACAGATTCTCGATTGGATTGAGGTCTGGACTTTGACTTGGCCATTTTAACACCTGGATAAGTTTATTTGTGAACCATTCCATTATAGAGTTTGCTTTATGTTTGGGATCATTGTCTTGTTGGAAGACAAATCTCCGTCCCAGTCTCAGGTCTTTTGCAGACTCCAACAGGTTTTCTTTAAGAATGGTCCTGTATTTGGTTCCATCCATATTCCCATCAATTTCAATCATCTTCCCTGTCCCTGCTGAAGAAAAGCAGGCCCCAACCATGATGCCGCCGCCACCTTGTTTGACAGTGGGGATGGTGTGTTCAGGGTGATGAGCTGTGTTGCCTTTACGCCAAACATATCGTTTGGCATTGTTTCCAAAAAGTTCGATTTTGGTTTCATCTGACCAGAGCACCTTCTTCCACATGTTTGGTGAGTCTCCCAGGTGGCTTGTTGCAAGCTTTAAATGACACTTTTTATGGATATCTTTGAGAAATGGCTTTCTTCTTGCCACTCTTCCATAAAGGCTAGAATTGTGCAGTGTTCGACTGATTGTTGTCCTGTGGATATTCCTTCCATTTCAATATGATCGCTTGCACAGTGCTTCTTGGGATGTTTAAAATTTTGGAAATCATTTTGTGTCCAAATCCGGCTTTAAGCTTCTCCTCGACAGTATCACAGTTGGTCTTCATGATGCTCCCTGTGCTTCAAACAGAACCCTGAGACTATCACAGAGCAGGTGCATTTATACAGAGACTTGATTACACACAGGTGGATTATATTTATCATCATTAGGCATTTAGAAAAACATTGGATCTTTCAGAGATCCACAATGAACTTCTGGAGTAAGTTTGCTGCACTGAAAGTAAAGGGGACGAATAATATTGCACGCCCCACTTTTCAGTTTTTGAATTTCCACAAAAATTTAAAATAACCAATATATTTCGTTCAACTTCACAATTGTGTTCCACTTGTTGTTGATTCTTCACCAAAAATTTACATTTGATATCTTTATGTTTGAAGCATGATATGTGGGACAAGGTTGGAAAGTTCCAGGGAGCCAAATACTTTTGCAAGGCACTGTATAATAAAAAGGAACTATGAAAGAGAAGTAGTAAACCTGATGTTGCTGGAATAGCTCTTTATCTTTATAGAGGGAAGCACTTAGATTAGGAAAATGGAAGACTCTCGCAGAAAACTGTGTTTTCCAGAAATGAACAATGACAGAAACCCAAACTCTGATTTTTATTAGATCAAGGTTACGCCCATATACCTCCCCTTGGTGAGCTTATATGGCAGATGTTTGTTGGATGTGCTAGGTCTTTTAGCAGATTATGAGATCCCCAACTTTCAGGATAGCTTCACTCCTGGAGGTCCCAGGAGGGAGACATCACTGTCATGTTTCCTTTTACGAATTTACCATTCTATACAGAGGATACATGGCATGGATAGCATCATCCATTTGAACGATATTAAGCTGGAGGGGTTAGAATGGCCTTATGGTGATGTGAATGAATATGTAAAGTTCATCTCTGTGCTACAGCGATGAAAATATATCTCCCATAAATATCTGATTGATGCAAACTACAACATTCATTACTGACCACTGGTTCCCGAAAGTCTAAGATCAGTGCTTTGAACAGAGGAAGTGTTTGCCTCAGAAGTGTACTTCTTCACCTTTGAATATATGAATACTAGCTTGGTGTGTCCTTTTCAGAGCAGATCTCCTGTTGTAATTACCTGGTCACCGCATGAGGTCTTCAAGTTATAATTAGTTTCTGTTATGAACAGGTAATTCAGAACCACAATGGACCTTGAAGTTCAGAGCACACAAAGTGACCTGACAATTACCAAAAACATAGGACGAGCTCTGAGACGTGGGAACTCTGCTGACCGCAATCCCTCATCCTATCCAACCACACTAGAGGTAGCCGTGGAGCGCTCCTGACCAGTCCTATGCACGTCAAGCACAGCCTGAGAAACTAGCTAGCCCTAAGAAAGAAAAATAAGCCTAGCTTGCCTCAGAGAAATACCCCAAAGGAAAAGGTAGCCCCCCACATATAATGACTGTGAGTTGAGATGAAAATACAAACGCAGAGATGAAATAGATTTAGCAAAGTGAGGCCCAACTTACTGAAAACCGAAGATAGGAAAGATTGCTTTGCGGTCAACACAAAACCCTACAAACAACCACGCAGAGGGGGCAAAAAGACCCTCCGCACCGACTAACGGTACGGAGGTGCTCCCTCTGCGTCCCAGAGCTTCCAGAAAGCAAGAAAAACCAATATAGCAAGCTGGACAGAAAAAATAGCAAACAAAAATAACACAAGCAAAACTTAGCTTATGCAGGATAGACAGGCCACAGGAACGATCCAGGAGAAAGCAAGACCAACACTAGAACATTGACTGGAGGCCAGGATCAAAGCACTAGGTGGAGTTAAATAGAGCAGCACCTAACGACTTAACCTCATCACCTGAGGAAGGAAACTCAGAAGCCGCAGTACCACTCTCGACCACAGGAGGGAGCTTGGCCACAGAATTCACAACAGTACCCCCCCTTGAGGAGGGGTCACCGAACCCTCACCAGAGCCCCCAGGCCGACCAGGATGAGCCACATGAAAGGCACGAACCAGATCGGCAGCATGGACATCAGAGGCAAAGACCCAGGAATTATCTTCCTGACCATAACCTTTCCACTTAACCAGATACTGGAGTTTCCATCTCGAAACACGAGAATCCAAAATCTTCTCCACTATATACTCCAACTCCCCTTCAACCAAAACCGGAGCAGGAGGATCAACAGATGGAATCACAGGTGCCACGTATCTCCGCAACAATGACCTATGGAACACGTTATGAATGGAAAAAGAAGCTGGAAGATTCAAACGAAAAGACACAGGATTAAGAACCTCAGAAATCTTATACGGCCCAATGAAACGAGGCTTAAACTTAGGAGAGGAAACCTTCATAGGAATATAACGAGATGACAACCAAACCAAATCCCCAACACGAAGTCGGGGACCCACACAGCGCCTGCGGTTAGCGAAACGTTGAGCCTTCTCCTGGGACAAAGTCAAATTGTCCACTACATGAGTCCAAATCTGCTGCAACCTATCCACCACAGTATCCACACCAGGACAGTCCGAAGACTCAACCTGCCCTGAAGAGAAACGAGGGTGGAACCCAGAATTGCAGAAAAACGGCGAAACCAAAGTAGCCGAGCTGGCCCGATTATTAAGGGCGAACTCAGCCAAAGGCAAAAAGGACACCCAATCATCCTGATCAGCAGAAACAAAACATCTCAGATATGTTTCCAAGGTCTGATTGGTTCGTTCAGTCTGGCCATTAGTCTGAGGATGGAAAGCCGAGGAAAAAGACAAATCAATACCCATCCTAGCACAAAAGGCTCGCCAAAACCTCGAAACAAACTGGGAACCTCTGTCAGAAACGATGTTCTCTGGAATGCCATGTAAACGAACCACATGCTGGAAAAACAATGGCACCAAATCAGAGGAGGAAGGCAATTTAGACAAGGGCACCAAATGGACCATCTTAGAGAAGCAATCACAAACCACCCAAATGACCGACATTCTTTGAGAGACGGGGAGATCCGAAATAAAATCCATAGAGATATGTGTCCAAGGCCTCTTCGGGACCGGCAAGGGCAAAAGCAACCCACTGGCACGAGAACAGCAGGGCTTAGCCCGAGCACAAATCCAACAGGACTGCACAAAAGAACGCACATCCCGCGACAGAGACGGCCACCAAAAGGATCTAGCCACCAAATCTCTGGTACCAAAGATTCCAGGATGACCAGCCAACACCGAACAATGAACCTCAGAGATAACGTTATTCGTCCACCTATCAGGGACAAACAGTCTCTCCGCTGGGCAACGGTCAGGTCTATTAGCCTGAAATTTTTGCAGCACCCGCCGCAAATCAGGGGAGATGGCAGACAAAATTACCCCCTCTTTGAGAATACCCGCCGGCTCAAGCAAACCCGGAGAATCGGACACAAAACTCCTAGACAGGGCATCCGCCTTCACATTTTTAGAGCCCGGAAGATACGAAACCACAAAGTCAAAATGGGAGAAAAACAGCGACCAACGAGCCTGTCTAGGATTCAACCGTTTGGCAGACTCGAGATAAGTCAAGTTCTTGTGATCAGTCAAGACCACCACGCGATGCTTAGCTCCTTCAAGCCAATGACGCCACTCCTCGAATGCCCACTTCATGGCTAGCAACTCTCGATTGCCAACATAATAATTTCGCTCAGCAGGTGAAAATTTCCTGGAAAAGAAGGCGCATGGTTTCATCACCGAGCAATCAGAACTTCTCTGCGACAAAACAGCCCCTGCTCCAATTTCAGAAGCATCAACCTCGACCTGGAACGGAAGCGAAACATCTGGTTGGCACAACACAGGGGCAGAAGAAAAATGACGCTTCAACTCCTGAAAAGCTTCCACAGCAGCAGAAGACCAACTGACCACATCAGCACCCTTCTTGGTTAAATCAGTCAACGGTTTAGCAATACTAGAAAAATTATTGATGAAGCGACGATAAAAATTAGCAAAGCCCAGGAACTTCTGCAGACTCTTCAGAGATGTTGGCTGAGTCCAATCATAAATGGCCTGAACTTTAACAGAGTCCATCTCGATAGTAGAAGGAGAAAAAATGAACCCCAAAAATGAAACCTTCTGAACACCAAAGAGACACTTTGACCCCTTCACAAACAAAGAATTCGCACGCAGGACCTGGAACACCATTCTGACCTGCTTCAGATGAGACTCCCAATCATCCGAGAAGACCAAAATATCATCCAAGTATACAATCAGGAATTTATCCAGGTACTCTCGGAAGATGTCATGCATAAAGGACTGAAACACTGATGGAGCATTAGAAAGCCCGAATGGCATAACCAGGTACTCAAAATGGCCTTCGGGTGTATTAAATGCTGTTTTCCATTCATCGCCCCGTTTAATACGCACAAGATTATATGCACCACGAAGATCTATCTTGGTGAACCAACTAGCCCCCTTAATCCGAGCAAACAAATCAGACAGCAGCGGCAAGGGGTACTGAAATTTGACCGTAATTTTATTTAGAAGGCGGTAATCAATACAAGGTCTCAGCGAACCATCCTTCTTGGCCACAAAAAAGAACCCCGCTCCCAATGGCGACGATGACGGGCGAATATGACCCTTCTCCAAGGACTCCTTCACGTAACTCCGCATAGCGGCGTGCTCAGGTACAGATAAATTAAACAGTTGACCCTTAGGAAACTTACTACCAGGAATCAAATCGATAGCACAATCACAATCCCTATGCGGAGGTAGGGCATTGGACTTGGGCTCATCGAATACATCCCTGTAATCAGACAAGAACTCTGGGACCTCAGAAGGGGTGGATGATGAGATAGACAGAAATGGAACATCACCATGTACCCCCTGACAACCCCAGCTGGACACAGATATTGATTTCCAATCTAATACTGGGTTATGGACTTGTAGCCATGGCAACCCCAACACGACCATATCATGCAGATTATGCAACACCAGAAAGCGAATATCCTCCTGGTGCGCAGGAGCCATGCACATGGTCAACTGGGTCCAATACTGAGGCTTATTCTTGGCCAAAGGCGTAGCATCAATTCCTCTCAATGGAATAAAACACTGCAAGGGCTCCAAGACAAACCCACAGCGCCTAGCATACTCCAAGTCCATCAAATTCAGGGCCGCGCCTGAATCCACAAATGCCATGACAGAATAGGAAGACAAAGAGCAGATCAAAGTAACGGACAAAAGAAATTTCGACTGTACCGTACCAATGGTGGCAGACCTAGCGAACCGCTTAGTGCGCTTAGGACAATCGGAGATAGCATGAGTGGAATCACCACAGTAGAAACACAGCCCATTCTGACGTCTGTGTTCTTGCCTTTCAGCTCTGGTCAAAGTCCTATCGCACTGCATAGGCTCAGGTTTATGCTCAGATAATACCGCCAAATGGTGCACAGATTTACGCTCACGCAAGCGTCGACCGATCTGAATGGCCAAAGACATAGACTCATTCAGACCAGCAGGCATAGGAAATCCCACCATGACATCCTTAAGGGCTTCAGAGAGACCCTTTCTGAAAATAGCTGCAGCGCACATTCATTCCATTGAGTGAGCATGGACCACTTTCTAAACTTCTGACAATAAATCTCTATCTCATCCTGACCCTGACACAGAGCCAGCAAATTTTTCTCTGCCTGATCCACTGAATTAGGTTCATCGTACAGCAATCCGAGCACCAGAAAAAACGCATCAATATTACATAATGCAGGATCTCCTGGCGCAAGGGAAAATGCCCAGTCTTGAGGGTCGCCACGTAATAAAGAAATAATGATCTTAACTTGTTGAACTGGGTCACCAGAGGAGCGGGGTTTCAAAGCCAGAAATAGTTTACAATTATTTTTAAAATTCAAAAATTTAGCTCTATCTCCAGAAAATAACTCAGGAATAGGAATTTTAGGTTCTAACATAGGATTCTGAACCACTAAATCTTGAATGTTCTGTACACTTATAGTGAGATTATTACCTTTGAATATATGAATACTAGCTTGGTGTGTCCTTTTCAGAGCAGATCTCCTGTTGTAATTACCTGGTCACCGCATGAGGTCTTCAAGTTATAATTAGTTTCTGTTATGAACAGGTAATTCAGAACCACAATGGACCTTGAAGTTCAGAGCACACAAAGTGACCTGACAATTACCAAAAACATAGGACGAGCTCTGAGACGTGGGAACTCTGCTGACCGCAATCCCTCATCCTATCCAACCACACTAGAGGTAGCCGTGGAGCGCTCCTGACCAGTCCTATGCGCCTCGAGCACAGCCTGAGAAACTAGCTAGCCCTAAGAAAGAAAAATAAGCCTAGCTTGCCTCAGAGAAATACCCCAAAGGAAAAGGCAGCCCCCCACATATAATGACTGTGAGTTGAGATGAAAATACAAACGCAGAGATGAAATAGATTTAGCAAAGTGAGGCCCAACTTACTGAAAACCGAAGATAGGAAAGATTGCTTTGCGGTCAACACAAAACCCTACAAACAACCACGCAGAGGGGGCAAAAACACCCTCCGCACCGACTAACGGTACGGAGGTGCTCCCTCTGCGTCCCAGAGCTTCCAGAAAGCAAGAAAAACCAATATAGCAAGCTGGACAGAAAAAATAGCAAACAAAAATAACACAAGCAAAACTTAGCTTATGCAGGATAGACAGGCCACAGGAACGATCCAGGAGAAAGCAAGACCAACACTAGAACATTGACTGGAGGCCAGGATCAAAGCACTAGGTGGAGTTAAATAGAGCAGCACCTAACGACTTAACCTCATCACCTGAGGAAGGAAACTCAGAAGCCGCAGTACCACTCTCGACCACAGGAGGGAGCTTGGCCACAGAATTCACAACAAGTTTCTCACTTTCAAAGTTATAATTAATCCCATATGTTCAATGCGAGATTGATATGTCCCCTCTCTGGAGATGTCTTTATGGATTTTAATTTTTCCCTACTACACAGTATATGTGTAAACTTGGATGTTCACAGGGTTTTTTTTACCTTTTTGTAGCTGAATTTTATATCCCATAACTTATTTGCAGAATATTCAAGTGTGTAATGTTTCTTTTCCAATGGGATAGCAAGATACAAGGGAGAATTATGTGTGCTGCCAACATCCAATATGTAATTATTGTGATAAAATTGGATGGTTTTATGCTTAAATATGCCTGTGCATTCATTGTCAACTAGACGCAACATTTAATGAATAAACCTGAAAAGGAGATTAAATGAGACTCACAGGGACGCTCCATCCATTTTTTGAGTATATCTTTGAGGAACTTTCTTGCCCTTAATTATGCGTCTTCACTACAGTGTTAATACTGCTCCTGAGATTCTTGATCCAGCAAAGTCACTAAACGTAATATGTGTGAAAATCTTTGAATAAAGATTGAGAGTTTATCCAAAGATGCTATTACTCTTGGAATTGGCTGAATCAAAATCTTTTAGTATTACATTATATACATAATTTGAGATAGAAGTGCGCTGAAGAGCAGCATGAAAAGCTGCATTAAACCTATTTTTTCTTTTAAACAAGCGAGTTTTGATATTTCTCAGGCACACTGCCCCGAAAAAGTCAAATATACAGTTTATGAAAAGAACCTTTCATTTGCAATCTTGAACATTTTTTTTCTTCAGTTTCACGTCAAGATCTATTTTGGCAGCGGGTATTGTGTCTCATGCTCCCTCCATAAGCAAGTGAGTCATGATGAGCTGGAAGTTCTTTATATTCATTAAGTGTGAATACTGTAATGAGGTATCCAAGGTGTTAGTCAGACTTTATGGAGAGGAAATCCCTCTTGCGAAGTTATGACAGATCATGGAATTCCAAGATGGAATGTTTTACAGGAAGACCGTATGTTCCGGGAACCTGAGGATGCCGCAGCCTCAAAATGATGACACATTAAAAAAGTAATGAACGGCAGGAGGTTTTGTTCGTGCAATGTGTTCTTCCTTCTGTTGGATGATGTGTGTATAAATCTAACAGGCAGACCTTGAATTATACCATCGGAATGGACCACTTATGATGACAGATGTCACATAACATTCCTGAGAGCTTCTCAGCCTTCAGTTATGTGACAAGACCATTTACGGTGGATGTATGTGGTCCATTATTTATATAGATGTCCTTTCTTGAGCATAAAAATTGCTAATGTAAAAAAACATCAACCACTAGAACCATTATCACTTGAATATTATGTGCTATTGAATTTCTACTTTGATTTACAGCTCAGGAAAATAATGTCTGCGCAAGGAGTTATCATCCTCATTCACAGTGAAGAAGCAAGTTACATAAAATTCTAGACAATTTACCGCCTCTGTTGTGCTCCACAAGAATAAAGTTTCTACTCAGATCCACTATCGTAGGGAGTTTTTTAAGTCAGTAGTAAAATGTATCTTGAAGTTTCCACCTGAATATTAAAGCTATGTGCACACCGGTCACATGTTCTAAAGAAAAAGTCACTTTTTCCATATTTTGTTGCGTTCTTCCAAATGGAGTTGCTTTGGAGACAATTACATGGATTTCTTTTCCAATGGTAGCAATTACTATACAATACTGCTGAATCTGTTGCTGTTATAAAAACACTGTGGAAAAATTAGTTACTGCTTTATAACTCTAATAGGTTAAAAAATAATAGGGATCTTAAATAAACACTTAAAACAAAATGACAAGATTTGCTTAACATGATGCATATAATTTGTTTTGTACAAATCCAATGTATTTCTGAGTGAGCTGTCAATCAAAGTGTCAGAGCATGCGCACAGCCGATGCTCAGTGTACGTATACTGCGCATTGACTCTAGCTGCTTTAGCCACACCTCTACGATGGAAAGCCAGCGGCTCGCAGGAGGAGTTCACTTTCTTTAGGTAGCAGCCGTGCTTCAGGTAAAATGGATGTACAGCTTTTGTAAGACTAATTTTATTAGTACTTGAATATCAACTAAACTGAATACATTAAAAATGTGAGGGGCAAAACACAAAATAAAATCCCGAAAAACACAACAGAAGTGAGTATTATATATTTAATACTGCCACAACTAAGATGGAAGTGCGGGGCAGACATTGTCCTTGTGCGCAGGCGCGGATGAAATGAAGTAACGTCTGTTGTCTCACTGGCTAGCGTCACACCACATGGGAATGGGAGGTTTTTGACATGCGCAGTAGATCCTAGAGAACGCCGAAAATCAGCGGCATGTTAGTCCTCCAGGTGACTCCGTCTATTCGGCAGGGTAAGCGCCATACATTAATAATATATGAGGTTATGAATCCTTTTATGTACATTAATTAACTATGAATAACCCTAAAAGCAGTATTACTTGTGGGCAGGGGGAAAGGAGAGAAATTAAAAAGCACTTTAGCACTATGCACTTTATATAGGGTAACACTTGGAGCACTGTGGAAATATAATGTATATGTATTATAAATATTTGTAAACACATATTTGGCTATGTATTATGTAAATGATTGAGGATGGTTTGTATATAAGGACACAACTTGTTACCACCCATTGCTTGAGAAAGGCTCAGTGCGAGCCGAAACGTCGCGAGATGTGGGTCTGAAATAAACTTCACAGCCTTTTTTCACCTTTATCTGATGTTGGAGTGCTGCCTTCTTTTTTTGCTTGATATATTACGTGGTTGGACTAGTGGATGGTCCTATCCAGGAGGCTTGGCACCCACCGGTGAGGATTGTGCTGCTCTCGTTTTTTCCTATCTATTTTTGTCCGGAGTAGCGTGCACAATTATAACATAGTTTTGCTTTACAAACTACAATTATTTATTCTGAAGCCATTTTTGTTGTTCTATGGAGGAAGGAGCCATGGAACATGGAGTGTTTAAATATACACCTGAGGATGAGGAGCGTATCCTTGGTGGACTTGATGGAGAAGCAATTTTTCTTAAAACACCATCCATACCAGAACTTAAGCGCAAGTATGAAAGTGATATCAAACGTATGATCAATTTACAGCTGCATATGGTAACCTTGGGTCAATACTATAAAGAAGGGAAGATCCCTAGAGGTTTGAGGTCAAATATACGCCCAAACCTATTTCAAGGTGACACTATGTATTGTGCACGCTTTGTCATGTTGTCTAATAAATATGCTATGGACACTATTTTGCTGAACATAGAGTATTTACAAGAAGAAAGTAAGAAAATGCAAGTAAATACTGAAGGAATTGAACAAAAAATTAAGGCATTAATAACGATAGAAGATTGGAATATTTTTAAAGAAAAGGTTGACAAAGAAAGTGTAAAATTACGTAATGAATTGGAGGAGGTAAAGAGAAAGAAATGGAATAGAGATCTGGAGGACTATGAAGCGGGACATATCTATTCATGGCAGAGAGAGGGCAATAAACCCATGTGGAAGAAGAAAGGTGGACATGGAAGAAACCGATGTAATGATAAATATGTGGGACATGTTGTTAACGTTGATTTTTCTTATAGACCAGGAAAAAACAATAGAAGGACAATCGAACAAAAGAGGAGAGGAGGCAAGCGGCACCACCGGGAACAGAAAAAAAACGGAGAAAAACAGACTTCAGCCACAGAGGCAGGTGGCCAACAAGAAACGAGATCAGACCTCGTAGTTAACATCTCAGACAAGGTACTTACTCCAGCACAGACCTCTATCCTTAGTAAAGGATTATCATTTTCTCCCTGCTCACATACTAACTGGTTCAATGTGCAAATGGACTTGGAGAGATTTTTTAGATCCATAAAATTAAAAGAGTGGTTTCATGACAAAAACATAATGTATACTGTAGAAAATAATGAGTTTAATTCTAAATCTATGGGACTGAGAAAAAGTAGTGAGTTTGTACCGCAAGTAAATTCTGCAGTTATCAGTGCGTTTGAAAAGGTGGTAAGAGGGGAGATAGAGGAATTGAGGAATGGGGCTACTAAAAATTTCAAACATCCGAACATTACGGTGGAGGAATCCAAGGCATTGAAGGAGCTTGTCCATGATGACGACATCATCATTAAACCCGCGGATAAGGGGGGTGCTGTCGTCATCATGGACAAGCACAAATATATTGCAGAGATTGAGGGCCAACTTAGAGATGGTACGGTGTATCATAAATTGGAAGGTGACCCGAAATTTACCATTATGGCTGAAATTAAAAAATGTCTAGAAGATGCAGTAAAAAATAACGTAATAGATCAAGAGCTTATGGATTATCTATATATAGAATTCCCGAGAACACCTGTAATATATACGACCCCTAAAATCCACAAGACACTAAAGGACCCCCCTGGACGACCTATAGTGTCGGGGGTGGACTCAGTGTTCAGTAGGATGGGTACATTTTTAGACAAGATCCTCAACCCAATTGCCAGAAAAAGCAAATCATATATCCAAGACACAACAGATTTTTTAAAAAAATTGGAAGACATTAAATTAGAGGGAGAGACAATTTTGGCGTCATTTGATGTCATCTCTCTCTATACATCAATTGAACACCAAACTGGATTAAAAGCAGTAGAAAAGAAGCTAAATACAATTGAAGTGTCTATGGAAGAGAAACAATTTATATTGAAATTATTGGAAATTATTTTGGGGCGGAGCTACTTTCTTTTTGGGGATACGTTTTACTCGCAACAACGCGGTACAGCAATGGGGGCCAGTATGGCCCCCGCTTATGCAAACTTGGTAATGAGTGTCCTGGAGGAGGATCTCGTCTATGTGTCCCACCACTTCCAGCATGTGCTGGTGTGGTGGAGATACATAGACGACGTCTTCCTCCTATGGACAGGGACAGAAATAGAGCTTACGTACTTCCATGAGTATTTAAATACGATAGATAGAACTATTAAATTCATGTTGATATCTTCAAGGACAAGTATACAGTTCCTGGATGTCTTGGTGAGACAGGAGAACGGTGAACTCACTACAACCTTATTTGTCAAGGAAACAGATAAAAACAACCTGTTAATGTTCAATAGTCAACATCCCAGTAGTATGATTAGGTCAATACCCCTTAGCCAAATGCTAAGGGTACGCAGAATAGTGAAAGAGGAAAATGAGATTGAGGGAATAGTAGACAAACTGGCACAAAAGTTCTTGAAGAGAGGATACCCGAAGAAATTACTTAATGGAGTCAAGCATGGGATACTCAATAGAAATAGAAGTGAATTAATTGAGAAAAATACAGAGAAAAAAATGCTAAATAGAATCCCATGTGTAATGACATATACGGAAGAGAGTGGAGCTATCTCGGAGGTAATTAGGAAACATTGGGGTATGTTGGGCAAATGCCTACCCAATATTAAAGAGTTTAGAGAACCTCCACTTTTTTCATACCGTAGAAATAAAAATCTTGGTGATCATATAGTAAAATCAGATATTGGTTCCCTCAAAAACACTGGTCAAACCACAATCACAGGTAACAAACAGCATGGGTGTTTCCCATGTTTATCATGTGTAAATTGTAAACATATGATAAAGGGATCTACTTTTGATCATCCAGTTACAAATAAGCAATATAGAATTTGTGAATATCTTACATGTAACTCTGACCATGTTATTTATCTATTGGAATGCCCCTGCAAATTATGGTATATTGGGGAAACAACATGCGAGTTTAAAACCCGCATGAATAACCATCGCTTCTCAATAAGGAAAAAAAGACAAGATCTACCAGTCTCGAAACATTTTGTAGAATTTAAACATACGGAAAAGGATCTAAAATTTAGAATCATAGATAGAGTCCCAGCGCAAAGAAGAGGGGGAGACAGAATAAATCTCCTAAAAAAATTAGAACTTCGTTGGATCTATGAACTAAATACACTAAAACCTAAAGGTTTAAATGTAGAATTTAAAATCTATCCATCAATGGTGCTACCTTAATGGGATATATCTATATGAATTGGGGTATATACATTCCGGTTATATGGAACATGCAGAATGAAGACTGTTCTACTGCTCCAATTTTAATAAGTGTTATGTTTGTATTTTTTTAGATACATCTCCGCTCCCAGCAAAAAGGTCCTTGCCCTGCTGTTTACGAATTGGATGTTCACGGTGGAGGACACAATTATTAATATAATTTTTTTATTTTTTTATTTGTTATAATTTATAGTTATTCCCCGTATATTTTCCTGATGTTGGTATGCTGGCCAGTTGAGATTGTCTTCATATGACTAATAAATATACAATTTGGCATTCAATAGCGAATATATTAATTTAATATTGAAAGTATCTCTGCTCTGTTTAAGATACTGGGCATAAGAAAGGCACACTGATATGGGTCCTCTTACGGAGATTATGTGGTCTGAGAAGGTCACAGGTCGAAGTAAAGGTCCATGGGCAGCGGGAGACAACCTGAATAAGGTGTTGTCCTGCTTGCCGAAGGTGGAATGTTATAGTGGCCCCTTTGATATCTGGATATAAGATGGATTTATTGCGTAAACAGCAAGGAACATTAATAGAGAGAGCTTATCTAATAGCTTTGCGCTGCCACAACTAAGATGGAAGTGCGGGGCAGACATTGTCCTTGTGCGCAGGCGCGGATGAAATGAAGTAACGTCTGTTGTCTCACTGGCTAGCGTCACACCACATGGGAATGGGAGGTTTTTGACATGCGCAGTAGATCCTAGAGAACGCCGAAAATCAGCGGCATGTTAGTCCTCCAGGTGACTCCGTCTATTCGGCAGGGTAAGCGCCATACATTAATAATATATGAGGTTATGAATCCTTTTATGTACATTAATTAACTATGAATAACCCTAAAAGCAGTATTACTTGTGGGCAGGGGGAAAGGAGAGAAATTAAAAAGCACTTTAGCACTATGCACTTTATATAGGGTAACACTTGGAGCACTGTGGAAATATAATGTATATGTATTATAAATATTTGTAAACACATATTTGGCTATGTATTATGTAAATGATTGAGGATGGTTTGTATATAAGGACACAACTTGTTACCACCCATTGCTTGAGAAAGGCTCAGTGCGAGCCGAAACGTCGCGAGATGTGGGTCTGAAATAAACTTCACAGCCTTTTTTCACCTTTATCTGATGTTGGAGTGCTGCCTTCTTTTTTTGCTTGATATATTACGTGGTTGGACTAGTGGATGGTCCTATCCAGGAGGCTTGGCACCCACCGGTGAGGATTGTGCTGCTCTCGTTTTTTCCTATATATATATATATATATATATATATACAGTACAGACCAAAGGTTTGGACACACCTTCTCATTTAAAGATTTTTCTGTATTTTCATGACTATCAAAATTGTACATTCACACTGAAGGCATCAAAACTATGAATTAACACATGTGGAATTATATAATTAACAAAAAAGTGTGAAACCACAAAAATGTTGTCTTATATTCTAGGTTCTTTAAAGTAGCCACCTTTTGCTTTGATGACTGCTTTGCACACTCACAGGAAGTTCAGACTACAGCTGATCTCTGGCTTCGTCTTCATGTTCAGTTAGTCCCAAGGTTGAGATAGTGATGGCTGGCGCTGATTGGACACCGTTGTCACGCGTCACAACACTGCATTACAGCCATAGGGAGAGCGAGTGCTGACACTGTGGGAACGGAGTCGGCATGAGAGTTGAGTATAGCCTTGATTATTGCGTCAGGGCCAAACATTTTGTTTAAGAAGTCAGTCTACAAGAGACTTGGACATCCACCGATCCCCGCAACTATCCTCACCTTTACAACTAGTCAGTGGATGTTTATTTATTTATTTACTAACGGGCACTACGATACTGTAAGCTCCTAGCGTATAGACTGCCATCCCGCTGGAATTAGGAGTGTGTCAGCGTGTATACGGTTCTTAGGCACAGCCAGCTTATTGAACCCATTACACTAAACAGAGCGCACTCGGCTCTGTTTTCTTTGTAGTAGGCGTTGCTTAAGTGCATGCACTATTCAGTACTACCCCATAAGCGCAGGTGTGTTATTGGTATATTTGAAAAAAGAAAGACGTTTTTTCACAAGTTCATTTAGCTAGATTTTCTTCTGTTTTGTCATTGCTCTACGCCTTGACGCACCGTTTCCTGAGCTCCAAACACCTAAGGATGTCTATTACGGTGAGCTGGACCTATTTTTGTTTGCTCTCCTCTAGTCCCTGAGGCTCCACTTCTAACTGGCCAGTGTGTAAATGCTATCTTGATGATCTCATTGTGAGAGTGGCAACTGATGATGTCATCGCGCTGGCACATCACAGCAACGGGAGCTCCCCTGGATCTGTTCTGCCATTCTGCATTGTTGGCAGCGCAGCATCAGGAAAGCTCCCTGCTGGGATGTGCATATCGTAAATGGTGGCGCACAAAATGTCACAGTGAGGGCCCCCCAGACCTATGGGCCCTGGGCGGTAGCCCAGATTTCCCCCTCTTTATAATCCGCCTATTCACATACTCGTATACTTGTATGAGTGTGCGTGTTCCGATTTGCAGAACCACGCGTAGCGTGTTGATATTTTTCTCATGCCAAACCACCATCAGAAAAAAACTACCCCATGGTATAACATTGGGTAGAGGTAGATGAAACATTGGTTGGCACTAGTCCGATGTATATGGCCATGTGAGCGAGCCTGTAGGCTAACACAGGGGTGTCAAACTGCATTCCTCGAGGGCCGCAAACCATGCGTGTTTTCAAGATTTCCTTAGCATTGCACAAGGTGCTGCAATCATTATGTGTGTAGGTGATTAAATTATCACCTGTGCAATACAAGGAAATCCTGAAAACATGACCTGTTTGCAGCCCTCCAGGAATGCAGTTTGACACCCCTGGGCTAACACATTTTACTTTGAGCTGTATACACAGTCATACTGTATCATCAACACAGGCAGAGCTATAATGTCAGAAATAACTTTTATTATAAAGTTGGAGACAGATAACAGAACCGCACCAGTGATAGTGATAATAAATAATGGGGACAGCTCATCTCTTCCTCCATCCTCTCTTTCCTGCACAATGGCATAGAGCAGACTCCTAACACGCTCTCCAATAGAAATCAATGTATCATGCTGAAAAGCCAATGTTCCGACCTCTATGACCACAGCTCAGTAAATCTGTTTAGCATACATTTTTATTGATAAAGTAATACATTTCCTTTTAAACAGGACACAGAAATCTTTAATGGCCTCTCATACTCAAAATAATCATTATCTGTCCTAACACATTACATCTAATCCCATCATATTTTATCAGACTCTGTTTGCATGACAGATGCAAATGTTCTCATAGTCACTAGTTCCTGACGATGAGCTTATAGTTTTATGTTTTATCTATTCTTATCTTATCTATTATTCATATGGTGGTAATAACATATTCCATACAAAAGGACATAATCAAATTCTCCAGAAATAGAATAAGGGAATCTCCAGTTCTGGGTGGAAAGCCTGTTGTGTATTGGATTTTACTAAACTTTATCTACATGCTGCTGACAAAACAGTATAAATTATTACTGTAGATTTCACCTTTTACAAATGGTGAAATGCGGGAAATCTGCAACATTTCCAAATGCAAACCTATTCTTGTTTTTCTATATTGTAGATTTTGCAGTGCAATGTCTGAAGCAGATACAACTTGCGTGCACCTCCCCTTAGCCTATGTTCTTATGCAGCATTTTTGCAGTGTTTTTTGGGGTTTTTTCGCACAAATTAAAAACATCTTTTTAAACTACCAGCAAAAGCTATGAGATTTCAGAAATCATGAGACAGTGAAAAATGAGAAAGTGGAAAAGCGTTGCAAAAAACACTTTCATAGCATTTTCAAGGCTTTTTTTACGTTTATTTGAAGCGATTTTGGTGAAAAGAACTAACTTCACTAAACATGTACTGTGCACATTAAGCAGATATGATATCCGCACCCAAAAAGCACTGCAAAAAAAACGATGAAAATGCTGTGAAAAACAATGCGAAAACACCAAAAAACAGACCAGGTTTTGGCTAAAGAAAAAAATGCAGCAAAACACTGCATGCAAACCCAGCCTTTGGGTATCTTCTCACGTTTAGTATTTGCAAAAGGGTTTCCTGCTTCAAAATCAGAGCGTTAGCAAGAAAAATATTGAGCAAAATACATTCATTTTTGGGCATATTTTCCGTTCCTCGTAGGACATACTTTGCAGTCTGCTCACCATTGTGGTAGCTCTTCTCTGAACTTGCTCCAGTTTTTCAATGTCTTTTTTGCCCCTTCATGACCACAGCTTTTTTTGGTTTTGCATTTTCGTTTTTCGCTCCCCTCCTTCCCAGAGCCATAACTTTTTTATTTTTCCGTCAATTTGGCAATGGGAGGGCTTATTTTTTGCAGGACAAGTTGTACTTTTGATCAACATCATTGGTTTTACCATGTCCTGTACTTGAAAACAGGGAAAAATTCCAAGTGCAGTGAAATTGCAAAAAAAGTGCAATCCCACACTTGTTTTTTGTTTGGCTTTTTTGCTAGGTTCACTAAATGCTAAAACTGACCTGCCGTTATGATTCTCCATGTAATTATGAGTTCATAGACACCAAACATGTCTAGGTTATTTTTTATCTACGTGGTAAAAAGAATTCCAAACTTTGCTAAAAAAAAAAACAATTGTGCAATTTTCCGATACCCGTAGTGTCTCCATTTTTCGTAATCTCGGGTTTGGTGAGGGCTTACTAATTGCGTTCCAAGCTGACATTTTTAATGATACCATTTTGGTGCAGATATGTTCTTTTGCTCGCCCGTTATTGCATTTTAATACAATGTCGCGGCGACCAAAAAAACATAATTCTGGTGTTTCAAATTTTTTTCTAGCTACACCGTTTAGGGATCAGGTTAATCCTTTTTTTCATTGATAGACCGGGCAATTCTGAATGCGGTGTTACCAAATATGTCAATGTTTGAATTTTTATTGTTTTGTTTTGAATGGGGCGAAAGGGGGGTGATTTAAACTTTTATATTTTTTTCATATTTTTTAAAACTTTTTTTTTTTTTTACTTTTGCCATGCTTCAATAGCCTCTGGCATAGCCCAATCGGCTCTGCTACATAGAAGCGATGCTCAGATCTCTCCTATGTAGTAGACTTACTGCATTGCTATGAGCGCGGACTGCAGGATGGCGCTCATAGCAATCCAGCATCAACAACCATAGAGGTCTTCAATAGACCTCTAGTTGTCATGCCGATGCATCACTGACCCCCGATCACGTGACGGGGGTCAGCAATGCGCTCATTTATGGCCCGATGGCTGGAAGAGCCATTTAAATGCAGCTGTCAGCATTTGACAGCGGCATTTAACTAGTTAATAGCGGCAGGTGGATTGCGATTCCACTTGCGGTTATTGCGGGCAAATGTCAGCTGTACAAAACAGCTGACATATCCCGGCTTTGATGCGAGCTCACCGCATCAAAGCCGGGAATCTGACCTCGGATGTACTATCCCGTCTGAGGTCAGAAAGGGGTTAAAAATGTGGTGCTCAGAACTGGACACAGTATTCGAGATCAGGCCTGACCAAGGAGGAATAGAGAGAGATAATTACTTCACATAAACTAGACTGTATGATTCTGTAAATACATCCCAGAATTGCATTTGCCTTTTTTGCTACTGCATCACACTGTAGACTCATGTACAGTCTGTGATCTATTAGTATACTCAAGTCTTTTTTCACACATGCTGTTGCTAGTTCTATTCTTCCCATTCTGTAGATGTAATTTTTGTTTTTCTTGCTTTTTTCCATATTCATTTGAATGGGTGAAAAATGCTGCAAATGCGCTTGAAGAATTATCATGCTGCAGATTTGAAAAAACAGTTTGAAGGTTCAAATCTGCAATGAAAAAATAAGCAGTATGTGCATGAAATTTTAGTATCTTATTCACTTTACTGATATTGTAAAATGCAGATTTTTTTCCAAGACAAAAATGTGGGAAAAAATGACAGAAAGGCAATGTATGAGAAAGTCCATATAGCACATTAACATGCAAATATTTTTGCAGAATTCTTGCATTTTTCCCATTTATCGATGTATTTGCTAACAAAACCTCATTCAGATTGACGGAAGAAATGGCAGAACATCTTGCGACAAATTTGACCTATGTGTATATGCCCTAAGTCAACCAGCATAGATACTGTTCATTTTTGTAATCCAGATAATATGTGTAAATTTTTGGAAGGGGAGAAGATAGCCTATCAACCTTGTTTGCTTCCATGGCAAGACAGAACCAGCAGGTCCCATGATTTTCTCAACAAGTCTTTGCTTATACACCATGCACATGCATGTACTAAGGCCAATCTGTCTTCTACCAGTGAAAAGGAACCTGCCATCTGACTTATGCTGTGTGAACCAGTTATATGTTTTACTCTGAAACAATGCAGTGTTACAGAGAAATCACTGAAAAGCTGAGAGGGAATGATGTGTCTTGGCGGTCTAGTCCAAGGCAGATCTCCAGATTTTCCCCAATCTGCTTCTCTCATGTGTGTGCATACATTGCTATCAGTCAAAATGATAGGTGTCGGGAGAAGCCTCCAGGGACTAGTCAGCTGAGATAATGTCCCCACCAGGCTTTCAAAGTATGTTTTCTCTGTTACAGTCTGGCTGTTATAGCAGTGCTGGTCTCTGAGTGATGCTGCCTGTGGTGTACGCAGCATGAATCCAAAGACAGGCTCCCTTTAAAGGCATGTTCTCAAGTTTAAAAGTTATCCTCTATCCACAGTATGGGGGATAACTTTGCATTTGCTGAGGCACCAACTGCCATAGCCCAGCGATCTCAAGAACTGGGATGAATGGAGAGGATGTCCGCATGATCGACTTCCACTCCATTCAGCTGGGCCTATGCCTTCAGAATGTTTTAGAAAACCACAATATATACATACAGTGGTGTGAAAAAGTGTTTGCCCCCTTCCTGATTTCCTATTCTTTTGTATGTTTGTCACATTTAAATGTCTCAGATTACCAAATAATAGTAATAATAATCTTTTTTTCTATATAGCGCTAACATATTCCGCAGCGCTTTACAGTTTGCACACATTATCATCACTGTCCCCGATGGGGCTCACACAAAGATAACACAAGAAAACACAAAATGCAGTTTTTAACCCCTTCGCGCCATGCGCCGTACTAGTACTGCGCTGCCGGCACTGCATAAGTGCCAGCCGCAGTACTAGTACGGCGCCTCCATTTTCCGGTCACCGCGCGGCATCGCGCGGTGATCGGGTTCCGGTGTCTGCTGTTCCTGACAGCAGACAATCCCTGCACGCAGCCCCGGGTGCCTGCACCGCCCCCCCGCATCAGCGATCGCTGTGATTGGCTGGTCAATTCTGACCAGCCAATCACAGCGATGTGACAATAAAGTTTCAAAAAAAAAAAAAAAAAAGCATGTGACAGGCTGTGATTGATGCTGTGTGACGTCGCACCAATCACAGCCGTCACTGTAGGTGGGGTGATCGCCACGTCACCTCACCTGATTAACCCCTATGGCGCTGATTGGCTGAACAATAGCTTCTAGCCAATCAGCGCCAAAGGGGTTAATTTAAAATACCGATCACCGCCCTGCACGCCATCTTTCTCTCAGATTTGGCGTGCAGAGCGGTGGTCTAAGCCCCTCTGTGTCACCTTAGTGAAGGAATCCATTGGTGGCCAGTGCGATCCTCCCTGGGATCTCCTGCCTCCAGCTTGTGCTCCTGCTTCAGCTTGTGCTCCGTGCTGTGTGCTCTCTGCTGCCATCTGCCTGCTGTGTGACTCCTGTGATCACACCAGCAGCAGCACCTCCCCCACCCCTTTCCCATCCCCCATCCCTGTTCCAGTACCCCCTCCCTCCCCCACCCTCCAATTGAAATTTTTTGCGCACTTTTTTTGCGCTTTTTTTCCTGTGCGCGGCGTCCCGCGCAGAGCATTTGTGCTCTTCCTGTGTCCGCAGCGCTCTGATCAGTATCGCTGCTGATCAGAGACTGTGCCACAGGACTTTTTTTTTTAGGTTAGTTAGTGTAGCGGACATTGCAGTCTAAGCGACGTCCGTTTTTTTTTTTTTTTTAGAAAAAAAATTGTAGTTAGTACAGTGTAGTTTTAGACGTAACAAGGTAGCGTAGCCGGCGTCAGTGTTTGGTGACGTCCCTCCATCCCTGTTCAAGTACCCCCCTCCAATTCAATTTTTTGCGCACTTTTTTGCACTTTTTTTCCTGTGCGCGGCGTCCCGCGCAGAGCATTCGTGCTCTTCCTGTGTCCGCAGCGCTCTGATCAGTATCGCTGCTGATCAGAGACTGCGCCACAGGCCTTTTTTTTTTTAGTTAGTGTAGCGGACATTGCAGTCTAAGCGACGTCTGTTTTTTTTTTTTTAGAAAAAAAATTGTAGTTAGTACAGTGTAGTTTTAGACGTAACAAGGTAGCGTAGCCGGCGTCAGTGTTTGGTGACGTCCCTCCATCCCTGTTCAAGTACCCCCCTCCAATTCAATTTTTTGCGCACTTTTTGCGCTTTTTTTCCTGTGCGCGGCGTCCCGCGCAGAGCATTCGTGCTCTTCCTGTGTCTGCAGCGCTCTGATCAGTATCGCTGCTGATCAGAGACTGCGCCACAGGACTTTTTTTTTTTAGTTAGTGTAGCGGACATTGCAGTCTAAGCGACGTCTGTTTTTTTTTTTTTTAGAAAAAAAATTGTAGTTAGTACAGTGTAGTTTTAGACGTAACAAGGTAGCGTAGCCGGCGTCAGTGTTTGGTGACGTCCCTCCATCCCTGTTCAAGTACCCCCCTCCAATTCAATTTTTTGCGCACTTTTTTGCGCTTTTTTTCCTGTGCGCGGCGTCCCGCGCAGAGCATTCGTGCTCTTCCTGTGTCCGCAGCTCTTTGATCAGTATCGCTGCTGATCAGAGACTGCGCTACAGGACTTTTTTTTTTTAGTTAGTGTAGCGGACATTGCAGTCTAAGCAACGTCCGATTTTTTTTTTTCTTTTACAAAAATATAATAGTAGTTAGTACAGTGTAGTCTTAGACGTAGATTAGCTGGTGTCACAGCGTTCGTGACGACCGGTCTTTTTTTTTTTTTTTTGAGAAAAAAAAAATTGTACAGAGTAGTTTAGTGGTAGCGTGTTAGTGTAGCCAGCGTCACAGCGTTAGTGACGACCGATCATCTTTTAGAAGAAAAAAATATCGTACTGAGTTTTATAGGTAGGGAGATAGCGTCTTGTGCATAAAAAAAATCTGCTATCGCCGGATTATCTCTAGTGCATTAGGGGAGCGTACGTCACAGTGTTAGTGGCGTTCGCTTTTCTTTTGTAAAAAAAATATTTAGTTGCGTAGGGTAAATTTATACTTTTTTTTTTATACAAACTTATTTTTTTACATTGATTTTTCTTTTCATCTTTTTTTCTTGTTTCTTCTACATTTTTTCTCACTACTTGTTTTTTCTCTCTGATTGGTTTTAATAAAGAGTACCCTATACACAAGCCCCACACATTACACGTGTAAAAGCACCACTTACACACACACCCAGGGTTTGGGGAAAAAAAAATGGCCCATTCGTCAACAAGGCGCTATTCACCAGAGGAGGCTTACGCCATCCTTGCGTCCGACACGGATTCAGCCAGTGAGGAAGATCCCACATTCCTCTATTCCTCCTCCTCCTCCTCCTCCTCCTCCTCCTCATCTGGTGAGGAAAGACCCCTAACACGGCGCCGTAGGACCCAGGCAACTCCTGCAGCAATCGATCCCGTATGGATTGCACCCCCGGAAAATTTTCAGCCCGTCATTCCGGATTTCAGCAGCAGCTCAGTAATCCAGTTTGACACGACTGGCCTCACTGAAATTGACTTCTTCAAATTCTTTTTCAGTGATGAAATAATAAATATTATGGTGGCCCAGACGAACCTGTATGCCCAACAATTTTTTACCCAAAATCCCACGTCATCTTATGCCAGATGGACCCCCGTAAATGCAGCAGAGATGATGACATTTTGGGGAATTGTGCTGCATATGGGCCTAATCAAAAAGCCAAAGCTTCGGCAATACTGGAGTACTGACATTCTCTACAGTACACCGGTATTCCGCATGGCCATGAAAAGGACACGATTTGAAGCGATCCAAAAAATTTTGCATTTCAGTGATAATGCGCAGTGTCCTCCCCGAGACGATCCAAACTTTGATCGTCTATACAAAATTCGTCCAGTGGTTGAACTCTTCAGCAGAAAATTTGCTGAGGCCTACACACCCCAGAGGGACATCGCTATTGATGAATCTCTCGTTTATTTCAAAGGGAGGCTAAAATTCCGACAGTACCTGCCCAGTAAGAGGTCCAGGTACGGAATAAAGCTGTACAAACTGTGCGAGAGTACCTCAGGGTACACCCACAGATTTAGGGTCTACGAGGGTAAGGACACCCAGATTAACCCCCCTGAATGCCCCCCCATCCTGGGGGTGAGTGGGAAAATTGTGTGGGAATTGCTGCACCCACTGCTGGATAAGGGTTATCACCTTTATATTGACAACTTTTACACCAGCATCCCACTCTTCAAGGCCCTCTCTGCCAGAGGTACAGCTGCATGTGGCACCGTGCGAAAAAATCAGCGAGGCCTCCCTAAGCCGCTAATTGGGCAAACGCTGAGAAAAGGGGAAAGCAGAGCCAAATGCAGCGACAACATGCTGGTGGTCAAGTATAAGGACAAAAGGGATGTCCTTATCCTGACCACCATACACCGTGACAACAGCACCCTTGTCACTGTTCGTGGGACCACAACACAAGTCCCAAAGCCAGATTGTATCCTGGATTACAATCGGTACATGGGGGGTGTGGATCTCTCAGATCAGGTCCTCCAACCATACAGTGCCATGCGAAAAGCTTACATATGGTACAAAAAATTGGCCGTGCACATTGTACAGATGGCACTGTACAATGCTTTTGTGCTGTCCCGATCTGCAGGCAATACGGGGACCTTCCTTCAGTTTCAGGAGGTAGTCATCAAGGCCCTAATGTTTGGCACTCAGGGAGGTGAGGGTCCCAGTACTTCTGAATCTGATAGTGCCCGTATTGTTCAAGGTCAACATTTCCCAGGACAGGTTCCCCAAACAGCGAGGACAGGACGATCACAAAAACGGTGTAGAGTATGTTCCAAGAGGGGAATCCGAAAGGACACAATTTACCATTGTGAAACCTGCCCTGAGAAACCTGGCCTTTGCATTAAGGATTGCTTCAAAGCATACCACACGTCCACAAATTAATAAAAATTAGTTTATACCCTGTTGACACAACACACTGTGTAGTTTCCAACATGGGGTCACTTGTGGAGTGAGGCACTTGGAGGTTTACGGTGCTCACCACATATCTAAATAAATTCCTTGGTAGGTCCAGTTTTCAAAATGGGGTCACTTGTGGAGTGAGGCACTTGGAGGTTTACGGTGCTCACCACATATCTAAATAAATTCCTTGGTAGGTCCAGTTTTCAAAATGGTGTCACTTGTGGAGTGAGGCACTTGGAGGTTTACGGTGCTCACCACATATCTAAATAAATTCCTTGGGAGGTCCAGTTTTCAAAATGGTGTCACTTGTGGAGTGAGGCACTTGGAGGTTTACGGTGCTCACCACATATCTAAATAAATTCCTTGGGAGGTCCAGTTTTCAAAATGGTGTCACTTGTGGAGTGAGGCACTTGGAGGTTTACGGTGCTCACCACATATCTAAATAAATTCCTTGGGAGGTCCAGTTTTCAAAATGGTGTCACTTGTGGAGTGAGGCACTTGGAGGTTTACGGTGCTCACCACATTTCTAAATAAATTCCTTGGTAGGTCCAGTTTTCAAAATGGGGTCACTTGTGGAGTGAGGCACTTGGAGGTTTACGGTGCTCACCACATATCTAAATAAATTCCTTGGGAGGTCCAGTTTTCAAAATGGGGTCACTTGTGGAGTGAGGCACTTGGAGGTTTACGGTGCTCACCACATATCTAAATAAATTCCTTGGGAGGTCCAGTTTTCAAAATGGGGTCACTTGTGGAGTGAGGCACTTGGAGGTTTACGGTGCTCACCACATATCTAAATAAATTCCTTGGGAGGTCCAGTTTTCAAAATGGGGTCACTTGTGGAGGATTTCCACTGTTTAGGTACATCAGGGGCTCTGCAAATGCAACGTGACGCCTGCAGACCAATCCATCTAAGTCTGCATTCCAAATGGTGCTCCTTCCCTTCCGAGCTCTGCCATGCGCACAAACAGTGGTTTTTCCCCACATATGGGGTATCGGCGTACTCGTGAAAAATTGCACAACATTTTTTTCTTTCTATTTTGTCCTATAACCCTTGGGAAAACAAAAAAAACCTTGCTAAAGATCATTTTTGTGGAAAAAATGTGTTCTATTTTTTTTTTTACGACTCATCATTATAATTTTTGGTGAGGCACTTGGAGGTTCACGGTGCTCATCACATAGCTAGATAAGTTCCTTGAAGGGTCTAGTTTCCAAAATGGGGTCACTTGTGGCGGTTTTCCACTGTTTAGGCACATCAGGGGCTCTCCAAACGGGACATGGTGTCCGATCTCAATTCCAGCCAATTTTGGTTTGTAAAAGTCAAAAGGTGCTCCTTCCCTTCCGAGCCCTGCCGTGTGCCCAAACAGTGGTTTTCCCCCACATATGGGGTATCAGTATATTCAGGATAAATTGGTCAACAACTTTAGTGGTCCATTTTCTCCTTTTACACTTGTGAAGATAAAAAAATTGTTGTTAAAAGATCATTTTTGGGGAAAAAATGTGAATTTTTATTTTCACGCCTCTACGTTCTAAACTTCTGTGAAGCACCTGGGGGTTCAAAGTGCTCACCACATAGCTAGATAAGTTCCTTGAAGGGTCTAGTTTCCAAAATGGGGTCACTTGTGGTGGTTTTCCACTGTTTAGGCACATCAGGGGCTCTCCAAACGGGACATGGTGTCCGATCTCAATTCCAGCCAATTTTGGTTTGTAAAAGTCAAAAGATGCTCCTTCCCTTCCGAGCCCTGCCGTGTGCCCAAACAGTGGTTTTCCCCCACATATGGGGTATCAGTGTATTCAGGATAAATTGGTCAACAACTTTAGTGGTCCATTTTCTCCTTTTACACTTGTGAAGATAAAAAAATTGTTGTTAAAAGATCATTTTTGGGGAAAAAATGTGAATTTTTATTTTCACGCCTCTACGTTCTAAACTTCTGTGAAGCACCTGGGGGTTCAAAGTGCTCACCACATAGCTAGATAAGTTCCTTGAAGGGTCTAGTTTCCAAAATGGGGTCACGTGTGGCGGTTTTCCACTGTTTAGGCACATCAGGGGCTCTCCAAACGGGACATGGTGTCCGATCTCAATTCCAGCCAATTTTGGTTTGTAAAAGTCAAAAGGTGCTCCTTCCCTTCCGAGCCCTGCCGTGTGCCCAAACAGTGGTTTTCCCCCACATATGGGGTATCAGTGTATTCAGGATAAATTGGTCAACAACTTTAGTGGTCCATTTTCTCCTTTTACACTTGTGAAGATAAAAAAATTGTTGTTAAAAGATCATTTTTGGGGAAAAAATGTGAATTTTTATTTTCACTCCTCTACGTTCTAAACTTCTGTGAAGCACCTGGGGGTTCAAAGTGCTCACCACATAGCTAGATAAGTTCCTTGAAGGGTCTAGTTTCCAAAATGGGGTCACTTGTGGCGGTTTTCCACTGTTTAGGCACATCAGGGGCTCTCCAAACGGGACATGGTGTCCGATCTCAATTCCAGCCAATTTTGGTTTGAAATAGTCAAACGGCGCTCCTTCCCTTCCGAGCCCTGCCGTGCGCCCAGACAGTGGTTTTCTCCCACATATGGGGTATCAGTGTATTCAGAAGGAATTGCACAACAACTTTCGTGGTCCATTTTCTTCTTTTACCCTTGTGAAAATAAAAAAAATGTTGCTAAAAATCATTATGTGGAAAAAAAAGTTAAATGTTATTTTTTTCCTTCCACAGTCCGTTAATTCCTGTGAAGCACCTGAAGGGTTAATAAACTTCTTGAATGTGGTTTTGAGTACCTCGGGGGGTATAGTTTTTAGAATGGTGTCACTTTTGGGTATTTTAAATCCTATAAGCCTCTCAAAGTGACTTCAAATATGATGTGGTCCCTACAAAAAATGGTTTTATAAAAGTTGTTGAAAAATTGAGAAATCGCTGTTTAACTTTTAACCCTTATAACTCCCTAAGGAAAAAAAAATTGGTTCCAAAATGTTGCTGATGTAAAGTAGACATGTGGGAAATGTTATTTTATAACTAATTTGTGCGATATGAGTCTCTAATGCAAGGGTATAAAAATTCAAAGTTTGAAAATTGCAAAATTTTCAAAATTTTCGCCAAATTTCCGTTTTTTTCACAAAGGAACGAAGGTAATATCAAATAAATTTTACCACTATCATGAAGTACAATATGTCACGAGAAAACAATGTCAGAATCGCCAGGATCCGTTGAAGCGTTTTAGAGTTATTACCTCATAAAGTGACAGTGGTCAGAATTGTAAAAATTGGCCCTGTCACTTAGGTGAAAACAGGCTTCGGGGTGAAGGGGTTAAATGGATGTCTTTATTATTAAGGAAAATTAAAATCGAAAACTACAGGGCTCAGTGAGAAAAAATGATTGCCCCTTAAACCTATTAACTGGCTGGGCCACCCTTAGCAGCAACAACTATAATCAAGAGTTTGCGATAACTGGCAATTAGTTTTTTTTACACAACTATATATATATATATATATATATATATATATATGTATATATATATATATATATATATATATATATATATATATATATACATATATATATATAATGGTTTACTTAAACAGTATGAAAGTAACAGGTAAAGTACTGGATGGTAGATTCGCATCACTGAGGTTGTTAGCTTCAGTGATGTGAACATACGGAAAATGCTCCAGCTCTCTAAGTGCAAGGAGGGATTATTCGACTATATTAAGGGCCATTTTTTTTTTGTAAAAAGCTGAATAGGGGGTGGGACATTGTTAACCATATCTCCACCCCAGGGTGTGGTTTAGAAGGTAAATAATCAGCCTTCTGAATCATTCAGTGTTCCGTGTGCTGGAGATGAGAGCTCCAGAGCTTTGTTTATGCTAAACTAAGATGAACTCTGTTGTTGTTCTTGAGCAGGCGGTTACAAGCAACCACATGGACTGTGCTATAAATTATCTTTTGTGTTCCCATTATGCCAGAAAGGCCATTGTTTATTTTGTTGACATTTGCACCGGTTTATGCCATACTTTAAGAAACCAGAAGATTCAAACGAGAAACAATCCTGTGTCTACCTCTGTGAGTAGCCGAGTGAGCGAGTCAACCACAATATATACAGTTTTGTGAAAAAATGTTTGCCTCTTCCTGATATCCTATTTTTTGCATGCTTTTCACACTTAAATGTTTCGGATCACCAAACAAATTTAAAATATTAGACAAAGGTAACACAAGTAAACACAAAATGCAGTTTTTAAATGAAGGTCTTTATAACTAAAAAGGAAAAAAATTCCAAACCTACTGTACATGGCCCTGTGTGAAAAGTGATTACCCCTAAACCTAATAACTGGTTGGGCCATTCCTAGCAGCAACAACTGCAATCAACCATTTGCGATTACTAACAATGCGTTTTTCACATTGGAATTTTGGTCCAATGCAGAATTGTTGTAATTTTGCCACATTGGAGGGTTTCCGAGCATGATCCACCTTTCTAAGGTCATGCTGCTGCAGCATCTTAATAAGATTAAGGTCAATTAGGAAGTCATGAAGGGGGCAAACACTTAATGCAACTGTAAATATATGTATATATATATATACTAGATGGTGGCCCGATTCTAACGCATTGGGTATTCTAGAATATGTAATTATTGTTTATTATTATTATTATTTATTTATATAGCACCATTGATTCCATGGTGCTGTACATGAGAAGGGGTTACATACAAGTTACAAATATCACATACAGTAAACAAACTAACAATGACGGACTGATACAGAGGGGCGAGGACCCTGCCCTTGCGGGCTTACATTCTACAGGATTATGGGGAAGGAGACAGTAGGTTGAGGGTTGCAGGAGCTCCGGTGTTGGTGAGGCGGTAGCTCCGGTGTTGGTGAGGCGGTAGCTCCGGTGTTGGTGAGGCGGTAGCTTCGTTGGTGATGAGGCAGCAGCGGTGTCAGTGCAGGCTGTAGGCTTTCCTGAAGAGATGAGTTTTCAGGTTCCGTCTGAAGGATCCGACTGTGGTTGATAGTCGGATATGTTGGGGCAGAGAGTTCCAGAGGATGGGGGATATTCGGGAGAAGTCTTGGAGGCGATTGGATGAGGAGCGAATAAGTGTGGAGGAGAGAAGGAGGTCTTGGGAGGACCGGAGGTCACGTGAGGGAAGATATCGAGAGATTAGTTCAGAGATATATGGAGGAGACAGGTTGTGGATGGCTTTGTAGGTCAGTATTAGCAATTTGAACTGGATACGCTGAGGGAATGGGAGCCAGTGAAGAGATTTGCAGAGGGGGGAAGCGGAGGAGTAGCGAGGAGAGAGATGGATTAGTCGGGCAGCAGAGTTAAGGATGGACTGGAGAGGTGCAAGGGTGTTAGCAGGGAGGCCACAGAAAAGGATGTTGCAGTAGTCAAGGCGGGAAATGATGAGGGCGTGCACAAGCATTTTAGTAGATTGGGGGTTGAGGAAAGGACGGATCCTGGAGATATTTTTGAGCTGGAGGCGACAGGAGGTGGAAAGAGCTTGGATGTGTGGTTTGAAGGACAGGGCAGAGTCGAAGGTTACTCTGAGGCAGCGGACTTCGGGTACAGGGGAAAGCATGATGTCATTGACTGCGATAGATAGGTCAAGTAAGGAAGATTTGTGGGATGGAGGAAAGATGATGAGTTCAGATTTGTCCACATTGAGTTTGAGGAAGCGAGAGGAGAAGAAGGAGGATATGGCTGATAGGCACTCTGGGATTCTGGACAGCAGAGCGGTGACGTCTGGGCCAGAGAGGTAGATCTGAGTGTCGTCAGCATAGAGGTGGTACTGGAATCCATGGGACTTTATGAGTTGTCCCAAGCCAAGTGTATAGATTGAGAAGAGTAGGGGTCCTAGAACAGAGCCTTGGGGGACTCCAACAGAGAGAGGGTGGGATGAGGAGGTAGTATGGGAGTGGGAGACGCTGAATGTGCGGTTGGAAAGGTACGAGGCGATCCAGGATAGGGCGAGGTCTTTGATGCCAAAGGAGGAGAGGATTGTTATGAAAGGCAATTCAGTACCACAATGGAGATAGCGGTCAGAGCACATACAGTGATCTGACAATAACCCAAAATCATAGAACGAGCTCTGAGACGTGGGAACTCTGCAGACCGCAATCCCTAATCCTCTCCAAACAACACTAGAGGCAGCCGTGGATTGCGCCTAACTCTGCCTAAGCAGCTCGGCACAGCCTGAGAAACTAACTAGCCTGAAGATAGAAAATAAGCCTACCTTGCCTCAGAGAAATACCCCAAAGGAAAAGGCAGCCCCCCACATATAATGACTGTGAGTTAAGATGAAAAGACAAACGTAGAGATGAAATAGATTCAGCAAAGTGAGGCCCGACTTTCTTAACAGAGCGAGGACAGAAAAGGTAACTTTGCGGTCTACACAAAACCCTAAAGAAAACCACGCAAAGGGGCAAAAAGACCCTCCGTACCGAACTAAAGAAGAACTTAGCTATGCAGAGCAGCAGGCCACAGGAATGATCCAGGGAAAAGCGAGTCCAACACTGGAACATTGACAGGAAGCCAGGATCAAAGCATTAGGTGGAGTTAAGTAGAGAAGCACCTAACGACCTCACCAGATCACCTGAGGGAGGAAACTCAGAAGCCGCAGTACCACTTCCCTCCACCAACAGAAGCTCACAGAGAGAATCAGCCGAAGTACCACTTGTGACCACAGGAGGGAGCTTTGCCACAGAATTCACAACAGTACCCCCCCCTTGAGGAGGGGTCACCGAACCCTCACCAGAGCCCCCAGGCCGACCAGGATGAGCCACATGAAAGGCACGAACAAGATCGGGAGCATGGACATCAGAGGCAAAAACCCAGGAATTATCTTCCTGAGCATAACCCTTCCATTTAACCAGATACTGGAGTTTCCGTCTAGAAACACGAGAATCCAAAATCTTCTCCACAATATACTCCAATTCCCCCTCCACCAAAACCGGGGCAGGAGGATCAACAGATGGAACCATAGGTGCCACGTATCTCCGCAACAATGACCTATGGAATACGTTATGTATGGAAAAAGAATCTGGAAGGGTCAGACGAAAAGACACAGGATTAAGAACCTCAGAAATCCTATACGGACCAATGAAACGAGGTTTAAACTTAGGAGAGGAAACCTTCATAGGAATATGACGAGAAGATAACCAAACCAGATCCCCAACACGAAGTCGGGGACCCACACGGCGTCTGCGATTAGCAAAACGTTGAGCCTTCTCCTGGGACAAGGTCAAATTGTCCACTACATGAGTCCAAATCTGCTGCAACCTGTCCACCACAGTATCCACACCAGGACAGTCCGAAGACTCAACCTGTCCTGAAGAGAAACGAGGATGGAACCCAGAATTGCAGAAAAATGGCGAAACCAAAGTAGCCGAGCTGGCCCGATTATTAAGGGCGAACTCAGCCAAAGGCAAAAAGGACACCCAGTCATCCTGATCGGCAGAAACAAAGCATCTCAGATATGTTTCCAAGGTCTGATTGGTTCGTTCGGTCTGGCCATTAGTCTGAGGATGGAAAGCCGAGGAAAAAGACAAGTCAATGCCCATCCTACCACAAAAGGCTCGCCAAAACCTTGAAACAAACTGGGAACCTCTGTCAGAAACGATATTCTCTGGAATGCCATGTAAACGAACCACATGCTGGAAGAACAATGGCACCAAATCAGAGGAGGAAGGCAATTTAGACAAGGGTACCAAATGGACCATCTTAGAAAAGCGATCACAGACCACCCAAATGACTGACATCTTTTGAGAAACGGGAAGATCAGAAATAAAATCCATAGAGATATGTGTCCAAGGCCTCTTCGGGACCGGCAAGGGCAAAAGCAACCCACTGGCACGAGAACAGCAGGGCTTAGCCCGAGCACAAATCCCACAGGACTGCACAAAAGTACGCACATCCCGCGACAGAGACGGCCACCAAAAGGATCTAGCCACTAACTCTCTGGTACCAAAGATTCCAGGATGACCAGCCAACACCGAACAATGAACCTCAGAGATAACTTTATTGGTCCACTTATCAGGGACAAACAGTCTCTCCGCTGGACAACGATCAGGTTTATTAGCCTGAAATTTTTGCAGCACCCGCCACAAATCAGGGGAGATGGCAGACACAATTACTCCTTCCTTGAGGATACCCGCCGGCTCAGACAAACCCGGAGAGTCGGGCACAAAACTCCTAGACAGAGCATCCGCCTTCACATTTTTAGAGCCCGGAAGGTACGAAATCACAAAGTCAAAACGGGCAAAAAACAGCGACCAACGAGCCTGTCTAGGATTCAACCGCTTAGCAGACTCAAGATAAGTCAAGTTCTTATGATCAGTCAATACCACCACGCGATGCTTAGCTCCTTCAAGCCAATGACGCCACTCCTCGAATGCCCACTTCATGGCCAGCAACTCTCAGTTGCCCACATCATAATTTCGCTCAGCAGGCGAAAACTTCCTGGAAAAAAAAGCGCATGGTTTCATCACTGAGCAATCAGAACCTCTCTGCGACAAAACAGCCCCTGCTCCAATCTCAGAAGCATCAACCTCGACCTGGAACGGAAGAAAAACATCTGGTTGACACAACACAGGGGCAGAAGAAAAACGACGCTTCAACTCTTGAAAAGCTTCCACAGCAGCAGAAGACCAATTGACCAAATCAGCACCCTTCTTGGTCAAATCGGTCAATGGTTTGGCAATACTAGAATAATTGCAGATGAAGCGACGATAAAAATTAGCAAAGCCCAGGAACTTTTGCAGACTTTTCAGAGATGTCAGCTGAGTCCAATCATGGATGGCTTGGACCTTAACAGGATCCATCTCGATAGTAGAAGGGGAAAAGATGAACCCCAAAAATGAAACCTTCTGCACACCAAAGAGACACTTTGATCCCTTCACAAACAAAGAATTAGCACGCAGGACCTGAAAAACTGTTCTGACCTGCTTCACATGAGACTCCCAATCATCCGAGAAGATCAAAATGTCATCCAAGTACACAATCAGGAATTTATCCAGGTACTCTCGGAAGATGTCATGCATAAAGGACTGAAACACTGATGGAGCATTGGCAAGTCCGAATGGCATCACTAGATACTCAAAATGACCCTTGGGCGTATTAAATGCAGTTTTCCATTCATCTCCTCGCCTGATTCGCACCAGATTATACGCACCACGAAGATCTATCTTGGTGAACCAACTAGCCCCCTTAATCCGAGCAAACAAATCAGATAACAATGGCAAGGGGTACTGAAATTTAACCGTGATCTTATTTAGAAGGCGGTAATCTATACAAGGTCTCAGCGAACGATCCTTCTTGGCTACAAAAAAGAACCCTGCTCCTAATGGTGACGATGACGAGCGAATATGCCCCTTCTCCAGGGATTCCTTCACATAACTGCGCATAGCGGCGTGCTCAGGCACGGATAAATTAAACAGTCGACCTTTTGGGAATTTACTACCAGGAATCAAATTGATAGCACAATCACAATCCCTATGCGGAGGTAGGGCATCGGACTTGGGCTCATCAAATACATCCCGGTAATCAGACAAGAACTCTGGAACCTCAGAAGGGGTGGATGACGAAATTGACAGAAATGGAACATCACCATGTACCCCCTGACAACCCCAGCTGGACACCGACATGGATTTCCAATCTAATACTGGATTATGGGCTTGTAGCCATGGCAACCCCAACACGACCACATCATGCAGATTATGCAACACCAGAAAGCAGGAGCCATGCACATGGTCAGCTGGGTCCAGTATTGAGGCTTATTCTTGGCCAAAGGCGTGGCATCAATTCCTCTCATTGGAATAGGACACTGCAACGGCTCTAAGAGAAACCCACAACGCTTAGCATACGCCAAGTCCATCAAATTCAGGGCAGCGCCTGAATCCACAAATGCCATGACAGAATACGATGACAAAGAGCAGATCAAGGTAACAGACAGAAGAAATTTTGACTGTACCGTACCAATGGTGGCAGACCTAGCGAACCACTTAGTGCGCTTAGGACAATCAGAGATAGCATGAGTGGAATCACTACAGTAGAAACACAGCCCATTCAGACGTCTGTGTTCTTGCCGTTCAACTCTGGTCAAAGTCCTATCGCACTGCATAGGCTCAGGTTTAAGCTCAGGTAATACCGCCAAATGGTGCACAGATTTACGCTTAAGCAAGCGTCGACCGATCTGAATGGCCAAAGACATAGACTCATTCAAACCAGCAGGCATAGGAAATCCCACCATGACATCCTTAAGGGCTTCAGAGAGACCCTTTCTGAACATAGCTGCCAGCGCAGATTCATTCCATTGAGTGAGCACGGACCACTTTCTAAATTTCTGACAATATACCTCTATCTCATCCTGACCCTGACAAAGAGCCAGCAAATTTTTCTCTGCCTGATCCACTGAATTAGGTTCATCGTACAGCAATCCGAGCGCCAGGAAAAACGCATCGATATTACTCAATGCAGGATCTCCTGGCGCAAGAGAAAATGCCCAGTCCTGAGGGTCGCCGCGCAAAAAAGAAATAACAATCAAAACCTGTTGAACTGGATCACCAGAGGAGCGAGGTTTCAAGGCCAGAAATAATTTACAATTATTTTTGAAACTCAGAAACTTAGTTCTATCTCCAAAAAACAAATCAGGAATAGGAATTCTCGGTTCTAACATAGATTTCTGATCAATAGTGTCTTGAATCTTTTGTACTCTTGCCGAGAGCTGATCCACAGATGAAGACAGACTTCTAAAGTCCATCGCTACACCTGTGTCCTGAACCACCCAAATGTCTAGGGGAAAAAAAAGGCAAAACACAGTGCAGAGATAAAAAAATGGTCTCAGAACTTCTTTTTTCCCTCTATTGAGAATCATTAGTACTTTTGGCTTCCTGTACTGTTATGAAAGGCAATTCAGTACCACAATGGACATAGCGGTCAGAGCACATACAGTGATCTGACAATAACCCAAAATCATAGAACGAGCTCTGAGACGTGGGAACTCTGCAGACCGCAATCCCTAATCCTCTCCAAACAACACTAGAGGCAGCCGTGGATTGCGCCTAACTCTGCCTAAGCAACTCGGCACAGCCTGAGAAACTAACTAGCCTGAAGATAGAAAATAAGCCTACCTTGCCTCAGAGAAATACCCCAAAGGATAAGGCAGCCCCCCACATATAATGACTGTGAGTTAAGATGAAAAGACAAACGTAGAGATGAAATAGATTCAGCAAAGTGAGGCCCGACTTTCTTAACAGAGCGAGGACAGAAAAGGTAACTTTGCGGTCTACACAAAACCCTAAAGAAAACCACGCAAAGGGGGCAAAAAGACCCTCCGTACCGAACTAACGGCACGGAGGTACACCCTTTGCGTCCCAGAGCTTCCAGCAAAAAATTAGACAAGCTGGACGGAAAAAATAGCAAACAAAAAGCAAAGAAGAACTTAGCTATGCAGAGCAGCAGGCCACAGGAATGATCCAGGGAAAAGCAAGTCCAACACTGGAACATTGACAGGAAGCCAGGATCAAAGCATTAGGTGGAGTTAAGTAGAGAAGCACCTAACGACCTCACCAGATCACCTGAGGGAGGAAACTCAGAAGCCGCAGTACCACTTCCCTCCACCAACAGAAGCTCACAGAGAGAATCAGCCGAAGTACCACTTGTGACCACAGGAGAGAGCTTTGCCACAGAATTCACAACAGAGGATCTGTAGTAGGAGGCAGTGGTCAACTGTGTCGAAAGCAGAGGACAGGTCTAGAAGGAGGAGTACAGAGTATTGTCCAGTAGCTTTGGCGGTAAGTAGGTCGTTAGTGATTTTGGTCAGGGCAGTCTCAGTTGAGTGATGGGGGTGGAAACCAGATTGTAGAGTGTCGTACAACAAGTTAGATGAGAGGTGGGAGGAGAGTTCAGCATGGACGTGCTGCTCCAGGAGTTTGGAAGCAAATGGGAGCAGCGATATTGGGCGATAGCTGGACATAGCAGTTGGATCGAGGGTTGACTTTTTAAGGATAGGCGTGATTGTGGCATGTTTGAACGCAGAGGGGAAGGTGCCAGAAGTTAGTGATAGGTTGAAGAGGTGGGTTAGGGATGGGATAAGTGTGGTGGTGAGGTTGGGGAGGAGGTGGGATGGGATGGGGTCGATCACACAGGTGGTGAGGTGGGATTTGGAGAGGAGACAATTAAGTCCCCCTTCAGTGATGTTGGATAGGGAGGTTATGGGGTTTGGGCATTGGTCTGGTATACAAAGGGGTTGTGGTGGTTGAACAATAAAGTCTTGCCTTGTCTGGTCGATCTTATTTTTAAAGTGTGTGGCAAAGTCCTCAGCAGAGATGAGGGAGGTTGGAGGGGGCAGTGGGGGGCGGAGGAGGGAGTTAAATGTTTTGAATAACTGTTTGGGGTTGTGGGATAGGGAAGATACGAGGGTTGTGAAGTAGGCCTGTTTAGCAGAGGTGAGTGCAGATTTAAAAGCGAGTGTTGCTTGTTTGAATACAGTGAAGTTGTCTTGCGAGTGTGTTCTCTTCCAACGCCGCTCCGCAACCCTGGACACTTGCCTTAGCTTTTTGGTGGTGTTATGCCAAGGTTGTCTATTGATACGTCGCGCTCTGCCATGGACGAGAGGGGCAACCGTGTCAATAGCTGATGCGAGAGTGGCATTGTAGAAAGCAGCAGCACTGTCTGTGTCGTGGAGTGAGGATATGGATGCCAGTGGTAGGATGGAGTCAGAGAGTGTGTGGGTGTCTAGGTGTGCAAGGTTTCTGCGTGGGTGCGCATGTTGCTGGATATGGATGATTGGTGAGGAGGACAGGGATGAGAAGGTGAGCAGATGGTGGTCGGATAGAGGGAGAGGGGAGGTGGTGAAGTTAGATAGAGAGCAGAGAAGGGTGAATACCAGGTCTAGTGTATGCCCATCCGTGTGGGTGGCTGCGGAGGACCACTGAGTAAGTCCAAAGGATGAGGTAAGGGACAGAAGTTTGGAGGCTGTTGACTGAAGGGTATGAATGGGGATGTTGAAGTCACCCATGATGATGGTGGGAGTGTCAGCAGAGAGAAAGTGAAGAAGCCAGGTGGAGAATTGGTCAATAAAGGCAGTGGCCGGGCCCGGAGGTTGGTATATGACGGCCACTTGGAGGTTGGAGGGAGAGTAGATGCGGACAGAATGGACTTCAAAAGAGGGGAGGATAAGGGAGGGAAGAGGTGGGATTTGGTTAAAGGTGCAGTTTGAAGAAAGGAGAAGACCCACTCCTCCACCATGTTTGTTGCCGGGTCGAGGGGTGTGGGTGAAGTGGAGGCCTCCATAACACAGCGCAGCAGGGGAGGCGGTGTCAGAGGGTGTTAGCCATGTTTCTGTGAGGCCAAGGAAGGCAAGATTGCGGGAGAGAAAAAGGTTATGAATCACATGAAGCTTATTGCAGATTGAGCGGGCATTCCAGAGTGCTCCAGAGAGAGGGAGCAGGGGGGTGGGCGTCAGGGGCACGGGTTTTATGTTGGAAAGATTGCGGAAGTTGGATAGGGAGTGATAGGAGGGAGTAGTAATGGGAGGTATGAGATGTGGGGGTCCAGGGATGGGAGATATGTCTCCAGCAGTGAGGAGAAGGAGAGAGAGAGAGCAGGTGGGAGAAAGAGAGTGGCCGACTTGTTTTATGTGTTTGTTGGACAGATTTGAGGTTGAGGAGCAGGTCAGCAGGGGAGGACAGGTGGGGAGGTAAGAGGGAAGGGGAGATGATTATTAGGTTAGGGAGTGCTGGGATTTGTGATAGCGAAGGAGAGAGAGGACTAGTGGAGCAAACAATGTAGGGGCACAGGTAAACATGGCAAAGAAGTAAGGTGGGTTAATAGAAAGCTAGATCCAAGTAATAAGAAGTGCTTACTCAGAAGACGCACCCGGAAGAAACAGAACATAGTGTGGGGTCCTGACTCCTGCTGTGACTAACTGCCGTTGAAATAACTGCGGCGTCTGTATGCTTAGCTGCCGTGATGCTTTGCTGCAGAGATGCGCGTGCCTGACCCCACACGCGTGCACCCCTTAAGATGCTACTAAATTTATAGTACTGACTAATTATGTATGTATATAGCAGCCACATAGTATATAGCACAGGCCACGTAGTATATAGGAGCCATGTAGTATATAGCAGACAAATACTACATGGCCTGTGCTATATAATATGTGGCTGCTATATAGATACAGTGGGGCAAAAAAGTATTTAGTCAGTCAGCAATAATAATAATAATAATAATAATTTTATTTATATAGCGCCAACATATTCCGCAGCGCTTTACAAATTATGATATAGCAATAGTGCAAGTTCCACCACTTAAAAAGATGAGAGGCGTCTGTAATTTACATCATAGGTAGACCTCAACTATAGGAGACAAACTGAGAAAAAAAAATCCAGAAAATCACATTGTCTGTTTTTTTTAACAATTTATTTGCATATTATGGTGGAAAATAAGTATTTGGTCAGAAACAAAATTTCATCTCAATACTTTGTAATATATCCTTTGTTGGCAATGACAGAGGTCAAACGTTTTCTGTAAGTCTTCACAAGGTTGCCACACACTGTTGTTGGTATGTTGGCCCATTCTTCCATGCAGATCTCCTCTAGAGCAGTGATGTTTTTGGCTTTTCGCTTGGCAACACGGACTTTCAACTCCCTCCAAAGGTTTTCTATAGGGTTGAGATCTGGAGACTGGCTAGGCCACTCCAGGACCTTGAAATGCTTCTTACGAAGCCACTCCTTCGTTGCCCTGGCGGTGTGCTTTGGATCATTGTCATGTTGAAAGACCCAGCCACGTTTCATCTTCAATGCCCTTGCTGATGGAAGGAGGTTTGCACTCAAAATCTCACGATACATGGCCCCATTCATTCTTTCATGTACCCGGATCAGTCGTCCTGGCCCCTTTGCAGAGAAACAGCCCCAAAGCATGATGTTTCCACCACCATGCTTTACAGTAGGTATGGTGTTTGATGGATGCAACTCAGTATTCTTTTTCCTCCAAACACAACAAGTTGTGTTTCTACCAAACAGTTCCAGTTTGGTTTCATCAGACCATAGGACATTCTCCCAAAACTCCTCTGGATCATCCAAATGCTCTCTAGCAAACTTCAGACGGGCCCGGACATGTACTGGCTTAAGCAGTGGGACACGTCTGGCACTGCAGGATCTGAGTCCATGGTGGCGTAGTGTGTTACTTATGGTAGGCCTTGTTACATTGGTCCCAGCTCTCTGCAGTTCATTCACTAGGTCCCCCCGCGTGGTTCTGGGATTTTTGCTCACCGTTCTTGTGATCATTCTGACCCCACGGGGTGGGATTTTGCGTGGAGCCCCAGATCGAGGGAGATTATCAGTGGTCTTGTATGTCTTCCATTTTCTAATTATTGCTCCCACTGTTGATTTCTTCACTCCAAGCTGGTTGGCTATTGCAGATTCAGTCTTCCCAGCCTGGTACAGGGTTACAATTTTGTTTCTGGTGTCCTTTGACAGCTCTTTGGTCTTCACCATAGTGGAGTTTGGAGTCAGACTGTTTGAGGGTGTGCACAGGTGTCTTTTTATACTGATAACAAGTTTAAACAGGTGCCATTACTACAGGTAATGAGTGGAGGAAAGAGGAGACTCTTAAAGAAGAAGTTACAGGTCTGTGAGAGCCAGAAATCTTGATTGTTTGTTTCTGACCAAATACTTATTTTCCACCATAATATGCAAATAAATTGTTAAAAAAACAGACAATGTGATTTTCTGGATTTTTTTTTCTCAGTTTGTCTCCCATAGTTGAGGTCTACCTATGATGTAAATTACAGACGCCTCTCATCTTTTTAAGTGGTGGAACTTGCACTATTGCTGACTGACTAAATACTTTTTTGCCCCACTGTACATATTGTAGTATACCTGATGCGTTAATACAGGCTATGCAATATATAACAGTGGCTACGCAGTATATAACACAGCCACGTAATATATAGCACAGCCCATGCAGTATATAGCAGCCACGTAGTATATAACACTGCCCACGCAGTATATAGCAGCCACGTAGTATATAACACTGCCCACACAGTATATAACAGTGGCCACATAATATATAGCACAACCCACGCAGTATATAACACTGCCTATGTAGTATATAGCAGCCATGCGGTATCTAACACAGCCTTCATAGTATACAGCAGTGTGGGCACCATATCCCTGTTAAAAAAATAATTAAAATAAAAAATAGTTATATACTCACCCCCTGGGATCCACCGAAGCTCCGGCGATATGCGCACGGCTGCCGCCATCTTCCGTTCCCAGGATGCATTGCGAAATTACCCAGATGACTTAGTGGTCTCGCGAGTGTGCAAAGCCGTCATCAAAGCAAAAGGTGGCTACTTTGAAGAACCTAGAATATAAGACATATTTTCAGTTGATTCACGCTTTTTTGTTAAGTATATAATTCCACTTGTGTTAATTCATAGTTTTGATGCCTTCAGTGTGAATGTACAATTTTCATAGTCGTGAAAATACAGAAAAATCTTTAAATGAGGTGTGTCCAAACTTTTGGTCTGAACTGTACGTACAGTATATATATATATTTACATACATATAAATGAATACAATGTTTATCTCAAAGGCCAAGTGAGATTACACCATTTCACCATTTATACTATTATATATCATGTTCATCTTTCTTAAGCCACAATAATTAGCAGGTCACATTATGACTTCTCCTTCTCCTCTGTGATATCTATAAAGTGGCAATACCAACTTGTTTTTTGTTTTAATTGGAAAAGTCCTCATTTTTCTTAATGGAAGAGTTGGTAGTTGACTTTAATTCCACAAGTAGAGTTAGTTTATTTATATGTAATTGTAAATAATCAGCTCTTAGGGAATGAGAGGGATATGAATATTACTAAAGTAGATTTGTTTTAATTTAAGAAAAGTGTTGACTGAATTTATACGGACCTCGATATCTTTTCAACTTATATCTATCAAATAAAAGTAACTGCTAACAAAGTCTTGTGTGATTATAATTCTATTAAAATCATGTTCACATCTATTTATGACCGTCTCACCACATAAAGTTAATGGTTTAATAGCATTATTCCTCAGAATAGGTTAAAAGTCATCTACATCCATTCTTTCATTCATTAAACAGATCCATTACTTTTCCCAGGAAACCATGAGGCATGACAGATAGTTAAGACTGGAGCATATTGCTGGGTGTAGTGGCTGCTGGCGCTGACCTGATGTCACCAGAGCAATGCTTCTGGAGAACCAGAGGAGGATGTACCTGCTCATCCTACAGATCTAATCCCCTTAACAGTGGGCTTCATTAATGTCATGAAAAACAGTTTAATATTAATAATAATCTTATAATAATCTTTATTTATATAGCGCCAACATATTCCGCAGCGCTTTACAGTTTAACAGTTTCAAACACAAAAGTCATAAGTAACAACGTTAACAATAATAATAATAATAATAATAATAATAATTTTATTTATATAGCGCCAACATATTCCGCAGCGCTTTACAAATTATAGAGGGGACTTGTACAGACAATAAACATTACAGCATAACAGAAATACAGTTCAAAACAGATACCAGGAGGAGTGAGGGCCCTGCTCGCAAGCTTACAAACTATGAGGAAAAGGGGAGACACGAGAGGTGGATGGTAACAATTGCTTTAGTTATTCGGACCAGCTATAGTGTAAGGCTCAGGTGTTCATGTAAAGCTGCATGAACCAGTTACCTGCCTAAGTATGTAGCAGTACAGACACAGAGGGCTAATACTGCATAAAGTGTATGAGAACATGATGCGAGGAACCTTTTTTTTTTTTTTTTTTTTTTTATTATAAATAGGCCACACAGGGATCGTTAGGTTAATGCATTGAGGCGGTAGGCCAGTCTGAACAAATGAGTTTTTAGGGCACGCTTAAAACTGTGGGGATTGGGGATTAATCGTATTAACCTAGGTAGTGCATTCCAAAGAATCGGCACAGCACGTGTAAAGTCTTGGAGACGGGAGTGGGAGGTTCTGATTAACAATACAATAATTAAAGCAAAATAAGACGACCCTGCTCGTGAGAGCTTACAATCTACAATTAGGTGGGGGAGATACAAAGTACAGGTGTGTATTTACAATGATGTATTTACAATCATGGTCCATTAGCATAAGACTCTAAATTCTTATAATTAGAGGTCATTAAGGTAATCTAAAAAGATGGACTATCCAGTTGCAGGACGATATTGTTCTACACGAGAACAGTAAAAAATGTGTAAGATAATCCATATCATATAAAATATACGTATTTAACCCTTAACAACCAGAGGTATTTTTGTTTTTGCATTTTCATTTTTTTCTTCTCTTCCTTCCAGAGCCATAGCTTTTTTATTTTTGGTCAAAATGGCCAAGCAAGGGCTTGTTTTTTTGCGGAACGAGTTGTAATTTTGAACGACACCATTGGTTTTACCATGTCGTGTACTCGAAAATGGGAAAAAAATTCCAAGTGCTGTGAAATTCCAAAAAAAGTGCCATCCCACAGTTGTTTTTTCCCATGTTCACTAAATGGTAAAACTGACGAGCCATAATGATTAGTCTTTCTGCTATTAAATTTAAAGGGCATGTGTGTTAGGTGTCGAGATTACACCACTAGACAGGGGGAATCTTGAACCATTTGCGCTGTGGTCTCCCATTCTCCTCCAGCCGCAGTGGAGCCTGCTCAGCAGAGACGTCGATCCCAGCGTCTGGCTCAAGCTAATACTGTGTGGCTGGTTACTGCTGTCCTACCAGGCTCTGCCATCATAACCAGTACTGATCAGCGGCAAGCAGGCGCTCCTGGAACTAAGGCCTGCTTTTCTTCTTCTGAGCATTCCCAAGGGACGACCTCCCATTGGAGGTCGGGGGTCACATGCTCAGGTCCGGTAGCAGCTCCTATTGGACCAGAAGGAAGGTCACGGAGAGCTTCCGCTATAAAAGGTTTGCATGGCCGCACGGTTATGCACCAGTATAAACTTGCTTACGTGTGTGTGGATGTATGCCTGCCTATGGATGAAAGCTCCGAATCATTCCCTTCCCTTGAGTTGTTGACTGCTCGCGAATGGCGGAAGCTTCCTAGCGCCTGACAGTGCTACCCCGCACATCTAGCACACATTACTGCGTCCAACCAGCAGCGACCGCCAGTGTGGCGCCGTGTGCAACCAGTGCACTTTCCTGACCCTAGTTAGATTGGATAGTAGCGTCCGCCAGTGCAGCACTGTATGCACTCTGTGTGGTAAATGTTAGCTTTGTTCTCTCCTGACAATCAGTCAGCATAGGGTGGGAATTCCCACGTGGACTCTGCATCTGACTCAGGGCATCCTCAGACGCGGGCTCAAAAGCCACCGAGGGTCAGAGAAAGTCCAATCACCAGTCTAGTGGGTTCCATCTCTGCACGGTGGACCCGGGCTGCGAACGGACCTTATACCATCTTTATAATTATTTGGTGTGTTCCGCCAGTCCTAACATTGTGTATCATCTGAGTATGTCCTACTTAAGGGATGTTTGAGTTATATCCATCACTGCAATCTGCCCAAATTCCCAGAAATGGTTTCATACTGTGCTCTAGTTCCTTGATTCAATTGGTGCCCAACTTAGGCCCGGCAGCCTTTACAGTTTACTATTTCCCTAAGGCTTAAGTAAATTCCTAACTGCTTAGATGACCACAAAAATCATAATGGGCTCAGCAACACCAAAGGTCTCTCAGAATTGTTTGCAACTTTTAAAAAGCAGTCAATGTAATTTTGTACAAAAATCTTTTATCAAGAGGAACATGAGGATCTAAGATTTTATGGTGAGTACAGTGCACTACAACCAAAGCCTAAAAGTATGTTTACAGTAAAAATCAAAGTAAAAAAGGTTTGGGTGTGCTTTCTGGTATTTTTAAATAGTATTTATGTAAGGGACTGCTTTTCTGCTTCAAATGAATCAGAAGTAAAATGTGAAGTGTTTTTTTTTTTCAAGCAGAAACACCTCAAGAATTCACTGGTTTTTTTCTTTTTCTAAGGGGAAAAAGCATAATCATGTGCACTTTAGGCAAATTAATAGGAAGAATATTCAAAGAGTATTTGAAGCAGTTTTTATATGGATTCTGGGGCAGAATCTACTTTAAAATCCATGTTGAAAATCTATGTGGAAACGAACCCTTAGGGCTCATACTCACTTGCGCGAGACCCGGCGCTGCACCTGGCACAGAGGAGCGGAGCGTGCAGCTGCATGTATTCCTATGTGGCCGCATGCTCCGATCTGAGTGCCGGCAGCAGGGTCGGGTATTGCCGTGCGAGACTCATCCGAGTCTTGCGCAAGTGAGTATGAGCCCTTAGACCTCAAATCCAATGCAGATACTTACTTTTTCCCATGCATTGACCCAGTAAGTACAAATACAATGATGAAGCTTACATACCCTGGTATCCTGGACCAGTAATATTTTAATTATTAATAAATAAGCACATTAACATAGTAATATTATTATTATTTATATATGTGGGTTTTTTTCTGGTGAACCTTTAACATCTAATTCGGAATGTATATGTGTCTAATACCATTTTAGGTACCTTAAAATTAAGCTTTTTCTCCTATATTTACGTTTAATAATAGTAATGCGTTGAAAACCGGGATCTTTTTGGCAAGAGTTGTGAAAACGTTTGAAGTTATTAATTTTATGGTAAGTAATTAGGGATTTTTTTTGTACTTGATTAAGTGTACTCTCTTTTATGATATCCCTATGAAAGTCACTGATCACGTTTAGAGCACTGAAATTAGAAAATTTTATATTATTGGCATTTTTCTAGCCTGCGCCTGACAGGCGCTTTGAACCTGAACTTGTTAGTGAAGGCATTGTTCCTGACAGAGGGTTAACTTGGATCACTTAAGGGTAAAAGTAAAATCTCAATAAGAACTTCTTGCTCCTACATATTGTAACAGAATGTATTATATTTATACTTTCCGATAAATGTTACATGAACCTGGAACTTACCTCTACTTTGGTGGAGGTGTTCTGTGATGCAGTGGGGTTTGATGAGATGTTCTTACTATGATTAAACAGATGTATTCTCTTCTCCAACCTCATCATAGTTTTTTCAACTCTTCCCCAACCAGAGATATATTGTATCCTCTAGTAATCATCAAAAAAGATTTGTTTGACCCCCAAACTTAACATTTGTTAAAAAATCTCACAGATAGGTTTACCCCCGGGGGACTATTTCTCTACATTTTGTTGAATTTTGTTTTTCTACATTTTTTTAAATTACTAAAGGTTTTATAATGTAAAATGGTTGTTCAGGATTCACATATTGATATCTGTTGGCTAGGTCATCAATATGAGATTGGTGTGATTCTGACACCCGGTACCCCCAGTAATCTATTGGCTTTGGCAGCGACAAGATTTAAGCAATCAATGGAGTGAAGCACCCCACCTGCGTACAATGTCTAGTGGCCACTGTAAAATACTGCTATTTATTTCCTATTCAAGTGATTCCTACAGACAGGTGATCATTTTGTGAATCACCTATAGAGAAGGAGTTTGCTTTTTGAATGTTATTCACAAAATATCTATTTTATTTGAAACTAGCTGAAGAGCCCGGCGTTGCCTGGGCATAGTAAATATCTGTGGTTAGTTATAGCACCTCACTTCTCTTATTTTCCCATCACGCCTCTCATTTTCCCAATCACATCTTTCATTTTCCCCCTCACATCTCTCATTTTCTCCCTCACACCTCTCATTTTCTCCCTCACTCCTCTCATTCCCCCCTAACACTTGTCATTTCGACCTCACATCTGTCATTTTCCGATCACTCCACTATTTTCCCTCACTCCTCTCATTTTGCACTCACACCTTTTCATTTTCACCTCACACCTCTCATTTTCACCTCAGTATATACATGTTTGTCATCTCCTTTATATATAGTATACACCTGTATGTCATCTCCTATATATAGTATATACCTGTATGTCATCTCCCCTGTATATAGTATATACCTGCTGTGTGTCATCTCCCCTGTATATAGTATATACCTGTATGTCATCTCCTCCTATATATAGTATATACCTGTGTGTCATCTCCTTCTATATATAGTATATACCTGTATGTTATCTCCTCCTGTATATAGTATATACCTGTGTTCATCTCCCCTGTATACAGTATATATCTGTGTGTAATCTCCTCCTGTTTATAGTATATACCTGTATGTCATCTTCTATACATAGCATATACCTGTATATCATCTCCTCCTGTATATAGTATATACCTGTAGGTCATCTGCTCCTGTATATAGTATATACCTGTGTGTCATCTCCTCCTGTATATAGTATATAACTGTATGTCATCTCTTCCTGTATATAGTATGTACCTGTATGTCATCTCCTCCTCTATATAGTATATACCTGTGTGTCATCTCTCCTGTATATAGTATATATCTGTGTGTCATCTCCCCTGTATATAGTATATACCTGTGTGTCATCTCCTCCTGTATTAGACCTCGTTCACACGTTATTTGCTCAGTATTTTTACCTCAGTATTTGTAAGCTAAATTGGCAGCCTGATAAATCCCCAGCCAACAGGAATCCCTTCCCCTGGCAGTATATATTAGCTCACACATACACATAATAGACAGGTCATGTGACTGACAGCTGCTGTGTTTCCTATATGGTACATTTGTTGCTCTTGTAGTTTGTCTGCTTATTAATCAGATTTTTATTTTTGAAGGATAATACCAGACTTGTGTTTGTTTTAGGGCAAGTTTCGTTTGTCAAGTTGTGTGTGTTGAGTTGCGTGTGGCGACATGCATGTAGCGACTATTGTGAGATGAGTTTTGTGTGGCAACATGCGTGTAGCAACTTTTTTTGTGTCGAGTTGCATGTGACAGGTTAGTGTAGCAAGTTGTGTGCAGCAAGTTTTGCACATGGCGAGTTTTGCGCGTGGCGAGTTTTATGAGTGGTGCCTTTTGATTATGTGCAAGTTTTGTGTGAGGCAACTTTTGCATGTGTTGTAACTTTTGTGCATGTGGCAATTTTTCCGCGTGTGCAAGTTTTGCGTGTGGCGAGTTTTCCATGAGGTGAGTTTTGCACTTGTGGCGAGTTTTGCGTGAGCCTACTTTTTGCATGTGGCGAGTTTTGTGCGTGGCGAGTTTTGAGCAGCGACTTTTGTGTTTCGACTTTTATGTGGCTATAAATTTGTGAGTAGAGGTGCTCAAGTAGGGTTTCCAGCCCCTTAAATCAAATGTATCAAAAAGCTTGGCACGCAAAATTGCTTGTAGATAATAAAGTCATTTATTTTACATCTGGACAAACAGATTACTAAGCAAGAAACGAGCTACCGCTGATCTGTTTGTCCTGCCATTTATAGGTGGATGGTGTTGGGTTCTAGGAGAACAGTACTGATATGTCCAGCTCTCTAATTGCTTCAGGCTTTAATAATGCTGTTTTTTACTTGCAGCCTTGACTTCCTATTTATAGTCAAGGTAGCTTTAATGGGTAGGATTAACAGAATGAAATAAAGGTAGAAAGTAAATATTCCATCTACATTTTTCTTGTCATCTACAACAATGTTAAAAATAATTACGGTACATTCATTTTTTTACTATGTCAAATAGTGCATCCTGCTGAGCTATTTAGTCTGTGAAAATAATGTCTCCTAATGGGCAGAATGAGGCAGGGGTTTAAATGGAACATTTGACAATGTTAAAACTTTAATTGAAATGATGGAAAGTGTTCATGGAAACATTTTGGTACATTTGTCTTACTTATTAACAGATAAGTGAAATATACAGAAAGATGAAATAGTATGAAAAGAGCCTTTACTTCTTCCTAAAACATAATGCATATAATATTTTATAGACAGCGGTCTCATACTCATCCATTACTCCCATTTCTCATATCAGGGTGTCCAATTGGTCTCTTTGCCTAGATAAGAAAGTGACAATACTAACGCTAGACAGGGCTAGTACACCCCGTGCTATCTGTATTTGTACATGGCTGATGATATAAGGGATCGCCAATTGACGTCATCCTCAAAACCTAGTGGAAGATTGCTGGTGTACTTAGAAGACAAAACATGTAATTTTCTTGAGGATTGCAAGCTTTACATTATTATCCACTTTTCCTACCAGAAAGCAGTTATAGGTGTTTAGAACCAGATGCTGCAAATTACTGACATCACTCTCTTCCTTATAAAAGTCATATTATATATCAAAATGGAGAGACCACTTATTGACTAAAATTGTGCTTAGAGGTAATTTTGAGCAAAAAGTCATGTGCTACCTGTATAAATAGAAAACAATCAAATGTTAGAATAAACAAAATTAAAATTAATGTGCTGTTTGCTGAATGAGTCATTTTCAAGTTGGTTCTTATGTTCCAGTACGGAGATCACTCCACAATTTGATCTTTTTCTTAAAGGACAAGAGAAAAACCATAACTTTTTTCCATATGTAAGTACTTTTACAGTGCATATTCAAAATATATACACCCATGTTAAAATGGCAGGTTTTTGTCCTGTTGGCAACTTGGAAACCTTTTCTTATGAAGAAAAACAACCTAGCCTGGCTATGTTTTGACAAAACCTACAAAAATCTGCAAAAAGCATATGGGAAGCCATGTAATGATCTGATGAGACATACAGTGGGGCAAAAAAGTATTTAGTCAGTCAGCAATAGTGCAAGTTCCACCACTTAAAAAGATGACAGGCGTCTGTAATTTACATCATAGGTAGACCTCAACTATGGGAGACAAACTGAGAAAAAAAAATCCAGAAAATCACATTGTCTGTTTTTTTAACATTTTATTTGCATATTATGGTGGAAAATAAGTATTTGATCAGAAACAAAATTTCATCTCAATACTTTGTAATATATCCTTTGTTGGCAATGACAGAGGTCAAACGTTTTCTGTAAGTCTTCATAAGGTTGCCACACACTGTTGTTGGTATGTTGGCCCATTCCTCCATGCAGATCTCCTCTAGAGCAGTGATGTTTTTGGCTTTTCGCTTGGCAACACGGACTTTCAACTCCCTCCAAAGGTTTTCTATAGGGTTGAGATCTGGAGACTGGCTAAGCCACTCCAGGACCTTGAAATGCTTCTTACGAAGCCACTCCTTCGTTGTCCTGGCGGTGTGCTTTGGATCATTGTCATGTTGAAAGACCCAGCCACGTTTCATCTTCAATGCCCTTGCTGATGGAAGGAGGTTTGCACTCAAAATCTCACGATACATGGCCCCATTCATTCTTTCATGTACCCGGATCAGTCGTCCTGGCCCCTTTGCAGAGAAACAGCCCCAAAGCATGATGTTTCCACCACCATGCTTTACAGTAGGTATGGTGTTTGATGGATGCAACTCAGTATTCTTTTTCCTCCAAACACGACAAGTTGTGTTTCTACCAAACAGTTCCAGTTTGGTTTCATCAGACCATAGGACATTCTCCCAAAACTCCTCTGGATCATCCAAATGCTCTCTAGCAAACTTCAGACGGGCCCGGACATGTACTGGCTTAAGCAGTGGGACACATCTGGCACTGCAGGATCTGAGTCCATGGTGGCGTAGTGTGTTACTTATGGTAGGCCTTGTTACATTGGTCCCAGCTCTCTGCAGTTCATTCACTAGGTCCCCCCGCGTGGTTCTGGGATTTTTGCTCACCGTTCTTGTGATCATTCTGACCCCACGGGGTGGGATTTTGCGTGGAGCCCCAGATCGAGGGAGATTATCAGTGGTCTTGTATGTCTTCCATTTTCTAATTATTGCTCCCACTGTTGATTTCTTCACTCCAAGCTGGTTGGCTATTGCAAATTCAGTCTTCCCAGCCTGGTGCAGGGCTACAATTTTGTTTCTGGTGTCCTTTGACAGCTCTTTGGTCTTCACCATAGTGGAGTTTGGAGTCAGACTGTTTGAGGGTGTGCACAGGTGTCTTTTTATACTGATAACAAGTTTAAACAGGTGCCATTACTACAGGTAATGAGTGGAGGAAAGAGGAGACTCTTAAAGAAGAAGTTACAGGTCTGTGAGAGCCAGAAATCTTGATTGTTTGTTTCTGACCAAATACTTATTTTCCACCATAATATGCAAATAAAATGTTAAAAAAACAGACAATGTGATTTTCTGGATTTTTTTTTCTCAGTTTGTCTCCCATAGTTGTGGTCTACCTATGATGTAAATTACAGACGCCTCTCGTCTTTTTAAGTGGTGAAACTTGCACTATTGCTGACTGACTAAATATTTTTTGCCCCACTGTAGGTCGAACATTTTGGCCATAATTTGAAAAAATTTGTTTGGTGCAAAGTCAACACTGCATTTAAAAAAAAACACCATGCATACAGTGAAGCATCGTGGAGGCAGCATTATAATATGAGACTGTTTTTCTGCATCTGGAAACTGAGGCTTTTGTCAAGCTGTAGGGATTTATGAACAGTTCCATATGTAAGTCAATATGCAACAAAACTTTCAGGCCTTTGCTATAAAACTGAAGAGGAATTTAATCTTTGGGCATGACAACGATCCTAAGCATACCTCTGAATCAACAAAAGAATTGCATCATCATAAGAAGATCAACATTTTATAATGTCCCAGCCAGATCCCACATCTTAATCCAATTAAAAATTTGTGGGTTGAATTGCAGAGGGCTGTACGCAGGAGGTGCCCTCGCAATCTGAAAGATTTGGGATGCTACTGCAAGGAAGAATGAGCAAGGATTGGCAATTCTATAGGAACATTAGAAACCCATAAGTAAACCTTATAATAGAAGGCTCTCCTAAACAAGACTAAATCCTACATAAAAAAAGAATACTGCAACGAAAATTAATAAAAGTTTATAACACCACATAATGGTATAAATAAGAATAAAAGGAGATGTAAAAACAGAGGAGGACTTCACACTGCAAAACCCTCAATAGTATACAGTATATGCCACCAAACCTCATACATATGAACATACAGGAAGGTACCATGTATAAAAATTACGTGCAAATTAAAATTCTACACCAGTGGTAAAGTAGATCTCATCGTGAGACTACAAAATCAAACAACTACAGTGGCATGTAAAAGTTTGTGAACCCATAAGGAAGTTGAAGATGAAATGATCCCTAAAAGACCTAAAGTTAAAGATGACACATTTCCTTTGTTTTTTAGGCAAAAAAGCATATTTTCATCTTTTACCATTTTAAAAATTATAAAAAGGAAAATGGGCCGATGCAAACGTTTGGGCACCTTGCATGGTTAGTTCCTAGTAGCACCCCCCGGCTTGTAAATGCTTTTTGTAACCAGCAAAGAGCCTTTCAATTCTTGCTTGAGGGATCATCCATTCTTTTTTGGAGAATTCTTCCAGTTCTGTGAGATTCCTGGGTAGTCTTTAACTGGGGTGAGTAGAATTTGTATTTGAACTGTACATAACAAAAAATGTCAGTTAATCTGTAGCAGAAATAAAGTACTAACATGTAGTGCTAAGCGAGTGTGCTCGGATATAGCTCGATATATCCGAGCTGCGTGATTCGCGGCTGTTGGATGGTGGGGATTGCCTAACAAACAGGCAATCCTCGTATGTGTTGCAGCTGTCTAATAGTCACAAATCATTCAGCCGCGGGGACTTGAACATAATGCGCAAGCCCTTTCAATACTTGAATAACACCTGAGCGTGCTCGGATAAAGCTATATTCAAGCATGCTCGCTCATCACTACTAACATGCTAAGATTTATTTCTATTTTAGTTGGATGACAGTTTGACACTGAAGACAGAATTTTTCCTAAAGGATACAGCATGTAATTTTTATAATATGCTGCCAATGCGTATCAAAAATCTGCAATAACTGTGATCCCCTCAGGGAAATTTATATGAATAAAACAACTGTTCTAAACATGTGAATTTGCAGGCGCAGCAGTGAGATTTGGTAAGGATATTTTTCAGAGATCTGCTGACAGAATATCTAGAATAATGGCAATAAAATTAGTTTAACTGAATACGAATTAAATGTACTCTTTACTCAGTTGGTATATATAAAGTGGTCTTCCGCAGCACTCACTGAAGTCTAGGTAAGCTGCTAGTAGAGAGTCCACTCTGTCTCTAGAGAGGTGCAAATCTAAATAAACACATATTAACTCTTTGAATTCTGAATTAAAGTCGCTTATTTTGTATGCTAAATATACTAAATAAATGTAAAGGCCAACTTACACAATAGATCAAAGTCATCCAATGTCACTGATCTTAGTGGGATCAGCCAACTATCTAATGCATATGGGGGCTTCCCAATTCTTCTCTGACAGATGATGTTGTGGACAGAAGGATCCAGAATGTTGAATTTCAATGGCTCATCATTTTGCTTTCCAGCAGAAAAGTCTCCACTGGACGAGTTTTTTAGTAGCACTGTCATAGAGAAGACAGGAACGCTCGGCGAAGCCAAGCAACCATAATATGGGGAGTTAGGAGGGAAAGCTGTTGATAAAACAATCTAATGTGTATGGAGGCCTTAAGAGCAGCTATTTTTTTAAAATGGTAAAATATACAGTTCGACTCCTACTCTTACAGCCAGCGATCCAACGCTGACCCTCCTGCAATTCTCATTGTCTGCAACCATGGCTGTCATCCACAATACTATTAGCAGCCCAGTCATCAATGGGAGCCAAGATGGCAATAGTATGGCACATGATGAATGTAGCAGTCATATTGTTAGGGTTGGCGGATCGCACTAAATATAAATTAAGATGAAGTGCGATCGCAACCCGGGGTCAAACCGTGCAGAGATGGAAAACTGCAGCTAGTATAAACAATGGCGGAACGAGACAGCGAGCGCTAGTTAGCTCACACTGAATTAAATGTCACTCAGTGTATAGCACACAAAGCTGTGTCAATCACACACAGCAACAGAAAAGATGCTCTGCAGTAGAGCTGTGTCACTCGCACACAGTAACAGAGCAGATATGGTGCTAAACAAGTACCCTAACTTAATTTCCTTCTATGACAGAATCACTGACTGGGTGGATCAGGGAAATGCTGTAGATATAGAGTATCTTGAGTTCAGCAAAGCATTTGACAAAGTATCTCGCACAATCCTTATTGAAAAAATGACTAAGTATGGAATGGACAAGGCAACTGTTAGGTGGATTCATAACTGCTTAGTGATCGAACCCAAAGAGTGGTCATAAATGGCTGCACATCCGGTTGGAAGAATGTCTCAAGTGGGGTACAACAGGGCTATGTCCTGGGCCCTGTATTGTTCAACATCTTTATCAGTAATTTAGATGAAGGAATTGAGAGTAAACGTCAATAGCTAACAACAGCCGCCAGCCAATTGGAGGCTGGCAGCTGAAGTCGGCCGCAGGCGCAGTGCACACATCGCCGGCATCTGACGTCATTGTCAGTTGCTGGCGAGTGCGCGCTGCTGGAGGGAGCTCGCCGCTGGAGCGCACAGGTCAGGTGAGGAGAACTCAGGGTTTTTTTTTTTTTTTTTTTTGCTAATGGCAATCTGGGGGGCCAGAGCGGGCCAGAATGCTGGACACTGTCTGTGGGCAATATGCTGGACACACTGGGGCAGATTGATTGGTGGACACACTGTATGGGGGCAATGCTGGAGACATTGGGGCAGATTGCTGGACACACTGTCTGGGGGCAATGCTGGACACACTGGGGCAGATTGCTGGACACACTGGGGGAAATGCTGGACTAACTGGGGCAGATTGCTGGACACACTGGGGGTAATATGCTGGACACACTGGGGGTAATATGCTGGACACTGGGGCAATATGCTGGACATACTGGGGCAGATTGCTGGACACACTGGCGGTAATATGCTGGACACACTGGGGGTAATATGCTGGACACACAGGGGCAGATTGCTGGACACACTGGGGGCAATGCTGGACACACTGGGGCAGATTGCTGGACACACTGTCTGGGGGCAATGCTGGACACAATGGGGCAGATTGCTGGACACACTGTCTGGGGGCAATGCTGGACACACTGGGGGTAATATGCTGGACACACTGGGGCAGATTGCTGGACACACTCTCTGGGGCAATGCTGGACATACTGGGCCAGATTGCTGGACACACTGGGGGTAATATGCTGGACACACTGGGGCAGATTGCTGGACACACTGGGAGCAATGCTGGACACATTGGGGCAGATTGCTGGACACACTGTTTGGGGGCAATGCTGGACACACTGGGGGTAATATGCTGGACACACTGTTGCAGATTGCTGGACAAACTGTCTGGAGGCAATGCTGGACACACTGGGGCAGATTGCTAGACACACTGGGGGCAATGCTGGACACACTTGGGGCAGATTGCTGGACACACTGTCTGGGGGCAATGTTGGACACACTGGGGCAGATTGCTGGACACTGGGTAAATATGCTGGACATACTGGGGCAGATTTCTGGACACACTGGGGGTAATATGCTGGACACACTGGGGCTGATTGCTGGACACACTGTCTGGGGGCAATGCTGGACACACTGGGGCTGATTGCTGAACACACTGTCTGGGGGCATTGCTGGACACACTGGGGCAGATTGCTGGACACACTGTCTGGTGGCAATGCTGGACACACTGATGCAGATCGCTGGACACACTGGGGGCAATGCTGGACACACTGAGGCAGATTGCTGGACACACTGGGGGTAATATGCTGGACACACTGGGGCAGATTGCTGGACACACTGTCTGAGGGCAATGCTGGACACACTGGGGCAGATTGCTGGACACACTGTCTGGGGGCAATGCTGGACACACTGGGGGTAATATGCTCGACACTGGGGCAATATGCTGGACATACTGGGGCAGATTGCTGGACACACTGGCGGTAATATGCTGGACACACTGGGGGTAAGATGCTGGACACACAGGGGCAGATTGCTGGACACACTGGGGGCAATGCTGGACACACTGGGGCAGATTGCTGGACACACTGTCTGGGGCAATGCTGGACACACTGGGGCAGATTGCTGGACACACTGTCTGGTGGCAATGCTGGACATACTGGGCCAGATTGCTGGACACACTGGGGGTAATTTGCTGGACATACTGGGCCAGATTGCTGGACACACTGGGGGTAATATGCTGGACATACTGGGGCAGATTGCTGGACACACTGTCTGGTGGCAATGCTGGACATACTGGGCCAGATTGCTGGACACACTGGGGGTAATATGCTGGACACACTGAGGCAGATTGCTGGACACACTGTCTGGGAGCAATGCTGGACACACTGGGGCAGATTGCTGGACACACTGTCTGGGGGCAATGCTGGACACACTGGGGGTAATATGCTGGACACACTGTTGCAGATTGCTGGACACACTGTCTGGGGGCAATGCTGGACACACTGGGGCTGATTGCTGAACACACTGTCTGGGGGCATTGCTGGACACACTGGGGCAGATTGCTGGACACACTGTCTGGAGGCAATGCTGGACACACTGGTTAAGATCGCTGGACACACTGGGGGCAATGCTGGACACACTGGGGCAGATTGCTGGACACACTGGGGGTAATATGCTGGACACACTGGGGCAGATTGCTGGAAACACTGTCTGGGGGCAATGCTGGACACACTGGGGCAGATTGCTGGACACACTGTCTGGGGGCAATGCTGGACACACTGGGGGTAATATGCTGTGCACACTGGGGCAGATTGCTGGACACACTGGGGGTAATTCTGGACACACTGGGGCAGATTGCTGGACACACTGTCTGGGGGCAATGCTGGACACACTGGGGCTGATTGCTGAACACACTGTCTGGGGGCATTGCTGGACACACTGGGGCAGATTGCTGAACACACTGTCTGGTGGCAATGCTGGACACACTGGGGCAGATCACTGGACACACTGGGGGCAATGCTGGACACACTGGGGCAGATTGCTGGACACACTGGGGGTAATATGCTGGACACAATGAGGGCAGATTGCTGGATACTGTCTGGGGGCAATGCTGGACACACTGGGGCAGATTGCTGGACACACTGGGGGCAATGCTGGACACACTGGGGCTGATTGCTGGACACACTGTCTGGGGGCAATGCTGGACACACTGGGGGTAATATGCTGGACACAACGGGGCAGATTGCTGGACACACTGTCTGGAGGCAATGCTGGACACACTGGGGCAGATTGCTGGACACACTGGGGGCAATGCTGGACACCCTGGGCAGATTGCAGGACACACTGTCTGTGGGCAATGCTGGACACACTGGGGCAGATTGCTGGACACTGGGGCAATATGCTGGACATACTCGGGCAGATTGCTGGACACACTGAGGGCAATATGCTGGACACACTGGGGCAGATTGCTGGACACACTGTCTGGGGGCAATGCTGAACACACTGGGGCAGATTGCTGGACACACTGTCTGGGGGCAATGCTGGACACACTGGGGCAGATTGCTGGACACTGGGGCAATATGCTGGACATACTGGGGCAGATTGCTCGACACACTGGGGGTAATATGCTGGACACACTGGGGCAGATTTATGAACACACTGGGGGCAGGACTGGAGGCATGGGCACAATGTAGATACGGGGCATGATTGGAGACACGGGGCAGAATGAAAGACATGGGGCAGGATTGGATCAAGGGGCAGGATGGATACGATGGAGACAGATGGGGCAGGATGGGGAGATCATATGGGGTAGAATGGATACTCATGATGGCAGGATGCGAGAACATATGGCTGGAGCCAGGAATGAGATAAACGGGGCCAGGATGGGGAATATTAATAAAATAGGGGCTAATTAAGGGATATTATTACTGCAGTGATGTATTTATTTTATTTTTTGAGTGTACTGTTTTAAATGGGGGGCGGTCCTGTTACTGTGCAGAGTGACACTATATTGCCCTTTTTTCTTCATGTGTGTTTAATGTAGAAGTTGTGAAAAATTAAGTAATGTGTTCGGCAAGCGGAGCTTGAGATAACTGTGTTATTTCCTGCAGAAACGAGTCCTGGCTGGAAGAAATGATGGCGGTCTGTGCTGGAAGAAAGATGAAGGACTTCACCTAGAGACGTCACTGGTGGGTCAGTGTTACCTATACACTGACACTATACACTGTATACTATATACAGAGGTCCTGTGTACAATGTCACCAGTGATCACTGTATTACCTATACATTATATACAGAGCTCCTGTGTATAATACCACCAGTGATCTCTATTACCTTTACACAGACACTGCATACTAAGTACAGATCTCCTGTGAATACTGGCACTTATGGTGATAGTATTGTGTTGTTTTTTTTTATTACTGATCAGTATTGTAGTATTCAGTCACTATGTGGTGGTAATATGTGGTCTGGAAATGGTGTTGCGGTATTTGTCCCTTGTATGTGCTGTTTGGTCACCAAGTAGTGGTAATATGTGGTCTTGACATGGTGCGGTGGTATTTGTTCCTTTTATGTGATATTATTCGATCACTGTGGTTGCAATTTGTGGTCTGGTCATGGTGCGGTGGTATTTGTTTCTTGTATGGGATATTGGTAATTTTAAAAATTGAAAAATAAATCAAAATATACCTAAATTGTATTGCATATTTTAACAAATATTTAATAGGTTACAGTAGAGTAGGGCCCGGCCATTTTTCTGGAATAATCTGGTTCAGGTATATCATGACCCCCGTCACACGACTCCCGTCACATGACCGGGGGGGCCCACAGTGTCTGAACAGTCTGGGGCCCTGGCTACCCTTAATCCACCCCTGCACATGAGAGACTTGTATGTGGCGCTGTTCCCATTGTGTGAACAGCGCCACATACAAGTCTCTTATGTGCAGTTATATGCCAAGCAGCCACCCGCTCCATTAGTTTAGTAGGCTAGGCTGTGAGTGGCTACCTCATGGGTATTTCTGCACCTGTGTTGCCACCATCTTAACCTCATGGGTCCACTGCATCCTGATAGTGTATTTGTTTGGAGGCCTAGGCAGGTAAGTATCTCTGCCTTTTTGCTATTTTTCTAAATTTTTGGAGGATCTCTGAATCCTCTTTTTGTGCTAAATACAAGTTATCAAATATTTTGGATTCTCAGGATTAAAGAGGTTTTCCACTATTAATTTCACCCCATTTCATATGATGTTTCTAATAATCAGTTTCCTAAAATACTTCTATTACCTATTCTGCTCCTTTAAGATCATCGCTGTGTGGGCAATGTACTAGTGTGTTGTAATTCTGGCTCTACTACTTATGGTTGGAAACCGGATCCGGCCTTACTGAGAAGCGTACATTATTTTTGGGGCTACCTATTAGTGAGAGCAGCATGCATGCTCAGATCCGACTTCACTCCTCTCCTCTGGCCTTATCCTCCTGATGTTTTGAAGTGCTGTACCTTTAGCTGACAAGCACTGCGATGTGCTGATTGTTATAAGAAAGCATATTACAGTGCTTCTCAGCTGAAGAGATGGCACGCCAAAGAGTAAAGAGGTTGTCTGGTCAAAACCGATAAGTCTGTAGTCACTTTGTGTGACTGCAGACTTATGAATCACTCCCGCTCATGCACTGAGGGCTGTGCACTGCGGGATTTGCCGATTTCAGACCAAGTAATAAACGGTATGTATGAGTTATACTCATTTTGTTTGCGTGTTCCCCTTCCCAGCACTATAACCATTTTGCTACATTTAGGGTCAGAGGGTTTCCACGTATACCAAAGGTCTTTCTGGGTTCTTTTCTTTTTTTTTTCATCTCTCATGTTTGACTATATTAACATATCCTTAGACCTGTGCTTCACCCTCTGTCTGTGTAAACTATGTTCTGTTGTTCTTGTTTTGGGTGACACTTAGTGTATAGTTGAGGGTGCAGTTATGGATACTCAGGGTCAGCCGACATTGAGTTGGGATACCATTACATAATTTTAGGGTGCCAACCTCCGTGGTCAGGCAGGGACAAATCAGGATCAGGTTAAGGATTTGCCTAGTCTGTGTACATATTGAACATTCACCCCCTGGTTTGTTCATCCCCATGCAAGTGTAAGAGCTCAGTCATAACAAGGAGCATATTAGAAAACTGATGGTCATCTATTTACATTATATACTGCAATACCATTGTATCTATATATATAAAGCTGAGTGTATGTATGTGTGTGTATGTATCAATCCTTGCCCACTCCACATAGCCACACCCACTCCACATAGCCACACTCACTCACTTAGCACACAGTGCTGAGGAGGGGGTACACAGTGCTGAGGAAGGGGGTCACACAGTGCTGAGGAGAGGGTCACACAGTGCTGAGGAGGAGGCATACAGTGCTGAGGAGAGGGTCACACAGTGCTGAGGAGGGGGGTCACACAGTGCTGAGGAGAGGGTCACACAGTGCTGAGGAGGAGGCATACAGTGCTGAGGAGGGGGCACACAGTGCTGAGGTGGGGGCTCACACAGCTTCTCTATCTCTCACATGCTGCCTATAACCCCCAGTGGCCACACTTCTGTTAGGAGTCTGCAGCACTCACCTCGGCACCCATCTCTGTACCACCGGTTCTCTCAGTGACAACACCAAAGTAAACATGTACTCCCTGCCCCAGCACTGTGCGGATAGGAAGAGGAAGTAATGAGGCTGGAGGAGGGTTGGGAGCTGGGCGGTAGGTGTGCGCTCAGGTACAAGTCAGGGAGAGACAATGGCAAGGGAAGCTCACGTCATATGTGCCTGGACAGGCAGGAAAACAGGAGTCTGTGCTGCACTGAGTACTACACAGCAGCACCCCCTTTTGGCATGCAATAAGCAGTGCAGGAAAGGGGTCTGGCACACAGTCACTCTATTTCTAGAACAGTTTTGAGAAAATTACACCAAAATCCCATTGAAATTCAAGGGAAAAGAAAGCGGTCACTAGGGAGCGCTGTGAGGGTTACAGTTAAAATTGAAAGCAAAAGGTCCACCGCAGCTCCAGCCGTTAACCTTGTAGGAGGATACAAAATGTAGTAAAGAATAGTAATAACGGTCCTAGGAGAGCTGGAAATGAGACCAAAACAAGGATTTTAGTGTTGAACAAAACGCGTTTCAATGGTTAAACCGTCTTCATCAGGTGGAAGTTTTCCACCTGATGAAGGTTTAACCGTTGAACCGCATTGTGGTACAACACTAAAATCCTTGTTTTGGTCTCATTTCCAGCGCTCCTAGGACCATTATTACTATTCTTTACCAAAATCCCATTGAGCTCGGGTGTGTTTAAAATGTTTTTGAATACATGTATATATTTGAAATTTTTTTCCATTTTTTTTAATGTGACTATTTCATTATTTATAAATATTTATTATTATTATAGCTGCATTTACATGGCACTTTACATGTAAAAAAGGGGTATCTATATATATATATATATATATATAAAACAGTGTGTGTGTGTGTGTGTGTCTGTGTGTGTGTGTGTGTGTGTATCAAGCCATGGACAAAAGCTGTGCTACAGAAAAATTCTCTGTATAAAGGAGTGTGAGGTGCAGGAGGAGGCTGTGTAAGAAGAAGGAGCATGAGGTGCAGGAGGAATAAGGCCCCTTAACTGCCACCATTAAAGGTCATATCGGCAGTTGTTTAAACCGTGTTTAAAAAATACTTTTGCTTCATTCTCATGGTCTACTTTATGTGGCCTGTTCAAGAGTTGGAACTGCCAAAAATCTGTCCATCTTTGCACTGGAAAGAAAAACCAAAAATGTTGTTTAAGGCTCTTGAATGAGTTGAAAATAAAATACTATCAATACTTGGATAATAATTTAGTTAATTTGTGTGGCAAATCTATAGTGTTGAATATATGATGTGAAATATTTTTATGTGCAATATAATCATTATAATTTGTTATAACTAACCACAGATAGTTACTATGCCCAGGCTACGCTGGGCTCTTCAGCTAGTTGCAATATATAGTATAAATGATCGAACAATCACAGGTGCAATTCCACTTAGGGGACTAACAAATAAAGTAAAGAAATAAAAAGTATTTAAAAATGTTAAAAAAATAAATAAATATAAAAGTTGAGATCACACCCCTTTCCTCCTTTTGAAAATAAAAATAAAGAAATTAAATAAAAAATAAACATGTTTGTTATATAAAAGTCTGAAGTATCAAAATATAAATTTAATTAGCCAGATCAGTAAACAATGTAACGAGAAAAAAATCAAGACGTCAGAAATGTGCTTTTTTTTGCTCACCACTCTCTCCTAAAAATATGCATTAACAATAGATTACATCTTCATATGTAGCCAAAATTGATATAAATAAAACCATCAGATCATCATGCAAGAAAAATCCATCACCCAGCTCAATTGATGGAAAAACATACATTTTTAGAATCTTGGAAAATGGCACCTTAAGCCAATTTTTTTTTTTTTTTTACAAATTTCCCAAAAAAATTTCTCAACTAAAATTAACAAAAAATAAAACTATATGTTTGGTATCCCCATAATCATACTGACCTGGAGAATCATTATTCAATGTAACTTTTATCGCATAATATATGCTACAAAAACAAAACATCAACAACCATGGTAGATAAGCTAAGGCATCATGCTCCTGTCGTGCCCTCATCCCGCCCAAGCTCATTTTTGGTGGGGTTGGGTAAAACTGGCATGAAAATGACAAGCCGTAAAATGTTTGCACAACTCCACTTGCACAATAAGTTTGCAACTTTTAAAAGGAATTTGCTCAAAAATTCTGTCTCAATCCCCATAATGAATCATGGCCATTGTGTTTACTGAGTTTTTTCTTTACAGTTATGTGTACATTGTAGGTATTAGTTGCTGTGAAAATATCTAAAAAAGATGTATGGGGTCTTTTCATCGTATGAAACTAATAAAGATGTCCATCAGCGATGCATACCAGCTTTTCTAAATAAGAGATGAATGAAGCTTGGAAACAGTGTGGGACTAAGGTCTAAGACCCACCTGTAACATTAAGTCTGTGGACCATGTGTTCAGCTACGCGCAAAAATAATCTGACCTTAGTATATAAATGTTCTTATGCTTCTATATGTTAATAAAGTGGGGAGTTTGTTTAGTGACTGATTAGGTCCTGCCCTTTTCTGTAAATAGCAAATCAAGCATATAAACACTGCTCGTGTAGAGGTGTGGTTGCCTAAGTCTTCACAGGGCCCCACATTGGGAATCACCTGTTCCCCTGTGGACCAGACCAAGCCTGTTTGCAAAAGCTGAAACTGAAAATCATTCCATAGCAAAGTCATTTCTGTAATTTAATGAGCCGTTCTCGTAAACATGGGAAAAGAAAAAATAAAATCCAAGGTTGCCAAAAAGATCATATGGCTGCTTATGTTTTGAGAAAAATTCTTGCAAATAACAAAGAGTATTCAGATGGCCTTAAAGAGCACAGAAATTGACGTAAGCCTTTCATTCTACACCAACTGCCAAAACCAATGTCCAAACTTTAGTGTAGAGAATAAGCAGGGCATATGTGTGATAGTAACAAAGTAATACAAAGGGTTGGAACCTGCTGAGACATTTCCAACAGCATTCATTTTGTAAATTTTCCAAAAAGTTACAGATGGAATGATGAAAGTCTGGGCATTATGAAACTGTTGGTATGTTGGTCCTGCCAGGTATGTTGGCACATCAACATAAACTTACATCTAGATCAACCAGCAAGAACAGAAGAATAACAAAAATGTTTTAATTAATGAATTTGTTTGCAGAAATAGTGACTGCACAAGTGACCATAACAAAAAAAATGTGGATGTTGTTATACCAGGAAAATTGTATAGTTTAGTAATCAAATCATGGAGAGCTAAATGGGGTTTCTACCCCTAAGGACACTTTCAGCAAGCAGTGCAGCTTGCCAAATATTACCAACATGTAACATGCACACTGTTAGGAATCTGCTCTGCTAGCCGATCACGCGGCTGTTACCATGCAATGTGTATATGTGCGATCATGTGTCAACTAGCTTCACATTAGATTCAGCTAAAAGGACTTTGCTTTCTTGCAGTCAGATGGCAACTGTTTGACCAGCTAGCAAGGCTGAGTCCTAACTGTATGTATTACACATAGTATTTGGCTAGCTGCTCTCCTTGCTAAAAGTTTGCCACGAGGTCTAAAACCCTTTAATGGAAAATTAGAAACTAGAAGCCATTTTTCATAACTGTTTCAAGAGTGGAGTCTTGCTGGTCTTTGTCTTCATTTTCTTCTGAATTAACAATGGGTAGAGATACAATATTTGTGATCTGTGCCTATTAGATATGGGGTCCTCACTAAGTAACAGGAACCCTGTCAAATCTTATCCTCTTACTGTAGTGTTTCTTACTATATTGCCAAAGACATGCCTTTTTCACTCTTGAGTGATAATTACCGTATTTTTCGGACTATAAGACACACTTTTTTCCTCTAAAAATGTGGAGGAAAATGGGGGGTCGCATCTTATAGTCTGAATGTACTGGTTCTGACTATGGTGGAGAGGTGGGGGAACAGTTTTGGCAGAGCAGTGGGTCACAGAGGCAGGGGCCAGCTACTTCGGCTAACTCCTGTGCCCGCTGCTAAAGAAAAATCAATATTCAATACATTCCACGCCCATGGGCATGGAGGGCAATAAATATTAATTATTCTTTAATGACACCGTGGTATGATTGGCCCCCATCCCGGTCATGGTATGATTAGTCCCATCCTTTTCTTATCCTGGTATGATTGGCCCCATCAGAAAACATAAAAAAAATTACACTTAGGGGGCCATACATACCAGGATAGGGATGAGGGGGCCATGTGTAGCAAAATGGGGATGAGGGGACCTTATATACCAGGATAGGGGATATTAAGTACAGAATTGACAACAATTTTTGCGTCAATTTTTTTTCTAATTTTCCTCCTCTAAAACCTTGGTGCGTCTTATGGTCCTGTGTGTCTTATAGTCCGAAAAATACGGTACATCCTTAAAAATAAAGAAAGATTTACCATAAAATATTACGACCAGAAAGCAGTGACCCCCTGGCCTTGTCAAGAGCAACGACAGGAGTGAAGTATCTGACATAAACCTCCAAGACAACTGCGTACCCACCGAGCAACCCACTAGTATACCATTATTGGATGACTTAATTCCAAGGCAACTGTCAAACTGTTCATTGAATAGCAAAGAAAAACAGAAATGATTGTCTCCAATTCCACATTAACACTTAACAGCTACATTAAAGTATTATGTTTATTATGTTTAACATGATATAAACAGTAAAAAAAAAGGGGTCGAGATCAGAAATCCAATTCACACCTCACACATATAAAGTCACACTGAAAATCAAATGAACCAAGAACCAATGGCTCAGATTGCAGAGTTTCCTAATACTGTAAATTTGACCTGGCAAGCTTAATGGACTGCTTACACTAAGCCTTAGAGAAAGAATATTGAGATTTTAACAGATCATGCCAAATTATGTAGACACGACATTATTTGCTACTTAAGGAAAATATTTCCTATCAATGAACAGAGCTTTTTCTTTAGCCTCTCATAAAAAAGTATTCAGGGTTGTGTAAATGAACTATGAATTTTATGATGCTCAATGGCTCACTGTGAGTTCAGAGCCTATATTATATCTTATTACATTAGATCTTTTTGTTTTTTTGCTTATATATTTTTACATTTTAAAGCTTCCTACTAGTTTCTGTTTTATTTTGTGAGAAATATAGAAGCATGCTGAATATGACCACAGACTTACGCAAGAATTTTATCGTTCTAGGCAAGAGGTATATGTTTAGAGCTAAGGACTGGATTGGATAGTTTCTCAGTAGATACGTAAAGTCCTTTTCTAATTCCTTCTCTTCAAATTCTATACTTGAGTTTATATAATATCCAGAATCTTCAAATTTCAGGGAATTGTATCCTCACTCTAGAGACAAAGTTCATTATTGTGCTCTGTACATTTAAAGGCTTTCTTTGTGAAGACACAGTTACTTAAAGAGGACTTGTCTTCAGGCTAGAAGTGGCCAGTTTTTGCTCATATATTAGTCCTATTATTCCCACTACTCCCCTGAGCATACTGTTTTTCTTTTTTTAACTCACCGAACAGTTCCAGAAAAGTACATTGGCATGTAAAAGTTTGGGCACCACTGATTAAAATTAATGTTATTGTCAACAGTTAAGCAAGTTGAAGATAAATGATCTCTAAAAGGCATAAAATTAAAGATGACTAATCCTACATGGTTGTATGGTTAATAAACACACAGCAAGTAATCTAATATTTGAAATAAAAACAAAACACACTTTTCCATTATTATTAAAAATATCAAACACATTAATCCTCACCTAATGCCCAGACCATTGAATCCCTCGTCTCCTTTAATGAAACCAAAATAAAAAACAATAATATACATCATCTGTCCATCATTCTGTCCAATGCCGTAATCCATATCTGGGGATAAATAGTTTTTAATCTGGACAATGCCAAGATGTGACCGTCCAGGTTTAGAACCACTGGTGAATGTGCTGCTGCAAGCACAGCATCAATGAGAAGCGATCACATCATCAAGGTTACCGTGGGTCACTGAGGCTGCATTCCCAGCCAGGCTGAACTGCGGGGACCTCAGCATCGTGAGAAAAAGTCACTGAGTTCACTGCAGTTCAGGTCAGTGAGTTCAGCGAGAATGGCACCCCCATGCCTCTATGTTCTGTTAGTGTAAGACATGCTTTTGTCTTACACTACAAGCACTACATCTGTAGGGAAATGGAATTCCCTGGGCCAACCCTCCGCATCACTATTCTGTACTAATGGAGTCCTGCCAATATAAAGGTAACCTACCTTGTCAACAGTTTTTTATAAACCTGCAGATGTAGGGTCAATCTGCATATTAATAACTTTCTGAACCTGACTGGCATCCGCAGTTAGAACTCTGCTGCAGGGGGGGTAAATAACTTTATTACCCCTGGAAATGTTTGGAGTTCAGTCATAGGGGCAGTGCCAGCATGGTTTCAGTCATCGCTCTGTGTCTAGAGGGAGGTGTCTGTAAACGCGCCTTTGGCAGTGACAGCCTGCCCTAATGATGAACCTAAATAAAGTTAATTTCCTCCTGGCAGCGTGGCTCTAAGTGTGGGCACCGGGCAGATTCAGAACCCTATTAATCTTATATCTGCAGCTTAATAGTATTTTTTCATGTGACAGATTCCCCTTAACTAGATGGGAACGCACAATGTATTTGGAACTTTGAGCAAGAGTCAAAAGAAGCAAAATAAGCACAAAGCGATGCCAAGGCCGAAGGAGTTTACCCAAAAGTTTAGACCAATAAATACATACGGTGTACCACCAAAAGAATCACATATATCCGAAAGAGAAGGGAGTACCCACCAAATATAAAATATAAATATTTTATTGATATCAATTAAAAAATAATGCAAAAAATACACTGTACAATGAAGGAGTGGGAACAAGGCAGAGTAACCCTAGAGCAATCCAGGTAAAGATTAAATAATCAGGTATATACGTATCAAATAAATCATGTCCAGTGACTAATGACAATATATACATCTGCAGGTACAAATTCCATAATAATCAATGCGGCATTGCAAAACAGAGGTCCATATACCTATATGTGTGCATTGGTATAGCTCAAAAGAGGTGCGTAAGTCAGTAGTCCCGTAGATAATAAGGGGCACGAAAGATTAATAAAGTGTGCTGGAGGCAACACTACAGCAAAGAGACTGTTAAAGTGTCAGTGCAGTATGAGCTATAATAACAGTATATAATTAACTGAGAGTTAGTATAAAGTGCCAATGCATGTGCAAATATGAGGCTAGTGCAGCAGGATATGGGGCAACGAGGCGAGCTCCAGGTATAGTGGGACACAGAGTATAGATACCTGCAGATGAAGGGATCGCTGGAGGGTGGGAAACCCCGACGTGCGTTTTGCACCGTAGCTTCTTCCTGGGGGTCGTGGTAATGAGGGGGACACAGTGCGGACCTTACATATGCGGCGGTTGTCTAGGCGCTGGCGTCCATAGAGCATAGACCAGGAAGCGGCAGATCCGGCGTCCCACGTCACCAAGTCCCGCCCAACTCTGACGCGTCGGAGAGGAGGGGAGCAGGGCGACGCTACGGGACACGTTACCGCGGCAACCCGATAAGGCCGACGGGCGCAAGCGCACTACGCTGCAAATGGAAAGCACCGAGGAATGGCTGATTGGAGACGTAAGAGAGGACAATGGGACATATGCGCCGAGCACGTAGAGTGTAATGTGTTGCTGGGGAGTGTGGGAGTGACCCTGGAAGGGAATAAGTGTAATGGAACAGTGACAGAGTAGTGTGAATAAGTGTAGGGGGAGGGTGAAAAGAGAGTGTTAGTCTGACCAATGATGGACAGAGATGAATAATACAAAGCACACCTCAGATAATATATAAATACAGGGAAAACCCTGACATATGTAGGGACAAAGGTAATGTGCAAGAGCATAACAATGTATATACACAAAATAGGGTGAAAATATCAAAGGAAGAAAAAATAGATAAATAAATATTATAATAATATAATATATCAAAATTAGTGTATAATAGCAATGAACAAGACTTTTTTTTAAAAAATCATTATTTTGCAGGTGGCAAAATTATTCTCTTGTGTATGACGAAACCGGAACGGATGACATCACGTGAAGAGGGGGAATAAGGTGAGTAGCAGCAACTGGTCACATCACATTCGCACATATAGAATATACAATACTGTAAAAAAGGGGACAACACACGGTATTAGTACCACATATATAAAATAGACATAAAAGATATGGTTAAAAAGAACATATAACATACACGTATGCATAAAAGTCATGCAAACGTCTATGTGTAAGAGGATAAAAATGGATATAAAAATTAAAACAGCACTATGAAATAAATCATTTAAAGAAAGGGAGCAAAGCTTATAACTTCGTTGAGGCCTCTAGGTTGAACGGAGCCTATCCTCGAGATCCACTTGGTCTCGAGCTGAGCCAGTCTAGTTTTAAAGTTTCCACCTCTGGAGTCCTTCAGTATTCTGTCAATGCCAATTACCCTCAATGCACTCGGGTCGCAATTGTGACCTGCTCGGAAGTGTCGCGGTATTGGTTTTAAAAGTGTCAAGTCAGTCACTTCACGAGCATTGGTTATATCCCGGACATGTTCTCGAGTCCGTACTCTCAGTTGTCTAGAGGTAGGTCATGCCAATATATATAAGATGGCACGGACAAGTGGCATAATATATCACACAGTCCGTGCCACATGTGATGTTGTGAGTGATGCGGAAAATCCTACCCTGAGTATCTTTGAATTCTTGGGCACGGTCCATATTTCTACAGGCCAAACATTTTTTACAGGGGAAAAAACCCCAACTTGGTCCTCTAGAGTTGAAGGCATTGCGGATAGTAGTCCCCTTGTATTGGCTGTGAACCAACATGTCCTTGAGATTCTGTGATCTCCTGTATGTAATTGTTGTACTTCAGGGACACTCTTCGCCAATAACGGGTCACTCATGATGATAGGCCAGAACTTAGAGATGGCTTGCCTCATGGGTTTCCATTTCTCATTGTAGTCTGAGATGAATCTCACCAGGCTCGGTGTGTTCAAAGACTCTCTCGGTTTCTGTTGTAACAACTCTTTCCTCGATTTATTACTGGCTTTAGACCAACCCCGATGGATTGTCCGATTCGAATAGCCCCTCAGTGAGAATCGCTGTGCAAATTCAGAGGACTGAGTTTGAAATGAAGATTCCGTAGAACAGATTCTCCTAGTCCTCAAGAACTGTCCATATGGAATACTATCTTTTAAAGGTGTGGGATGCGATGAGGGGGCGTGTAACACTGAGTTGACAGAGGTCTCCTTTGTAAATACTTCAGTATGTAAGAACTCATCCTCTCCTTTGAAAATTTTGGTGTCCAAGAAGTCAATGTGTGATTGACTGTACTTACAGGTCAGCTTGATATTTAATGTGTTGTTATTCAGGAGCCGAATGAAGGAAATTAGGTCCCCCTCAGAACCCTGCCAGATGACAAAAATGTAATCTATAAATCTTACCCAGGTGCATACCTTCTCAATCAGAGGGATGACATCAGTCAGAAAAATTGTACGCTCCCATGACCCCATGAATAGGTTTGCGTAAGAGGGCGCAAATGCAGCCCCCATAGCAGTCCCCTGCAATTGGAGATAGAGGACTTCCTTAAACATAAAGAAATTGTGACTGAGAGCATATTCCAATAGTGTGAGGAGAAATTCAATCAGATCATTATCATTGCTTGACATGTGAAGAAAGCTTCTCACAGCCTCAATCCCATTATCATGACGGATGGACGTATATAGTGATTCTACGTCGAAGGTTACCAGCCACATATCATCCTTCAGTGGAATGTCCATCAACTTGCAAAGCACGTCACCTGTGTCCTGAATATATGATGGGAGATTTTCCACCATAGGTTTTAAATGAAAGTCAAGAAATTTATTGACCTGTTCACAGAGTCCTCCAACCCCTGAGACAATGGGACGTCCCGGGGGGTTGGTGGTAGATTTGTGTACTTTAGGAAGTAAGTACAGACAAGGTGTACGTGGTGTCTCCGGGACCAATCCATCCATGATTTCTTTGGATATAGTGCCATTGTAAAATGCTTGTTCCACCAAATCCCTCAATTGATTTAGATAGACATTAGTAGGATTGAAAGTCAGGCGTTTGTAGCAGTTCGAATCATTCAACTGCCTATATGCTTCCTTTTCGTACATTAGGGAGGGCCAGAGTACAATGTTTCTCCCTTTATCAGAGGGTTTGATGACAACATTGTCAAGTGATTTTAAAGGTACCGTCACACACAGCGACGCTGCAGCGATACCGACAACGATTCGGATCGCTGTAGCGTCGCTGTTTGGTCGCTGGAGAGCTGTCACACAGACCGCTCTCCAGCGACCAACGATGCCGGTAACCAGGGTAAACAGACAGTACAGGAGGAGTGCAGAGCACAGCGCCGGGGACAGACAGCGGTAGGTAAGTATGTACTGTTTGTATTTTTTTACTTTTAGGATGGTAACCAGGGTAAACATCGGGTTACTAAGCGCAGCCCTGCGCTTAGTTACCCGATGTTTACCCTGGTTACCAGTGAAGACATCACTGAATCGGTGTCACACACGCCGATTCAGCGATGTCTGCGGGGAGTCCAGCGACCAAATAAAGTTCTGGACTTTCTTCCCCGACCAGCGACAGCACAGCAGGGGCCTGATCGCTGCTGCCTGTCACACTGGACGATATCGCTAGCGAGGACGCTGCAACGTCACGGATCGCTAGCGATATCGTCTAGTGTGACGGTACCATAACTCTTTAAGGGCCTTCCTCTGTTGCCTCGTTAAGTTGTCATGTTGTATCCCAGTAGGGATACGGCGGAATTCATCAGAGACAACACGTACAAATAAATCAATATCAGGGTAAAGGCTAAGCGGTGGAAACTTTTTGGATTTTAAGGCCGGGAATTTACTCACGGTAGAAGACGTTGGAGTTTCATCACTCAATTCTTCGAGTATGGCAATGGTTTCTTGTTCCTGGGGGACCACTCACTCGCAATTGATGGCTTATCATGTAGCTTTTTAAGGACCAGCTTTCTAGCGAATAAGTGTAGATCCTTTACAGCTGTGAAGTAATCAAAAGATGCCACAGGGGAAAATGTTAAGCCCAAACTGAGAACATCAATTTGATCCATGGATAGATCAATATAAGAGAGGTTTATTACCTGGAGTTTAGACGATTTATTAGAGGATCTCAGATTCCTATGTTGGTAGGTGCTAAATCTATGGCCACCTCCACGCCTGCTCCTGTTACCAGAACCTCCTTTGAAGGAGTGAGATCCAGGTACACTCTCGACTGAAGACAGTGATGAACTAGATGGAGCCCTCTGAAGTGAGCGTGGTTGCTGCCACCTATACACGTTGTTACTCTGAAAGTCATTAAGGTCACGCTGGAACTTCTTAGTTTTTGTACCTTGGATTTCTTTAACCCAAGTCGTCAGAAGTTTATCAATCTCACTTTTAAATAGTTCCATCTCAGTGGCAGGTAAGGTGTTAGTTAATTTCACTTGGAGGGCCTCAATCTCCCCTTCCAAGGTTTCTAGGGTCTTCTTGCTCATGCCAATGAGGATCTCCATAAGAGATCTGGAACAAGTAGTGCAGGTCTCCTCCCATCTATTGCGAAAGAAGGCATCTTCTACAGGGAATGAGGGTAAGATCTGTTGTGAATTCTGTTGTCGAACTCCCTCCTGTGGTCGTGAATGGTACTTCGGCGAGTTCTGTCCATGGACTCCCTCTGGTGGCTGTGAGTGAAGCTGCTGCTTCTGAGGTTCCTTACACAGGTGACGTGGTTTATCCTTTGGTTGGCTGCTCTACTTAACTCCACTCAGATCGTTACTCCATGCCAGCTGTCAATGTTCCTGCATTGGTTCAGTTCGCTCTTGGATCTTTCTGGTGACCTGTCTTCTCCAGCAGAAGCTAAGTTCCTGATAGTTATTATTTGTTCATTGTTTCCTTGTCCAGCTGGTTATCATGATTTTGTCTTGCTAGCTGGAAGCTCTGGGATGCAGAGTGGCATCTCCGCACCGTTAGTCGGTGCGGTGGTCTTTTTGCACACTCTGCGTGGTCTTTTGTAGTTTTTTGTGCTGACCGCAAAGATACATTTCCTATCCTCTGTCTGTTTAGTAAGTCTGGCCTCCCTTTGCTGAAACCTGTTTCATTTCTGCGTTTGTGACTTTCATCTTTACTTACAGTCAATATATGTGGGGGCTGCCTTTTCTTTTGGGGAATTTCTCTGAGGCAAGGTAGGCTTTATTTTCTTCTCTAGGGCTAGCTAGCTCTTAGGCTGTGAAGAGGCGTCTAGGGAGAGTCAGGAATGCTCCACGGCTATTTCTAGTTGTTGTGATAGGATTAGGGCCTGCGGTCAGCAGAGCTCCCACATCCCAGAGCTTGTCCTGTGTGAGTTTAACTATCAGGTCGTGCCGGGTGCTCCTAACCACCAGGTCATAACAGTACAGCTGGCCCAAAGTATTAATGCATCTCAATAGAGGGATAAGAGAAGTTCTGAGACCATTTTTTTTTCTTTGCACTGTGTTTTGTCTTTCTTTTCCCCTAAACCTTTGTGTGGTTCAGGATACAGGTGTAGATATGGACATTCAAGGTCTGTCTTCTTGTGTGGATCATCTCACTGCAAGGGTACAAAACATTCAAGATTTTGTGGTTCAGAATCCTATGTTAGAGCCTAGAATTCCTATTCCTGATTTATTTTCTGGGGATAGATTTAAATTCCTGAATTTCAAAAATAATTGTAAACTGTTTCTAGCTTTGAAACCCCGCTCCTCTGGTGACCCCGTTCAACAAGTAAAAATCATTATTTCTTTGTTGCGTTGTGACCCTGAAGACTGGGCATTTTCCCTTGCGCCAGGAGATCCTGCATTGCGTGATGTTGATGCGTTTTTTCTGGCACTTGGATTGCTTTATGATGAACCAAATTCAGTGGATCAGGCAGAGAAAATCTTGCTGGCTTTGTGTCAGGGTCAGGAAGAAGCAGAGGTGTACTGTCAGAAGTTTAGAAAGTGGTCTGTGCTTACTCAGTGGAATGGGTGTGCCCTGGCGGCAATTTTCAGAAAGGGTCTTTCTGAAGCCCCTGCAGTATCCTATTCCATTGAGGGGAATTGATGCTACGCCTTTGGCCAAGAATAAGCTTCAGTACTGGACTCAATTGACCATGTGCATGGCTCCTGCACATCAGGAGGATATTCGCTTTTTGGTGATGCATAATCTGCATGATGTGGTCGTTTTGGGGTTGCCATGGCTACAGGTCCATAATCCAGTGTTAGATTGGAAATCTATGTCTGTGTCCGGCTGGGGTTGTCAGGGGGTACATGGTGATGTTCCATTGCTGTCAATTTCATCTTCCACTCCTTCTGAAGTCCCTGAGTTTTTGTCGGATTACCAGGATGCATTTGATGAGCCCAAATCCAGTGCCCTACCTCCTCATAGGGATTGCGATTGTGCTATTAATTTGATTCCTGGTAGTAAGTTTCCTAAGGGCCGTTTGTTTAATTTATCTGTGCCAGAGCATGCCGCTATGCGGAGTTATATAAAGGAATCCTTGGAGAAGGGTCATATTCGCCCGTCGTCGTCACCTTTGGGAGCAGGGTTCTTTTTTGTGGCCAAGAAGGATGGCTCTTTAAAACCTTGTATTGATTACCACCTTCTTAATAAAATCACAGTCAAATTTCAGTATCCTTTGCCGCTGCTGTCTGATTTGTTTGCTCGGATTAAGGGGGCTAGTTGGTTCACCAAGATAGATCTTCGAGGGGCGTATAATCTTGTGCGAATTAAACAGGGCGATGAATGGAAAACAGCATTTAATACACCCGAGGGCCATTTTGAGTACCTGGTTATGCCATTCGGGCTTTCTAATGCTCCATCTGTGTTTCAGTCCTTTATGCATGACATCTTTCGAGAGTACCTGGATAGATTCATGATTGTATATTTGGATGACATTTTGGTCTTTTCGGATGATTGGGAGTTTCATGTGAAGCAGGTCAGAATGGTGTTCCAGGTCCTTCGTGCGAATTCCTTGTTTGTGAAGGGGTCAAAGTGTCTCTTTGGAGTTCAGAAGGTTTCATTTTTGGGTTTCATTTTTTCCCCTTCTACTATCGAGATAAACCCTGTTAATGTTCAGGCCATTTATGATTGGACTCAGCCGACATCTGTGAAGAGCCTGCAGAAGTTCCTGGGCTTTGCTAATTTTTACCGTCGCTTCATCGCTAATTTTTCTAGTATTGCTAAACCGTTGACTGATTTGACCAAGAAGGGTGCTGATGTGGTCAATTGGTCCTCTGCGGCTGTAGAGGCTTTTCAGGAGTTGAAGCATCATTTTTCTTCTGCCCCTGTGTTGTGCCAGCCAGATGTTTCGCTCCCGTTTCAGGTCGAGGTTGATGCTTCTGAGATTGGAGCAGGGGCTGTTTTGTCGCAAAGAAGTTCTGATGGCTCGGTGATGAAACCATGTGCCTTCTTTTCTAGAAAATTCTCGCCTGCTGAGCGCAATTATGATGTTGGCAATCGAGAGTTGTTGGCCATGAAGTGGGCATTCGAGGAATGGCGACATTGGCTTGAAGGAGCTAAACATCGCGTGGTGGTCTTGATGGATCACAAGAATTTGACTTATCTCGAGTCTGCCAAACGGTTGAATCCTAGACAGGCTCGATGGTCGCTCTTTTTCTCCCATTTTGATTTTGTGGTTTCATACCTTCCGGGATCTAAGAATGTGAAGGCTGATGCCCTGTCAAGGAGTTTTGTGCCTGACTCTCCGGGTGTTCCGGAGCCGGCGCGTATTCTTAAAGAGGGGTGCCAATTTTGTCTGCCATCTCCCCTGATTTGCGGCGCGTGCTGCAGAAGTTTCAGGCTGATAGACCTGACCGTTGTCCAGCGGAGAGACTGTTTGTACCTGATAGATGGACTAGTAGAGTTATGTCTGAGGTTCATTGTTCGGTGTTGGCTGGTCATCCTGGAATCTTTGGTACCAGAGATTTGGTGGCTAGATCCTTTTGGTGGCCTTCTTTGTCACGGGATGTGCGTTCTTTTGTGCAGTCCTGTGGGACTTGTGCTCGGGCTAAGCCCTGCTGTTCTCGTGCCAGTGGGTTGCTTTTGCCCATGCCGGTCCCGAAGAGGCCTTGGACGCATATTTCCATGGATTTTATTTCTGATCTCCCTGTTTCTCAAAGGATGTCGGTCATTTGGGTGGTTTGTGATCGCTTCTCTAAGATGGTCCATTTGGTACCCTTGTCTAAATTACCTTCCTCCTCTGATTTGGTGCCATTGTTTTTCCAGCATGTGGTTTGTTTGCATGGCATTCCAGAGAACATCGTCTCGGACAGAGGTTCCCAGTTTGTTTCGAGGTTTTGGCGGTCCTTTTGTGCTAAGATGGGCATTGATTTGTCTTTTTCTTCGGCTTTCCATCCTCAGACTAATGGCCAAACCGAACGAACTAATCAGACTTTGGAAACATATCTGAGATGCTTTGTTTCTGCTGATCAGGATGATTGGGAGTCCTTCTTGCCTTTGGCTGAGTTCGCCCTTAATAATCGGGCCAGCTCGGCTACTTTAGTTTCTCCTTTTTTCTGTAATTCTGGTTTCCATCCTCGTTTCTCTTCAGGGCAGGTTGAGCCTTCGGACTGTCCTGGTGTGGATACGCTGGTGGACAGGTTGCAGCAGATTTGGACTCATGTGGTGGACAATTTGACATTAACCCAGGAGAAGGCTCAACGTTTCGCTAACCGCCGGCGCTGTGTTGGTCCCCGACTTAGTGTTGGGGATTTGGTTTGGTTGTCATCTCGTCATGTTCCTATGAAGGTTTCCTCTCCTAAGTTTAAGCCTCGTTTCATTGGGCCATATAAGATTTCTGAAGTTCTTAATCCTGTGTCATTTCGTTTGGACCTTCCAGCTTCTTTTGCCATCCATAATGTGTTCCATAGGTCGTTGTTGCGGAGATACGTGGCGCCTATGGTTCCCTCCGTTGATCCTCCTGCCCCGGTGTTGGTCGAGGGGGAGTTGGAGAATGTGGTGGAGAAGATTTTGGATTCTCGTGTTTCGAGACGGAAACTCCAGTACCTGGTCATGCTGCCGATCTAGTTCGTGCCTTTCATTTGGCTCATCCTGATCGGCCTGGGGGCTCTGGTGAGGGTTCGGTGACCCCTCCTCAAGGGGGGGTACTGTTGTGAATTCTGTTGTCGAACTCCCTCCTGTGGTCGTGAATGGTACTTCGGCGAGTTCTGTCCATGGACTCCCTCTGGTGGCTGTGAGTGAAGCTGCTGCTTCTGAGGTTCCTTGCACAGGTGACGTGGTTTATCCTTTGGTTGGCTGCTCTATTTAACTCCACTCAGATCGTTACTCCATGCCAGCTGTCAATGTTCCTGCATTGGTTCAGTTCGCTCTTGGATCTTTCTGGTGACCTGTCTTCTCCAGCAGAAGCTAAGTTCCTGATAATAATAATAATAATAATTTTTATTTATATAGCGCCAACATATTCCGCAGCGCTTTACAAATTATAGAGGGGACTTGTACATACAATAGACATTACAGCATAACAGAAATACAGTTCAAAACAGATACCAAGAGGAGTGAGGGCCCTGCTCGTAAGCTTACAAACTATGAGGAAAAGGGGAGACACGAGAGGTGGATGGTAACAATTGCTATAGTTATTCGGACCAGCCATAGTGTAAGGCTTGGGTGTTCATGTAAAGCTGCATGAACCAGTTAATTAATTTTTTTTTTTTTTTTTTTTTTAATATAGGCCACACAGGGATCGTTAGGTTAATGCATTGATAGTTATTATTTGTTCATTGTTTCCTTGTCCAGCTGGTTATCATGATTTTGTCTTGCTAGCTGGAAGCTCTGGGATGCAGAGTGGCATCTCCGCACTGCTAGTCGGTGCGGAGGTCTTTTTGCACACTCTGCGTGGTCTTTTGTAGTTTTTTGTGCTGACCGCAAAGATACCTTTCCTATCCTGTCTGTTTAGTAAGTCTGGCCTCCCTTTGCTGAAACCTGTTTCATTTCTGCGTTTGTGCCTTTCATCTTTACTCACAGTCAATATATGTGGGGGGCTTTTTTCTTTGGGGAATTTCTCTGAGGCAAGGTAGGCTTTATTTTCTTCTCTAGGGCTAGCTAGCTCTTAGGCTGTGAAGAGGCGTCTAGGGAGAGTCAGGAACGCTCCACGGCTATTTCTAGTTGTTGTGATAGAATTAGGGCCTGCGGTCAGCAGAGCTCCCACATCCCAGAGCTTGTCCTGTGTGAGTTTAACTATCAGGTCGTGCCGGGTGCTCCTAACCACCAGGTCATAACAAAGATCCTAACTCTCAGACCCCGGGGTATCAGACTTTTCATTAAATAATTTTCAAGCGAGGCCTTATTCCACCAGACTTGGGCTCTTTTATTAATAAGAAATTTAACCCCTTAGCGACCGCCGATACGCCTTTTAACGGCGGCCGCTAAGGGTACTTAAACCACAGCGCCGTTAATTAACGGCGCTGTGGAAAAAGTAAATAGCACCCCCCAGAGTCGGATTTTCTCCTTTAGGGCTAGGGTTAGGGGTAGGGTTAAGGGTAGGGTTAGGGGTAGGGTTAGGGGTAGGGTTAGGGTTAGGGCTAGGGTTAGGGTTAGGGGTAGGGTTAGGGTTAGGGGTAGGGTTAGGGGTAGGGTTAGGGGTAGGGGTAGGGTTAGGGGTAGGGTTAGGGGTAGGGTTAGGGCTAGGGTTAGGGCTAGGGGTAGGGTTAGGGGTAGGGTTAGGGGTAGGGTTAGGGGTAGGGTTAGGGCTAGGATTAGGGTTAGGGTTAGGGCTAAATTTAGGGTTAGGGTTGGGGCTAAATTTAGGGTTAGGGTTGGGGCTAAATTTAGAGTTAGGGTTGGCGCTAAATTTAGGGTTAGGCTCTTCACATTTACCTCGGTACGGGGCCGTCGCAATGCATCGGCCCAACATACCGACGCACGTTGTGAAAATTGTGCACAACGTGGGCAGCGGATGTAGTTTTTCAACGCATCCGCTGCCCAATCTATGTCCTGGGGAGGAGGGGGCGGAATTACGGCCACGCATGCGCGGTCAGAAATGGCGGATGCGACGTACAAAAAAACGTTACATTGAACTTTTTTTGTGCTAACGGTCCGCCAAAACAGTGCAGTGATCCAGTGCACGACGGACGCGACGTGTGGCCATCTGTCACGATCCGTCGGCAATACAAGTCTATGGGCAAAAAACGCATCCTGCGGGCACATTTGCAGGATCCGTTTCTTGTCCAAAACGACGGATTGCGACGGATGCCAAACGACGCAAGTGTGAAAGTAGCCTTAGGGCTAGGGTTAGGGTTGGGGCTAAAGTTAGGGCTAGGGTTGGGGCTAAAGTTAGGGTTAGAGTTGGGATTAGGGTTAGGTTTGGGATTAGGGTTAAGGTTAGGGTTGTGATTAGGGGTGTATTGGGATTAGGGTTAGGTCTGAGGTTATGGTTGAGATTAGGATTAGGGGTGTGTTGGATTTAGGGTTTTGATTAGGGTTATGGTTAGGGTTGACATTAGGGTTGTTTTGGGGTAAGGGTTGTGATTATGGTTAGGGTTAGTGATTAGGATTATGGATCAGGTTGGGATTAGGGTTAGGGGTGTGTTGGGGTTAGGGTTGGAGCTAGAATTGGGGGGTTTCCACTGTTTAGGTACATCAGGGGGTCTCCAAACACGACAGCCAATTTTGCGCTCAAAAAGTCAAATGGTGCTCCCTCCCTTCTGAGCTCTGCCGTGCGCCCAAACAGTGGGTTACCCCCACATATGGGGCATCAGCATACTCGGGATAAATTGTACAACAACTTCAGGGGTCCAATTTCTCTTGTTACCCTTGTGAAAATAAAAACTTGGGGGCTACAAAATCCTTTTTGTGGAAAAATATATATATTTTTTTTTTATGACTCTGCATTATAAACTTCTGTGAAGCACTTGGGCATTCAAAGTTCTCACCACACATCTAGATAAGTTCCTTGGGGGGTCTAGTTTCCAAAATGGGGTCACTTGTGGAGGGTTTCTACTGGTTAGGTACATCAGGGGCTCTGCAAACGCAACATAATGCCCGCAGACCATTCTATCAAAGTCTGCATTCCAAAACGGCACTCCTTCCTTCCGAGCTCTGCCGTGTGCACAAACAGTGGTTTACCCCCACATATGGGGTACCAGCATACTCAGGAAAAATTGGACAACAACTTTTGGGGTCCAATTTCTCTTGTTACCCTTTTGAAAATAAAAACTTGGGGGCTAAAAAATCTTTTTTGTGGAAAAAAAAATATTTTTTATTTTCACGACTCTGCATTATAAACTTCTGTGAAGCACTTGGGCATTCAAAGTTCTCACCACACATCTAGATAAGTTCCATGGGGGGTCTAGTTTCCAAAATGGGGTCACTTGTGGGGGATTTCTACTGTTTAGGCACATCAGGGGCTCTCCAAACGCGACATGGCGTCCGATCTCAATTCCAGCCAATTATACATTGAAAAAGTAAAACGGCACTCTTTCTCTTCCAAGCTCTGCGGTGCGCCCAAACAGTGGTTTACCCCCACATATTGGTTATCACCGTACTCAGGAGAAATTGCACAACAACTTTTGTGGTCTAATTTCTCCTGTTACCCTTGTGAAAATATAAATTTGTGGGCAAAAAGATCATTTTTGTAGAAAAAATGCGATTTTTTTTTTTCACGGCTCTACATTATAAACTTCTGTGAAGCACATTGGGGTTCAAAGTGCTCACCACACATCTAGATAAGTTCCTTAAGGGGTCTAGATTCCAAAATGGGGTCACTTGTGGGGGGTTTCCACTGTTTAGGCACATCAGGAGCTCTCCAAACGCGACATGGCGTCCAATCTCAATTCCAGCCAATTCTACATTGAAAAAGAACGGCGCTCCTTCACTTCCAAGCTCTGCGGTGCGCCCAAACAGTGGTTTACCCTCACATATGGGGTATCGACGTATTCAGGAGAAATCGCACAACAGCTTTTGTGGTCTAATTTCTCCTGTTACCTTTGTGAAAATAAGAATTTGTGGGCGAAAAGATCATTTTTGTGTAAACAAAAGCGATTTTTTTATTTTCACGGCTCTATGTTATAAACTTCTGTGAAGCACTTGGGGGTTCAAAGTGCTCACCACACATCTAGATAAGTTCCTTAAGGGGTCTAGTTTCCAAAATGGTGTCACTTGTGGGGAGTTTCCACTGTTTAGGCACATCAGGGGCTCTCTAAACGTGACATGGCGTCCGATCTCAATTCCAGCCAATTCTGCATTGAAAAAGTCAAACGGCGCTCCTTCACTTCTAAGTTCTGCGGTGCGCCCAAAAAGTGGTTTACCCCCACATATGGGGTATTGACGTATTCAGGAGAAATTGCAAAACAAAATTTATGGTTACATTTCTGTTTTTATACTTGTGAAAATAAAAAAAATGGTTCTGAATTAAGATGTTTGCAAAAAAAAGTTAAATGTTCATTTTTTCCTTCCACATTGTTTCAGTTCCTGTGAAGCACGTAAAGGGTTAATAAACTTCTTGAATGTGGTTTTGAGAACCTTGAGGGGTGTAGTTTTTAGAATGGTGTCACACTTCATTATTTTCTATCATATAGACTCCTCAAAATGACTTCAAATGTGATGTGGTCCCTAAAAAAAAATGGTGTTGTAAAAATGAGAAATTGCTGGTCAACTTTTAACCCTTATAACTCCCTAACAAAAAAAAAAATTGTTTCCAAAATTGTGCTGATGTAAAGTAGACATGTGGGAAATGTTATTTATTAACTATTTTTTGTGACATATCTCTCTGATTTAAGGGCATAAAAATACAAAGTTTGAAAATTGCAAAATTTTAAAAATTTTCGCCATATTTCCGTTTTTTTCATAAATAATCACAAGTAATATCGAAGAAATGTTACCACTATCATGAAGTGCAATATGTCACGAAAAAACATTCTCAGAATCAGCAGGATCCGTTGAAGCGTTCCAGAGTTATAACCTCATAAAGTGACAGTGGTCAGAATTGCAAAAATTGGCTCGGTCATTAAGTACCAAATTGGCTCTGTCACTAAGAGGTTAAATTAATTTTTTATTTCAACAGTGCTCCCATTCTCATTACCCATACTCTGCACATGTTCACCCTTGAAAATCGTATCAATTTTGGAGAGCCATAACTGATCTCTAGCTTTAATATGCATGGTCAAAAGACTGTGAAGATACAGAAAATCAATCAGTTTACCCAAAAGTTTAGACCAATAAATACATACGGTGTACCACCAAAAGAATCACATATATCCGAAAGAGAAGGGAGTACCCACCAAATATAAAATATAAATATTTTATTGATATCAATTAAAAAATAATGCAAAAAATACACTGTACAATGAAGGAGTGGGAACAAGGCAGAGTAACCCTAGAGCAATCCAGGTAAAGATTAAATAATCAGGTATATACGTATCAAATAAATCATGTCCAGTGACTAATGACAATATATACATCTGCAGGTACAAATTCCATAATAATCAATGCGGCATTGCAAAACAGAGGTCCATATACCTATATGTGTGCATTGGTATAGCTCAAAAGAGGTGCGTAAGTCAGTAGTCCCGTAGATAATAAGGGGCACGAAAGATTAATAAAGTGTGCTGGAGGCAACACTACAGCAAAGAGACTGTTAAAGTGTCAGTGCAGTATGAGCTATAATAACAGTATATAATTAACTAAGAGTTAGTATAAAGTGCCAATGCATGTGCAAATATGAGGCTAGTGCAGCAGGATACGGGGCAACGAGGCGAGTTCCAGGTATAGTGGGACACAGAGTATAGATACCTGCAGATGAAGGGATCGCTGGAGGGTGGGAAACCCCGACGCGCGTTTCGCACCGTAGCTTCTTCCTGGGGGTCGTGGTAATGAGGGGGACACAGTGCGGACCTTATATATGCGGCGGTTGTCTAGGCGCTGGCGTCCATAGAGCACAGACCAGGAAGCGGCAGATCTGGCGTCCCACGTCACCAAGTCCCGCCCAACTCCGATGCGTCGGAGAGGAGGGGAGCAGGGCGACGCTACGGGACACGTTACCGCGGCAACCCGATAAGGCCGACGGGCGCAAGCGCACTACGCTGCAAATGGAAAGCACCGAGGAATGGCTGATTGGAGACGTAAGAGAGGACAATGGGACATATGCGCCGAGCACGTAGAGTGTGATGTGTTGCTGGGGAGTGTGGGAGTGACCCTGGAAGGGAGTAAGTGTAATGGAACAGTGACAGAGTAGTGTGAATAAGTGTAGGGGGAGGGTGAAAAGGGAGTGTTAGTCTGACCAATGATGGACAGAGATGAATAATACAAAGCACACCTCAGATAATATATAAATACAGGGAAAACCCTGACATATGTAGGGACAAAGGTAATGTGCAAGAGCATAACAATGTATATACACAAAATAGGGTGAAAATATCAAATGAAGAAAAAATAGATAAATAAATATTATAATAATATAATATATCAAAATTAGTGTATAATAGCAATGAACAAGACTTTTTTTTAAAAAAATCATTATTTTGTAGGTGGCAAAATTCTTCTCTTGTGTATGACGAAACCGGAACGGATGACATCACGTGAAGAGGGGGAATAAGGTGAGTAGCAGCAACTGGTCACATCACATTCGCATATATAGAATATACAATACTGTAAAAAAGGGGACAACACACGGTATTGGTACCACATATATAAAATAGACATAAAAGATATGGTTAAAAAGAACATATAACATACACGTATGCATAAAAGTCATGCAAACGTCTATGTGTAAGAGGATAAAAATGGATACAAAAATTAAAACAGCACTATGAAATAAATCATTTAAAGAAAGGGAGCAAAGCTTATAACTTCGTTGAGGCCTCTAGGTTGAACGGAGCCTATCCTCGAGATCCACTTGGTCTCGAGCTGAGCCAGTCTAGTTTTAAAGTTTCCACCTCTGGAGTCCTTCAGTATTCTGTCAATGCCAATTACCCTCAATGCACTCGGGTCACAATTGTGAGCTGCTCGGAAGTGTCGCGGTATTGGTTTTAAAAGTGTCAAGTCAGTCACTTCACGAGCATTGGTTATATCCCGGACATGTTCTCGAGTCCGTACTCTCAGTTGTCTAGAGGTCATGCCAATATATATAAGATGGCACGGACACAAGTGGCATAATATATCACACAGTCCGTGCCACATGTGATGTTGTGAGTGATGCGGAAAATCCTACCCTGAGTATCTTTGAATTCTTGGGCACGGTCCATATTTCTACAGGCCAAACATTTTTTACAGGGGAAAAAACCCCAACTTGGTCCTCTAGAGTTGAAGGCATTGCGGATAGTAGTCCCCTTGTATTGGCTGTGAACCAACATGTCCTTGAGATTCTGCGATCTCCTGTATGTAATTGTTGGTACTTCAGGGACACTCTTCGGCAATAACGGGTCACTCATGATGATAGGCCAGAGCTTAGAGAGGGCTTGCCTCATGGGTTTCCATTTCTCATTGTAGTCTGAGATGAATCTCACCAGGCTCGGTGTGTTCAAAGACTCTCTCGGTTTTTGTTGTAACAACTCTTTCCTCGATTTATTACTGGCTTTAGAACAACCCCGATGGATTGTCCGATTCGAATATCCCCTCAGTGAGAATCGCTGTGCCAATTCAGAGGACTGAGTTTGAAATGAAGATTCCGTAGAACAGATTCTCCTAGTCCTCAAGAACTGTCCATATGGAATACTATCTTTTAAAGGTCTGGGATGCGATGAGGTGGGGTGTAACACTGAGTTGACAGAGGTCTCCTTTCTAAATACTTCAGTATGTAAGAACCCATCCTCTCCTTTGAAAATTTTGGTGTCCAAGAAGTCAATGTGTGATTGACTGTACTTACAGGTCAGCTTGATATTTAATGTGTTGTTATTCAGGAGCCGAATGAAGGAAATTAGGTCCTCCTCAGAACCCTGCCAGATGACAAAAATGTCATCTATAAATCGTACCCAGGTGCATACTGTTAGGAGTCGAGTTTCCTCTGCTGCACAGGGGGAATCTCGATCTGTGTCTGCTGCGGTCTCCCATTCGGTATCGGCCGCAGTGGGCTCTGCTCAGCGGAGACGTCGCTCCCAGCGTCTCGCTGGGGCTGATTCGGTGCATAGGGTCACTACTGCCTTTTCTGGCTTTCCTATGGTACCCTGCACTGATCTGCGGCGAGCGAGCCTCTCTGGGACTAAGTCCTTGTTTACTCACACTGAGCATGCCCAGGGCAGGGTCTCCCATTGGAGGTCGAGGGCCACATGTTCGGTCACATGCTCAGGTGCTGCAGTACATTCCATTGGTCCTTCTGTAAGGTCCTGAAAGGGCAAAACATGCTCAGGTACTGCAGCACTTTCCATTGGTCCTTCTGGAAGGTCCTGAAAGGGCAAAAACTTCAGTAGCAGCTTCCTGTGCTGCAACTATATAAACTGCGCATGACCGCACGGCCATGCGCTAGTATCGTCTTTTGCTATATGCTTTGCGCCAATGTGGTCATGTGTTTGTATGTGTTCAGGGACCCGGCTGAAATAAGCCCCTAGAATGCTGGCACCTCCGGCGAGGAGATTGTGTATAAAAGTGTTCAGGGACCCGGCTGAAATAAGCCCCTAGAATGCTGGCTCCTCCGGCGAGGAGATTGTGTATGCATGCATGACCACTCACTGCTCACATCTGGGTAGTTGGCCTGTGCCTCTGTGAAAGTCTAACAGGGCACAGAGCTCATCTCTCGCGGTTACTCTGTGAAGCTAACAGAGTTGGTATATACCGCCATATAGAGCTGCCATTATTTAGCAGCAGGTACTTTCCTGCACGGTGGATCCCGGGTTGCGAACGCACTAATTCCTTTTAATAAACAATATATTTGGTGCGTTCCGCCAACCCTAACACATACCTTCTCAATCAGAGGGATGACATCAGTCAGAAAAATTGTACGCTCCCATGACCCCATGAATAGGTTTGCGTAAGAGGGCGCAAATGCAGCCCCCATAGCAGTCCCCTGCAATTGGAGATAGAGGACTTCCTTAAGCATAAAGAAATTGTGACTAAGAGCATATTCCAATAGTGTGAGGAGAAATTCAATCAGATCATTATCATTGCTTGACATGTGAAGAAAGCTTCTCACAGCCTCAATCCCATCATCATGACGGATGGACGTATATAGTGACTCTACGTCGAAGGTTACCAGCCACATATCATCCTCCAGTGGAATGTCCATCAACTTGCAAAGCACGTCACCTGTGTCCTGAATATATGATGGGAGATTTTCCACCATAGGTTTTAAATGAAAGTCAAGAAATTTATTGACCTGTTCACAGAGTCCTCCCCCCCCTGAGACAATGGGACGTCCCGGGGGGTTGGTGGTAGATTTGTGTACTTTAGGAAGTAAGTACAGACAAGGTGTACATGGTGTCTCCGGGACCAATCCATCCATGATTTCTTTGGATATAGTGCCATTGTAAAATGCTTGTTCCACCAAATCCCTCAATTGATTTTGATAGACATTAGTAGGATTGAAAGTCAGGCGTTTGTAGCAGTTCGAATCATTCAACTGCCTATATGCTTCCTTTTCGTACATTAGGGAGGGCCGCAGTACAATGTTTCCCCCTTTTTCAGAGGGTTTGATGACAACATTGTCAAGTGATTTTAACTCTTTAAGGGCCTTCCTCTGTTGCCTCGTTAAGTTGTCATGTTGTATCCCAGTAGGGATACGGCGGATTTCATCAGAGACAAGACGTACAAATAAATCAATATCAGGGTAAAGGCTAAGCGGTGGAAACTTTTTGGATTTTAAGGCCGGGAATTTACTCACGGTAGAGGGCGTTGGAGTTTCATGACTCAATTCTTCGAGTATGGCAATGGTTTCTTGTTCCTGGGGGGACCACTCACTCACAATTGATGGCTTATCATGTAGCTTTTTAAGGACCAGCTTTCTAGCGAATAAGTGTAGATCCTTTACAGCTGTGAAGTAATCAAAAGATGCCACAGAGGAAAATGTTAAGCCCAAACTGAGAACATCAATTTGATCCATGGATAGATCAATATCAGAGAGGTTTATTACCTGGAGTTTAGACGATTTATTAGAGGATCTCAGATTCCTCTGTTGGTAGGGGCTAAATCTATGGCCACCTCCACGCCTGCTCCTGTTACCAGAGCCTCCTTTGAAGGAGTGAGATCCAGGTACACTCTCGACTGAAGACAGTGATGAACTAGATGGAGCCCTCTGAAGTGAGCGTGGTTGCTGCCACCTATACACGTTGTTACTCTGAAAGTCATTAAGGTCACGCTGGAACTTCTTAGTTTTTGTATCTTGGATTTCTTTAACCCAAGTCGTCAGAAGTTTATCAATCTCACTTTTAAATAGTTCCATCTCAGTGGCAGGTAAGGTGTTAGTTAATTTCACTTGGAGGGCCTCAATCTCCCCTTCCAAGGTTTCTAGGGTCTTCTTGTTCATGCCAATGAGGATCTCCATAAGAGATCTGGAACAAATAGTGCAGGTCTCCTCCCATCTATTGCGAAAGAAGGCATCTTCTACAGGGAATGAGGGTAAGATCCTAAAGGTACCTTCACACATAACGATATTGTTAACGATATCGTTGCTATTTGTGACGTAGCAACGATATCGTTAATGAAATCGTTATGTGTGACAGCGACCAACGATCAGGCCCCTGCTGGGAGATCGTTGGTCGCTGAATAAAGTCCAGAACTTTATTTCGTCGCTGGACTCCTGCTGACATCGCTGGATCGGCGTGTGTGACACCGATCCAGCGATGTCTTCACTGGTAACCAGGGTAAACATCGGGTAACTAAGCGCAGGGCCGCGCTTAGTAACCCGATGTTTACCCTGGTTACCATGCTAAAAGTAAAAAAAAACAAACACTAGATACTTACCTACCGCTGTCTGTCCTCCAGCGCTGTGCTCTGCACTCCTCCTGTACTGGCTGTGAGCCGGAAAGCAGAGCGGTGACGTCACCGCTCTGCTTTCCGGCTCACAGACAGTACAGGAGGAGAGCAGAGAAGCAGAGCGCAGCGCTGGAGGACAGACAGCGGTAGGTAAGTATCTAGTGTTTGTTTTTTTTTACTTTTAGCATGGTAACCAGGGTAAACATCGGGTTACTAAGCGCGGCCCTGCGCTTAGTTACCCGATGTTTACCCTGGTTACCGGCATCGTTGGTCACTGGAGAGCGGTCTGTGTGACAGCTCTCCAGTGACCAAACAGCGACGCTGCAGCGATCCGGATCGTTGTCGGTATCGCTGCAGCGTCGCTTAATGTGAAGGGGCCTTAACTCTCAGACCCCGGGGTATCAGACTTTTCATTAAATAATTTTCAAGCGAGGCCTTATTCCACCAGACTCGGGCTCTTTTCTTAATAAGAAATTTAAATGAATTTTTTATTTCAACAGTGCTCCCATTCTCATTACCCATACTCTGCACATGTTCACCCTTGAAAATCGTATCAATGTTGGAGAGCCATAACTGATCTCTAGCTAATGATGAACCTAAATAAAGTTAATTTCCTCCTGGCAGCGTGGCTCTAAGTGTGGGCACCGGGCAGATTCAGAACCCTATTAATCTTATATCTGCAGCTTAATAGTATTTTTTCATGTGACAGATTCCCCTTAACTAGATGGGAACGCACAATGTATTTGGAACTTTGAGCAAGAGTCAAAATAAGCAAAATAAGCACAAAGCGATGCCAAGGCCGAAGGAGGCTAAAGCCTCGCTCCCAAAATAAGCGCATAAATGCAAAGAGATACATCAGCTAGTGAAATACTCCTTCAATTATAACAACACAAAACACCGTGGAGTACAAGAAACCACCAAGGAAATAAAACCAAAAAATCATTTATTAAATCAAAATTACATACAGGTAATACAAGCCAAATAATTTGGCACCAAAAAAGGGGAATGAGTACAGAGACATGCTGGCACAGCAGGCAGACCAGAACTATGGAACAATACAATCACCAGAGGGGAGTAAAATAACCCCTCAATTACATAGATGCATGTGAAACCATCACAATGGTAGTGGGTACAAGGAAAGGACTAATGATAAATAACATAAAGTGTGTCCCATACAAAGGCCCCCAAAATCCGAAGTACCCCGAAGTTTGTTATTGCTCACCCATAATAACAGGCATTGACCATGGGTCTGCAGCGCCCCAGGGTCCTGGTCGCTGCAGTAATATCATTCTCCTCTAGGGGGGAGTGATGTTACGTTTGAAGGCAGTAAAGGAGATCTCTTTACCAGGTATCACAAACATGCAACACACTTCACACTCCAGTCCACTAGGGGGAGTGTTGTGAGTTCTGTTTTTGGGCTCCCTCTGGTAGTTACTGATGGTACTGGGTGATTTGTGTTCTGCTGTCTCTGGTGTCCACCTGTTCTATTAGCATTTGGGAGTTTCCTATTTAACCGGGCTTTCTTGTCATTTCCCCGCCGGCTATCAAGGTTATCAGAGTGTTTTGTTACCTCAGCTTCTGGCTTCAGTATTCTTCAGGACAAGCTAAGTTTTTGATTTTCTTGTTCCACGTTTTGCTTTATTTTTTGTCTTGTCCAGCTTTCATATAATTGTTTCTTTGCTGCTGGTTGCTCTAGTGGGCTGTAATTGCTCCTCATGTTCCATGAGTTGGAACATGAGTTCAAGTAATTACAGGATGGTTTTTTGAAGGGTTTTTTGCTGACCGCACAGTTTACTTTTGTATCCTCTGCTATCTAGTTTTAGTGGGCCTCATTTTGCTGAATCTGTTTTCATACTGTGTATGTGCCTTCCTCTCATTTCACCGTCATTATATGTGGGGGGCTGCTATTTCTGTGGGGAATTTCTCTGGAGGCAAGAGAGGTCTGTGTTTCTTCTAATAGGGGAAGTTAGATCTTAGGCTGGTGCGAGACGTCTAGGATCAACGTAGGCACGTTCTCCGGCTATTGTTATTTGTGTGTTCAGGTTTAGGGTCGCGGTCAGCTCAGGTTCCATCACCCTAGAGCTCGTTGGTGCTTGTCCTTTTGTGATTCCCTGCCATTGGAATCATGACAGTATAGCCGGCCCAAATGTTTGGGCTGAAGTAGGAGGAAAAGTAGTCTGAGGAAGTTTTTTTTTTTTTCTCTCCTCTGAGGTTGCTGCCTAGCCTTAATTGCAGCCTGGCTGATTTTTTTTTTTTCCTCCTCTTAATCCTTGAATGGCTCTGACCTTAGCTGTTTATCATGGACGTCCAGAGTTTAGCTTCCAGCTTGAATAATCTTGCTGCTAAGGTTCAAAATATACAAGATTTTGTTGTACATGCTCCTATATCTGAACCTAGAATTCCTATTCCAGAGTTCTTTGCTGGAGATAGATCTAGTTTTCTGAATTTTAGGAACAATTGCAAGCTGTTCCTTTCTTTGAAATCTCGCTCTTCTGGAGACCCTGCTCAGCAGGTTAAGATTATTATATCTTTCCTGCGGGGTGACCCTCAAAATTGGGCATTTGCATTGGCACCAGGGGATCCTGCGTTGCTTAATGTGGATGCGTTTTTTCTGGCATTGGGTTTGCTCTATGAGGAACCTAACCAGGAGATTCAGGCTGAAAAAGCTTTATTAGCTCTCTCTCAGGGGCAAGATGAAGCAGAAATATATTGTCAAAAATTTCGGAAATGGTCAGTGCTTACTCAGTGGAATGAGTGCGCCCTGGCTGCAAAGTTCAGAGATGGCCTTTCTGAGGCCATTAAAGATGTTATGGTGGGGTTCCCTGCGCCTACGGGTCTGAATGAGTCTATGACTATGGCTATTCAGATTGATCGGCGTTTACGGGAGCGCAAACCTGTGCACCATTTGGCGGTGTCTTCTGAACAGGCACTTGAGACAATGCAATGTGATAGAGTTCAGTCTAGAAGTGAACGGCAAAACTATAGGCGGAAAAATGGGTTGTGCTTTTATTGTGGTGATTCAGCTCATGTTATATCAGCATGCTCTAAACGCACAAAAAAGGTTGATAAGTCTGTTGCCATTAGTACGTTACAGTCTAAGTTCATTCTGTCTGTGACTCTGATTTGCTCATTATCATCCATTTCCGTCGATGCCTATGTAGATTCAGGCGCTGCCCTGAGTCTTATGGATTGGTCATTTGCCAAGCGTTGTGGGTTTAGTCTTGAGCCTCTGGAAGTCCCTATTCCTTTGAAGGGAATTGACTCTACACCTTTGGCTATGAATAAACCTCAGTACTGGACACAAGTGACCATGCGTATGACTCCCGTTCATCAGGACGTGATTCGCTTCCTGGTATTGTATAATTTACATGATGTTCTAGTACTTGGTCTGCCATGGTTACAAACTCATAATCCAGTCCTTGACTGGAAAACAATGTCTGTGTTAAGCTGGGGATGTCAGGGGGTTCATGATGATGCACCTCCGATTTCTATCGCTTCATCTACTCCTTCTGAGGTTCCTGTATTTTTGTCGGATTATCGGGATGTTTTTGAGGAGCCTAAGCTCAGTTCGCTTCCTCCTCACAGGAATTGCGATTGTGCTATAGATTTGATTCCTGGCAGTAAATTTCCTAAAGGTCGTTTGTTCAATCTGTCAGTGCCAGAGCATACTGCTATGCGGGATTATGTTAAGGAGTCCTTGGAAAAGGGACATATCCGTCCATCTTCGTCCCCTTTGGGAGCAGGTTTTTTTTTCGTGGCCAAAAAAGATGGGTCCTTGAGGCCTTGTATAGATTATTGTCTTTTGAATAAGATTACCGTAAAATATCAGTATCCTTTGCCTTTGTTGACTGATTTGTTTGCTCGCATTAAGGGGGCTAAATGGTTCACTAAGATTGATCTTCGGGGTGCGTATAATCTTATACGAATAAAGCAAGGTGATGAGTGGATTGTTGTCACCTTTGCCTATCCCGAAGAGGCCTTGGACGCACATTTCCATGGACTTTATTTCGGATCTCCCTGTCTCTCAAAAAATGTCCGTCATCTGGGTTGTGTGTGACCGCTTTTCTAAAATGGTTCATCTTGTACCCTTGCCTAAGTTGCCTTCCTCCTCTGAGTTGGTCCCTCTGTTTTTCCAGAACGTGGTTCGTTTGCATGGGATTCCGGAGAACATCGTTTCTGACAGGGGATCCCAGTTTGTGTCTAGATTTTGGCGGACGTTCTGTGCTAAGATGGGCATTGATTTGTCCTTTTCGTCTGCATTCCACCCTCAGACGAATGGCCAGACGGAGCGAACTAATCAGACCTTGGAAACTTATTTGAGGTGTTTTGTTTCTGCTGATCAGGATGACTGGGTTACCTTTTTGCCGCTGGCCGAGTTTGCCCTTAATAATCGGGCTAGTTCTGCTACCTTGGTTTCTCCTTTCTTTTGTAATTCGGGGTTTCATCCTCGTTTTTCCTCTGGTCAGGTGGAGCCTTCTGATTGTCCTGGAGTGGACATGGTGGTGGATGGGTTGCATCGGATTTGGAGTCATGTGGTGGACAATTTGAAGTTGTCCCAGGAGAAGGCTCAGCAGTTTGCTAATCGCCGTCGCCGCGTGGGTCCTCGACTTCGTGTTGGGGACTTGGTGTGGTTGTCTTCTCGTTTTGTTCCTATGAAGGTCTCTTCTCCTAAGTTCAAGCCTCGGTTCATCGGTCCTTATAGGATCTTGGAAATTCTTAACCCTGTGTCGTTTCGTTTGGATCTCCCGGCATCGTTTGCTATTCATAATGTGTTCCATCGGTCGTTGTTGCGGAGGTATGAGGTACCTGTTGTTCCTTCGCTTGAGCCTCCTGCTCCGGTGCTGGTGGAGGGAGAATTGGAGTATGTTGTGGAGAAGATCTTGGATTCTCGTGTTTCCAGAAGGAAACTCCAATATTTGGTCAAGTGGAAGGGTTATGGTCAGGAGGATAATTCTTGGGTGGTTGCCTCTGATGTTCATGCTGATGATTTGGTCCGCGCTTTTCATAGGGCTCATCCTGGTCGCCCTGGTGGTTCTCGTGAGGGTTCGGTGACCCCTCCTCAAGGGGGGGTACTGTTGTGAGTTCTGTTTTTGGGCTCCCTCTGGTGGTTACTGATGGTACTGGGTGATTTGTGTTCTGCTGTCTCTGGTGTCCACCTGTTCTATTAGCATTTGGGAGTTTCCTATTTAACCGGGCTTTCTTGTCATTTCCCCGCCGGCTATCAAGTTTATCAGAGTGTTTTGTTACCTCAGCTTCTGGATTCAGTAATCTTCAGGACAAGCTAAGTTTTTGATTTTCTTGTTCCACGTTTTGCTTTATTTTTTGTCTTGTCCAGCTTTCATATAATTGTTTCTTTGCTGCTGGTTGCTCTAGTGGGCTGTAATTGCTCCTCATGTTCCATGAGTTGGAACATGAGTTCAAGTAATTACAGGATGGTTTTTTGAAGGGTTTTTTGCTGACCGCGCAGTTTACTTTTGTATCCTCTGCTATCTAGTTTTAGCGGGCCTCATTTTGCTGAATCTGTTTTCATACTGTGTATGTGCCTTCCTCTCATTTCACCGTCATTATATGTGGGGGGCTGCTATTTCTGTGGGGAATTTCTCTGGAGGCAAGAGAGGTCTGTGTTTCTTCTAATAGGGGAAGTTAGATCTTAGGCTGGTGCGAGACGTCCAGGATCAACGTAGGCACGTTCCCCGGCTATTGTTATTTGTGTGTTCAGGTTTAGGGTCGCGGTCAGCTCAGGTTCCATCACCCTAGAGCTCGTTGGTGCTTGTCCTTTTGTGATTCCCTGCCATTGGAATCATGACAGGGGAGCTACGCTCCTATTTATTAGGGCACTCTTCACAATTAGGTAAAACTGGTGGTCTGGATAGGAAGTCAGTGAGTTCATGTCAGGCAGACAGAGAGGAAGGAGGAACATCGAGCAGTTGCCAACAGGGTTGGTCCCTGACAGGGGTGGGAGGCCTAGACAGAAGGCCACGGAGCTTCGCCTGCCCCACGTGTGGCAGCATCCTAAGAAAGAGACACAAACAGAGAATTGTATTGTAGAAGGTGAGATACGAAGTCATAGCATAAAGAGAGGAAACCAGAAGGGGTTCTGCCCGACACAGGCTGCCTCCTTCTGAGGCGCAGGATCCGGTAGCCGGAACACCGAGGGAGCAATAGTCTCTATGCCTTGCTCCAGAGACCGGCAGGACAGCTAATTCCACGTTACCTGCCCGACCTATACCCAGGAGGCACGGTGGCAGCTTGTGGGGGCTGGGGCGTGCTAGAGTCCCTGTAAAAAGCCTCAGGCCATCAGTCATACGGGTTTGTTCCTATCCATCTAGGGGACAGAGAGAGACATAACATCTAGAACATCTACAACAGTTGTGAGGACCTTATGAGAGGCTCAGCAATAAGGTACTACAACAACCAAGCGCTAGAGGAAGGCTACTAATTTCCACCTGGATAAGGGGACTCTGGATTTGCCTTCAAACCGGACGGACTCTGCCTGCCCTGTGATCTGGTGCTCTGGACTGTGGATGCTGAAGCCTTCAGTAAAAAGGTAAAGAGACTGCAACCTTGTGTCCTCGTTCTTCACTGCACCTCACACCATCCACCATCTACACTCTGGGAAGCCCTGGGGACACACTTCACCTGTGGGAAGGTATACCATCTAGCTGCCATAACATCACCCCAGCGGACCCCTAAGCAGCGTCGGTCACCCTGACCGAATACCACAGGTGGCGTCATGAACATTTCCCCTTTAAAGACCTTTCCCCTTTTAATACGGACGTCCCTAGGGCCACGGACCGGGTCAGCCACCAAGACATCCCCCTTGAGAACCGAAGGACCCGGTACCGAGTACCCTACAGCCCTTGGGGGCGCTCCAGGTCCTCCTGCCAAAACCCTTGACGAGCATTTCGTGTTGATGCTTCTTCAAGAAGGGGAATGTTCTGCGTTGTATCCAAGGGGTTTAAAAAGAGCAGCCCCTAAGTGCCCATACATGTGGCACACGCATCCCGGAAGTTGTGCACCGGAAATGTTCTTTTCCTGTGACCATCAGGGCGATGTGCGCATGCGGGTGACAAATCAGATCACAGTCTTCATTAGTCCTGTCATGTAACAAGAAAAGGGAAGCGACATCTCCGAGAGGCATGTGCCAATCCATAAGACATGTACCAACATGTGAAAACTAAAAACTGAGAAACAACACAAAAATTAGGAACAATAAAAATAGGGTGAAGAGTAGTGTTGAGCATTCCGATACCGCAAGTATCGGGTATCGGCCGATACTTGCGGTATCGGAATTCCGATACCGAGATCCGATACTTTTGTGGTATCGGGTATCGGTATCGGATACATAGAGATGTGTAAAATAAAGAATTAAAATAAAAAATATTGATATATTTACCTCTCCGGCGGCCCCTGGACTCAGCGCGGGTAACCGGCAGGCTTCGTTGTTCAAAATCAGCGCTTTTAGGACCTGAGAATCACGTCCCGGCTTCTGATTGGTCGCGGGCCGCCCATGCGACCGCCACGCGACCAATCACAAGCCGCGACGTCACCGCAAGCTATTAACGCGCTCATTTTTAAAAATGAGCGCGTTAATGACTTTCAAAGACGTAGCGGCTTGTGATTGGTCGCGTGGCCGCGACCAATCACAAGCCGCGACGTCACCGCAAGCTATTAACGCGCTCATTTTTAAAAATGAGCGCGTTAATGGCTTTCAAAGACGTAGCGGCTTGTGATTGGTCGCGTGGCCGCGACCAATCACAAGCCGCGACGTCACCGCAAGCTATTAACGCGCTCATTTTTAAAAATGAGCGCGTTAATGGCTTTCAAAGACGTAGCGGCTTGTGATTGGTCGCGGCCACGCGACCAATCACAAGCCGCGACGTCACCGCAAGCTATTAACGCGCTCATTTTTAAAAATGAGCGCGTTAATGACTTTCAAAGACGTAGCGGCTTGTGATTGGTCTTTGACTTTGAAAGTCATTACCGCGCTCATTTTTAAAAAATGAGCGCGTTAAGGACCTGCGAATGACGTCACGGCTTGTGATTGGTCGCGTGGCGGTCACATGGGCAGCCCGCGACCAATCAGAAGCCGGGACGTGATTCTCAGGTCCTAAAAGCGCTGATTTTGAACAAAGAAGCCTGCCGGTTACCCGCGCTGAGTTCAGGGGCCGCCGGAGAGGTAAATATATCAATATTTTTTATTTTAATTCTTTATTTTACACATCCCTATGGATCCCAGGGCCTGAAGGAGAGTTTCCTCTCCTTCAGACCCCGGGAACCATGAGAATACCTTCCGATACTTGATGTCCCATTGACTTGTATTGGTATCGGATATCGGTATCGGCGATATCCGATATTTTTCGGGTATCGGCCGATACTATGCGATACCGATACTTTCAAGTATCGGACGGTATCGCTCAACACTAGTGAAGAGACTCAAACAAATCTAAAATAACTGGGAGAAACAAAGAGTCGGTCGCACAGCAGACAAAGACAGGGGGGAAAAGGTCAGGAAATGATGCACAAGGACCAATCAGAAATACAATCACAAGAAAGGGACAAAAGTCAACTTCTTATTAAGTCCCCTCTGGGTCATGGTGTCAAGGGTGACAATCCACCTACACTCACGTTGGGCTAGAATTTGGTTAGGATTGCCACCCCTGATGCCACCATGAATCCTATCAATACCCCTCACCTTCAAGCCGCTGGGGTCAGAACCGTGGAAGAGCCTGAAATGTCTTGCCTGGGCTGCAAGATGTTTGCTTCTCGCAGTTATTTTAGATTTGCTTTAGTCTCTTCACCCTATTTTTATTGTTCCTAATTTTTGGTTGTTTCTCAGTTTTTAGTTTTCACATATTGGTACATGCCTTATGGATTGGCACATGCCTCTCGGAGATGTCGCTTCCCTTTTCTTGTTACATGACAGAGAAAAAAAACACAAAATTGAGCTTAACTTAAGTTGGTATACATGCAGAGGTAAACCGCATGTTTTTTTTTACTTAGTTATATCAGGGTTTTCATTTACTTTTTTCTCTTGTAGGTTTTATTGTTACATGACAGGACTAATGAAGACTGCGATCTGACGATGCTGGGATGATCAAGATGGATTTCACATTTTTGTTTCTATTTATGTATAGATGGTATCACTCACTATGATGTATTTGTATACTGTTATGATGCAATATAATTCCTTTTTTGCACCATGTCACTTTATATTGCTGCACTTTAGGCACTGTATGCACTTTTCGTTTAGCATTCATTACCAACTTTATCTGTACTGGATTCACAAGTCCTTCCTTTGTCATTTCAATTCTGCCCACATATTGGGATTTTCCCATTTGCACACACATATATTTACATAGAATTTTTTACCTTGATAGCTTGAGTTGCACACAGTATAGTTCCATCTTCTTGGCCCACTAGGATATGGCCGCTGCCTGGGTCTTCGCAAAGATGGCTGTCGTTGTGCGCATGCGCACCTTGATTTGTGCACCTCTCATCTTTGCTTGTGGCTATCATATGACGCGATGTGCGCATGCCCATTGACATCACTGGGCGAACTTGTCGCCTGCATGCACACATCGCCCTGACGGTCACAGAGAAAGGAGAACATTTCCGGTGCACGACTTCCGGGATGCGTGCGCCACATGTACCGGCACTTAGGGGCTGTTCTATTTAAATCCCTGGGATACGATACATGACACTCTTCTTGAAGAAGCATCAACGTGAAACACACGTCAATGGGTTCGGCAGGAGGACCCATGGTCAATGCCAGCTATTATGGGTGAGCAATAACAACCTTTGGGGTACTTGTGATTTTTGGGGCCTTTGTATGGGACACACTTTATGTTATTTATCATTAGCCCTTTCCTTGTACCCACTACCATTGTGATGGTGTTACATGCATCTTATTTCCTTGGTGGCTTCTTGTACTCCACGGTGTTTTGTGTTGTTGTATTTAGAACTTTGCACATTTTATTCATACATAGTATGAAATAAAGGGCATTTATTCAAATCAGGTAGGATAATACAAGGCAAAACACATTAAAATTAATACTAGGTAACATAAAGCAATATACTTGAATCAGCAGCAATATGCACTAGATGGCCACTTTATTAGATAGTAGTAGCTCATTGCGCCTCATTAAATCTTTATAGCCACAGCAGTTTATTGTGGCATAAATTCCACCAGGTGTGTAAATCATTCTGCAAGAATATTGGGTCATTAGACAGAATTAATTGTTGCAGTTGCCGCAAATTACATGGAGGTACTGACTTTAATTGATTCGACTTTTCCGCCTCTTTCCAGTGAGATGCTCTTTAGGACTAAGTTCCGGGAACTGGGAAAACCAATGTAGTAATGAATCCTCGCTGTCCTATTCCTAGAAACCAATCCATAACCATATGATCCTTGACTGCTCATTGATCCAATTTCTATATAGGCTCTTAACAGGGTTCGTCTAGAAAACCCCATAAAGTTGGCAGATGTAGAAATATGAGCACTGGCTAATCTAAAAACAATGACCCTGACTATTTGAGCGGTTCAGATTGCTCAGTTTTTCCATCCTAATATGGATTCACGTTGAAACTGATCAATGGAACACATGCTCTTTTCATTTTATGGTGCACACCAAGGTCACATGTCTATTCCAGTACAAGGAAACTCCCTCCATTTGTTAAAAATAAGTCTCTAATTGAGATGGGTGATTTTATTTGAGTGGAATTGATTTGTCCATCTTACGGAGGTTTTGGAATTAGCTGCATGTATTTTGCTGATCCATAGTAGACTGATAAAAATTGAAAAAGCAAAAATAAAAAAACCACATCACCCACCTCTGTGGCTACATCAATTGCTTTTTATCGCCAAGGTGTGCTGATACAACGGGCCTTTTCAAGCTAGGCCTGAACTTCAGGCCACAACCAGGCCTGGGACATATCTGGGCATAAATGTATTAAGGTATTACTGTACATCATGACATCATTACATCACAACCTACAAAGACCTCAGAGTTTTGCGCATGGTGGCAATAGAAAGACACCAGGGGGTCTCTAAAGACCCCTGAGCATAATAAGAGACATTAAATTCATTGATAGTAAATTTGTTGCAAATTAAATTTTCAGGGAAAATTAGCAGAATTTGGTGAATCTGAATCTTGTCAGATTTGAACTCTAGTCCCTAATAAAGTGGCCAATCAGTGTAATTTTCAGGCAGTAAGAAAAACGGGTCAATATATGCAAATATGCTTGTTAGGTGAGCTCAGTAAATGCCACAAGAGATAACAGCTCCATTATCTTGTATATAAGTACTTAAGCCCTTTAACTCCCAAGCCTGTTTTCACCTTAATGACCAAGTCAAATTTTAGAATTCTGACCAGTGTGAATCTATCTATGGATCCCACTGACTCTTACAACTTTTTTTATGACATATTGTACTTCAAAATAGTGGTGACATTTATTCAATAAGGCATGCGTCTATTTGTGAAAAAAAAAAAAATTTGGCAAAAATTTAGAGAATTATGCAGTTTTAGAACTTTCAATTTTGATCCCCTTAAGCCAGAGAGTTATTTCACACAAAATAGTTAATAAATAACAGTTATTATAATTAGGGTTGAGCGAAACGGATCGGACAAATTCTAAAATCGCCGACTTTTGGCAAAGTTGGGTTTCATGAAACCCAACCCAATCCTAGTGTGGGATCGGCCATGAGGTCAGCGATCTTCGCGCCAAAGTCACATTTCGTATGACGCTTTCAGCGCCATTTTTCAGCCAATGAAGGAGGACGCAGATTGTGGGCAGCGTGATGACAGGTCTCGGTCCCCACCATCTTAGAGAAGGGCATGACAGTGATTGGCTTGCTTTCTGCGGCATCACAGGAGCTATAAAGGGGCGTGCATGCCGACCGCCATCTTACTTCTGCCGATCTTAGCATAGGGAGAGGTTGCCGCAGCTGCATCAGAAGAAGGGATATAGATAGGGAGGGAAGATTAAGCCCCGAAACTGCTTGTGCTGTAGCAATTTCCACTGTCCAACAACACCATTTGTTTGCAGGGACAGTGGAGGCTATATTTTTGTGCATCAGCTCTGTAGCTTATTAGGCTGCCTTATAAGGCTCCTTGATAGCTGCATTGCTGTTTGCACGCCGCTGTGCAAACCAACTGCTTTTTTAAAAGAAAAATCCTGTTGCTCCTTTCTGCACAGTTATCTTGTTTATTTGTCCACACTTTTGTGTGCAGCAGTCCTTTTTATTGCTGCCATACTTTTCCTGAGATCATTGTAGGGAGATTGAAATTGTACTACAGTCCTTGTATTTTTTCATATATCTCCCAGCCACTTTCTGCCACTTACATTGTGTTGCTTTATACACTGGGCCTGAGTTTTGGTTGTCTCCCCCTAAAAAAGTGAGATTCAAATTCTCACAAAGTGGATATACTTCTGTCCTGTTAGTTTGTCGTATATCAGCCAGCCACTTTCTACCACTTAGATTGCGTTGTTATATACACTGGGCCTAAGTTGTGGTTCAGTCTCCCCCAAAAAAGGGGAGATTCAAATTTTCACAAGTGGATATACTTCTGTCCTGTTAGTTTGTCGTATATCAGCCAGCCACTTTCAGCCACTTACATTGTGTAGTTTTTTGCACAGGGCATGATTTTTTGTTCAGTCTCCCTCCCAAAAAAGGGAGATTCAAATTATCACAAAGTGGATAGATTTCTGTCCTGTTAGTTTGTCGTATATCAGCCAGCCACTTTATGTTACTTAGATAGCGTTGTTATATACACTGGGCCTAAGTTGTGGTTCAGTCTCCCAAAAAAAAGAGGAAGATTCAAATTCTCAAAAAGTGGATATACTTCTGTCCTGTTAGTTTGTCGTATATCAGCCAGCCACTTTCTGCCACTTAGATTGTGTTGTTATATAAACTGGGCCTAAGTTGTGGTTCAGTCTCCCCCCGAAAAAGGGGAGATTCAAATTCTCACAAGTGGATATACTACTGTCCTGTTAGTTTGTTGTTTATCAGGCAGCCATTTTCAGCCACTTACATTGTGTTGTTTTTTTCCACAGGGTCTGATTTTTTGTTCAGTCTCAACATCTCAACACGTTTATATACACCTTCTACCTTGTTTTACAGTACCATATAACGGTTGTTATTTTGGTTAGATTTTCTAAAAAATGAGGAAGTCAGGTGGAAGAGGCCGTGGGCGATGGTTGCGAGCTGGTACTGATGGTGGTGATGGTGCATCTGGTGGTAGTGGTAAAAGCACAATAGCACCTAAGGCTGGAGGTGTTAAGCCAGCGTCATCGTCTGGCTACACAAGGCCTCGAAGGCTCCCTTATCTGGGAGTAGGAAAACGGCTTTTAAAGCCGGAGCAGCAGGAAAAAGTTTTGGCTTGCCTTGCTGACTCAGCCTCTAGCTCTTTCGCCTCCTCTTTAGAAAGTTCCAAATATAAAAGCAGCAAGTCGTCAGTGGATGCTCCCGGTCAGGAGCAAGACGTTTCCTTGTGTCCTTCACCCAAACCAAAAGTGAAGGATGCGTCAGGCGACACTACAGGTTACTCCATGGAGCTCTTTACACATACCGTGCCTGGGTTAGAACGGGAAATTGTTAATTGCCCATTACAAGATGAATCAGACATGGAGAGCACTGATGCACAGCCACAGCTAGATTATAATGCTGTTCCATTGACTCAGATCACTACATTGCCCTCGCAGTGTACTGAGCCAGAATCTGACCCTGATGGGACTATAGTGTCCCGTCCCGAATGCTGTAGCATCTTACACGGTGACACAGAGGAAGGTGCACATGACATTGAAGAGGAGGTGATAGATGACCCAGTTGTTGACCCAGATTGGATGCTCCCGGTCAGGAGCAAGACGATTCCTTGTGTCCTTCACCCAAACCAAAAGTGAAGGATGCGTCAGGCGACACTACAGGTTACTCCATGGAGCTCTTTACACATACCGTGCCTGGGTTAGAATGGGAAATTGTTAACTGCCCATTACAAGATGAATCGGACATGGAGAGCACTGATGCACAGCCACAGCTAGATTATAATGCTGTTCCATTGACTCAGATCACTACATTGCCCTCGCAGTGTACTGAGCCAGAATATGACCCTGATGAGACTATGGTGCCCCGTCCCGAACGCTGTAGCACCTTACACGGTGACACAGAGGAAGGTGCACATGACATTGAAGAGGAGGTGATAGATGACCCAGTTGTTGACCCAGATTGGCAGCCATTGGGAGGGTGCCACTGCCAGTAGCTCAGAAGCTGAGGAGGATGATCCGCAGCAGCTATCTACATCGCAACAGCTGTCATCTGGCAGGCCCGCATCAGGCCAAAAATGTTTGTCAAAAACAGTTTTAGGACAGCGTGGCCATCCGGTGAAAGTAGCACAGTGTGCAATGCCTGAAAAGGTATTCCATAGTAGGAAGAGTGCAGTGTGGCAATTTTTTAACCAAGATCCGAATGATCAGTCAAAAATTATCTGTAAGAAATGCTCAAAGACCTTTAGCAGAGGGAAGAATCTTCAAAATTTCAAAAAGGAAAAGAAAGTACTCATCCTCTCATCCGCGTACACAGGGTTTGAACACCCACATTGCTAGACTAATCTCGTTAGAGATGATGCCCTACCGGTTGGTTGAAAGCAAAGCTTTCAAAGACCTGATACCCTACTCAGTACCACGCTATGACCTACCCAGTCAACACTTCTTTGCGAGAAAAGCCATCCCAGCCCTCCACCAGCATGTCAAAGACTGCATTGTCCATGCACTGAGGCAATCAGTCAGTAGAAAGGTGCACCTCAGAACAGATGCATGGACCAGTAGGCATGGCCAGGGACGTTACGTTTCCATCACAGCACACTGGGTTAATGTGGAGGATGCAGGGTCCACAGGGGACAGCCATAGTGGGACAGTTCTGCCTAGCCCACGGTCTAGGAAACAGTTGGCTGTAGGCGTTCGCCACCCTCCTCCTCCTCCTCCAGAAGCGAAAGCTCGTCCACAGAGCGCAGTCTCACGACCACTCCATCCGCAGCTGCCAGTGTTGCACACGAGGTGTCCCATTATCGAACAGCTAGTGGTAAGCGTCAGCAGACTGCGTTACAAATGAAGTGTTTGGGCAACAACAGACACACCGCGGAAGTACTGGCCGAGTACTTGCAGCAACAAACTCAGTCATGGCTGGGCAGTGTACATCTTGAGGCAGGCAAGGTAGTCAGTGATAACGGAAGGAATTTTATGGCTGCCATAGCCATTTCAGAACTTAAACACATACCTTGCCTGGCTCACACCTTGAACCTGGTGGTGCAGTGCTTCCTCAAAAATTATCTGGAGTTACCAGCTCTGCTCCTGAAGGTGCGCAGACTTTGCTCGCACATCCGCCGGTCGCTCGTACACTCCAGCCGCATGCTGAACCATCAGCGATCGCTGAATCTTCCCCAGCACCGCCTAATAATCGACGTTGCAACAAGGTGGAACTCCACACTGCACATGCTTCAGAGGCTGTGCGAACAGAGGCGTGCTGTGATTAATTTGTGGGAGGATACACATACACGGGCAGGCAGTTGAATGACAGACATGGAGTTGTCTGGTGTGCAGTGGTCGAAGCTCCAAGACCTATGTCAAGTCCTTTAGTGTTTTGAGGAATGCACATGGCTGGTAAGTGCAGACGACGCCATCATAAGCATGAGCATCCCACTAATGCGTCTGCTGATGCAATGTTTGACGCACATTAAGGAGCTGGCGTCTGCAGCCGAGGAGGAGGGAAGCCTTGATGACAGTCAGCCATTGTCTGCTCAGGGAACTCTCTTGGACGAGGTGGCGGACGAAGAGGAGGAGGAGGAGGAGGATGGGGATGAATATTTATGGGAGGAGGATGCTTCTCAGGGGGCAATAAAAACTGGTGGCGTTGCAAGGTCAGGTACAGGGTTATTGCGGGACACAAGTGATGTTGATTTGCAAGAAAATGCTCCTCAACCCAGCACAAGCAGTGAATTGACACCTGGAATATTGGCCCACATGGCTGAGTATGCCTTGCGTATCCTAAAAAGGGACCCCCGCATTATCAAAATGATGACCGATGACGATTACTGATTGGCCTGCCTCCTGGATCCACGATATAAAGGAAAATTACAAAATATCATGCCACATGAGAACCTTGAGCAAATATTGGCTACCTGACACTAACTTTGACCAAATTCAGGATAAAATACTGTGGGATTTCTCAATTTCTATGGTAAATTTTTACTGTCCCTAATCTAGTCCTATCAACTAATCTAAATTCTTATTTTTTATTTTTCCCACTTTACTATCTGACACTAGCCCTGACTAGGGTTGAGCGAAACAGATTGGCACTTTTCAAAAGTCGCCGACTTTTAGCAAAGTCGGGTTTCGTGATACCCGACTCGATCCCACTCTGGGATCGGGTCGGCGGTCGGCGATCTGTACTGCAAAGTCGGGTTTCGTATATATATATATATATATATATATATATATGTCATAGAGACACATATATATATATATTTACTTCAGCGCGATAATGTTGAAAAGCCGGTAGTTCAATTGCCGGCTTTTCATTTCTCCTGCCTAAACCCGACATGATATGAGACATGGTTTACATACAGTAAACCATGTCATATCCCCCTTTTTTTGCATATTACACACTACTAATGTTAGTAGTGTGTATGTGCAAAATTTCGGCGCTCTAGCTATTAAATTTAAGGGTTAAATTGCTGAAAAAATTGGCATGGGCTCCCGCGCAATTTTCTCCGCCAGAGTAGTAAAGTCAGTGACTGAGGGCAGATATTAATAGCCTGGAGAGGGTCCATGGTTATTGGCCCCCCCTGGCTAAAAACATCTGCCCCCAGCCACCCCAGAAAAGGCACATCTGTAAAATGCGCCTATTCTGGCACTTGGCCACTCTCTTCCCATTCCCGTGTAGTGGTGGGATATGGGGTAATGAAGGGTTAATGTCACCTTGCTATTGTAAGGTGACATTAAGCCAGATTACTAATGAAGAGGCGTAAATTCTGACACCTATCCATTATTAATCCAATTGTATGAAAGGGTTAAAAAAAACACACACACATTATTAAAAAGTATTTTAATGAAATAAACATACAGGTTGTTTTAATATTTTATTGCTCGCTCAATCCACCTGAAGACCCTCGTTCTGTAACAAATTAAAAATAATAAACCAACAATATACATACCTTCCGTTGATCTGTAACGTCCCACGCTGTAAATCCATCTGAAGGGGTTAAAATATTTTACAGCCAGGAGCTCTGCTAATGCAGCTGTGCTCGTGTCTGTAAACCCCAGCGAATGAAGGTAATGTAGGTCAATGACCTGTAATTACCTTCATTCGCGGTGATGCGCCCCCTGCTGGATGTCCCTCGAGCGTGGGAAAAGTTCCCAGACTCGAGGTCATATGAGGACATCCAACAGGGGGCGCATCACCGCGAATGAAGATAACTATAGGTCATTGCCCTACATTACCTTCATTCGCTAGGGTTTACAGCCACGAGCACAGCTGCATTAGCAGAGCTCCTGGCTGTAAAATATTTTAACCCCTTCAGATGGATTTACAGCGTGGGACGTGACAGATCATCGGAAGGTATGTATATTGTTGGTTTATTATTTTTAATTTGTTACAGAACGAGGGTCTTCAGGTGGATTGAGAGGACAATAAAATATTAAAACAACCTGTGTGTTTATTTCATTAAAATACTTTTTAATAATGTGTGTGTGTTTTTTTAACCATTTAATGCAATTGGATTAATAATGGATAGGTGTTAGAATTGATGCCTCTCCATTATTAATCTGGCTTAATGTCACCTTACAATAGCAAGGTGACATTAACCCTTCATTACCCCATATCCCACTGCTACACGGGAGTGGGAAGAGAGTGGCCAAGTGCCAGAATAGGCGCATCTTCCAGATGTGCCTTTTCTGGGGTGGCTGGGGGCAGATGTTTTTAGCCAGGGGGGGCCAAAAACCGTGGACCCTCTCTAGGCTATTAATATCTGCCCTCAGTCACTTGCTTTACCACTCTGGTGGAGAAAATTGCGCAGGAGCCCACGCCAATTTTTTTAGCGATTTAACTCTTAAATTGTTGAAAGCTATTAAATTTAAGGGTTAAAGGCAATTTAAGGGTTAAATCGCTGAAAAAATTGGCGTGGACTTTTACATTGATCACTTATCCTTAGGCTAGGTCATAATTGTTTGCTTGGCCACTGGCCGGAAGTACTCGCTTGTGGAGCTGGCCATCTTCTGCTAGTGGCCGCCGCAGGGTACTACACATCCTCCTCCTATTGATTTGAATAATAGGTGTAAGTGCAGTACCAAACTTCGACCAGAAGACAGAGCAGAAGACGGAGTAGTTCGGCAATTTAGTTCTTCCTCAATTGCTGAGGATAGGTCATCAATGTAAAAGTAGGGGACAACCACTTTATGTACTTATATACAAGTTGACAAGCTGGTATCACTTGTGGTATTTACTCTATTCATATAACAATCATATTTGAGATATGTTGATCAGTTTTTCTAACAGCTAGAAATTACACTGATTGGACACTTTATTAGGGACTAGAGATAAGCAGATCTGACAAGACTCAGATTCACGAAATTCTGCAACTTTTACTTGAAAAATTTGATTTGCGACAACTTTAGTATCAATGAATTGAATGTCTCTTATTATGCTCAGGGGTCTATATGGACCCTATGGTGTCTTCCTGTTGCCACCATGAACAAACAACAGAGTAAGGTTGTGATATCTTTGTAAAGTTGTGATGTCATGATCAGAGATAGGCGAACACCTGGATCTTCAGGTCCGGCGGGTTCGGCCGAACAGTTACAAAAAGTTCGGGTTCGGGTACCAGAACAGTGCCCGAACCTGAACCCGACCCCGGACCCCATTCATTGAATGGGAGGCCCAAACATCCAGTGTTTACTGCAATGTTATGTGCATGACAGCGCAGCAAACACAGCTTCTGATCGGCGGTGAAATCATCCCCGCTGGTCAGAGAGCCGCGGTTCCCATGCTGTCAAAAGACAGCATGAGCCCTCAGCTGTGATCAGAGGTATAAAGTTTATATACCAGCGAACAAAAAGTCAGTCTTGATGAATTAGGGCTTTAAACTACACATCAGATTTCTTTTACGGACAGAATTCTGCCTCTAGCCTGCATCTATCAGTGAGCCAATAGCAGCAGATGATCTAAAATCTTTAGTTTTCACGTACTATTGAGGGAAAGTCTTACAAAGTCCATGTGTGTAGAATGTTCAGGGGGTTACTCCCTAAACCATGCTGTATATGTTGTTTGACGTTACATTCGTTACCTCAATTGTATCCGAAATTCTGAACATTTGTGCAATGAAAAAGTCATAGGATGCATGTTCGCCCCCTGGGAGGGTGACTTCCCATAATTGCAGACATAGAAAAAGGACGTGGGAGCTGCTTGCCTGCATGACATACTTCCTGTATCCAGTTAAGTCTGTAAATCCACTTATAACATTACTGGTGGCTCATTATTTCAGAAAAGCAAAATATGACCCACAATTATACACAATGTTACATTTAATGTTCTGCAGCAATTATAAGGATTCCGGATTATTTGTCCCGTAATTTGTGCCTGCGTCATTTATTTTGAAGGCTGGTTACTAACGTCGAAGTATTTATTCAGCTCCTGATTTATAACAAGACTGTCGTCCTGTGCTACTTAAAGATGAGCTAATAAATATTTATATCGTACATTGATTTGCAGAAACACAGGTTTCTCAATTTTGAAAGAACTATACAGAAATAGTATTTTTTTTTTATTCCCGTGCACATAAGTAGTCAGTTACATCAGCACAGGCGAGAATGATCTAATTCTACATACGTAAGAGCTTAGTTTGACATCAGCTGCTGTGGCAAAGAAAAAAGCGTTTCTCTGCTTTGACAGGCTGTCATGTGAAAGCCTACAATATGACACACACCACAGGAAACAGTGCGGTAGGAGACACCTAGAAAATATTTTAAGAAAATATTTTTCAAACAACTTACTGAAGCTGTTAGTCCCATACCTTAGCTCTAGGAAGTCACTTATTAAGAATCAACACCAGGCGTGCCAAGCTAAGCTTTTGCTTTTGGTAATTTTCCAAATGAATATTCAGGGCCCAGTCTCAGCCTTGTTTTCAGGGAAGTACATGCCTGGAATGTTAGCAAGTTATTCGATGGAAAAAACTGCCCACAACAGACCCAATGTTGATCACATTAATGCATTTGAGTGGGTATAGAGTGCAAATGATTGAAAGTGCTTCCAGATCTCGGTTGCTGAGGACAAAGCACGCTCTGTTCTCTGATCTGATGGTCATTTTATTCAGCAGAGGATGTGGTGCAGGAAAGGGAATGGTGCCAATCACTCTCTAATGCTTCCAAACAGGACCTAGGCCTAGCTCTTTGGATACTGATGAGTGGGAAATGAAACACAGATGGGTCAGATGGGTAAGGAGAAGGGGATTACAGGTCAGGGCAAAGAGTTGGAATAAATTAAGTGCTTATGAGGTACAGAATGGTGCATTGTTGAAGTGAATGGACAGTAAAAAACAATTTCAGCATTGTCGCATGCAGTGAGCAGACAAGCCTCCTCTCTTCTCAAGCCACTGTAGTCCATCACATCCTCATTATTTCATGCTGAACGTATGAATTACTTTTTTCAAGTTCTAGCACTTCATGTCTAAGAAATTCTATGGCATACGAAAAAGCCACCATTGCGGTAAACACTTAAGAATAAATTTGTTAAAGCATGATTGTATTCTTTCAAAGACTCTATGGTAGTTAGCTTTTTGGTTCCTCGGAGACCATGAAAGAATGTGGCAGCATCACTAGTAAAGTGAGGTAAACCGCGCAAAACTATGAAGTCATGGTATGGGTGTAAAACATAATGATAGCTGAACTTGTTAGATTAATTATAAAATCAAATTTTATGTATCGTGTCTTTTATACCCCTGTAATTGAGTATCTAGCCTCATGGAAGATCTTACTAGTGTTCTGTTTTTCTTCCTGATGCTTCTGCACACAGTGGATGATATCAGACATTTTTTTGTATGGAGATGTTAGGCGCTTTTACACATTTGGCTGTTTGGTGAGCTACAACTATAAGTTCCAGTAACTCAGTTCTACCAATAAGCAAATAGTTAGACCCTTACTGTTATACATAACATATATCGCTTTCTACTGATCATAGCACATATATTCAGATTCTATCATTTCTATACACATTACCAATAAGATTGCCCCTTTGATTGTTTCCTCACAAACGTATGATGTAAACATGATGTTTCCTTGGTACATACATAGTTAACCGATGACGCAATGAAGGAAGAGAAGGAGGATTACAGAAAGCTGTAGATGATAATGGTTAGGATGAAAATGACCAGGTACTATTGATGAGCGAATGTGCTCGTTACTCGAGTTTTCTGAGCATGCCCGGGTGTTCTCCAAGAATTTTGGGCGAGCGAGTAGATTATGTTTGAGTCCCTGCAGCTGCATGATTTGCGGCTGCTAGACAGCCTGAATACATGTGTGGATTCCCTAACAAACAGACAATCCCTGCATTTGTTCAGGTTATCTAAAAGCTGCAAATCATGCAGCTGCAGAGACAAAAGCTTAATCTACGAGCAAGCCCAAAATACTAGGAGAACACCCGATCATGCTTGGAAAACTCGAGTAACGAGCACACTTTCTTATCACTACCAGGCACTACTTAAGCATGCAGCATGGCTACCATAAATATGATCATGAGAAGAAGGAGGACATCTTTGGCATTGCTCATAATGCACAGTTTGCTGTTCACATGTGAGCAGGTGATGCCATTTCATGTGCTGGTGGAGAGCCATAGTTCTTAGTTGATTTGTGACGGCATGCTGCTTTTCTGGCTGCAGAACCTGCACACTGCAATAGATTGGTATTCTGGATAGCAACATGGAAAAAAGCTAACATACAGCACTGTTTTCCATTATAAGGCCGGGATCACACATGCGAGAAACACGTCCGTGTCTTGCATGTGAAATCCAAGCTCTGGCGCCGGCACTGTGGAGCGGAGCGTGCGGCCGCATAGGAACACATGGAGCCGCACGCTCCGCTCCCAAGTGCCAGCGCCAGAGCTTGGATTTCACATGCGAAACACGGACGTGTTTCTCGAATGTGTGATCCCGGCCTAATGGAGATAAAAGTGCCTAGCTCTGCTGATCAGTGGTCAGACGTAAATCGTTCTAAAAATTACAACCTGTCCTGAGGATAGGTGATATAGCTTAATTGAAGTACCCCTTTAAAACCTTGTTATATGCGCATGAACATATGCTTTCAACACTATGTAAAAATATTAAATATCAGATGGTACTCACTTTCCATGGGTCTAGTATCAGCTCCACATGCCAGATCCAATGATTTTCACGTGACCGCAAGTATACAAATTATTTATTGAAACTAGCAAGCGGAGCATAAGGCTAATGGAGTCTGCATTACACACCACTAAGATTTGGCAAGCTCCAGGGATATCAAAAATGTCCTCAATGGTTGACAATTCCTTTAAGATAAGAACAGATAACCTTATTTTAGCTTGTTATAGCAATACAGCCTTTACTACAGGTTACAGTAACTATCAATTAAAGGAGTTTTCCACTTTCAGGATTCTACCCTGAATTGTTGGATAGAACACTTGTTCTCAATTATTGGCCCACGTAAACATGCCATTTAATTGCTAGGCCGAAAGCGTTGCTAGGCTGAAATCTTCTAATATGAATGAATCATTAGATATGTGAAAAGTATTTAGGCCCCACACACAAAAGTATAATGCTGGTCGAATCTTATGATATTGATGGTTTTGATCGACAGTCTATTGGCTATGTGTTACAGAGAATTACTGACGATTCAACATAATCTCAGTGGGTCTTTGGCTCTGTAGTACTGATTCTAATAAATCCAAGCAATACAGACTTTCTATGTGCAGGGACCAGCTCACTGTACAGCATGTCTCCTTGTAAATAGTACTCTCTCCTGTCTTGGTGTCTGCCTCTATAGGCGTAGAGGCATTGTACGTCATCTGCTGGGGATCCTTTTGGGAATAGGATGCCCTGGGCAATTACTCAATTCACTCCGTTACCCCACCAATGTTGGCCCTGTTAATGGACCTACCCTTTAGTTTTACTGGCATCACCTCCGCATTGCATCAATTTGACAGTTGTCTTGGTGTGGGAAATGTCCTGAGCCTGTTTAAATAGGTCAACAATCAGGAGCATGCATTCCTACGAATGCCGATTATTGGCTTTTCTAAATGGGCAATTATTAAAAAAAAAGAGAGCAATTCCAATTAGTGTTGAGATCTATGAACTATGAATCACTAGATTAAACTGTACTGTATGTAATTATATGTCCCATAAGCACCAATATAGAACCACTATATGGTCCTCGTATCATTTTAATATTGGTCTTTGTGAAATGTTTTCTATGCAGTGCCAGATGGTGGATATGATCTGGTATGATTATTTAGTAATATTCTTAATTTGGTCTCAGTATAGCAGGTTTTGTTTTATAATAATACGATGGTACTATTATTTATTATTATAGCGCCATTTATTCCCCGACACTTTAGATGTGAAATGGGGTATACATAATAAAAAACAAGCACAATAATCCTGAAACAATGCGCGTAACCAACTGGTACATGAGAAGAAAGGACCCTGCCTACGAGGGCTCACAGTCTATAAGAGATAAGTGAGGATACAGTGGGGAAGGGTAGAGCTGGATGTGCAGTGGTATAGTGTAACGATGCTTATTGCAGGTTGTAGGTTTGTTGGAAGAGGTAAGTTTTTAGGTTCTTTTTAAAGGCTTTCGTGGTAGATGAGAGTCTGGTATGTTGGGGTAGAGAGTTCCAGGATAGGGGGATTGCATGGGAAAAATGTTGTATGCTATTGTAGGAAAGGGAAACAAGAGGGAAGTAAAGAAGGAGGTCTTATGGGGATCGGAGGTTGTGTGTAGGTACGGTCTCAGATGTATGGAGGAGACAGGTTGTGGATGGCTTGTTGTGGTCAGGGTTTTGAACTGAAGGATCTGGGCAATGCTGAGCCAGTGAAGGGATTAGCAGAGAGGAGAAGCTGGGAAATGGCAGGGAACTGATTGATTAGTCAGGTAGCAGAGTTGAGGATAGATTGGAGGGGTGCAAGCGTGTTAGAAGGGAGGCCACAGAGCAGGAGGTTACAGTAGTCAATGCAGAAGATGATGAGCGCATGCACTAGTGTTTTTGCAGATTCTTGGTTAAGGTATGTAGCAATAAGGGAAATAATTTTGAGTTGAAATCGACGGGAGATGCAAAGGGCTTGGATATGTGATTTGAGTGAGAAAGCAAGGGTTACGCCGAGGAAGTGAGTTTGTGGGACTGGGAAGAATGAGCAGCCATTGTCTTTGATGGATAGGTCTTTAGGGGGTTTGAATGAGATGGGGTAAAGATGATGAGTTTTGTTTTGTCCATGTTGAGTTTTAGAGATCGAGCAGAGAAGGATGAAATAGCAGACACATATTGTGGAATTCTGTTAGTAAGGAGGTGATATCAGATCCAGAGAAGTAGATCTGTGTGTCATCAGCATAGAGTCCGTGGGACTCTATGAGCTGTCCAAGGCTGAAAGTGTATATTGAGAGGAGCAGGAGTCCTAGAACTGAACCTTACGGGACACCTACATATAGGAGGCGAGTTGAGGAGGTGGTGGGTGAGTGGAAGAAGCTGAATGTCCAGTCTGTTAGATATGAAGAGATCCAAGATAGGGCTAAGTCTGTGATGCCAACAGATGAGAGAATCTGTAGTAAGAGGGAATGGTCCACTAGCAACAATGCATTAAACTGCAATAACGGACGATCAAAAGATCATATCTACAGCATGGTATCAATAAAAACGTCAGCTTGGCATGCAAAAAATAAGCCATCACCCAGCCCTAGATGTCAAAAAAATGGAGACGCTGAAGTCGCCGACACTGACAGCGGGCATGATGACGTCACTGCCCGGCACCCGCGGTCCGGAGATCAGCGGGAGCACTGCAGCGCAGAAACCAGAAAGAAGAGAGGTGAGAATTTATTTATTTTTTACGGGTGCTGCCTTATTACAGGGTCTGCCTATGGGGGTGCCGCCTTATTACATGGCCTGCCTATGGGGTTGCCGCCTTATTACAGGGCCTGCCTATGGGGGTGCCGCCTTATTACAGGATCTGCCTATGGGGGTGCTACCTTATTTCAGGGTCTGCCACCTTATTACAGGGTCTGCCTATGGGGTACCACCTTATTACAGGGTCTGCCTATGGGAGTCCATCCTATTACAGGGTCTGCCGCCTTATTACAGGGTCTGACTATGGGGGTGCCGCCTTATTACAGGGTCTGACTATGGGGGTACCACCTTATTACAGGGTCTGCCAATGGGGGTGCTGCCTTATTACAGGATCTGCCTATGGGGGTGCAGCCTTATTACAGGGTCTGCCTATGAGGGTGCTGCCTTATTACAGGGCTTGCCTATGGGGGTGCCACCTTATTACAGGGTCTGCCACCTTATTACAGGGTCTGCCTATGGGGGTGTCGCCTTATTACAGGGTCTGCCTATGGGATGCTGCCTTATTACAGGGTCTGCCACCTTATTGGAGCGTCTGACTATGGGGGTACTGCCTTAATACAGGGTCTGCCGCCTTATTACAGGGTCTGACTATGGGGGTGCTGCCTTATTACATGGTCTGCTGCCTTATTACAGGGTCTGCCGCCTTATTACAGGGTCTGCCTATGGGGGTGCCGCCTTATTACAGGGTCTGCCTATGGGGGTGCTGCCTTATTACAGGGTCTGCCACCTTATTACAGGGTCTGACTATGGAGGTGCTGCTTTATTACATGGCCTGCCGCCTTATTACAGGGCCTGCCACCTTATTACAGGGTCTGACTATGGAGGTGCTGCTTTATTACATGGCCTGCCGCCTTATTACAGGGTCTGCCGCCTTATTACAGGGTCTGACTATTTGGGTGCTGCCTTATTACAGGGTCTGCCTATGGGGGTGCTGCCTTATTACAGAGTCTACCTATGGGGCTGCTGCCTTATTACATGGTCTCCCACCTTATTACAGAGTCTGACTATGGGCTACTGCCTTAATACAGGGTCTACCGCCTTATTATTGGGTCTGACTATGGGTGTGCTGCCTTATTACAGAGTCTGCCACCTTATTGCAGTGTCTGACTATGGGGGTGCCGCCTTATTACAGGGTCTGCCTATGGGGGTGTCGCCTTATTACAAGGTGTGCCTAAGGGGGTGTTGCCTTACTACATGGTCTGCCACCTTATTAGAGGGTCTGACTATGGGGTACTGCCTTATTATAGGGTCTGCCACCTTATTACAGGGTCTGACTATGTGGGTGCTGCCTTATTGCAGGGTCTGCCTATAGGGGTGTTGCCTTATTACAGGGTCTGACTATGTGGGTGCTGCCTTATTGCAGGGTCTGCCTATGGGGGTGTTGCCTTATTACAGGGTTTGCCACCTTATTACAGGGTCTGACTATGGAGGCTGCCTTATCACAGAGTCTGAATATGGGGGTACTTCCTTATTACAGGGTCTGACTATGGGGGCTGCCTTATTACAGGGTCTGACTATGGGGACTGCCTTATTAGAGGGTCTAACTATGGGGGCTGCCTTATTACAGGGTCTGACTATGGGGGCTGCCTTATTATAGGATTTGACTTTGGGGTGCTGCCTTATTACAGAGTCTTACCATGGGGGCTGCCTTATTACAGGGTCTGACTATGGGGGCTGCCTTATTACAGGGTCTGACTATGGGGCTGCCTTAGTACTGGGTCTGCCTATGGGGGTGCTGCCTTATTACAGTGTCTGCCTATGGGGGCTGCCTTATGCTATAGAGTCTGCCTATGGGGGCTGCCTTATGCTACAGATTCTGCCTATGGGGAGTGCATTATACTACAGTATATTGTGGACTATTTGGTGTATTATGCTACACACTTAGTGACGGAGCCAAATTTTTGAAAATCTGACCAGTGTCATTTTATGTGGCAATAACTCTGCAATGCTTCAACAAATCCCAGTGATTTTGAGATTGTTTTTTCATGACACATTATACTTTATGATAATGGTAAATTTAGGTCAATATGTTTTGTGTTTATTTATAAAAAATACCACAAATTTGAGAAAAATGTTAAAAAATTACCAATTTTCAAAGTTTGAATGATTATCCCTTTAATCCAGATGGTCATACCACAGCAAACCATTAATAAATAACATTTCCCTTATGTCGACTTTACATCAGCACCATGTTATTTTATTTTGTTAGCATTTTATGAGGTTTAAAAATGTAGCAGCAATTTTTCATTTTTTCAAGGAAATTTACAACATTTATTTTTTTAGGGAACTATCGATGTTTGAAGTGATTTTAGGGGTTTCATATATTGGGAAACGCCCGAACGTGATACCATTTTAAAAACAGCACCCCCTGAAATATTGAAAACTGCTTTCAGGTAGTTTATTAACCCATCAGGTGCTTTACAGGAATTAATGCAAAGTGGTATGACAGAAATGAAAATGTGTATTTTTACCACCTAAATGTCGCTAACTTCTGAACAGGTTACAACAGCTGTCAGACTCTAAAGGTACCGTTACACTGAACGACTTACCAACGATCACGACCAGTGATACGACCTGGCCGTGATCGTTGGTAAGTCGTTGTGTGGTCGCTGGGGAGCTGTCACACAGACAGCTCTCCCAGCGACCAACGATCAGGGGAAAGACTTCGGCATCGTTGAAACTGTCTTCAACGATGCCGAAGTCCCCGGGTAACCAGGGTAAATATCGTGTTACTAAGAGCAGGGCCGCACTTAGTAACCCGATATTTACCCTGGTTACCATTGTAAAAGTTTAAAAAAAAAAAAAGTACATACTCACATTCCGATGTCTGTCACGTCCCCCGGCGTCCACTGTGTGAGCGCCGGCCGGCCATAAAGCAGAGCACAGCGGTGACATCATGACGTCATTGTTGGAGCCATCAAACAGTTTGAATGCTACTAAGAGGTCAGTATACTGTGGGGGTGGTACTATACAGTGAGGGGGCATTATACTGTGTATAACAGAGCATCATACTGTGTATAGGGGAGAGCTGTACAGGGGGGAGACTCGGGATATTATTAAATGTTAAGTGGGCACTTATTGCTATAGGGGAACTCAGGTTACTGTGACTATCAAAGGTACACAAAGGGCATTATTACTTTCTAGGGGGCAAAATGTGGGCACTGTTTTCTAGGGCACTTGCATCCGGCAGTACTATATTATAGAGGGGTGCTTTAGAATTTAGAAGGCACAAAGAACCACACAGCAGGTGCAGTAATAGGGTCACATTCAACAGCAGCGGCTCAGTATTGGGGTATCAGGTGCAGTAATAGGGACACATACGGCAGCAGCGGCTCAGTATTGGGGTATCAGGTGCAGTAATAGGGTCACATACGGCAGTAGCGGCTCAGTATTGGGGTATCAGGTGCAGTAATAGGGTAACATACTGTACGGCAGCGGCTCAGTATTGGGGTATCAGGGGCAGTAATAGGGACACATACGACAGCAGTGGCTCAGTATTGCGGTATCAGGTGCAGTAATAGGGACACATACGGCAGCAGCGGCTCAGTATTGTATTGGGGTATCAGGTGCAGTAATAGGGACACATACGGCAGCAGCAGCTCAGTATTGGGGTATCAGGTGCAGTAATAGGATCACATACGGCAGCGGCTCAGTATTGGGGTATCAGGTGCAGTAATAGGGTAACATACTGTATGGCAGCGGCTCAGTATTGGTGTATCAGGGGCAGTTATAGGGAGACATACGACAGCAGCGGCTCAGTATTGGGGTATCAGGTGCAGTAACAGGGACACATATGGCAGCAGCGGCTCAGTATTGGGGTATCAGGTGCACTAATAGGGACACATATGGCAGCAGCGGCTCAGTATTGGGGTATCAGGGGCAGTAAATGGGACACATACAGCAGCAGCGGCTCAGTATTGGGGTATCAGGTGCAGTAATAGGGACACATACGGCAGCAGCGACTCAGTATTGGGGTATCAGGGGCAGTAATAGGGACACATGGCAGCAGCGGCTCAGTATTGGGGTATCAGGTGCAGTAATAGGGACACATACGGCAGCAGCGCCTCAGTATTGGGGTATCAGGGGCAGTAATAGGGACACATATGGCAGCAGCGGCTCATTATTGGGGTATCAGGTGCAGTAATAGGGACACATACGGCAGCAGCGGCTCAGTATTGGGGTATTAGGGGCAATAATAGGGACACATACGGCAGCAGCGGCTCAGTATTGGAGTATCAGGGGCAGTAATAGGGACACATACAGCAGCGGCTCAGTATTGGGGTATCAGGTGTAGTAATAGGGACACATACGGCAGCAGCGGCTCAGTATTGGAGTATCAGGGGCAGTAATAGGGACATATACGGCAGCAGTGACTCAGTATTGGGGTATCAGGGGCAGTAATAGGGACATATATGGCAACAGCGGCTCAGTATTGGGGTATCAGGTGCAGTAATAGGGTCACATACTGCAGCAGTGGCTCAGCATTGGGGTATCAGGTGCAGTAATAGGGACACATACGGCAGCAGCGACTCAGTATTGGGGTATCAGGGGCAGTAATAGGGACACACGGCAGCAGCGACTCAGTATTGGGGTATCAGGGGCAGTAATAGGGACACATATGGCAGCAGCGGCTCAGTATTGGGGTATCAGGTGCAGTAATAGGGTCACATACTGCAGCAGCGGCTCAGCATTGGGGTATCAGGTGCAGTAATAGGGACACATACGGCAGCAGCGGCTCAGTATTGGGGTATCAGGGGAAGTAATTGGGACACATATGGCAGCAGCGGCTCAGTATTGGGGTATCAGGTGCAGTAATAGGGACACATACGGCAGCAGCTGCTCAGTATTGGGGTATCAGGTGCAGTAATAGGGTCACATACGGCAGCAGCCGCTCAGTATTGGAGTATCAGGTGCAGTAATAGGGACACATACGGCAGCAGCAGCTCAGTATTGGGGTATCAGGGGCAGTAATAGGGACACATATGGCAGCAGCGGCTCAGTATTGGGGTATCAGGTGCAGTAATAGGGTCACATACAGCAGCAGCGGCTCAGCATTGGGGTATCAGGTGCAGTAATAGGGACACATACGGCAGCAGCGGCTCAGTTTTGGGGTATCAGCAGGATGAGGAGTTTGTGCAGGTTGGGAATAGATGATGATGGGGCTGGAATGTGAGAAGTGAAATGTGTCTTTGGTGTATTCTCTGCAGGTGAGTTGTTGCTGGAAGAAGTCATCATGTCAGTCTGGGCCAGATGGAAAAGACAGGAAAAGTGTACTATTCCACGAGAAAGGACTTCAGTGGTAAGACATTATCTGTAACTATGCTGTGATCTCTTATATGTTCTGTAGGACTGGTATCTATCACTGACCATATGGCGGTAATATCCATGTTGTCGTTATATAGAGATTATCTTCAGTAATAGCGCGGTCATCTGCTGAGGTTCTCCTTCACTATTAGGGCACGTCGCCGAGTTGTAATCAAGATTACCTGGTTAGGGGCCCACTCAGAAGCTTTGCCCCCCTGAAGCAAAATCCTAGCTACGCCTCTGCAGTGAGTCCATTGGAAAAATTTTCAAATGCTGACGGAATGGAGAAGATAGAGATTTTTTTCCCCCCATCTTCTCATCAGAGAAAATTAGGTCACACTATGATCACACTCTGATCAGAATGTGATTAGCATAATTGGCCCAATTCCCTCGGATGAGAGAAAGCATGGTGGTGTGATCCTACCTGTATTTTTTGCTCAGTCAAAATATGCAGCATCAAAATGTCACCAAGAACTTATCGTGGGAACTTAAGGATACAACTGCTAGTTTATTATTATATTATTCATTAGTTTGTCCATAATTCTGGCAAATATATCAATCAGACCACATACACTATGAGTAATCAATGAATCAATAAATTTATATAGGTAATTCCAAAGAGTTCGCTTAATTTTTCTCTCCACATTGTTGGTGTTAACTCAATAAACGACATGGACGATCCAAATCTTTGTGTAATATTGTTTTTTTTTCAGATCGCGCTTGTCCATAATTGTAGGAGAAATAATGGCAGGCACACCGGCTAAATATATGTAGATACTCAGTGGTAGAGAGTAGCATAAATCATGGAATAGGATGGCACTCAAATGAGTTGATGTAAAATTTAATTGAAAAAGGTGCAGCAATAATCTGTACAGGAAAAAGACCAGCATTTCAGTCCGTAGACCTTAATCACAGCCTAAAAGAAATACAAACGAATACAAAAATCAACCATAATTGTGGTATAGCGGCTAATCAAGCCACATACTGTATATATGAATGCAGAGATCTCGGTAATTACACTTACTTTTTTGTCATTATGTTGCCAATGCAAAAATTGTTACAGAGCGATCGTGTTAGAGCAGTCCTTTACTATTAGATCTGTGGGGATCTGACCACCCATTGATAAATAGTGAGAAGAAGGCTGTTTTGTTTTGGAGAATCTTGAGTCCTTTTCATTATTTACCATAAAAAATGATGATTTCAGATATGCTGTTGGCACGTTACTACTTATTTTGTCACTAGTGGGTAACAACATTGGTTATATGGCTAGGAGATAAGTCACCTGTGTTTTCTTCTGCACTTATTGCTGGGCCTGTTTAATTAGTGAATGTAAGTCCCCCAAGTCAGAGCCTGGTTATTACTTTTTTGTCTCCTCCTCATAGTTTGCCTTCTCTCTGCGCTCTCTTTTATTTTATCTCACTCTTCCCTGTGTCTCTCTCCTCTTTGTATTCTGAGACTTGGTGCAGACAATCACCTTCTTTCCCAGACAATATTAATTTTATTTAGAGGAAATGACTATGGAATTAGACTAGAAACTAAATTAAACGGATGCAAAATAATTAATGTTCATATAAGAGAAATATTCTTTTTTTCATAAAAGCCAGCAGATGCACACTATTCATCTGATTCCTTTTATTAACCCATCAGCCCTATTGGAACACAATGGGATGAGTGCACTTCCGTGAACGCTGATTTATCTCCTGCATTCAAGCTATGAATAACACTCTAATTTTGCTTGCTTCATTACACTAGAACAATCTGCGTAGGGAAATCTCTGCTTCCAAAGATTTCACTTGGCCTCAATTATAAAACCTTCTGCCTCACCTATTTTCTTTTGATTTGATTGGTAAATTTGTCAACTATGGGCTGAACATGGAAATTTCAATAGCCGATTTTACTGTATCAAATTAAACCAAATACATAATTGGTATAGTAATGTTAAACAAGTTTTTTAAAGTTTAGAAATATTCCTGGCCCCCATCTGCATTTTGTTAAAAAAAAAAAAGCGCACATCGTCCCTGCGTCCACCGCTAAGTCTTCTGCTGTTCCCCGCTGTCTGTTATTGTCAGCAGTGCTGACATTACACTAAAAGAGCTGCAGTTAATACCTGAGCTGAGCTAGTCTGTCCAAGGTTTCATCTCTTGCTGCTCAGAACCGCTGAGCTCAGTTATTGCCTGCAGCGCTTTCAACGTGCTAGTGTAACACCCCAGGAAGCCGGTTGTTACAGTGGTGTTGCCTTCCTTTGGGGGAGGGTGATGCCATGCCTGCAAGCGACAAAGATGTGGCGAGCAGGGGACAATGAATGAAAGAAAAAAACGCCGTGGGGTCCCCCTCTATTTTAAAACCTACCTGGCAAAACTCACAGGTGCAGGCTGCTACTCTCAGGCTGCAAAGGGGCTATGGATATGGGCCCCCCGGCCTAAAAACAGCAGACTGCAGCTGCCCAGAAAAGGTGCATCTATTAGATGCCCCAATTCTGCAGTTTTGCCTGGTTCTTCTCACTTGCCCTGTAGGGGTGGGCAAGTGGGGTAATGAGGGGTTAATGTCACCTTCCTATTGTAAGGTGACATTAAGTTGGCTTAGTAATGGAGAGGTGTCAATAAGACACCTCTCTATTACTAATCCTATAGTTGTTAAAGGGTTAATCAAACACCACACAGTAAGAAAAAAGTCTTTTAATGAAATAAAACACTGTACACAGTTTTTCCATCTTTATTAGTCTGCCATGCCATTTTAAAGGGAACCTGTCACCCCGGTTTTTCAGTACGAGATAAAAACACTGTTAAATAGGGCCTGAGCTGTGCGTTACTATAGTGTATTTTGTGTACCCTGATTTCACCCCAAGCTGCCAAAATAACTTACCAAAGTCACCGTTTTCACCTGTCAATCAGGCTGGTCAGGTCAGATAGGCGTGGCAACATCGCTGGTTCTTCCCCCAGATCTTGCATATATTTCCGTTGGTGGCGTAGTGGTTTGTGCATGCCCATCTTCTGAATCCATTGGGCAGGAGAAGTAAAAACGCGCAATCGGCGCTATTTCCCTGGTGATCTGTGGGGGCGGCCATCTTTCTGAGGCCGCGCGTACGCATATGGAGTCCTCTGCTGCCCGGGGCTTCAGGAAAATGGCCGCGGGATGCCGCGTGTGCGCAGATGGAGATCGCGTCGGCCATTTTCCTGAAGTTGAGATGCGAACCCGACTTCAGGAAAATAGCCGCCGCGATCTCCATCTGCGCACGCGCGGCATCCCGCGGCCATTTTCCTGAAGCCCCGGGCAGCAGAGGACTCCATATGCGCACGCGCTGCCTCAGGAAGATGGCCGCCCCCACAAATCACCAGGGAAATAGCGCCGATCGCGTGTTTTTACTTCTCCTGCCCAGTGGTTTCAGAAGATGGGCATGCGCAAACCACTACGCCACCAACGGAAATATATGCAAGATCTGGGGGAGGAACCAGCAATGTCGCCACGCCCATCTGACCTGACCAGCCTGATTGACAGGCGAAAACAGCGACGTTGGTAAGTTATTTCGGCAGCATAGGTGGGGAATCAGGGTACACAAAATACACTATAGTAACGCACAGCTCAGGCCCTATTTAACAGTATTTTTATCTCGTACTGAAAAACCGGGGTGACAGGTTCCCTTTAAGCGAAGCCCTCGATCTCCTGTAAAAAAAAGTCAAAATAATGAACCAACAATATACCCATACTTGTCCGTCGCACAGAAAGTGCCACACCGTAATCCATATCTAGGGGAGCGTACTGTTTACAACCGGGAGCGGTGCTAATGCATCCGCTCCAGCTATAACCTACTGGGGAATGAATGAAAAGCTGGAAACCTGTCAATCCCATTGTCCACTCCTGCCCCATAAATTGTAGCCTTTTATGCCCAGGAGAGGTGACAAAACAGGACAGGGATGCAACTTTCGAAGGACGCTTTGACGTGACAGTTTGGCACACATATATTGACCAATCTATGCGCTAAGTACCTTCTTTTCTACTGCATTTTTATAGCAATTTTTGCAGATGAATATATATTCATTATACAGAGCTTTTTTTACCTTTTTCCCATTTTCTATGGCAGTAATGCATCTTCAATGTTCTAGAGCAATCATTCTTGGTAAATCATTGAGCAATCTTTATCGTTTTTTAACTTATATTTTTTTTTTGTTGGTGTCTATTCACACTAGTTTGGATGTTCTAGTCTTTTTCTCTATTTGTATTAATCCCCTGTTGATACCAGACTGGGGTAGAGCCAGACCAATCTTGTCTTTGGCTGTGGTCCACAGCCAGATCTTCAAAGTATATTTTCTCTGAAATATTCAAGAGATACAGTGGGTGAAATATGTATTGAACACGTCACCACCAGTTTTCTTAGTAAATATATTTCTAAAGTTGCTATTGACATTTAATTCTCAACGGATGTTGGTAACAACCCATCCCATACATAAGGTAAAGAAATCAAACCATTGATTTCCATAAATTAAATTATGTGTAATAATGAGAAAAGACACAGGGAAAAAGTATTGAACACATGAAGAAATAGAGACGCAAAAAGCCATGGAAAGTCATGAAACCAGCTGAAATGTATCAATAATTAGAAAGCAATCCTGCCACTTAGTGAATAATGATATCAGCTGGTCCAACTGATGGCCTATAAAAGAGGTGTCTTATTACCAAGGTGCCACACGAGAGACATCTCATGATGGGCAAAAACAGTGAGATATCTCAAGACCTTCGCAACCTCATTGTTGCAAAACATACTGATGGCATTGGTTACAATAGAAATTCTGGTGCTATTGACAATACTGTATTTACCTTGCTACAGTCATGCAGCTAGGCTCTGATTCATGCAGACTGCAGTTAGGGCATTATAAATCAGATGACAAGTTTCTTAAAAGGGTAAATATAAAACTTTAAGTATGTTTTAGGCAGCAGTTCAGCAATATTTGGAGAAACTAGTCCTGAGACTCAAACCAGCCTCTTAAAAAATGTGCAGAAGTGCTCTGCTAGTCATCAGAGAGTGGCAAAGTGGTGTATGGACCCATAGACTCTTTATGGGTTTGTACATTATTCTGCTCATGTTCCAAAGATTCAATAAGAGCTTTTGCCCCTTGTTTAAGGACCAGTGCGTGTCTCTGGGCACTACTGAATGGTGGTCATACTATCAAAAGTTTTTTAAAAGTTTTGTTACATTTAAAACATCTATGTGATATTAGCAGAACCATAGATGGGCTGATACATTGAAGCCAATGGTAAGGCATGAACATGTATTATGGTATTTCCTTTTATATTATTATTATTATTATTATTACTATTTTACAATCAGCCATCATCCATAGTTTCAGTTTTGCATTCCCAGGTCACATAATTTATCTCAGGCAAGCCATTTGTTCTTATGCATTCAATGAGGCAACCTGGTGAATGAATGAAGGGAGGCTTGGAAGGGATATGGGCACATGTTTTCTTTAATAGGCCTGGGAGAGCAGGGTTATTTTTATCTGAGGATGCTTTTAATTTGATTCAATATGCTTTACCACATGTTCTGCCAGAAGATCAAAAGGACTGGTAACAAACATTTAATCTTTTTATTCTAGGATTGGCACTAAACCCTCATCAAAAAGTGCATGCAGTCAAACAGCTTATCTCCAGTGAACTGTTTCCCCTAATGTGTTCTTAATTATAATCCTACATATTGCTCAGTGTGGCCCATTGAACAATATGGCAGTAATTTCTTTGCAGTCCTCAGTGTTCTTTGAACTGAGGGCTAAAATGGAAACCAGATCAACAGGCTCTGACTGCTGGCAAATCAAGCCAGATACAATCTCTGGATAATGCATTTTTAGCTGTCCTCCAGGAACACACTTTAGCAGACAGCTGGTGACTGTGAAAACAGAAGCAGCATTTACTAGAATAGATGGAAGGAGGCATTTTTCCCAGTAATCACATTAATATATGGAAAACCCTTTCTAAATTTAGGCATTAACATTGCAGGTAATATGATTTGGATACACAACAGGAAGCGCTCCAGTACCACCTCCAGAAATGGAAAATATCTCCATAAAATGAGCTGGAAAATACTTCTTTAGTCTTTTCCAGGTCAAAAGTTGACAAAAAGAATTTTGGTGTACATTTTTTTTAAAGAAATCTTCTGTAAAATAAAAATAAATATATTGCTATAAAGGTTCACAAAGGAAAATATATAGGTCCTGGGATATTATATTGCACCTGCTTGGTAGATCCCTAACACTTATTGTGTGATCAGCTGTTGCAGCGTTACATCACGGCTTGACTACTTGTTGAGGATTGAAAGGAATGCGGAAAGTTAATTATGCCTAAAAGAGGGTCAGCTCTGCATGTGTGGCAAATGACCCTGAACTCAATACCCCACTTAAGGATGGCACTCCAACTGACACAGACTCAGTAAGAATAAATTGGAACAGACGTCTACTCAGCAAAAGATAGGGTCGGACTGGTCATCGGACGAATCTGGCAAGTGTCTGATTGGCCAGTCCGGCCACATTGGCCTGCAATGTTATTTACAGTATGTGCCCTCATGATGCCAACACTGTTAACAGGTGGGCACAGAAACATCAACTTCCTGCTCCACCCACTACTTTCTCCAAAAGGCAAAGGCCTATTAATGACCAAGTTAGTAGATAGAGCACAAAAAAAAAAAAATTATGGGTCGAAAAATGGCGTGTCTTTTTTTTTTACAAATAATTTTTTAAGCCAATAAAATATTAATAAAACTGAACCTGTGTGGTATCTACGTAATTGTAATGGCTCAGAGAATCATGTTGACAGTTAATTTTTAATACACAATTAACCCTGTAAAACAAAATCACAAAAGACAATGGAAGAATAGCATTTTTCACCAATTCACCACCCTTTGAATTTGTTTGGTTTGACTGCCATTATGTGGAATCGCAGAAGGCTGGCAAAATGTTAAATCCTCCCAAAAAAATATACTTCAGATGAGTGGATCTAACTAGATTTGAATTTGCCAAGTCGGATGGATTTTATTGGGAAATTTATTTTGCATATAATTTATTTTCTGCAAATTGAATGTCTCTTGTAATGCTTTATGGTCTGGAGAGATAGCAGAGTATAATAAGCATAAAAAAACTAATAGTTATTTCACCGCTCACCTCTGCTGCTTACTGTCCCTAGTATGGTCCTCAGCTTTTCTTAATGCCTCCTGCTGAAACTTCAGGCATCTTTAAATTTGGTTAAGATGCCGAAGTTTCAGTGCGAGGCAAAAGCAAAAAGAGGTGCCGAGGACTGGATGGAAGAGAGTAAGCAGCTGAGGTGGTCAAAAAGGTTAGCAATAATACATTAGGTTTTTTTGCCGTCCTCCTACTGTTCAGCACAATGGCAGCCAGTCAACCAACTTTTTCCTGAGTTTGCACGTAGCAAATTAAAATGCAGATTTTTGTGAAATTTGAATAAAAATTCAATTCCACTGAAAAAAATGTACTCATCTTTAATTAATACTCACCTTACGCCATGGTGTGCAACAGCAAGGATCGCAGAGACATTACAGACCTAGTTGCACCAGAACTCTCAGTGTAGAGTGAAGAGTGCGAGAGGGTAAGGCTAAAGGTACCGTCACACTAGACTATATCGCTAGCGATCCGTGACGTTGCAGTGTCCTCGCTAGCGATATCGTCCAGTGTGACAGACAGCAGCGATTAGGCCCCTGCTGTGCTGTCGCTGGTCGGGGAAGAAAGTCCAGAACTTTATTTGGTCGCTGAACTCCCCGTAGACATCGCTGAATCGGCGTGTGTGACACCGATTCAGCGATGTCTTCGCTGGTAACCAGGGTAAACATCGGGTAACTAAGCGCAGGGCCGCGCTTAGTAACCCGATGTTTACCCTGGTTACCATCGTTAAAGTAAAAAAAACAAACGCTACATACTTACCTACCGCTGTCTGTCCCCGGCGCTCTGCTTCTCTGGTCTGGCTGTGAGCACAGCGGCCGGAAAGCAGAGCGGTGACGTCACCGCTCTGCTTTCCGGCTGCCCGGTGCTCACAGCCAGACCAGAGAAGCAGAGCGCCGAGGACAGACAGCGGTAGGTAAGTATGTAGCGTTTGTTTTTTTACTTTTTAGGATGGTAACCAGGGTAAACATCGGGTTACAAACCGCGGCCCTGCGCTTAGTAACCCGATGTTTACCCTGGTTACCGGGGACCTCGGGATCGTTGGTCGCTGGAGAGCTGTCTGTGTGACAGCTCTCCAGCGACCAAACAGCGATGCTGCAGTGATCCGGATCGTTGTCGGTATCGCTGCAGCGTCGCTTAGTGTGACGGTACCTTAAGATGGAGCCACAGACGTCTGGACAGCAGGCTGTGGGAATGGTGGGACAGGTGAGTCTTAGTTTATTACATACTACATTTATTATGTCCTGGGGTCTAGAGAGACACAAGAGCATAATATGGAACATTCCATTTTCAAACTAGATGTGAATGCAATTTCACTGATTTGACCTATTTGCCATCTGCAAATTCAATCATTTTTAGAATGTGGCCATAGGCCCATGACATAGCGTGTGTGCAGTCACGTGACACTGGTAACAAACTTCTTCTTTACATTAGTGTATTTGCACACTTTCACAACAGATAGTTGTAGGGCCTCTCATAAATCAAGGCAATTACCCATCCATTAAACAGGCTAAAAGCTGGAAGTGGTCTCCAAATACTTGCAATATCCAGTGACACCTCAATTTACGGAGTGCTTACTCCAGCATTCCTGGGCAGGTCCAAGGTACAAAACAAATTCATTAGATTTCAGGGTCACTATTGCACTCTGCAAACTGTGAGGCAGCGACCGTGTTATTTGCGAGGGTCGCCATGTGTCCCCCAGAATGCGCTCAGAAGAGTATTATGGTCATGGGAATGCACTGCAGTCACAGGTATAGCTGTGGTTGCAATGCAGAATAAAAGTGAGTGTTGACTTTGGGCAAGCTATTTGTTCAAGGCAGATTTAGAAAAACTTGCCATGGGCTTTTATTTTTGAAATGGACTACAGGAAGGTAGTGGCGTTGGTCCATTTCCTCCCCCCAGGCCGGGTTTTTCATGTGGCCTACGGTGACAGGTTTTTTGCTAAAGCCCCTGAAGCAGGGTTTATGTGTGTCAGTGAGAGTGGAGTTTTGCAGCGAGCAGAGCAGTTGGCTGTGCAAAAGCTCAGCCGGTGTGAGAGTAACACAGAGCTCAGCAGAGTGAACTACTGGCACCCCGCAGTGTGATATGGTGGTGCTGTTGCCTTCAGAGTGTCTTGTTTCCCATTTGCGAAACTTGTGTGAGTTTTTGACATTAAACACATTTTGCTGGGAACTTTCCCTTTGGTCACTGCCTGGCACACTGCACCCACCCTACTGCACTACAAGACCCTACTCTAACCGAAGATCCTCCTCACTTTTCTAAATGCCTTTGGTGTACATGTATATCAAAAGCCATGTTTCTGCCTTTCATGTGGGCTCGCACGATGAGCCAGCATCTTTCCTGGCAGATGGAGGCTGATTTCATCAGCCATCATGTGCCTTTAACAGTCGTTCCACCGGCTGCTGTTAACTAGTGTTGAGCGATACCTTCCGATATCGGAAAGTATCGGTATCAGATTGGATCGGCCGATATTCAAAAAATATCGGATATCGCCGATACCGATACCCGATCCCAATGCAAGTCAATGGGACCAAAATATCGGAATTAAAATAAACCCTTTCTTTCCTTGTAGGTTCATTCTACATGAAGGAAAACAACAAAGAAAAATGCAGGATGTATTTGGGGAGGTGGCGGAGACATTAAAGTCATAGAGGTTTAGCCCAATCAAATAGAATAGCCTTATTTTTTTTTTTTTTAAAGACGTTCGGAGTGACAAAGATATTGACTATGTAATTTTTTTTTTATTTTGTCAGATATTGATGTTTCACTATTCCACGTCCTTCCCCTTCTTTTTTTTTTACTTTTCCCACACTTTCATCTTCATCATCATCAGCATCTTTGACATCAACTTCTTCTTCACCTTATTCATCTTCTTCATCTACTACCTATTTTTTTTTATTACATTCTTCATATTCATTTTATTCAACTATTATTATTCTTCCTATTCTACATATTCATTTTATTCAACTATTATTATTCTTCCTATTCTACTTCTTCATCATATTCTCATTTGTGACAGGCATTCCCGTAGTTGTTATCTATAAAAGTTTGAAGATTACACCTTCCGTTCTGCCAGCCACAAAAGTTACATTTGTCCGCGTTCAGTTTGGCCTGCAGCATCAGGCTTTATCCAGGGGCACCACGAGGAGGAACGGACTCACCCCCATACACTGCTTAGTCTTCTTCTGCATATAATTTAGATAATATCTTTTGCTCTGATATTAAGTGTTATGCTTAATGTTCTTCTGCTCTTTGTTCTGCAGCCTCTTGTTCTTCTGCTTCTCGGTCTTCCATGTCGTCGTCTCCAGGGTCGTCGTCTCCAGGGTCGTCGTCTACGCCGTCGTCGTCGTCATCGGGGTGGTTTTCCGGGTCGTTGACTTTAGGGTCTTCAACTTGGAAATGTAGCAGAAGGTACAAGAAGGCTGAGAAAATGCCAAGAACCAGCTGATGGAACTGGAACTCGGATGGCTACCCGAAGGTTCAAGAGCCTATGGAACTACCGAGGACCAGCTGACGTTACTGGAACCCGGTTACTAAGCAGGAGGTACCCGTGCTAAAAAGCACTACCAAGGACCGCCTGACGTTGGTGGAACTCGGATATTCAGAAGGAGGCACCTAAGCCAAAGGCTCTGCCCGGAACCAGCTGACGTTACTGGAACCAGGATGGGGAGCAGAAGGTACAAGAGCAAAAGACACTGCCGAGAACCAGCTGACGGTACTGGAACCCGGATGGGTAGCCGAAGGTCCAAGAGCCAATGGAACTACCGAGGACCAGCTGACGTTACTGGAACCCGGTTACTAAGCAGGAGGTACCCGTGCCTGAAAGCACTACCAAGGACCACCTGACGTTGGTGGAACTTGGATACCCAGAAGGAGGCACCTAAGCCAAAGGCTCTGCCCGGAACCAGCTGACGGTACTGGAACCAGGATGGGGAGCAGAAGGTACAAGAGCAAAAGACACTGCTGAGAACCAGCTGACGGTGCTGGAACCAGGATGTGCACCAGAAGGTCCACAGGAGAGGAGAGAACAGCTAGGCCGCAAGGCAGCCGCAGTTACCGAACCCCAACAGTCCTACAGGGGGAGCTTGGCCTACTGGCACTACAGAACCAGCCTTGACTACCAATTCACGCAGCCCACATAGGAAGCTCCTAAACTGGAGGCACCCTGGAGTTGGCTAACTCGACCGCAACACGACGGGGCAAAGCATAGGTGTCTCAGTGAGTTTGACAGTACCCGGAAACAGCTGACGATGCTGGAACCAGGCTGGGCACGAGGGAGTACCCGTGACAAAAACACTGCCGGGAACCAGCTGGCGGTGCTGGAACCCGGATGCGTTGCCCCAGTGTGCAAGAGCCAATGGCACGACTGAGGACCAGCTGACGGTGCTGGAACCCGGTTACTAAGCTGTAGGTGCCCGCGCTTAAAAGCACTACCAAGGACCGCCTGGCGTTGGCGGAACTCGGATACCCAGGAGGAGGCACCTAAGCCAAAGGCTCGGCCCGGAACCAGCTGACGGTGCTGGAACCAGGTGGTGGACCACAAGGTCCACAGGAGAGGACAGAACAGCTAGGCCGCGAGGCAGCCGCAGTTACCGAACCCCAACAGTCCTACAGGGGGAGCTTGGCCTACTGGCACTACAGAACCAGCCTTGACTACCAATTCACGCAGCCCACATAGGAAGCTCCTAAACTGGAGGCACCCTGGAGTTGGCTAACTCGACCGCAACACGACGGGGCAACGCATAGGCATCTCAGTGAGTTTGACAGTACCCGGAAACAGCTGACAGTGCTGGAACCTGGCTGGGCACGAGGGAGTACCCGTGAAAAAACACTGCCGGGAACCAGCTGGCGGTGCTGGAACCCGGATGCGTTGCCCCAGTGTGCAAGAGCCAATGGCACGACCGAGGACCAGCTGACGGTGCCGGAACCCGGTTACTAAGCTGTAGGTGCCCGCGCTTAAAAGCACTACCAAGGACCGCCTGGCGTTGGCGGAACTCGGATACCCAGGAGGAGGCACCTAAGCCAAAGGCTCGGCCTGGAACCAGCTGACGGTGCTGGAACCAGGTGGTGGACCACAAGGTCCACAGGAGAAGAGAGAACAGCTAGGCTGCGAGGCAGCCGCAGTTACCGAACCCCAACAGTCCTACAGGGGGAGCTTGGCCTACTGGCACTACAGAACCAGCCTTGACTACCAATTCACGCAGCCCACATAGGAAGCTCCTAAACTGGAGGCACCCTGGAGTTGGCTAACCCGACCGCAACACGACGGGGCAAGCATAGGCGTCTCAGTGAGCTTGACACTACCCGGAAACAGCTGACGGTGCTGGAACCAGGCTGGGCATGAGGGAGTACCTGTGACAAAAACACTGCTGAGAACCAGCTGGCGGTGCTGGAACCCGGATGCGTTGCCCCAGTGTGCAAGAGCCAATGGCACAACCGAGGACCAGCTGACGGTGCTGGAACCCGGTTACTAAGCTGTAGGTGCCCGCGCTTAAAAGCACTACCAAGGACTGCCTGGCGTTGGAGGAACTCGGATACCCAGGAGGAGGCACCTAAGCCAAAGGCTCGGCCCGGAACCAGCTGACGGTGCTGGAACCAGGTGGTGGACCACAAGGTCCACAGGAGAGGAGAGAACAGCTAGGCCGTGAGGCAGCCGCAGTTACCGAACCCCAACAGTCCTACAGGGGGAGCTTGGCCTACTGGCACTACAGAACCAGCCTTGACTACCAATTCACGCAGCCCACATAGGAAGCTCCTAAACTGGAGGCACCCTGGAGTTGGCTAACTCGACCGCAACACAACGGGGCAACGCATAGGCGTCTCAGTGAGTTTGACAGTACCCGGAAACAGCTGACGGTGCTGGAACCAGGCTGGGCACGAGGGAGTACCCGTGAAAAAAACACTGCCGGGAACCAGCTGGCGGTGCTGGAACCCGGATGCGTTGCCCCAGTGTGCAAGAGCCATTGGCACGAACGAGGACCAGCTGACGGTGCTGGAACCCGGTTACTAAGCTGTAGGTGCCCGCGCTTAAAAGCACTACCAAGGACCGCCTGGCGTTGGCGGAACTTGGATACCCAGGAGGAGGCACCTAAGTCAAAGGCTCGGCCCGGAACAGCTGACGGTGCTGGAACCAGGTGGTGGACCACAAGGTCCACAGGAGAGGAGAGAACAGCTAGGCCGCGAGGCAGCCGCAGTTACCGAACCCCAACAGTCCTACAGGGGGAGCTTGGCCTACTGGCACTACAGAACCAGCCTTGACTACCAATTCACGCAGCCCACATAGGAAGCTCCTAAACTGGAGGCACCCTGGAGTTGGCTAACCCGACCGCAACACGACGGGGCAAGCATAGGCGTCTCAGTGAGCTTGACACTACCTGGAAACAGCTGACGGTGCTGGAACCAGGGTGGGCACGAGGGAGTACCCGTGACAAAAACACTGCCGAGAACCAGCTGGCGGTGCTGGAATCCGGATGCGTTGCCCCAGTGTGCAAGAGCCAATGGCACGACCGAGGACCAGCTGACGGTGCTGGAACCCGGTTACTAAGCTGTAGGTGCCCGCGCTTAAAAGCACTACCAAGGACCGCCTGGCGTTGGCGGAACTCGGATACCCAGGAGGAGGCACCTAAGCCAAAGGCTCGGCCCGGAACCAGCTGACGGTGCTGGAACCAGGTGGTGGACCACAAGGTCCACAGGAGAGGAGAGAACAGCTAGGCCGCGAGGCAGCCGCAGTTACCGAACCCCAACAGTCCTACAGGGGGAGCTTGGCCTACTGGCACTACAGAACCAGCCTTGACTACCAATTCACGCAGCCCACATAGGAAGCTCCTAAACTGGAGGCACCATGGAGTTGGCTAACCCGGCCGCAACACGACGGGACAACGTATAGGCGTGTAAGTGACATTGACACTACCCGGAACCAGCTGACGGTGCTGGAACCAGGCTGGGCAGGAGGGAGTACCCGTGACAAAGACACTGCCGAGAACCAGCTGATGTTGCTGGAACCCGGATGCGTTGCCTATTAAAGATTGTCTTCCTAGAGCCCCAACTAGCGGTGTTGGAGCAAAGGGTAAGCAGGGGGAGCAGAGTGTAGGCCGAAGCCTGCACTGGAGGCAGCTTTGTGTCTGCGTTGCGTTTGCAGGACACTTTGCCGGCTACACAGTGGGGGAACAGCTGACGTTGCTAAACCCCACTGACACAATGGCGGGTGTTTTTCTCTGTGCAGCTAGCACTTCCGGGCAAAAACTAGCGGTGTTAGAGCCCAGGGGCAGCAGGAGGAGGAGAGGAGCAGAGTGTAGGCCGAAGCCTAGTTGAACCAATTTCAAAGGAAACCTTTAACCCCCCCTCAGGTGTTACAAAGTACAAGAGCCACACCTTGTGCAGCATTAATGCTGCACAAGTCAAAGGTTGCTCTATTAATTTGTCTACTTGCACACACTGAATGAAACACGTACACAATTTAGCCCATTCTACAGTCAAACTGTAGTGGAGGCGTGACTTGTCTTTTTAAGGAGACGCAGCACAGGTGTCCAAATAACGCCTTGGTGCTTGGCGCAGCTTCCTGAGGGTTGTTATTTGCTGTACTGGAGTCTGCGCTCTTGTGTTATCCCTTGGCAATGCCCTGTTAGCGCTGCCCGTCTTATGACCTCATTTCATGTTGGCCGGTGCGGTTAACAATGGCCATAAATCCCAGACCCACAGTGCCTTTTCATGAAGTCACACTGCGGTGCTGGGATTCGTGGCCTTGAGCAGTAAATATTTTCGCCGCTCACACACGTCCTTACACCTGCTTCAGACTGGGCGGCCTCTGCTGATCCCTTCTCGCATGCCGCGGCCATGAGGCTGCACAGTCTGAAGAAGGCGGAAGGAGATGAGTGAACACAGGCAAACATATGCACTGCTCGTGCCCATAAACCACACCCTCGCTGTCAAAATAAATAAGACACCGAGGGGCGTTGTTTCGAGCAGGGCAGATGCACAGGCGCAGCCAGTTAACCAATGATGTCAAAAGACGGGCAGCGCTACAAAGGGTGGTGCTGCGTATCATTAGAAAGGAAAGTCACACCTCAGGGAGAGTGGAATGGTCTCAATGAGACACATTTTGTACGTGTTGAGTTCCACGTGGGCAAGTAGAAAAAGTCAGCCACCTTGTACAAATGCATCATTACTGCTGTACAAGGTGGCTGTTATACAAAGAAACACCTGGGGGTGGGGGGCAGGCTCCCTTCAATTTCAGTTCATGTGCCTGCATGGCGTTTGCAGGTCACGTTGCCGGCTACACAGCAGGGGAACAGCTGGCGGTGCTGAACCCCACTAACACATTGGCTGGTGTTTTTCTCTGTGCAGCTAGCACTTCCGGGCAAAAACTAGCGGTGTTTGAGCCCAGGGTCAGCAGGAGGAGGAGAGGAGCAGAGTGTAGGCCGAAGCCTGCACTGGTGGCAGCTTTTGGTCAGTTGTGCCAGCGTGGCTTGTGCTGGACACGATGCCGGCTACACAGCAGGGGAACAGCTGGCGGTGCTGAACCCCACTAACACATTGGCTGGTGTTTTTCTCTGTGCAGCTAGCACTTCCTGGCAAAAACTAGCGGTGTTTGAGCCCAGGGTCAGCAGGAGGAGGAGAGGAGCAGAGTGTAGGCTGAAGCCTGCACTGGTGGCAGCTTTTGGTCAGTTGTGCCAGCGTGGCTTGTGCTGGACACGATGCCGGCTACACAGCAGGGGAACAGCTGGCGGTGCTGAACCCCATAAACACATTGGCTGGTGTTTTTCTCTGTGCAGCTAGCACTTCCGGGCAAAAACTAGCAGTGTTTGAGCCCAGGGTCAGCAGGAGGAGGAGAGGAGCAGAGTGTAGGCCGAAGCCTAGTTGAACCAATTTCAAAGGTAACCTTTAACCCCCCCTCAGGTGTTGCAAGGTACAAGAGCCACACCTTGTGCAGCATTAATGCTGCACAAGTAAAAGGTTGCTCTATTAATTTTGCTCCTTGCAAAGGCTGAATAAAACACGTACACTATTTAGCCCATTATACTGTCAAACAGTAGTGGAGGCGTGACTTGTCTTTTTAAGAAGACGCAGCACAGGTGTCATAAATTACACCTAGGTGCTGGGCGCAGATTCCTGAGCGTTGTTATTTGCAGTACAGGAGTCTGCGCTCTTGTGTTATCCCTTGGCAATACCCTGTTAGCGCAGCCCGTCTTATGACCTCATTTCATGTTGGCTGGTGCGGTTAACGATGGCCATGAATCCCAGACCCACAGTGCCTTTTCATAAAGTCACACTGCGGTGCTGGGATTTGTGGCCTTGAGCAGTAAATATTTTCGCCGCTCACACACGTCCTTACACCTGCTTCAGACTGGGCGGCCTCTGCTGATCCCTTCTCGCATGCCTCGGCCATGAGGCTGCACAGTCTGAAGAAGGCGGAAGGAGATGAGTGACGACAGGCGAACATATGCACTGCTCATGCCCATAAACCTTACCCTCGCTGTCAAAATAAATAAGACACCGAGGGGCGTTGTTTCGAGCAGGGCAGACGCACAGGCGCAGCCAGCTAACCAATGATGTCAAAAGACGGGCAGCGCTACCAAGGGTGGTGCTGCGTATCATTAGAAAGGAAAGTCACACCTCAGGGACAGTGGAATGGTCTCAATGAGACACATTTTGTACGTGTTGAGTTCCACGTGGGCAAGGAAAAAAAGTCAGCCACCTTGTACAAATGCAGCATTACTGGTGTACAAGGTGGCTGTTATACATAGAAACACCTGGGGGTGGGGGGCAGGCTCCCTTCAATTTCAGTTCATGTGCCTGCGTGGCGTTTGCAGGTCACGTTGGCGGCTACACAGCAGGGGAACAGCTGGCGGTGCTGAACCCCACTAACACATTGGCTGGTGTTCTTCTCTGTGCAGCTAGCATGTCCGGGCAAAAACTGGCGGTGTTTGAGTCCTGGCAGCAGGAGGAGGAAAGGAGCAGAGTGTAGGCCGAAGCCTGCACTGGTGGCAGCTTTTGGTCAGTTGTGCCAGCGTGGCTTGTGCTGGACACGATGCCGGCTACACAGCAGGGGAGCAGCTGGCGGTGCTGAACCCCACTAACACATTGGCTGGTGTTTTTCTCTGTGCAGCTAGCACTTCCGGGCAAAAACTAGCGGTGTTTGAGCCCTGGGGCAGCAGGAGGAGGAGAGGAGCAGAGTGTAGGCCGAAGCCTAGTTGAACCAATTTCAAAGGTAACCTTTAACCCCCCCTCAGGTGTTACAAAGTACAAGAGCCACACCTTGTGCAGCATTAATGCTGCACAAGTCAAAGGTTGCTCTATTAATTTGTCTACTTGGACACGCTGAATGAAACACGTACACAATTTAGCCCATTATACAGTCAAATTGTAGTGGAGTCGTGATTTGTCTTTTTAAGGAGACGCAGCACAGGTGTCTAAAATAACACCTTGGTGCATGGGCGCAGCTTCCTGAGCGTTTTTATTTGCTGTACTGGAGTCTGCGCTCTTGATATCCCTTGGCCATGCGCTGTTAGTGCTGCCTGTCTTCTGACCTCATTTCATGTCAGCCGTTGCGGTTAGCGATGGACATGAATCCCAGACCCACAGTGTGTTTTCAAAAATTCACACTGCGTGGCTGGGATTCGTGGCCTTGTGCAGTAAATATGTTTGCCGCTCACACATGTCCTTACACCTGCTTCAGACTGGGCGGCCTCATCTGATCCCTTATCGCATGCCGCGGCCATGAGGCCGCCCAGTCTGAAGAAGGCGGAAGGAGATGAGTGAACACAGGCAAACATATGCACTGCACATGCCCATCAATCACACCCTCGCTGTCCAAAAAAATAAGACACTGAGGGGCGTTGTTTCGAGCAGGGCAGACGCACAGGCGCAGCCAGCTAACCAATGATGTCAAAAGACGGGCAGCGATACCAAGGGTGGTGCTGCGTATCATTAGAAAGGAAAGTCACACCTCAGGGACAGTGGAATGGTCTCAATGAGACACATTTAGTACGTGTTTAATTAAACGTGGTCAAGGAGAAAAAGTCAGCCACCTTGTACAAATGCAGCAGTACTGCTGTACAAGGTGGCTGTTATACATAGAAACACCTGGGGGGGTGGGGGCTGGTTCCCTTTAATTTCAGTTCAGGTGCCTGCATGGCGTTTGCAGGACACGTTGCCAGCTACACAGCAGGGGAACAGCTGGCGTTGCTGAACCCCACTGACACATTGACTGGTGTTTTTCTCTGTGCAGCTAGCACGCCCGGGCAAAAACTGGCAGTGTTAGAGCCCAGGGTCAGCAGGAGGAGGAGAGGAGCAAAGTGTAGGCCGAAGCCTGCACTGGTGGCAGCTTTGGTCTGTTGTGCCAGCGTGGCTTGTGCTGGACACGATGCCGGCTACACAGCAGGGGAACAGCTGGCGGTGCTGAACCCAACTAACACATTGGCTGGTGTATTTCTCTGTGCAGCTAGCACTTCCAGGCTACAACTGGCGGTGTTATAGCCCAGGGTCAGCAGGAGGAGGAGAGGAGCAGAGTGTAGGCCGAAGCCTGCACTGGTGGCAGCTTTTGGTCTGTTGTGCCAGCGTGGCTTGTGCTGGACACGATGCCGGCTACACAGCAGGGGAACAGCTGGCGGTGCTGAACCCCACTAACACAATGGTGGGTGTTTTTCTCTGTGCAGCCAGCACTTCCGTGCCCCAACTGGCGTAGTTAGAGCACAGGGTCTGCAGGAGGAGCAGAGTTTAGGCTGAAGCCTAATTGAACCAATTTCAAAGGTAACCTTTAACCCACCCTCAGGTGGTACAATGTTGAAGAGCAACACCTTGTGCAGCAGTAAAGCTCCACAAGTGAAAGGTTGCTCTTTAAGTTTTGCTCATTGCACACGCAGAATGAAAGACGTACACAATTTAGCCCATTTAACAGTAGAACTGTATTGGAGGCGTGACTTGTAGGCGTGACTTGTGTTTTTAAGGAGACGCAGCACAGGTGCACATACATAATGCCTTGGTGCTGGGCGCAGCCTCCTGAGCATGGTTATTTGCTGTACAGGAGTCTGCGCTATTGTGATCCCTTGGCCATGCGCTGTGAGCGCTTGCCTGTCTTCTCACCTCATTTCATGTTGGCCGTTGCGGTTAGCAATGGCCATGAATCCCAGACCCGCAGTGTGTTTTCAAAAATTCACACTGCGTGGCTGGGATTCGTGGCCTTGTGCAGTAAATATGTTTGCCGCTCACACATGTCCTTACACCTGCTTCAGACTGGGCGGCCTCAGCTGATCCCTTGTCGCCTACCACGGCCATGAGGCCGCACAGTCTGAAGAAGGCAGAAGGAGATGAGTTAAGACAGGCGAACATATGCACTGCACATGCCCATCAATCACACCCTCGCAGCCAAAATATATGAGACAACGAGGGGGGTTGTGTCGGGCAGGGCGGACGCACAGGCACAGGCAGCCAACCAATGATGTCAGAAGACGGGCAGCGCTACCAAGGGTGGTGCTGCGTACCATTAGAAAGGAAAGTCACACCTCAGGGACAGTGGAATGGTCTCAATGAGACACATTTTGTACGTGTTGAGTTGCACGTTGGCAAGGAGAAAAAGTCAGCCAGATTGTACAAATGCAGCATTACTGCTGTACAAGGTAGCTGTTATACATAGAAACACCTTGGGGTGGGTGGCAGGGTCCCTTTAATTTCAGTTCATGTGCCTGCATGGCGTTTGCAGGTCACGTTGCCGGCTACACAGCAGGGGAACAGCTGGCAGTGCTGAACCCCACTAACACATTGGCTGGTGTTTTTTCCTGTGCAGCTCGCAGTTCCGGGCAAAAACTGGCGGTGTTAGAGCCCAGGGTCAGCAGGAGGAGGAGAGGAGCAGAGTGTAGGCCGAAGCCTGCACTGGTGGCAGCTTTTGTTCTGTTGTGCCAGCGTGGCTTGTGCTGGACACGTTGCCGACTACACAGCAGGGGAACAGCTGGCGGTGCTGAACCCCACTGACACATCAGCTAGTGATTTTTCTGTGTAGACAACACTTCCAGGTGGCAACTGACAGTGTTGAAACCCAGGGAATCAAAGAGGAGCAAAGTTTAGGCCGAAGCCTGCAGTGGAGCAAGTTGAAAGGGAACCTTTAACCCCCCCCAGGCATTTGTTGCTGAAAGAGCCATCTTGTACAGCACTAATACTGCACATGGAAAATGGTGGCTCCTAAAATTATGCTCCTTGCAAACGCTGAAGTACACACTCATATAATGTGTCCCCTCACACCGTCAAATCGTCCCGGAAGTGGGACTTTCCTTTGTGATGTAACACAGCACAGCCGTCATTCCAACCCCCTTGGTGCCATGCGCCACCTCCTCAAAGTTGTTTGGTTCTGTCACGGAGCCCGCGCTGTAATGTTATCCCTTGGCCATGCACAGTTAGCGGTGCCCGTCTTCTGACATCATTTAGGTGTCAGGCTGGCAGTGCCTGTGCGTCCAAGCTGCCCGAGATCCAACCTCGCAGTGTCATCTAATGTAATCCCACTGCGGGCCAGGGATCCATGGGCATGCGCAGTGCATATCATCGCCTCTCACTCACCTCCTTCCTGCTTCTTCAGACTGTGCGGCGTCACGGCCGTGGCATGCTATTAGGGATCAGCTGACGCCGTCTAGTCTGAAGAAGCGTGAAGAAGGGGAGTGAGAGGCTAGTATATGCACTGCGCATGGCCATGGATACCAGGCCCACTGTGGGATCACATTAGACGACACTGCGAGGTGGAATTTCGGGCAGCGTGGACGCACAGGCGCAGCCAGGACAACAACAAATGATGTCAGAGGACGGGCTGCGCAAACTGTGCATGGCCAAGGGATAACATAACAGCGCAGGGTCCATGACAGAATCAAACAACGCTAAGGAGGCAGCGCACGGTGCCAAGGGGGTAGCAATGACGGCTGTGCTGCGTCACATTACAAAGGAAAGTCCCACCTCCGGGACGGTTGGACGGTGTGAGGGGACACATTACATGAGTGTGTAGTTCAGCGTTTGCAAGGAGCATAATTTTAAGAGCGACCTTTTCCTTGTGCAGTATTAGTGCTGCACAAGGTGGCTCTTTCAGTAACAAACGCCTAGGGGGGGGGACAGGTCCCCTTACATTTTAGTTGTGCCAGCGTGGCGGTCGCATGACACGTTGCCGGATACACAGCTGGGGATCAGCTGACGTTACTGAACCCCAATAACAGAGGAGCGACTGTTGACTGTGCAGACAGCACTTCCAGGCACCAACTGGCGGTGTTAGAGCCCAGGGACAGCAGGAGGAGCAGATTGGAGGTATTGCCGCACACACAGCTGGGGATCAGCTGACGTTACTGAACCCCAATAACAGAGGAGCGACTGTTGACTGTGCAGACAGCACTTCCAGGCACCAACTGGCGGTGTTAGAGCCCAGGGACAGCAGGAGGAGCAGATTGGAGGTATTGCCGCACACAGCTGGGGATCAGCTGACATTACTGAACCCCAATAACAGAAGAGCGACTGTTGACTGTGCAGCTAGCACTTCCGGGCAAAAACTAGCGGTGTTAGAGCCCAGGGACAGCAGGAGGAGCAGAGGAACAGAGTGTAGGCCGAAGCCTGATTGGAGCAAGTTGAAAGGGAACCTTTAACCCCCCCCCAAGACGTTTGTAGCTGAAAGAGCCATCTTGTGCATGACTAAGGATGCAAAAGGAAAAGGTTGCTCTTTTAATTATGCTCCTTGCAAACACAGAAGTAAACACTAAAAATGTGTCCCCTTATACCGTAAAACCGTCCCGGAGGTGGGAATTTCCTTCGTAATGGGATGCAGCACAGCTGTCATTCCTATCCCCTTGGTGCCGTGCGCTGCCTCCTCAGCGTTGTTTTAAGCTGTCACGGAGCCTGCGCTGTTCTGTTATCCCTTGGCCATGCCCAATTAGCGCTGCCTGTCTTCTGACATAATTTGGTGTCAGGCTGTCAGTGCCTGTGCGTCCACGCTGCTCCAGATCTCACCTCGCAGTGTCGTCTATTGTAATCCCACTGCGGGCCTTGGATCCATGGACATGCACAGTGCATATCCTCGACTCTCACTCCACTCCTTCCCTCTTCTTCAGACTGTGCGGCGTCACGGCCGTGGCATGCTATTAGGGATCAGCTGACGGCGCACAGTCTAAAGAAGGCGGAGGGAGATGGGCGAGAGCCCGAGGTGAAGATATGCACTGCGCATGCCCATGGATCCCAGGCTCGCAGTGTGATTCAATCAGAAGACACTGTGAGGTGGGTTCTCGGGCAGCACGGGCGCACAGGCGCAGCCATCCTGACACCAAATTATGTCAGAAGACAGGCAGCGCAAACTGGCCATGGCCAAGGGATAACTGAACAGCGCAGGCTCCGTGACAGCTTAAAACAATGCTGAGGAGGCAGCGCATGGCACCAAGGGGGTAGGAATGACGGCTGTGCTGCGTCACATTATGAAGGAAAGTCCCAGCTCCGGGACGGTATAACGGTATCAGTGAACACATTTTATAAGTGTTAAGTTCTGCGTGTGCAAGGAGCTAAAATAAAAGAGCTACCTTTTCCTTGTGCATCATTACTGCTGCACAAGATGGCTCTTTCAGTAACAAACGCCGAGGGGGGGGGGCAGGTTCCCTTACATTTAGGTTGTTGTGCCAGCGTGGCGGTCGCAGGACACATTGCCGGCTACACAGCTGGGGATCAGCTGACGTTACTGAAACCCAATAACACTGGGTCGTATGTTTAGACTGTGCAGCCTGCACTTCTGAGCCGCAACTGGCGGTGTTGGAGCCCAGGAATAGCAGTTCAGGTGGTAGAAAGATGAACACATCAGGAGACCTGGATGACACCCAATTACTTAATCAGGCAGAGGAGTGGCAAATTCCTGCGAGATCCAGGCCTGGTTCATTTTCAGGAAAGTAAGCCGGTCAACGTTATCGGAGGATAGTCGCATGCGACGGTCTGTTAGTACACCACCTGCGGCACTAAAGACACGTTCCGATAAGACACTAGCCGCAGGGCAAGCCAGCACCTCCAATGCATACTGGCTTAGCTCTGGCCATGTATCCAGCTTAGAGACCCAAAACTTGAACGGGGAAGAGCCGTCTGGGAGTACACTAAGAGTGCAAGCCATGTAGTCTGTCACCATCTGACGGAACCGTTGCCTCCTGCTGACTGGAGCCGCCGGTGATGGTGTAGACATTTGGGGCGGGCACACAAAAGTTTTCCACAGTTGTGCCATACTTGGCTTGCCTTGGGCAGAGGCACTGCTTCTGCTCCCTCTTTGTGCAGAGCCTCCTCCTCCACTGCCTCGACGCACTGAGCTGCTTTGTAAAGCACTAGCAGCACTCCTCTCAGTTGGACTGGAGAAGATGATGGAATTCACCAGTGTGTCGTGGTACTCCCGCATTTTACGCTCCCGTGTCAACGCCGGGATGAGGTTTTGGACATTGTCATGGTAGCGAGGATCGAGGAGGGCGTACACCCAATAATCAGGCACGTTGAGAATGTGGTCGATGCGGCGGTCGTCTCTCAGGCACTGCAACATGAACTCAACCATGTGCTGCAGACTGCCAACTGGCCCAGAAACGCTGTCCCCTGCTTGAGACATGATCTCTGCCCGCTCTTCATCACCCCACCCTCGCTGTACACACTGACCACTGGACAATGGTGTAACTCCCTCCTCTGGACGTAGCTCTTCCTCGTCCATTGACTCCTCCTCATCCTCCTCACAAAGGGTCCCCTGCCGACCCCTTTGTGAGGAACCACGTGGCGCTGACTGTCCAGAAGCTGATGGAAAAGGTGACTCCTCATCCTCCACCTCTTCCACATCATCCCTTATCCCTTGCAGGGTTTCTTGAAGCAGGCAGATAAGGGGGACAGTCATGCTGACTAGTGCATCATCTGCACTTGCCATCCGCGTGGAATAATCGAAAGGACGCAAAACCTGGCAGACGTCCTTCATAGTGGCCCACTCTGTGGTTGTGAAGTCTGAGCGGCGCTGACTGCGACTTTTTTGCGCCTGATGCAGCTGGTACTCCATTACTGCTTGCTGCTGCTCACACAACCGCTCCAACATATGTAACGTGGAATTCCACCTGGTAGGTAGGTCACATATGATGCGATGTTCAGGAAGGCGAAACCGACGCTGCAGAGCAGCAATGCGGGATCTTGCCAAGCTGGAACGCCGCAAGTGAGCACACTCTAGGCGGGCCTTGTGCAGAAGTGCATCAAGATCCGGATAGTCCCTCAGAAAACTCTGCACAACCAAATTGAGCACATGTGCCAGACATGGGATGTGAGTGAGGTTGCCAAGGCCTAAAGCTGCCACCAGATTTCGGCCATTGTCACACACTACCATGCCTGGCTGGAGATTCGCTGGCACAAACCACACATCGCTCTCCTGCTTTAGGGCATTCCAGAGCTCCTGCGCTGTGTGGCTTCGATTCCCCAAAGAAATTAATTTCAAGACGGCCTGCTGACGTTTGGCCACGGCTGTGCTCATGTCAGTCATAACAGGTAAACGTTCACGGGTCCATGTGGAGGTGGACTGTGATGGATCCTGCAGCGATGAATCTGAGGAACTGGTGTAAGAGGAGGAGTCAATGCGTACAGACTGGATTCCTGCAATCCTTGGAGTGGGCAGGACACGTCCTGCGCCACTCGCACGGTCTGTACCCGGCTCAACAACATTAAACCAATGGGCAGTGACGGAAAGGTATCGCCCCTGTCCATGTTGACTGGTCCACGCATCGGTGGTGAGGTGGACCTTGCTACTGACGGCGTTCAGTAGCGCATGTTTTATTTGTCCCTCCACATGCTTGTGCAGGGCAGGGACAGCTTGCCTGCTGAAGTAAAAGCGGCTGGGCACCTTGTACTGTGGGACTGCCAATACCATCAAGTCACGGAAGCTGTCAGTCTCCACCAGCCTGAATGAGAGCATTTCCAGTGACAGAAGTTTGGCAATGCCTGCATTCAGAGCCTGTGCTCGGGGGTGGTTTGCCGAGAATGCCCGCCTTTTCTCCCATGCCTGTACTACCGATGGCTGTAGACTAGGCTGGGAGTGTGAGGATGACTGGGAACGTGGTGCTGTGGGTGGAATTACACTAGGTCTCTGGACAACAGTGCCAGAGGTTCTTCCATGGCGATCCAAGGAGGAAGCCGAACCAGCTGTGCGTGAGCTGGAGGAAGAAGCAACACGAGCTGAAGAGGTGATAGCTGCCGCTGTTGGTTGGCCTAGGTCTTCAGTGTGTTTTTGTAACTCCACCGCGTGCCTGGTCCGCACATGTTTCCACATATTTGTGGTATTGAGGTTGCTGACACTTTTACTTCATTTTACTTTCTGATGACACAGCTTGCATTTGACAAAACAAATGTCATCTGCAACTGTGTCAAAAAAGGACCAGGCACTGCAAGTCTTGGGAGCGCCCTTTTTGGCTTTTGAAAGAGACAGGCTCCTAACTGGTGCCAAAGTGGAGGCTACAGGCTCCGCAGTCTTCCCCCTCCCTCTCCCTCTTTGGCCCTTTAGGGGAATCTCTTCCTCTGAGCTGCTCCCACCACCTTCCTGTTCCTCACGCCACGATGGGTCAAGGACCTCTGTTGTGGATTCTGTTTTTGGGCTCCCTCTGGTGGTTACAGATGGTACTGGGTGACTTGTGTTTTCTGCGGTCTCTGGTGTCCACCTGTTCTATCAGGATATGGGAGTTTCCTATTTAACCTGGCTTTCTTGTCATTTCCTCGCCGGCTATCAATGTAATCAGTGTGTCTTGTTACCTCTGCTTCCCACTTCTGTAATCTTCAGGACAAGCTAAGTTTTGCTTCATTTTTGTCTTAGTCCAGCTTGCAGATATGTGATTCCTTTTTGCTGGTTGCTCTAGTGGGCTGATATTACTCCTCATGTTCCATGAGTTGGCACATGAGTTCAAGTAATTTCAGGATGGTTTTTTGAAGGGTTTTTCGCTGACCGCGCAGTTCACTTTTGTATCCTCTGCTATCTAGCTTTAGCGGGCCTCATTTTGCTGAATCTGTTTTCATAACTACGTATGTGCTTTCCTCTCATTTCACCGTCATTACATGTGGGGGGCTGCTATTTCTGTGGGGTGTTTCTCTGGAGGCAAGAGAGGTCTGTGTTTCTTCTAATAGGGGAAGTTAGTCCTTCGGCTGGCGCGAGACGTCTAGGAATCATCGTAGGCACGTTCCCCGGCTACAGCTAGTTGTGTGTTAGGTTCAGGATCGCGGTCAGCTCAGTTTCCATCACCCTAGAGCTTGTTTTGTTTTTTGTGCTTGTCCTTTTGTGATCCCCTGCCATTGGGATCATGACAGACCTCATCATCTCCACTACCCTCTGCCACCAACTGCTCCTCCTGGGTAGTCTCGGCAGCACAGTACGCACCAGAAAGCGGCACCTGAGTTTCATCATCAGATGCGTACTGCGCTGTGGTCACCGCAGGCACTGACCCACCCGCCTCTTCAGTCAGAGAGACAAAGCTGTTGGGCATCACTGCACACTGCCTCTTCTTCCATTTCTCCAATACTGCTTGGCTGGCCCCCTGTTTCCAAGCCAAGAGATTCAGAGAACAGAAGTAGAGACGGCTCCTGTCCTGGGCTCTCTGACTGCCTGGCCAATTTGGCAGGTGGTGAAGAGACAGATGGCTGCTCTCCAGTGGTCTTTGCCTGAGAGGATGTGGCACTAATTGAAGTCGATGCGTTAGCTGCCATCCATCTGACAACGGCTTCAATTTGATCTTCATGCAGCAGCGGTGCACGGCGCTATCCGACAAAGCTGCGCATGAAGGACTGTTCCCTGCTGAAACTGGGTGATGATGAGTCACCGGTGCCCGCAGCAGGCACAGAATCACCACGTCCTCTCCCTGCTCCTCTCCCTGCTCCACGCCCACGCCCACGACCCTTACTCCCTGCCCTCTTCATCTTGGTTGACAGATAAAGATAAGCAGAAAAGTACTAAGGGTACCGTCACACACTGCCATTTCGATCGCTACGACGGTACGATTCGTGACGTTCCAGCGATATCGTTACGATATCGCTGTGTCTGACACGCAGCAGCGATCAGGGATCCTGCTGAGAATCGTACGTCGTAGTAGATCGTTTGGAACTTTGTTTCATCGCTGGATCTCCTGCTGTCATCGCTAGATCAGTGTGTGTGACACCGATCTAGCGATGCGATCCAGCGATGCGTTCGCTTGTAACCAGGGTAAACATCGGGTTACTAAGCGCAGGGCCGCGCTTGGTAACCCGATGTTTACCCTGGTTACAAGCGTAAAACTAAAAAAAAAAAAACAGCACATACTTACATTCTGGTGTCCGTCAGGTCCCTTGCCGTCTGCTTCCCGCACTGTGACTGCCGGCCGTAAAGTGAAAGCAGAGCACAGCGGCTGTGCTTTCACTTTCACTTTACAGCCGGCAGTCAGTGAGTGCGGGAAGCAGACGGCAAGGGACCTGACGGACACCAGAATGTAAGTATGTGCTGTTTTTTTTTTTTTAGTTTTACGCTTGTAACCAGGGTAAACATCGGGTTACTAAGCGCGGTCCTGCGCTTAGTAACCTGATGTTTACCCTGGTTACCCAGGGACCTCGGCATCGTTGGTCGCTGGAGAGCTGTCTGTGTGACAGCTCCCCAGCGACCACACTACGATTTACCTACGATCACGGCCAGGTCGTATCGCTGGTCGTGATCGTAGGTAAATCGTATAGTGTGACGGTACCCTAAGGACTTAGTGTGCTTATTCCTGAAATGCTCCTCCTAACAGGTGTAAGAAACACTAATGTTGTAAAGTGTGGACTAGACTTTATTATTGATAAAATGTGGCCTACACAAGTGTTAAGTGGTGTTTGGTGAACTTTACTTTTTTTTTGTGCAAATCGGGCTACAGAGCGAGTTTAACTCACACGGAGACCGTGCAGACAGCCGTAAACGGCGCTGCAAGGCCCAAAAACCCTCCTCTAGGTTATCCTATCTAGTGTTTTTTCACTATTTTGCTGGAGACGGGTGGAAAGACACTAATAGGAAATTGTTTACAAAATTTTCAACAGGCTGCACTAGTTGAAAAAAAAGGACAAGTTATTTAACGGTATGAGGCAGTGACAAACCCTGAGCTGAATACAACGGGCTGTGGCTGCACACAGACTACAGGGCGAGCTGCGCTCACACGGAGACCGTGCAGACAGCCGTAAACGGCGCTGCAAGGCCCAAAAACCCTCCTCTAGGTTATCCTATCTAGTGTTTTTCCACTATTTAGCTGGAGACGGGTGGAAAGACACTAATAGGAATTTTTTAAATAATTTTTAAACAGGCTGCACTAGTTGAAAAAAAGGACAAGTTATTTAACGGTATGAGGCAGTGACAAACCCTGAGCTGAATACAACGGGCTGTGGCTGCACACAGACTACAGGGCGAGATGCGCTCACACGGAGACCGTGCAGACAGCCATAAACGGCGCTGCAAGGCCCAAAAACCCTCCTCTAGGTTATCCTATCTAGTGTTTTTCCACTATTTAGCTGGAGACGGGTGGAAAGACACTAATAGGAATTTTTTAAATAATTTTTAAACAGGCTGCACTAGTTGAAAAAAAGGACAAGTTATTTAACGGTATGAGGCAGTGACAAACCCTGAGCTGAATACAACGGGCTGTGGCTGCACACAGACTACAGGGCGAGCTGCGCTCACACGGAGACCGTGCAGACAGCTGTAAACGGCGCTGCAAGGCCCAAAAACCCTCCTCTAGGTTATCCTATCTAGTGTTTTTCCACTATTTTGCTGGAGACGGGTGGAAAGACACTAATAGGAAATTTTAAAAAAAAATTTCAACAGGCTGCACTATTTGAAAAAAGGACAAGTTATTTTACAGTATGAGGCAGTGACAAACCCTGAGCTGAATACAACCGGCTGTGGCTGCACACAGACTACAGGGCGAGCTGCGCTCACACGGAGACCGTGCAGACAGCCGTAAACGGCGCTGCAAGGCCCAAAAACCCCCCTCTAGGTTATCCTATCTAGTGTTTTTCCACTATTTTGCTGGAGACGGGTGGAAAGACACTAATAGGAAATTTTAGAAAAAATGTGCAGCAGGCTGCACTATGAGCAAAAAAGGACAATGGATAGAACTGTGTGAAGCAGTGTGAACCCCCCTGAGCTGAATACAACCTGGTATATGGCTGCACACAGACTACAGAGTGAGCTGCACACACACACACAGAGACCTTGCAGAACGCTGTTAAAACAGCGCTGCAAGGCAAGAGCAAGGTGAACTGAACAGTGAACACAGCGTTTGCTAAATTAGCCTTGGAAAAGCAAAATAAAGCAATTAGCTATCTCAACTGGCCCTCAGTTAGAACACAGCGTCCTGTCCCTAACTGAAATCACAGCAGAGTGAGCACAAAATGGCGGCAGCGTTTTTTATAGTGCAGAGTGACATCATTTCAGCAGCCAATCACAGCCTTGCCAGTACTTACATGCCCACCATGCTAAACAGGATGTGCCCACACTTCCATTCATTCCTCATTGGCTGCTGCGTTCAGTTTGAATTCTGGGAACTTCCGATTCCGGTATCCGATACGCGGGAAGTACCGGAATTCGGTATCAGAATTCCGATACCGCAAGTATCGGCCGATACCCGATACTTGCGGTATCGGAATGCTCAACACTACTGTTAACCTGTTAATATTTGACCAACAACACCTAATTATATCCACCGCACATGACCATGAAGGGATAATTAACAAAGCACCAAAGAAACTACCTTCACTACCTTCACACAAGGCCAGTAAAATAACAATCAACTTTATTAACCAACACAAAGGTAATAAATAGTAATGGGTATCTACTAGTGTTGAGCGATACCGTCCGATACTTGAAAGTATCGGTATCGGATAGTATCGGCCGATACCCGAAAAATATCGGATATCGCCGATACCGATATCCGATACCAATACAAGTCAATGGGACATCAAGTATCGGAATGTATCCTGATGGTTCCCAGGGTCTGAAGGAGAGGAAACTCTCCTTCAGGCCCTGGGATCCATAGTGAGGTGTAAAATAAAGAATTAAAATAAAAAATATTGATATGCTCACCTCTCCGGCGGCCCCTGGACATCACGCTGGTAACCGGCCAGCTTCTTTGTTTAAAATGAGCGCGTTTAGGACCTGCGAATGACGTCGCAGCTTCTGATTGGTCGCGTGCCGCTCATGTGACCGCCACGCGACCAATCAGAAGCCGTGACGTCATTCGCAGGTCCTTAATTCCTAGAATTAGGAGTTTAGTGAATGAGAATGACGTCGCGGCTTCTGATTGGTCGCGTGGTGGTCACATGAGCGGCACGCGACCAATCAGAGGCCGCGACGTCATTCGCAGGTCCTAAACGCGCTCATTTTAAACAAAGAAGCCGGCCGGTTACCCGCGTGATGTCCAGGGGCCGCCGGAGAGGTGAGCATATCAATAATTTTTATTTTAATTCTTTATTTTACACATCCCTATTGATCCGATACCGATACCCGATACCACAAAAGTATCGGATCTCGGTATCGGAATTCCGATACCGCAAGTATCGGCCGATACCCGATACTTGCGATATCGGAATGCTCAACACTAGTATCTACCCATAGCACAGGAAAATTGGTGGGCAACCCAGGTCAGGGCTCCATTAGTAGTGGTATCATAATACAAACCAAATTATTTCACACCGAAAGCATTTTGAAGCATTTCGGTGCGAAACGCGCGTCGGGTGTGGTTGGCCCCCAGGATCGCTTCATTTGGTAATTATATCATTATTTTGTTGAGTTCATACACTGGTATTATTATTATAATTTTTGTCTATTTTTATTTGCATAATTGTACATAGTCACTTGCACAATTGTAATATGCATTGTTATATCTTGGTTTGTATTATGATACCACTACTAATGGAGCCCTGACCTGAGTTGCCCACCTATTTTCCTGTGCTATGGGTAGATACCCATTACTATTTATTACCTTTCTGTTGGTTAATAAAGTAGACTGTTATTTTACTAGCCTTGTGTGAAGGTAGTTTCTTTGGTGCTCTGTTAATCTTTGGTAGCTGCATTTAACACACTCCAGCAGTGAGCGCATCATGGGTTACCATGACAGCCAGGGGTCTGTTGAAGACCTCTTTGCTTGTCATGGCGATCTTCCTGTGAAAGTCAGCCTGCAGCTGGCATTCATGGGAGAGCATGATTTTAGCTATACATAGCACTCCTGACTTTGGCTTACAAATACTGAGGTAAAATACTGGCCAAATGCTGAATGTTTGAACATGGCCCAAGAGTGCTAGTTTACTGAAACTGGTCACTAGCTTCAGAATACTGCACACAAACTTCATAACAAACAGCTTGCAAGTGCGCATTCCTTGCCTGGAAAACCTACCCGTGAGGTGGCCAGAAACTATGGCAATGAGCAACACAGTTAAAAATACTTCTGTTCTTGATAATGCAACAAATGTTTAATAAGATGCAAATTGTAAAGTTGTTTGTTTTTGCAATTTTACCCATATAATTAAATGAAAATAACCCCTTTAACTTGGAACTGGTGTGTTATGACTATGAGACATCCACCCCGAAACCTTCTAGCCATCTGAAAACTGATTTTCTAAGCTATATGTGCAAAAATTATATCTTAATTGGTGTCAAAAACCGCCTTAAATGCCTTGCACCACATTTATTATTTGTATTGACACATTTTCAAACAAATTGAACAAAGGTTGAAACATTTTGGCAAACAAAGTGGAATGGTCTAAACTTAGAACCTGTGTGCAAAAATTGCACCCCAATTTGTCATATGTGCATGATGTTGGGGACGGTGGCACCTCAGAGCTCCAGTGTTCACCTAGGTACGTACTTTCATTACTTGATCCTTTTGTGGGTCTTTTTTCGCTCTCGGTGTACAGGTGGTATACAGCCCCCCACACTCTCTTTGTGCATATATGTATCTCTGCACATTGTATCGGTTTATCTAGTCCTGAGCATAATCTACTGCATGTGTATGTACATACCTGAGGGAACCTGTCTCTGTTTGGTGCCACCTGCTTCTGGCTCACCCTGTCACATTCCCTTTTTTGTTTATTTTGTGTTCTTACTCTAAATATATTTAATAAACTTTGTTGATTTTATATTTGGTATTTATTGGTGCTTTTTTTCTTATATGATTTATGTTGTGATATCTATATAGTTAGGTTTTGGTACTTTGACATTTTTGATAAATGGTCCATTTGACCACTGTTGATAGGTTATGTCTTGCTTAGGTTTACAAACCGATGTATGTGGAAACCACTGTTGATATTGGTTCACTTTCAGATATATATTAGACTTGATTTGTTAATTATAAGATACCACAACATTTGTTTTGCCGGGTGGTTATATACCAAAAATTGAGTATTTAGGCCAAAAATGGCAATATCATATATATAGTTAATATACTCCATTAGTGTCTCTGTACTATACATATAGGCAGGCGATACTACATATACTACATACTGTCAGCCTATAGGGGATGGTACATAGTGATTTTAGTACCCACTTCTAGTCTTTTTGTCTGTTTGGGTTTATATATTTTTAACAAATTACCAATAAATTTGTTTTATAAAATTCTCACATATTTGCTACACTAACAATTTGTCATAACAAATGGTGTAAAAACGTACACTAGATAGTCTGAAGGTGCATCAAATTTGTCAAATGGCACACTTTAAGACTGTCTTAAATTTAAGGTGTATTTGCACTGAAAAATCATTGTGAATGAGTATAGAGTTGTGCTCAAAATTTTACGTTCCCCTGCAGAATCTTTGCTTTCTTGACCTTTTTTTCAGAGAATATGAATGATAACCAAAACTTTTTCTCCACTCATGGACAGTGGTTGGGTGAAGCCATTTATTGTCAAACTAATGTGCTTTTTAATCATAATGACACCCCAAAACATTCAAATGACCTTGATCAAAAGTTCACATTCCCCATTTCTTAATACTGGGTATTGCCCCCTCTAAGATCAATGACAGCTTGAAGTCTTTTGTGGCAGTTGCAGATGAGGTTCTTTATTTTCTCAGATGGTAAAGCTGCCCACTCTTCTTGGCAAAAAGCCTCCAGTTCCTGTAAATTCCTGGGCTGTCTAGCATGAACTGCACATTTGAGATCTCCCCAGATTGTCTCAATGATATTGAGATCAGGAGACGGAGATGGCCACTCCAGAACATTCACTTTGTTCAGCTGTAGCCAATGACAGGTCGACTTGGCCTTGTGTTTTGGATCGTCATGTTGGAAAGTCCAAAAGTCCAAGTACGTCCCATGCGCAGCCTCCGGGCTAATGAGTGCAAATTTGCCTCCAGTATTTGCTGATAACATGCTGCATTCATCTTTCCTTCAACTTCGACCAAGTTTCATGTGCCTTTGTAGCTCACACATCCCCAAAATATCAGCAATCCACCTCCGTGCTTTACGGTAGGAATGGTGTTCCTATCATCATAGGCCTTGTTGACCTGTCTCCAAATGTAACGTTTATGGTTGTGGCCAAAAAGTTCAATTTTGGTCTCATCACTCCAAATTACCTTGTTCCAGAAGATTTGAGGCTTGTCTCTGTGCTGCTTTGCTTATTGTAGGTGAGATACTTTGTGGTATTTGCGCAGCAATGACTTTCTTCTGGCGACTGGACCATGCAGCCCATTTTTCTTCAAGTGCTTCCATATTGTGCATCTTAAAATGGCCACATTGCTAGTTTCAGAGTGTCCAGTATTTCAGCAGATGCTATTTTGGGGGTTTTCTTTGCATCCTGAACAATTTTCCTGGCAGTTGTAGATGAAATTTTTGTTGGTCTACCTGACCGTGTTTTGTTTTTAGGGAGCCCCTGATTTTCCATTTGTTAATCACAGTTTGAACGCTGCTGACTAGCATTATCAATTCCTTGGATATCTTTTTATATCCCTTTCATGTTTTATACAGTTCAACTAACTTTTCCCATAGACATTTTTCCCATTGACAATTGTTTTGCTTTCCCTATGACTCACAATGCAGAAACATCAGTGGCTGGATGAAAGATGCAAGAGTCTGTCTGGATCCCAGAAACTCACCTTTTATGCACACATACTGATTACAAGCAAACAGGTCACAGGTGAGGATGGTACCTTTAGTAGCCATTCAAACCCATTTGTGTCAACTTCTGTGCATGTCATCAGGCAAAAATCACCAGGGTATTTGAACTTTTGATCAGGGTCATTTGGATGGTTTGGGTTGTCATTATGATTTAAAAAGAGAAAACACAGTAGTTTGACAATAAATGGCTCTACCAAACCATTATCCACGAGTTGAGAAAATGTTTTGGTGTTACCATTCATATTCTCTGAAAAAAGGCCATGAAAGCAAAAATTCTACTGGGGTATGTAAACTTTTGAGCACAACTGTACCTAAGAACAGTTGTATCCTGATAATCTTGTAGTGTAAACAGATTGCCAGCGAGAGAGGGACAGCTGTTACCCCCTCCGGATGCATGTCATTTGTCTGAAGGCGGGGAGAGTGAAGCCAGCGATGATTGGCCGCAGAGATGACGTAACATAACGATGTCACACAATCCCTGCGACAGCCAGTGCCAACCCTGCTGGAACTGTAATTATAAGTATTATTATTTTATTGGGGATAAAATAGGATTAGAAGGGGTTGTCCTAGAATTGGACAACCCCTTTAATGTAAAAGTTTAGACAGTGATAGTAACATTATGTGCGGGAACCAAAGTCACATTTAATTTAGGTGTGACTTCAGAATTTAGTGTGCTTGTATGAAACATAATTAATTATAATTTACACTAGTGTCAATATTTACAGTTGCAATAAATGTATTCAGTGCCAGCATGACACTTATCAGAGATCAAGTAGTTCATTCATATCTTTCATTATTATATGGCAGTATATTATTGTTATCTTGTTCTTTTCTCTAGAAAGCAAACACATAAATGTCTATGATTTTTTGGCTGATTATTTTAATATATATTATAGTATTTCAGATGTATTACACCAAGACCTCCTTGCACATTTGTCATGTCAATAAACATCTGGTGCTGATGGCTGTGATCTATTTAGCATTCCAGGTGTCCATAACCATCTGCATAGTATTATGATAATGTTCTTTATATATATTCCAGTTTTTGATGCATTTTGATATTATTTCCAATTTTATATTTTTACAGCATTAATATTTACGAGAAATACAGATCTACTTATTTTTCAAAATATAAAGCATTTTGTAAATATCTTACACTTTGAGTAAAGAATTTTTATAGGTTTCTGTGCTGTCAGAAATTGGGGCTTTGTACTGTAATATAATATGAAAGTTGCAGCCCAGAGGGATACATTTAATTGTGCAAACTTTTAAAGGAAACACTATTTTTTTTTGTGAGATTTTGATGACCATGGACAGAAAGAGAAATGCATTGAGAGGAGTTATCTGCCAGTCACATTTACATGCAGTTGAAACCAGAAGTTTACATACACTATACAAAAAGACACATATGCATATTTCTCTCAATATGTGAAATGAATTCAGAATAAATCTTTCCCATTTTAGGTGAATTAGGATTTCCATAGTTATTAACATTTACCAAATGCCAGAATAATGAGAGAGAATGTTTTAAGGCATTTTTATTACTTACTGCAAAGTCAAAAGTTTACATACATTTCATTAATATTTGGTAACATTGCCCTTAAACTGAATGACTTGGGTGAAACTCTTGAGATATCCTTCTACAAGCATCTCACAATAGTTGGTCAGAACTTGGGCCCATTCCTCCTGACAAAACTGGTGTAACTGATCCAGGTTTGTAGGTTGCCTTGCTCGCACCTGCCTCTTCAGCTTTGCCCATAAATTTTCAATAGGATTGAGATCAGGGCTTTATGATGGCCACTCCAAAACATTGACTTTGTTATCCTTAAGCCACTTTGTTACCATTTTCGCAGTATGTTTCGGGTCATTGCTCATTTGGAAGACCCATTTCCGCCCAAGCTTTAACTTCCTGGCTGATGTCTTGAGATGTTGCTTCAGTATTGCCACATAATCGTGTTATGATGCCATCTATTTTGTGAAGTGTACCAGTACCCCCCTGCAGCAAAACAACCCCACAAGATGATTCTGCCACCCCCATGTTTCACAGTTGGGATGGTGTTCTTAGGCTTCCAAGCTTCTCCCTTTTTCCTCCAAACGTAAAGATAGTCATTTTGCACAAAAAGTTCAATTTTAGTTTCATCAGACCACAGGACATGTCTCCAAAAATTAAGGTCTTTGTTCCTGTGTGCATTTGCAAACATTAGTCTGGCTTTTTTATGTTTCTTTTGGAGTAATGGCTTCTTCCTGGCAGAGTGGCCTTTCAGCCCATGTTGATACAGTACTCGTTTCACTGTAGATATTGCCACAATCTTACCAGCTTCCACCATCATCTTCACAAGGTCTTTTGCTTTTGTTCTTGGGTTTATATGCATATGTTGGACCAAAACACGTTCATCTCTGGGACACAGAACCTGTCTCCTTTCTGAGCGATGTGATGGCTGGACATTCCCATCTTGCTGTACTTGAATATAATTGTTTGCGCAGATGAACGAGGCACCTTCAGGCATTTTGAAATTTTACCAAAGAATGGAATTCTCTTCCTGATATTTTGGCTAATTTCTTTTGACTTTCCATGATGCTACACAAAGGAGCAGTGTGTTTCAGGTGTGCATTAAAATACACAGGTGCATAATTAACTCATCAGAAGCTTCCAAACACATGGCATCATCATATGGGCAGTACAGAGTTGTTTAAAGGCATAGTAATCTTAGTGTATGTAAACTTTTGACTTTATAAATATATGCACAGAGTGCATATATCGGTATGCGCTGGAGAAATAGCGGCAACAGTAGGGAGAAATAAAATCTGATAGAGCCAAAATACCCCAGTTTAGAAGAATAAAAATAATAGTCTGGTGTCCAAATCAACGCCGATATAATGGCGGTGTGTATGTTTCACAGAGAAAAAAGTTGTATGGCAACGCTTAGAGACTGTTACTACCTCCGTTGCTGGCTGCTAAGTGTGAACGTTCCTCCTGCGAGAGAGATGTCCGTCTGATGAAGATGCTGTAAGCGGGTGGCTGCCCCGGCCGGCGGCAAGCCACCTCCAACTAGTCTCCGGGTGGAGACGGGATCCTGCAGAGCCGACGCCGCGTGTGATAGCGGCGGTAAGAACAAGCGGTGCGCAGGACCTGGGTGACGTAGTGTGTCACGTGACCGAATCCCCCGGTGAATGAGTGAGTACAGGGTGCAGCTAGGACCAAACTACCAACGCGTTTCGGAGACGCCTGTCTCCTTCCTCAGGGTTGGCCAACCCTATCAGATTTTATTTCTCCCTACTGTTGCCGCTATTTCTCCAGCGCATACCGATATATGCACTCTGTGCATATATTTATATATTCTATTTTGTGCACACCCCTGACAAACCTTTGGTGGAAGTTTGTTGGTATTGCAGCAGGGGTTGTTTATAGCGTGGGACACTTTGCGCCACCATTTTAACATATTTTATATAAACTTTTGACTTTGCAGTCAGTAATAAAAATGCCTTAAAACATTCTATATCTCTCATTATTCTGGCATTTAGCAAATATTAATAATTATGGCAAACCTAATTGACCTAAAATGGGAAAGGTTTAATCTAATTTCATGTCAGATTTTGAGAAAAACATGCATTTTTATCTTTTTATCTAGCGTATGTAAATTTCTGGTTTCAACTGTATGTTGTTACAAATTAGGAGTTTATTACTTTTTTTGTAATTGGTCTATGATAGCCTGTCAGTCAAAAGCAGGGTGGATGGAAACCAGGATGGAGAATGTCATACCAATTAGGGGTCGTTATTATATGTGGGGCAAACACCTATGTCTTTATTTTTTTTGTTGGTCTGACCAACATGCAGGAAAAGGCCCAGCTCCAAATTTTGCTAAGTACCCAATAGCATCCTTTCCCAAATCATTATAAGACCCTGATAATGTGTTCTCCCACCCCTAAAATCAGTGCATTTTTTACATGCATATTTTTCACCAGTCATTAGTATGGGTGAAACACACTGCAAGAACGCTGCAAGAATTGATATTATGCAGATTTTAATCTGCTGCAAATCTGCAAGGAAAAATTAAGCAACATGTGCATGAGACTTCAGGGATTTCATTCATTTTGCTGTTATCATAAAACACTTCATATTTTCCACAACAAATTTGTGCTGAAAAAAATGCAACAAAAATGCAATTTACACAGATAGCCTTAACATAAATTAGCGGGAAGTGTCTCAGTGACTGATTAATTTATATTTGATGGGTGGTGGAGAGATTATAGGCTCTAGTTTGTCAATTTATATTTTGAAAGGTCCATGGCTAATAGTGTATAAATAGTGGGGTACATATCTGTATTCAGTGGGGCAGTGTGGGGGATGATTTATTCAGGAGACAAATGTATATAAACAATATATGTAACCTTGTTATTTTCAGGGCTCCGGTGATCATCGTTTCAAGACAAGTCCTGTCTGGGAGATGTCGACATGAAGGTCTGACCAGATGGAGGAGAAACAGCAGAAAATGACTCTACTCAGTCGAGATGTCAGCGCTCACTGGAAGTAAATATTATTCTGCATCTGCACTGTGTGACTTGGAGTAATACTGTTATTTGTATAATCCCTTAGGATACATTCTCATATCATGTCATACAGTATGTTCGTGTGCTGCCGGATTTTTCTTATCGGACAGCACACAGAGTTTTATATCTGTGAAAATCACAGAAATGATAATAAGACTTGTGAGGCTCAAAGCATATCCTGTTCTGATCCAATTATGAGGATTAGAGTAGGACACGCTTAATGTGTCTGCTGTCCGAGAAAAAAATCAGTTGGCACACGGACACTGCACGCGGATACAGGACTGTAGCCTAATTATGTATAGCACAATCCCTTAGTACAGTGACATGTAAAAGTTTGGCCACCCCTGGTCAAAATGACTATTATTGTGAACAATTAAGCAAGTTGAAGATGAAATGATATAATGACATAGCGTATTCTCATTATTTTTGTTATGCACAGCCCCTGTCTTTATTACCTAGAGTCCTTTCTTGTTAGAGCAGCCTCTGACCAGAAGACCAGTCCATCAGCCTTCTCAGTTACAATAAAGGACTCTATCGTTTTCTTTCTCTACCATGCACAATTTGCTCCAACTTCTACCTGGACCTGGTAGAGATACTGTCCAACCAAGAATGAATCGTATCTCCATGTTTTGCAAGAAGTTATGAGAACTTAGAACCGGTATGGATCTGTCCGTCCTCACCGATTCTCTTTTCTCAATGTACCCCATGAGTGTTAAAAAATCAAACAAAAACATGATTTTGCGATACTTTGTGTAGAATGATTTATGCTATATGTGTCTGCGTGTGACCACCAGAGGTTGCGACTGCAGCTTGTCTAGAATTTCGCTAACATGTTGCAAACATGTATTGCTTGTCAAGGGCACGAAATTGGGGACCTTTAATGAAATTTAAGGGAAGAGGAAAAAATCTGTATATGTCACTGGGCAAACAGCTATTTTTTTTTTTCAATAAAAAAGGTGAAAGTATTTTAATATTATAGTAGAGAATAACTTTTTCTACCTAATATGCCGTTTCCTAAGTGTCTTTGATGGTAGAGTGTCTGAATAAGATAGCTTAGAGGTAAATGGAAAAAAAAAGGAAAAGAAAAAAAAATAAGGCAACAAAGGTGAAAATTGCATTTAATACAAGGACAGTTTGATTAATGATGCGAGAGAAAGCTGCATATCTTGTTAGCATTTCCCATTCTGCTCACTGTTGAATTCCGGTGGATTGCTTGGGTTATGCATTCCCATTATATTACAATTTATAGCTTGCACTCATATAAACATTATATTTATGTAACAAGTATAAGAAGGTCTAGGAAACCTTCATTTATCATGAACAGGAAGATAGGATAACTGTCTCATTAGTCAAACTATATCACTTAATAAGCTAATCTCATTATCCTATGCTGACTAGTCTGTGTGTGGTATGTGTCTGGCTGAACTAATTTATTTATGTAGCTGTTTGAATATATGCATCTCATTTCCTTCTGTGTTTGCATCTGACTGTTTTTCTTCCTAATAATGACAGATGCAGTTAGCCGGCATATTTGTGTCAGCTTCACACCTCCAAGTGTAAAAAGTTCATTATCTTGAGCAAGCGCTTGAACAACTGGTGGGTGTCCAAATTAACCTCCCCTCTCCATAAGATATAAAGTTAAAAATATTTCAAATATTTACCCCGGATAATGGCTAAACCTATAGATATTTTCAATGGAGCTGGCAAAACAGTTAGGGCTCGCTCAGACAAGCGTATTAAACATCCGTTTAAAATACAGGTAGAATAAGGACAGCGCACTTACCAATGCAAGTCAATGTGGTAGTTCACATGAATGTGTTTACACTTGTAAAACCTATGAAAAAGATCCTCTAGGCCAACCGAGGATATACCCCTAAGCCCTAACATATAAACCAACAAACAAAGCAATGGATCAGTAAAATAATATCATAGGAAATATAAATCCGTTCACAATGTAATTGCGCACAAAATCCATACCGGATAGGGGTTAATGATTAATCGATACAATGTTTATTATTTAGAAAAATATAAATTCACACAGACAAAAATAAGGGAGCAATAGCAGCTAAAAGAATCAGTGTACCAAAATGGTATAAAGTGCACTGATAGCACAAAGATCCTGGTGCAGCGCCTGTAATATACAATGCTATCCAATCATGAATGCATTAATCAGAGTGCCGGGGAGACTATGCTGAAAAAAAGTAAATGGATGGGTTTCATAGACTAACAGCAGTCAGCTGGACACTCAGGGTACTAAATCATTAAAGCATTAATATAGAGCCAGGGTAACTAAAAATAAGTTTCTGCCAATCATGGCTATATACTAGTACCTTGGGACATGATGGCAGGAAAGTGCAGGCGTGCTAGCAGGATGCAGGAGAACCTCGACACGCGTTTCACCCCCTTGGCTTCGTCAGGAGGAATGCACTTGGACTGATGGTCTGCATGTAAATAAATTGCAGCATGCCCTACTTTGATCTGTATTTCTGATTCAACTCATCCAGTATGAGTCACCCAAACAGGTCATGATTTCAGCATATACCATATAGAACTCTTGTAGTAAAGCTTAATGTGCTGGCAATAACTATATTACTTGTTCAATACTAGCAAAGTCCACAATGCAAAACTAGAAGCAGGAAATAATTCAGGACAAAGGATGGGTCAAGTTTGGACAAATTTTATTAAAAAAAATTCAGTTCAGGTATCAGAACGGTAACCAAACTTAATGGAGTTCCAGAGCATCCAGTGGTTCACATGCTATCATCTGTGTGACAGCACAGGAAACATTGGCTTTTATCGGCAGTAACCCTACTGACGTTACTGCCGGTCACAACACTGTGGTAACCAAACTCTGGCACACAGAGGACATTGTGGGACCCAACAGCTTTGACCAGTAGTGAAAAGGTCACTGCCCACTGCCGTTCAGGTGTCGGCTGACGAGTATTGGCATTAGTGGTACCATTGTTCTCTACTGAAGCAGAAAAAAACTACTATCTCATTTACTGATGATGACTAGACAGCACCTGTCATACAATTATAATAAAGGACAGCCTCTATAACTGTAAATTCACATTCCGTTAGTTTGACTAAACATAGAGAGAAGAAAATTCACATTGCTATCTCAGAAAAACTCCTTTACTCACTGTCCCACACTGAATGTAAATTGTCTGGTCTGGTCCAATGGGCAAATCCAGATCACGGTTAGCACCCATCCGGTTCCATCAAACATTGCCTTTTCTATTTGGATAGAAATGGATGAAGTTACCTATATCATCTACTTCTCTCCTAGTAGAAGAGGCCACTTCTAGCTAAGTCACTCACCCTTCCATCCAAATAGAAGAATTGGTGTTTGAAGGCCTGGGGCAGCGTTGAGCGTGATCTGGATTCGCCCATTGGACAGAATCGCACAATTTGCATGTAGCACGGGTCAGAATATAACACTTTTTCGGAGGTTCGCAGGGGCACATATTGGGGGAATAAAGGGCTTTTGAAACTTAATTTACTTGAGTTTAAAGGTGATGGACAGGGTTTATAAGGCAAAAGACTGTTTCCAAGTTCCCTTTAAGAAACAGTTGTACCAGACAGATTTTTCTTGGTCTATGCATCTAATCAGCACAAGTGTTTTAAAACTCCATGATATTTAGTGGGAGGGTAATTTCCTAAATATAGCTAAAGAAATGTATTTAATCTCATACTCTCCTGCTTTGTGTAACTCCTGTTGCTGAGGTTACTCAAGCACTTCTTCCCATAATAGAAAAAGATCTCCCTAGTTAAAAGACTGATAGCCTTTGCTCAGCAGGCCATTTCCTCATTTGATTCTTCTTTTGCTTGAAGCAAAGGTTTTGTGTGACATAAAACCGTGGCTGGTTGGCAGTTGACCTAGTTGAGAAGCTCGCAATGGCTTCTGAAGGATACCTGAACATTAAGCCGAATACAAAAAGGTTGCCTGCTTAAAGTATTACAAGGGCGTGAGCAACTACCATGATGACATTAGACACCGCACTATGGATTCCTGCTGAGGAACAATGGAGCATTTAAGTATAATTGAAAATTACATCTCAGACATTTGGGAGTAAATGGAGTAAAGACAATTTATGTTTGACTTCCCGAAATAACCCAAGATCCTCCGGGATTAATGTTACAAAAAAGGAGTTTTTACATGAAAAGCACAGGTTCGGGAATTTCTGATACCTCCTTTTAAATTATACAAGATTCAGGCTCATCAGTGGGGATATTGTGGTACATTAAAATACTAATTTATGCTATTTTCATAATTACTCATATATGTATTGCAATGTATGTCTTTAGTATTCTAATAATATTTACCGATAAATAATGCTGTAAAATGCTTGCTTTTATGTACTGTTTATTATTATTATACTAGATGGTGGCCCGATTCTAACGCATCGGGTATTCTAGAATAGGCATGTACACGTAGTATATTGCCTAGCCACGTAGTATATTGCCCAGCCACGTAGTATATTGCCCAGTCACGTAGTATATTGCCCAGCCACGTAGTATATTGCCCAGTTACGTAGTATATTGTCCAGCCACATAGTATATTGCCCAGCCACGTAGTATATTGCCCAGCCACACAGTATATTGCCCAGCCACGTAGTATATTGCCCAGTCACGTAGTATATTGCCCAGCCACGTAGTATATTGCCCAGTCACGTAGTATATTGCCCAGCCACGTATATTGCCCGGCGACGTAGTATATTGCCCAGCCACGTAGTATATGGCCCAGCCACGTGGTATATTGCCTAGTGACGTAGTATATTGCCCAGCCACGTAGTATATTGCCCAGCCACGTAGTATATTGCCCAGCCACGTAGTATATTGCCCAGTTACGTAGTATGCAGCAAAGAGCCACGTAGTATATTGCACAGCGAAGTAGTATACATCACAGAGCCACATAGTATATTGCCCAGCTACGTAGTATATTGCCCAGCCAGGTTTGTCACAGGTGAAAAAATAAAAAATAAACATATACTCACCTTTCCGTGGGAGCCCTTGTAGTACACGGCAGGTTCCGGTCCCAGGGTTAGTATTAGCGCAGGACCTGTGATGACGTCTCGGTCACATCACCGTGACGTCATGGCAGGTCTTTGTAGCGCAGCGCGCAGGGCCTGTAATGACGTCGCGGTCACATGACCGTGACGTCATGGCAGGTCCATGTCGCGCAGGCGCGCAGGGCCTGTGATGATGTCGCGGTCACATGACCGTGACATCATGGCAGGTCCTTCTGCCACCCGAACCTGCAATGGAAGATGGCGGCCGGCGCTAGCTGCAACGGAGGTTTTTTTTATTAATATTTTTAACATTACATTTTTTACTATTGATGCCGCATAGGCAGCGTCAATAGTAAAAAGTTGGGGACACACAGGGTTAATAGCGGCGGTAACGGAGTGCATTACCCACAGCATAACGCGGTCCGTTACCGCCGGCATTAACCTTGTGTTAGCGGTGACCGGAGGGGAGTATGCGGGCGACAGGCACTGACTGCGGGGAGTAAGGAGCGGCCATTTTCTTCCGGATTGTGCCCGTCGCTGATTGGTCGCGGCAGCCATGACAGGCAGCTGGCGAGACCAATCAGCGAAGGAATAACTCCTTCCTTCTCGCAGTCAGTGCCGCTCCATACTCCCCACCAGTCAGCCCTCACACAGGGTTAATGCCAGCATTAATGGACCGCGGTGTAACGCACTCCATTAATGCAGCTATTAACCCTGTGTGACCAACTTTTTACTATTGATGATGCATATGCAGCATCAATAGTAAAAAGACCTAATGTTACAAATAATAATAATAATAATAAAAAAAAGATTATTCTCACCCTACGCCGTCGCTTCCTCTCCTCGGCAGTGCAAGCGGCAGGTTTCGGGGCCAAGGATGGTATGCGAGAAGGACATTCCATCACGTCATGGTCATGTGACCACGACGTCATTACAGGTCCTGCCCTCATACCAACCCTGGGACCGGAAGCTGCCATGTGCACCGCACACAAGTGCCAGGACTACAAGAGGCCTTCAGAAGGTGAGTATATGTTTATTTTTATTTTAAGTCTTTTTTAACCTGTTACATACGTGGCTGGGCAATATATTACGTGGCTGGGCAATAAACTACGTGGCTGGGCAATATACTACGTGACTGGGCAATAAATTACGTGACAGGCCAATATATTACGTGACTGGGCAGTATACTACGTGTCTGTGCTGTATACTACGTGGCTCTGTGCTGTATACTATGTCGCTGTGCAATATACTATGTGGCTGGGCAATATACTACGTGACTGGGCAATATACTACGTGACTGGGCAATATACTACGTGGCTGGGCAATATACTATGTGGCTGGGCAATATACTATGTGGCTCGGCAATATACTACGTGACTGGGCAATATACTACATGACTGGGCAATATACTATGTAACTGGGCAATATACTACATGACTGGGCAATATACTACGTAACTGGGCAATATACTACGTGGCTGGGCAATATACTACGTGACTGGGCAATATACTACATGACTGGGCAATATACTACGTAACTGGGCAATATACTACATGACTGGGCAATATACTACATAACTGGGCAATATACTACGTGACTAGGCAATATAATACATGGCTGGGCAATATACTATGTGGCTGGGCAATATAGTGTGTGATTGGGCAATATACTACGTGGCTGGGCAATATACTACCTGGTTGGGCAATATACTACATAGCTGGGCAATATACTACGTGGGCTTTGCAATAATACAACGTGGACATGCATATTCTAGAATACCCGATGCGTTAGAATCTGGCCACCATCTAGTCTTTTATATAAGGGTAACCCTACATTCTGCCACCCAAAAAACAGGCCTGTCACAGAGGTGCGAGACTTAAGCGCAGTGTGTGTCTTTGTGCTGAACATATAAGTGTAGCTTGTATTATGCACTTTGCTGTATTTACAGAACATGAAGATGAGAAGGAAGCAGCACTTACTTATAACGCACTGTTATACCTTACCATAGTGAATACCAGATGCTCGCTTTAATAGATACCGCACAAGATCCTGTCAGCGTCTGTGCGGCAGGTGTTAGAAAAATGCACAAATCTTTCTAAGTCCGAGCATTCGGTTTCCAAGCCGTCTGCATTCAGTCTAGGGAGTCTTGCTGTATTCCTGCCATTCATCCTAACAGCAGCATTACAGCAAAGCTTAAATGCTAAATACAGAAGCCCTGGAGACAGAGTGCCCGGATCTGAGAAGATTTCTGCATTTATCATACACCTGCAGCACAAACTCTGGGAAAACCAGCTGACATTTTTAATAAAGGAAGCACAATCTTATAATCCACTATATTGAAAAATGGCGGAATGTTATGCTGCCTTATTTTTCTCGGACTGAGAGGAATACTCATTACTACCTTTACCATGTTTAGTCAGCAGTAAAGTGATAACGAAACTACCATTGCATACAGATCCTTATAGACAGTGCACAGCACACTACATTATGCCAACATTTGCCTTTTTTTAGGTTTTCTCATGATTTTGCACATGAATAACCAATTATGGAAATATTGCTGCGAATGATCAGCATTTTCTCTGAAAATACAAAAAGTGTCCCACTACATTCCCAGAGATCCCCAAGCCAAGTATGATCAAATCTAACCAGCAGCATATCTACTGAGAGGGCAGAGGGGCCCACACGGAGCAACAGCCACTTAAAACTGTATTGGTGTGCACAGGTAACCCCGCTGTAGACCAGAGAGCCATGGGCTCCCTACCATGCCATACAATTGTATCCTGGCGCAGGGGACATCATGACATCATCATGATGCTCCACGAATAGCGGCATACTCTCCACAAGCCAAGGTTAGTTGAGTATGTAGTAATTTACTCCTCAGTAAGTACTTGTAGGGGAAGGTCGGGGCGCTATACTGTTTGTGTAGATACTACTACCGAGCCGTCATACTGTGCGATCACACTCTGTATGGAGCAGTATGGGGTCCATCATACTGTGCTATGGGGATGGTGGGGCCATCATGCTGTGTAGGTGAATGTGGGGGCCATAAACTGTGTGAGGGTGATGTGGGGACATCACTCTGTTTGGGGAATTTTTGGGACATCATACTTTGTTTGGGCTCTGGGGTCCATTATACTATGTGGGGATGACTGTGGAGACATCATACTGTATGGGAGGCCATCAAATGATATGAGGTAGCTGAGGTGGCCATTATACAGTGTGAAGTTTTGTTGGATCATTATATTGTGTGGGGGGCTATGGAGTCCTCATACGCTGTGTGTATATCTGTGAGGCTATCCTACTGTGTGCAGGGAGGTGATGGGCCTTCATATTGTGAGCGGTGTGTAAGTGATTGTGGGGGCATCATACTGTATGGCAGTCCTTTGTACTGTGTGAGGAGCTGTGGGAGCATCATACTGTGGGGTTGAGCAATGGGGTTTATCATACTATGTGTGGGTAACTGAAGGAGCCATCATACTATAAGGGGGCCATCATAATGTGTGGGGTTGTGAAGACCATCATACCGTGTTGGGGCCGTGGGGTCACCATGCTATATGGGGGGAATAATACTGTGTGATAAGCAGTGGTTGTTATCATAATGTGTGTGAGGAGCTGTAGGGCCATCATACTATGTATGGGAAACTTTGTAGCTTTGTTACGATACTGGAATCCAGTGGCAGGAGGAGCAGCAGGAGTAGCAGAAGTTCTTGCAAGTAGCAGTAGTTTTTGGAAGTAGCAGTAGGAGTTGTAGCAACAATCAATAGAGAGGTGGGAACAGTCTGGATAAGAAAGTTCTCAGAAAAAGGAGCTGGAGACTGAATCAGACTAAACAGCCAGACACAATACTCCAGCAATGAATGAGGAATTCATGTGACTTTAAGTAGGTCCAAACAGGAAACAAGATGGACTCCACAGGTTCAGAATTTGCCATCTTAGTAAAGGGCAATTGCAGGACACAACAGCAGTCTACAGTGGTAAGAAGTAGAATTTCAGCACAATATCAAGGTGAACAATAGCAGCCACTAGTGGTCAAACTGTAGAAGGACAACATGAATCCTGACCAGCTTTCACAATGTGTTGGGGTGCTGTGGGGTCCATCATACTGTTTGTGGGTGACATAAGCATCCATCATACTATGTGAGGGACTTTGGGGACATCATACTGTGTGGTGGGCTGCTGGGGCATCAAGGGGCATTATTATTTGTTAAGTTGGCACTTAAGATGCCTTATTTCATTATATGGGCAACCCAATGTATTATAGCTGTCAATTGGACATATAGGAGGCATTATTACTATCTAGAGGGAGCAAAATGTGAGCACTATTGCACTCTAGAGCACTTACATAGGGCAATCATATTTCTACAGGACAATTTTACCATCGTGAGATGACATAGGGATTTTTCTTTGTAAGGGGCACAGTGATGAGCATTCTTATGTGGCACTAACAGGAGCACAGTTACCATGCCATATAGCAGGTGCAGTAATTGGGACAAATACAGCAGCATCAGTCTCAGCACTAGGGTATCAGCAGGATGGGGAGTTTGTGTAGGCTGGAAATAGATGGGGATGGTGCTGGAAAAATAAGAAATCAAATGTGTCTAAGTTGTAAACTCTATAGATGAGCTGAGGCTGGAGAAGTTGTTATTATCGTCTGGACCAGATAAAAAAGATGGGAACCGTGAACAATTCCATCAGAAAGAACGTCATCTATAAATCACAGTCTATAACTGTACTCCCTTAAATGCTGAGTAACCTACAGACAGTGTCGGGTCGGCACCGTTATACTGAATAAAATGATACCTGGGGTGATGAAATCCTTCTTGTGGTTGTTGCTACTCTGTAGTTGCAGTTTTCAGTTAATGAGATTCTCGTGCTCCGGGGCGGCCTGTGGGGGGCTTTTTTGGTGCTCTGTCCTCATATTCACCTTTATATATTCACCCTTATCTGCACATGTTGCAGATTTCCTGCAGTTTTGCAGCTTTTTTTATCCGCGCAGAAACGCTGCAGATCCGCAAGTGATTTGCAGTACAATGTAAATCAATGGCATAAAAAAAATGCTGTGCTGATGGTGCGGAAAAATCTGCACGGAAAACGCAGCAGATTCAAAAAAGGAGCATGTCACTTCTTTTTGCAGATCTGCTGAGTTTCTGCACCTACAGTCATGGCCAAAAGTATTGACACCCCTGCAATTCCGTCAGGTAATACTCAGTTTCTTCCTGAAAATGATTGCAAACACAAATTCTTTGGTATTACTATCTTCATTTAATTTGTCTTAAATGAAAAAACACAAAAGAGAATGAAGCAAAAAGCAAAACATTGATCATTTCACACAAAACTCCAAAAATGGGCCAGACAAAAGTATTGGCACCCTCAGCCTAATACTTGGTTGCACAACCTTTAGCCAAAATAACTGCGACCAACCGCTTCCGGTAACCATCGATGAGTTTCTTACAATGCTCTGCTGGAATTTTAGACCATTCTTCTTTGGCAAACTGCTCCAGGTCCCTGATATTTGAAGGGTGCCTTCTCCAAACTGCCATTTTTAGATCTCTCCACAGGTGTTCTATGGGATTCAGGTCTGGGCTCATTGCTGGCCACCTTAGAAGTCTCCAGTGCTTTCTCTCAAATTATTTTCTAGTGCTTTTTGAAGTGTGTTTTGGGTCATTGTCCTGCTGGAAGACCCATGACCTCTGAGGGAGACCCAGCTTTCTCACACTGGGCCCTACATTATGCTGCAAAATTTGTTGGTAGTCTTCAGACTTCATAATGCCATGCACACAGTCAAGCAGTCCAGTGCCAGAGGCAGCAAAGCATCCCCAAAACATCAGGGAACCTCCGCCTTGTTTGACTGTAGGGACCATGTTCAACCCGTACTATCTGAATGAAAAGGGACTGTATGGTAGGAGACCCAGGAAGACCCCACTTCTTACCCCGAGACATAAAAAAGCCAGGCTGGAGTTTGCCAAAACTTACCTGAAAAAGCCTAAAACGTTTTGGAAGAATGTTCTCTGGTCAGATGAGGCAAAAGTAGAGCTTTTTGGGAAAAGGCATCAACATAGAGTTTACAGGAGAAAAAAAGAGGCATTCAAAGAAAAGAACAAAAATCTGCAACGTGTGCACATACCAAAAAAAAGGCGCAGATTCTGACCTGCGTTTTCTGCCAAGAAATGCAGAAACTGCACAGGAAATTCCACAGTCAAATCTACATATAGAGCCATTAATTCCACAGCGCTTTACAGACATAATCATTGTCCCCAATGGGGTTCACAATCTACATTCCCTACCAGTGCAGGAGGAGACCGGAGAACCTGGAGGAAACCCACGCAAACATGGGAGAACATACAAACTCCTAGGTGATGAAATATACAGAAAATAGATAAAATGGGAAAAATTAGTATTTGACACACTGCCGATTTTGCAAGTTTTCCTACCTACAAAGAATGGAGAGATCTGTAATTTTTATTGTAGGTACACCAACTACGAGAGACAGAATCTAAAAATAAAAAAACAGAATATCGCATTGTATGAATTTTAAATAATTACATTGCATTTTATTGCATGAAATAAGTATTTGGTCACCTACCAATCAGCAAGAATTTTGGCTTTCACAGACCTGTTAGCTTTTCTATTGTACCAAATACTTATTATATGCAATAAAATGCAATTTAATTAAAAATCGTATAATGTGAGTTTCTGGTTTTTATTTTTAGATTCTGTCTCTCACAGTTGAAGTGTGCCTACGATAAAAATGACAGACCTCTCCATTCTTTGTAGGTGGGAAACCTGGCAAACTCAGCAGTGTATCAAATGATTCTTTTCCCCACTGTAAATAGGTAAATAAAGTGCAAGTGCTGTTGATAAATGGATAAGTGTTCCCCCTTTCCCAGCACCGATGGCTTTGGGGGTGATGCCATCACAGGGTCCGAGGAGCCACCTTCCAGTTTGGATTCTTTACTATCTAACTGTTCAATTACAATTACAGTCAGGTCCTTTGCGTTCACTATATAGTTATATGATGCTGTTTATGCACTTTAGTCATTTATTTCTTTACCTGACACTTGTGTTATTTATACTTCTATTCTTTAGATATCATTCATTTACGATTCGTATTGTACATTAATTTTACTTTTCCATGTATTTATCGACTGCTCTTGCATTTTCTTTTCATATTTATGTTTTCTATATATTTTGTCATCTATGTATGAACTGATATTTATTTTATAGGCTTTCATATGCAGTTTGTCGTTACTTATAGCAATATGACTCACTAATATCAGTCCATACTTGTATATCTTTACACTTATTAGTACACAGTTATTATTGTCTAGCATGATTTACATCTTGGCATTCCTTCCCTTGTCCCTGCCGATATTGTTTTTATTACCCTTTATGATATTGTTTTATTTACCCTGTTTTTAATACTATTTTTTGGCAAAGATTATTTTACGTTAATGCTAGGGTTGAGCGAAACGGGTCGAACATTTTCAAAAGTCGCCGACTTTTGGCTAAGTCGGGGTTTCGTGAAACCCGATCCGACCCCTGTGCGGGGTCGGCCATGCGGTACGCGACTTTCGCGCCAAAGTCGCGTTTCAATGACGCGAAAAGCGCCATTTCTCAGCCAATGAAGGTAAACGCAGAGTGTGGGCAGCGTGATGACATAGGTCCTGGTCCCCACCATCTTAGAGAAGGGCATTGCAGTGATTGGCTTGCTGTCTGCGACGTCACAGGGGCTATAAAGAGGCGTTCCCGCCGACCGCCATCTTACTGCTGCTGATCTGAGCTTAGGGAGAGGTTGCTGCCGCTTTGTCAGAAGCAGGGATAGCGTTAGGCAGGGTCCATTAACCACAAAACCGCTTGTGCTGCAGCGATTTGCACTGTCCAACACCACCCTCGGTGTGCAGGGACAGTGGAAGTTTTTTTTTTTTTTTTTTTCCCCTCAGCGCTGTAGCTCATTGGGCTGCCCTAGAAGGCTCCCTGATAGCTGCATTGCTGTGTGTACGCCGCTGTGCAAACCAACTGCTTTTTTCAAAGCACAAATCCTCTTGTTCCTTCCTTTCTGCACAGCTATCTTTTTTGTTTGTCCACACTTTTTATTTCATTTGTGCATCAGTCCACTCCTTATTGCTGCCTGCCATACCTGGCTGAGATTACTGCAGGCAGGGAGATAGTAGCTGCCTGCCATACCTGGCTGAGATTACTGCAGGCAGGGAGATAGTAATTGTAGGACATTCCCTGTTTTTTTTTTTTTTTTTTTTTTTTGGTGGGAGATTAAGATTGGCAATTTGGCATTTCTGCTAGAGTGCCATCCCTGTGTGTGCCATCTCTCTCACATAGTGGGCCATAGAAAGCCTTTTCATTTTTCTGTATTTTTTTTTGTGGGGTGTATAAATTCTCCCTGATAAAAATACAGTGGGAGATTAATATTGGCCTTTGGGCTTGTGTGCCAGTCCTGAGTGTGCCATCTCTCTCACAAATAGTGGGCCATAGAAAGCCTATTTTATTTTTTTTGGGGTTTTATAAATTCTCCCTGAAAAAAAGGGAGATTAATATTGGCCTCTGGGCTTGTGTGCCAGTCCTGAGCGTGCCATCTGTGCCAGCCCTAGGCGTGCCATCTCTCTCACAAATAGTGGGCCATAGAAAGCCTATTTATTTTTTTTTTTGGTTTTATAAATTCTCCCTGAAAAAAAGGGAGATTAATATTGGCCTCTGGGCTTGTGTGCCAGTCCTGAGCGTGCCATCTGTGCCAGCCCTGAGCGTGCCATCTCTCTCACAAATAGTGGGCCATAGAAAGCCTATTTAATTTTTTTTTTTGTTTTATAAATTTTCCCTGAAAAAAGGGAGATTAATATTGGCCTCTGGGCTTGTGTGCCAGTTGTGAGCGTGCCATCTGTGCCAGTCCTGAGCGTGCCATCTCTCTCACAAATAGTGGGCCATAGAAAGCCTATTTAAATATTTTTTTGGTTTTATAAATTCTCCCAGAAAAAAAGGGAGATTAATATTGGCCTCTGGGCTTGTGTGCCAGTCCTGAGCGTGCCATCTGTGCCAGCCCTGAGCGTGCCATCTCTCTCACAAATAGTGGGCCATAGAAAGCCTATTTAATTTTTTTTTTTGTTTTATCAATTTTCCCTGAAAAAAGGGAGATTAATATTGGCCTCTGGGCTTGTGTGCCAGTTGTGAGCGTGCCATCTGTGCCAGTCCTGAGCGTGCCATCTCTCTCACAAATAGTGGGCCATAGAAAGCCTATTTAAATATTTTTTTGGTTTTATAAATTCTCCCAGAAAAAAAGGGAGATTAATATTGGCCTCTGGGCTTCTGTGCCAGTCCTGAGCGTGCCATCTGTGCCAGTCCTGAGCGTCCCATCTCTCTCACAAATAGTGGGCCATAGAAAGCCTATTTTATTTTTTTTTTGGGTTTTAGAAATTCTCCCTGAAAAAAGGGAGATTAATATTGGCCTCTGGGCTTGTGTGCCAGTTGTGAGCGTGCCATCTGTGCCAGTCCTGAGCGTGCCATCTCTCTCACAAATAGTGGGCCATAGAAAGCCTATTTAAATATTTTTTTGGTTTTATAAATTCTCCCAGAAAAAAAGGGAGATTAATATTGGCCTCTGGGCTTCTGTGCCAGTCCTGAGCGTGCCATCTGTGCCAGTCCTGAGCGTCCCATCTCTCTCACAAATAGTGGGCCATAGAAAGCCTATTTTATTTTTTTTTTGGGTTTTAGAAATTCTCCCTGAAAAAAGGGAGATTAATATTGGCCTCTGGGCTTGTGTGCCAGTTGTGAGCGTGCCATCTGTGCCAGTCCTGAGCGTGCCATCTCTCTCACAAATAGTGGGCCATAGAAAGCCTATTTAAATATTTTTTTGGTTTTATAAATTCTCCCAGAAAAAAAGGGAGATTAATATTGGCCTCTGGGCTTCTGTGCCAGTCCTGAGCGTGCCATCTGTGCCAGTCCTGAGCGTCCCATCTCTCTCACAAATAGTGGGCCATAGAAAGCCTATTTTATTTTTTTTGGGGGTTTTATAAATTCTCCCTGAAAAAAAGGGAGATTAATATTGGCCTCTGGGCTTGTGTGCCAGTCCTGAGCGTGCCATCTGTGCCAGCCCTGAGCGTGCCATCTCTCTCACAAATAGTGGGCCATAGAAAGCCTATTTAATTTTTTTTTTTGTTTTATAAATTTTCCCTGAAAAAAGGGAGATTAATATTGGCCTCTGGGCTTGTGTGCCAGTTGTGAGCGTGCCATCTGTGCCAGTCCTGAGCGTGCCATCTCTCTCACAAATAGTGGGCCATAGAAAGCCTATTTAAATATTTTTTTGGTTTTATAAATTCTCCCAGAAAAAAAGGGAGATTAATATTGGCCTCTGGGCTTCTGTGCCAGTCCTGAGCGTGCCATCTGTGCCAGTCCTGAGCGTCCCATCTCTCTCACAAATAGTGGGCCATAGAAAGCCTATTTTATTTTTTTTTTGGGTTTTAGAAATTCTCCCTGGAAAAAAAAAGGGAGATTAATATTGCCCTTTGGGCTTGTGTGCCAGTACTAAGCGTTCCATCTCTCTCTCTCTCTCAGTCAGTGGGCCATAGAACGCCTATTTTTGGTTTTATTTGTTTTCTAAATTCTCCCTGAAAAAATCATTTTATTTTATTTGGTTTCTAAATTCTTCCTGATAAAATCATATTTTTTTTATTATTTTTATTTCTAAAGTCTCCCTGAAAAAAAAAAAAAAAAAACAACCAAAAAAACAGTGGGAGATTAATATTGGCCTTTCTGCTTGTGTGCCAGTCTTGACTCCTGGGTGTGCCATCTCTCTCTCTCTCTCTCTCTCTCTCTCTCTCCAATTGTGGTCCATAGAAAGCCTATATTTTTTTTCCTTGATTTGGGTTCTAAAATCTACCAGAGAAAATAACTACATCAATCATTGGTAGAAAAATATTGGCCTCTGGGTTTGTGTGCCACTCCTGACTCCTGTGTGCGTCATCTCTCAGTCAGTGGGCCATAGAACGCCTATTTTTGGTTTTATTTGTTTTCTAAATTCTCCCTGAAAAAATCATTTTATTTTATTTGGTTTCTAAATTCTTCCTGATAAAATCATATTTTTTTTATTATTTTTTTTTCTAAAGTCTCCCTGAAAAAAAAAAAAAAAAACAGTGGGAGATTAATATTGGCCTTTCTGCTTGTGTGCCAGTCTTGACTCCTGGGTGCGTCATCTCTCAGTCAGTGGGCCATAGAACGCCTATTTTTGGTTTTATTTGTTTTATAAATTCTCCCTGAAAAAATCATTTTATTTTATTTGGTTTCTAAATTCTTCCTGATAAAATCATATTTTTTTTATTATTTTTTTTTCTAAAGTCTCCCTGAAAAAAAAAAAAAAAAAACAACCAAAAAAAACAGTGGGAGATTAATATTGGCCTTTCTGCTTGTGTGCCAGTCTTGACTCCTGGGTGTGCCATCTCTCTCTCTCTCTCTCTCTCTCTCTCTCTCTCTCTCTCTCTCTCCAATTGTGGTCCATAGAAAGCCTATATTTTTTTTCCTTGATTTGGGTTCTAAAATCTACCAGAGAAAATAACTACATCAATCATTGGTAGAAAAATATTGGCCTCTGGGTTTGTGTGCCACTCCTGACTCCTGTGTGCGTCATCTCTCAGTCAGTGGGCCATAGAACGCCTATTTTTGTTTTTATTTGTTTTATAAATTCTCCCTGAAAAAATCATTTTATTTTATTTGGTTTCTAAATTCTTCCTGATAAAATCATATTTTTTTTATTATTTTTTTTTCTAAAGTCTCCCTGAAAAAAAAAAAAAAAAAAAAAAAAAAAAAAAACAGTGGGAGATTAATATTGGCCTTTCTGCTTGTGTGCCAGTCTTGACTCCTGGGTGTGCCATCTCTCTCTCTCTCTCTCTCCAATTGTGGTCCATAGAAAGCCTACATTTTTTTTCCTTGATTTGGGTTCCAAAATCTACCAGAGAAAATAACTCCATCAATCATTGGTAGAAAAATATTGGCCTCTGGGCTTGTGTGCCACTCCTGATTCCTGTGTGCGTCATCTCTCACTCAGTGGCCCATAGAAAGCATATAGTTTGTTACATTTGTTTTCTAAATTCTCCCTGCAAAAATCTATTTTTTTTTTTTTGGGGGGTTTCTAAAGTGTTCCTGAAAAAAATAAAAATAAAAAAAAAATAATAGTGTGACATTAATATTAACATTTGTGCTTCAGTGACAGTCCTGCGTGTGGGGCATCTCTCTAATTTGCAGCCACCAAAAAAAGAGTGTGTAACATTGGGCCTGATTTTCGCTGTGGTCTCACCAACCTGTAAAGGGGTAGCTAAATCATACTGAAGTTATAGCTCACCGTGTAAGTTGTGTGACTGCAACAAATAACGTTAGTTTGGTTACGTTTTTAAAACAATGAGGAAGTCTAGTGGAAGAGGTCGTGGCCGGGGGCGTTCATTGTCAGCTGGTAATGAGGGTAGTGGTAGTGGTGGAGCATCAGGTGGTCGTGGGGGAAAAAATATTGCACCTAAGTCTGGAGCTGTGGAGCCAGGTTCGTCGTCCGGCTACACAAGGCCTCGAACGCTCCCTTTTCTGGGATTAGGAAAACCGCTTTTAAAGCCGGAGCAGCAAGAGCAAGTTTTGGCTTATCTTGCTGACTCAGCCTCTAGCTCTTTTGCCTCATCTCGTGAAACTGGTAAAAGTAAAAGCAGCGCGTCGTTAGTGGATGTTCACGGTCAGGGACAAGTCACTTCCTTGTCCTCTTCAGCAAAAACAACAACAGAGAAGAATGCAGCAGGCGACACAACGGGTTACTCCATGGAGCTCTTTACACATACCGTCCCTGGCTTAGAAAGTGAAGCAGTTAACAGTCCATGCCCATTACAAATTGAATCTGACATGGAGTGCACTGACGCACAGCCACAGCCAGACTACTATGCTGGTCCTTTGACTCAGACCACAACATTGCCCTCGCAGGGTGCTGATCAAGAATCAGACCCTGATGAGACTATGTTGCCCCATCACGAACGCTATACCACCGAACGACACGGTGACACAGACGAAGTTGCGCAGGAGGTACAAGAAGAGTTATTAGATGACCCAGTTCTTGACCCCGATTGGCAGCCATTGGGGGAACAGGGTGCAGGCGGCAGCAGTTCTGAAGCAGAGGAGGAGGAGGGGCCGCAGCAGGCATCAACATCGCCACAGGTTCCATCTGCCGGGCCCATATCTTGCCCAAAACGCGTGGCAAAGCCAAAACCTGGTGGAGGACAGCGTGGCCATCCGGTTAAAGCTCAGTCTGCAATGCCTGAAAAGGTATCCGATGCTAGAAAGAGTGCAGTCTGGCATTTTTTTAAACAACATCCAATTGATCAGCGCAAAGTCATCTGTCAAAAATGTTCTACTTCCTTAAGCAGAGGTCAGAATCTGAAAAGTCTCAATACTAGTTGCATGCATAGACATTTAACCACCATGCATTTGAAAGCTTGGACTAACTACCAAACGTCCCTTAAGGTTGTTGCACCCTCGGCCAATGAAGCTAGTCATCAACGCAACATCCCTTCCGGCAGTGTAGGACCACCATTTAGCGCACCACCTGCTGTATCTGTGCAGGTATCTTTGCCAGGCCAAAGCAGTCAGGGTCAGGGAATCACCAGTTTCGTAGTAGGAAACACTGCATCTAGGGCACCGGCGGCAACAATACCATCTCCCACCGTCTCTCAGTCTGCCATGTCCACCGGCACCCCCGCTAGTTCCACGATCTCCAGCTCTCCAGTCCAGCTCACCCTACATGAGACTATGGTTAGAAAAAGGAAATACTTAGCCTCGCATCCGCGTACACAGTGTTTGAACGCCCACATAGCTAGACTAATCTCGTTAGAGATGATGCCCTACCGGTTAGTTGAAAGCGAAGCTTTCAAAGACCTGATGGACTACGCTGTACCACGCTACGAGCTACCCAGTCGACACTTTTTTTCCAGAAAAGCCATCCCAGCCCTCCACCAGCATGTTAAAGAGCGCATCGTCCATGCACTCAGGCAATCTGTGAGCACAAAGGTGCACCTGACAACAGATGCATGGACCAGTAGGCATGGCCAGGGACGTTACGTGTCCATCACGGCACACTGGGTAAATGTGGTGGATTCAGGGTCCACAGGGGACAGCAAGTTTGGGACAGTTCTGCCTAGCCCACGGTCTAGTAAACAGTTGTCTGTAGCCGTTCGCACCCCCTCCTCCTCCTCCTCCTCGTCCTCCTGCAGAAGCAAGAGCTCGTCCACAGACCGCAGTCGCACAAACACTCCATCCGCACCTGCCACTGTTGCACACCAGGTCTCCCATTATGGGGCAGCTACTGGCATACGTCAGCAGGCTGTATTGGCTATGAAGTGTTTGGGCGACAATAGACACACCGCGGAAGTTCTGTCCGAGTTCTTGCAGCAAGAAACGCAGTCGTGGCTGGGCACTGTAGATCTTGAGGCAGGCAAGGTAGTGAGTGATAACGGAAGGAATTTCATGGCTGCCATCTCCCTTTCCCAACTGAAACACATTCCTTGCCTGGCTCACACCTTAAACCTGGTGGTGCAGTGCTTCCTGAAAAGTTATCCGGGGTTATCCGACCTGCTCCTCAAAGTGCGTGGACTTTGCGCACATATCCGCCGTTCGCCTGTACACTCCAGCCGTATGCAGACCTATCAGCGTTCTTTGAACCTTCCCCAGCATCGCCTAATCATAGACGTTGCAACAAGGTGGAACTCAACACTGCACATGCTTCAGAGACTGTGCGAACAGAGGCGGGCTGTTATGTTTTTGTGGGAGGATACACATACACGGGCAGGCAGTAGGATGGCAGACATGGAGTTGTCAGGTGTGCAGTGGTCGAAGATTCAAGACATGTGTCAAGTCCTTCAGTGTTTTGAGGAATGCACACGGCTGGTTAGTGCAGACAACGCCATAATAAGCATGAGCATCCCCCTAATGCGTCTGCTGATGCAAAGTTTGACGCACATAAAGGATCAGGCGTCTGCACCAGAGGAAGAGGAAAGCCTTGATGACAGTCAGCGATTGTCTGGTCAGGGCAGTGTACATGACGAGGTACCGGGCGAAGAGGAGGTGGAGGATGAGGAGGATGATGGGGATGAGTATATTTTTAATGAGGAAGCTTTCCCGGGGGCACGGGAAATTGGTGGCGTGGCAAGGCCGGGTTCTGGTTTTTTGAGGGACACAAGTGACGTAGATTTGCCTGCAACTGCCCCTCAACCAAGCACAACCGCAGATTTGACAACGGGAACTTTGGCCCACATGGCGGATTATGCCTTGCGTATCCTCAAAAGGGACACACGCATTACAAAAATGATGAACGATGACGATTACTGGTTGGCCTGCCTCCTTGATCCTCGCTATAAAGGCAAATTGCAAAATATTATGCCACATGAGAACTTGGAACTAATATTAGCAACAAAACAATCAACTCTTGTTGACCGTTTGCTTCTGGCATTCCCTGCACACAGCGCCCGTGATCGTTCTCACACGAGCTCCAGGGGCCAGCAGACCAGAGGTGTTAGAGGGGCAGAAATCAGAAGTGGCGTTGGACAGAGGGGTTTTCTGACCAGGTTGTGGAGTGATTTTTCTATGACCGCAGACAGGACAGGTACTGCAGCATCAATTCAAAGTGACAGGAGACAACATTTGTCCAGTATGGTTACAAACTATTTTTCATCCCTTATCGACGTTCTCCCTCAACCGTCATTCCCATTTGATTACTGGGCATCCAAATTAGACACCTGGCCAGAATTGGCAGAATATGCATTGCAGGAGCTTGCTTGCCCGGCAGCTAGTGTCCTATCAGAAAGAGTATTCAGTGCTGCAGGTTCAATACTAACAGAAAAAAGGACTCGTCTGGCTACCCAAAATGTAGATGATCTAACCTTCATTAAAATGAACCACAACTGGATTTCAAAATCTTTTGCCCCACCCTGCCCGGCTGACACCTAGCTTTCCTATGAAAAGGTCTTGCCTGTGGACTATTCTGAATGACTTTTCCAATCTCGTAATTTTCTTCACCTGATTGTCCAGCATACGACATGTTTCCACCTCACGAAATGGCCAAACTCCCCACACGGGGCCGTGCTATCGCCACTTTGCGCTTGGACCCTTGAGAGTGCTGTTTGTCTGAAGAGGTGGGTGTGGCCGCTTTTGGTCGACGGCACTGCCACTGGGTCCCTCATAGTACAATAAAGTGTCTCTGGCGGTGGTGGTGCGCACCCAACGTCAGACACACCGTTGTAATATGAGGGGCCCTGTGCCTGTACCGCCGGCCACAAGACAGTTCCCCCCCCCCAGCTCAAACAGTGCTCTACCACTAGCAAAATTATCTCTCACAGCTTCACCATTGTGTAGTCTAGCCGCTGACATCCTTCAATGCCTGGCACTGACAATACCATTGTTTTGACATTTTTGTTATGTTAGGCCTTCGAAGCCTGTCTGCGGTCCCTTCTTTCTACAACTACTACACTGACCAGGCCACTGCTGCCCGTGTACCCCTGGAACCAATTTAAAATTGCCTACAGCCATGTGTTATTATTTTAGGCCTTCGATGCCTGTCTGCGGTCACTCCTTCCACTAGGCCTCCACTGACCACACCACTGCTGTCCGTGTACCCCTGGAACCAATTTAAAATTGCCTACAGCCAGCCCAATTTTGTTATGTTAGGCCTTCGAAGACTGTCTGCCGTCACTCCTTCCACTAGACTTCCACTGACCATACACTGCTGCCCATGTACCCCTGGAACCAATTTAAAGTGCCTACAGCCAGCCCAATTTTGTTATGTTAGGCCTTCGAAGCCTGTCTGCGGTCACTCCTTCCACTAGACTTCCACTGACCAGACCACTGCTGCCCGTGTACCCCTGGAACCAATTTAAAAGTGCCTACAGCCAGCCCAAGTTTGTTATGTTAGGCCTTGGAAGCCTGTCTGCGGTCACTCCTTCCACTAGACTTCCACTGACCAGACCACTGCTGCCCGTGTACCCCTGGAACCAATTTAAAAGTGCCTACAGCCAGCCCAAGTTTGTTATGTTAGGCCTTGGAAGCCTGTCTGCGGTCACTCCTTCCACTAGACTTCCACTGACCAGACCACTGCTGCCCGTGTACCCCTGGAACCAATTTAAAAGTGCCTACAGCCAGCCCAAGTTTGTTATGTTAGGCCTTCTAAGCCTGTCTGCGGTCCATTCTTTCAACTACTACTACACTGACCAGGTCACTGCTGCCCGTGTACCCCTGGAACCAATTTAAAATTGCCTACAGCCAGCCCAATTTTTTTATTTTAGGCCTTCGATGCCTGTCTGCGGTCCATTCTTTCAACTACTACTACACTGACCAGGTCACTGCTGTCCGTGTACCCCTGGAACCAATTTAAAATTGCCTACAGCCATGTGTTATTATTTTAGGCCTTCGATGCCTGTCTGCGGTCACTCCTTCCACTAGGCCTCCACTGACCACACCACTGCTGTCCGTGTACCCCTGGAACCAATTTAAAATTGCCTACAGCCAGCCCAATTTTGTTATGTTAGGCCTTCGAAGACTGTCTGCCGTCACTCCTTCCACTAGACTTCCACTGACCATACACTGCTGCCCATGTACCCCTGGAACCAATTTAAAGTGCCTACAGCCAGCCCAATTTTGTTATGTTAGGCCTTCGAAGCCTGTCTGCGGTCACTCCTTCCACTAGACTTCCACTGACCAGACCACTGCTGCCCGTGTACCCCTGGAACCAATTTAAAAGTGCCTACAGCCAGCCCAAGTTTGTTATGTTAGGCCTTGGAAGCCTGTCTGCGGTCACTCCTTCCACTAGACTTCCACTGACCAGACCACTGCTGCCCGTGTACCCCTGGAACCAATTTAAAGTGCCTACAGCCAGCCCAAGTTTGTTATGTTAGGCCTTGGAAGCCTGTCTGCGGTCACTCCTTCCACTAGACTTCCACTGACCAGACCACTGCTGCCCGTGTACCCCTGGAACCAATTTAAAAGTGCCTACAGCCAGCCCAAGTTTGTTATGTTAGGCCTTCTAAGCCTGTCTGCGGTCCATTCTTTCAACTACTACTACACTGACCAGGTCACTGCTGCCCGTGTACCCCTGGAACCAATTTAAAATTGCCTACAGCCAGCCCAATTTTTTTATTTTAGGCCTTCGATGCCTGTCTGCGGTCCATTCTTTCAACTACTACTACACTGACCAGGTCACTGCTGTCCGTGTACCCCTGGAACCAATTTAAAATTGCCTACAGCCATGTGTTATTATTTTAGGCCTTCGATGCCTGTCTGCGGTCACTCCTTCCACTAGGCCTCCACTGACCACACCACTGCTGTCCGTGTACCCCTGGAACCAATTTAAAATTGCCTACAGCCAGCCCAATTTTTTTATTTTAGGCCTTCGATGCCTGTCTGCGGTCCATTCTTTCAACTACTACTACACTGACCAGGTCACTGCTGCCCGTGTACCCCTGGAACCAATTTAAAATTGCCTACAGCCATGTGTTATTATTTTAGGCCTTCGATGCCTGTCTGCGGTCACTCCTTCCACTAGGCCTCCACTGACCACACCACTGCTGTCCGTGTACCCCTGGAACCAATTTAAAATTGCCTACAGCCAGCCCAATTTTTTTATTTTAGGCCTTCGATGCCTGTCTGCGGTCCATTCTTTCAACTACTACTACACTGACCAGGTCACTGCTGCCCGTGTACCCCTGGAACCAATTTAAAATTGCCTACAGCCATGTGTTATTATTTTAGGCATTCGATGCCTGTCTGCGGTCCATTTTTTCAACTACTACTACACTGACCAGGTCACTGCTGCCCGTGTACCCCTGGAACCAATTTAAAATTGCCTACAGCCATGTGTTATTATTTTAGGCCTTCGATGCCTGTCTGCGGTCACTCCTTCCACTAGGCCTCCACTGACCACACCACTGCTGCCCGTGTACCCCTGGAACCAATTTAAAATTGCCTACAGCCAGCCCAATTTTTTTATTTTAGGCCTTCGATGCCTGTCTGCGGTCCATTCTTTCAACTACTACTACACTGACCAGGTCACTGCTGCCTGTGTACCCCGGGAACCAATTTAAAATTGCCTACAGCCATGTGTTATTATTTTAGGCCTTCGATGCCTGTCTGCGGTCCATTCTTTCAACTACTACTACACTGACCAGGTCACTGCTGCCCGTGTACCCCTGGAACCAATTTAAAATTGCCTACAGCCATGTGTTATTATTTTAGGCCTTCGATGCCTGTCTGCGGTCACTCCTTCCACTAGGCCTCCACTGACCACACCACTGCTGTCCGTGTACCCCTGGAACCAATTTAAAATTGCCTACAGCCAGCCCAATTTTTTTATTTTAGGCCTTCGATGCCTGTCTGCGGTCCATTCTTTCAACTACTACTACACTGACCAGGTCACTGCTGCCCGTGTACCCCTGGAACCAATTTAAAATTGCCTACAGCCATGTGTTATTATTTTAGGCATTCGATGCCTGTCTGCGGTCCATTTTTTCAACTACTACTACACTGACCAGGTCACTGCTGCCCGTGTACCCCTGGAACCAATTTAAAATTGCCTACAGCCATGTGTTATTATTTTAGGCCTTCGATGCCTGTCTGCGGTCACTCCTTCCACTAGGCCTCCACTGACCACACCACTGCTGCCCGTGTACCCCTGGAACCAATTTAAAATTGCCTACAGCCAGCCCAATTTTTTTATTTTAGGCCTTCGATGCCTGTCTGCGGTCCATTCTTTCAACTACTACTACACTGACCAGGTCACTGCTGCCCGTGTACCCCTGGAACCAATTTAAAATTGCCTACAGCCATGTGTTATTATTTTAGGCCTTCGATGCCTGTCTGCGGTCACTCCTTCCACTAGGTCTCCACTGACCACACCACTGCTGTCCGTGTACCCCTGGAACCGATTTAAAATTGCCTACAGCCATGTGTTATTATTTTAGGCCTTCGATGCCTGTCTGCGGTCCATTCTTTCAACTACTACTACACTGACCAGGGCACTGCTGGCCGTGTACCCCTGGAACCAACATCAGAAAATATAAAAATAAGTATTTTGCTTATAAAAAAGAAAATACTGGTGAGATATCAAATGCAGACATTTTAACATTAAAAACAAACACACAACTAAAATCTGGTACAGTACTAAAAATGGCCACCAGCTACAATTACTTTCTCCTGCAAGTAGTTAACTGAAAGTTTTTTTAAATTGAAAACACACATATGGCATCCACCGAGTGTTGTCCTGTCGCGTCTTCTTTATATTATTGCCGAGAAGATGCAAAATAATGAAAATAATAAAATCATTAATTACCAAAATAATAGAGAAAGTCAACACCACATTGCAAATAAACATTCATTCCAAATAAAGAAGCAGGGCGCGTCCGAGGGTGAGTATATACCTAATAAGAATATAATCACCCTCGGACGCGCAATGCTTATTTCCAACAGCCTTCCTTCCTAAGAATCAGCCCTTCCGTCGTGTAGAGAGACGTTGTGTTACACTCCAAGGTGTTCCCCAGGTTGCCTTTCCTGAGCTTCGATCTTCCGGCTCTCGTTTAGTAGTTCTTGGAAACTACTCTGCATTAGGCCTTCAAATTGGGTATGGGGTGTAGAGAGATGGTGTGTTCCACTCCAAGGTGTTCCCCAGGTTGCCTTTCCTGAGCTTCGATCTTCCGGCTCTCGTTTAGTAGTTGTTGGAAACTACGCTGCATTAGGCCTTCAAATTGGGTATGGGGTGTAGCGAGAGGGTGTGTTACACTCCAAGGTGTTCCCCAGGTTGCCTTTCCTGAGCTTCGATCTTCCGGCTCTCGTTTAGTAGTTCTTGGAAACTACACTGCATTAGGCCTTCAAATTGGGTATGGGGTGTAGAGAGAGGGTGTGTTACACTCCAAGGTGTTCCCCAGGTTGCCTTTCCTGAGCTTCGATATTCCGGCTCTCGTTTAGTAGTTGTCGGAAACTACGCTGCATTAGGCCTACAAATTGGGTATGGGGCGTAGAGAGAGGGTGTGTTACACTCCAAGGTGTTCCCCAGGTTGCCTTTCCTGAGCTTCGATATTCCGGCTCTCGTTTAGTAGTTGTCGGAAACTACGCTGCATTAGGCCTACAAATTGGGTATGGGGTGTAGAGAGAGGGTGTGTTACACTCCAAGGTGTTCCCCAGGTTGCCTTTCCTGAGCTTCGATCTTCATGCTCTCGTTTAGTAGTTGTCGGAAACTACGCTGCATTAGGCCTACAAATTGGGTATGGGGTGTAGAGAGAGGGTGTGTTACACTCCAAGGTGTTCCCCAGGTTGCCTTTCCTGAGCTTCGATCTTCCGGCTCTCGTTTAGTAGTTGTTGGAAACTACGCTGCATTAGGCCTTCAAATTGGGTATGGGGTGTAGCGAGAGGGTGTGTTACACTCCAAGGTGTTCCCCAGGTTGCCTTTCCTGAGCTTCGATCTTCCGGCTCTCGTTTAGTAGTTCTTGGAAACTACACTGCATTAGGCCTTCAAATTGGGTATGGGGTGTAGAGAGAGGGTGTGTTACACTCCAAGGTGTTCCCCAGGTTGCCTTTCCTGAGCTTCGATATTCCGGCTCTCGTTTAGTAGTTGTCGGAAACTACGCTGCATTAGGCCTACAAATTGGGTATGGGGTGTAGAGAGAGGGTGTGTTACACTCCAAGGTGTTCCCCAGGTTGCCTTTCCTGAGCTTCGATATTCCGGCTCTCGTTTAGTAGTTGTCGGAAACTACGCTGCATTAGGCCTACAAATTGGGTATGGGGTGTAGAGAGAGGGTGTGTTACACTCCAAGGTGTTCCCCAGGTTGCCTTTCCTGAGCTTCGATCTTCATGCTCTCGTTTAGTAGTTGTCGGAAACTACGCTGCATTAGGCCTACAAATTGGGTATGGGGTGTAGAGAGAGGGTTTGTTACACTCCAAGGTGTTCCCCAGGTTGCCTTTCCTGAGCTTCGATCTTCCGGCTCTCGTTTAGTAGTTGTTGGAAACTACGCTGCATTAGGCCTTCAAATTGGGTATGGGGTGTAGCGAGAGGGTGTGTTACACTCCAAGGTGTTCCCCAGGTTGCCTTTCCTGAGCTTCGATCTTCCGGCTCTCGTTTAGTAGTTCTTGGAAACTACACTGCATTAGACCTTCAAATTGGGTATGGGGTGTAGAGAGAGGGTGTGTTACACTCTAAGGTGTTCCCCAGGTTTCCTTGCCATTGCTTCGGTCTTCCGGCTCTCGTTTAGTAGTTGGTGGAAAAGTACACAGCATTAGGCCTACAAAATGGGTATGGGGTGGAGAGAGATGGTGTGTTACACTCCAAGGTGTTCCCCAGGTTGCCTTTCCTGAGCTTCGATCTTCATGCTCTCGTTTAGTAGGTGTCGGAAAGTAGGCTGCATTAGGCCTACAAATTGGGTATGGGGTGGAGAGAGATGGTGTGTTACACTCCAAGGTGTTCCCCAGGTTTCCTTGCCATTGCTTCGGTCTTCCGACTCTCGTTTAGTAGTTGTAGAAAAGTACACAGCATTAGGCCTACAAAATGGGTATGGGGTGGAGAGAGATGGTGTGTTACACTCCAAGGTGTTCCCCAGGTTGCCTTTCCTGAGCTTCTATCTTCAGGCTCTCATTAAATTGTGGTTAAATGGAACAACTGCATTTGGCGTACTAGTTGGTTTGGGGCCTACTATCGGTGTCTGCCACTCCTTGCTGTTCTCCTCCACTGAACAAAGCTGTGCCGCCTGTTTACTACGGTTGCCAATTTTGAACTGCATTTCGACTACTTACTGATTTGGCCCTACTCTCTGTGTCAGCCTCTCATTCCAGTTGTCCTCCACTGCAATGCCCCCTGGTTATTCCTGTGTTACCAATTTTGAACTGCATTTAGCCCACTTTCTTCTTTGGGCCTATATCTGTGTTTCCACTTCATCGTGCCCATTGCCCAGCCAGTGATAGATGAGTCTGCTGGTACATTGACCCATAACGCAACATTCCCCGTGCACGCTACACAACAACATTGTGACCCTGCTGAAAGTCAGGTTGCTCTTCCCGCATACCATACCACCTTACACGGGGACAAAGAGGAAGGTGCAGATGAAAGTGCAGGTTCCTTCATCAGGTGGGGGGAGGAATACTAGTTGGCGACGTCACTGGCACAGGGCCTCTCATAGTACGCAAAAGTGTTGCTGCCGGTGGGAGGCGCCCCCGCCGTGCAAACACACCGCTGTACTTTGAGGGGCCCTGTGCCAGTGCCAATGCCAACGAGTGGGCCCCCCCTGCTTGCTCAGGTTCACAGCACTTGCAAAGTTGAAATACTTACCTCTCCCTGCTCCACTGCCGTGACGTGGTCCAGATTTCCTGGGCCCACTAATTGCTTGAACCAGCCCTACCCCCCACAACTTTAGCCAAATGACCCCCAATTTCAAATGCCTTCCAATTATTATAAGGTAAATTACGCTTGACAAGCTTCATTAAGAAGAATGGATGGTTTTGACATTAAAATGGCCACTCTAGGTGTTTTCCTGGCCCCCACTCACTGCCGACTATGCTGCCCCATTGACTTGCATTGGGTTTCGTGTTTCGGTCGATCCCGACTTTACGTCATAATCGGCCGATTTCACTCGACCCGACTTTGGACATAGTCGGGTTTCGCAAAACCCGGCTCGACTCTAAAAAGGTCAAGGTCGCTCAACTCTAGTTAATGCAAATAAATTCTATGTATTTGTTGCGGCAGGTTTGCGTTTGCATCTGTCACTTCACCTAGGGTTCATTAATATCTCTCTGTATTATCATATTCTAAAATAAATTCTGATATATGGTAATTCATTTTGACTTTTTATTATCACTTGGGTGTCCATTATCTATTATTATTATTATTAACCACCAGTCCAGAAAGTCTCACTTTACTAACACCTATGAATCATGAAATAATGGATTTCGTTCAATCCTTTGTGAAGCTTCTGACAATGTAAAGGTCGGGAGTATATTCCTAGGGTCTAAATGGAGTTCAGTCTGAGGTCAGAGGTGAAATGCTTACACTCAGCCTATTAACATAGCAGTTAGAAGCCAGAGATACATAGTATCTGTATTAGGCGATGTTCACATGGCCAATAATCAGAACGGATTCAGCAACAATTTGTTTAAAAAAAAGTTGCATAGACCGAACTTTTTGTCCAGGTAAAAAGAAAATAATTTAATCTGAATCAGTTTTATTAACATTAAAGTCTATGGATGGAAAACGGATCCACTAAATGGCCGTCTGATTTCTTCTATTGAAAACTGACTCAGTAAGCAAAAGAACAAATCATTTTCAAATGAAAGAACAACGGATGGTTATGTAACTGATCCATTTTCCATAGACTTCAATGTTGAAAAAAAAAACCTGTTGAAAAGGTATTTTTAGACGGTTGTGTCTGCACAACTTGTTGGTCAACAGATTGCTGCTGGATCCCTTCTGATTACTGGACATGGAACATGGCCTAAAAGGGTGAATGTCAGCAGGCAGCCGCTATTAATGTAGACATCAATAATGCAAAATGCAAATGGATGCACCCACCAAAGACCAAAGAGTTAGTGCAACCAACAACTGTGCCACCCAACTGCACCAAAGAGCCTTGTATTTCTCAGGACTCCTTCACACGTCTGTTTTTAAGGAACATGTTGTATCCACTTTTTTCACGGATACCTCATTTGCCCATTATAACCTATGGTGCTGCACACATGTCCGGGGGTTTGCACTGACAGTGTATCTGTGCAAACAAACAGAGACATGTCCATTTTTTGCCAGCAGCACAGATGCCAATAAAAGTGTGTGGGTCCATGAAAAACACGTACAGCTCATGGATGGCATCTGTGTGTCATCCATTTTCTGTCTGTGCGCTGTATGTGATTAACATTGCAACGTGTAGGAGAAGCTTTGGAATTGATTTTTCTTAAGCCATACCAGAAAAATATGGATGGCACATGGATGGCTCACTGATGGCACATGGATTTCACACTGATGGCACATGGATGACACACTGATGGCACACGGATGGCACACGGATGACACACTGATGACACACTGATGGCACGTTGATGGAACACTGATGGCACACTAATGACATACTGCTGGTACATGGATGGCACACTGATGACACACTGATGGCTCACTAATGACACAGTGATGGCACACGGATGGCACTCTGACACACTAATGGCACAATGATGGCTCATTAATAACACACTGATGGCACACAGGTGGCACACTGATGGCACGCTGGCTCACTAATGACACACTGATGGCTCACTGATCACACACTGATGGCTCACTGACACACTAATGGCACACAGATGACACACTGATGGCACACAGATGACACACTGATGGCACACTAATGACACACTGATGGCACATGCATGGCACTTTAATGAGATACTAATGGCACAATGATGGCTCACTAATGACACACTGATGGCACACAGGTGGCACACTGATGGCACACTGGCTCGCTAATGACACACTGATGGCTCATTGATGACACACTGATGGCTCATTGATGACACACTAATGACACTGTGATGGCACACTGATGGCACACTGATGGCTCACTAATGACACACTGATAGCATACAGGTGGCACACTGATGGCACAATGGCTCACTAATGACACCCTGATGGCTCACTGATGACACACTGATGGCTCACTAATGAAGCACTGATAGCATACAGGTGGCACACTGATGGCACACTGGCTGACTAATGACACACTGGTGGCTCACTGATGACACTGATGGCACACAGATGGCACACAGATGGCACACTAATGACACACTGATGGCACACGGATAGCACACTGATGGCACACTAATGACACACTGATGGCACATGGATGACACACGGATGGCACACTGATGGCTGACTGATGGAAAACGGATGGCACACTAATGGCACACTGATGGCTCACTGATGGCACAAGGATGGCTCACTGATGCCTCATGATGGCACACTGATGGCACACTGATCCAAAACACTGATAACACCAGTAAAGGTACCGTCGCACTCGGCGATGCTGCAGCGATATAGACAATGAGCCGACCTAAACTAGATCGCTGGAGCGTCGCTGTTTAGGTCGCTGTAGAGACGTCAAACACAGCAACTCCAGAACGATGCAGGAGCGATCCAGTGACGTAACGGCGACTCACTTCTCGTCCTCGCTGGTTGTTAGCTCCATGTCAAACAGCCAGAGTGTACCCATCCGACACACATCTAGGGGCCCTATGCTCGTTGCTGGCGTCGTTGCTTTTGATGTCAAACATGATGATACACGCCGACCTGGCGACGAAATAAAGTTCTGGACTTCTAGCTCCGACCAGCGATGGCATAGCGGGATCCTGATCGCTGCTGCGTGTCAAACACAACGAGATCGCTATCCAGGACGCTGCAACGTCACGGATCGTTGTTGTTCTCTTTGCAAAGTTGCTGAGTGTGACGGTACCTTAAGGCCATGTTCACACATTGACTATTTGGTCAGTATTTCACATCAGTATTTGTAAGCTAAAACTAGGAGTGGGTGATAAATACAGAAGTGGTGACGTGTTTCTATTATACTTTTTCCTCTGACTGTGCCACTCCTGGTTTTGGCTTACAGATACTGAGGTAAAATACTGACCAAATACTGATAGTGTGAACATGCCCTAAATTTTTGTCCAGTACCATTATTATACTGACTAGTGAAGATGCCTTATGGAATGAGGGCATCAGTAATTGTCAGACACAAGAGGAACCACTTATCCTGGGAAAGCAATAAGATTGACTTACTTGTAATATATGAAAAACAGAATTATTGAAAGTGAGCATGTAACACCACAATTACAAGATTTATGCACATAAAATGGTGGCTATAGACCGCCTAGTTATATTAGTGTTAGACATTGTAATAGAAAACGTATAAAACCATTCTTCAGGGTAAGGACAATACTTATGCACAATCTCTAACATTCCAGCTTTTATCACTACAGATGACAATAATCTCTGCTGTACAAGTGTTAATAAGACAGATAGGAAAATCTTGACAGGCAGAGAGATAAGCGGAGAGGAAAGGAGGAAGAGGCATGGCCACGTCTGTCATATGTCAATGATAGTCCAATTAGGTTAAGTCACCAAAGGGTAACACTAAACACACATGATAGGAAGTGTGGGCCTCTTATCGCGTCAGATCAGAGTAGTTACTATGTCCCAGATAATTATAAAGCCATCTCTTCCCCTTGAAATAACCAAATAATACAAAACTTGGGTTGTTCAGCCATGAGTGCAGCTATGGCGGGGGTAATGTCTCTCACCAATATGCCAGTAGACAGATGTTGTCCACTTTCTGTATCTCACTGTGCTTACATTGGCTTAAGACTATTACTAATGTCATCTCAACAATGCAATTACAACAATAGTATTGTTTAATGCTGTTTGTAATAACTCAATGGATAAATGATTAGATCTGCACATACCATGGAAGAAATAAAGTCCTCGTCCATTTGGCAATAAATAGTGACACACTTCTTAAGGACACTCATTCTACAATGATCTTTCAGTGTAAACAGGCTGAGGATCACCCAGTGAATGAGCAAAACACTGATCTTTGTACTTCACAAAAGATCATCACTCTCAACAGCACATCATATTAACTGGGCTTGTGCTGCCGAGAACAATGGCAGCCGATGTGCACTGAACAATCCATGACAGATCATTCAGAGCACATCTTGTACCACAGTTTTCCTATGTGAACAGACTGGTAAACAGCCCTTTAGTGTTATCTAAACTGGCATGTAATAAACTGACATGAAACATATGTTTAAATCCTTGTGCCTAGATCTTATGAGAGTGCACCACAGCATGAGAAGACCTGAACATCATAGGTACAGAAATGTCACCAGTATTTCTTCAGCTTTCGACACTGTTGACCACCCTCTCCTACTCTCTAGGCTCCAGTCACTAGGCATTAAGGACACTACTCTCTCCTGGTTCTCTTCCTACCTTTCTGACTGCACCTTCAGTGTTCTGTTCTCTGGCTCCACTTCCTCTCCTCTTCCCCTCACTGTCGGGGTACCTCAGGGCTCAGTCCTTGGCCCCTTCTCTTCTCCCTCTACACGGCCCCAATTGGAGAGACCATCAACAGATTTGGTTTCAGTATCATCTTTATGCTGATGACACACAACTATACACGTCATTCCCTAACCTTACCCCCGATGTACTACAGAACGCCACTGACTGTCTGCAGTCTCCAACATCATGTCCGCTCTCTATCTGAAACTCAACCTCTCCAAAACTGAACTTCTTCTGCTCCCACCATCTACTAACCTCCCTAAATCTGACATTTCCCTCTCCGTGGGTGGCACCATAATAACACCCCGGCAGCAGGCGCGCTGTCTGGGTGTTATGTTTGACTCCGATCTCTCCTTCACCTCCCATATACAATCTCTTGCCCGCTCGTGCCGCTTACACCTAAAGAACATCTCTAGAATCCGCCCTTTTCTCACCATGGAAACAACAAAAACCCTCACTGTCGCCCTGATCCACTCCCGTCTGGAATACTGTAATGCTCTATTAATTTCCCCTCTCTAGTCCATCCTTAATGCAGCAGCCAGGGTTGTCCATCTGGCTAATCGTTACTCGGGCGCGTCCGCTCTTCGCCATTCATTACACTGGCTGCCCATTCAGTACAGGATACAATTCAAAGTACTTGTTCTCACCCACAAAGCTTTCCACAGTGCGGCACCTCCTTACATCTCCTCCCCAATTTTTGTCTATCGGCCTAACCGACCGCTGTGCTCAGCAAATGACTTTCGACTAACCTCTGTACTAATCCGTACCTCCCACTCCCGACTCCACGACTTCTCCAGTGCTGCACCAATCCTCTGGAATGCTCTACCCCAAGATATTAGGACTATCCACAATTTGCATAGTTTTAGGAGCTCGCTCAAAACACATTTGTTCAGAGCGGCCTACCACGTTCACTAATCAAACTAATTTTATGTTTGTGTGTGTAGCCCATTCACTATCCCCATCTATCCTCCACCCTCTGAAGATGGCTGGACCATCATTGTAAATACATCATTGTAAATACACACCTGTACTTTGCATCTCCCGCACCTCATTGTAGATTGTAAGCTCTCACGAGCAGGGTCGTTTTATTTCGCTTTAATTATTGTATTGTTAACGTTGTTACTTATGTCTGTTGTGTTTGATACTGTTAAACTGTAAAGCGCTGCGGAATATGTTGGCGCTATATAAAGATTATTATTATTATTATTACCATACATGCTAACACATATTATCATACAGGACCACTTGTGTTGCCAAAACACACAATTGGGTTGAAATCATTGGTCACTTCAGCACCTTGAAATCTTTGCCATTTTCTTTAAACCATTCTTATATAAGTTTTGCCACGTGACCTCTGAAAAAGACCTGCCATTAGGGCACTTGGTCTGCAACAATGTTTAGATAAAAGGTATGTGTCAAAAGAAGGTGTCAACAAAAGCCCAGTTTTCTAGTGGTAGCCCCTAGCCTCCGCCAGGTTGCTCTCTTCCCAGGCAAATGCACCGGCCTATTAATATGATATAAAATGTGATTCCTCAGTCCAAGCCATCTGCTTCCATTAGTTTATAGGTTCTGATGCTTAGGTGCACATTGTAAGCACCTTCAACAGTGGAGAGGGGACAGAATGGACACACTGAGAAATCTGTAGCTAACTGTGTAACTTTTTCGGGTCCCCACTTATTCGGCAAGCTATAGCGCTAACTGAATAAGCTGCAGAGGAAACCCAAATACATGGAGTGCGCCGGCTGTTCAGCTGATTGGCACCGCATCTACATGTGTCGCGGCTGTGTCACTGTCATAGCATATGCATGGAGAGCCCAACACACAGGATCTCCATGCATGTGCTGTAACAGTGACACAGCCACGACACATGCAACTGTGGAACCAAACAGCTGCTTAGCCGGTACACTCCAGGTATCTGGGTTCCATCTGCAGCTTATTCAGTTAGCGCTATAGCGTGCTGAATAAGCAGGGATCCAAAGAAATTCGCTCAACTCTAAACATGAGCACTGGACAAGACCTGCTGTTTTGGAAATGTTATGACCCAGTCACACACCAAACTCATTATGGCCCTCATTAATATCCCTGCCTAAAGGTACCGTCACACTCAGCAACTTTCCAACGATCACGACCAGCGATACGACCTGGCCATGATCGTTGGAAAGTCCTTGTGTGGTCGCTGGGGAGCTGTCACACAGACAGCTCTCCAGCGACCAACGATGCCGAAGTCCCCGGGTAACCAGGGTAAACATCGGGTTACTAAGCGCAGGGCCGCGCTTAGTAACCCGATGTTTACCCTGGTTACCATTGTAAATGTAAAAAAAAAAAAAACACATACTCACATTCCGGTGCCTGTCACGTCCCCGGCGTCCGCTTCCCTGCACTCCTCTTGCATCCTGTGTAAGCGCCGGCTGTAAAGTAGAGCGGTGACGTCACCGCTGTGCTCTGCTTTACGGCCGGCCAGCGCTGACACAGGATGCAGGAGGAGTGCAGGGAAGCGGACGCCGGGGGACGTGACAGGCACCGGAATGTAAGTATGTGTTTTTGTTTTTTTTACATTTACAATGGTAACCAGGGTAAACATCGGGTTACTAAGCGTGGCCCTGCGCTTAGTAACCCGAAATTTACCCTGGTTACCAGTGAACACATCGCTGGATCGGCGTCACACACGCCGATTCAGTGATGTCAGCTGGTGATCCAGCGACGAAATAAAGTTCTGGACTTCTAGCTCTGACCAGCGATATCACAGCAGGATCCTGATCGCTGCTGCGTGTCAAACACAATGAGATCGCTATCCAGGACGCTGCAACGTCACGGATCGCTATCGTTATCGTTATAATGTTGTTCAGTGTGAAGGTACCTTTACACCTACATATTCTTTACTTACTCCAACACATCATCTACTATATAATTGTCTAATTCTGTTTGTCTGTAACGGAAATCCCGGATTGCTGATTGGTCACGCCAGCTGCCCGCGACCAATCAGCGACAGGCGCAGTGCGGCCGCAAATTAGCGCGGGATTTGAACCTCGCTTCACTGATTGGTTGCGCCCGGCCGGCCGCAACCAATCAGCGATATTGACGTGGGATTTATGCTACATACATATTCAGGAATACCCGATGCGTTAGAATCGGGCCACCATCTAGTACTTCAATAATTGACTGGTCACTTGCTAAAATATTTCACAATTTCACAGGTTCCAGTGTATTAAGGTTATCCACTATAACTGTCAGTGGGTTTAATATTATGGTTGAGCAGAGTATAGCATGAAATATACATAGAATATTTCCAAATTATGTAAAATGTTGACTTGAATGTCAATATCCTTATAAAAATGATAATGAAGATTGATGTCAGGATAGCCTTACAATTAGCCACCATTTTGTTTTTTCAATTGTCCTTGGCCTTGATTTTATATTCTTGTTGCGTCCATTTGCTCTGATATATTCTGAGCAGCAGAAAATTGCTTTCAAGATGAGTCTTACAATAATGAAATCATCCATTGTGTGGTATTTCCTCCTTAAATCCACTTAAATAGAGCACAGAAAGGTAAAGAGAGAGGTAGAGCCAAAGCGAAAGAAAGAAAACCACATGCAGGAAACAGCTTGCAATAAATTTGTTTATGGTCTAAGTTTTATTAATAGTGGCAATCTGAACAACTTTTATGGAAATGCTTTGTTCACTAAAGCTCCTTCTTTGTGTGCTAGGTTGGTGGGAACCCCTGCAGGACGCTCATAAATGGACAAATTTACAATGTGGACTGTGTAAAGTGCCTCCAGCACTTTTTACATCCAAACTGTCTTTGTGCCTGTGTACCACCTGTGATGCCAGAGGGCTGGAGATCAGTGCTGAGCAATTCCTTTAGCTTTTTATAACACAAAGCCGATCAATATAGACTTATCTGAAGCTCAAGACTAGTTTTACCTCCTCTAATCTTTATTTTACAGAGATCCTACTTTCAGACATTCATGCTGCTAGTTTCTTAGATAATGACTTGTAGGCCTCAGTATGGACCACTATAATGTAACATGGAAGGTCCGGATTGGAATGCCAGTTAGTTCTGCGCAAAATCCAGCACAGACACAAAAATGAGATGGATGATAGATAGAGAATGCTGTTAATGGATCCGTAAAGCCATGTTTTTTTTTTACTTTTATTTTTTGGAGCGCTGCCTGTTTTTTTCTGATTTTTTTAGATAGATAAATAGACAGATAGATAGATAGATAGATAGATAGATAGATATTAGATAGATAGATAGATGATAGATAGATATATAGATAGATATTAGATAGATAGATAGATAGATAGATAGATAGATAGATAGATATTAGATAGATAGATAGATAGATAGATAGATAGATAGATAGATAGATAGATAGATAGATAGATAGATAGAAGATGATGATAGATAGATAGATATTAGATAGATAGAAGATAGATAGATAGATAGATAGATAGATAGATAGATATTAGATAGATAGAATATAGATAGATAGACATTAGATAGATGATAGATAGATAGATAGATAGATAGATAGATAGATAGATAGATAGATAGATAGATAGATAGATAGATATTAGATAGATAGATAGATAGATGATAGATAGATAGATAGATATTAGATAGATAGATAGATATTAGATAGATAGATAGATAGATAGATATTAGATAGATAGATAGATAGATAGATAGATAGATAGATAGATAGATAGATAGAAGATGATGATAGATAGATAGATAGATAGATAGATATTAGATAGATAGATAGATATTAGATAGATAGATAGATATTAGATAGATGATAGATAATAGATAGATAGATAGATATTAGATATTAGATATTAGATAGATAGATAGATAGATATTAGATAGATAGATAGATAGATAAATAGATAGATAGAAATCTAAATGGCAACCACTAAATAAACCATAGCTTACCATTATTCATACTATCATTTGTGCTGTAATTTTTGGAAATCGGATCATGAAAAACGAATACATCTCCGAATTGGATAATAGAATATTTAACAACTTGACAGAAGAGGACAAGTTAAGAAATGATTTTTACTTGTGAACGAGGAAATGTGTTTTCAATAAAATTTGAAGAAAAATCTATAGAAAGCACAAGCAACAATAATTGGAAAAGTTACAATCCAATAGAAATGTTGCATGCAGAGATAATATTAAAAAGCGAAGCGATATGTTCAGTGCAGGCTGTAAAAACACTGGGCCGCAAATATTCCCATAAATGATTTCCAAACAATTTACACCTGATTTATGCCCAATTCTTCGAGTGAACTGCTTCCCTGCACAAATGAGGCCATGTGTCAGTGCACAGCTGTCCGCTCAGGTAACGTAATGCCGTAATATTTAGTAACACGTATTCCATACTCTGCTCCGCACACATAATTGGCTCAGTCACCGTGGTATATAGTTCCTTCTCATTGCACCCATACAAACTGCTTTTCAATAAAATAAAACATAACTAGAGATATTTTTCTCTATATTAATGAGGGAAGCTGATCAGCAAAGCTCCAGTGTTTTATTGCGTTATTAATGTTGCAATCATGAATTCATTTTTTACTCTGTTAATTTAAAGTCGTTTGAAAAACATAAAAATTTGTGGTTAGCGGGAGAAAAACAGTAAAGAAAGAAACATCTCGTCATCAAGATGAAATAGGACTAATCATACAAGCGCTGCATATTAATGCTCCCAATTCTAATGGGAAAACGGCTTGGTGTATTTTAGTCAGACCTGTTCCAGCGCATGATAATAACCCCGACACTGCCACAAAGGAGCTTCTATATTTACGTGTAGTTGTAAAATGTCAGTTACTAGGAAAAGATAGAAATGTAGCTTCATCCCCAGAGTAAGCCCATAGCCTTACATTACTTCTCTTCAGTCACACAGCATCAATACTATCTATCTATCTATCTATCTATCTATCTATCTATCTATCTATCTATCTATCTATCTATCTATCCATCCATCATCTATCTACAGTGGGTGCGGAAAGTATTCAGACCCCTTTACATTTTTCACTCTTTGTTTCATAGCAGCCATATGGTAAATTCAAACGTTCATTTTTTCTCATTAATGTTTACTCTGCACCCCATCTTAACTGAGAAAAACAGAAATGTAGTAATTTTTGCAAATTTATTAAAAAAGAAAAACTGAAATATCACATGGTCATAAGTATTCAGACTCTTTGCTCAGTATTGAGTAGAAGCACCCTTTTGAGCTAGTACAGCCATGCGTCTTCTTGGGAATGATGCAACAAGTTTTTCACACCTGGATTTGGGGATCCTCTGCCATTCTTCCTTGCAGATCCTCTCCAGTTCCATCAGGTTGGATGGTGAACGTTGGTGGACATCCATTTTCAGGTCTCTCCAGTGATGCTCAATTGGGTTTAGGTCAGGGCTCTGTCTGGGCCAGTCATGAATGGTCACAGAGTTGTTCTGAAGCTACTCCTTTGTTATTTTAGCTGTGTGCTTAAGGTCATTGTCTTGTTGGAAGGTGAACCTTTGGCTAAAGGTACCGTCACACTAGACGATATCGCTAGCGATCCGTGACGTTGCAGCGTCCTCGCTAGCGATATCGTCCAGTGTGACAGGCAGCAGCGATCAGGCCCCTGCTGTGCTGTCGCTGGTCGGGGAAGAAAGTCCAGAACTTTATTTGGTCGCTGGACTCCCCGTAGACATCGCTGAATCGGCGTGTGTGACACCGATTCAGCGATGTCTTCACTGGTAACCAGGGTAAACATCGGGTAACTAAGCGCAGGGCCGCGCTTAGTAACCCGATGTTTACCCTGGTTACCATCCTAAAAGTAAAAAAAAAAAACACTACATACTTACCTACCGCTGTCTGTCCCCGGCGCTGTGCTCTGCACTCCTCCTGTACTGGCTGTGAGCGTCGGTCAGCCGGAAAGCAGAGCGGTGACGTCACCGCTCTGCTTTCCGGCCGCCATGCTCACACAGACAGTACAGGAGGAGAGCAGAGCACAGCGCCGGGGACAGACAGCGGTAGGTAAGTATGTAGTGTTTTTTTTTTTTTTACTTTTAGGATGGTAACCAGGGTAAACATCGGGTTACTAAGCGCGGCCCTGCGCTTAGTTACCCGATGTTTACCCTGGTTACCGGCATCGTTGGTCGCTGGAGAGCGGTCTGTGTGACAGCTCTCCAGCGACCAAACAGCGACGCTGCAGCGATCCGGATCGTTGTCGGTATCGCTGCAGCGTCGCTAACTGTGAAGGTACCTTAAGTCTGAGGTCCAGTGCACTCTGGAAGAGGTTTTCATCAAGGATATATCTGTACTTGGCCGCATTCATGTTTCCTTCAATGACAAGTGACAACCGATCATCCTGTCTCTGCAGCTGAAAAACACCCCTATAGCATTATGCTACCACCACTATGTTTCACTGTTCAAATTGTATTGGGCAGGTGATGAGCACTGCCCGGTTTTCTCCACACATACTACTTAGAATTATCACCAAAAAAGGCTATCTTCTTCTCATCAGACCAGAGAATCTTATTTCTCATAGACTGGGAGTCAATCATGTGTTTTTTAGCAAACTCTATGCAGGCTTTCATATGTCTTGCACTGAGGAGAGGCTTCTGTCCGGCTACTCTGCTGATAGTTGACTTTGTGGAACTTTCTCCCGTATCCCTACTGCATCTCTGGAGCTCAGCCATAGTGATCTTGGGGTTCTTCTTTACCTCTCTCACCAAGGCTCTTCTCCCACAATTGCTCAGTTTTGCTGGATGGCCAGGTCTAGGAAGACTTTTGGTGGTCCCAAACTTCTTCTATTTCAGGATTATGGAGGCCGCTGTGCTTTTAGTATCCTTGAGTATTGCAGAAATTCTTTTGTAACCTTGGCCAAATCTGTGCCTTGCCACAATTCTGTCTCTGAGCTCCTTGGCCAGTTCCTTTGACCTCATGATTCTCATTTGGTCTGACATGCACTGTGAGCTGTGAGGTCTAAAGGTACCTTCACACATAACGATTTCGTTAACGATATCGTTGCAACATCACGCTTTTTGTGACGTAGCAAAGATCCCGCTAACGATCTCGTTATGTGTGACAGCGACCAACGATCAGGCCCCTGCTGGGAGATCATTGGTCGTTGGGGAATGATCAGGACCTTTTTTTGGTCGCTGATCACCCGCTGTCATCACTGCATCGGCGTGTGTGACGCCGATCCAGCGATGTGTTCACTTGTAACCAGGGTAAATATCGGGTTACTAAGCGCAGGGCCGCGCTTAGTAACCCAATATTTACCCTGGTTACCCGGGTGCTGAAGGGGGACTTCGGCATCGTTGAAGACAGTTTCAACAATGCCGAAGTCGTTCCCCTGATCGTTGGTCACTGGAGAGAGCTGTCTGTGTAACAGCTCCCCAGCGACCACACAACGACTTACCAACGATCACAGCCAGGTCGTATCGCTGGTCGTGATCGTTGGTAAGTCGTTTAGTGTAACGGTACCTTTATATAGATAGGTGTGTGCCTCTCCAAATCAAGTCCTATCAGGTTAATTAAACACAGCTGGACTCCAATGAAAGAGTAAAATCATCTCAAGAAGGATCACAAAGAAATGGACAGCATGTGACTTGAATATGAGTGTCTGAGCAAAGGGTCTGAATACTTAGGACCATGTGATATTTCAGTTTTTCTTTTTTAATACATTTGCAAAAATATCTACATTTCTGTTTTTTTTCAGTCAAGATGGGGTGCAGAGTGAAGATTAATGTGAAAAAAAACCTTTTTTTAATTTACCAAATGGCTGCAATGAAACAAAGAGTGAAAAATGTAAAGGGGTATGAATACTTTCTGTACCCACTGTATCTATCCAACTATTCTATTCATCTATCTATCTATCTATCTATCTATCTATCTATCTATCTATCTATCTATCATATTCTATCTCTCTATGTAAAAGAGTAAAAAAGAAAAACAACACAAAAAAATGAAAAAAAAAAATGGACTTTATTGCCCAATGGCGTGGTGATGTTTTCGAATTTGATATCATTTCTCAAGCTTGAGAAAGGATATCACTTCTGAAACGTCACTACACTATTGGGCAATAAAGTCCTTTTTTTTTTCATTTTCATTTTTTTAAGCTGTTTTTCTTAATCTGTTCTATTATAAGGAACAATTGGACTGCTGGTTGGAAAAGCTTTGCACATTTATTGAGGTATTTGGTGGTGCTGTTCCAATTTTTCATTCTATAATGTAGCTATAATAATAATAATAATCTTTATTTTTATATAGCGCTAACATATTCCGCAGTGCTTTACAGTTTTTGCACACTATGCTAATATACAGATATCGTTTATAATTTCTGTAGATTTTATATAAAATGTTATTATGCACCACATACAAAATAGCACAATGTGAAGTCAATGATTTCATGAAAAGTTATCCATCTACTCATCCACGATCACAATCAATGCTTTTACCAAATTTCACCATTCCATCAGAAACGGTGACACATAAAGAATTCACCTTATCTAGACAGTTTTGTATTAAAGTATTAACCCTTTATCCCACATGTGCCCTCCATAGAGCTGACACGACATAAGAGTGAACAGATAAGGTACCTTCAACTAAACGATATCGCTAGCGATCTGTGACGTTGCAGCGTCCTGGCTAGCGATATCGTTCAGTTTGACACGCAGCAGCGTTCAGAATCCTGCTGTGATGTCGTTGGTCGGTGCTAGAAGGCCAGAACTTTATTTTGTCGCTGGATCTCCCGCTGACATCGCTGAATCGGCGTGTGTGACACCGATTCAGTGATGTCTTCGCTGGTAACCAGGGTAAACATCGGGTTACTAAGCACAGGGCCGCACTTAGTAACCCGATGTTTACCCTGGTTACCAGCGTAAAAGTAATAAAAACAAACGCTTCATACTTACCTTCCGCTGTCTGTCCCCGGCGCTGTGCTTTCCGGCCACTGTGCTCACAGCCAGTACAGAGAAGCAGAGCGCCGGGGACAGACAGCGGAAGGTAAGTATGAAGCGTTTGTTTTTTTTACTTTTAGGATGGTAACCAGGGTAAACATCGGGTTACTAAGCGCGGCCCTGCGCTTAGTAACCCGATGTTTACCCTGGTTACCGGCATCGTTGGTCGCTGGAGAGCTGTCTGTGTGACAGCTCTCCAGCGACCAAACAGCAACGCTGCAGCGATCCGGATCGTTGTCTGGATCGCTGCAGCGTCGTTTAGTGTGAAGGTACCTTTAGATTTGCTACATTTCACTTATGTTGACAGAAGTCTAAGATGCCATTGTGACATAGGGATTTGCGCAATGGTGACGTAATTATATGTAATACTCACATATGTGTGTGCAGGTACGTACATAGTTGTGCTTGTGTGGTTTTCTTTTCTATTTTCTATGAATTGTTCCCATTGAAAAAAAAATTATATTTCCTGTTGATGCTTCATGGGAATCAAACCTAGTTCTGAACAAGCCCAAAATATGAATCTTTTATCCCCTCTTGATTCCATGGCCACTCCATTTCTGTCCCTTTGTAACCTTTTGACCTATGTCCTAATGGCACTGGTCACTCAAGAGCAAAAGTTCAGCTGCAGGTTAAGTCTGTAAGTGTTTGCATTGAGGAGGGGCACTGTCTGTTCTTACTTCCTCTTGTTAGATCCACACAATGCAGTTACTCTCTAAAATCCAGTGTTGACCCCTGCTGTGTAAACTCCCTCCTCTCCACCAGCATGTATGGAGGACCTGTGCCCTTGCCTTCACTCAACACAATCTTTTGTTGTCTTAACATCTGAATAATTTAAGCCATTTGACCAGAGTCTTCTAGGGATGTGTGCGATTCCACACCTGATTGCAGCACTTTCCTTAATGATGTGGCATTCTGCTGTGAAGTCCCTTTATTACCTGGATGTGTCACTTAGATCTTACAACTTGACTATACCAATAGGAATGGTGAGAATTATTCATCACTGCGGATCTATATATAACATTTTAATGAACCAAGGAGTCATCATTGCTCTGCATTCATCCTTATGACTAGTGTTATGACATTTCATTGCAACTCAATATGAAAGTTTTATAATACTTCCCAAGCAAGGGCAAGACAATTCTAAGAAACCATAATACTGTACCCTTAGGTATAGATAGCTAGATAGATATATCGATAGATAGGTAATAGATAGATAGATATATCGATAGATACGATAGATCGATAAATAGATGATAGATAGATAATAGATAGATAGATAATAGGTAGATTATTATTTTTATTACTATTATTATTATTATTTATTTATATAGCGCCACTGATTCCATGGTGCTGTACATGAGAATGGGTTACATAAAAGTTACAGATATCACATATAGTAAACAAACTAACAATGACAGATTGATACAGAGGGGAACGGACCCTGCCCTTGCGGGCTTACATTCTACAGGATTATGGGGAAGGAGACAATAGTTTGAGGGTTGCAGCAGCTCCGGTGTTGGTGAGGCAGTATCTCCGGTAGTGATGAGGAGGCAGCGGGGTCAGTGCAGGCTTTAGGCTTTCCTGAAGAGATGGGTTTTCAGGTTCCGTCTGAAGGATCCTGTGAAGAGCAGAACAAAAATGATTACCTCAATGAACAAAAAAAAAAAAAAAAAGAATTTGTGATAAATATTGACCTGTCCATTCAAGGACATTTTAGCTATAGTATGAAATCCTGTTTTTCTTGTCTGTGGAATTGCCTTTGTACTGTTTGTTGTGAAACTGCCGCCCACGAAACTGTTTTCTTTTCTTTTCTTTCTTTCCTGTTTTGTCTCTTTGTTTAAACATGCAAAACTTGTATAACCACTAAACAACTATATAAAGAAGGGGTAGCACCTTGAAGGCAGGCGTGCTTCAGAGACTTCCCAGTGATACACTATACAAGACGTGTCTTGTGTATTATTTCTGGTGATTCACCACTTCCAAAGGCTGCTCCGACTGAGTGTGATCCCGACAATCCGAATGTGGTTGATAGTCAGACGTGTTGGGGCAGAGAATTCCAGAGGATGAGGGATATTCTGGAGAAGTCTTGGAGGCGGTTGGATGAGGAGCGAATAAGTGTGGAGGAGAAAAGGAGGTTTTGGGAGAACCGGAGATTACGTGAGGGAAGATATAGGGAGATTAGTTCAGAGATATGTGGAGGAGACAGGTTATGGATGGCTTTGTAGGTCAGTATTAGTCATTTGACCTGGATACACTGAGGGAATGGGAGCCAGTGAAGAGATTTGCAGAGGGGGGAAGCGGAGGAGTAGCGAGGAGAGAGATGAACTAGTCAGGCAGCAGAGTTAAGGATGGACTGGAGAGGTGCAAGGGTGTTAACAGGGAGGCCGCAGAAAAAGATGTTGCAGTAGTCAATGCAGGAGATGATGAGGGCATGCACAAACATTTTAGCAGATTGACGGTTGAGGAAAGGATGGATTCTGGAGATATTTTTGAGCTGGAGGCAACAGGTGGTGGACAGTGCTTGGATGTGCGGTTTGAAGGACAGGGCAGAGTCAAAGTTTAGTCTGAGGCAGCGGACTTCTGGTACGGGGGAAAGCATTATGTCGTTGATTGCGATAGATAGGTCAGGTAAGGAAGATCTATGGGATGGATGAAAGATGATGAGTTCAGATTTGTCTACATTGAGTTTAAGGAAGCAAGAGGAGAAGAAGGAGGATATGGCTGATAGACACTCTGGGATTCTGGACAGCAGAGCGGTGATGTCTGGGCCAGAGAGGTAGATCTGAGTGTCATCAGCATAGAGGTGGCACTGGAATCCATGGGACTTTATGAGTTGTCCCAGGCCAAGTGTATAGATTGAGAAGAGTAGGGGTCCTAGAACAGAGCCTTGGGGGACGCCAACAGAGAGAGGGTGGGATGAGGAGGTAGTGTGGGAGTGGGAGACGCTGAATGTGTGGTTGGAAAGGTACGAGGAGATTCAGGATAGGGCGAAATCTTTGTTGCCAAAGGAGGAGAAGATCTGTAGTAGGAGGCAGTGGTCAACTGTGTCGAAAGCAGAGGACAGGTCTAGAAGGAGGAGTACAGAGTACTGTCCGTTAGCTTTGGCGGTAAGTAGGTCATTAGTGATTTTGGTCAGGGCTGTCTCAGTTGAGTGATGGGGCGGAAACCAGATTGTAGATTGTCAAAGAGCAAGTTAGCTGAGAGGTGGGAGGAAAGTTCAGAGTGGACGTGCTGCTCCAGGAGTTTGGAAGCGAATGGAAGCAGCGATATTGGGCGATAGCTAGACATAGCAGTTGGATCGAGGGTTGGCTTTTTAAGGCTAGGCGTGATTGTGGCATGTTTGAAAGCAGAAGAGAAGGTGCCAGAAGTTAGTGATAGGTTGAAGAGGTGGGTTAGGGATGGGATAAGTGTGGTGGTGAGGTTGGGAGGAGGTGGGATGGGATAGGGTCGAGCGCACAGGTGGTGAGATGCAATTTGGAGAGGAGACAATTAAGCCCCCCTTCAGTGATGTTGGATAGGGAGGTTATGGGGCTTCGGCATTGGTCTGGTACAGAAAGGGGTTGTTGTGGTTGAGCAATGATGACTTGCCTTGTCTGGACGATCTTATTTTTAAAGTGTGTGGTAAAGTCCTCAGCAGAGATGAGGGAGATTGGAGGGGGCAGTGAGCACGGAGAAGGGAGTTAAAGGTTTTAAATAACTGTTTGGGCCTGTTTAGCAGAGGCGAGAGCAGATTTAAAAGCGAGTGTTGCTTGTTTGAATACAGTGAAGTTATCTTGCAAGTGAGTTTTCTTCCAACGCCGCTCTGCAATCCTGGACACTTGCCAGAGCTTTTTAGTGGTGTTATTGCGCCAAGGTTGTCTATTGATATGTCGCACTCTGCCATGGAAGAGAGGGGCAACAGTGTCAATAGCTGATGCGAGAGTAGCATTGTAGAAAGCAAAGGCACTGTCTGTGTCATGGAGTGAGGATATGGATGCCAGTGGTAGGATGGAGTCAGAGAGTGTGTGGGTGTCTAGGTCTGCAAGGTTTCTGCGGGGGTGCGCATGTTGCTGGACATGGGTGACTGGTGAGGAGGACAGGGATGAGAAAGTGACCAGATGGTGGTCGGATAGAGGGAGAGGGGAGGTGGTGAAGTTAAATAGAGAGCAGAGACGGGTGAAGATGGGGTCTAGTGTATGTCTGTCTGACATAGATATTTTAGGTCCCCCTATAATTTATAGCCAGAAAGGCTATGCAGACAGCTGCGGGCTGATATTCATAGCCTAGAGAGGGGCCATGGATATTGCCCCCCCCCCCCCGGCAACAAATACCAGCCCCCAGCTGCCCCAGAAATGGCGCATCTATAAGATGTGCCAATACCTGCGCTTAGCCTCTCTCTTTCCACTACCCTTCCTATTGTAAGGTGACATTAAGCCGGCTTAGAAATGGAGAGGGGTCAATAAGACACCTATCCATTACTAAGCCTATAATTGGTAAAGGGTAAATAAAACACACCCATGCAGAATAAATTATTTTAATGAAATAAAATACCACACAGTTTTGCCATCTTTATCACACTGGTAATCCAAGCGAAGTCCTCTGTTACAGAGCCCCCAGCACCAAGAATATGTTATGCAGTATATATTATGTATAATAGGTTCCATGTGAAATGCATCAGTCCACAGGCTGCGCCCCTGGTCAGAGGGGACAAGATATTCTCCTTCTGACCTCCCCCACCTTTGTAATTCCCACAGTAAATATCAGCAGGCTCCGGCCCCCTGCGGCTATTGTAATGTATGTCTGGCCTGCTTTTTCTATTGGCCTGCCCTGTGTATCTGTGTTATATATTCTATGTGCTGTGAATAAAGTGTGTTCTTTGAGACTGGAAATACGTGGAGTAGCAGTCAGCTTTTATATGCTCTCACGTAATCAAGGAATTCCAGCCAGCGTCCTTCATTCAGAATCCAGCAAAAGCAGAGTGGACCTCCTGAAACACGGGGGGTGCTGAAAGAGGTACTACAGCACAGTAGACCCCGTTACACTGGTGGCAGACAGCAGGTTGTGATACCCCTTCTACAGGAGGAAAGGAATGAATGGAAGACAACTACCAGAAGTTAAAGAGGACTACATTAAAAGATCTGGTGGAAGCCCGAGGGTTAATCGCCAGCAACAAAACAAAAGCGGATTTGATAGCAGCCATCATGGAACACGACAGTGCAGCGCCCCCCAATGTGAACGTGGAGGAGACTGAATTCCAGAGGGAGGTAAAGAACAGACTGGCGTTCTATGGCCCAAACCCTGCAGTAGAGATCATACGAGAGGTGATGGCTGATGTGCGTACTGATCTGAAGGAAGAGATGGCCGAGCGGACCAGGATAGAGCTAACCAAGATAGAGATGGCAGAGCGGACCAAAGTGGAGCTGGCCAAGATGGAGACGGCAGAGCGGAGAGAGGAGAGTCAGCGAGCAAGGGGAGCTCTGGCCTCCGCCCAGGTACCTTCAACAGTAAGCCACAAAAAGGTCAGTATAATGCCTTCCGACAGTTGGGGGAGGCAGAGGAAGTCATTGATACGTGGAGTAGCAGTCAGCTTTTATATGCTCTCATGTAATCAAGGAATTCCAGCCAGCATCCTTCATTCAGAATCCAGCAAAAGCAGAGTTGACCTCCTGAAACACGGGGGGTGCTGAAAGAGGTACTACAGCACAGTAGACCCCGTTACACCCTCGATCTCCTGAAAAAAAAAATAATGAACCAACAGTATACTCCCTGGCCTGACACAGTCCTTAATAACAAATGTCCCACGATGAGTCCAGCTCTGCTACATCTGCATGCCTGACATCCAGACATAGCAGAGCTGTAGATGACCACCAGAGATCTCCAATGATCACCTACACTCTAACTCTCGCGGTCAGCTGACCATGAGAACTAGCCTAGGGTGACCTGAGATAACCCCGGTCACGTGCACGGCAGTTGTCGCGGTAAGCTAAGTTATCGTGAGAACTGCAGTGGACAGGTAACACCTTATTTAATTTAGTAGACATGCGTAGTAATCTGCGTTTACACTGTTATTATGCATGTGATAGTCTATGGTCTATGGTAAATTTATGGTGCGGCGATGGAGTGTTGCCGCATTGTAAACAGACATGCTGCGTTCTGAAAAGACGCACCGCATGTCCGTTTATGTGGGCCTGCCGCCTGCGTCTTTTAACGCATAGTGGAAACGGGATTTCATGAAATCCCCTCCACTATGCTGTAACATCTGGATGCTGCGTGTTTGATGCTACGGCTGTACGCATCATCAAACACGCAGCGTTTCCTGACCATGGAAACATACCCTTAGAATCTAAGAATTTCCATAAAACCAAAAGTGTGTACCCAGATCATGTACGGTGGCATGAAATCAGTAGACCCATGTTCATCTAAGGATTAGATGAACATGGGTCTACTGATTTCATGCCACCATACATGACCTCGGTCATATTATAAAGTATTGTGCCGCAGTACAGGATCTGGGTATGCAGCTCTGTCTTGTGTATTTATGTGTAATGTTTTAGTTGCAATCTTATCTTCACATAGAGCCAGCATAAAATTGTGATCTTAGATTTTTAGCTCAGTTTATCAGTGAAGAACATACAGATTGTTAAAGTGAATCTGAAAATTGCCTCCTCAGAGAAGAAGATGACTTGAACTGTAACGCCACCTATTGGAAGTAGCAATCCTAAAAGTCAACATCAACATATTGCTTGGGATAAAAGCCAACCTTTAGACTTTTAGGATTGCTACTTCTAATAGGTGGCACTAGAGTTAAAGTCCTTTTTCTCTCTGAAGAGGCAATTTGCATATTACATTTCCCAGAGGAGTATGCACGTCTCATAAGCCTTCTTACACTAAGCATATTTAAAGGGACACTGTCACCTGAATTTGGAGGGAACAATCTTCAGCCATGGAGGCGGGGTTTTCGGGTGTTTGATTCACCCTTTCCTTACCCGCTGGCTGCATGCTGGCTGCAATATTGGATTGAAATTCATTCTCTGTCCTCCATAGTACACGCCTGCGCAAGGCAAGATTGTCCTCTCCTTCAGACCCTGGGAACCATCCAGGATCACTTCCGATATTTGTGTCCCATTGACTTGCATTGGTATCGGGTATCGGCGATATCCGATATTTTTTGGATATCGGCCGGTACCATCCGATACCGATACCTTTGAATATCGGAAGGTATCGCTCAACACTATACATTAGTGGTGTCTTCATATTCTTATATTGGGTACCAATCGATTGGTTTACTTCTGCAGAATATCGAGTTTAAGCTATATACCTCCAATATGCATAATTTGTTTACTGGTAATTCTCACGCAATATTTAACAAACATGGGATTCAGTAAAAAGCAGTAGATGAAATTGTATTGTATTGTATCATGTATGCTGCATTATAAGTATCTGGATAATCATGCCATAATTATTATTGTACTGGTTAAATTAAGAGGTGTCAGTTCACAAACCATACTCCTGCCCGTTATGGGGATGATGTTTTTGTATTGGTGTGTGTTTTTAAAATGTTTTCAATGTTATTTTTTGTGTGGTTAATGGATTATATAATAAATTGGCTTATTTTTTCATGTTGATCCCTGCAATTTGCATGTTTCTTTCTCCTTTGATAGCATTCTGATGATTTTCTCATGCACATGAACACTCGGTTTGGATGGGCATGCATGTGTTTTGTTGGAAAGAGGGGAATAAGCAACATGTCTCAGGTTTATCATGACAGAGAGGAGCCAGAAGGCTGCAGCATCTGATTTCTCTTACTCCTGCACTGATTAGAAGCACTTCACCTTCATATTATATGGTGGAAATTTCTTTTGGCAGTGCAGGAGTTAATCAGCTCAGTTGAGAGCTCCTGGAAGTTTCCTGCGTTACGGCTCTCGGCTGTGCACTGTTAGCCACTTTCATATCCTTTATAAACTGGGTTCTGGCAAGCACTCATTGTCAGAGTAGCGTATGCTGCATGGCTGGAGGTTTTTGGTGGCTGTTGGAGAAAACGTTTGGTGCATTTATCTATGACTGTTGCTAGGTTTTGAGTGTGTGATAATTTCCTTTCTTCTGCTACTTTGGTTTTACCCCATCCTCCACTCCCTGGTGTTTACCTCTGTTGTTTATGTGTATATATTTGTATGATTGTTATTTTAATTTATCCCTGTTCATATTACCTTGTTAGTCTGGTTGGTGTATTACAGTTCACTACTACTCCCCTCTTCCCTGGGTGGGGAAGGGTACAGACTGAGGGCAGATTCAGGAGATAAGGCAAGGTACGTTGCCCCATCATCGTCACCATCAGAAGTAGTTTGGGGAACAGGGCAAACTACAGAGCCCCTAAACTTAGGGACAGGGACGAAGACCCTGGTCCTGGGTCATCCGACAACAGAGTCATGACATAACTGCTAAAATAACTTCCATGGTAACTTACCTACCTTGAGAACTAATGATCAAGCATGTAGAAATTCAACATATTAGATGTTATTTTCCTCCAACACAAGAATAAAACAACAGTGGTTGATCATCTGTCTGTTGGGCCAACATAAGTCTAGTATATGTGGGAAACTTAAACAAAACTATTAACTAGTCATATTATCAATGGACGCTTCTGGTTACTTCCACAAACATTTTTAGGTGTATTGACTTCCTAAGAAATGATAATTAGATTAGGTGAATTTGATAATGGTAAATGACCATTTGTAAGAACACTCTTTCTTGATTATCAGCCCATGTTAAAGTGCCAGAGAGCACTGGGTTTCTATGCTTCTTATAGTTTTTCACTTCGTGTGCTTAATTTTTTTGTAGCATCTCATTTCTCTCCTTTTTGTCATCTGTTATCTTTTGTAGGAAATTTGTATATAACTGCCCTTGTGATACAGTAATTGTGTTTTTTTAATGTATATCTTTCTACTCTACAAACCGACTTAGAAACCAATAATGAGAATGCCAGAAAGAAGTATACCTCAAAAACTGAGTCATTTTCAAACTTTATACAAATATGGTTTATTTCATTGCTACGAAACATAGGGTATAATATAGTTTTACCCATAATGTATCAAAAGCAGTTGATATGACCTTACCTTAACTATATTCATTGGAAAACGTTGTACTGAAGGCAGTGCAAAATGTTCTAACAAAGCAATTTTCTAGAGAGAAAATGATTGCTGCTGCAGCAGAAAATGCCATCATGTATACCGTATGTAATTATAAGGTCATTCCAATCACAAACAATATCAAATTGTTACCAAAACAAGTGAAATCTCCAGGTATGTTTCCTGATGTTCTTACACAGGAACCATTGTTCTGTCTCCATTCTCCTTTTCCAGAACCAGAAAGAGAATACATTTCTGAATACCCTTGTAACGTCCTTTTCAGAGACATGGTGGAAATATTGTTTTCATGAAACTGACTTCTATATATTATGCATCTGTATGACTATTTTATTCCTACTACTTGATCCTTGGACAAGACCTTTACAAAAATTATATTAATTCTGTATGTTTGTCATTTTACTGTTGTAGAAAAAATTTGGAGCTATCGGGCATCTCCCTGTTGGTATTGCGTTATGAATAAGTTTCTGCCTGAATGTCTCAGTATTGAGGACATCATTAATCTTGGCCTTCTTTTCATATCAAAGATGAAGGATGCTTATGGCCAGACTTCTCCAAACAGTAGATGCATGTACCTGAGTCCTACATCTTGCTGCCAATTTCAAAGGAAAATAGGCACCTTCTGTCATATTTCTGCACCACAATTCCTCTATTTTCATGCACAGTTGAGTCACTTGGCCTTACTTCCATGTGTAAGATGTGACTTTTTGACGGCAATTCTTACATGAAGACCACTTCTGACCAGGCCTCTCTGAACTGTAGATGGGTGTAGCTGGGTCCCACTGTTTGCTGATAGTTCTAAACTGATGGCACTGTTGAACATACTGCATTGTAAATATGACGCTTCTGTCAGCCAATGTTAGGGCTAGCGGAACGCACCAAATAATAAGACAGATAGAGTATGGTGCGTTCGCAGCCCGGGGTCCACCGTGCAGAGATGGAACCTGCTGCCAAATAATGACGGACTATATGGCGGTACTCATAAGTATACACACGTGGGTTAAACTTCACCCAGCGTGAAGGAAGCGATCCTGTTGCGTCACAGGACCGCGGTACCGCACATAGAGCGCGAGCAAGTAGTCAGCGAACTCAACCCCAACTAGGATTGAAGTCCGATTAGACCCTTGCTGGCACAACACCGCAACTGGGTGTGTAAGGAAACCAAATAACAATATTAAGGCACAAGAGTGCATGCGGTGCCGCACTGACGAACGCCACTAACCACCCAGGCTTGGGTAAGGAAAGCACAGAGGAAGTGCACGGCGCCGTACTGGCGGTCACAGCAACTTGACGCTGTAATGTGTGATACGTGCTGTAGGATAAGTCGGGCGCTAGATAGCAACCATACACCTTCCGCGAACAGACATTCAATAGGGTAGGGGTATCCAAGGACGATTTGCACTCACAACATACACACATTAACAATTGTACACTAGCGCATGGCCGTGCGGTCATGCGCAGTTTATATAGTTGCAGCACAGGAAGTGGCCACAGAAACTTTGCCCTTCCAAGACCTGCCAAGAGGACCAATGGAATGTGCTGCAGAGCCTGAGCACATGACCCTCGATCTCCAACGGGAGATCTTGCCCTGGGCATGCTCAGTGTGTGCAGACAAGGACTTAGTCCCAGAGAAGTCCGCTCGCTGCTGACCAGCACTGGCTTTAATGGCAGAAGCTGAAGAAGCAGCAGTAACTCTCTGTACAGAGTGAGACTGAGCAAGACGCTGGGACCGACGTCCCTGCTGAGCATACTCCACTGCGGCTGGATAAGAATGGGAGACCGCAGCGGAGATGGCTCGAGATTCCCCCTGTGCAGAAGCGGGAACTCGAGACCTAACATTACCCCCCCTCCTAGGGCCCCCCCTCCTTGGCTGTGGGGCCCGAATGTTTTCAGCAGGCTCCCATGACCTGTCCTCTGGGCCATAACCCTTCCAATCCATCAGATAGAACTTTTTGCCGCGTACCACCTTGCACCCCAAAATAGCGTTCACCTCGTAATCGTCCGTAGACAAACCCGTTGTCCCGGCAGATGACTCGGAAAACCGGGACATGTATACGGGTTTCAAGAGGGACACATGAAAGGTGTCGGTGATACCCAAGCGTGGAGGAAGAGCCAAACGGTAAACCACAGGATTAACCTGCTCGAGGACCTTGAATAGGCCCAAGTAGCGAGGAGCAAATTTAGTGGACTCAACTCGCAGCCTGATGTTACGGGCGGAGAGCCACACCAAGTCGCCAGGAGCAAAGGTCGGAGCGGGGCGCCGATGAACATCGGCGGAGGACCTCATTCTCTCCTTGGAGGCCCGAATGGCATCCTGCGTGCGGTCCCAAATGTCCCGTGCCTCCACAGCCCAGTCTGCCACCCTGGAGTCAGCAGAAGACACAGGCATGGGCACAGGAACACGCGGATGCTGGCCGTAATTTAGGAGGAATGGAGTCTGACCGGTGGAGTCGGCTACGGCATTGTTAAGTGCAAACTCTGCCCACGGTAGCAAGGATGCCCAGTCATCCTGCCTGGCAGAAACAAAATGTCGTAAATATGTGACCAAGGTCTGGTTGGCCCTCTCTACCAACCCATTCGTCTCGGGATGATATGCCGAAGAGAGAGTCAACTCAATACTGAGTAAACGACAAAGCTCTCTCCAGAATCGAGACGCAAACTGGGGACCCCGGTCACTAACAATTTTGTCTGGCATACCGTGTAGGCGAAAGATATGCTTGACGAACAAGACAGCCAATGCCCGTGCAGAAGGTAGCCGTGGAAGAGGCACCAAGTGCACCATTTTGGAAAAATGGTCGGTGATCACCCAGATAATGGTGCAGTTACGAGACTTGGGTAAGCCCACCACAAAGTCCATCCCGACCATCTCCCAGGGCCTGTCCGCCACCGGCAGAGGATAAAGCAAACCAGCTGGCCGTTGCCGAGGAGTCTTGTTCTTGGCGCAAGAGACACACGCCCAATCATGCTCTGCGACATCACGAGCCATATGCGGCCACCAGTACGTCCTCGCCAGCAACTCAGATGTCCTTTTGGTACCAAAATGTCCACCCACCCTGGACGAGTGTGCCCAAGAGAGAACCTCCGGTCGCAAATTGGATGGAACAAAAGTCTTGCCCGGGGGCACAGACTCTAGCGAAACCGGGGCCGCAGTTCTCAAGCTCTCGGTGGGGACAATAAGCCGAGGCTCCTCCTCCTCCACAGATGACACAACGGAGCGAGAGAGAGCGTCGGCCCGAATGTTCTTCTCCCCAGAAAGAAAATGGAGGGTGAAATGAAACCGGGAGAAGAATAAGGACCATCTGGCCTGGCGAGAATTCAACCGCTGGGCTGTCTGCAGGTACACCAAATTTTTATGGTCTGTGAAGACTTGGAAGGGAAAACGTGCTCCCTCCAAGAGATGTCTCCACTCCGAGAAAGCCAACTTCATGGCTAGCAACTCCCTGTCCCCGATGGAATAATTCCTCTCTGCTGGTGAGAAGGTCTTGGAGAAAAAGAAGCAAGGATGCTTCCGACCTTGAGCATCCTTTTGGAAGAGGACTGCTCCAGCACCAACAGAAGAGGCATCCACCTCCATGATAAATGGCTTATCAACATCGGGGCGATGTAGGATGGGAGCGCTAGCGAAGTGTGACTTTATAGAGTTAAAGGCCTTGGAGACCTCCTCAGACCACAATTTGGGATTCGCCCCCTTCTTGGTGAGGGCAACCAAGGGAGCTACCAAAGTTGAGAAGTGCGGAATGAACTGGCGATAATAATTAATGAACCCCATAAAGCGCTGCACCGCTTTAAGAGAATGGGGTTCCTGCCAGTCCATCACAGCCTGTAGTTTGGCAGGATCCATAGCCAATCCCTGGGCAGAGATGATGTAGCCTAGGAAAGGTAAGGACTCCTGCTCAAACATACACTTCTCCAACTTGGCATAGAGGGAGTTTGCCCGTAGGAGGTCGAAGACTTTGCAAACATCTCTCCGGTGGGAGTCAATATCTCGAGAGTAGATGAGAATATCATCCAGATAGACTACGACCAAGGTGGAAAGCATATCCCGGAAGATATCGTTCACAAAGTCTTGGAAAACGGCTGGGGCATTACAGAGCCCGAAGGGCATCATCAGATATTCATAGTGCCCATCCCTGGTGTTAAAAGCCGTCTTCCATTCGTCCCCCTCACGGATGCGAATCAGGTTGTAAGCACCCCGCAGATCTAGTTTAGTAAATACCCTTGCTCCCCGAAGCCTATCGAAGAGCTCAGATATCAAGGGCAAAGGATACTTATTCTTAACGGTGATGGCATTAAGACCCCTGTAGTCTATGCATGGACGCAATTCCCCATTCTTCTTCTGCACGAAGAAGAACCCTGCCCCAGCAGGTGACACTGACTTCCTAATGCATCCTCTTGCCAGATTTTCCTGGATGTACTGTGACATTGCCTCCGTCTCCGGGAGAGATAGCGGATAGACTCGACCCCGGGGAGGCTCAGCACCAGGCAAGAGATCAATAGGACAGTCATAGGGGCGATGGGGCGGAAGGATCTCCGCCGCCTTTTTGGAGAACACGTCTGCATAAGACCAATACTGCTTGGGGAGAGAGGAAAGATCTGCGGGTACCTCTGTAGTAGCAACCTGAACGCACTCCCTCTGACACCTACCCCCACAAGATTCGCCCCATCCCAGGATTCTGCCAGAGGACCACTCGATATGAGGAGAGTGGTTCCGTGGCCAAGGTATTCCCAACAGGACCTCATCAATTCCCTCAGGAATGACGAGCAGAGATATAATCTCCTGATGAGATGGCGACATGGACAGAGTAAAAGGGATGGTCTGGTGTGTTATCTGTGAGGGCAGTGTCGACCCATTCACCACTCGTACCGTTACTGGTTGAGCTAGCATAACCAGGGGTATTGCGTGACGTTGGGCGAAGGCAGAAGACATAAAATTGCCCTCCGCCCCAGAATCCACGCAGAGCTCTACCGAGTGGGAGAATGAGCCTATAGTAATTGTCCCCTTAAAGGACAATTTAGAGGCAAACGTCGCCGTGTCTAGTGTACCTCCACCTACTACCACTAGACGCTGACGTTTCCTCGACCGCTGAGAACATCTGGTGGCTAGATGTCCTGACTGCTGGCAAACATGACAGACCTTGAGTGCACAAGCGGTCCGGGACTTAGATCCCGCTTGTGACACTTCCCTGGCCTCATGTGACTCAGGAACCAGGACCGGAGATTCCAGAGGTTTGGCAAAGGTAGGAGCCAGCCGAAACCTCTGCCTACACTGGGCTCGCTCTAACCTCCGCTCGTTAAAACGGAGGTCAATTCGAGTGGAGACAATTATTAACTCCTCCAGTGTGGCAGGAATCTCCCTAGTGGCCAGAGCGTCCTTAACGTGGTCAGCCAGGCCCCTCCAAAATATGGGGATAAGAGCTTTATCCGACCAATCCAGCTCAGAAGCTAAAGTGCGGAATTGGATGGCAAAGTGACTGACCAAGGACTCACCCTGAGTTAATGCCAGTAGTTGGAGCGCCGTATCATGGGTGACTTGAGGTCCTAAAAAGACCTGTTTCAGAGTGCTCAGAAACAGCGGAGCAATCTGCACCACATGATCACCACACTCCCACAGCGGCGTAGCCCATTCCAACGCCCTGTCCGACAAGAGAGACACTATAAATCCCACCTTAGCCCGCTCTGTGGGAAAACGTGCAGCCAGGAGCTCGAGGTGAATAGAGCACTGACTCACAAATCCCCTACAAAATTTGCTATCACCAGAAAATTTTTCTGGCAGCGGGAGGCGAGAAAATGTCGGAGCAGGGGTGGCAATGGACAGGGTTGCTGCAGCCACGCTAGCAGCCTGTACAGCAACTGCGGTAACATCCACAGCTGAGGTTGCGCTCTCAAGAGCCGCCAACCTACCCTCCAGCTGCTGGATATACCGCAAGGATTGCTGTTTGTCCGTCATTACTAGCCAGACCCTGGCGCTAGTGTAGTGTTAGGGCTAGCGGAACGCACCAAATAATAAGACAGATAGAGTATGGTGCGTTCGCAGCCCGGGGTCCACCGTGCAGAGATGGAACCTGCTGCCAAGTAATGACGGACTATATGGCGGTACTCATAAGTATACACTCGTGGGTTAAACTTCACCCAGCGTGAAGGAAGCGATCCTGTTGCGTCACAGGACCGAAGTACCGCACATAGAGCGCGAGCAAGTAGTCAGCGAACTCAACCCCAACTAGGATTGAAGTCCGATTAGACCCTTGCTGGCACAACACCGCAACTGGGTGTGTAAGGAAACCAAATAACAATATTAAGGCACAAGAGTGCATGCAGTGCCGCACTGACGAACGCCACTAACCACCCAGGCTTGGGTAAGGAAAGCACAGAGGAAGTGCACGGCGCCGTACTGGCGGTCACAGCAACTGGACGCTGTAATGTGTGATACATGCTGTAGGATAAGTCGGGCGCTAGATAGCAACCATACACCTTCCGCAAACAGACATTCAATAGGGTAGGGGTATCCAAAGACGACTTGCACTCACAACATACACACATTAACAATTGTACACTAGCGCATGGCCGTGCGGTCATGCGCAGTTTATATAGTTGCAGCACAGGAAGTGGCCACAGAAACTTTGCCCTTCCAAGACCTGCCAAGAGGACCAATGGAATGTGCTGCAGAGCCTGAGCACATGACCCTCGATCTCCAACGGGAGATCTTGCCCTGGGCATGCTCAGTGTGTGCAGACAAGGACTTAGTCCCAGAGAAGTCCGCTCGCTGCTGACCAGCACTGGCTTTAATGGCAGAAGCTGAAGAAGCAGCAGTAACTCTCTGTACAGAGTGAGACTGAGCAAGACGCTGGGACCGACGTCCCTGCTGAGCAGACTCCACTGCGGCTGGATAAGAATGGGAGACCGCAGCGGAGATGGCTCGAGATTCCCCCTGTGCAGAAGCGGGAACTCGAGACCTAACAGCCGCTGCACTAAGTTTCCTTGGCCAATCATTGCATCAAGAATCCTCAACAATGTACATTTCTTGGTGTTTTCAGTACTGAGAAATACAGGCAGATATTTATCCATCATAGAAATGTATTCTGCAACAGTTCAACAACCCCAAATATACAGCCAAGGTAATTAAAACTTATCTTCACAGTAAAGAAAAACAATGAGTCCTGTGATGATATGGGACCACAGAGCCCTAATGTGAACATCATTGAATCTGTCTGGCATTAAATTAACGATTTTTTTTCTTATGCCTATGAAGCACCCCCGTAGGGCAGTGGGATACTCGGTACCGGGTCCTTCGGTTCTCAAGGGGGATGTCACGGTGGCTGACCCGGTCCGTGGCCCTCGGGAGGTTCGTTGTAAAAGGGGAAAGGTATTTAAAGGGATATGTTCATGATGCCACCTGTGGTATTCGGTCAGGGTGACAGACGCTGCTTAGGGGTCCGCTGGGGTGATGTTATGGTATACCCTCCCACAGGGGAATTGTGTCCCCAGGGCTTCCCAGAGTGTAAGATGATGGATGGTGGATGGTGTAAGGCACACTGAAGAACAGTCTCTTTAACTTTACTGAAGGCTTCAGCATCCACAGTCCAGAGCACCAGATCACAGGGCAGGCAGAGTTCGGCCGGTTTGAAGGCAAATCCAGAGTCCCCTTATCCAGGTGGAAATCAGTAGCCTTCCTCTAGTGCCTGGGTGTTGGAGTACCTTCCTGCTGAGCTTCTCGGTAAGGTCCTCACAACTTTTGTAGATGTTCTAGATGTTATGTCTCTCTCTGTCCCCCAGATGGATAGGATCAAACCTGTATGACTGGTGGCCTGAGGCTTCTTACAGGGACTCTAGCACGCCCCGGCCCCCACAAGTTGCCACCGTGCCTCCTGGGTATAGGGCGGATCAGTAACTTGGAATTAGCTGTCCTGACGGTCTCTGGAGCAAGGCATAGAGACTGTTGCTCCCTTGGTGTTCCGGCTACCGATCCTGCGCCACAGAAGGAGGCAGCCTTTGCAGGGCAAAACTCCTTCTGGTTTCCTCTCCTTTTGCTATGACTTTAGTTTCTCACCCTCTACAATAAAATTCGCTGTTCGTGTCTCTTTCTTAGGATGCTGCCGCACGTGGGGCAGGCACAGCTCCGTGGCCTTCTATCTAGGCCTCTGACAGGGACCCACCCCTGTCCGGGACCAACTCTGTCAGCAACTACTAGATGTTCCTCCTTCCTCTCTGTCTGCCTGGCAGGAACTGACTCACTTCCTTTCTAGGCCACCAGTTTTGCCTAATTGTGAAGAGTGCCCTAATTGGAGCATAGCTCCCCCTGGTGGACTGGAGTGTGAAGTGTGTTGTATGGTTTGTGATACCTGGTAAAGAGATCTCCTTTATTGCCTTCAAACGTAACATCACTCCCCCTGGTGGAAGAATGACATTACTGCAACGACCAGGACCCTGCGGCGCTGCACCTACCTACATCCACAGAAAATCTGTTTTTATTTCTTCAAGAGGTCAGGAACAACCTACCTGCCAAGTTCCAACAAAACAATGTGTGCAAATACATCTAGAAGAATTGATGCTGTTTAAAAGGCAAAGAGTGGTTAGACCAAATATTGATCTGGCTTACGTTTCTTTTTTGTTTTTTCAGTTTGCATTTTGTTAATTGATAAAAATAAAATATTAACACGTCTATTTTTGAAAGCACTCTTACTTTGCAGTATTTTTTCCACACCTACCTAAACCTTTGGCACAGCACTGTATATTTGGGTGGGTTTCAGCAATTGCTACATGTTAATGAATCTAGTAGACTAGAAGTTCAGAGACATGGATATTATTTGTCACATATGAAAATAGTTATCACGCAGATAGCACAAGGCCAAGACAAATGTGGCGACATATAAATGACCTATCCGTAGTAAGAGCTATTCCATCCTTGCAGTATTATTATTACTTTTTTTTTACCTGCTATGCTCGCTTATATAGCACCATTTCAACAGTGGTTTACAGACTTTGCTAATAATATTTATTTTTAAAGCGCCATTAATTTCAGAGTTATGTACACATGAAGGGGGTTGAATATATAATACATACAGTGCTCAGCATAAATGTGTATATACCCTTTGAAAGGAAAGATTTTCATAAATATCTCACTGAATGCAAGAACAATTTCCAACATTTTGACAAGACTGAGTTTTATAGAACATATCATAACTTATAAGGTTAATATAATTTTAATTTCAAAATCTTCAGTTTTACTCAGACATATACTACATCTAGCATTTTGTATGACCTCCATGATTTTTAAGGACATCACCAAGTCTTCTAGGCATGGAATGAAAAGTTGCCAATATATTGTAAAGCCTGGATAGAGAGTGATGCTCTTTCATAGTTAGTAAGGCCGAAAAAAGACATTTGTCCATCCAGTTCAGCCTATATTCCATCATAATAAATACCCAGATCTACGTCCTTCTACAGAACCTAATAATTGTATGATACAATATTGTTCTGCTCCAGGAAGACATCCAGGCCTCTCTTGAACCCCTCGATTGAGTTCGCCATCACCACCTCCTCAGGCAAGCAATTCCAGATTCTCACTGCCCTAACAGTAAAGAATCCTCTTCTATGTTGGTGGAAAAACCTTCTCTCCTCCAGACGCAAAGAATGCCCCCTTGTGCCCGTCACCTTCCTTGGTATAAACAGATCCTCAGCGAGATATTTGTATTGTCCCCTTATATACTTATACATGGTTATTAGATCGCCCCTCAGTCGTCTTTTTTCTAGACTAAATAATCCTAATTTCGCTAATCTATCTGGGTATTGTAGTTCTCCCATCCCCTTTATTAATTTTGTTGCCCTCCTTTGTACTCTCTCTAGTTCCATTATATCCTTCCTGAGCACCGGTGCCCAAAACTGGACACAGTACTCCATGTGCGGTCTAACTAGGGATTTGTACAGAGGCAGTATAATGCTCTCATCATGTGTATCCAGACCTCTTTTAATGCACCCCATGATCCTGTTTGCCTTGGCAGCTGCTGCCTGGCACTGGCTGCTCCAGGTAAGTTTATCATTAACTAGGATCCCCAAGTCCTTCTCCCTGTCAGATTTACCCAGTGGTTTCCCGTTCAGTGTGTAATGGTGATATTGATTCCCTCTTCCCATGTGTATAACCTTACATTTATCATTGTTAAACCTCATCTGCCACCTTTCAGCCCAAGTTTCCAACTTATCCAGATCCATCTGTAGCAGAATACTATCTTCTCTTGTATTAACTGCTTTACATAGTTTTGTATCATCTGCAAATATCGATATTTTACTGTGTAAACCTTCTACCAGATCATTAATGAATATGTTGAAGAGAACAGGTCCCAATACTGACCCCTGCGGTACCCCACTGGTCACAGCGACCCAGTTAGAGACTATACCATTTATAACCACCCTCTGCTTTCTATCACTAAGCCAGTTACTAACCCATTTACACACATTTTCCCCCAGACCAAGCATTCTCATTTTGTGTACCAACCTCTTGTGCGGCACGGTATCAAACGCTTTGGAAAAATCGAGATATACCACGTCCAATGACTCACCGTGGTCCAGTCTATAGCTTACCTCTTCATAAAAACTGATTAGATTGGTTTGACAGGAGCGATTTCTCATAAACCCATGCTGATATGGAGTTAAACAGTTATTCTCATTGAGATAATCCAGAATAACATCCCTCAGAAACCCTTCAAATATTTTACCAACAATAGAGGTTAGACTTACTGGCCTATAATTTCCAGGGTCACTTTTAGAGCCCTTTTTGAATATTGGCACCACATTTGCTATGCGCCAGTCCTGCGGAACAGACCCTGTCGCTATAGAGTCACTAAAAATAAGAAATAATGGTTTATCTATTACATTACTTAGTTCTCTTAGTACTCGTGGGTGTATGCCATCCGGACCCGGAGATTTATCTATTTTAATCTTATTTAGCCGGTTTCGCACCTCTTCTTGGGTTAGATTGGTGACCCTTAATATCGGGTTTTCATTGTTTCTTGGGATTTCACCTAGCATTTCATTTTCCGCCGTGAATACCGTGGAGAAGAAGGTGTTTAATATGTTAGCTTTTTCCTCGTCATCTACAACCATTCTTTCCTCACTATTTTTTAAGGGGCCTACATTTTCAGTTTTTATTCTTTTACTATTGATATAGTTGAAGAACAGTTTGGGATTAGTTTTACTCTCCTTTCAAGTCACTCTCCCATCTGACAATTACATTAATGTTCTGAACTAGTGGCAGTCTTTCAATTAATTTAGCATTTTCTTATTTTAATTTTAATTTCCTTATATTTCAGTTTCCTTAAATTAATTTTCTAAACCAGGCAAATCTTTTGTTGAAAAATAGGCAAAACTCCATGCAAGAGTAGAGGAAATTCTATGTGAGCAGTTACATGTTCGTTGCTCTCAGAAAATCAACAAAATGTTATTAGCTCGGTAAAGTGAACCTGTTTCTATGAAACATGATTGGTCTGAAGCTTTTCATTACAGAGTCACTTTGCTTGTATGTGGTAATGTCAGATCAATAAAGGCTGGTTTGTGTCTGTGAGCTCCATTTCCCTTCAGAAGGCTAGGAAGGCGCCCTCAGATGTTGTCGTCCAGGTCCACTTACGGTAATGAACGGAAGACATAATGTTATGAAGAAATAACATTTGTATTCCATTTGCACTTTACCTTTTATGTGTTATCTGGTGATGTATGTGTGTTGTTCCTGCATTTATGCCGCATAAATGTTACATAAGGATCTCAGCTCATGACATGACCAGTGATATGAATAAATAATCAAGGCCACATACCTGCTGTAGAACAGGATGTAAACATGCCAGACATCACCGGCTCTCCCCGGAGAGAACATGTGAGTGGAAGAGTTCAGTGGGAAGTGTATATTGCTGGGCTCACAACACTTGCAGAATTTATTGGAAGAAAAATGATCATGGAATATCTTATTCTTTTTTAGAGGATTTTCACAATTCCCTTTTCCCCAGGTTTCTCTTGATTTTTGATATAATAGCTTAACACACTGCACTGTGCTATTCAGTAAAAAAAAAAAAAAAACAATAACAACAACAACAAAAGCAGTCTGACATATTGTCAAATCAAAAGAGTAAAACAAATCCTATCAGATTATGATAGGATTAAGCAGATGGATAAAAAGAAATCATGACAGATCATAGCCACAATATATCCATTACAACCAGAGCCTATGTCTCAGTTTACATAGACATCATTCTTTAACCACTGTAGTCATGACAGATTTGATATGTTTGTTTTGAAATAAATCATAGCTAATATTTATTATCAATATTGTTGTTATTATTTATTGCAAAGCATCATTAGTTGTTGGCAGTGTACATGTTAACCTATTCTCTTTTGATCTCTGGCTCTTTTTTTTAAATACCAATCATTATCAGCTTTAAAATATGAGAGGTAAGTATCTTTTATAACAAAGGACCATTAATATACATTTTAAAAAATTGTTCCCTGTTCGGTAACAATTATTTCATTATTTTTGGACCCTTTTTTTATTATTTATTCTTATTTTTATGCATTGCTTATATAGCACTATCATATTCAGCAGTGCTTGACGTACATTATCATCACTGTCCCCATTGGATCTCACAATCTAAATTAACTATCAGTATGTCTTTGGAATGCAGGAGGAAACTGGAGAACTTGGAGGAAACCCACACAAACATAGGGAGAACATACAGACTCCTTGGAGATGTTGTCCTTGGTCGGATTTGAACCCAGGACCAGCTAACCACTGAGCCACTGTGCTGCCCTTTTTACAGTTTTTAGGCTGGAGACAGTGAGTTAAATGGACAGTGTCATTTTTAGTTATTTTATTTATTTATTAATTTTTACCTGGTGTTTTTTATTTATTAATTAATGTTATTTTCCATTTATTAGTCTGAGTCTCCTATGTCCCAACATCTCCTGGTCCCTCCTTGTATACAGCGATGACATAACCCCTGAGTATGGAGGAGGAAGCATTGTGTATACAAAAGATGCAGATGGTATTAAACTCTTAAACCATTTTTTCCTTCTCTATGGGGACTCCATCTGTCTCAAACAACTGTATCTCCTCTCCCACAGTGACTACTGTGCAGCTACATTTTAGAATGTCACTGCAGACCAGGAGTGGAACCGTCCACACGTTTCCAGTTTATGGGCAGTCTGGAAGCAGTTAAAAAATGGGTGAATGTGTGAGATGTGTGTCAGATCACCAGGACGGTATAAAGATAATTAATGTTGTTAACTGGCCACAAGATTCCACTGTTGTTTGAACATGGTTAAGAGACTGTGATATGTCTTAAGATATGAAAGGGAGGTATTTTTACAAATGTGAAAGACAGGAAGAGGAAGTGCTGCCATCTTGGGCAGAGTATACAGGAATGAGGAGAGTATGAAGCTGTGCTGGAGAGGGATACGATGACATCCCCTAATGACAGCAAACGACTGAGTAAAGAGCAGAGGCAGATTGAAGTTGAACTGAACCGGTATCTGAACCTGTCTGGATGTGAGGGAATTCCTGCTGGAAAAGCTGATAAAGAACAGAAAGGACCCCAGACCTGTGGAAGGATTATAGCACAAGCCTCTTCAGTATTACTCACCGGCTGGAACAACTCTGCATCCGCCTGAGTGTCCCGATTGTATCATTCGGAGCAGACCCAGTGATGAGAAACGCTAAAAGCCCAATGTGATGATGCAGTAAGTAAACATGCACGCATCACAATATATTTCGGTGCCAAGAGACATAAAATCTTTAGTTACTTTGTTAGGTATACTGACACTATGGACAATGTTTAATCCTACCGGAATCAATGGCCAGAAACCCTAGATTTGCCACTATGTTTTCGTGCTGTTCAGTAACTAAGGAGTCTATGCTAGATTTAGGTGCTGACACAGCACTCAGTGAATTCCAGGAAGGACTGTGTTTTCCTCTCTGATCTGCTGGAAGAAGGGTTTCTCTGTGGGACAAAATAAGGTGGAGCAGTCAGGGGTGGATTAAGGGTAGCCAGGGCCCCGGGCTGTTCAGACACTGTGGGCCCCCCAGGTCATGTGACGGGGGTCATGTGACGGGTGACGGGGGTCATGTGACGGGGGTCATGTGCCATACCCGAGCCAGATTATTCCAGAAAAATGGCCGGGCCCTACTCTACTGTAACCTATTTAATATTTGTTAAAATCTGCAATACAATTTAGGTATATTTTGACCAATAATATCACATACAAGGAACAAATACCACCGCACCATGACCAGACCACAAATTACAACCACAGTGATCGAATAATATCACATACAAGGAACAAATACCACCGCACCATGACCAGACCACAAATTACAACCACAGTGATCGAATAATATCACATACAAGGAACAAATACCACCGCACCATGTCAAGACCACATATTACCATTTGGTGACCAAATAGCACATACAAGGGACAAATACCACAACACCATTTCCAGACCACATATTACCACCACATAGTGACTGAATACTACAATACTGATCAGTAATAAAAAAGAAAACAAAAAACAAACAAACACAATACTATAACACTATAAGTGCCAGTATTCACAGGAGACCTGTACTTAGTATGCAGTGTCTGTGTAGAGGTAATACAGAGATCACTGGTGGTATTATACACAGGAGCTCTGTATATAATGTATATGGAATACAGTGATCACTGGTGACATAGTACACAGGAGCTCTGTATATAGTATACAGTGTATAGTGTCAGTGTATAGGTAACACTGACTCACCAGTGACGTCTCTAGGTGAAGTCCTTCATCTTTCATCCAGCAAAGACCGCCATCATTTTTTCTAGCCAGGACTCGTTTCTGCAGGAAATAACACCGTTATCTCGAGCTCCGCTTGCAGAACACATTACTTAATTTTTCACAACTTCTACATTACAACACGAAGAAAAAAAGGCGACAGTGTCACTCTGCACAGTAACAGGACCGCCCCCCCAATTAAAACAGTATACTCAAAAAAATAAAATAAATACATCACTGCAGTAATAATATCCCTTAATTAGCCCCTATGGTAATAATATTCTCCACCCTGGCCCCGTGTGTCTCATTCCTGGCTCCAGCCATATGTTCTCCCATCCTGCACTCATGACTATCCATTCTACACCATATGATCTCCCCATCCTGCCCCATCTGTCTCCATCGTATCCATCCTGCCCCATGATCCAATCCTGCCCCGTGTCTCCAATCATGCCACGTGTCTACATTCTGCCCATGCCTCCAGTCCTGCCCCCAGTGTGTCCAGCAATCTGCCCCAGTGTGTCCAGCATATTACCCCCAGTGTGTCCAGCAATCTGCCCCAGTATGTCCAGCATATTGCTCCAGTGTGTCCAGCATTGCCCCCAGACAGTGTGTCCAGCAATCTGTCCCAGTGTCTCCAGTATTGCCCCCAGTGTGTCCAGCAATCTGCCACAGTATGTCCAGCATTGCCCCCAGACAGCGTCCAGCAATCTGCCCCAGTGTATCCAGCATATTACCCCCAGTGTGTCCAGCATATTACCCCCAGTGTGTCCAGCATATTACCCCCAGTGTGTCCAGCATATTACCCCCAGTGTGTCCAGCATATTACCCCCAGTGTGTCCAGCAATCTGCCCCAGTGTGTCCAGCATATTACCCCCAGTGTGTCCAGCAATCTGCCCCAGTATGTCCAGCATATTGCCCCAGTGTGTCCAGCATTGCCCCCAGACAGTGTGTCCAGCAATCTGCCCCAGTGTCCAGCATTGCCCCCAGACAGTGTGTCCAGCAATCTGCCCCAGCGTGTCCAGCAATCTGCCCCAGCGTGTCCAGCAATCTGCCCCAGTGTGTCCAGCAATCTGTCCCAGTGTCTGACTCCAGCATATTGCCACCAGTGTGTCCAGCAATGTGCCCCAGTGTCCAGCATTGCCCCCAGACAGTGTCCAGCAATCTGGCCCAGTGTGTCCAGCAATCTGCCCCAGTGTGTCCAGCATATTACCCCCAGTGTGTCCAGCATATTACCCCCAGTGTGTCCAGCATATTACCCCCAGTGTGTCCAGCATATTACCCCCAGTGTGTCCAGCAATCTGCCACAGTATGTCCAGCATTGCCCCAGACAGTGTCCAGCAATCTGCCCCAGTGTGTTCAGCATATTACCCCCAGTGTGTCCAGCAATCTGCCCCAGTATGTCCAGCATATTGCTCCAGTGTGTCCAGCATTGCCCCCAGACAGTGTGTCCAGCAATCTGTCCCAGTGTCTCCAGTATTGCCCCCAGTGTGTCCAGCAATCTGCCACAGTATGTCCAGCATTGCCCCCAGACAGCGTCCAGCAATCTGCCCCAGTGTATCCAGCATATTACCCCCAGTGTGTCCAGCATATTACCCCCAGTGTGTCCAGCATATTACCCCCAGTGTGTCCAGCAATCTGCCCCAGTGTGTCCAGCATATTACCCCCAGTGTGTCCAGCAATCTGCCCCAGTATGTCCAGCATATTGCCCCAGTGTGTCCAGCATTGCCCCCAGACAGTGTGTCCAGCAATCTGCCCCAGTGTCCAGCATTGCCCCCAGACAGTGTGTCCAGCAATCTGCCCCAGTGTGTCCAGCAATCTGCCCCAGTGTGTCCAGCAATATGTCCCAGTGTCTGACTCCAGCATATTGTCCCCAGTGTGTCCAGCAATGTGCCCCAGTGTCCAGCATTGCCCCCAGACAGTGTCCAGCAATCTGCCTCAGTGTGTCCAGCAATCTGCCCCAGTGTGTCCAGCATATTACCTCCAGTGTGTCCAGCATATTACCCCCAGTGTGTCCAGCATATTACCCCCAGTGTGTCCAGCATATTACCCCCATTGTGTCCAGCATATTACCCCCAGTGTGTCCAGCAATCTGCCACAGTATGTCCAGCATTGCCCCAGACAGTGTCCAGCAATCTGCCCCAGTGTGTTCAGCATATTACCCTCGTGTGTTCAGCATATTACCCCCAGTGTGTCCAGCATATTACCCCCAGTGTGTCCAGCATATTACCCCCAGTGTGTCCAGCATATTGCCCCCAGTGTGTCCAGCATATTGCCCCAGTGTGTCCAGCATTGCCCCCAGAAAGTGTGTCCAGCAATCTGCCCCAGTGTCTCCAGCAATCTGCCCCAGTGTGTCCTCCAGCAATCTGCCCCAGTGTCTCCAGTATTGCCCCCAGTGTGTCCTCCAGCAATCTGCCCCAGTGTCTCCAGTATTGCCCCCAGTGTGTCCTCCAGCAATCTGCCCCAGTGTCTCCAGTATTGCCCCCAGTGTGTCCTCCAGCAATCTGCCCCAGTGTCTCCAGTATTGCCCCCAGTGTGTCCTCCAGCAATCTGCCCCAGTGTCTCCAGTATTGCCCCCAGTGTGTCCTCCAGCAATCTGCCCCAGTGTCTCCAGTATTGCCCCCAGTGTGTCCTCCAGCAATCTGCCCCAGTGTCTCCAGTATTGCCCCCAGCGTGTCCTCCAGCATTGCCCCAGTGTGTCCTCCAGCATTGCCCCAGTGTGTCCTCCAGCATTGCCCCCCAGTGTGTCCACCGTAACCGTTAGCTTATCAAAAAAACAAAAAAAAAAAAAACAGTCTCCTCACCTGTCCGCGCTCCAGGCGGCGAGCTCCTTCCAGCAGCGCACACTCGCCGGCGACTGACAATGACGTCAGACGCCGGCGACGTGTGCGCTGCGGCCGCCATCAGCTGCCAGCCTCCAATTGGCTGGCGGCTGTTGTTGTTAACTATTGATGTGCGGGCGCGCGCCCGCACATCAATAGGAAACCGCCGCAGCGCCGGTAGGGGCCCGGTGAGCAGAGGAGAAGGGGCCCAATGCGGGCCCCCTCTCTCTGCCCACTGGGTCCGGGGGCACATACATGCCGGCCCGGCGGTGGGCATTCAATCACAGACGATTAGTGGAGGGTCAATCTGTGCGGCAGCCCAGGGCCCCCCCAGACCACTGGGCCCTGGGCTACCGCCCATATTGACCCTCTGATAATCCGCCCCTGGGAGCAGTGATTCAGCTACAATAGACTTTGTCCACGGCACCTTCTCTGATGTGTATATATTTATTTGGTTAATTTTGTAATACTCTCCATATAGTCGAGGACGGACTTTTCCTCTAGCTTCTTGAGATTATGCGGGGACAGGAGGGGAACACTTGGTTGGTAAATACGAACAGAAATATATATATATCTATTCTTAAGATTGTGAATCACTGTGCTAGACCACAGGCGAGCCCATGTTTTGCACTCAGTTTTCTCTCAGGATGTAATAAGGTAAAGGCAGCTGGTTCAGATGGGCACACCAACAGGTAAATTCCAATAAAGAAAATAGCAGAAACAGTTCTCTTGGGTTCCGAGCTGTCCAGTGCAGTAGATATAGGCCTCTGACAAAATATTTGATGTGTTTTCTTTGTGTGTTTATCAAAACCGAGTAGGAATATCTTTGTTCCTGAGTAAAATAGTCACTGACAGTGGATTGTGTGGAAATTAGTTCTTTTCTTGTCTGTGACTCACCTGTATCTTGAATAACACCCTCCATGCATGATTTACAACTGAATAACATGACACCAGGGCCAGGATAAGGTATTTTGGTGCCCTAGGCAGGGGAAGCCATTGGCGCTTCCCCACCATGTCCTGATGAATCCTCAGCCACCGAGTAAAGGAATTGGTCAGAGACTTAGGGTACCGTCACACTATAACATTTCGATCGCTACGACGGTACGATTCGTGACGTTCCAGCGATATCGTTACGATATCGCTGTGTCTGACACGCAGCAGCGATCAGGGATCCTGCTGAGAATCGTACGTCGTAGCAGATCGTATGGAACTTTCTTTCATCGCTGGATCTCCCGCTGTCATCGCTAGATCGGTGTGTGTGACACCGATCTAGCGATCTAGCGATGTGATCCAGCGATGCGTTCGCTTGTAACCAGGGTAAACATCGGGTAACTAAGCGCAGGACCGCGCTTAGTTACCCGATGTTTACCCTGGTTACAAGCGTTAAACTAAAAAAAAAAAAACAGCACATACTTACATTCTGGTGTCCGTCAGGTCCCTTGCCGTCTCTGCTTCCCGCACTGTGACTGCCGGCCGTAAAGTGAAAGCAGAGCACAGCGGCTGTGCTTTCACTTTCACTTTACGGCCGGCAGTCACTGAGTGCGGGAAGCAGAGACTGCAAGGGACCTGACGGACACCAGAATGTAAGTATGTGCTGTTTGTTTTTTTTTTAGTTTAACGCTTGTAACCAGGGTAAACATCGGGTAACTAAGCGCGGTCCTGCGCTTAGTTACCCGATGTTTACCCTGGTTACCCAGGGACCTCGGCATCGTTGGTCGCTGGAGAGCTGTCTGTGTGACAGCTCCCCAGCGACCACACTACGATTTACCTACGATCACGGCCAGGTCATATCGCTGGTCGTGATCGTAGGTAAATCGTATAGTGTGACGGTACCCTAAGGTAAAAGGACGCCTAACACACCTCTTTTCCATCTCCAATGGGTCAGGTAATACTGTAAGTAGTGATGATTGAATATTGAAATATTTGGATTAATGAAAACCGGTACGAATAATTTCTAATATGCCTTTATTTGAATAACAAAATAGCGAATACAGTGAAAGTCAATGGGAAAGCCGAATATTTGTCTGCTGAACCCAACAAACATTTCTGGGGGAATGGAAAAAAAGCTGAAATGGATGGGAAAGAGGTAAAACTAAATGGGAACATGATGGAGAAGATTCCTGCATGCCTTTCTGATTCACATATGGTATCTGGGAATAATGTTGCAGACTATTGCGCCGCTTTTACGGATTTATAAGAAGACCTACCAAACCAAACCTACATTTTTTTTTTTAAAGGAAAAAATGCTATGAATTTTCATTCCTTTATAATTACTTTAAATATAAAGCAAAATTAAAATAAAAAAATAATGAAAAAAATTATAACTCCCCTTTAGCATATGTTCACACAGAGCGTTTTGGCTTTAGTTTTTCCTTTTACATTTGTCAGGGCTCTCACTCCTGTATTTGGGAGGTCCCTCTCTCATTCAAAACTGTTCACTAGATAGTGATCCAAGAAGTATCGTTTCTCCTTGCGGAGAGTGACATGATAAGCATGTCGAGGTGAGGAGACTTAAAGCCGCAATGCTCCTCTTGGAAATATGCAAATTGTCTCTTCAGTGAGGAAGAGAACTAGAACTCAAGTGCCACCTATTGGAAGTAGCAATCCTAACAGTCAATGTCGACCCTTTAACGAGCCTTGTCACATGACTTAGGATAATAGCCAAACCAGAATCTCAATTTGCAGACACTGTGTTTCGGATTTCCAATAGGTGGCACTAGAGTTCTAGTGCTCTTACTCTCTGAAGAGACAATTTTCACTAGATAGTGGAATACATATTTCCCAGCATTTTGCAATGCCAGCTAAAATATGCCCATTTGAATTTTGGGCTTTGCCCACCACCACCACCATGTCCACCGCTATGTCACTATGTGGCCCTTGCTTCACATTTTCAGAGGGTCAGCAGATGCCGTGAAATCTGAGTTTGGGAAGGGCCCTCAGTTGGCCCTGTATCATACATTTTGGAGGGCTCTCACTCCTACATTTTGGAGGTCCCTCCCTCATTCAAAATTTGTGTCCCTCGCTTGACATTTTCAGAAGGCCAAAATGTGCCATGAAACCTGAGTTTTGTGAGCTCCACAGATCATTTTGGCCACTGGATCTTAATGGAGCCACTGTCACAGTGAAGCTGCTGTAAGGTGAATATAATACAGGAGTTGGAGGAGCTGTATGATCAATGTCAATAAAGTGGATTCTACCAGACACCAAAAGCATTAGAATTAAATTCTGAATACAGTGTATGCAAGCAAGGTCTTGTATTGTGGTCAGTCTGTCAGGTCTGAAGCCCATGTCAGGAACATACACAAGAATCATTTTATTTTGAAGCAGCCTCCTCAAGGGAAAGAGACAGGAGTGCCATTGACCAATTTGTACAAGTCTATGCGCTTTTTCTGGAAACTACCCAACCAAGCAGAATGTATCTTTTGCGTGGTTTTGAACAACAACAAAGTAATTACAGGATATGTCCCAGAGAGTGACAAAGTCTGTGGAGTGTATTACTCACGCGACAGGCAATGCTACAGAGCTTGGGTAAAGGCCTTAGCATGGCAATAACCATGTCCCAATCTGTGTAAGGTTGCCGCCTGAATAGGTCTGTGGAGAATATTTACCCAGTCTCTTAGACCTGCTCAAAATGTACAGAAACTAACTAATACCAGAACACCATTTTTTTAACAAAATTTAGAAAATTTAAGAGAAACCGGGGTGGTGCATATGTTAGCAGTATATGGTGTATGCTAACAGAGGTATTATGTTGAATCTCCCGTTATAAAGGTATGTGTAGATAAGATTTTTGAACTAGCAGCATATATATATATAGAGCAGGGTTCCACAATCTGTAGGTCAGGAGCCACATTTGTGAATTGTAGCTTGCGGCTGTCAGTTTGGTGCAATAGCTCCAGGTCAAGCAAGCAGGTATGAAAAGCATGCATCAAAATGTTGAATTTTGTGAGTAGCCTTGTGCAGAAGAACATATCTGAAGTCACATACAGGTGCTTCTCACAAAATTACAATATCATCAAAAAGTTAATTTATTTCAGTTCTTCAATACAAAAAGTGAAACTCAAATATTATATAGGGTCATTACAAACAGTGATCTATTTCAAGTGTTTATTTATGTTAATGTTGATGATTATGGATTACAGCCAATGAAAACTGAAAAGTGATTATCTCTGTAAATAAGAATAATTAGCAAAAAACACCTGCAAAGACTTCCTAAGTATTTAAAAAGGTCCCTTAGTCTGTTTCAGTAGGCTCTACAATCATGGGGAAGACTGCTGACTTCACAGATGTCCAGAAGGCAGCCACTGACACACTCCACAACTCCACAAGGAGGGTAAGCCACAAAAGGTCATTGCTAAAGAAGCTGGCTGTTCACAGAGTGCTGTATCCAAGCATATTAATGTAAAGTTGAGTGCAAGGAAAAAGTGTGGTAGAAAAAGGTGCACAAGCATCCAAGATAACTGCAGCCTTGAAAGGATTATTAACCCCTTTCTGACCTCGGACGGGATAGTACGTCCGAGGTCAGATCCCCGGCTTTGATGCAGGGCTCCGCGGTGAGTCTGCATCAAAGCCGGGACATGTCAGCTGTTTTGAACAGCTGACATGTGCCCGTAATAGGAGCGGGCAGAATCGCGATCTGCCCGCACCTATTAACTAGTTAAATGCCGCTGTCAAAAGCAGACAGCGACATTTAACTACCACTTCCAACCGGGTGGCCGGAAATGATCGCATCGCCGACCCCCGTCACATGATCGGAGGTCGGCGATGCTTCAGGATAGTAACCATAGAGGTCCTTGAGACCTCTATGGTTACTGATTCCTGGCAGCTGTGAGCGCCACCCTGTGGTCGGCGCTCACAGCACACCTGCAATTCTGCTACATAGCAGCCATCTGATGATCGCTGCTATGTAGCAGAGCCGATCGTGCTATGCCTGTTTCTAGATTCCCATGGAGGCTATTGAAGCATGGCAAAAGTAAAAAAAAAAAGTAAAAAAAAATGTGAAAAAAATAAAAAAAGTATAAAAGTTTAAATCACCCCCCTTTCGCCCCAATCAAAATAAATGATTAAAAAAAAATCAAATCTACACATATTTGGTATCGCCGCGCTCAGAATCACCCGATCTATCAAATAAAAAAAAGCATTAACCTGATCACTAAACGGCGTAGCGAGAAAAAAATTCAAAACGCCAGAATTACGTTTTTTTGGTCGCCGCGACATTGCATTAAAATGCAATAACGGGCGATCAAAAGAACGTACCTGCACCAAAATGCTATCATTAAAAACGTCATCTTGGCACTCAAAAAATAAGCCCTCAACCGACCCCAGATCATGAAAAATAGAGACACTACGAGTATCGGAAAATGGCGCACTTTTTTTTTTTTTTTTTAGCAAAGTTTGGAATTTATTTTTCACCACTTAGGTAAAAAACAACCTAGCCATGTTAGGTGTCTATGAACTCGTAATGACCTGGAGAATCATAATGTCAGGTCAGTTTTAGCATTTAGTGAACCTAGCAAAAAAGCCAAACAATAAATAAGTGTGGGATTGCACTTTTTTTGCAATTTCACCGCACTTGGAATTTTTTCCCGTTTTCTAGTACACGACATGCTAAAACCAATGATGTCTTTCAAAAGTACAACTCGTCCCGCAAAAAATAAGCCCTCACATCGCCAAATTGACGGAAAAATAAAAAAGTTATGGCTCTGGGAAGGAGGGGAGTGAAAAACGAACACGGAAAAACGAAAAATCCCAAGGTCATGAAGGGGTTTAGAAAAGGCCATTCAAAAATTTGGGGGAGATTCACAGGTTGTGGACTGCTCCTGGAGTCATTGCTGTAGCAATATGTTATATGTTCATGTGGCCTCTAGGGGTCTCACTACTTTTATGGGTGTTCTATATTCTTTGTTTGGAACTTGTTGGATGTTGTTGTACTCAGAATTCATATAATGGAGGTTGAGACATGATGTGAATAAAGAGCCTGGAGATACTCACAGAACCTGCAAATTCTTAGAGCTTATATGAGGCTGGAACTGCACAGATCACTGCAACTGTAAGTACAGATTCCTTGACAGTACAGAAAAATGGAGACTGGTCTGAAGCCCCCTCAGAGACTGGTTGTCACTTCATGTAATCTGTCCCAGACTTGGAGACATTGGAAGGAAGAGTTTACACTGTATGTGGATCTGACTGTGGGCCCCACTGATGACAAACGGAAAGTAAAGCTGTTTTATTACCTAATTGGGGAAAATGGCAGAGAATTAGCCCACACCTTGCTCCCAGACACAGACAACCTCCTCCTAGCAGACATTGTGCAGGCATTTGATAAACACTGTGACCCAAAGAAGAATGAGACAGTGGAAAGATATAAGTTTTTCACAAGACATCAGGAGGATGGTGAAAATGTGGACAGATAGCTGACAGAGCTGAGGAGACTTGCAGAAACATGTGGCTTTGGAGAGATCAGGGACAGTCTAATCAAGGACAGAATGGTGTGTGGCATAAAGAACAGTCATCTCAAAGAAAGATTACTGAGAGAGGAAGGCATGACTTTAGAGAAATGAATGCAAATCTGCAGGGCTGCTGAGCTCACAAAGCACAGCCTGAAGATGATGGCAGGCACCAGTGAGAATGATGATGACAAGGTACATGCAGTATCTATGAAAGGAAAGACAGGACCAGACTACCCTATAAACACTGTCCACTGCAAGTATTGTGGGAAAAGACATGAAAGAGACAAAACCAAGTGTCCAGCATATGGGGAAACCTGCAGGTCATGTGGCAAGAAGAATCATTCCTCTGCTGTCTGCAGGCAAGGAAGAGGCAAACAGTACAGACAGCTCCACACTGTGACACCAGACACTGACAGTGCAGAGGACATTACATGGCTACAAATGCAGTCTACAACAGAGAAAGTCAATGTAGTCGGGCAGTCAGTAGTGAAGGATGCCAAGCAGCTTTATGCAACATTCTTGTTGGATGAGAAGCCCATTAGATTTCAGCTGGATTGTGGAGCAAGCTGCAATGTAATTTCATTTGATCTGCTAAACAAACAGGTTTCTATTGAGCCAACTGACAAGGTACTGGTGATGTACAACAAAAGTGTTCTGAAACCAATGGGGACATGTAAGCTAAAAATACGAAACCCATGTAACAGAAAGAGTTATAGAGTTGAATTTACCGTGTTACGGGGTGGTAACCATGTACCATTACTGGGAGTAAAAGCAGTTCAGGCAATGGACTTAATAAAAGTACAGTCTCAGAACATTATGTCTGTTGAAGTTGCCCAGGATATACAAAATCCAAAACTAAATGCAGAGCACAACTTGGACATGCAGAAAATAAAAGCAGAGTATGCTGATGTATTTGAAGTTGATGGATGCTTTGAAGGTAAATATAGGCTAGAAATTGACAACACAGTGCAGCCCACCAGATTACCTACAAGAAGAGTGCCTGTAGCGTTAATGCAACCGCTGAAAGTAGAACTGCAAGATCTACAGAGAAGAGGCATGATAGCACCAGTCCATAAGAGCACAGATTGGATCAGCAGTTTGTTCATAGTGCAGAAACCATCGGGCAAGTTAAGAATATGTATTGATCCTAAGCCACTCAACAAGGCGCTGAAACAAAATCATTACCCAATGCCAACATTAGATGATGTTCTACCAGATTTATCAAAGGCTAAAATATTTTCTGTATGTGATGTAAAAAATGGATTCTGGCATGTGGCCCTGACTGAATATTCAAGTTTATTGACAACATTTTCTTCACCATTTGGACGCTTTAAATGGCTGAAAATGCCCATGGGACTAAAACCTGCTCCAGAGATATTCCAGCAGAAATTGATGCAGGCTTTGGAAGGACTTACTGGAGTGAAGACAATAGCGGATGATATCTTAGTAGTGGGAGAAGGTGAAAATATGGAATCTTCAATCAAGGATCACGATCAGAAGATGATACAATTTTTGGACAGACGCAGAGAAAAAAACATAAAGCTGAATTTGGACAAATTCAAATTGAAAATGACAGAAGTGGCCTATATTGGTCATCGACTGACTTCAACTGGGGTCAAAGTGGATCCTGAAAAGGTGAGAGCAATACAAGATTTGCCTACCCCTACAGATGTTTCTGGAGTACAACGATTTTTGGGCATGGTGAATTATCTCTCAAAAATTTTGCAGACATCTGTCAGACATGTGTGAGCCACTGAGACAGCTAACCCACAAAGATGTGCGCTGGGAATGGACAGAAAGCCAGGAGACTGCTTTCCGAGCAGTAAAGAATGCCATTGCAGATACAGCAACCCTCAAGTATTTCGATCCAGATCGAGAAGTGGTGGTACAATGTGATGCTTCGGAAAAAGGCCTTGGAGCCACATTAATGCAGAACAAACAGCCAATTACATTTGCAAGCAGAGCCCTTACAACAACAGAGCAGGGATATGCGCAGATTGAGAAGGAACTACTGGCTGTGGTATTTGGGATGGAGAAGTTTCACCAGTACACCCACGGTCGACGGGTAACAGTGCAATCAGATCACAAACCATTGGAGAGCATTACAAAGAAACCATTACTAAATGCCCCAAAGAGACTACAGCGCATGCTGTTGCGACTTCAGAAATATGATTTTGACATCGGGTACTGTCCAGGAAGAGACTTACTGATTGCAGATACGCTAAGCAGAGCTTACCTTCCTATCACAAATGATGAGGAGGAAGACATTGAAACCATCAATATGTGTAACTACCTTGCAGTGTCAAAAGAAAAGGTCAAGCAAATCCAGACTTTTACAGAGAAGGATAAAAGTCTCCAGAGTTTAAAGACTGTCATCTTGCAGGGCTGGCCAAAATACAAGCAGCATGTTCCGAGGGAATTCTCACCATTCTTCCACATAAGAGATGAATTGTCAGTGCAGCAAGGAATCATCTTTAAAGGAGACAGGGCTGTTATACCTGAAGTTCTCAGAAGAGGCATATTGAAGACATTGCCCTCTTCTCACTTAGGCATGGAAAGATGCCTACGTCGTGCACGAGAATCAGTTTATTGGCCAGGAATGAATGACCACATAAAAAATTACATAGCACAATGTGAAATATGTGCATCCTGCAATGATAAGCAACCAAAGGAGACATTGCAACCTCATGAAATTCCACATAGGCCTTGGTCAAAAATAGGAACAGACTTGTTCACATGGAATGACAAAGAATACCTGATTACAGTGGACTATTTCTCTAACTTCTGGGAGGTTGATTTGGTGCAGGACACAAGGGCGAGAACAGTGATTAAAAAACTCAAGGCCCATTTTGCCAGGTATGGCATTCCAGATATCGTTTTCTCTGACAATGCGGCACAGTTTACGTCAGAAGAATTCAAAACTTTCAGTAAGAAATGGGAATTTGAACACCAGACGTCTTCTCCAAGATATCCTCAGAGTAATGGGAAAGCAGAGTCAGCAGTAAAAACGGCCAAAAGACTCATGCAGAAAGCAAACCAGGCGGGTGCTGATGTATATCTGTCTATACTGGATCATAGAAACACACCCACCCAAGGCCTAGACAGCAGTCCGGCACAGAGGCTCATGAGTAGGCGTACAAAGACACTAGTACCAACTGCTTGTCCTCTGTTAGAGCCAAAGCTGCTGGGAAACATCGAAGCTAAATTACAGAAGAATCAAGCTAGGCAAGCTTTCTATTACAATAAATCTGCAAAGGATCTGCCTGAGCTCCAGAGAAATGACAACATTCGGCTGCAGCCAAGCACCACATTTGACAAACACTGGCAAAAGGCAAAGGTTGTCCAGAAACTGGGACCACGGTCTTACGAAATTCTAACAGACGACGGAAGAAGACTAAGGAGGAATCGAAGATATTTGAGGAAAACGCAAGAGATGATTCATGGCCTTTTGAACAGTATCCAGACACCCAAGACAACGAGGCAGCAAGTACAAGTCAGGCACCAACAGTGACAGCTGACCATCAGGGTGAGGACTCTGGCCAGAGACAGACAATATCAGAAGAATTACCAGATGTACCAGATGTAGAAAGTGACACATCTTATATTACCAGAGCTGGCAGAATTAGCAAAAAGCCGGCGCACCTCAAAGATTATATCTAACTGGACGTACTAGGTTAATTTCTAACTTTGTCATAGTATACATTAGTTTAGTATCTTTTATTGTTCCTCTAGTTAAAAGAGAAAGGATGTAGCAATATGTTATATGTTCATGTGGCCTCTAGGGGTCTCACTACTTTTATGGGTGTTCTATATTCTTTGTTTGGAACTTGTTGGATGTTGTTGTACTCAGAATTCATGTAATGGAGGTTGAGACATGATGTGAATAAAGAGCCTGGAGATACTCACAGAGTGTGATTTATGACAGGATTCATCAAACAGAACAATTGCTTCAAGTGCCACCACACACAGACTTATCCAGGATATGGGCTACAAGTGTTGCATTCCTTGTTTCAAGCCACTCATGCCCAATAGACAATGCCAGGAGCGTCTTACCTGGGCCAAGGAGAAAAAGAACTGAACTGTTGCTCTGTAGTCCAAGTTGTTTTCAGATGAAAGTAATTTTTGCATTTCATTTGGAAATCAAGGTCCCAAAGTCTGATGGAAGAGTGGAGAGGCACACAATCTAAGCTGCTTGAGGTTTAGTGTGAAGTTTCCACAAGCAGTGATAGTTTGAAGAGCCAAGTCATCTGCTGTGTAGGTCCACTGTGCTTTACCAAGACCAAAGTCAGCGCAGCAGTCTACCAGGAAATTTAAGAGCACTTCATGCTTCCCTCTGACAACAAGCTTTTTGGGGATGGAAATTTCATTCTCCAGCAGGACCTGGCACTTGCCCACACTGCCAAAAGTACTAATACCTGGTTTAAAAACAATAGTATCACTGTGTTTGATTGGCCAGCAAACTCGCCTGAAATTAACCCCATACAGAATCAATGGGGTATTGTCAAGAGGAAGATGAGAGACTCCAGATCCAACAATGCAGATGAGCTAAAGGTTGCTATCAAAGCTACCTGGACTTTCATAACACCTCAGCAGTGCTGCAGTCTGATCGCCTACATGCCACACCACATTGATGAAGTAATTGATGAAAAAGGAGCCCAGACCAAGAATTGAGTGCATTTACTGAACATACATTTCAGTAGGCCAACATTTCAAATTTTAAAATTTTCCAAGCTGGTGTTATAAAGTATTCTAATTTACTGAGATAATGACTTTGGGGTTTTCATTGGCTGTAAGCCATAATCATCAACATTAACATAAATAAACACTTGAAGTAGATCACTCTGTGTGAGCCTGATTCTGGCTCTTTTACTTGAATCCACCGAAGGCAAGCTGCAAGCCCTGCTTATTGAAAAGTATCCCAGAGGGATTTTTTGAGGATACACAATATAAAGCTATTTTAGTCTTCTATCAGGTGAGTGCATAAAATTGTGCACCCTTTAACCCCTTTCTGACATCGGACGTACTATCCCGTCAAGGTGGGGTGGGCCCCTATGACCACGGACGGGATAGTACATCCAGCGCGATCGGCGGCGCTCACGGGGGGAGCGCGGCCGATCGCGGCCGGGTGTCAGCTGCCTATCGCAGCTGACATCCAGCACTATGTGCCAGGAGCGGTCACGGACTGCCCCCGGCACATTAACCCCTGGCACACCACGATCAAAGATGATCGTGATGTGCCGGCGGTGCAGGGAAGCATCGCGCAGGGAGGGGGCTCCCTGCGGGCTTCCCTGAGCCCCCCGCAGCAACGCGATGTGATCGCGTTGCTGCGAGGGTCTTACCTCCCTCCCTGCCTGCTCCAGACCCGGATCCAAGATGGCCGCGGATCCGGGTCCTGCAGGGAGGGAGGTGGCTTCACAGAGCCTGCTCTCTGTACTGGCTGTGAGCACAGCGGCCGGAAAGCAGAGCGGTGACGTCACCGCTCTGCTTTCCGGCCACTGTGCTCACAGTGAGTGCAGGAAAGCACAGCGCCGGAGGACAGACAGCGGAAGGTAAGTATGAAGCGTTTGTTTTTACTTTTAGGATGGTAACCAGGGTAAACATCGGGTTACTAAGCGCGGCCCTGCGCTTAGTAACCCGATGTTTACCCTGGTTACCAGCGAAGACATCGCTGAATCGGTGTCACACACGCCGATTCAGCGATGTCAGCGGGAGAGCCAGCGACCAAATAAAGTTCTGGCCTTCTAGCCCCGACCAACGACATCACAGCAGGATTCTGATCGCTGCTGCGTGTCAAACTGAACGATATCACTAGCGAGGACGCTGCAACGTCACGGATCGCTAGCGATATCGTTTAGTGTGAAGGTACCTTAAGGCACTGCTGTGGAACTTCCAGCTGGGGAGTGATAGGGAGGGTAGTTCAGCTGAGGAAGAGGAGGAGGAGGAGAGACAGGAACTGGTGTGGCACCCCAGGAGTTCAGGTACCACAGTGGTATTGCCTTGCTCTCCGGGAGGGTAATGCCATGCGTGGAGACAGGAGGAATCCCTTTGGCAGGTAACCTTACATGCAACACTTTCTGACTCCAGGCCAGAAGGGGGAGCTCACCCGACTTGAGTGGAGCTGCTCTCTCTGGTCGGGAGGATGAGTCAGTTGCTAGGCAGTTGGTAGACAGTTGACAGTTGGTAGCAGACAGTGAAGGAGCACAGAGATACTTAGGAGCTAGAGAAAGACTCCTACTGGGCCTCTCTAAGCTGAGCGCAGAAACCGTGTACCGAGAGCCCGAGGCTGAGGGGGACTGCAAGCCCCACGGCAGAACCAGAGGGCAGGAAACTAAAAGGGGCTTGCTCACATAATACCTGAGGTACAGCAGCAATCAGAATCTAGAGTCACTGTGAACAGAGACCCAAAAGAGACGGCTCAAGTTGCCTACCGTGCAGATACTGTCCCTGGATAGGGAAGAAAGAGGGCCTTGTTAGAGAGCTACAGGCAGCAAGGGACCACAGACCAGCGCATAGTGGAAGGCTCCCGAACTGACCTGTCAAAAGGATTCCCACCTGTCTTCAGGCTGCCTGGACTCCAGCTACACCTGTTACCGGTACCCTGGACTGAGGCTGAATACCATCTCAGTAGCTGGGACATCGAACTGGATGTTGTTGCTGACTGTTGTTTCTGTGCAACCGCAGCTTGTCGGCAGGAGGCATCAGTGCCTGCATCCTGGACAGCAGATTGGGAAAGCCATAACACAGGGGAAGGGGCAGTGCTTCTTTTCAAAATTTGCCAGATTGTGCCTGACGGTCAAAAACTGATGTGTGAAAGTAGCCTTAGACACAGATTTTGTACCCAGGAGTGCTACCCATCTGCTAAGGTGCTTGGCTGCCATGTGCTTCTGCATGATTGTGGTGCTCAGGTTGGCAGTGTTCTTGCCCCTTCTTAGCTTGGTATCGTAGATGCTACAATTTACAGTTGTTTTGTCTAAAGGACTTTCAGAAAAAACTGCCATACAGGGGAACAACGCACCCTTGGCCTGTTATCTAGCCAAGTGGTGGGCTCTGTGGAACAGTTGACCGAGTTCTCTCTCTGGTCAAACCACTACCTCTTCTTGCCTGTTTTCATGTTACAAATCTATCCCTGTCTGCACTGCTATGCTCATTATGCTTGCCACCATGCCAGGTTGGATCAGTGGCCTCATCATACCCACATCTTCTTCCAATTCATCAATCTGTTTCTCCTTCTGAGTTGCGATTTTAGGCTGACCTGATGACAACTGTGCATCATAATTATCCTCCACCTTCAGACATGAATTGACCTTCCCCAACATGACTTTCTTCTGGCCATTGACACGTAAATTTTTGTGCATCACTGCACTCCACATCCTCATGACCCTCTTTAGTGGTGCACTGTGAGAGTCCAGAATAATTACAATGGAATGTAAACAGTTCCACAGAGTGGTCAGCATTGGGGGTCATATGTCTCCTTGGACTCTTGGTGGGGGCTTGTGAGGGCCAGCATCTTGCTACTGAGTTTGGACTGTGTGGAAGACATGGTGGTGCTTCTAATCAAAACACTGGAGCCTTTGTCTGCCATCCAACTCACATCATCCTCGCACTTGTCAGGGTTTGACAGTGCTGAAGTGTGCAGACCGAATTTTGACAGGAAGCTAGAGCGAGATAAAATCACCTTCTGATCTATAACACGGCCTTCGCAGGAACCACCACATCCATAGCTCCGTTCCTTAACGTCACCCTTTCCCATATTGAATGTGTTATGAAAAAAATCCTGCTTTTATTTTTCATAGGTACCCTCACAGAGGTGTTATGTACAAAGTCCCTGTACCTAGCCATGTGTGGGTAAGTTTTTTTTAGCTATCAGCTTTATTACACACAGCAACAGCAGACTCAGGAAAATTACTGGTAAACTTTTATATTTGTGTATCTCAGCAGGCTTTGCGCCAGTCGCACAGTTGCTGGATAAATAAACGCTATTTATTAAACCAATACAGAGTAATTTTTTCTATATCACCTTTATGACACATGCCAACAGCAGACTCATGAAATCTTCTGTTAAACAGTCACGTTTGCTTATCTCAGCAGGCTTTGTGCCAGTCGCATAACTTTAGCAAAGTAATTTTTTTTATATTGCCTTTATGACACGCTAACAGCAGACTCAAGAAAATTACTGGTAAATAGTTAAGTTTGCGTATCTCAGCAGGCTCTGCGCTAGTCGCCCAAGTACTTGATAAATTACACTATTTATTTAACCAATAGCAGAGTATTTCTATAGCATCTTTATGACACATGCCAACAGCAGACTCAAGAAAATTACTGGTACTGTAGTTTTTGGACTATAAGATGCACCGGACCATAAGACGCACCTAGGTTTTAGAGGAGGAAATTAGGAAAAAAAACTGAAGCAAAAATGTGGTCAATTCTGTACTTAAGATCACCTATCCTGGTAAATATGGTCACCTCATCTCTATCCTGGTATGCATGGCCCTCATCCCCATCCTGGTGAGCATGGCCCCATCCGTATTCTTATATGCATGGCCTCATCCTTATTCTGGTATGAATGGCCCCATACCAGTTCTGGTATGCATGGTCCCATTCTTATTCTGATATGATTGATTGGCCCCATCCTATTCCAGGTATGATTGATTGGCCCCATCCTGTTCCTGGTATGATTGGCTCAATCACATTTCTGGTATGATTGATTGGCCTCATCCCATTCCTGGTATGATTGATTGGCCCCATCCAGTTCCTGGTATGATTGATTGGCCCCATCGAGTTCCTTGTATGATTTTGACCCCATCCAGTTCCTAGTATGATTGATTGGCCCCATCCATTTCCTTGTATGATTTTGACCCCATCCAGTTCCTAGTATGATTGATTGGCCCCATCCAGTTCCTGTTATGATTGATTGGCCCCTTCCAGTTCCTGGTATGATTTATTGGCCCCATCCAGTTCTTAGTATGATTGATTGGCCCCATCCAGTTCCTGGTATGATTGATTGGCCCCATTCAATCTTACCAGCAAGGGGATGGGGCCAATCAATCATACCAGGTTGCCAGAAAGAAGTGAATAGTCATTGCCCTCCATGCCCATCGGCATGGAATGCAGTACATATTCATTTCTCTTTAGCAGCAGGCACAGGAGTTAGCCGAAGCCGCAGGCTCCTGCCTCTGTGACCTGCTTCTACTCAGATACCGCTCCCCCATCTCCCCACCACAGCCAGAACCAATATATCTGGACTATAAGATGCATCCCGAATTTTCATCCACAGTTTGGGAGGAAAAACGTGCATCTTATAGTCCACAAAATACGGTAAATAGTGATGTTTGCATATCTCAGCAGGCTTTGCGCCAGTTGCCCAACTGCTAGATAAAAATATGCTATTTATTTACCCAAAAGTAGAGTAATTTTTTATCGTCTTTGTGACACATGCCAACAGCAGATTCAGGAAAATTACTGGTACACAGTGACATTTGCGTATCTAAACAGGCTTTGCACCAGTCGCACAACTAGTAGATAAATTTATGCTATTTATTTAACCAACAGCAGAGTAATTTTTTCATATCGCCTTTATGACACACACCAACAGCAGACTCAGGAAAATTACTGGTAAAAAGTCACATTTGTATATATGAGCAGGCTTTACGTCAGTAACACAACTGCTTGATAAATATACAGTGGGGAAAAACAAATCCAGAAAATCACCTTGTCTGATTTGGCAAGATTTATTTTGAAAATTATGGTGGAAAAAAAGTATTTGGTCATTAACAAAAGTTAATCTCAATATTTTGTTATATATCCTTTTTTGGCAATGACAGAGGTCAAACATTTTCTGTAAGTCTTCATAAGGTTGGCACACACTGTTGGTGGTATGTTGGCCCATTCCTCCATGCAGATCTTCTCTACAGCAGTGATGTTTTGGGCCTGTCGCTGGGCAACATGGACATTCAACTCCCTCCAAAGGTTTTCTTTGGGGTTGAGAACTGGAGACTGGCTAGGCCACTCCAGGACCTTCATGACCTTCATATGCTTCTTACGAAACCACTCCTTTGTTGTCCTGGCGGTGTGTTTGGGATCATTATCATGCTGAAAGACCCATCCACATTTCATCTTTAATGCCCTTGCTGATGGAAAGAGGTTTGCACTTAAAATCTCATGAAATATAGCCCCATTCATTCTTTCATGTACACGGATTAGTGGTTCTGACCCCTTTGCAGAGAAACAGCACCAAAGCATGATGTTGCCACTCCCATGCTTTACAGTAGGTATGGTGTTTTTTGGATGCAACTCAGCATTCTGTCTCCTCCATATACGATAAGTTTTGTTTCTATCAAACAGTTCTACTTTGGTTTCATCAGACCGTATGACATTCTCCCAATACCTTTCTGGATAATCCAAGTGATCTCTAGCAAACTTCAGACAGGCCTGGACATGTACTGGCTTAAGCAGAGGCACCTGCAGGATCTGAGTCCCTGGTGGCGTAGTGTGTTACTGATGGTTGCCTTTGTTGCAGTGGTCCCAGCTCTATACAGGTCATTCACTAGGTGTGGTTCTGGGATATTTGCTCACTTGTTATCATTTTGACCCCACGGGATGAGATCTTGCGTAGAGCCCCAGATCGAGGGAGATTATCAGTGGTCTTGTATGTCTTGTCTTCCATTTTCTTATTATTATTGCTCCCACGGTTGATTTCATCACACCAATCGGCATGCCTATTGCAGATTCAGTATTCCCAGCCTGGTGCAGGGCTATAATTTTGTTTCTGGTATCCTTTGACAGCTCTTTGGTCTTCACCATACTGGAGTTTGGAATGTTATTGTTTGAGGTTGTGGACAGGTGTCTTTTATACTGATAAAAAGTTCAAACAGGTGCCATTACTACAGATAATGACTGGAGGACAGAGGAGCTTCTTAAAGAGGAAGTTACAGGTTTTTGAGAGCCAGAAATCTTGCATGTTGTTATGTCACCAAATACTTTATTTCCCCCATAATTTGCTTAAATATCCCCCTATGATGCTGTAAGGCCAGTCAATCACAGTAATGCCACAACAAAGATAGTGACGGCATTACTGTGATTGGCAAGCAAGCCCAGCATGTTCATTGGCTGCAAATAAAGTGCCAAACATGCTACGTGGGTCAATCGAATATGCTAAGGTGAATAGCTAATTACTCACCAAGTAACGAATAGCCCGAATAGCGTACTATTCTTAATGAATAATGACGAATGTATTCTTTCATCACTAGTAATAAGCTCTGACCTTTTTCACCAAACATACCAGCAAAAGTTAAAAAAAGTGATGTGCTTTAGTGGTGAGGCTCAAAAAAAAGAATGTTTTCATCGTTAGATATAGACTCATTCATTGCTTACAGACCATTTACACAATTCCAGGCACAAATAGTAATATTCATCCCTCACATTTATATTTTATATGTCAGACACAAGGACAGGTTTGAAAACTAATATAACTTAACTATACTCAGAGTCAATTATTATTATTATATAGTACTACACCGCCATTTTTTCCATGGCGCTTTACATGTGAGGAGGGGTATACATAATAAAAACAAGTACAGTAATCTTAAACAATACAAGTCATGACTGGTACAGGAGGAGAGAGGACCCTGCCCGCGAGGGCTCTCAATCGTCAAGGGATGGGTGAGGATACAATAGGCGAGGGCAGAGCTGATCATGCAACGGTTTGGTGAATCGGTGGTTACTAAAGCTTGTAGGCTTGTCAGAAAAAGTAGGTCTTAAGGTTCCTTTTGAAGGTTTCCACAGCCGGCAAGAGTCTGATATGTTGTGGTAGAGAGTTCCAGAGTAAGGGTGATGCACGAGAGAATTCTTGAGTTCGATTGTGGGAATCGGAGGTTGTGTGCAAGTAAGTACCGGGAGACAAGGTCACAGATGTATGGAGGACACAGGTTGTGGATGGCTTTGTGTGCCTTGGTAAGGGTTTTTAACTGGAGACTTTGGATAATGAGGAGCCAGTGCAGGGATTGACAGAGGGGAGAGGCTGGGGAATAGTGGAGGACAGGTGGATTAGTCGGGCAGCAGAGTTTAGAATAGATTGGAGGGGTGTGAGAGTGTTAGAGGGGAGGCAACAGAGCAGGAGGTTGGAGTAGTCAAGGTGGGAGATGATGAGGACATGGACTAGGGTTTTTTCCAGATTCTTGGTTGAGGAATATACTGATCTGGGAAATATTTTTGAGTTGAAGTAGGCTGGAAGTAGAAAGGGCTTAGATACAGTATGTGGTTTGAAAGAGAGATCAGTGTTAAGGATTACCCCGAGGCAGCGACCTTGTGGGACTGGGGAGAGTGAGCAGCCATTTACTTTAATGGATAGGTCCATGGTGGGGTCGAGTGAGATGGTGGAAAGATGATGAATTCTGTTTTGTCCATATTAAGTTTTAGAAATCTAGCGGAGAAGAAGGATGAAATTTGTTTCAATTAAGGTGTCCAGTATTTGGTGGATACCCTAACGGTAACTAAATGGTACCTAAACATACGTCTCATGACATATTCCCATACTGATGGTTGTTCTGGTGATGTATTCATATAGGTGATCGTTGCTCTGGTGCTATATTCATATACTACTTATGTTTGTGGTGATGTAATCATCCAGTGATGATGGTTCTAATGCTATGTTCATCACTAGAACCGTCATCAGTACATGAATACGAAACCAAAAGCATCACTACATAAATAGAACACCAAAACCATCAACAGTACATAAGTACACCACAAGAACCAAAATAAGTAAATAAATAGGTAGCTAGAACCACCATCAATACATGAATACAGCATCATAACCACCATCAGTACATCAATGAGTCACCAGAACCTCCATCAGCACATGAATACATAACAAAAACCACTGTCAGAAAATAAATTCACCAGTGCTGTCATCAATACATTTATGTCACCAAAACCACCATCAGTACATGAATACATCACCAAGCTTAGTGCAGCAATCAACTGTATTGTCAAGTCATGCCCATATACAGTATAAGACTGCAGACCATACAGGACTACGCTACTGATGAGACATAGTCAACATCAACAAGCAGTAGCGTAGCTACCAGGGGGGCAGAGGGTGCGGGTGCCCCGGGCCCAGAGCTCAGTGGGGGCCCCCCGGAGCTACGATACAGTTACCTTCTGCGACAGAGCAGGGAGAATCGATCTCCCTGCTCTGCCGCCAGCTGCTGTGGTGCCCCTGAGCAGGCAGGGGGGCCCGGTGCCAGCAGTGGGCCCCCCACCTGTCATTGCAGGTTCAGCTGCACCGGCATTAAGCCGATACAGCTGACCGCAATGATGAGGGAAGGAGCGCTGCACTCCTTCTCCCATCATCCCCCTGTCAGCGTCTGACGTCGGCGAAGCTGACAGGGAGTGCGATGACATCACTGCCCGGTGTCGGCTGTCAGGAGACAAGCAGTAGCTTGGAGCAGTGCAGGAACCAGGAAGAAGAGAGGTGAGTATTTATTTTTTTAAGTGGTGCTGCCTTATAATACAGGATCTGCCTATGGGGGGGTCTTGAAGACACAAAAGAGTACAGTGAGGTCAAAAATACTCTGTTCCTACAGACTTGTTCAATGTGCAAGTTGCCCTTGTGTTTCTGGTTCTATGGGGGTCTGCCTAGTACTACAGGGTCTGCCTATGGGGGGCCTGCCTAATGCGACAGGGTCAGTCTATGGGGGTATGCCTAATACCACAGGGTCTGCCTATGAGGGGTCTGCGTAATACTACAGGGTCTGAATGTGGGGGGTCTGCCTTATACTACAGGGTGTGCCTATGGGTGTCTGCCTAATAATACAGGGTCTGCCTAATACTACAGGGTCTGCCTATGGGGGGTCTGTGTCATGATTCCAATGGCAGGGAATCACAAAAGGACAAGCACCAACGAGCTCTAGGGTGATGGAACCTGAGCTGACCGCGACCCTAAACCTGAACACACAAATAACAATAGCCGGGGAACGTGCCTACGTTGATCCTAGACGTCTCGCACCAGCCTAAGATCTAACTTCCCCTATTAGAAGAAACACAGACCTCTCTTGCCTCCGGAGAAATTCCCCACAGAAATAGCAGCCCCCCACATATAATGACGGTGAAATGAGAGGAAGGCACATACACAGTATGAAAACAGATTCAGCAAAATGAGGCCCGCTAAAACTAGACAGCAGAGGATACAAAAGTAAACCGCGCGGTCAGCAAAAAACCCTTCAAAAAACCATCCTGTAATTACTTGAACTCATGTTCCAACTCATGGAACATGAGGAGCAATTACAGCCCACTAGAGCAACCAGCAGCAAAGAAACAATTATATGCAAGCTGGACAAGACAAAAAATAAAGCAAAACGTGGAACAAGAAAATCAAAAACTTAGCTTGTCCTGAAGATTACTGAAGCCAGAAGCTGAGGTAACAAAACACTCTGATAACCTTGATAGCCGGCAGGGAAATGACAAGAAAGCCCGGTTAAATAGGAAACTCCCAAATGCTAATAGAACAGGTGGACACCAGAGACAGCAGAACACAAATCACCCAGTACCATCAGTAACCACCAGAGGGAGCCCAAAAACAGAACTCACAATAGTACCCCCCCCCTGAGGAGGGGTCACCGAACCCTCACGAGAACCACCAGGGCGACCAGGATGAGCCCTATGAAAAGCGCGGACCAAATCATCAGCATGAACATCAGAGGCAACCACCCAAGAATTATCTTCCTGACCATAACCCTTCCACTTGACCAAATATTGGAGTTTCCGTCTGGAAACACGAGAATCCAAGATCTTCTCCACAACATACTCCAATTCTCCCTCCACCAGCACCGGAGCAGGAGGCTCAAGCGAAGGAACAACAGGTACCTCATACCTCCGCAACAACGACCGATGGAACACATTATGAATAGCAAACGATGCCGGGAGATCCAAACGAAACGACACAGGGTTAAGAATTTCCAAGATCCTATAAGGACCGATGAACCGAGGCTTGAACTTAGGAGAAGAGACCTTCATAGGAACAAAACGAGAAGACAACCACACCAAGTCCCCAACACGAAGTCGAGGACCCACGCGACGATGGCGATTAGCAAACTGCTGAGCCTTCTCCTGGGACAACTTCAAATTGTCCACCACATGGCTCCAAATCCGATGCAACCCATCCATTACCATGTCCACTCCAGGACAATCAGAAGGCTCCACCTGACCAGAGGAAAAACGAGGATGAAACCCCGAATTACAAAAGAAAGGAGAAACCAAGGTAGCAGAACTAGCCCGATTATTAAGGGCAAACTCGGCCAGCGGCAAAAAGGTAACCCAGTCATCCTGATCAGCAGAAACAAAACACCTCAAATAAGTTTCCAAGGTCTGATTAGTTCACTCCGTCTGGCCATTCGTCTGAGGGTGGAATGCAGACGAAAAGGACAAATCAATGCCCATCTTAGCACAGAACGTCCGCCAAAATCTAGACACAAACTGGGATCCCCTGTCAGAAACGATGTTCTCCGGAATCCCATGCAAACGAACCACGTTCTGGAAAAACAGAGGGACCAACTCAGAGGAGGAAGGCAACTTAGGCAAGGGTACAAGATGAACCATTTTAGAAAAGCGGTCACACACAACCCAGATGACGGACATTTTTTGAGAGACAGGGAGATCCGAAATAAAGTCCATGGAAATGTGCGTCCAAGGCCTCTTCGGGATAGGCAAAGGTGACAACAATCCACTGGCTCGAGAACAGCAAGGCTTAGCCCGAGCACAAACCTCACAAGACTGCACAAAAGAACGCACATCCCTCGACAAGGAAGGCCACCAAAAAGACCTGGCCACCAAGTCTCTAGTACCAAATATTCCAGGATGACCTGCCAACGCAGAAGAATGGACCTCGGAGATGACTCTACTGGTCCAACTATCCGAAACAAACAGTCTCTCAGGCGGACAACGATCAGGTTTACCCGCCTGAAACTCCTGCAAAGCACGTCGCAAGTCTGGGAAGACGGCCGACAAAATCACCCCATCCCTAAGGATACCAGTGGGCTCAGAATTTCCAGGGGAGTCAGGCACAAAACTCCTAGAAAGAGCATCCGCCTTCACATTCTTTGAACCTGGCAGGTATGAAACCACAAAATTGAAACGAGAGAAAAACAGTGACCAACGAGCCTGTCTAGGATTCAGACGCCTGGCAGACTCAAGGTAAATCAGATTTTTGTGATCAGTCAAGACCACCACACGATGTCTAGCACCCTCCAGCCAATGACGCCACTCCTCAAATGCCCACTTCATGGCCAAAAGTTCCCGATTACCCACATCATAATTCCGCTCAGCGGGCGAAAACTTCCTAGAAAAGAACGCACATGGCTTCATCACCGAGCAATCGGAGCCTCTCTGCGACAAAACCGCCCCCGCTCCAATCTCGGAAGCATCAACCTCAACCTGGAAAGGAAGCGAAACATCAGGCTGACGCAACACAGGAGCAGAAGAAAACCGGCGTTTAAGTTCCTGAAAGGCCTCCACAGCCGCAGGAGACCAATCAGCAACATCAGCACCCTTCTTAGTCAAATCCGTCAAAGGCTTAACAACACTAGAAAAATTAGTTATAAAACGACGATAGAAATTAGCAAAGCCCAAGAACTTCTGCAGACTCTTAAGAGATGCAGGCTGCGTCCAGTCACAAATAGCCCGAACCTTGACGGGATCCATCTCAATAGTTGAAGGGGAAAAAATATACCCCAAGAAAGAAATCTTCTGGACTCCAAAGAGACACTTTGAGCCCTTTACAAACAAGGAATTAGCCCGCAGGACCTGAAACACCTTCCTGACCTGCTGAACATGAGACTCCCAGTCATCAGAAAAAACCAAAATATCATCCAAATACACAATCATAAATTTATCCAGATATTCACGGAAAATATCGTGCATAAAGGACTGGAAGACTGAAGGAGCATTAGAAAGTCCGAAAGGCATTACCAAATACTCAAAATGGCCCTCAGGTGTATTAAATGCGGTTTTCCACTCATCACCTTGCTTTATTCGTATAAGATTATACGCACCCCGAAGATCAATCTTAGTGAACCATTTAGCCCCCTTAATGCGAGCAAACAAATCAGTCAACAAAGGCAAAGGATACTGATATTTTATGGTAATCTTATTCAAAAGACGATAATCTATACAAGGCCTCAAGGACCCATCTTTTTTGGCCACGAAAAAAAAACCTGCTCCCAAAGGGGACGAAGATGGACGGATATGTCCCTTTTCCAAGGACTCCTTAACATAATCCCGCATAGCAGTATGCTCTGGCACTGACAGATTGAACAAACGACCTTTAGGAAATTTACTGCCAGGAATCAAATCTATAGCACAATCGCAATTCCTGTGAGGAGGAAGCGAACTGAGCTTAGGCTCCTCAAAAACATCCCGATAATCCGACAAAAATACAGGAACCTCAGAAGGAGTAGATGAAGCGATAGAAATCGGAGGTGCATCATCATGAACCCCTGACATCCCCAGCTTAACACAGATATTGTTTTCCAGTCAAGGACTGGATTATGAGTTTGTAACCATGGCAGACCAAGTACTAGAACATCATGTAAATTATACAATACCAGGAAGCGAATCACCTCCTGATGAACGGGAGTCATACGCATGGTCACTTGTGTCCAGTACTGAGGTTTATTCATAGCCAAAGGTGTAGAGTCAATTCCCTTCAAAGGAATAGGGACTTCCAGAGGCTCAAGACTAAACCCACAACGCTTGGCAAATGACCAATCCATAAGACTCAGGGCAGCGCCTGAATCTACATAGGCATCGACGGAAATGGATGATAATGAGCAAATCAGAGTCACAGACAGAATGAACTTAGACTGTAACGTACTAATGGCAACAGACTTATCAACCTTTTTTGTGCGTTTAGAGCATGCTGATATAACATGAGCTGAATCGCCACAATAAAAGCACAACCCATTTTTCCGCCTATAGTTTTGCCGTTCACTTCTAGACTGAACTCTATCACATTGCATTGTCTCAAGTGCCTGTTCAGAAGACACCGCCAAATGGTGCACAGGTTTGCGCTCCCGTAAACGCCGATCAATCTGAATAGCCATAGTCATAGACTCATTCAGACCCGTAGGCGCAGGGAACCCCACCATAACATCTTTAATGGCCTCAGAAAGGCCATCTCTGAACTTTGCAGCCAGGGCGCACTCATTCCACTGAGTAAGCACTGACCATTTCCGAAATTTTTGACAATATGTTTCTGCTTCATCTTGCCCCTGAGAGAGAGCTAATAAAGCTTTTTCAGCCTGAATCTCCTGGTTAGGTTCCTCATAGAGCAAACCCAATGCCAGAAAAAACACATCCACATTAAGCAACGCAGGATCCCCTGGTGCCAATGCAAATGCCCAATTTTGAGGGTCACCCCGCAGGAAAGATATAATAATCTTAACCTGCTGAGCAGGGTCTCCAGAAGAGCGAGATTTCAAAGAAAGGAACAACTTGCAATTGTTCCTAAAATTCAGAAAACTAGATCTATCTCCAGCAAAGAACTCTGGAATAGGAATTCTAGGTTCAGACATAGGAGCATGTACAACAAAATCTTGTATATTTTGAACCTTAGCAGCAAGATTATTCAAGCTGGAAGCTAAACTCTGGACGTCCATGATAAACAGCTAAGGTCAGAGCCATTCAAGGATTAAGAGGAGGAAAAAAAAAAAAAATCAGCCAGGCTGCAATTAAGGCTAGGCAGCAACCTCAGAGGAGAGAAAAAAAAAAAAAAAACTTCCTCAGACTACTTTTCCTCCTACTTCAGCCCAAACATTTGGGCCCGCTATACTGTCATGATTCCAATGGCAGGGAATCACAAAAGGACAAGCACCAACGAGCTCTAGGGTGATGGAACCTGAGCTGACCGCGACCCTAAACCTGAACACACAAATAACAATAGCCGGGGAACGTGCCTACGTTGATCCTAGACGTCTCGCACCAGCCTAAGATCTAACTTCCCCTATTAGAAGAAACACAGACCTCTCTTGCCTCCAGAGAAATTCCCCACAGAAATAGCAGCCCCCCACATATAATGACGGTGAAATGAGAGGAAGGCACATACACAGTATGAAAACAGATTCAGCAAAATGAGGCCCACTAAAACTAGACAGCAGAGGATACAAAAGTAAACCGCGCAGTCAGCAAAAAACCCTTCAAAAAACCATCCTGTAATTACTTGAACTCATGTTCCAACTCATGGAACATGAGGAGCAATTACAGCCCACTAGAGCAACCAGCAGCAAAGAAACAATTATATGCAAGCTGGACAAGACAAAAAATAAAGCAAAACGTGGAACAAGAAAATCAAAAACTTAGCTTGTCCTGAAGATTACTGAAGCCAGAAGCTGAGGTAACAAAACACTCTGATAACCTTGATAGCCGGCAGGGAAATGACAAGAAAGCCTGGTTAAATAGGAAACTCCCAAATGCTAATAGAACAGGTGGACACCAGAGACAGCAGAACACAAATCACCCAGTACCATCAGTAACCACCAGAGGGAGCCCAAAGACAGAACTCACAACAGGTCTGCCTAATACTACAGGGTCTGCCTATGGGGGGCCTGCCTAATGCGACAGGGTCAGTCTATGGGGGTCTGCCTAATACCACAGGGTCTGCCTATGAGGGGTCTGCGTAATACTACAGGGTCTGAATGTGGGGGGTCTGCCTTATACTACAGGGTCTGCCTATGTGTGTCTGCCTAATAATACAGGGTCTGCCTAATACTACAGGGTCTGCCTATGGGGGGTCTGCCTTATACTACAGGGTCTGCCTATGGGGGGTCTGCCTTATACTACAGTGTCTGCCTATGGGGTATCTGCCTTATACTACAGGGTCTGCCTATGGGGGGTGCTGTCCTATACTACAGGATCTGCCAATGGGGGTACTGTCTTATACTACAGGGTCTGCCTATAGGGGTACTGTTTTATACTACAGGGTCTGCCTATGGGGGTGCTGCCTTATAGTACAAGGTCTGCCAATGGGAGTGCTGCCTTATAGTACCAGGTCTGCCTATAGGGGTGCTGCCTTATAATACAGGGTCTGCCTATGGGGTGCTGCCTTATAGTACAGGGTCTGCCTATAGGGGTGCTACCTTAAACTACAGAGTCTGCCTATAGGAGGGCTGTCTTATACTTCAGGGTCTGCCTGCGGGGTGCTACCTTATACTTAAAGGTCTGCCTATGGGGTGCTGCCTTATACTACAGAGTCTGCCTATGGGGAGTGCATTATACAATATAGAGTAGGCCTATGGGGAGTGCATTATACTATATTGAGGACTGTCTGGTAATTATACTATAAGAGGCTATCTAGAGGGGCATCATACAGTGTGGGGATTACAGTGTTGGCTACTAAGGGGTCAGTATACCGTATATAAGAGAACATCATACTGTGTATAGGGGAGCTGTACAGAGGGCAGACTCGGGACATTATTAAATGTAAAGTGAACACTGTTATAGGGGAAGGGAACCCAGGTTACTGTGACGGTCAAAGGAGCACACATGGCAATATTACTTTCTAGGGGACAAAATATGGGCACTGTTTTCTAGGGCACTTGAGCCCAGCATTACTATATTATAGAGGTGTGCTTTAGAATTTAGAGGGCACAGAGAACCACACAGCAGGTGCAGTAATAGGGACACAAACGGCAGCAGCGGCTCAGTAGTGGGGTATCAGGGGCAGTAATAGGGTCACATACGGCAGCAGAGGCTCAGTATTGGGGTGTCAGGTGCAGTAATAGGATATATGACAAAACCTGGCACTGAACTTTTATGTCTGAAGGAATATTTTATTGATCAGCAACAAGAAACGTTTCGGTCCCAAACAAAATGGACCTTCATCAGTCACTGAGAATATAAATAATGTACAAAAATCAAAATAACAAATCGAAATCAAAATTATAAATCAAACGTAAAATGAGGTATATACAAGCAACGACATCTGACAGATGGCAAGCTATAAATAGTATATAGACGCAATAACAAAATGGAACCGTCCAGTAGAGGCACAATGCTACCATAGTTAGTAAGTGGATAGGCAGAATAAGAAGGTGGTACTATACCGTGCTATTTGGCGTGCATTCAATAGAAGATGTGCTCCTATGGATAGGCAATATATCTGTAATAGGAAGGTAACCATAAGGGTAATGAATGGAGAGAGAGGTAGTGTGAGGCCTGACGATACATACCAGAGTGGTTGTGCTCCTATGGATAGGCAGTATATCTGTAATAGGAAGGTAACCATGAGGGTAATGACTGGAGAGAGAGGTAGTGTGAGGCCTGGCTATACATACCAGTATGGCTGGCAGAAAGCGTATCTAATAGCTGACGTAGGCAATGTCCTATCTGGGTACGGAAATGCAGGAGATTACTGCGTGAATACTAACTAGACCCCATAAATTAAACAACCCTGGGAGCGTGCATCTTACCTCATGGAGGAAGCCTTAGGACGCGGTGTCCACCGCTAGTCTGGACCTGATGCTAGGAGAACGCCATGGCTACTGTGCGGTTACAGCGGTAAATACACCACTGACCGGAAGTGGGCGTGTCCAGCGCGCGCTCGCGCGAGGTTAGCTACGTCACCACAGACATGGTGGTGCGTTCCAGGAGGCAGACGTGTGCGTCTCACAGCTAGGGGGTGTGTCCAGCTGGGGTAGGAGGAGTGTACACTCTGTTACTGTGACGGTGGTAATGTGCAGCCAGGGAGCTCCCAGTATGAATCACAGTGTCGGGCAAGGAAGCTACATCTGCCCTAACATATGCATGCTGACAAGAAACATATATTCTAATATATATTCTAATAAAGGCATCTATCCAAAGGGGTAGTGTCAGTATGTACCAAAGGGAAGTATAAAGAAAAAGGAAAGTACTAGATAAATAATGGCTAAATGAAGGAGTCTCATGCAATGAGGTGGTAATATATTCTATAGGAATAAGTGGAAATGAAGACCTAGGCAAGACCACATATATAAACAGTTTAGTAGAGCTAAGTACGTGCAAGGCCGTGACTAAAGGCCAAGAGACATTTGCTTAAGTTGTAGTCGTGCTGGTGAGTGAAGGGTAAAAAAAATAAAGAATTTTTTTTTTCCACTAAGGTTGGGGTAAGAACTAGGGTTAGGGGTAGGGTTAGGGTTAGGGGTAGGGTTAGGGTTTAGGGGTAGGGGTAGGGTTAGGGGTAGGGTTAGAGGTAGGGTTAGGGGTAGGGTTAGGGTTCGGGATGTGCACACGTATTCTGGTCCTCTGCGGATTTTTCCGCAGAGGATTTGATAAATCCGCAGTGCTAAACCGCTGTAGATTTATCGCGGATTTACCGCGGTTTTTCTGCGCATTTCACTGCGGTTTTACAACTGTGATTTTCTATTGGAGCAGTTGTAAAACCGCTGCGGAATCCGCAGAAAGAAGCGACATGCTGCGGAATGTAAACCGCTGCGTTTCCGTGCAGTTTTTCTGCAGCATGTGTACAGCGATTTTTGTTTCCCATAGGTTTACATTGAACTGTAAACTCATGGGAAACTGCTGCGGATCCGCAGCGTTTTCCACAGCGTGTGCACATACCTTTAGAATTAGGCTATGTGCACACGGTGCGGATTTGGCTGCGGATCCGCAGCAGTGTTCCATCAGGTTTACAGTACCATGTAAACATATGGAAAACCAAATCCGCTGTGCCCATGGTGCGGAAAATACCGCGCGGGAACGCTGCGTTGTATTTTCCGCAGCATGTCAATTCTTTGTGCGGATTCCGCAGCGTTTTACACCTGTTCCTCAATAGGAATCCGCAGGTGAAATCCGCACAAAAAACACTGGCAATCCGCGGTAAATCCGCAGGTAAAACGCAGTGCCTTTTACCCACGGATTTTTCAAAAATGGTGCTGAAAAATCTCATACGAATCCGCAACGTGGGCACATAGCCTTAGGGTTAGGGTTGTGGTTAGGGGTGTGTTGGGGTTAGGGTTAGGGGTGTGTTGGGGTTAGAGGTGTGTTGGGGTTAGGGTTGTGATTAGGGTTATGGCTACAGTTGGGATAAGGTTTAGGGGTGTGTTGGAGTTAGAATTGAGGGGTTTCCACTGTTTAGGCACATCAGGGGGTCTCCAAACGCAACATGGCGCCACCATTGATTCCACCCAATCTTGTATTCAAAAAGTCAAATGGTGCTCCCTCACTTCCGAGCCCCGACGTGTGCCCAAACAGTGGTTTACCCCCACATATGGGGTACCAGCATACTCAGGACAAACTGCGCAACAATTTCTGGGGTCCAATTTCTCCTGTTACCCTTGAGAAAATAAAAAATTGCTTGCTAAAACATCATTTTTGAGGAAAGAAAAATGATTTTTTATTTTCACGGCTCTGCGTTGTAAACGTCTGTGAAGCACTTGGGGGTTCAAAGTGCTCACCACATATCTAGATAAGTTCCTTTGGGGGTCTAGTTTCCAAAATGGGGTCACTTGTGGGGGGTGTCTACTGTTTAGGCACACCAGGGGCTCTGCAAACGCAACGTGACGTCCGCAGACCATTCCATCAAAGTCTGCATTTCAAAAGTCACTACTTCCCTTCTGAGCCCCGACGTGTGCCCAAATAGTGGTTTACCCCCACACATGGGGTATCAGCGTACTCAGGAGAAACTGGACAACGACTTTTGGGGTCCAATTTCTCCTGTTACCCTTGGGAAAATAAAAAATTCTGGGCTAAAAAATTATTTTTGAGGAAAGAAAACGTATTTATTATTTTCACGGCTCTGCGTTATAAACTTCTGTAAAGCACTTGGGGGTTGAAAGTGCTCACCACATATCTAGATAAGTTCCTTTGGGGGTCTAGTTTCCAAAATGGGGTCACTTGTGTGGGGTTTCTACTGTTTAGGCACACCAGGGGCTCTGCAAACGCAACGTGACGCCCGCAGACCATTCCATCAAAGTCTGCATTTCAAAAGTCACTACTTCCCTTCTGAGCCCCCACGTGTGCCCAAACAGTGGTTTACCCCCACACATGGGGTATCAGCTTACTCAGGAGAAACTGGACAACAACTTTTGGGGTCCAATTTCTCCTGTAACCCTTGGAAAAATAAAAATTCTGGGCTAAAAATTATTTTTGAGGAAAGAAAACGTATTTATTATTTTCACGGCTCTGCGTTATAAACTTCTGTGAAGCACTTGGGGGTTGAAAGTGCTCACCACATATCTAGATAATTTCATTTCGGGGTCTAGTTTCCGAAATGGGGTCACTTGTGGTGAGTTTCTACTGTTTAGTCACATCAGGGGCTCTGCAAATGCAACGTGACGCCCGTAGAGCATTCCATCAAAGTCTGTATTTCAAAACGTCACTACTTCACTTCCGAGCCACGGCAAGTGCCCAAATAATAGTTTACCCCCACATATGGGGTATCTCCGTACTCAGGAGAAACTGGACAACAAATATTGGGGTCAAATTTCTCCTGTTACCCTTGGGAAAATTAAAAAATTCTGGGCTAAAAAATTATTTTTGAGGAAAGAAAACATATTTATTATTTTCACTGCTCTGTGTTATGAACTTCTGTGAAGCACTTGGGGGTTCAAAGTGCTCACCTCACATCTAGATAAGTTCCTTTCGGGGTCTAGTTTCCAAAATGGGGTCACTTGTGGGGGGTTTCTACTGTTTAGCCACATCAGGGGCTCTGCAAACGCAACGTGACGCCCGCAGAGCATTCCATCAAAGTCTGCATTTCAAAACGTCACTACTTCACTTCCGAGCCCCAGCATGTGCCTAAACAGTGGTTTACCCCCACATATGGGGTATCAGCGTACTCAGGAGAAACTGGACAGCAACTTTTGGGGTCAAATTTCTCCTGTTACCCTTGGGAAAATAAAAAATTGTGGGCTAAAAAATCATTTTTGAGAAAAGAATTTTTTTTTTTTTCATGGCTCTGCGTTATAAACTTCTGTGAAGCACTTGAGGGTTCAAAGTGCTCACCACACATCTAGATTAGTTCCTTTGGGGGTCTAGTTTCCAAAATGGGGTCATTTGTGGGGGATCTCCAATGTTTAGGCACACAGGGGCTCTCCAAACGTGACATGGTGTCCGCTACTGATTGGAGCTAATTTTCCATTTAAAAAGCCAAATGGCGTGCCTTCCCTTCTGAGCCCTGCTGTGCGCCCAAACAGTGGTTTACCCCCACATATGGGGTATCTACGTACTCAGGACAAACTGGACAACAACATTTGTGGTCCAATTTCTCCTATTACCATTGGCAAAATAGGAAATTCCAGGCTAAAAAATCATTTTTGAGAAAAGAAAAATTATTTTTTATTTTCATGGCTCTGCATTATAAACTTCTGTGAAGCACCTGGGGGTTTAAAGTGCTCACCACACATCTAGAAAAGTTCCTTGGGGGGTCTAGTTTCCAAAATGGGGTCACTTGTGGGGGAGCTCCATTGCATAGGCACACAGGGGCGCTCCAAATGCGACATGGTGTCCGCTACCAATTGGAGCTAATTTTCCATTCAAAAAAGTCAAAAGGCGCGCCTTCCCTTCCGAGCCCTGCCTTGTGCCCAAACAGTGGTTTACCCCCACATGTGAGGTATCGGCGTACTCGGGAGAAATTGCTCAACAAATTTTATGATCCATTTTATCCTATTGCCCATGTGAAAATGAAAAAATTGAGGCGAAAAGAAATTTTTTGTGAAAAAAAAGTACTTTTTCATTTTTACGGATCAATTTGTGAAGCACCTGAGAGTTTAAAGTGCTCACTAGGCATCTAGATAAGTTCCTTGGGGGGTCCAGTTTCCAAAATGGGGTCACTTGTGGGGGAGCTCCAATGTTTAAGCACACAGGGTCTCTCCAAACGCGACATGGTGTCCGCTAACAATGGAGATAATTTTTCATTCAAAAAGTCAAATGGCGCTCCTTCCCTTCCGAGCCTTACCATGTGCCCAAACAGTGGTTTACCCCCACATATGAGGTATCGGTGTACTCAGGAGAAATTGCCAAACAAATTTTAGGATCCATTTTATCCTGTTGTCCATGTGAAAATGAAAAAATTGAGGCTAAAAGAATTTTTTTGTGAAAAAAAGTACTTTTTCATTTTTACGGCTCAATTTGTGAAGCACCTGGGGGTTTAAAGGGCTCACTATGCATCTAGATAAGTTCCTTGGGGCGTCTAGTTTCCAAAATGGGGTCACTTGTGGGGGAGCTCCAATTTTTAGGCACACAGGGGCTCTCCAAACGTGACATGGTGTCCGCTAAAGAGTGCAGCCAATTTTTCATTCAAAAAGTCAAATGGCGCTCTTTCCCTTCCAAGCCCTGCCGTGCGCCCAAACAGTGGGTTACCCCCACATATGAGGTATCAACGTACTCAGGACAGATTGGACAACAACTTCCGTGGTTCAGTTTCTCTTTTTACCATTGGGAAAATAAAAAAACTGTTGCTGAAAGATCATTTTTGTGACTAAAAAGTTAAATGTTCATTTTTTCCTTCCATGTTGCTTCTGCTGCTGTGAAGCACCTGAAGGGTTAATAAACTTCTGCAATGTGGTTTTGTGTACCTTGAGGCGTGCAGTTTTTAGAATTGTGTCACTTTTGGGTATTTTCAGCCATATAGACCCCTCAAACTGACTTCAAATGTGAGGTGGTCCCTAAAAAAATGGTTTTGTAAATTTCGTTGTAAAAATGAGAAATCGCTGGTCAAATTTTAACCCTTATAACTTCCTAGCAAAAAAAAATTTTGTTTCCAAAATTGTGCTGATGTAAAGTAGACGTGTGGGAAATGTTATTTATTAACTATTTTGTGTCACATAACTCTCTGGTTTAACAGAATAAAAATTCAAAATGTGAAAATTGCAAAATTTTCAAAATTTTTGCCAAATTTCCGTTTTTATCCAAATAAAGACAGAATTTATTGACCTAAATTTACCACTAACATGAAGCCCAATATGTCACGAAAAAACAATCTCAGAACCGCTAGGATCCGTTGAAGCGTTCCCGAGTTATTACCTCATAAAGGGACACTGGTCAGAATTGCAAAAAACGACAAGGTCTTTAAGGTCAAAATAGGCTGGGTCATGAAGGGGTTAAATAAGCCTCCTAAGGTATTTGGCCACCTTAATCAAATCTGTGGGGTCACAGTGTACCTCTGTTTCTTCTGATTTCATTAGCACTAGTCTGAGTCAATGGACTGCAGTGTTCACAACAATTCGGCTCAGATGGAATTGTAAAGACTGAAGTCAATCTGCGGCCTCCTCTGCGGACTTCCTAAGGCAGATGCACCACTCAGTAATTGCTGGCAAAGACTGAAGGGGAGTCTCGTGCCAGAGTGGTGGGGCCCATGGGGGTTCCTTAAGGAGTCAAGAAGGACAGGTAGGGAGAGGAAGGGTCAAGTAAAGGATATAGGTGAGTATAGTTATTTATGATTTTTTAACCACTTTCAAACCATTCATTTATAGTGCTTTTGGGTTGAGAAACCTCAGAGTATAATAAACAGCTTTCTTTTATACTCGTTTGATTTGCATACAGTAAACTCAATGCAAATTGAATTTCCCAAATAAATTTGAGCAAACTTTCCAGAGTTGAATGTTGGCAGATTTGCTCACCTCTAGTAGCCAGTGCTAGGATTCATAATAATCTCTATCAAATCCCATTGGGTCAGACTAGTGCTTTCCAAATTTTAGTCAATAGATGAAAAAATGGATGTGGCATGTTAAATTTTATTTTTCAAACCCTCTGTTTGGTTAAGGGAAATAAATTGTCATCAGAAATATCTGGGAGTGGTTTATTTCCCTGTCACCTATGAAAACACATGCATGCTTATACAAAGTGAGTGTGCATGTGTTTGGGGGAGCTGTGTGGGGAAGTACCTGTCAGTCAGTAGCTAATAAAAGTTTATGGGTTCCAGAACATTAAAGTAAGATATGCAGAGACTACAGCACTTGATTTAGTTGTTGTTTTGCCAGTTTGCAGTCCATTTTGTAATGCTGTAATAAAGGAAACGAGATGAGATGGGATCTTGCAGCATACGGATGCAGCATAATTTAAGTAACTGTGGCTATAATGGAAAATAAAGTTAATTAAAGCAAGTAAACATTTTATTTTCACTTTATAATCCCATTTATCTACTAACTGATAATATTAGAAGCATGTCGCTGTTTGAAGCAATGGTGCACTTGTGTTGTGCATGGCATAATGCCAATTCAGTGACTGTGCCTTTCATTTTTTTAAGTGCTTCTGGGTGTGTGCCATTCACCTTAGTTCTACTGATCGATTTGCAGACTCTGTGACAAGTTTGCTTTATATTAGGTCTCAAGCGATTGATTTTTTTATTGGTGAATTTTTCCTTTACAGCAATTGCTTTCTTAAAAGTAAAGACATCAAAATACATCATTTCTGCATGAAATAGTATTTCCTTGCAGGATCTACGGTAATTTCCTTCCAGAATTCTGTTTTTCCCACTTCAATGTATTTTAAAAATAATTATTTAATGTCTACAAAATTAAGAATAGACTATGAAGTATAAGATTCCTGGAAATTTGCAAATCTTACCTTTAGTGGAAAGTCAATAACTTGAAATCATACACTTTTTTCTGATCATTGCAGACAATATATTGTTTTTTTTAATGATTTTTCTCATTTGTTCTTTATGCAAGAATAGGTATCTTCTATCTGTCCACAGCCCATAATGAATACATAGTCAAGGCTCACATCAGTCTGGCTTAACAACTTTCCAACACATTTAGAAATGATTGGTTATAGATATTTTGTATTTGGATAGAAAGTGGATATTTTCATTGATTAATTGGTGCATTACATTTTTGCTGTCATCTGTAAGGGTTATTCCCATCATTTAAAGATATCAATAGAGATATATTCGAGTGGAAGTTAATTCTAATGATTTTTTTGTAATTTGCTACCACGTCCATTCAACAAAATGGCTTCCGCTGTCCACCATTTTGCTGAACAGTAAAGCGTGAGTAAAAAACAGTTAGAATATGTATAATAATTTTTATTTATATAGAGCCAACATATTCCGCAGCACTTTACTTTATAGAGGGGACTGGTACAGACAATAGACATTACAGCATAACAATAAACACAGATCAAAACAGATACCAAGAGGAATGAGGGCCCTGCTCGCAAGCTTACAAACTATGAGGAAAAGGGGAGACACAAGAGGTGGATGGTAACAGAACATGATGCGAGGAACCTGATTATGGTTTAAGTTTTTTTGAATGGGCCACAAAGGGATAATTAGGTTAATGCATTGAGGCGGTAGGCCAGTCTAAACAAATGCGTTTTTAGGGCACACTTAAAACTGTGGGGATTGGGGACTAATCATATTAACCTAGGTAGTGCATTCCAAAGAATTGGCACAGCACGTGAAAAGTCTTGGAGACGGGAGTGGGAGGTTCTGATTATTGAGGATGCTAACCTCAGGTCAATAGCGGAGCGGAGGGCACAGGTAGGGTGGTAGGATGAGACCAGGGAGGAGATGTAGGGTGGTGCTGAGCCATGGAGTACTTTGTGGATAAGGGTAATAAGTTTGTACTGGATTCTGGAGTGGATGGGTAGCCAATGTAATGACTGGCACAAGGTAGAGGCATCAGAATAACGGTTAGTGAGGAATATGATCCTGGCTGCAGCATTCAGGACAGATTGGAGTGGGGAGAGTTTGGTAAGAGGGAGGCCGATTAGTAGAGATTTGCAATAGTCAAGACGAGAATGAATAAGAGAAACAGTAAGTTTTTGCAGAGTCGAAAGTAAGAAATGGTCGAATTCTAGAAATGTTTTTGAGGTGCAGATAACAAGTGCGAGCTAGTGATCGGATGTGGGGGGGTGAATGAAAGCTCGGTATGACCCCAAGACAGCACGCATGTTGCTTGTGATTAATGGTGGAACCGCACACGGAGATAGCAATGTCAGGCAATGGTAGGTTAATAGAGGGAGAAAACACAAGTTCAGTTTTTGACAGGTTCAGTTTCAGATAGAGGGAGGACATGATGTTAGAGACAGCGGTAAGACAATCACTGGTGTTTTCTGAAAAGGCAGACGTGATATCAGGAGCAGAAGTGTATAAATGGGTGTCATCAGCATAGAGACGGTTCTGGAATCCAAATCTACTGATTGTTTGTTCAATGAGGCAGTATACAAAGAGAAGCGGAGGAGGCCTAGGACTGATCCTTGAGGAACTCCAACAGTAAGGAGAAGATGAGAGGAGGAGGAACCAGCAAAAGATAAAGTGAAAGAGCGGTCAGAGAGATAGGAGGAGAACCAGGAGAGAACAGTGTCCTTAAGGCCAATGGAGTGGAGCACAGTGAGGAGGAGCTGATGATCCACAGTGTCAAATGCTGCAGAGAGATCCAAGAGAATTAGCATTGCGTAGTGATCATTAGATTCAGCTGTTAGTAAATCGTTAGAGACTTTAGTGAGGGCAGTTTCAGTAGAATGTAAAGAGCGGAAACCAGATTGAAGAGAGTTGAGAAGAGAGTTATTTGAGAGATTTCAGATAAGACGGGAGTGGACCAGGCGTTCGAGGAGTTTAGAGATGAGGGGAAGATTAGAGACAGGTCTATAGTTGGCGGAACAGTTTTGATCGAGGGATGGCTTTTTAACTAATTGATGTATGATGGCATGCTTAAATGAGGAGAAAAAGATACCAGAAGAGAGAGAGAGGTTGAATATTTTTGTTAGGTGAGAGGTGACAGCAGGGGAAAGGTATTGGAGATGTGACGAAATGGTGTCACTGGTGCAAGTGGTTGGGCGAGGAGATGCAAGGAGCCTGATTACTTCTTCTGTGACTGGTTCAAAGTCAGAGTGAGCTAGATGCAGTTGGGGAGGGAGGGCAGTGCGTGATATGAGGAGATTGCTGCATCACCTACAGTACGGACACAGCTTCCACACGCTCCCACAGGCACCGCCTTTTCTGGACTGACTCCTTTTTCCTCTATGCACCCCTAATATAAAGTGAGGTTTTGACAAAGACCGTCCTCGGTCGAAACGTTAACCTTATTGTCTGCAACCTGTTTTACGTCATAAAGCACCTGGTGATGTCTGTACGCATGAATAAAGTTATACTTTTGGCATAAAAATTCATACTATTGGAGTGCGGCTGTTTTTCGTGAAGATTGGGACTATCTGTCCAGCCTGCACCCGCCTACCTTTTGTTTACAGAGTGCACATCATTCCCTTTAAGTTGACCATATCTAAATGACCGAACATTCAGTGTCTCACTCTCCCACACCACCTCCTCACCTCACCCCCTGTCTGTCGGTGTTCCTCAAGGCTCAGTTCTAGGGCCCCTGCTCTTCTCCATCTACACCTTCGGCCTGGGACAGCTCATAGAATCCCATGGCTGGCAGTATCATCTCTACGCCGATGACACGCAGATCTACCTATCTGGGCCCGACCTCACCTCCTTACTCACCAGAATCCCACAATATCTATCTGCTATTTCAGCTTTCTTTTCTGCTCGCTCTCTAAAACTGAACATGGACAAAACAGAATTCACCATCTTTCTCCCTTCTCACTCTACCCCTCCACCAAACCTATCAATCTATGTCAATGGCTGCTCGCTTTCCCGAGTCCTGCATGCTCGGTGCCATGGGGTGATCCTCGACTCTGCCCTCTCTTTCAAGCCTCATATCCAAGCCCTTGCCTCCTCCTGCTGACTCAAACTTAAAAATATTTCCCGGATCCGTGAATTCCTTGACCATGAAGCCACAAAAATGCTAGTGCACCCCCTTATCATCTCCCGACTCGATTACTGCAACCTCCTACTCTCTGGCCTCCCCTCCAGCACTCTGGCACCACTCCAATCCATCCTACACTCTGCTGCCTGACTAATCCACCTGTCTCCCCATTATTCCCCATCCTCTTCTCTCTGCCAAGCCCTTCACTGGCTTCCTATTGTCCAGAGGCTCCAGTTCAAAAGCCTTACTATGACATACAAAGCCATCCACAACCTGTCTCCTCCATACACATGCGACATGGTCTCCCGGTACTTACCCACATGTAACCTTCGATCTTCTCAAGATCTCCTTCTCTACTCCCCTCTTATCTCTTCTTCCCACAACTGCATACAAGACTTCTCCCGTGCTTCCCCCATACTCTGTAACTCTCTACCCCAACACATCAGACTCTTGCCTACCACGGAAACCTTCAAAAAATCCTAAAGACCCACCTCTTCCGACAAGCCTACAATCTGCAGTGATCCTTAGTCTGGTGAACCGCCGCATGACCAGCTCTACCTTCTCCTAGTGTATCATCACCCATCCCCTGTAGACTGTGAGCCCTCACGGGCAGGGTCCTCTCTCCTTCTGTACTTGTGTGTGCCTTGTATTGCTCATGTTTATTGTGCTTGTCTATATTTGCCCCTTTTCACATGTAAAGCGCCATGGAATAAATGGCGCTATATAAATGTATAATAATAATAATAATAATGATAATAATATTACTGCAGCTGCAAGCTTTATAATTCTTACATGCATCAAAGAGTGTTCACCTAAGGCCGGGGTCACACTAGCGTTTTTTCTCATCAAAGAGAAGCTGGCCATTTATGCAAATGACACTCGGATCAAACTCTGATCAGAGTATGAGCCGAGTGTCCATTTACTTTGACTCGATTCTCTTGCATGAGAAAATTGGAGCACATGTGTAGAGAAGATGGAGAACATGATTTCTCAATCTTCTCCATTGTCTATGTCCGCCTAATCAGACTGCACTCGGATGACCCATAGACTTGAATGGGTGCCCGTGATCTGATTTGCAGAGCCACTTGCCGCATGCTGCGATTTTTTTTTTCCTAATGCCCAATGGGTATGAGAAAAAAAATAACAGATCTGTACTGCCCCATAGTATAACATTAGGCTCAGTACTATCCAATAAGACAATGCATAGCACTCGCCAGATGTATATGCCCGTGTGAGCGACCCCTAATTACAAAAATCGCATAGTTGTGTGTTCCTTCTTCTACCCTGTTTATATGTATAATGCCTTAGCAAAAAAAATAGCATTATCATAAGCATAATTTTTACAAATCATTCCTGGGCTGCTAAGGTGTCAGCACTCCCTATCCTAGGAGTGAGCAAGAAGGAACAAACAGACAAACAGCCGCTTCGTGCAAAAACATAATGGATTTTAAAATCACCTATTGTCATGTTATAAATATAGAAAGATGTGTTGTTTTCCTCGGTGTTGGGATATGTTTATTGCCTGGAAATGTTTGACTTTTAAGCTGTTCACATCTCTTATAAAGAATTTATGAGACATTGTATAATGAAAGGGAAAAGCACTACATCAATTTCCCCTAGACACAGCATTCTTGGAGAAGAGATAGGTGGTGACCTGGCTTGTGCACTAATGTTCTTGAAGAAGAAAACAATTGATGTACAGTAATCACTTTACTATTTAATTATGGTACAAGCTTTCCTTTATAAATCTAGTTAGTAGATTCCCTGAAGAAATGAATTACTGAATCTTGAAAATGAGCTTGGAAAAACGTATTTTCTCCCCCTAGCATACCTGTTAATAACTTAAAAAAAAAATTTTTCATTTACTTCTGATCATGATTTGGAGTTGAGGCATTTTAGCTTTAATATGTAGCATTCTGACTGCAGCAACGAGATGGTAAGTTTTAGTACATTTTCACTTTTTACTGGGTATGTAAACATGATTATTTTAGTGCTTTTACCCATTGACTTTTAGTTGCAAAATTTCATTGTCAACAAATAGAAGATAAAATAGAAGATCAAAATGGCGAATATTTAAACAGGACCTATCACCAGGTCAAAGGTGGTCAGTGCATACGTGAGGTGATGGGGAATATGCTGCTCACCATTCTGTTTTATTAGTAATGTACATGGAGAATACATTCAGAAAACTGCTGCCTGCAGTACTAATCACCGGCCACAGGAGGCCATTGATTCCCCTGCAAAAGCTCCATGATTCTGGCTTAACCCCTTGGTGACAGAGCCAATTTTTTACTTAATGACCAAGCCAACTTTTACAATTCTGACCACTGTCACTTTGAGTTTATAGCTCTGGAATGCTTCAATTGACCCCACTGATTCTGAGACTGTTTTTTTGTGACATATTGTAATTCATGTTAGTGGTAAAATTTCTTCTATATGACTTTACTAGCTGAAGAGCCCGGCGTTGCCTGGGCATAGTAAATATCTGTGGTTAGTTATAGCACGTCACTTCTCTTATTTTCCCATCACGCCTCTCATTTTCCCAATCACATCTTTCATTTTCCCCCCACATCTCTCATTTTCTCCCTCACACCTCTCATTTTCTCCCTCACTCCTCTCATTCCCCCCTAACACTTGTCATTTCAACCTCACATCTGTCATTTTCTGATCACTCCACTATTTTTCCTCACTGCTCTCATTTTGCACTCACACCTTTTCATTTTCACCTCACACCTCTCATTTTCACCTCATCACCTCAGTATATACATGTTTGTCATCTCCCTTATATATAGTATACATCTGTATGTCATCTCCTGTATATAGTATATACCTGTATGTCATCTCCCCTGTATATAGTATATACCTGCTGTGTGTCATCTCCCCTATATATAGTATATACCTGAATGTCATCTCCTTCTATATATAGTATATACCTGTATGTCATCTCCTCCTGTATATAGTATATACCTGTGTGTCATCTCCCCTGTATATAGTATATATCTGAGTGTCATCTCCTCCTGCATATAGTATATACCTGCATGTCATCTTCTATATATAGCATATACCTGTATGTCATCTCCTCCTGTATATAGTATATACCTGTGTGTCATCTCCCCTGTATATAGTATATATCTGAGTGTCATCTCCTCCTGCATATAGTATATACCTGCATGTCATCTTCTATATATAGCATATACCTGTATGTCATCTCCTCCTGTATATAGTATATACCTGTATGTCATCTCCTCCTGTATATATATGTACCTATATGTCATCTCCTCCTCTATATAGTATATACCTGTGTGTCATCTCTCCTGTATATAGTATATATCTGTGTGTCATCTCCCCTGTATATAGTATATACCTGTGTGTCATCTCCTCCTGTATTAGACCTCGTTCACACGTTATTTGCTCAGTATTTTTACCTCAGTATTTGTAAGCTAAATTGGCAGCCTGATAAATCCCCAGCCAACAGGAAGCCCTCCCCCTGGCAGTATATATTAGCTCACACATACACATAATAGACAGGTCATGTGACTGACAGCTGCCGTATTTCCTATATGGTGCAATTGTTGTAGTTTGTCTGCTTATTAATCAGATTTTTATTTTTGAAGGATAATACCAGACTTGTGTGTGTTTTAGGGCGAGTTTCGTTTGTCAAGTTGTGTGTGTTGAGTTGCGTGTGGCGACATGCATGTAGCAACTTTTGTGAGATGAGTTTTGTGTAGCAACATGCGTGTAGCAACTTTTTGTGTGTCGAGTTACATGTGACAGGTTAGTGTAGCAAGTTGTGTGCAGCAAATTTTGCGCATGGCGAGTTTTGCGCGTTGCGAGTATTATGTGTGATGCCTTTTGAGTATGTGCAAGTTTTGTGTGAGGCAACTTTTGCATGTGTTGCAACTTTTGTGCATGTGGCAATTTTTCCGCGTGTGCAAGTTTTGCGTGTGGCGAGTTTTTCATGAGGAGAATTTTGCACTTGTGGCGAGTTTTGCAAGAGCCTTGTTTTTGCATGTGGCGAGTTCTGCGCGTGGCGAGTTTTGAGTGGCGACTTTTGTGTTTTGACTTTTATGTGGCGAGGTTGGTGTATTTGTGGTGAAATGTGTGCTGAGGGTAATATGTGTTCAAGCACGTGGTAGTGTGTGGCGCATTTTGTGTGTGTTCATATCCCCGTGTGTGGTGAGTATCCCATGTCGAGGCCCCACCTTAGCAACTGTACAATATATACTCTTTGGCGCCATCGCTCTCATTCTTTAAGTCCCCCTTGTTCACATCTGGCAGCTGTCAATTTGCCTCCTACACTTTTCCTTTCATTTTTTCCCATTATGTAGATAGGGGCAAAATTGTTTGGTGAATTGGAAAGCGCGGGGTTAAAATTTCACCTCACAACATAGCCTATGACGCTCTCGGGGTCCAGACGTGTGACTGTGCAAAATTTTGTTGCTGTAGCTGCGACGCTTCCAACACTTTTCCTTTCACTTTTTCCCCATTATGTAGATAGGGGCAAAATTGTTTGGTGAATTGGAACGCACGGGGTTAAAATTTCACCTCACAACGAAGCCTATGACGCTCTCAGGGTCCCGACGTGTGACTGTGTAAAATTTTGTTTCTGTAGCTTCGACGCCTCCAACACTTTTCCTTTCACTTTTTTCCCCATTATGTAGATAGGGGCAAAATTGTTTGGTGAATTGGAAAGCGCGGGGTTAATATTTCACCTCACAACATAGCCTATGACGCTCTTGGGGTCCAGTCGTGTGACTGTGCAAAATTTTGTTGCTGTAGCTGCGACGCTTCCAACACTTTTCCTTTCACTTTTTTCCCCATTATGTAGATAGGGGCAAAATTGTTTGGTGAATTGGAACGCGCGGGGTTAAAATTTCACCTCACAACGTAGCCTATGACGCTCTCAGGGTCCAGACGTGTGACTGTGCAAAATTTTGTTTCTGTAGCTGCGACGCCTCCAACACTTTTCCTTTCACTTTTTTCCCCATTATGTAGATAGGGGCAAAATTGTTTGGTGAATTGGAACGCGCGGGGTTAAAATTTCGCCTCACAATATAGCCTATGACGCTCTCGGGGTCCAGACGTGTGACTGTGCAAAATTTTGTGGCTGTAGCTGCGACGGTGCAGATGCCAATCTCGGACATACATACACACATACACACACACACACACACACACACATTCAGCTTTATATAGTAGATTTTTGAAAAAAATTGAAATTTGGCAAAAATTTAGAAAACGTAGCAATTTTTAAACTTTTAAGGTCATATCACACAAAATAGTTAATAAATAACATTTCCCACATGTCTACTTTACACCAGCACAATTTTGGAAACATTTTTTTTTGTTAGGATGTTACAAAGGTTAAAAGTTGATCAGTGATTTCTCAAAATTTACAAAACCATTTTTTTGTGGACCACATCACATTTGAAGTGAGTTTGGGGGGTCAATATAGCAGAAAATGGCCAAAAGTGACACCATTCTAAAAACTGCACCCCTCAAGGTGCACAAAACCACAATTATTATGCCCACCCCCCTGCACCCTCTCTCTGGATCACTATGGAATGCCCGCTCCATCTGCAATAAACTCCACGTGATTCACGACCTCTTTACCTCTCAATCTTTTCTTTCTGGGCATCACCGAAACATAACTGACACCCTCTGACACAGCCTCCCCTGCTGCACTATGTTACCGTGGCCTCCACTTCACCCACACTCCTTGCCCTGGCAACAAACACGGTGGAGGAGTGGGCCTTCTCCTTTATTCCAACTGTACCTTTAACCCAATCCCACCTCTACCCTCCCTTATCCTCCCCTCTTTTGAAGTCCACTCTGTCCGCATCTACTTCCCCTACAACTTCCAAATGGCCATCATATACCAACCTCCGGGCCCGACCGCTGCCTTTATTGACCAATTCTCCACCTGGCTCCTTCACTTTTTGTCTGCTGACATTCCCACCATCATCATGGGTGACTTCAACATTCCCATTGACACCCACCAGTCAGCAGCCTCCAAACTCCTCTCCCTTACTTCATCCTTTGGACTTACTCAGTGGTCCTCCTCAGCCACCCACACAGACGGACACTCATTAGACCTGGTCTTCACCCATTTATGCTCCCTATCTAACTTCACAACCTCCCCTCTCCCTCTATCTGACCACCATCTACTCACTTTCTCATCCCTGTCCTCCTCACCTGTCACCCATGTCCAGCACCATGCGCACCCACGCAGGAACCTCGCACACCTAGACACCAACACACTCTCTGACTCTATCCTACCACTGTCCGCTATATCCTCACTCCACGACACAGACACTGCCACTGCTTTCTACAATGCCACTCTTGCATCAGCTATTGACACGGTCGCCCTGTCATGCATAGCAGAGTGCGACGAACCAATAGACAACCCTGGCACAATAAAATCACTAAAAAGCTTCGGCAAGTATCCAGAAATGCAGAACGGCGTTGGAAGAAAACGCATTCACAAGATGATTTCACTACACTCAAACAAGCAACACTGGCATTCAAATCAGCTCTCACCTCTGCTAAACAGGCCTACTTCACAACCCTCGTATCTTCCTTATCCCACAACCCCAAACAGTTGTTCAACACTTTTAACTCCCTCCTCCGCCCACCACTGCCCCCTCTGAGTTCCCTAATCGTTGCCGAGGACTTTGCCACACACTTCAAAAATAAGATAGACCAAACAAGGCAAGTCTTTGTTGTCCAACCACCACAACCCCTTTGTATGAGAGACCAATGCCCAAACCCCATAACTTTACTCTCCAAAATCTCTGAAGGGGAGCTTGCTCATCCTCTCTCCAAATCACACCTCACCACTTGTGCACTTGACCCCATCCCATCCCACCTCCTCCCCATCCTCACCACCACACTAATCCCATCCCTAACCCATCTCTTCAACCTTTCACTAACTTCTGGTACCTTCCCCTCTGCCTTCAAACATGCCAGAATCACACCTATCCTCAAAAAGCCATCCCTTGACCCAAGCATTATGTCCAGCTATCGCCCCATATCTTTGTTCCTAAACTCCTTGAGCAGCACGTCCATGCTGAACTTTCCTCTCACTTTGCATCTAACTCTCTCTTCGACAAGCTACAATCTGGCTTCTGTCCCCACCATTTCACTAAAACTGCCCTGACCAAAATTACTAACGACTTACTTACAGCCAAAGCTAACAGACAATTCTCTATACTCCTCCTCCTAGAGCTGTCATCTGCCTTCAACACAGAAATCCAACATATGCAAAATACGGAAGCACTAGTCATAAATATAATCCAAAAAAATGCTTTATTAAAGATAATAAGTTTTTCCACAAGTAATAAAAAATAGTACATAAAAAATGGAGATGCACATGCAACACCACAGCAAGTGCAGGTACAGCATCACATCTATAGGTAAATCTCTAACTTTGCATACACAGAGAGTACATATAAAGCTATTGCAGACACCATCCAAGTAATTACGGAAAGCTGAACTAAATTACATATACAGGCCACATTAGCATCTGCCAGTGAGGCCAGAACAATGCTGCGTGTTCTTATAACAAATGCCAGTGCACACAGGTAAAGTTCTTATGACGCCCTATCAGACAGTCCATCGGGTAGTAGCCAAATGCTAATAATCAGAAAGTGCTGCCGCATACACAGTACATATCTAAGCCCAACTCCATGTTGTATATAAATGAAATTAAGTAAAGGTGATACGTGACCTGCACAAGCTGTGAAGAGCCCCAACGCGCGTTTCGGGTTAGCTTCATCCGGGGGTTGCTGTACCTGCACTTGCTCCATTTTTTATGTACTATTTTTTATTACTTGTGGATAAACTTATTATCTTTAATAAAGCATTTTTTTGGATTATATTTATGACTAGTGATTCCGTATTTTGCATATGTTGGATTTCTGTGGTTCGTTTTGGAAGCGTCATACAGATAGGCCGTTGTTCTATTTTTTGGGTTTAATGCCTTCAACACAGTTGACCACTGCCTCCTACTACAGATCTTCTCTTCCTTTGGGGTCAAAGACCTTGCCCTATCTTGGATCTCCTCATACCTTGCCAACCGCACATTTAGCGTTTCCTACTCCCATACTACCTCTTCATCTCGCCCCCTCTCTGTTGGCGTCCTCCAAGGCTCTGTTCTAGGACCCTTACTCTTCTCAATCTATACACTTGGCCTGGGACAACTCATAAGGTCTTATGGCTTCCAGTACCATCTATATGCCGATAACACTCAGATCTACCTCTCTGGCCCAGATGTCACCTCTCTGGTCTCCAGAATCCCAGAGTTTCTATCAGCCATATCCTCCTTCTCCTCTCACTTCCTCAAGCTCAATGTGGACAAATCTGAACTCATTATCTTTCCTCCATCTCGCATATCTTCCCTACCTGATCTATCTATCCAAATAAATGAAATCACACTTTCCCCTGTCCCCAAAATCCAATGCCTCGGAGTAACTCTTGACTCTGCCCTGTCCTTCAAACCGCACATCAATACTCTCGCCACTTCCTGTCGCCTCCAGCTCAAAAATATTTCCAGAATCCGTCCTTTCCTCAACCCACATTCTACCAAAATGCTCGTGCATGCCCTAATCATCTCCCGCCTCGACTACTGCAACATATTCCTCTGTGGCCACTCTCACACCCCTCCAGTCCATCCATAACTCTGCTGCCTGACTAATTAATCTCTCTCCTCACTACACTCCTGCTTCACCTCTTTGTAAATCCCTTCACTGGCTCCCAATTTCCCAGCGTATCCAGTTTAAATTACTAACACTGACCTACGAAGCCATCCATAACCTTTCTCCTCCATATATTTCCACACTAATCTCTCAATATCTTCCCTCACGTAATCTCCGGTTCTCCCAAGACCTCCTCCTTTCCTCCACGCTTATTCGCTCCTCACTCAATCGCCTCCAAGGCTTCTCCCGAATATAACCCATCCTCTGGAATTCAGTGCCCCAACACATCCAGTTATCCACTACTTTTGGATCCTTCAAAAGAAACCTGAAAACCCACCTCTTCAAGGAAGCTTACAGCCTGTAAAGACCACATGTCCAGCTCAACACCATTGGAGCTACTGCAACCCTCGACCTACTGTCTCGTTCTCCATAATCCTGTAGAATGTAAGCCTGGAAGAGCAGGGTCCTCTTCCCTCTGTACCAGTCTGTCATTGTTAGTTTTGTTTACTGTAAGTGATATTTGTATTTTGATGTAACCCCTTCTCATGTACAGCACCATGGAATTAATGGTGCTATATAAATAAATAATAATTATTATTATTATTAACCTTTTAGGTGCTTCATGAGAACTAAAGCAACGTGGAAAGAAAAAATGAACATTTTATTTTTTCTCAAAAAATTTACTTTGGAACCAATTATTTTTTTCTTTTCACAAGGGTATCAGGAGAAAATGGGCCACAAAATTTGGTGTGTAATTTCTCCTAAGTACGCTGATACCGCATATGTGAGGGAAATCCACTGTTTGGGCACATAGCAGAGCTCAGAAAGGAGAAGGAACCATTTGATTTTTTTTAAGCAAAATTGGCTGTAATCAATGGAGGATGCCATATTGCATTTGGACCCCCGCCCTCCCCCCCGGTTGTAACTAAACAGTGGAAACCCCCAATTCTAACTCCAACCCTAACACAGCCCTAACCCCAACCCAAGCCCCACACTTCTAACACAAATCCCAACCGTAACCCTAACCACAACCTTAACCCCAACACAACCCTAACCCTAGCCTCAACCCGAACCCTAGCCCCAACCCGAACCCTAGCCCAACCCTAACTATAGCTCTAATTCTAGCCCCAACCCTAACCCTTATGGAAAAATGGAAAAAAATATATTATTTTTACCTAACTAAGGGGGTGATAAAGGGGGGTTTGATTTACTAATCTTTTTATTTTGACCACTGTGATAGGGTCTAAATAAACCAATAGAAACAATCTCCTATTGCTGCCGTGTGCTGGCCGGTAGATCTCTGCTCATGTGCCTGCCATTTTCTTCCCGGAAGAAGACGCCGAGGGCAGGGAACAGAGCTGGAGGGACCGATGGATGCCAGAGGTACTGGGGTAGGGGCTCGAGGACCCATTTCTCTCTCCTCTGGTATGTTAGATTATATCAGAGGAGAGAGAAATAAATGGGAAATCAGACATTTTTTTTAGGTCGCCTTTATTTGGTAAATAATGACAATTGCAACAATGGAAATGGTAAAAACCGAGACCCCGGAGATTTTCCGACGCTGTGGGGGCACTATACCCTTATTTCTTAGCACCGTTAATAAGTGGCGCTAAGGAATAAGTACCGTTAAATGCCGCCGTTAAAAGGCATATTGGCGGTCATTAAGGGGTTAAATTGGTTTATGCAGGATTTTTAATCAGAGAGAGTTGTCCCAGTTCTGTGAGGAGAATTAGAAACAACAATTCTTTTGGCAGAGACTTGTGTTATGTTAAATGGACTCTGTTCTGCTGGTTTTAACTGCAATTTGGCCAGAACCAAACAGAGCTCCAGGCCAGGGGGCAGTGTAAGCAATTGGGAGGAAATGCCTGACAGGAAGGAGTTGTTTCTGTGGCCATCTTGAGAAAGCTTGATGCGATCTGGAAGGAGGAAGACATGAGATGTCTCCATCAAGAGCTATCTGCGGAGCCAAAATCCGCACGATCCGACATCCATGACATACAGTACAGACCAAAAGTTTGGACTCACCTTCTCATTTTAAAGATTTTTTTGCATTTTCATGACTATGAAAATTGTACATTCACACTGAAGGCATCAAAACTATGAATTGACATGTGGAATTATATACCTAACAAAAAAGTGTGAAACAACTGAAAACATGTCTTACATTCTAGATTCTTCAAAGTAGCCACCTTTTTCTTTGATGACTGCTTTGCGCACTCTTGGCATTCTCTTGATGAGCTTCAAAAGGTAGTCACCAGGAATGGTTTTCACTTCACAGGTGTGCCCTGTCAGGTTTAATAAGTGGGATTTCTGGCCTTATAAATGGGGTTCGGACCATCAGTTGTGTTTTGCAGAAGTCTGGTGGTTACACAGCTGATAGTCCTACTGAATAGACTGTTAGAATTTGTATTATGGCAAGAAAAAAGCAGCTAAGTAAAGAAAAACGAGTTGCCATCATTACTTTAGGAAATACCCGCACTGTATTCATTCTGGCGTTTGGTTCCCTCGTGGCTTATGGCGTGTGACGCCATTATGCAGGTTAGTCTAACTAGTTACCGCCTATTATGCTTATTGTACCTCTGGCACCAGATGATTATACCAATGTCTGGGTGGGCGGTCCATATAGGCTAATTGACAGGCACATTATTGGTTACCACTAAACAACTACACAGGTTATTCTGTTATCCCATTTTAAGTGGCTAATTCTCTTTTGTAGCCACCTCCTATTTAAGAACCAGCCCCACACTCGGTCCACCCTCTGCAGGATAGCATAGGGGGTGGCAGTAACTTATGTCTCCCTTTTGAGCACTTATCTCTACAATCAAGTAGGTCCCCTGATGATTAGCTTGGAGGAAACGCGTCGGGTCTGACCACAGGGAGAGTGCAGGGCATGTTTGTGCAGGGGTAGCTGTGGACTGCCCTTGTAAGGGCAGGAGTCTTGGGGATAGACTATTGTTAGCCCCATAGGGAATGACAGGGTATTGTCAGATCCCTACATCATATTCCGGATCGTTCCTTGCACAAGAGGGTTTCCGGGTCTCCTGCCTATTCATCCTGGAGTTGGTGAGAATTGTTATGATTAGGCAACTCAGTACCACAGTGAACATAGAGGTCAGAGCACATACAGTGATCTGACAATAATCCAAAAACATAGAACGAGCTCTGAGACGTGGGAACTCTGTTGACCGCAATCCCTAATCCTATCCAACAACACTAGAGGCAACCGTGGATTGCGCCTAACGCTACCTATGCAACTCGGCACAGCCTGAGAAACTAGCTAGCCTGAAGATAGAAAATAAGCCTACCTTGCCTCAGAGAAATACCCCAAAGGAAAAGGCAGCCCCCCACATATAATGACTGTGAGTAAGCTGAAAAGACAAACGTAGAGATGAAATAGATTTAGTAAAGTGAGGCCCGACTTTCTGAACAGAGCGAGGATAGGAAAGGTAACTTTGCGGTCAACACAAAACCCTAAAAACCACGCAAAGGGGGCAAAAAGACCCTCCGTACCGAACTAACGGCACGGAGGTACACCCTCTGCGTCCCAGAGCTTCCAGCAAACAAATAGATAAGCTAGACAGAAGAAAAGCAAACAAAATAGCAAAGGAAAACTTAGCTATGCAGAGCAGCAGGCCACAGGAACGATCCAGGAGGAAAACAAGTCCAATACTGGAACATTGACAGGAAGCCAGGATGAAAGCACTAGGTGAAGTTAAGTAGAGCAGCACCTAACGACCTCACCACATCACCTGAGGGAGGAAACTCAGAAGCCGCAGTACCACTTCCCTCCACCAACAGAAGCTTACAGAGAGAATCAGCCGAAGTACCACTTGTGACCACAGGAGGGAGCTCTGCCACAGAATTCACAACAGTACCCCCCCTTGAGGAGGGGTCACCGAACCCTCACCAGAGCCCCCAGGCCGACCAGGATGAGCCACATGAAAGGCACGAACAAGATCGGGAGCATGGACATCAGAGGCAAAGACCCAGGAATTATCTTCCTGAGCATAACCCTTCCACTTAACCAGATACTGGAGTTTCCGTCTTGAAACACGAGAATCCAAAATCTTCTCCACAATAAACTCCAACTCCCCCTCCACCAAAACCGGGGCAGGAGGGTCAACAGAAGGAACCATAGGTGCCACGTATCTCCGCAACAATGACCTATAGAATACGTTATGTATGGAAAAAGAATCTGGAAGGGTCAGACGAAAAGACACAGGATTAAGAACCTCAGAAATCCTATACGGACCAATGAAACAAGGTTTAAACTTAGGAGAGGAAACCTTCATAGGAATATGACGAGAAGATAACCAAACCAGATCCCCAACACGAAGTCGGGGACCCACACAGCGTCTGCGATTAGCAAAACGTTGAGCCTTCTCCTGGGACAAGGTCAAATTGTCCACTACCTGAGTCCAAATCTGCTGCAACCTGTCCACCACAGTATCCACACCAGGACAGTCCGAAGACTCAACCTGTCCTGACGAGAAACGAGGATGGAACCCAGAGTTGCAGAAAAATGGCGAAACCAAGGTAGCCGAGCTAGCCCGATTATTAAGGGCGAACTCAGCCAAAGGCAAAAAGGACACCCAGTCATCCTGATCAGCAGAAACAAAACATCTCAGATATGTTTCCAAGGTCTGATTGGTTCGTTCGGTCTGGCCATTAGTCTGAGGATGGAAAGCCGAGGAAAAAGACAAGTCAATGCCCATCCTACCACAAAAGGCTCGCCAAAACCTCGAAACAAACTGGGAACCTCTGTCAGAAACGATATTCTCTGGAATGCCATGTAAACGAACCACATGCTGGAAGAACAATGGCACCAAATCAGAGGAGGAAGGCAATTTAGACAAGGGTACCAAATGGACCATCTTAGAAAAGCGATCACAGACCACCCAAATGACTGACATCTTTTGAGAAACGGGAAGATCTGAAATAAAATCCATAGAGATATGTGTCCAAGGCCTCTTCGGGACTGGCAAGGGCAAAAGCAACCCACTGGCACGAGAACAGCAGGGCTTAGCCCGAGCACAAATCCCACAGGACTGCACAAAAGTACGCACATCCCGCGACAGAGATGGCCACCAAAAGGATCTAGCCACTAACTCTGTGGTACCAAAGATTCCAGGATGACCAGCCAAGACCGAACAATGAACCTCAGAGATAACTTTATTCGTCCACCTATCAGGGACAAACAGTTTCTCCGCTGGACAACGATCAGGTTTATTAGCCTGAAATTTTTGCAGCACTCGCCGCAAATCAGGGGAGATGGCAGACACAATTACTCCCTCTTTGAGGATACCCGCCGGCTCAGATACACCCGGAGAGTCGGGCACAAAACTCCTAGACAGAGCATCCGCCTTCACATTTTTAGAGCCCGGAAGGTATGAAATCACAAAGTCAAAACGGGCAAAAAACAACGACCAACGAGCTTGTCTAGAATTCAACCGCTTGGCGGACTCGAGATAAGTCAAGTTCTTATGATCAGTCAAGATCACCACGCGATGCTTAGCTCCTTCAAGCCAATGACGCCACTCCTCGAATGCCCACTTCATGGCCAGCAACTCTCAGTTGCCCACATCATAATTTCGCTCAGCAGGCGAAAACTTCCTGGAAAAGAAGGCGCACGGTTTCATCACTGAGCAATCAGAACCTCTCTGCGACAAAACAGCCCCTGCTCCAATCTCAGAAGCATCGACCTCGACCTGGAACGGAAGCGAAACATCTGGTTGACACAACACAGGGGCAGAAGAAAAACGACGCTTCAACTCTTGAAAAGCTTCCACAGCAGCAGAAGACCAATTGACCACATCAGCACCCTTCTTGGTCAAATCGGTCAATGGTTTAGCAATACTAGAAAAATTGCAGATGAAGCGACGATAAAAATTAGCAAAGCCCAGGAACTTTTGCAGACTTTTCAGAGATGTTTTCTGAGTCCAATCATGGATGGCTTGGACCTTAACAGGATCCATCTCGATAGTAGAAGGGGAAAAGATGAACCCCAAAAATGAAACCTTCTGCACACCAAAGAGACACTTTGATCCCTTCACAAACAAAGAATTAGCACGCAGGACCTGAAAAACCGTTCTGACCTGCTTCACATGAGACTCCCAATCATCCGAGAAGATCAAAATGTCATCCAAGTACACAATCAGAAATTTATCCAGGTACTCTCGGAAGATGTCATGCATAAAGGACTGAAACACTGATGGAGCATTGGCAAGTCCGAATGGCATTACTAGATACTCAAAATGACCCTCGGGCGTATTAAATGCAGTTTTCCATTCATCGCCTCGCTTAATTCGCATAAGATTATACGCCCCACGAAGATCTATCTTGGTGAACCAACTAGCCCCCTTAATCCGAGCAAACAAATCAGATAACAACGGCAAGGGGTACTGAAATTTAACCGTGATCTTATTTAGAAGGCGGTAATCTATACAAGGTCTCAGCGAACCATCCTTCTTGGCTACAAAAAAGAACCCTGCTCCTAATGGCGACGATGACGGGCGAATATGCCCCTTCTCCAGGGACTCCTTCACATAACTGCGCATAGCGGCGTGCTCAGGCACAGATAAATTAAACAATCGGCCTTTTGGGAACTTACTACCAGGAATCAAATTGATAGCACAATCACAATCCCTATGCGGAGGTAGGGCATCGGACTTGGGCTCATCAAATACATCCCGGTAATCAGACAAGAACTCTGGAACCTCAGAAGGGGTGGATGACGAAATTGACAGAAATGGAAAATCACCATGTACCCCCTGGCAACCCCATCTGGGCACTGACATGGATTTCCAATCTAATACTGGATTATGGACTTGTAGCCATGGCAACCCCAACACGACCACATCATGCAGATTATGCAACACCAGAAAGCGAATAACCTCCTGATGTGCAGGAGCCATGCACATGGTCAGCTGGGTCCAGTACTGAGGCTTATTCTTGGCCAAAGGCGTAGCATCAATTCCTCTCAATGGAATAGGACACTGCAAGGGCTCCAAGAAAAACCCACAATGCTTAGCATACTCCAAGTCCATCAAATTCAGGGCAGCGCCTACATCCACAAATGCCATGACAGAATACGATGACAAAGAGCAGATCAAGGTAACGGACAGAAGAAATTTTGACTGTACTGTACCAATGGTGGCAGACCTAGCGAACCGCTTAGTGCGCTTAGGACAATCAGAGATAGCATGAGTGGAATCACCACAGTAGAAACACAGCCCATTCAGACGTCTGTGTTCTTGCCGTTCAACTCTGGTCAAAGTCCTATCGCACTGCATAGGCTCAGGTTTAAGCTCAGGTAATACCGCCAAATGGTGCACAGATTTACGCTCACGCAAGCGTCGACCAATCTGAATGGCCAAAGACATAGACTCATTCAAACCAGCAGGCATAGGAAATCCCACCATGACATCCTTAAGGGCTTCAGAGAGACCCTTTCTGAACATAGCTGCCAGCGCAGATTCATTCCATTGAGTGAGCACGGACCACTTTCTAAATTTCTGACAATATAACTCTATCTCATCCTGACCCTGACAAAGAGCCAGCAAATTTTTTTTTGCCTGATCCACAGAATTAGGCTCATCGTACAGCAATCCGAGCGCCAGGAAAAACGCATCGATATTACTTAATGCAGGATCTCCTGGCGCAAGAGAAAATGCCCAGTCCTGAGGGTCGCCACGCAAAAAAGAAATAATGATCAAAACCTGTTGAACTGGATCACCAGAGGAGCGCGGTTTCAAGGTCAGAAATAGTTTACAATTATTTTTGAAACTCAGAAACTTAGTTCTATCACCAAAAAACAAATCAGGAATAGGAATTCTTGGTTCTAACATAGATTTCTGATCAATAGTGTCTTGAATCTTTTGTACTCTTGCCGAGAGCTGATCCACACATGAAGACAGACTTCTAATGTCCATTGCTACACCTGTGTCCTGAACCAATGTCTAGGGGGAAAAAAAGGCAAAACACAGTGCAGAGAAAAAAAAATGGTCTCAGAACTTCTTTTTTCCCTCTATTGAGAATAATTAGTACTTTGGCTTCCTGTACTGTTATGATTAGGCAACTCAGTACCACAGTGAACATAGAGGTCAGAGCACATACAGTGATCTGACAATAATCCAAAAACATAGAACGAGCTCTGAGACGTGGGAACTATGTTGACCGCAATCCCTAATCCTATCCAACAACACTAGAGGCAGCGCCTAACGCTACCTATGCAACTCGGCACAGCCTGAGAAACTAGCTAGCCTGAAGATAGAAAATAAGCCTACCTTACCTCAGAGAAATACCCCAAAGGAAAAGGCAGCCCCCCACATATAATGACTGTGAGTAAGATGAAAAGACAAACATAGAGATGAAATAGATTTAGCAAAGTGAGGCCCGACTTTCTGAACAGAGCGAGGATAGGAAAGGTAACTTTGCGGTCAACACAAAACCCTAAAAACCACGCAAAGGGGGCAAAAAGGGGCAAAAAGACTCTCCGTACCGAACTAACGGCACGGAGGTACACCCTCTGCGTCCCAGAGCTTCCAGCAAACAAATAGATAAGCTGGACAGAAGAAAAGCAAACAAAATAGCAAAGGAAAATTTAGCTATGCAGAGCAGCAGGCCACAGGAACGATCCAGGAGGAAAACAAGTCCAATACTGGAACATTGACAGGAAGCCAGAATGAAAGCACTAGGTGGAGTTAAGTAGAGCAGCACCTAACGACCTATCCACATCACCTGAGGGAGGAAACTCAGAAGCCGCAGTACCACTTCCCTCCACCAACGGAAGCTTACAGAGAGAATCAGCCGAAGTACCACTTGTGACCACAGGAGGGAGCTCTGCCACAGAATTCACAACGGAGAATGTTCCATTTTTTACCTTGACTCTTATTAATGACACCGTGGTACAGGTGTTTTTTTGTTATTTTGCGATATCTGTTCATTTACATGCAACCAACTATATATATTCGCCTCATGATCCATATGTATTTGTTTCTGGTAGTTGGCATTTGAATCATCTGTTGGTCTGCTTTTTATCCGCAAATGCCTCTGCAGGCGGTGTCTTTTGAATTCTTTTAGGGGTCACTTTTCTGCGTCTCTTTGTTGAGACCTTACCCCATGTGTTTTTGTATCACTTTTTGGGTGACTTTTTTGTTTGTACTTTTATATTGTTCCAGTAAAAGTTACGTTTTATTTCCACTTGCGCTGTATTCAATATTCATTGTTCTAGTGGGTATATCTGTGTAGTTTATCTACATACAGATTTTTTTGCTATTTTTTGTGCTTGCTAACCAGGATATGGCTGGCTTTCTGACTGTGGGCCTTAATACTGATAATTGGCTATCGGAGGCTAAAGAGGTTTTTTTCGGATCAGACATTTACTCAAAAGAAATATCTCCCTACCTTTAACGTGGCCTTTAAAGAACTTCAACAGATTTATCGTGATCAGATCACTTCCTGGTGGGAAGTTCAAAGCCTTGAAAATTATCTGAAGGCCAAAATAGTCCCACGAGGGTTGAGAATAAATCTGACGGCGGGTAATAGACACAAGAACCCTACATTCATACAAAGGTGGGAGAGGGAGGCGACTGAGAGTTCTCTCCGCTTCATGCAGTTGTTGTTTGAGGAGGAGAGAGCCTCCCTGGCCACCCTGAATGACAAATTGAGGGAACAAATTGAAATCACAAAAAAATTTTCTGCTGAAACAGAATTTGTGGCCAAAGAAACTAAGTTACAGACACACATTGAACGTTTCCAGTACCATCTAAAGGAAAGGAAACACCGTCAGTATATGCGTGACATACAGGATTTTAAGGACAATAAAGCCTACCTGGTACTTACCCCTAGACCCACCCCTGTAGATAGGGATACAGAGTTATCTTCAACTGACACTGACTTTTCAGAATCTGAGAATAGAGCTCGACCCTCTAAGGGGCGTAACCGTGGCAGAGGAAGGGGGAAAGGTGTACGAGGACCCTCTGAGAGACCAGATCATAGTTCAGGGGGGGGGTTTAGATCAGGTATATGCTCTGCGCAACAGACCGTTGCCAGTGAGGAAGTGATGGGAGAGGGATGCTCGAGAGAGATACCTCCCAATCATTCCCCTGAGTCTATGACTGAACAAAACATTCAAATTATCAATCTCTCTGCTAGGAATATTGATTGTGACAAAATGTCTGTATTGAAAAAGGGTCTCTCCTTCGTCCCTAACAGTGACTTTGATCTGTTCAGAACCGTAAAGGACCTTAACCTCTTTTTGCGTAAAATTAGATGGAAGAAGTTTTTTTGCAAACAGGATTCTCGTACATGTGCTGATCTGGGTATCCCTGTAGACATGTTGCCTGATGTCAGACTGTTACACAGCATTGGGGAGACTGATCCTGACCAACGAGGTAGGGGTCCTTTCACACAACTGAAAGAAAAAAGTCACAGAATGCCACCACCTACTGGTGACTTGTCAGCTATAGACATTTTTTCTAGTTTGGTGACGTCTGAACTAATTGAGTTGTCTCACTCCCGTATACCATGTCAATATAACTGCTATAGGAGGGAGATAGAGGCAATCAATCGCCTAGAACGTGATGACACCATTGTAATTAAGTCCTCAGACAAGGGCGGCAATGTTGTCATCCTTGACACCATACAGTATCAGCAAATTTGTGACTCCATACTTGCCGATAGAGACTCTTATGAAATTCTGGCACGTAATCCAACTAAGGAGTATTGCGAGGAGTTGGGACAGATCTTATAAGAAAGCTTGGAGGGAGGTGTTATTGATAAAACAGAATTTGATTTCATCTTCCCTCGGCACCCTGTGACAGCCACTTTCTACTGCCTCCCCAAGGTAAGGGCCTGAACCCTTTGAAAGGCAGGCCCATTGTATCTGGGGTAGGTAGTTTATGCCAGAATGCAGGTATCTACCTGGATCGTGTGTTGTCCCCATTTGTATCCTCTTTACAGTCGTTTGTAAAAGATACTCCTGATTAGCTTCGTCGACTTGATGGCCTTACTGTTGGTCCTGAGGCCTACCTTGCAAGTATTGATGTGGAGGCCCTTTATTCTTCGATTCCTCATGAAAGGGGCCTGGAGGCCGTATCATTTTTTCTCCAAACAAGAGGTCAACATTTGCAAGAACATAACCACTTCATTCTTAAGCTCCTTCGCTTTTGTCTAACTCACAACTACTTCACATTCAACCGCCATGTCTACCACCAGCTGAGGGGGACGGCTATGGGCAGTCCCTGTGCCCCGGCCAATGCCAACCTCTTCCTCGGCTGGTGGGAGGAGACTGTGGTTTGGAATGGTGATCCTGATGAGGAAGGGTGTTCTATGTATCGTGTCACAGAAATGTGGACACGTTACATAGATGACGTTTTTTTGATTTGGACGGGCTCTAGAGATGAGTTTAAGGACTTTGTGGACAGGCTCAATCACAACTCCATTGGGCTGTTCTTTACATCGGTAATTGAGTCTATGTCATTACCTTTCTTGGATATCCTCATTTCCAAAGGTTCGGATGGTGAGTTGGTCACATCTAATTTCAAAAAACCTACAGCCACCAACGCCCTTCTCCATTGGAGTAGCCACCATCCTGTGCTTCTCAAAAGAGGGATTCCGAAGGGGCAATACCTCAGAATCTGGAGAAATTGCTCCAATGAGGATACCTTTGAATCTCAGGCCAAGGAACTGAGACGGAATTTCCAGGATAGGGGTTATCCATCTAGAGTCCTCAAAAAGGCGTATCACGATGCTAAAAGTAGAGACAGAACTACCCTTCTGAACACTACTCGTGGTACACAGATTGACTAAGTGGTGCGGTTCATTACCACATTTGACAATGGCGCCACCCATGTTAGGGACATTTTTAAAAAATATTGGTCCATCCTACAGATGGATTCGGATATTTCCCGGTGCTTGGGTGACACCCCAGCTATTATGTACAGAAAGGCACGTTCACTTAATGACAGATTGGTCCATAGCCATTTCTTGGTCCCTTCAAATGAGACCTGGCTTAGTAGCAACATTACGGGCTGTCATAAATGTGGACACTGTACGTTTTGCCAACATGTCAATGTGGGTAATAGCTTTGTGAGTAATGTTACTGGCAAGAAATATGAGATTAAACAATTCATGAATTGCAGTACCAAAGGAGTCATCTATAGGGCATCATGCTCGTGTGGTATTGAGTATATCGGTAAAACTATTAGAGAGTTTAAGAAACGAATTGGTGAACATCTGGGTGACGTGGTACACGGGAGAGATACCCCTATTTCCCGTCACATGAATCAGATGCATGACGGTCAATCCAAAAATCTTAAGTTTATGGCCATTAAGAGGGTCACAAAACCCACAAGAGGTGGAGATTGGGATCGTTTGCTTCTCCAGAGAGAGGCTAAATGGATCTTTTATCTTAACACCGTGACCCCCAATGGCCTTAATGATCAAATTAATTACAGTTGTTTTATTTGAATTTACCTCTTATGTTGCCTTTTTTGTAGCTCTTTGATTATTACGCAATCAATTTTTATCTATCTTTGCCTAAATCCTTTTCGGTCACCCATTTCTTTGGGATTTGCATGTAGATCGTTTCAGTCATCTATATAATGTTTTTTAGTGTTTGGTAACCTTTTGGTGGTTGGAGGGTTAACACCACCCTCCTTCCTCTCTCTTTTTTGTTTATTGCACAACTAGTGATGTACTTGTGCTGTTTTGCGCTGATATGCGCTGTATTCTACAACTGAACATGGACAAAACAGAATTCATCATCTTTCCCCCATCTCACTCTACCCCTCCACCAGACCTATCCATCAATGTCAATGGCTGCTCACTATCCCCAGTCCCACACGCCCGGTGCCTCGGGGTGATCCTCGACTCTGCCCTCTCTTTCAAGCCACATATCCAAGCCCTTGCCTCCTCCTGTCGTCTCAAACTCAAAAATATTTCCCGGATCCGTGCTTTCCTTGACCGCAACACTGCAAAAACGCTAGTGCATGCCCTTATCATCTCCCGCCTCGACTACTGCAACCTCCTACTCTCTGGACTCCCCTCTAGCACTCTGGCACCACTCCAATCCATCCTACACTCTGCTGCCCGACTAATCCACCTGTCCCCCCGCTATTCCCCAGCCTCTCCCCTGTGTCAAGCCCTTCACTGGCTTCCTATCGCCCAGAGACTCCAGTTCAAAACCCTCACACTGACATACAAAGCCATCCACAACCTGTCTCCTCCATACATCTGTGACATGGTCTCCCGGTACCTACCTACACGCGACCTCCGATCCTCCCAAGACCTCCTTCTCTACTCCCCTCTCATCTCTTCTTCCCATAACCGCATCCAAGACTTCTCCCGTGCTTCCCCCATACTCTGGAACTCTCTACCCCAACACATCAGACTCTCGCCTAACATAGAAACCTTCAAAAAGAACCTGAAGACCCACCTCTTCCGACAAGCCTACAGCCTGCAGTGATCCTCAACCTACTGAACAGCCGCGCAACCTGCCCTACCCTCTCCTAGTGTATCCTCACCCACCCCCTGCAGACTGTGAGCCCTCGCGGGCAGGGTCCTCCCTCCTTATGTACTCGTGTGCCTTGTTATCTGCTCATGTTTAATGTATTTGTCTATATTTGCCCCGTATTCACATGTAAAGCGCCATGGAATAAATGGCGCTATAAAAATGTATAATAATAATAATAATAATATTATGTCTTCCTCTTATCGTTATTTTTCATAATATATGCGCTTTATATTTCTATAGTCGTGCCACGCTTTGGGGCTTATCTTACAGGTTATTTGTGTATTATCCCACTTTTTCGTTGGTGGCCTCATCTATAGAATTATGTTTATTATTGCAGGGCCTGACGTAGGTTAGCATGTACTCCGCCCCCTCCTCTCTATCCATTCTGGCGAGAGGTTTCATATGTTACGGTCGTGTGCGCATCCTGGGTGCTTAGCAACCATATCCGCCTGCCTTGCACTCTCGGGCAGTGCTTGCCGCTGTGTGCGCTGGGGAGCCACTACCCTCGGCTCCTTCTGCGCATGTCGGCGGCCGCTGGTTCCTTCTGCACTCCGGCGTCATGGTTGCTTGGTTACCACATGCTTGTGGTGCGCATGTCAATGACGTCGTCTGGTGAGCCGGTGAGTTTCCGGTTTCCTCTGCGCATGTCGGCTGCTGCCGACCCGCACTGTATTCATTCTGGCGTTTGGTTCCCTCGTGGCTTATGGCGTGTGATGCCATTATGCAGGTTAGTCTAACTAGTTACCGCCTATTATGCTTATTGTACCTCTGGCACCAGATGATTATACCAATGTCTGGGTGGGCGGTCCATATAGGCTAATTGACAGGCACATTATTGGTTACCATTAAACAACTACACAGGTTATTCTGTTATCCCATTTTAAGTGGCTAATTCTCTTTTGTAGCCACCTCCTATTTAAGAACCAGCCCCACACTCGGTCCACCCTCTGCAGGATAGCATAGGGGGTGGCAGTAACTTATGTCTCGTATATACACATAAGAGAGAAAATATGCGGCACTCACCCCAATTCAGCAGTGAAAAGCGTGAATTTTAATGGAAAACATAGACCGATGAAAATCCGTTACAACATCAGGTAAGCAGGAGGGTGCGGTGTTGGAGCTTGGACGACGGCCGTTTCGCACCACAGGTGCTTCGACGGGTCCAGGACCCGTCGAAGCACCTGTGGTGCAAAACGGCCGTCGTCCAAGCTCCAACACCCTCCTGCTTACCTGATGTTGTAACGGATTTTCATCTGTCTATGTTTTCCATTAAAATTCACGCTTTTCAATGCTGAATTGTGGTGAGTGCCGCATATTTTCTCTCTTATGTGTATATACGAACTATTGGATTTCATTTAGTATGCTGAGCACCAATACCCCCTAGCATGCGTGACGCCTAGCGCTCTGGATCCTATATTTTTCGTCCTGGTTTCTGAAAGCGGTATCGCTCTAGTGCCGTCCTGTTCTACAGTTCTATGCGGTATAGTAACTTATGTCTCCCTTTTGAGCACTTATCTCTACAATCAAGCAGGTCCCCTGATGATTAGCTTGGAGGAAATGCGTCGGGACTGACCACAGGGAGAGTGCAGGGCATGTTTGTGCAGGGGTAGCTGTGGACTGCCCTTGTAAGGGCAGGAGTCTTGGGGATAGACTATTGTTAGCCCCATAGGGAATGACAGGGTATTGTCAGATCCCTACATCATATTCCGGATCATTCCTTGCACATGAGGGTTTCCGGGTCTCCTGCCTATTCATCCTGGAGTTGGTGAGAATGTTCCATTTTTTACCTTGACTCTTATTAATGACACCGTGGTACAGGTGTTTTTTTGTTATTTTGCGATATCTGTTCATTTACATGCAACCAACTATATGTATTCGCCTCATGATCCATATGTATTTGTTTCTGGTAGTTGGCATTTGAATCATCTGTTGGTCTGCTTTTTATCCGCAAATGCCTCTGCAGGTGGTGTCTTTTGAATCCTTTTAGGGGTCACTTTTCTGCGTCTCTTTGTTGAGACCTTACCCCATGTGTTTTTATATCACTTTTTGGGTGACTTTTTTGTTTGTACTTTTATATTGTTCCAGTAAAAGTTACGTTTTATTTCCACTTGCGCTGTATTCAATATTCATTGTTCTAGTGGGTATATCTGTGTAGTTTATCTACATACAGATTTTTTTGCTATTTTTTGAAATGAAGGTCAGTCAGTCAGAAAAATTGGGAAAACTTTGAAAGTGTCCCCAAGTGCAGTTGCAAAAACCATCAAGCGCTACAAAGAAACTGGCTCACATGAGGACTGCCCCAAGAAAGGAAGACCAAGAGTCACCTCTGCTTCTGAGGATAAGTTTATCCGAGTCACCAGCCTCAGAAATCGCAGGGTAACAGCAGCTCTGATTAGAGACCAGGTCAATGTTACACAGAGTTCTAGCAGCAGACACATCTCTACAACAACTGTTAAGAGGAGACTTTGTGCAGCAGGCCTTCATGGTAAATTAGCTGCTAGGAAACCACTGCTAAGGACAGGCAACATGCACAAGAGACTTGTTTGGGCTAAAGAACACAAGAAATGGACATTAGACCAGTGGTAATCTGTGCTTTTGTCTGATGAGTCCAAATTTCAGATCTTTGTTTCCAACCACCGTGTCTTTGTGCGACACAAAAAGGTGAACGGATGGACTCTACATGCCTGGTTCCCACCGTGAAGCATGGAGTAGGAGGTGTGATGGTGTGGGGGTGCTTTGCTGTTGGCACTGTTGGGGATTTATTCAAAATTGAAGGCATACTGAACCAGCATTGCTACCACAGCATCTTGCAGTGGCATGCTATTCCATCCGATTTGCGTTTAGTTGGACCATCATTTATTTTTCAACAGGACAATGACCCCAAACACACCTCCAGGCTGTGTAAGGGTTATTTGACCAAGAAGGAGAGTGATGGGGTGCTATGCCAGATGACCTGACCTCCACAATCACCAGACCTGGACCCAAGCGAGATGGTTTGGGGTGAGCTGGACCGCAGAGTGAAGGCAAAAGGGCCAACAAGTGCTAAGCATCTCTGGGAACTCCTTCAAGATTATTGGAAGACCATTCCCGGTGACTACCTCTTGAAGCTCAAGAGAATGCCAAGAGTGTGCAAAGCAGTCATGAAAGCAAAAGGTGGCTATTTTGAAGAACCTAGAATATAAGACATATTTTCAGTTGTTTCACACTTTTTTGTTAAATATATAATTCCACATGTGTTAATTCATAGTTTTGATGCCTTCAGTGTGAATGTACAATTTCCATAGTCACAGAAAAATCTTTAAATGAGAAGGTGTGTCCAAACCTTTGGTCTGTACTGTACCTGGAGGGCTTTCCAACAAGTAAGCTGTGGTACCACACACTGGTTAGAAACACTTCCTTCCTTGGTCAAACAGACATCGTCCAGGCGGACTTATCTCTGTAACAACTCAGCGACCGGACACAGGTCACTTAGTCCTGAGCTCAGGATTATGGTGCAAGTTTGCACACACAAACAGTTAGTTTGGCGCCAAATAGTGATGAGCGAGTATGCTCATTACTTGAGATTTCCTAGCATGCTTGGGTGTTCTCTGAGTATTTTGGGGGTGCTCGGAGATTTAGGGTGCAGCTGAATGATTTGCAGCTGCTAGACAGCCTGAATACATGTGGGGATTGCCTGTTTGTTAGGAAATCCCCACATGTAGTCAGGCTGTCTAGCAGCCAAAAATCATTATGAATACCTAAGTAGAGCACCATATAAAGACCCCCCTACTGGCCACGCTAGAGCACAAGCATATCATTAACTTAAACCTGAAAGTAAAGATTAAACAACAACACAAATTTCATCAACCAATGTATCATTTTAATCAGTATAACAGGTCAACCTAACAGTGTCTAACAGTGGTCCCAGTCATTTCTGACCGGGTGTGTGTGAATTACCCTGTTACATTTTGTTGGTTGGTGGAAGCATAACCAGTCTGAGTTTAACAGTAAAAGTTCATTTGACAAATTTAGTGTTTACTGCTTTCCTTGTCCACGTTTTGCGTATCCTGGGTACCCACCTCGGTCCATGGCTTACACTTGTTCTTATTTTATTCCCGTTTCTTTCCTGACAATATGGTTCCAGAGATTTTGGCCAAATAGTTTCCACCATACGATTATATAAATATAAATATAAATTATAAATATATATTATAATTATAATTATATAATTACAATTATAATTAAAATATAATTATAATTATATATTATATATATAATATATATATTATTTATAATCTATATATATATATATTCTTATATATATATATATATTCATATATATATATATAGATATATATATATATATTCATATATATATATATATATATATATATATATATATATATATATATATATATATATATATATATATATAGTAGATTGTGGCCCGATTCTAACGCATCGGGTATTCTAGAATATGCATGTCCTCGTAGTATATGGACAATGATTATTCCAGAATTCGTGGCAGACTGTGCCCGTCGCTGATTGGTCGAGGCAACCTTTATGACATCATCGTCGCCATGGCAACCATTATGACCTCTACGTCGATACTGTGCCCGTCGCTGACTGGTCGAGGCGAATTTGCGGCAGACTGTGCCCGTCGCTGATTGGTCGAGGCAACCTTTATGACATCATCATCGCCATGCTGTGCCCGTCGCTGATTGGTCGAGGCCTGGCAGCCTCGACCAATCAGAGACGCGGGATTTCGAGGACAGACAGACAGACAGACAGAAAAACCCTTAGACAATTATATATATAGAAAATTAAAATATATCCACCTTGACCTAGTAAGAGGTCCTCTTTAGTGATCGTGTACATTGAACAAGGCTATAAGGCTCAAATGTTGCCTGCATAGCTAAAGATAGAGTTCCTACAGAATACAATATTGTAATGGTGGATACGGCATGGTTCAGCAGTTCCTGAGTCCGCAATCAAAGTCAGGGAACCAACATATGATGTAAGTACCAGTACAATTTTGTAATGTAAAGTCAAGACATGGCTGTAATGGTGCTGTAATGCTGATAATATTGATATCTTTGGTGACGAATTCCATATTTTTTCTCTTCTTTAATCACTATTTGAAGTTTTCTAATTAGCTTTCGGTGCACAGGGGCCAGACTGTGCACTGGGTCTTCTTCTGCCTGTCTGTGGTTCCTTGCCTCTCTGCCTGCTTCCTTTTTCAGTGACCTGCCTGCTCTGTTTGAAATCTCAGCAGTGTCCTGCTATTCCAGCACCAGGCAGAGGCAAAGGAGCCGTGGAAGGAGGAGAGCACCATTGTACAGTCCGGCCCCTGTGTACTGATTTCTATATAGTAAAAAAAATTCAAATTGAGATTAAAGAAGAACAACAACTCGGATTTCATCACCAACTATATCAATTTATTCAGTATTATAGCGTCATTACAACCATGTATTTTCTTTACATTACAAAATCGTGCTAACAGGTTCTTTATAACACCTTCGTAAAATTTAGCTTATTGGTACTTATTTCATAGGTCAGCTCCCTGACTCAGGAACGGCTGAACCATGTAGTATCCACCCTTTAAATATTGTATCATGAACACTGTGAGCCATAAGAACTATCTATTGCTATGTCTTGGCTTTGCCATGTGCGCTGGGACTTAAAACATTGTTCAATATAAAACATAATTAAACAGAACCTGTCACAAGGTCAAGGTGAACAGGTTTAATTTTATTCCCGCTGCACCCTGAGTATTCCAAATATTTATTTTTATATCTGTCATACATTTCCAGAGATATGGGCCTGTTTTATTTAGTGCTACTTTTTATGGTCTTTACTAGAGGACTCTCTGGAGTGCATCTTTAGGCTACTCTGTATAATTAACCCCTTTCCAACGTTAGGCGTAATAAAAAGCACACGTCAGACTCCCCCTGTTTGGTGCGAGCTCAGGTGCTGAGCCCGCACTTTTCCAGGCTCATGTCAGCTGATCTATACAGCTGATATTTGCTCACAACATCCGCGGGTGGAATCGCGATCCACCTGCGGCTGTTAACTAGTTAAACGCCTCTGTCAATTTCTGACAGCAGCATTTAACTTGCACTTACAGGAAACGTGTCCTTCATCCCGCCCATTGGTGATCCATCACAAGATCAAGGATCACTGATCGGTCGGCATGACAACCAGAGGTGTCCAGCAGACCTCTATGGTTGTCATAGCCAAATTGTTGTCATTGCCAAATTGCTATGAGCACCGCCCAGTGGGCGCCGCTCATAGCAGGTTAGCATTTCTGCTACACACAGGCGATCTGATCATCGCCTGTGTGCAGCAGAGCCGATCAAATTACCACAGCTTCCAGTCTCCCATGGAGACTTGTGAAGCATGAAAAAAAAATAAAAAAAAAAGTTTTTAAAAATATTTAAACAAAAGAAAAATATAAAAGTTCAAATCACCCCCCCTTTCACCCCATTCAAAATAAAATAATAAAAAAATTCAAATATACACATATTCGGTATCGCTGTGTTCAGAATCCTCCAATATATCAATCTAAAAAAATAATTAACCTGATCGCTAAATGGCGTAATGAGAACAAAGTCAACATGCCAGAATCAAGTTTTTTTGATCACCACAACATTGCATTAGAATGCAATAATGAGCGATCAAAAGATCGTATCTGCACAAAAATAGTATCATTAAAAATGTCAGCTTGACACGCAAAAAAATTTTGAAAAAAAACCCCAAAGATCATGAAAAATGGAGACACTACGGGTATCGGAAAATGGCACCATTTTTTTTTTTTTTAACAAATTTTTGGATTTTTTTTGTCATCACTTAGATAAAAAATAACTTAGACATGTTTGGTGTCTATGGACTCGAAATGACCTGGAGAATCATAATTAGAGGTCAGTTTTAGCATTTAGCGAATATGGCAAAAGAAAACCCAAAAAACAACTGCGGAATTCCATTTTTTTGCAATTTCACTATACTTGGTTTTTTTTCCCCCATTTTCCAGTACATGATATGTTAAAGCAAATGGTGTCATTTAAAACTACAACATGCACCCCCCCCCCAAAAAAAAAAAAGAAAAAGCTCTCACATGGCCATATTGACCAAAAAATAAACAAAGGTATGGCTCTGGGAAGAATGGGCGCAAAAAACGAAAACGCTAAATCTAAAATACCCCTGGTCATTAAGGGGTTAAACAAAAAATCTAAACTATGTGGTCATAAATAAGCATGAAGTAATTTGGTAAATTAAAAAGCCTTTATTAGACAAATGGCTGGTATTATCGTGGCACTGAAAAGATGGGTTCACACACTATACAATATTTGAACAAGCAACAATAGGAGATAAAAACACAATCTAACAGAAATGCAGAACCGAAAGATACCAATGTACATGTATGCATGGTAATTAGATTTATGTGCTCAAATTAAACATATTTCATAAGGATTATCTTACATACAGATATTCATCACCAAGTCAATATATACTGTACATGGAATTCAATATAGTATTATAGTGTCAGTATTGAGTGCATTAACCAGGTATCTATATTCAAAATGTCTTAAAAATATGATTTATAGCACCAGGAGACTGAGAAATATGCACTAATGTTATACATTCCTATGATTCAGTAAACTTATACTAGCTGGAAGGACTTGGTGCAATAGTGCCAATGTTACATGTCACACACTAGATGTAGGATCGCAGTAAAAGCATATGTAAATGCTAAAATTTGAATTGGGACCAGGGAGAAGAGTGATTACGCTGTCAACATATTCAATATCACAGGCGATACAGGTCATGGGTGACTGAATATATCTCTATGTATAACAAGAGTTACATACTAGAAGTGATAAGGTATAAACACAAGGCAGATCCCAATGAATTACTTACAGTATCAAGACACACAAAGAATCTGTAAGTGGTTGAGCACAGTACCTGTATAGTCCGGTTAGTGAGTGTGACACCAACCCCGACGCGTGTTTCGGTATGCACAAGTATCATAGGTTTACTTTCCATTATAAAATTGTGCTAACAAGTTCTCTTGCCAATTTATTTTCAAGCTAAGGGAGTGTAAGCAGGTTGCGGAATACAGTGATGGACATGGGACAGAGCAAAGGTTAATAATTCTAATTAATACTGAGATACTCCACGCAGGGAGGTAAAAGGTTAACTAGGGGGTTGGTTAGGCAGTTCAAAATATCGATAGTATGCGGGGGTTAAAGAACAGTGAGAAAAGTTATTAACAGTTCTTGGGGGTTAAATTATCCTGTCAGACGTTTATCAAGACGTAGTCCCGGAGCAGGTGATGGCGCCAACAACGGCTAATGCGGTGCTTGTCCGATATGGTCCTGTAGGCAACGATGATCCATCTCCTGGCAGCAGTGGTTGGTTTCTGGTACCTTCCGATGAGCCCCTAGTCCATATACTGATGTGGCTGGAGGAGTGTGGGCCATGGCATTGTCTGAGCCTGATGTGGCCCGGGAGACATACACTTGTGAATCAGGATGCAGATGTTAGTCTATCTCTGGCAGCACGAGCACAATATTCTCTAGCCCGGAACGTTCAACACCTCACTTTGTGGTGACCAGCGGGCACACTGCACGTCTCTCCTCACAGTCTCTGTCAGCGGTGATGGGGAAGCTCGAGCGCGGGCCTGCACTATATCGATGCTCGAGGGCCGGAGCACTCACGTCTCCCTGCTGCGCGCTGTCTCTTCCCACCAAGTCTGCCCGTTTCCGCGCACCCTGAATCTGTAAGCGCTTAGCCACACCCCCTATTTCCACCTGCAATGATTGGTCCGGTCTCTTAAGCTTTCCCCCGGACAACAGAGGAGACAGCCCCGACAGTTCTGGACCCGGCACAGGAAAAGGTACCCGCGGCACGGTCCTTCTTCTTACGCTAGCACACCCCATGGCTGGCATGAAGAATATCAATCACATCAATTGTCACAGTAATTTGCTACATTACTGTTAAGATTCATCTGGTTGCACCATTATGGTCACAATACATTACACCGTCTCCACTAATTTACAACTTGTGACCGATCCTCTGAGTCTCCTCTTATTTGTTATACTATATTTTTCATACAATTATTATTCAAGATATCTGAGATAGTTTAATCTACGTTTATGTGCTGAATGTCCTGTATGCTCAGTGCTTACAAAACAGGTAATGATTGTATTCTGCTCTGTATAGGTGTATGACATCACAGGAGATAACCTTGTACAACTCTCTCAGGGGTCTCTGGCATGATTTCTCCAGCTGCTGTTCTCTCTGTTTTAGAGTGTCAACATTGTAAAGTTTCCTGCTGCAGTCAACTGGCTGTTAATGAAGTAAAGCAGCTGGGTAGGGGTGAAGGCATGTAACATATAATAAAGGCATGCAGCTGGTACAGGAAGCAAAGGTTGTCACTTTCTTTCCACACAGACAACTTTCTAATATAAGATTTAATAGTAGTCAAATAAGGCTAATCTATCTATCTATCTATCTATCTATCTATCTATCTATCTATCTATCTATCTCCTATCTTTATTCCTCAACATTGAAATTACAATTAGAAGCAAAAGTCATGGCATTAAGGAAATCATAGGATTGATAGACATGTTAATAATATGCAAATTATGAAAAAACACTTACACGCCTTGGCATGCTACCATTGAGGTTATTAATGATTGTCTGAGACATGTCTTGCGCACTGAATGCACTTGGGCAAATCCTCAAGATCCACTGCTGGCAGCTCACTTTGCAAATGCTGACCAATGATGCCCCAAATGTTGTCAATGGGAGACAAGTCCAGGAAAAGCTGCCAGCCGTGGAAGCACATTTAGTCCACACAGGCTACGCACAGTAACAGGAGTAACATGCACCCTTAAAAATGTAATATTAAAAAATGACTGCTGTGTCACTGGAGAAATAGCTGTTCCATTGGTTCAACTACCAAATCAATGTAATGTACCTGAAATGAAGTCTGGAGGGGCCTGGATACTATATATTATGTCACTTCACATCATAATCCTTGGAGTAGGACCTTTGTGACATTCTCTTGTGAAGGAGTCCCATTGATCTCATGCCACCAATCTTAAAGATTATCTTGGTGCAGAACAAGATGGCAAAGGAGATTGGAATGGAGGTCTACCTCTTCAGCAATGAGTCCCTCATTTGTCCTGGACACAATGAGAGCTGCAGCTTGGTCTGGAGACTGCATGGGCAATGTTGTACAGATGCCTTCCCATGGGAACATCCCTTTAACTCAGGATAAAAAAGGTGAATAACTAGAGTTTGGTTGTCTCATATATATATATTTATGTCAAAAAGATGTATTTCCTTTGGAAGATTCATAATGACAATGCACTAGCAGGATGCAGCCTGCCTCCATTATATAGGTTGGGGCAGCACGGGTGCAAACTACTGATAAGAGCAGCCACTCACAGACCTACCAAAATTATGGAGGGGGTTGGCTGCATAGTAGCAAAACATGCACACCAATAAGGCTTGCATAGGACGCCATTCACATAGATAAGTGGGATGCAAGGTGTCTGATTGGCAGCTAATTGATGGCGCCTAAAAAATTACAATAGGCCTGCTGCCCAGCACCAAAAAGATGCAACACATTAGGAATGATGCCCCAGTATAACCAGCCATCAAAAAGAGGCCCGGCTGCATCCTGCAAAAACCATGGTAAAAAGTGGGGCGTCATTCCTAATGTCAAAATAAAAAGGGGAGAAGCGCGCTGCTTATGGTCAGAACGCAATACATAAAGTGCACATGCACATATTGATTGCTAAATTTATTTCAAAGTGAGACATTTAGCAAACGATTGATCAATTCTTTGAGCCACCCCGCCACACCAAGGCATTCTCATAATGGGGCAGTCCTACTCTACGTTTCTTAGATTCTGTGTGTCATTATGACCACCTAAATGTATTAAAAGCAAGACCACATTAAATGCAAACTGTACCTGTAGCATTTCTGAATCACTCCCATGGTGCCAGAAAGAGCAAGTGCAGATAAAGGTTGACCAGGTCTGGACATAGACATTTCAGGTCCAACCTCCACACTGCCTAACCAGCACCACAGATGAATGGTGAGACAGGCTTCGACACAGCTGCACAATCAAACAGAGCCTAGGGCAGGTCAGGGCTGCTTTATGTGTGTACAGCAGCCTAGATCAATCACAATGAACACAGAAATACTCGTGTTTCAAGACGGAAAGTCCAGTATCTGGTTAAGTGGAAGGGTTATGCTCAGGAAGATAATTCCTGGGTCTTTGCCTCTGATGTCCATGCTCCCGATCTTGTTCGTGCCTTTCATATGGCTCATCCTGGTCGTCCTGGGGGCTCTGGTGAGGGTTGGTGACCCCTCCTCAAGGGGGGGGTACTGTTGTGAATTCTGTGGCAGAGCTCCCTCCTGTGGTCACAAGTAGTACTTCGGCTGATTCTCTCTGTGAGCTTCCGTTGGTGGAGGAAAGTGGTACTGCGGCTTCTGAGTTTCCTTCCTCAGGTGATGTGGTGAAGTCGTTAGGTGCTGCTCTATTTAACTCCACCTAGTGCTTTGATCCTGGCCTCCAGTCAATGTTCTAATATTGGACCTGTTTCCTCCTGGATCGTTCCTGTGGCCTGCTGCTCTGCATAGCTAAGTTTCGCTTTGTTATTTTGTTCGCTGTTTTTTCTGTCCAGCTTGTATATTTGTTTTTTCCTGCTTGCTGGAAGCTCTGGGACGCAGAGGGTGTACCTCCGTGCCGTTAGTTCGGTACGGAGGGTCTTTTTGCCCCCTTTGCGTGGTTTTTGTAGGGTTTTGTGTTGACCGCAAAGTTACCTTTCCTATCCTCGCTCTGTTCAGAAAGTCGGGCCACACTTTGCTAAATCTATTTCATCTCTATGTTTGTCTTTTCGTCTTAACTCACAGTCATTATATGTGGGGGCTGCCTTTTCCTTTGGGGTATTTTTCTGAGGCAAGGTAGGCTTATTTTCTATCTTCAGGCTAGCTAGTTTCTCAGGCTGTGCCGAGTTGCATAGGTAGCGTTAGGCGCAATCCACGGCTGCCTCTAGTGTGGTTGGAGAGGATTAGGGATTGCGGTCAGCAGAGTTCCCATGTCTCAGAGCTCGTTCTATGTTTTTGGGTTATTGTCAGGTCACTGTATGTGCTCTGACCTCTATGTCCATTGTGGTACTGAATTATCTTATCATAACAGTTAAGCTTACTGGCCTATAATTTCCGAGTTCAGTTTTTGTCCCCTTTTTGAATATTGGCACCACATTTGCTATATGCCAGTCCTGTGGTACAGACCCTGTTATTATGGAGTCTTTAAAGATTAAAAATAATGGTCTATCAATGACTGTACTCGAGGGTGTATCCCATCCGGGCCCGGAGATTTGTCAATTTTAGGGATTTTTAGACGCCGCCGCACTTCCTGCTGGGTTAGCAGGTGACATTTAATTGGGAATTTTTATCACTAGTCATTTTGTACGCCATGGGATTTTCTTGTGTAAATACTGATGAAAAAAAGTCATTTAGCATATTGGCTTTTTCCTCATCCTCATCCACCAGTTGTGAAAGGTAATTGTCTCTCATAGTTGTCAAAAACCGATTACCTTTGCTGGAACTGCAGGTTTCTGTTCCCCAATCTATTTCAGGGTAGTTGAAGTCCCCCATAATAATGACTTCTCCTTGAGTCGCAGCTTCATCTATTTGCTTTATGAGGATATTCTCCATTACTTCCATTATTTTTGGAGATTTATAACAAGCCCCTATCAGTAATTTATTATTTTTCCCCCTCCCCTTATCTCCACCCACAGGGATTCTACATTTTCATTAAATTCACCTATATTATCACGCAGGATGGGTTTTAAGGACGATCTTACATATAGACACACCCTACCCCCTCGCTTATCTGTATGGTCATTTCTGAACAGGTTATAGCCCTGCAAGTTAATAGCCCAGTCATGGCTCTCATCCAGCCATGTTTCAGATATCCCCACCATGTCATAATTATGCTCCAACAACATTAGTTCTAATTCGTCCATTTTGTTGGCGAGGCTTCTGGCATTAGTATACATGCACTTGATGTTCCTCTCTGTACCTCTATTCTTTCTTAAATTATTAACTGTGCTAACCCTACCCCCTATGCCACCGCTACCCCCATCTTCCTTATTTGTGCCCAGGTCTCTATCTGCACTATCTTCCCCTCCTATAAAATGAATACCCTCCCCCCCAATCCCTAGTTTAAACACTCCTCCAACCTTCTAGCCATTTTGTCCCCCAGCACAGCTGCACCTTCCCCATTGAGGTGCAGCCCATCCCTAGCGTAGAGCCTGTAGCCAACTGAGAAGTCGGCCCAGTTCTGAAGGAACCCAAACCCCTCCTTCCTACACCAATTCTTGAGCCACTTATTAACCCCTTTCTGGCCTAGGACGGGATAGTACGTCCGGGGTCAGAAGCCCCGCTTTGATGCGGGCTCCGGCAGTGAGCCCGCCTCAAAGCCGGGACATGTCAGCTGTTTTGAACAGCTGACATGTGCGCGTAATAGGCGCCGGCAGAATTGCGATCTGCCCGCGCCTATTAACTAGTTAAATGCCGCTGTCAAATGCAGACAGCGGCATTTAACTACCGCTTCCGGCCGGGCGGCCGGAAATGATCGCATCGCCGACCCCTGTCACATGATTAGAGGTCGGCGATGCTTGTACATTGTAACCATAGAGGTCCTTGAGACGTCTATGGTTACTGATCCCTGGCAGCTGTGAGCGCCACCCTGTGGTCGGCGCTCACAGCACACCTGCAATTCTGCTACATAGCAGTGAACATCAGATCGTAGCAGAGGCGATCGTGTTGTGCCAGCTTCCAGCCTCCCATGGAGGCTATTGAAGCATGGCAAAAGTAAAAAAAAAAAGTTAAAAAAAATGTGAAAAAAAAAAAAATATATAAAAGTTTAAATCATCCCCCTTTTGCCCCAGTCAAAATAAATCAATAAAAAAAAAAATCAAACTTACACATATTTGGTATCGCCGCGTTCAGAATCGCCCGATATATCAATAAAAAAAGCATTAACCTGATCGCTAAGGCTACTTTCAAACTAGCGTTTTTTGCAATACGTCGCAATGCGTAGTTTTTGCCCCATAGATTAACATTAGCGACGCATTGCCACATGTCGCAACCGTCGTGCGACGGTTGCGCCGTGTTGTGGCGGACCGCCGGGAGCAAAAAATGTTAAATGTAACGTTTTTTGCTGCCGACGGACCGCTTTTTCTGACCGCGCATGCGCGGCCGGAACTCCGCCCCCACCTCCCCGCACCTCACAATGGGGCAGCGGATGCGCCGGAGAAATGCATCTGCTGCACAACACATCAAACGCTAGCGTCGGAATCTCGGCCCGACGCATTGCGATGGGGAGATTCTGACGCTAGTGTGAAAGTAGCCTTAATGGCGTAACGAGAAAAAAATTCAAAATGCCAGAATCACGTTTTTTTGGTCGCTGCGACATTGCATTAAAATGCAATAACGGGCGATTAAAAGAACGTATCTGCACCGAAATGGCATCATTAAAAACGCCAGCTCGGAACGCAAAAAATAAGCCCTCAACCGACCCCAGATCATGAAAAATGGAGACACTACGAGTATCGGAAAATGGCGCAATTTTTTTTTTTTTAGCAAAGTTTGGAATTTTTTTCCACCACTTAGATAAAAAAATAACCTAGTCATGTTTGGGGTCTATGTACTCGTACTGACCTGCAGAATCATAATGGCAGGTTAGTTTTAGCATTTAGTGAACCTAGCAAAAAAGCCAAACAAAAAAACAGTGTGTGATTGCACTTTTTTTTGCAATTTCACTGCACTTGGAATTTTTTTCCCGTTTTCTAGTACACGACATGGTAAAACTAATGATGTTGTTCACAAGTAGAACTCGGCCCGTAAAAAATAAGCCCTCACATGGCCATATTGACGGAAAAATAAAAAAGTTATGGCTCTGGGAAGGAGGGGAGCGAAAAACGAACACCTGAAAAACAGAAAATCCCAAGGTCATGAAGGGGTTAACCTCCCTAATCTCCCATTGCCTTTCTGGCGTGGCACGTGGTACAGGCAGTATTTCAGAAAATACCACGTTGGAGGTCCTTGCTTTCAGCTTGTGGCCTAATTCCCTGAAATCATCTTTAAGGACCTTCCACCTACCTCTTACTTTGTCATTTGTGCCAATGTGCACCATGACCGCTGGGTCCTCACCAGCCCCTCCCAATAATCTGTCCACCCGATCAGCGATGTGTCGGACTCGAGCACCAGGTAGGCAGCACACCGTCCGACGATCCCTGTCTTTGTGACAGATTGCCCTATCTGTTCCCCTAATAATTGAGTCGCCCACTACCAGCACCTGTCTGGCCTGCCCTGCTCTCCTATTTCCCTCCTTACTGTAGCAGTCACTCCTCCGGCTTTCAAAGGGAACATGCCTGGCTGCAGCAGTGCTACCCCTGTACTGGCACCTCCCTCATCTGCCAACTTAGCAAACTTATTGGGGTGTTCCAGATCAGGACTAGCCTCCTGGCACTCTTCCCTCTACCCCGCTTCCTAACTGTCACCCAGCTCCTTCTTCACCATCCTGCAGCTCCATCCTACCATCCCCCCCCTCACCTGTCCCATTGAGCGTCTGCTCCGTGAGCAGAAGACTCCTCTCCATATTGTCTATGGATCTCAGTGTTGCCAGCTGCACATTTAGATTCAGAATCTGGGTTTCCAAATGCACAACGTGCTCACATCTCGCACAGCAGTAAGCACCCTCAACCGGCTGCTCAAGGATTGCATACATGTGTGTTATGAAAGGCAATTCAGAATCACAATGGACATGGAGGTCAGAGCACATACAGTGAACTGACAATAACCCAAAATAATAGAACGAGCTCTGAGACGTGGGAACTCTGCAGACTGCAATCCCTAAGCCTATCAAACCACACTAAAGGTAGCCGTGGAGCGCTCCTGACCAGAACCTAGGCGCCTCGTCACAGCCTGAGAAACTAGCTAATCCTGAAGATAGAAAAATAAGCCTACCTTGCCTCAGAGAAATTCCCCAAAGGAAAAGGCAGCCCCCCACATATAATGACTGTGAGTAAGATGAAAACACAAACATAGAGATGAAACAGATTTAGCAAAGTGAGGCCCGACTAGCTGAACAGAACGAGGATAGGGAAGATAACTTTGCGGTCAGCACAAAAACCTATAAAAAACCACGCAGAGGGGACAAAAAGACCCTCCGCACCGACTAACGGTACGGAGGTGGTCCCTCTGTGTCTCAGAGCTTCCAGCAGGCGAGAAAAACCAATAAAGCAAGCTGGACAGAAAAATAGCAACAAAATAACATAAGCAAAACTTAGCTTTGCAGAGCAGCAGGCCACAGGAATGATCCAGGGAAAAAACAAGTCCCACACTGAAACATTGACAGGAGGCATAGATCAAAGCATCAGGTGGAGTTAAGTAGAGAAGAAGCTAACGAGCTCACCAGATCACCTGAGGGAGGAAACTCAGAAGCTGCAGTACCACTTTCCTCCACAAACGGAAGATCCCAGAGAGAATCAGCCGAAGTACCACTTGTGACCACAGGAGTGAACTCTGCCACAGAATTCACAACAGTACCCCCCCCTTGAGGAGGGGTCACCGAACCCTCACCAGAGCCCCCAGGCCGACCAGGATGAGCCACATGAAAGGCACGAACAAGATCGGGAGCGTGGACATCAGAGGCAAAAACCCAGGAATTATCCTCCTGAGCATAACCCTTCCATTTAACCAGATACTGGAGTTTCCGTCTTGAAACACGAGAATCCAAAATCTTCTCCACAATATACTCCAATTCCCCCTCCACCAAAACCGGGGCAGGAGGCTCAACAGATGGAACCATAGGTGCCACGTATCTCCGCAACAATGACCTATGGAATACGTTGTATGGAAAAAGAATCTGGAAGGGTCAGACGAAAAGACACAGGATTAAGAACCTCAGAAATCCTATACGGACCAATAAAACGAGGTTTAAACTTAGGAGAGGAAACCTTCATAGGAATATGACGAGAAGATAACCAAACCAGATCCCCAACACGAAGTCGGGGACCCACACGGCGTCTGCGATTAGCGAAAAGTTGAGCCTTCTCCTGGGACAAGGTCAAATTGTCCACTACCTGAGTCCAAATCTGCTGCAACCTGTCCACCACAGTATCCACACCAGGACAGTCCGAAGACTCAACCTGTCCAGAAGAGAAATGAGGATGGAACCCAGAATTGCAGAAAAACGGTGAAACCAAGGTAGCCGAGCTGGCCCGATTATTAAGGGCGAACTCAGCCAAAAGCAAAAAGGACACCCAGTCATCCTGATCAGCAGAAACAAAGCACCTCAGATATGTTTCCAAGGTCTGATTGGTTCGCTCGGTCTGGCCATTAGTCTGAGGATGGAAAGCCGAGGAAAAAGACAAGTCAATGCCCATCCTACCACAAAAGGCTCGCCAAAACCTCGAAACAAACTGGGAACCTCTGTCAGAAACAATATTCTCTGGAATGCCATGCAAACGAACCACATGCTGGAAGAACAAAGGCACCAAATCAGAGGAGGAAGGCAATTTAGACAAGGGTACCAGATGGACCATCTTAGAAAAGCGATCACAGACCACCCAAATGACTGACATCTTTTGAGAAACGGGAAGGTCAGAAATAAAATCCATAGAGATATGTGTCCAAGGCCTCTTCGGGACCGGCAAGGGCAAAAGCAACCCACTGGCACGAGAACAGCAGGGCTTAGCCCGAGCACAAATCCCACAGGACTGCACAAAAGCACGCACATCCCGCGACAGAGAGGGCCACCAAAAGGATCTAGCCACTAACTCTCTGGTACCAAAGATTCCAGGATGACCAGCCAACACCGAACAATGAAGTTCAGAGATAACTCTATTCGTCCACCTATCAGGGACAAACAGTTTCTCCGCTGGGCAACGATCAGGTTTATTAGCCTGAAATTTTTGCAACACCCGCCGCAAATCAGGGGAGATGGCAGACACAATTACTCCTTCCTTGAGGATACCCGCCGGCTCAGATAAACCCGGAGAGTCGGGTACAAAACTCCTAGACAGAACATCCGCCTTCACATTTTTAGAGCCCGGAAGGTACGAAATCACAAAGTCAAAACGGGCAAAAAACAACGACCAACGAGCTTGTCTAGGATTCAAGCGCTTGGCAGACTCGAGATAAGTCAAGTTCTTATGATCAGTCAATACCACCACGCGATGCTTAGCTCCTTCAAGCCAATGACGCCACTCCTCGAATGCCCACTTCATGGCCAGCAACTCTCGGTTGCCCACATCATAATTTCGTTCAGCAGGCGAAAACTTCCTGGAAAATAAAGCGCATGGTTTCATCACTGAGCAACCAGAACCTCTCTGCGACAAAACAGCCCCTGCTCCAATCTCAGAAGCATCAACCTCGACCTGGAACGGAAGAGAAACATCTGGTTGACACAACACAGGTGCAGAAGAAAAACAACGCTTCAACTCTTGAAAAGCTTCTACAGCAGCAGAAGACCAATTGACCACATCAGCACCCTTCTTGGTCAAATCGGTCAATGGTTTAGCAATACTAGAAAAATTGCAGATGAAGCGACGATAAAAATTAGCAAAGCCCAGGAACTTTTGCAGACTTTTCAGAGATGTCGGCTGAGTCCAATCATGGATGGCTTGGACCTTAACAGGATCCATCTCGATAGTAGAAGGGGAAAAGATGAACCCCAAAAATGAAACCTTCTGCACACCAAAGAGACACTTTGATCCCTTCACAAACAAAGAATTAGCACGCAGGACCTGAAAAACCGTTCTGACCTGCTTCACATGAGATTCCCAATCATCCGAGAAGATCAAAATGTCATCCAAGTACACAATCAGGAATTTATCCAGGTAATCTCGGAAGATGTCATGCATTAAGGACTGAAACACTGATGGAGCATTGGCAAGTCCGAACGGCATCACGAGATACTCAAAATGACCCTCGGGCGTATTAAATGCAGTTTTCCATTCATCACCTTGCTTAATTCGCACCAGATTATACGCACCACGAAGATCTATCTTGGTGAACCAACTAGCCCCCTTAATCCGAGCAAACAGATCAGATAACAATGGCAAGGGGTACTGAAATTTAACCGTGATCTGATTAAGAAGGCGGTAATCTATGCAAGGTCTCAGCGAACCATCCTTCTTGGCTACAAAAAAGAACCCTGCTCCTAATGGCGACGATGACGGGCGAATATGCTCCTTCTCCAGGGATTCCTTCACATAACTGCGCATAGCGGTGTGCTCAGGCACGGACAAATTAAACAATCGACCTTTTGGGAATTTACTACCAGGAATCAAATTGATAGCACAATCACAATCCCTATGCGGAGGTAGGGTATTGGACTTGGGCTCATCAAATACATCCCGGTAATCAGACAAGAACTCTGGGACCTCAGAAGGAGTGGATGACGAAATTGACAGAAATTGAACATCACCATGTACCCCCTGACAACCCCAGCTGGACACCGACATGGATTTCCAATCTAATACTGGATTATGGGCTTGTAGCCATGGCAACCCCAACACGACCACATCATGCAGATTATGCAACACCAGAAAGCGAATAACCTCCTGATGTGCAGGAGCCATGCACATGGTCAGCTGGGTCCAGTATTGAGGCTTATTCTTGGCGAAAGGCGTAGCATCAATTCCTCTCAATGGAATAGGACACTGCAAGGGCTCCAAGAAAAACCCACAACGCTTAGCATATTCCAAGTCCATCAAATTCAGGGCAGCGCCTGAATCCACAAATGCCATGACAGAATATGATGACAAAGAGCAGATCAAGGTAACGGACAGAAGAAATTTTGACTGTACAGTACCAATGGTGGCAGACCTAGCGAACCGCTTAGTGCGCTTAGGACAATCAGAGATAGCATGAGTGGAATCACCAAAGTAGAAACACAGACCATTCAGACGTCTATGTTCTTGCCGTTCAACTCTGGTCAAGGTCCTATCACACTGCATAGGCTCAGGTTTAAGCTCAGGTAATACCGACAAATGGTGCACAGGTTTACGCTCACGCAAGCGTCGACCGATCTGAATGGCCAAAGACATAGACTCATTCAAACCAGCAGGCATAGGAAATCCCACCATGACATCCTTAAGGGCTTCAGAGAGACCCTTTCTGAATATTGCTGCCAGCGCAGATTCAATCCATTGAGTGAGCACTGACCACTTTCTAAATTTCTGACAATATACCTCTATCTCATCCTGAGCCTGACAAAGAGCCAGCAAATTTTTTTCTGCCTGATCCACTGAATTAGGCTCATCGTACAGCAACCCAAGCGCCAGGAAAAACGCATCGATATTACTCAATGCAGGATCTCCTGACGCAAGAGAAAACGCCCAGTCCTGAGGGTCGCCGCGCAAAAAAGAAATGACGATCCTAACCTGTTGAATTAGGTCACCAGAAGAGCGAGGTTTCAAAGCCAGAAATAGTTTACAATTATTTTTGAAACTCAGAAATTTAGTTCTATCTCCAAAAAACAAATCTGGAGTAGGAATTCTCGGTTCAAGCAAAGAATTCTGGACCACAAAATCTTGAATATTTTGAACTCTTGCAGTGAGCTGATCCACACATGAAGACAGACCTTTAATGTCCATTGCTACACCTGTGTCCTGAACCACCCAAATGTCTAGGGGAAAAAAAAGACAAAACACAGTGCAAAGAAAAAAAAATGGTCTCAGAACTTCTTTTTTCCCTCTATTGAGAATCATTAGCACTTTTGGCTTCCTGTACTGTTATGAAAGGCAATTCAGAATCACAATGGACATGGAGGTCAGAGCACATACAGTGAACTGACAATAACCCAAAATAATAGAACGAGCTCTGAGACGTGGGAACTCTGCAGACCGCAATCCCTAAGCCTATCAAACCACACTAAAGGTAGCCGTGGAGCGCTCCTGACCAGAACCTAGGCGCCTCGTCACAGCCTGAGAAACTAGCTAATCCTGAAGATAGAAAAATAAGCCTACCTTGCCTCAGAAAAATTCCCCAATGGAAAAGGCAGCCCCCCACATATAATGACTGTGAGTAAGATGAAAACACAAACATAGAGATGAAACAGATTTAGCAAAGTGAGGCCCGACTAGCTGAACAGAACGAGGATAGGGAAGATAACTTTGCGGTCAGCACAAAAACCTATAAAAAACCACGCAGAGGGGACAAAAAGACCCTCCGCACCGACTAACGGTACGGAGGTGGTCCCTCTGAGTCTCAGAGCTTCCAGCAGGCGAGAAAAACCAATAAAGCAAGCTGGACAGAAAAATAGCAACAAAATAACATAAGCAAAACTTAGCTTTGCAGAGCAGCAGGCCACAGGAATGATCCAGGGAAAAAACAAGTCCCACACTGAAACATTGACAGGAAGCATAGATCAAAGCATCAGGTGGAGTTAAGTAGAGAAGAAGCTAACGAGCTCACCAGATCACCTGAGGGAGAAAACTCAGAAGCTGCAGTACCACTTTCCTCCACAAACGGAAGATCCCAGAGAGAATCAGCCGAAGTACCACTTGTGACCACAGGAGTGAACTCTGCCACAGAATTCACAACACATGTGGCAAGATGTGCACTGGATGGCATTAACAAGAGTGGAGCACATTTCCTAATGGGGATTGCACCAGACAGAAACGTTAAATAATAAAAAAAAATAAAAAATAAATACAAAGTATTAATTAAAAGCAGACAGCAATTCAGTAATTCCTCCCTTGGAAACTCCCTGAATCCAAAGTCACTGAATCACAAGTCACACTTACCGCCGTTCACACTTACACTCAGCTCACACTCAGCTAGCTATGCTGAAGATTTATAGATTTTTTTTTTCTCTAGTTCCCCTTAACAGCAATCCACCTTGCTGTTCAAATGCACTTCTAAAAAGGACTGGAGCCCCAAACAGCTGTCCCTTATAAACCCTTAACTATGAGCCCCCACCCTAAGTTAACCTCTTATGAATATAGCTACCCCCAATTCAAGAACTCACACCAATTCACACAGGTATCTGTTAAAGGCTTTCCAAATACCTCTTCACTGAATCACAAGTCACACTTACCGCCGTCCACACTTACGCTCAGCGCACACTCAGCTCGCTCACACTCGCTATGCTGAAGATTTATAGATTTTTTTTTCTCTAGTTCCCCTTAACAGCAATCCACCTTGCTGTTCAAATGCACTTCCAAAATTATGGGGCCATTATGGGGCCATAATGAACTGTATGGAGCATTATATGTGGAACATTTGTATATGGAGCATTATATACAGTAGGGCCTATTTTGTATGGAGCATCTTATGGACCCATCATGAACTGTATGGAGCATTATATGGGGCTCCTGATTCAATATGGATATTCAAAAACACTTAACCTACTGATGTCTCAATTAATTTTACTTTTATTGGTATCTATTTTTATTTTTGACATTTACCGGTAGCTGCTGCATTTTCCACCCTAGGCTTATACTCGAGTCAATAAGTTTTCCCAGTTTTTTGTTGCAAAATTAGGGGGGTCGGCTTATACTCGGGTCTGCTTATACTCGAGTATATACGGTAGTTTATATATGTTCTTTTATATGACCCGACACATCACTTTGACTTAAAGGGTTTGCCTAATGAACAATATACTGTATATATCAATTAAACACAATATAGGTGATAAATGTAGGATTAAGATGGGTCGGACTACTGGAACTCCCACTGATCACAAAAACAGGGCTCCCAGAGTCCTATGTATTAAAGGAGTGGTATTGAGCACACTCTCCTTGAGAAAGCACAATAGAATGTAAGTCCGCAAGGACAGGGTCCTCTCCCCTCTGTACCAGCCTGTCATCGTAAATTTGTTTACTGTAAATGATATCTATAAGGCCGGCGTCACACACAGCGTATGAAAATACGGTCCGTATATTACGGCCGTAATACGCTGAAAAGGTCCGAAATTAGTGGTCCGTAGCTCCTCCGTAGGCAGGGTGTTTCAGCGTTTTTTGCACATGGCATCCTCCGTATGTAATCCGTATGTCATCCGTACTGCGTGTTTTTATCGCAGGCTTGCAAAACCGACATGCGGATATACAAGGGATCCATGTGTAAAAAAAAAAAAAAAACCATATATACTGTCTATATATATATATATATCTATATATATAATTGTCTAAGGGTTTTTCCGTCTGTCTGTCTGTCTGTCTGTCTGTCTGTCTGTCTGTCTGTCTTGGAAATCCCGGCTCTCTGATTGGTCGAGGCCGCCAGGCCTCGACCAATCAGAGACGGGCACGGCATCGACGTAGAAATCCCGCGGCTCTGATTGGTCGAGGCCGCCAGGCCTCGACCAATCAGCGACGGGCACAGCGACGATGATGTCATAAACGACGTAGACATTCCGCGTCTCTGATTGGTCGAGGCCTGGCAATCAGCAACGGGCACAGCGACGATGATGTCATAAAGGACGTAGAAATCTCACGTTTCTGATTCAGCGACGGGCACAGTATCGACGTAGATGTCATAATGGTTGCCATGGCGACGAATATTCTAGAATACCCGATGCATTAGAATCGGGCCACAATCTAGTATATATATAATTGTCTAAGGGTTTTTCCGTCTGTCTGTCTGTCTGTCTGTCTGTCTGTCCTGGAAATCCCGGCTATCTGATTGGTCAGAGACCGGCACAGCATCGACAGCATCGACGTAGAAATCCCGCGTCATAAGATCATAAGAGGCGCCCTCTGCTGGTTGTCCTCATATGAACTCGAGCCAGGGAGCTTTCTAGGAAAGTTCCCACGATCTAGGAACAGCCATCAGAGGGCGCCTCACCGCAAATGCAGGTAAATATAGGTCAATGACCTACTTTACCTACATTCTCCGGGGTTTTGCAGACAGGAGTAGCGCTGCATTAGCAGAGCTCCTTGCTGCAAAATATTTTAACCCCTTCAGATGGATTTACATCGTTGGACGTGACAGATCCTCGGAAGGTATGTATATTGTTGGTTTATTATTTTTTTTTTATTTACAGATCGAGGGTCTTCAGTGAGTGGATTGAGAGTAGAATAAATTAATACAACAACCTTTGTGATTTTTTCATTAAATTAATTTTTAATAATGTGTGTGTGTTTTTTTTAACCCTTTACTACTATTGGATTAATAATGGATAGGTGTCATAATTGACGCCTCTCCATTATTAATTAGGCTTAATGTCACCTTACAATAGCAAGGTGGCATTAACCCTTCATTACCCCATATCCCACCGCTACACGGGAATGGGAAGAGAGTGGCCAAGTGCCAGAATAAGCGCATCTTCCAGATGTGCCTTTTCTGGGGTGGCTGGGGGCAGGTGTTTTTACCCAGGGGGGGCCAATAACCGTGGACCCTCTCCAGGCTATTAATATCTGCCCTCAGTCACTGGCTTTACTACTCTGGCGGAGAAAATTGCGCGGGAGCCCACGCCAATTTTTTCCGCCATTAAACCCCTTAATTTAGTAGATAGAACGGCCAAATTTTGCATATACACACTACTAACATTAGTAGTGTGGAATATGCAAAAAAATGGAGAGAAGACATGGTTTACTGTATGTAAACCATGTCTCAAATCATGTCGGGTTTAGGAAGGAGAGAGCAAAAGCCGGTAATTGAATTACCGGCTTTAAAGCTGTCTAGCGCTGGAAGAAATATTAATATATATACATATACTAGATTGTGGCCCGATTCTAACGCATCGGGTATTCTAGAATATGCATGTCCCCGTAGTATATGGACAATGATGATTCCATAATTCGCGACAGACTGTGCCCGTCGCTGATTGGTCGATGCAACCTTTATGACATCATCGTCGCCATGGCAACCATTATGACATCTACGTCGATACTGTGCCCGTCGCTGAATCAGAAACGTGGGATTTCTACGTCCTTTATGACATCATCGTCGCTGTGCCCATCGCTGATTGGTCAGAGACGCGGGATTTCCAGGACAGACAGACAGACAGACGGAAAAACCCTTAGACAATTATATATATAGCTGTGTCTCACTGACATATATATATATATATATATATATATATATATATATATATATATATACCTATTCTATGTGTACACATTTATTCTACCTATTCTACTGGAAGCTGTACTGTACACCGCAATGAATTACCGGCTTTTCTCGCTAACACCGCTGCGTATTTCTCGCAAGTCACACTGCTGGTCCGTGTGTGATCCATATTTTTCAGGCTTCCATAGACTTTCATTGGCGTATTTCTTGCGCAGTACGGTGACAAACGCAGCATGCTGCGATTTTCTACGGCCGTAGAAAGCCGTATAATACGGATCCGTAAAATACGGCAGATAGGAGCAGGGGCATAGAGAATAATTGTGCCGTATGTTTTGCGAGTTTTACGGACATAGTTTCTGCGCTCTTACGTCCGTAAAACTTGCAAGTGTGATGCCGGCCTAACTCTGTATATCACCCCTTTCTCATGTACAGCACCATGGAATTAATGGTACTATATAACTAAATAATAATAATAATCCCTGAAACACACGTCGAGGCGTCTGTGGTATTGCGGACTGGCGATTCACTGCCGAATGGGTAAACTTTACACTTTATCCATTTTCTTGTGGTTGTTTGAAAGGTTTTTTTATCAAATACATTTATGCAGTTGCCCATTTTCTACCTCCCTAGTAATATGGAGTTATTCATATTATTGCTATTTCTACCCACAGCCTAATTTCAATCCACTCTACCCAAGGGCGCCGCTTTCATGAGGCAAGTTGAGCCCTTTGCTTCTGGCGGCAGTCATCACTGAAAGCCAGGGGGCGGTAGAGCGGCAGTCAGAACACGTGGTGCCAACTCTCCATAATCCCTGACATCCCTGAGTTTCACTAGTGTGGTGCGCGTGCCCCTGCTAACAACTCACAACCTAGGTAATGTCATCCCTGAACAGAGTTTGTCCGGCCCGGAAGGTGAATGTAACGGTGCTGGCAGACACTCACAGAGCAGAAGAGTAAGTAAACATAATCTCCCTCCAGCATTATGCACTGCCTGCTGCGCGGCTCTGTCACTCACCGGGGGTCTGCAGGGCTGTGTTGTGTGTCTGCAGAGTCTGCCTTTGAAGTCCTGTTATCTGAGCACTATATGGCCACTTCCCTCTCTCCCCACCCCCACTCCACCAAACTGCCTCCCTCATGGACTCATCTTAGGTGATATTCCTCTCATTCGTCTGCAGTCCTTACATGGAGATACAGACCCTGCAGGTCCCACCACATGAGATGTATACACACCGCAGAGCTGAGATACATGACGGATACAGCGCAGAGCTGAGATACATGATGGATACAGCGCAGCGCTGAGATACAGGACAATACAGTACAGAGCGGAGATACACGACGTCTACACCGTACACAACACAGCACTGAGATACACGATGTATACACCGTACACAGCGCAGCGCTGAGTTACACGACAAATACAGTGCAGAGCTGAGATGCACGATGTATAAACTGAACATAGCACAGAGCTGAGATACACAATGGATACAGCACAGAGCTGAGATACACGATGTATACAGAGAGCTGCAATCCAGGGCACAGACACATCACTGTGAATTACAGCCTCTACGCTCACATCCAGGACCGAGGACTGCAGGGTGTTTGGCCTCTAGAAATGGAGCGCCGCCATGTTAGAAATGCAAGATTCTTGCTGACATTCTTCACCAATCTCCACCCGGCAGCTCAACCAATGGCTTTAGCCGACACAGGAGGTAGCGTCCTACCATCAGGAGACCAGAGCAATGTGAGGCTGGCTGAACACGCATTTCAGTACCCAAGCCAGGCCCCGTCTCTGTGCATGCATGGGCCATGATGGTGATGGGAGACAGATCCCCACTCACTTCAGTGGCAGCCAGCTCCCTTCCCTGTAATAGGCGATCGCGGAGAAAGGGCCACTGTCCGCAGTTGGCCAGCCCCCTTCACACACAGCATCTAGGTCACACCAGAAGAGAAAATGTCTTCTGTGAAGGGCACAAGGTGGGTGGCAGAGCCGCTGGGACCAGTCATCAAGAAAGAACGGTGCAGTTTGGACATTGGTGCAACATAGCGCCATTTTGCACAGAGAGCAGCAGTTTGGGTGGAGGCAGAACTTGGGCATTCCAGGATGTTTTCTCCTCCATTCACATCTAAAGCTGCTTGGAACATGGGCGGGGTGGGGCGAGGGGGAGGAGCTGCCCCCCGAGAAGCAGGGGCGTGCCGCGCACCTATCATGATGAGGCCTGGCCACCTGTTTTTCCTGCCACTGGCCCTTTAAATCTTCGAGCACAGTGGCTTTACAGGTGCGCGCATCAGTGAGTCAGTGGCCCGTGTGCCCTGCACAGAGGGGTTGAGAACACCTGATGTTGAACATCAGGACATTCTTTATGGGCAGAGAGAGAATGCTCTGCTCTCCCCGTCTCCCACCCCTGGCTGCAGTATACCGCTGAACATATCAGGATCAGGTCTCAGGCATCCAAAGGAGCTCCTAGTACCCGCACGCTCCTGAGGCAATTGCTACAGGTGCTGAAATGGGGCCTGGGGCTGATGTATATACAGGGGCTGGGAGCTGACTGTAGCTGGGCTGATGTATATACAGGGGCTGGGGGCTGGCTGGGCTGATGTATAAACAGGGACATGTTATTCTGTATGGAGAGCTACGTGGTGCCCATAATACTGCATGGAGCAATATATGGGGCTCATTATACTGTATGGAGCAATATATGGGGCTTGTTATTCTGTATGGAGCACTGTGCGGTGCCCACAATACTGTATGGAGGACTATGTGGTGCCCATTATACTGTATGGAGCAATATATGGGGCTCATTATACTGTATGGAGCAATATATGGGGCTCATTATTCTGCATGGAGCAATACATGAGGCTCGTTATTCTGTATGGAGCAATATATGGGGCTTATTATTCTGTATGGAGGACTATGTGGTGCCCAGAATACTGTATGGAGGACTATACTGTCTGATTTATGACCTATTGTAGAATATACAATAGTTATCACTCATGTAATGTATGGGGGGACTGTATATAAGATGGGAGCCTATAGGTGGGCTGTACTGTATATGTGTTTGGGGGTCGCCGTTTTGAAGTTCGCCTCAGGCAGCAGTGTCGCTAGGTTCACCCCTGACTCAACCACCTATCTTTACTTGATTATTTCCTCTATTTCTGATCCCTCCTACATGTATCATGTTTACCCCTGTTTCATGTCTTTTTTAATGTACCGTATATACTCGAGTATAAGCCGAGATTTTCAGCCCAAATTTTTGGGCTGAAAGTGCCCCTCTCAGCTTATACTCGAGTTATGGTCGGCAGCAGCGTCGGCAGGTGAGGGGGAGAGAGGACTGTCACATACTCACCTGCTTCCGGGGCTCCTGGCACTCCCCCTGCCTGTCCCATGGTCTTCGGGTGCCGCAGCTCTTCCCCTGTTCAGCGGTCACGTGATACCACTCATTAAAGTTATGAATATGGACTCCACTCCCATAGGGGTGGAGCCGCATATTCATTCCTGTAATGAGCGGTGCCAGTGACCGCTGACAGAGGAAGAGGCTGCAGCACCCGGAGACCATCTGTCCGGGATAAGGAGCCAGGGACACCGGGAGCAGGTGAGTATTACATATTTACCTGTCCACGTTCCACCCGCCGGGCGCCGCTCCATCTTCCCATCCTCTGCACTGACTGTTCAGGTCAGAAGGCGCGATGATGTACTAATCTGCGCGCCGCCCTCTGCCTGAACAGTCAGTGCGGAGAGACGCCGAGACGGAACGCTGAGGAGCAGTGGGCAGCAAGAGAGGTGAGTATGTCATTTTTTTTTTTATTGCAGCAGCAGCATTATATATTGCACAGCTTTATATGGAGCATCTATGGGGCCATAACGAACGGTGCAGAGCATTCTATATGGCACAGTTTTATATGGAGCATTTATGGGGCCATAATGAATGGTGCAGAGCATTCTATATGGCACAGTTTAATATGGAGCATCTATGGGGCCATAATGAATGGTGCAAAGCATTCTATATAGCACAGCTTTATATGGAGCATCTATGGGGCCATAATGAATGGTGCAGAGCATTCTATATGGCACAGTTTTATATGGAGCATCTATGGGGCCATAATGAACGGTGCAGAGCATTCTATATGGCACAGCTTTATATGGAGCATCTATGGGGCCATAATGAGTGGTGCAGAGCATTCTATATGGCACAGTTTAATATGGAGCATCTATGGGGCCATAATGAATGGTGCAAAGCATTCTATATGGCACAGCTGATATGAAGCATCTATGGGGCAATAATCAACGGTGCAGAGCATTCAATATGGCACAGTTTTATATGGAGCATCTATGGGGCCATAATGAATGGTGCAAAGCATTCTATATGGCACAGCTGATATGAAGCATCTATGGGGCAATAATCAATGGTGCAGAGCATTCTATATGGCACAGCTTTATGTGGAGCATCTATGGGGCCATAATGAACGGTGCAGAGCATTCTATATGGCACAGTTTTATATGGAGCATCTATGGGGCCATAATGAAATGTATGGAACATTCTATTTGGCACAGTTTTATATGGAGCATCTATGGGGCCATAATGAAATGTATGGAGCATTATACAGTGGGGCAAAAAAGTATTTAGTCAGTCAGCAATAGTGCAAGTTCCACCACTTAAAAAGATGAGAGGCATCTGTAATTTACATCATAGGTAGACCTCAACTATGGGATACAAACTGAGAAAAAAAAATCCAGAAAATCACATTGTCTGTTTTTTTAACATTTTATTTGCATATTATGGTGGAAAATAAGTATTTGGTCAGAAACAAAATTTCATCTCAATACTTTGTAATATATCCTTTGTTGGCAATGACAGAGGTCAAACGTTTTCTGTAAGTCTTCACAAGGTTGCCACACACTGTTGTTGGTATGTTGGCCCATTCCTCCATGCAGATCTCCTCTAGAGCAGTGATGTTTTTGGCTTTTCGCTTGGCAACACGGACTTTCAACTCCCTCCAAAGGTTTTCTATAGGGTTGAGATCTGGAGACTGGCTAGGCCACTCCAGGACCTTGAAATGCTTCTTACGAAGCCACTCCTTCGTTGCCCTGGCGGTGTGCTTTGGATCATTGTCATGTTGAAAGACCCAGCCACGTTTCATCTTCAATGCCCTTGCTGATGGAAGGAGGTTTGCACTCAAAATCTCACGATACATGGCCCCATTCATTCTTTCATGTACCTGGATCAGTCGTCCTGGCCCCTTTGCAGAGAAATAGCCCCAAAGCATGATGTTTCCACCACCATGCTTTACAGTAGGTATGGTGTTTGATGGATGCAACTCAGTATTCTTTTTCCTCCAAACACGACAAGTTGTGTTTCTACCAAACAGTTCCAGTTTGGTTTCATCAGACCATAGGACATTCTCCCAAAACTCCTCTGGATCATCCAAATGCTCTCTAGCAAACTTCAGACGGGCCCGGACATGTACTGGCTTAAGCAGTGGGACATGTCTGGCACTGCAGGATCTGAGTCCATGGTGGCGTAGTGTGTTACTTATGGTAGGCCTTGTTACATTGGTCCCAGCTCTCTGCAGTTCATTCACTAGGTCCCCCCGGACTGGGATTTTTGCTCACCGTTCTTGTGATCATTCTGACCCCACGGGGTGGGATTTTGCGTGGAGCCCCAGATCGAGGGAGATTATCAGTGGTCTTGTATGTCTTCCATTTTCTAATTATTGCTCCCACTGTTGATTTCTTCACTCCAAGCTGGTTGGCTATTGCAGATTCAGTCTTCCCAGCCTGGTGCAGGGCTACAATTTTGTTTCTGGTGTCCTTTGACAGCTCTTTGGTCTTCACCATAGTGGAGTTTGGAGTCAGACTGTTTGAGGGTGTGCACAGGTGTCTTTTTATACTGATAACAAGTTTAAACAGGTGCCATTACTACATGTAATGAGTGGAGGAAAGAGGAAACTCTTAAAGAAGAAGTTACAGGTCTGTGAGAGCCAGAAATCTTGATTGTTTGTTTCTGACCAAATACTTATTTTCCACCATAATATGCAAAAAAAATGATAAAAAAACAGACAATGTGATTTTCTGGATTTTTTTTTCTCAGTTTGTCTCCCATAGTTGAGGTCTACCTATGATGTAAATTACAGACACCTCTCATCTTTTTAATTGGTGGAACTTGCACTATTGCTGACTGACTAAATACTTTTTTGCCCCACTGTATGTGGCACAGCTTTATATGGAGCATCTTATGGGGCAATAATGAACGGTATGGAGCATCTATTTTTATTTTTGAAATTCACCGGTAGCTGCTGCATTTCCTACACTAGGCTTATACTCGAGTCAATAAGTTTTCCCAGTTTTTTTGTGGCAAAATTAGGGGGGTCGGCTTATACTCTGGTTGGCTTATAATCGAGTATATATGGTATATTACTTTTTGAATAAAAACAATGTATTTTATTTATTCCTACTTCTCTTTGAGTGGTGTCCTTTGGGTACTATGTTTCCTCCCTTAGGTTATTTATGCTCATTAAGCACCTGCTTACCCTTTTTTTATTATCATGGGGATACTGATTATTATGCTCTAAAAAGCCCCTCTATATGTAAGATATGTTTTTGGACATTATTATTGTCACCAGTATGAAGTAGTATGCAGTAGATTACAGTACAATTTTATCATGTTAATTCACTGCTTTATAATGTATATTGCCTTTTCCTATACTATCTCTATGCCTATTTACCGTGGAAAAAAAGCAGCTTTTCTGCAGCACTAATTGTATACTATCTCAAAATAATAGAGAGGCTCTGGTCGGACTTTATGTAAATTGTTTGTTCCAACAATTTCCGTTATTACAAAAGAGCAAAATGCAATGTTTGTGGCAATAAGTCAGTTCCTGACAAAGACATCTAGGGTCTCTGCCAGATGTCGGATTTTTACAATACATTCATATGACCTATTAACTCGGGTTCAATTAAGCTTGGAACAATAGAGATAAAATCAGCGAGGCACAGGTATTTGCAGCTTATTATTGTCTCCAATCTATGGTAGTCAATAACATGAATGAATTCAATTTTGGTTTTGCATTGTTATAGCGGGATTACAATCGTTCAGGCCCCATTGAACAAAACAGAGAATAGACACATGTCTTTATTTACAGCTGTCTGCATAGGAAGAATGCCGTCTATTGCCCCAGTTCTGCTATGATAATCAGCTTCACTACGAGCTAGGCAAATGCTAGCTTTAGAATAGCAGGCAAAATGGTGTTATGATAAGGCTGCTCTGCTGTGATAGTTTTCAGTAATACAATTGCAAAAGCTTGGACTTCTACCTCTTGTATCAAAAGTAATGCTGAAAATGAAGCTAAATACATGCATCTGCAGCGCACCATGGTCCTGGTCATTGCAGTAATATCATTCTCCTCTAGGGGGAGTGAAGTTACGTTTGGAGGCAATAAACGAGATCTCTTTACCAGGTACCACAAACATACAACACATTTCATACTCCAGTCCACCAGGGGGAGCTATGCTCCTATTTATTAGGGCACTCTTCACAATTAGGTAAAACTGGTGGCCTGGATAGGAAGTTAGGCAGTTGCTAGCTGAGCTTCACTCAGGCAGTTGGTCCCTGATAGGGGTGGGATCCTGTCAGAGTCCTAAACAGAAGGTCACGGAGCTGCGCCTGCCCCACGTGCGGCAGTTCCTAAGAAAGGACACGAACAGAGAACTGTATTGTAGAGAGTGAGAGAGAAGTCACAGCAAAAGGAGTGGAAACCAGAAGGAGTTCTGCCCTGCACAGGCTGCCTCCTTCTGAAGCGCAGGATCCCGGTAGCCGGAACACCGAGGGAGCGACAGTCCTTTATGCCTTGCTCCAGAGACTGGCAGGACAGCTAATTCCAAGTTACTGATCGGCCCTATACCCAGGAGTCAAGATGGCACCCACAAGAGGCCGGGGCATGATAGAGTCCCTGTAAAAAGCCTCACACCACCGGTCATACGAGTTTTTCCTATCCATCTGGGGGACAGAGAGGGATAACATTGATAACATCTACAACATCTGTGAGGACCTTATGAGAGGCTTAACAATAAGGTACTACAACACTAAGGTGCTAGAGGAAGGCTACTGATTTCCACCTGGATAAGAGGACTCTGGATTTGCCTCCAAACCGGCCAGACTCTGCCTGCCCTGTGATCTGGTGCTCTGCACTGTGGATGCTGAAGCCTTCAGTAAAAGGAAAAGAGACTGCAACCTTGTGTCCTCGTTCTTCACTGCGCCTCACACCATCCACCATTTTACACACTGGGAAGCCCTGGGGACACACTTCACCTGTGGGAAGGTACAGTATACAATCTAGCTGCCATAACATCACCCCAGCGGAACCCTAAGCAGGGTCGGTCACCCTGACCGAATACCACAGGTGGCGTCATGAACATTTCCCCTTTAATAACCTTTCCCCCTTTACACACGGACGTCCCGAGGGCCATGGACCGGGTCAGCCACCGTGACATCCCCCTTGAGAACCGAAGGACCTGGTACCGAGTACCCCACTGCCCATGGGGGCGCTCCACATCCAAGGTATATTATTTACATATTTATCTATTTATCTATCTAATGAAATAAAAACGGGAAACAGCACAGCAGACTACCAAAAAAGGTGATGTTTAATGCCCAAACGGCGTGGAGACATTTCGGATACAATCCTTTCCCAAGCTTGAGAAAGGATTGGATCCAAAACACCGCCACGCCATTTGGGCATTAAACATCATCTTTTTTTGGTAGTCTGCTGTGCTATTTCCCCTTTTTCTTTCATTATCTAAAGGACTAAAGGAGCCATTTGTGACTGTTGCCTGGGGATGCGTGCACTTTGTAAAGGTATTTTGTATGTTGCTGTTCCACATTTTTTCTCTATCTATTTGTTGGGAGGTTGACCGGACAACGGGTACCTGCATGCCAGGTCTGGAACTAAAAGGGCTGTATCTTCTGTTCCCGGGGGAAAGCTTTGAGTTGGTGGACATTCCTCTGCAGCCTGAGGGACGCTCTAGTGAGACGGAGTTTCCTGCTGTCTCAGCAGGTCAGGGAGAACCTGAAAAGGGTACGCAGTGTCGGAAGGATAAGAGGAAAAAGCGTGCGATGCAGGGCAGTCTGGTGCTGGCAAAGAGCAGGGCAGAGAGCAGCGCGCAGAACGGTGATTGGCACACCCTGTTTTCCCCATCAGAGGGTACCAATGTGGCGATGGGTCATTTACAAGGAGCCCCTGTCGCCTGAGGAGTACAGTCATGCAGAGCAGAGTTGTGCGTAGCCGAGCCAAGCCGTGCCAGCAGAGCAGAGCCAAGCTGGGTGCTGCAGCAGCCACAGAGAGAAGTGCTCCACCTAGGGAGCGCCAGCGACACACAGAACAGTGACCGCTGTTGCCCACCGTCAACAGCAGGGACCCAAGAGAGAGAAACAGGCAGTGTGTGCCCTGAGACCATCATAAAGCCACGATTGTGAGTATCGTGCACATGCCACCTGATAGAGACCGAGAGCATGACCGTTATTTACATCCCGACTGTGCTAGTGAATATCGACCCAGACACTTTGAAGTTGTGATTAACCTTGCCAGCATATGTTAACGGATCCACACTGGGCTTGAACAGGACTCTGGCCCCCACCGTTAGTTAGCCACCACAGAATATGGACTAGGGGCAGTGGAAAGGACCAGAGACCGACCACTGTCACCAGAAGATGGGGTATTGTTGTATGCTGAACCCCATTAGTAAGGACATCGCGCCCGCCATTGTCGGCTCTATAGAGTACGCAGCAGGAGCTGCAAGGTTTGGGCTTCCTGTAACCCTTGCTCCCCTATTGTCATTATTTGTACCGTCATACTTCAGTTTTGCGTAGATTGTTTCCCCTGTAAAAGAAAAACGGTTAACCCTTGCTCTGCCTCCCAGTCCGTTACAGCATCCCGCAACCTGCTTGCATATTATCTATCTATCTACAGCTAGGGCAAAAATTAAGAGACCACCATATCAAAACCCTGTCATGGGCAGTCCAATCTCCAGACCTGAACCCAATTGAAAACCTCTGGAATGTAATGAAGAGGATGATGGATAGTCACAAGCCATCAAACAAAGAAGAACTGCTTAATTATTTGTGCCAGAAGCAGTGTGAAAGACTGGTGGAAAGCATACCAAGAGGCATGAAAGCTGTTATTAAAAATCATGGTTATTCCGCAAAATATTGATTTCTGAACTCTTCCTGAATTAAAACATTAGCATTGTTGTTTCTAAATGATTATGAACTTGTTTTCTTTGCAATATTTGAGGTCTGAAAGCACTGTTTGTTTTTTACCATTTTTCTTTGTCAGAAAAAAATGGATGCCACAGTGGCAGTGCCTCCTTCAAAGGGGGTAATGTCATGCCTGGAAGCAAGAAGGGTTTCCTTTAGCAGGTAACACAAGCATGCAACACATTCCTGACTCCAGACCAGAAGGGGGAGCACTAACACTTGATTCCAGAAGAGCTTCCCTGATAAGTTCTGGTCTGGAGGCGGAGTTAGTCAGTAAGTTCGAGCTAGTGAAGGAAGAGGAAGCAAGTGAGGAGAAGCTGGTTAAAGGAGCTCTGACTGAGCTCACATACTGAGCACAACAGACCAGACACCAGAGTCCAGGGTTGTGTGGGAACTGCATGCACAGCAACTGAATCCGGAGAATAGGAGATTGCAGGTCTCCTGGCCACATCTGACGCCTGAAGGTACAGCAGCAAACTAGAGAGCCTGGAGTCACCATGAGGGAGTGACATCAGGAAAAAAGTTTGAGCTACCTGCCATGCGGGAAGTGTTCCACTTAAAGGAAAGACTGAGAGAGGAACTTAAAGAGAGCTTAAGGCAACAAGAACATAAAGAACAGTGCAGTAGGAGGCTTCCAACCCCACCAGGCTTGGGGGATTCTGAACTGCTTCCAGGCTGCCTGGATCTCCAATATCACCTATATCTGTGCTCCAGACTGCATCTACAATTAAAGGTAAAGAAAATACAGTCCCTCCAATCATTCCAGCACCCCAATGTCCAAAACCCTTCATAGACTGTTCCGGTAGCCCTGGGGCCCCGCTCCACCTATCAGGAGCAGAAGCATCCCAGCTGCATTACCATGGGCCCCAGTGATTCCTTTAAGCAGCATCGGCCATCTATATCCTTTGCCACAAGTGGGGTATAAGGAGGCAACCATTAAGATGGGGCAAGTAGAATTGAAAGCCCAAGGTCTGATAATTGTAGACATTGATCAACGAGAATGTAACCCAATGATGACTTTAGGTACTAATGTGATAGAAAGCAGTCTTGGCGAGGTTATTGTTTTGTTGCAACAGGTAGCCAAAACTGCTGGTTCCAATGAGCAGCAGGTCCTGCAAAAGGAGATCAAAGCACTGATGCAGAGACAACAGGTAGAGCCGTCTGGTGGAGAAGTCGGCAGTATCAGAGTGAGTGTTCCATTACCAATTGTAGTACCCCCAAGGAGTGAAATCCTAATTTGGTGTTGGGCAGCCATAGATCTCAGGGGTTAAGATTACCAGGCCCTGGTAGAACTAGTGTACTCTGATAGTAGGTCCACTATCCTGACATCAGGGGGGTTAGTCGATGTCCACAAGCAGTGAGTACCAATACGCATCCTGAATTGTGGGGAAAAAGAGGTCTATTTACCCCGATATGCCACCCTTGCTAAACTGTTCACTGTCAGTAACAATGCATTACATGCAGCAGAACCCTTGGTCCCGTCCGACCAGGCAGAGGACAATGGCTCTGCAGAACGGCTGGAGGATTCATGTCAGAAATTACACGTAGGCATTGACTCCACTCCTTTGCACCAAAAGCATGGGGCTTCTCGTGTAGTCCAGGAATATGAGCGGGTATTGAGAAAACACCCACTAGACTTTGGGCAGGTAAAAGGGGTTCAACACCATATCCCCACTGGAGATCATCTGCCCATTAAAGAAAGGTACCGGCCTATACCCCCAGCTCACTATCAATTTGCCAAGAATATGTTACGAGAGATGAAGGAGGCTGGGGTGATCAGAGACAGTTGTAGCCCCTGGGCAGCTCCATTAGTCCTCGTTAAAAAAAATGGTACCATGAGAATGTGTGTTGACTACAGGTGAATTAACAGCATTACACATAAGGATGCCTACCCATTGCCTAGAATTGAGGAGTCACTAGCTGCACTGAGATCCAGTATTTCTCCACCTTAGATTTCACCAGTGGGTTTTGGCAGGTTCCCGTGGGAGAGGCAGATAAAGAGATGACTGCCTTCACGACACCAATGAGCCTCTCTGAGTTCAACCACATGCCGTTTGGGCTTTGCAATGCACCAGGGACGTTAAAGAGGATGATGGACTGTTGCCTTGGGCACAAGAGCTTTGAAACCATTCTGTTGTACCTGGATGATGTCATCGTCTTCTCCAAAACCTATGAAGACAACTTGAAGCACCTGGCTGAGGTGTTCGAAGCCCTATCCAATTTTGGCCTGAACGTGAAGCCGTCCAAATGCCACCTGCTGAAGCCCAAGGTGCAGTACGTAGGTCACATGGTAAGTGACGAAGGTGTGGCACCAGACCCAGACAAAGTCACTGTTATAAGCGATTGACCAAAACCCAGCAACATTCATGAAGTACGGCAGTTCCACGGGTTGGTAGGCTACTACCGGAGATTCATTATGGGCTTCACCAAGATAGCCACACCTCTGCAAGACTTACTAGTAGGCCAATCCAAGAAGGCTAAGAACAATAGCCCTCCGTTCGAGTGGAACGACAGGCTAGAAGAATCCTTCACTCAGATGAAGCCGACTCTCACAGGAGATGAAGTCCTGGCCTATCCTGACTATGACCAACCATTTGTACTTTACACAGATGTCAGCAATGTGGGATTAGGAGCCATGCTGTCACAAGTGCGAAAAGGCAGAGAGAGAGAGAGTGATTGACTTTGCCAGCAGGAAGTTTCTCCCACTGAAAGGAACCCCGACAACTACAGTTCCTTTAAACTGGAGTTCACCATATTCTGGGCGGTAATGGAGCGCTTCCAGCACTACCTGGCTTCAGCAAACATTACTATCTATACGGACAATAATCCGTGAACCCACCTTGAAACTGCAAAGCTGGGTGCACTGGAACAGCGATGGATGGCCCAGCTGTCCCACTACGAATTTACCATAAAGTACTGAAAGGGACATACTGTAAGAATGATAATGCTGATGCGCTGTCCAGAAAGCCCAATTTACCAGACGAGGGAGAAGATCCGGAAGAAATCGAGATCCAGCCTTCCACCCCCCAGTTGTGGCCCAACACTCCCAGGGGGTGAGGAACAAGCACTGCATCATACAGGAGGCCACGTTAAACCCATTTCCCCACAATGAATGAGCAGAGATGTAGGATAGCGATCCAGCAGTCCACCTATTAAAGGAGCTACTGACACAAACTGACTCACACCCTGATCCAGATGCTCCACGGGAAGTGCAACAGTTGTGGAAGAAGAAGGGCAAACTGTTCATTTATGAGGGTAAGCTGTGTCAAAGGAACATCAACCTACGCACTCATGAACTGGTTTGACAGGTGTACCACCCCTCCAATGATCTTAGAGGTGTACCATGATGCGTCAATGGTCTTAGAGGTGTACCACGATGGAGCAGGACACTTTGGGTGGAAGAATTTGGAGGTCCTACTTCATGAAAGTAAATGCCTCCTTCAAAGGGGGTAATGTCATGCCTGGAAGCAAGAAGGGATTCCCTTAGCAGGTAGCACAAGCATGCAACACATTCCTGACTCCAGACTAGAAGGGGGATCTCTAACACATGATTTCAGGGGAGCTTCCCTGATAAGTTCTGGTCTGGAGGCAGGGTTAGTCAGTAATTCAGAGCTAGTGAAAGAAGAGGAAGCAAGTGAGGAGAAGCTGGGGATAAGAGCTGCAACTGAGCTCACCCTAGTACTTAGCACAACAGACCGGACACCCAAGTCCATGGTTGTGTGGGAACTGCATGCTCAGCAACTGAATCTGGAGAACAGGAGATTGCAGGTCTCCTGGCCACATCTGACACTGGAATGGACAGCAGCAAACTAGAGAGCCTGGAGTCACCACAAGGGAGTGACATCAGAAAAAGGCTCGAGCTGCCTGCCATATAGGCAGTGTTCCACTTAAAGGACAGACTGAGAGAGGGACTTGAAGAGAGCTTAAGGCAACAAGAACCTAAAGAACAGCGCAGTAGGGAGGCTTCTAACCCCTCCTGGCTAAGGGGATTCTGAACTGCTTCCAGGCTGCCCAGATCTCCAATACCACTTGTATCTGTGCTCTGTACTGCACCTACAATTAAAGATAAAGAAACTTCCGTCCCTGTGACCTCCAAGCTTTCCTGCACCCCAATGTCCACAACCCCTTATAGACTATTCCGGGAGCCCTGGGGCCCCACTCCACCTGTGGGGAGCAGAACCATCCCAGCTGCATCACCAGCAGCCCCAGCGTTCCCTTTAGGCAGAGTCGGCCATCTGTAGCCAAATTCCACAGGTGGCATCATGAACAATCCCCTACAAATATTCCCCACAAATTAATACGTATATGTAAACTGTGAGCCCTCGCAGGCAGGGTTCTCTCTCCTCTTGTATAAGTCGTGACTTGTATTGTCTAAGATTATTGTACTTATTATTATTATTAGAATATTATTGTTATTATTATGTGTACCCCTCCTCACATGTAAAGCGCCATGGAATAAATGGTGCTATAATAATAAATAATAATAATATGGAAACAAAGAGTAAAGCAACATGAATGAAGCAAACCAGTATATGTGTTGAACCTTAGATCCCAAAAACTACCCCCCTTTTACTCTGACAACAGTTTTACCCCTCCTTGGCATTCTCTCAAGAGACTTCATCAGATAGCTACCTGAAATGACTTTCAGTCTTAGGCCAGGGTCACACTAGCGTATGGCATCCGATGCGAGAGCATCAGATGCGATATGCTAAAAACGCTAGGCTCCTGCTCTGCTGCAAGTAGGAGCCGAGTGTCATGAATCTGTGCTCCAAGCCTCTTGCACAGAGAGGATCAGAGCACAGCTGTGGAGGAGGTGGAGAAATGAATTTCTCCATCTCCTCCATTGCTGGGGTCAGCGTATATTGCACATCACTCGGATATCATGTGCGTTGTCTCACTCGCACCCATAGGCTTATATGGGTGCGAGTGAGCCGAGACTTGGCTGCGATTTCACTCACACATTGTTAACGGCCGAGATAAAAAACACTGATGTGAGCTGCCCCATAGATGAGTACTAGCCCAAGTGCTATGCAACGTTTTATCGCATAGCACACGTCCGTATTCATCGTTAGTGTGACCCCGGCCTAAAAGGAGTTCTCAGAGGTTCAAAGGACTGACGAGCTACTTTGCCTTCACCCTCTGGTCCAACTCATCTCAAATCGTCTCAATTGGGTTAAAGTAGAGTGATTATATAAACAATTTCATCTAGCACACACTCCATTCATCTCCTTTTTGGTCACAAAGCCCTTACATGGCCTTGGGATAAGTTCTGGGTCACTGCTCCATTGCAACATAAATGATGGTCCTACTAAGGGCAAACTAGATGGGATCTCATGTAGTTGCAGAATTCTGTTATAGCCCTGCTGGTTGTGTGCCTTAAATTAGGAATAAATCACTAACAGTGTCACCAGCAAAGTACCCCCACTCCACCGGACGTCCCTCTCCATGCTTCAATCCGCTTACTTTTTCTGCATCTCATAAAGACACAGCATTTACTACCAAAAATCTAAATTTTTAACTCATCAGACCACAGTACAGATTTTCACTGATCTAATGTCCAATCTTAGTGTTTCTTGATTCTCTTTTGATCCTTAGTACTGGCATCTTTATGGAAAGTTGACCATAATGGCCTATGGCTTGTTGTCTCCTCTGGATAGTTGATGTTGAGAAGTGTCTTACACTTAAAGGGGTGGTCCGGAACTTTTTTTTTACCATGTGTCAAAAAACTAATAGGCTGGTGTTACATCCGTCAGAGGTCACAGGCTCAAAATGACTACCTAGGACAGTCTTGACGCAATCTACTCCATATGGCAGATTCCAGAGAAAACCCAATACTTTTTACTCCCTAAACAGGGATTTGGTTTTACAATTGGAGCCAGTGGATAGCTACCACAGATGATCTGCCATACAGTGGTAGGAAAGGTCGCCAAGCAGGGTCAAAGCCAAGAAGCTGTATTAATGACAGAACAGAAGTCAAGGAGTAGTCATAATTCAAACAGGAGTCAGAATGAGAAGGTCCGTGCAAGGACAAAATTGTAAAGAATATGAACAGTCAAAAAAGCAAGCAGAGGTCAGACGTCAGGACTGTGCATAGGAAGAAAGCAAGGCAAGTTACACTGAAGCAGGTCAGAATACAACTGCCAGTGGAGAGACGAATTTCAGGATCTTAAATAACTTGAAGCCCCACCCAAACCTCACAACAGTTAATTCTATGTCTCCCAGTGCAGATGGGACGTCAAGTCCCAGAACACTCAAAACTAGAACTGTCCCACCACCTCACTCACAACGAGAGTGTGGTGCCACCTGGTGGCAGAAGCAGAGTCGATAAGGGCAGTCGCAGATACAATAACCGCCTCTGCCAGCAAGTCAGCTGCTCCCTGTCAACAGAACAGCTCTACTTCTTCTGGGCTGTTGATGGAGCTTGACTACCGACATCATGCTGATTGACAATCCGCTCCCCCTGTAAGGCAGCAGGGAACTGACTGTCAACCACAATGATGTCGGCAGTCCTCCCTGTCAACATAGCAGAGTAGAAAAGATGCTGGTGCTCTGCTGATTTAATGTCAACAGAAGCAGCTGAATAGCCGGCAAAAATGGCAACAAGCACAGCAGGCAGGTAGTTAGCAACAACTTGCCTGTTAGTGCTTAGGATATTCCCTTTAAGTCTAAGCATCACTTATAAAGGCTGCTATCTGAGGAGCTGGTAATTTGCTGCTTCTGAGGCTTGTAATTCTGAAGAACATATGGTGGGCAGCACGGTGGCGCAGTGGATAGCATTGCAGCGCTGGAGTCCTGGGTTCAAACCACACTAAGGACAACATCTGCAAAGAGTTTGTATGTTCTCTCCATGTTTGCGTGGATTTCCTCCGGGTTCTCCAGTTTCCTTCCACATTCCAAAGACATACTGATAGGGAATTTAGATTGGGAGTCCCAACGGGGACAGCGATAATAATGTGTGCAAACTGTAAAGCGCTACGGAATATGTTAGCGCTATATAAAAATAAAGATTATTATTTACTAGATGGTGGCCCGATTCTAACGCATAGGGTATTCTAGAATATGCATGTCCACGTAGTATATTGCACAGCCCACGTAGTATATTGCCCAGCGACGTAGTATATTTCCCAGCCACGTAGTATATTGCACACCCCACGTAGTATATTGCCCAGCCACGTAGTATATTGCCCAGTGACTTTGTATATTGCCCAGTGACATAATATATTGGCCAGCCACGTAGTATATTGCCCAGTGATGTAGTATATTGCCCAGCCCACATAGTATATTGCCCAGCAACGTAGTATATTGCCCAGCCACGTAGTATATTGCACAGCCCACATAGTATATTGCCCAGCCATGTAGTATATTGCCCAGCCACGTAGTATATTGCCCAATGACTTTGTATATTGCCTAGTGACATAATATATTGGCCAGCCATGTAGTATATTGCCCAGTGATGTAGTATATTGCCCAACCACGTAGTATATTGCCCAGTTACGTAGTATATTGCCTAGTGACGTAGTATATTGCGCAGCCACATAGTATATTGCCCAGCCACGTAGTATATTGCCCAGTCACGTAGTATAATGCCCAGCCACGTAGCATATTGCCCAGTTACGTAGTATATTGCTTAGTGACGTAGTATATTGTGCAGCCACGTAGTATATTACCCAGCCACACAGTATATTGCACAGCGATGTAGTATATTGCCCAGCCACGTAGTATATTGCCCATCACCGTAGTATATTGCCAAGCCCCGTAGTATATTGCCCAGTCACGTAGTATATTTCCCAGTCACGTAGTATATTGCCCAGCCACGTAGTATATTTCCCAGCTACATAGTATATTGCCTAGTCATGTAGTATATTGCTCAGCCATGTAGTATATTGCCCAGTTACATAGTATATTGCCTAGTGACATAGTATATTGCGCAGCCATGTAGTATATTGCCCAGCCACATAGTATATAGCCCAGTTACGTAGTATATTGCCCAGTCACGTAGTATATTGCCCCGTGACTGTTGTGAATTCTGTGGTCAAGCTCCCTCCTGTAGTCACAAGTGGTACTTTGGCTGATTCTGTCTACGGAATATGTTAGCGCTATATAAAAATAAAGATTATTATTTACTAGATGGTGGCCCGATTCTAACGCATAGGGTATTCTAGAATATGCATGTCCACGTAGTATATTGCACAGCCCACGTAGTATATTGCCCAGCGACGTAGTATATTTCCCAGCCACGTAGTATATTGCACACCCCACGTAGTATATTGCCCAGCCACGTAGTATATTGCCCAGTGACTTTGTATATTGCCCAGTGACATAATATATTGGCCAGCCACGTAGTATATTGCCCAGTGATGTAGTATATTGCCCAGCCCACATAGTATATTGCCCAGCAACGTAGTATATTGCCCAGCCACGTAGTATATTGCACAGCCCACATAGTATATTGCCCAGCCATGTAGTATATTGCCCAGCCACGTAGTATATTGCCCAATGACTTTGTATATTGCCTAGTGACATAATATATTGGCCAGCCATGTAGTATATTGCCCAGTGATGTAGTATATTGCCCAACCACGTAGTATATTGCCCAGTTACGTAGTATATTGCCTAGTGACGTAGTATATTGCGCAGCCACATAGTATATTGCCCAGCCACGTAGTATATTGCCCAGTCACGTAGTATAATGCCCAGCCACGTAGCATATTGCCCAGTTACGTAGTATATTGCTTAGTGACGTAGTATATTGTGCAGCCACGTAGTATATTACCCAGCCACACAGTATATTGCACAGCGATGTAGTATATTGCCCAGCCACGTAGTATATTGCCCATCACCGTAGTATATTGCCAAGCCCCGTAGTATATTGCCCAGTCACGTAGTATATTTCCCAGTCACGTAGTATATTGCCCAGCCACGTAGTATATTTCCCAGCTACATAGTATATTGCCTAGTCATGTAGTATATTGCTCAGCCATGTAGTATATTGCCCAGTTACATAGTATATTGCCTAGTGACATAGTATATTGCGCAGCCATGTAGTATATTGCCCAGCCACATAGTATATAGCCCAGTTACGTAGTATATTGCACAGCCCACGTAGTATATTGCCCAGTGACGTAATATATTGGCCAGCCACGTAGTATATTGCCCAGCCACGTAGTATATTTCCCAGCTACATAGTATATTGCCTAGTCATGTAGTATATTGCTCAGCCATGTAGTATATTGCCCAGTTACATAGTATATTGCCTAGTGACATAGTATATTGCGCAGCCATGTAGTATATTGCCCAGCCACATAGTATATAGCCCAGTTACGTAGTATATTGCCCAGTCACGTAGTATATTGCCCCGTGACTGTTGTGAATTCTGTGGTCAAGCTCCCTCCTGTAGTCACAAGTGGTACTTTGGCTGATTCTGTCTATGGGCTTCCGTTGGTGGATGTGAGTGGTACTGCGGCTTCTGAGTTTCCTTCCTCAGGTGATGAGGTTAAGTCGTTAGGTGCTGCTCTATTGAACTCCACCTAGTGCTTTGATCCTGGCCTCCAGTCAATGTTCTAGTATTGGTCTTGCTTCCTCCTGGATCATTCCTGTGGCCTGTCTGCCCAGCATAGCTAAGTTCTGCTTGTGTTACTTTTGTTTGCTATATTTTCTGTCCAGCTTGCTTTATTGGTTTTTCTTGCTTGCTGGAAGCTCTGAGACGCAGAGGGAGCACCTCCGTACCGTTAGTCGGTGCGGAGGGTCTTTTTGCCCCTCTGCATGGTTGTTTGTAGGTTTTTGTGTTGACCACAAAGCTATCTTTCCTATCCTCTGTCTATTCAGTAAGTCGGGCCTCACTTTGCTAAATCTATTTCATCTCTGTGTTTGTAATTTTCATCTTAACTCACAGTCATTATATGTGGGGGGCTGCCTTTTCCTTTGGGGAATTTCTCTGAGGCAAGGTAGGCTTATTTTTCTATCTTCAGGGCTAGCTAGTTTCTCAGGCTGTGCCGAGTTGCATAGGGAGCGTTAGGCGCAATCCACGGCTACCTTTAGTGTGGTGTGATAGGATTAGGGATTGCGGTCAGCAGAGTTCCCACGTCTCAGAGCTCGTTCTATGTTTTTTGGTTATGGTCAGGTCACTTTGTGTGCTCTGAACTTCAAGGTCCATTGTGGTTCTGAATTACCTATTCATAACAGTACTGGAGGCCTAAAGTACTATGCTTCTCAATAGAGGGAAAAAAGAAGTTCTGAGACCATTTTTTTTTCTTTGCACTGTGTTTTGCCTTTTTTTTCCCCTAGACATATGGGTGGTTCAGGACACAGGTGTAGTGATGGACATTAAAGGTCTGTCTTCATGTGTGGATCATCTCACTGCAAGAGTACAAAATATTCAAGACTTTGTGGCTCAGAATTCTATGTTAGAACCAAGAATTCCTATTCCTGATTTGTTTTCTGGAGATAGAGCTAAATTTCTGAGTTTCAAAAATAATTGCAAACTGTTTCTGGCGTCGAAACCTCGCTCCTCTGGTGACCCAGTTCAACAAGTTAAGATCATTATTTCTTTATTACGTGGCGACCCTCAAGACTGGGCATTTTCCCTTGCGCCAGGAGATCCTGCATTATGTAATATTGATGCGCTTTTTCTGGCGCTCGGATTACTGTACGATGAACCTAATTCAGTGGATCAGGCAGAGAAAAATTTGCTGGTTCTGTGTCAGGGTCAGGATGAGATAGAGATTTATTGTCAGAAGTTTAGAAAGTGGTCCGTGCTCACTCAATGGAATGAATGTGCGCTGGCAGCTATTTTCAGAAAGGGTCTCTCTGAAGCCCTTAAGGATGTCATGGTGGGATTTCCTATGCCTGCTCGTCTGAATGAGTCTATGTCTTTGGCCATTCAGATCGGTCGACGCTTGCGTGAGCGTAAATCTGTGCACCATTTGGCGGTATTATCTGAGCATAAACCTGAGCCTATGCAGTGCGATAGGACTTTGACCAGAGCTGAAAGGCAAGAACACAGACGTCAGAATGGGCTGTGTTTCTACTGTGGTGATTCCACTCATGCTATCTCCGATTGTCCTAAGCGCACTAAGCGGTTCGCTAAGTCTACCACCATTGGTACGGTACAGTCGAAATTTCTTTTGTCCGTTACTTTGATCTGCTCTTTGTCTTCCTCTTCTGTCATGGCATTTGTGGATTCAGGCGCTGCCCTGAATTTGATGGACTTGGAGTTTGCTAGGTGCTGTGGGTTTGTCTTGGAGCCCTTGCAGTGTCTTATTCCATTAAGAGGAATTGATGCTACGTCTTTGGCCAAGAATAAGCCTCAGTATTGGACCCAGCTGACCATGTGCATGGCTCCTGCGCACCAGGAGGATATTCGCTTTCTGGTGTTGCATAATCTGCATGATGTGGTCGTGTTGGGGTTGCCATGGCTACAAGTCCATAACCCAGTATTAGATTGGAAATCAATGTCTGTGTCCAGCTGGGGTTGTCAGGGGGTACATGGTGATGTTCCATTTCTGTCTATCTCATCATCCACCCCTTCTGAGGTCCCAGAGTTCTTGTCTGATTAGCGGGATGTATTCGATGAGCCCAAGTCCAATGCCCTACCTCCGCATAGGGATTGTGATTGTGCTATCGAGTTGATTCCGGGTAGTAAGTGTCCTAAGGGTCGACTGTTTAATTTATCTGTACCTGAGCACGCCGCTATGCGGAGTTACGTAAAAAAATCCTTGGAGAAGGGTCATATTCGCCCGTCTTCATCGCCATTGGGAGCAGGGTTCTTTTTTGTGGCCAAGAAGGATGGTTCGCTGAGACCTTGTATTGATTACCGCCTTCTAAATAAAATCACGGTCAAATTTCAGCACCCCTTGCCGCTGCTATCTGATTTGTTTGCTCGGATTAATGGGGCTAGTTGGTTCACCAAGATAGATCTTCGTGGTGCATATAATCTTGTGCGTATTAAATGGGGCGATGAATGGAAAACTGCATTTAATATGCCCGAGGGCCATTTTGAGTACCTAGTTATGCCATTCGGACTTGCCAATGCTCCATCAGTGTTTCAGTCCTTTATGCATGACATCTTCCGAGAGTACCTGGATAAATTCCTGATTGTATACTTGGATGATATTTTGGTCTTTTCGGATGATTGGGAGTCTCATGTGAAGCAGGTCAGAATGGTGTTCCAGGTCCTGCGTGCTAATTCTTTGTTTGTGAAGGGATCAAAGTGTCTCTTTGGTGTTCAGAAGGTTTCATTTTTGGGGTTCATTTTTTCCCCTTCTACTATCGAGATGGACCCCGTTAAGGTCCAGGCCATTTATGATTGGACTCAGCCGACATCTCTGAAGAGTCTGCAAAAGTTCCTTGGCTTTGCTAATTTTTATCGTCGCTTCATCTGTAATTTTTCTAGTATTGCTAAACCATTGACCGATTTGACCAAGAAGGGTGCTGATGTGGTCAATTGGTCTTCTGCTGCTGTGGAAGCTTTTCAAGAGTTAAAGCGTCGTTTTTCTTCTGCCCCAGTGTTGTGTCAACCAGATGTTTCGCTTCCGTTCCAGGTCGAGGTTGATGCTTCTGAAATTGGAGCGGGGGCTGTTTTGTCGCAAAGAGGTTCTGATTGCTCGGTGATGAAGCCATGCGCCTTCTTTTCCAGGAAGTTTTCGCCTGCTGAACGAAATTATGATGTTGGCAATCGAGAGTTGCTGGCCATGAAGTGGGCATTCGAGGAGTGGCGTCATTGGCTTGAAGGAGCTAAGCATCGCGTGGTGGTCTTGACTGATCACAAGAACTTGACTTATCTCGAGTCTGCCAAACGGTTGAATCCTAGACAGGCTCATTGGTCGCTGTTTTTCTCCCATTTTGACTTTGTGGTTTCGTACCTTCCAGGCTCTAAAAATGTGAAGGCGGATGCCCTGTCTAGGAGTTTTGTGCCCGACTCTCCGGGTTTGCCTGAGCCGGCGGGTATTCTCAAAGAGGGAGTAATTGTGTCTGCCATCTCCCCTGATTTGCGGCGGGTGCTGCAAAAATTTCAGGCTAATAAACCTGATCGTTGCCCAGCAGAGAAACTGTTTGTCCCTGATAGATGGACGAATAAAGTTATCTCTGAGGTTCATTGTTCGGTGTTGGCTGGTCATCCTGGAATCTTTGGTACCAGAGAGTTAGTGGCTAGATCCTTTTGGTGGCCGTATCTGTCACGGGATGTGCATTCTTTTGTGCAGTCCTGTGGGATTTGTGCTCGGGCTAAGCCCTGCTGTTCTCGTGCCAGTGGGTTGCTTTTGCCCTTGCCGGTCCCGAAGAGGCCTTGGACACATATCTCTATGGATTTTATTTCGGATCTCCCCGTCTCTCAAAAAATGACGGTCATTTGGGTAGTTTGTGATCGCTTCTCTAAGATGATCCATTTGGTACCCTTGTCTAAATTGCCTTCCTCCTCTGATTTGGTGCCATTGTTCTTCCAGCGTGTGGTTCGTTTACATGGCATTCCAGAGAACATCGTTTCTGACAGAGGTTCCCAGTTTGTTTCGAGGTTTTGGCGAGCCTTTTGTGCCAGGATGGGCATTGATTTGTCTTTTTCCTCGGCTTTCCATCCTCAGACAAATGGCCAGACTGAACGAACCAATCAGACCTTGGAAACATATCTGAGATGTTTTGTTTCTGCTGATCAGGATGATTGGGTGTCCTTTTTGCCTTTGCATGAGTTCGCCCTTAATAATCGGGCCAGCTCGGCTACCTTGGTTTCGCCGTTTTTCTGCAATTCTGGGTTCCATCCTCGTTTCTCTTCAGGGCAGGTTGAGTCTTCGGACTGTCCTGGTGTGGATACTGTGGTGGACAGGTTGCAGCGGATTTGGACTTATGTAGTGGACAATTTGACCTTGTCCCAGGAGAAGGCTCAACTTTTCGCTAATCGCAGACGCTGTGTGGGTCCCCGACTTCGTGTTGGGGATTTGGTTTGGTTGTCATCTCGTTATATTCCTATGAAGGTTTCCTCTCCTAAGTTTAAGCCTCGTTTCATTGGTCCGTATAGGATTTCTGAGGTTCTTAATCCTGTGTCTTTTCGTTTGACCCTTCCAGATTCTTTTTCCATCCATAACGTATTCCATAGGTCATTGTTGCAGAGATACGTGGCACCTATGGTTCCATCTGTTAATCCTCCTGCCCCGGTTTTGGTGGAGGGGGAGTTGGAGTATACAGTGGAGAAGATTTTGGATTCTCGTGTTTCGAGACGGAAACTCCAGTATCTGGTTAAGTGGAAGGGTTATGGTCAGGAAGATAATTCCTGGGTCTTTGCCTCTGATGTCCATGCTGCCGATCTTGTTCGTGCCTTTCATATGGCTCATCCTGGTCGGCCTGGGGGCTCTGGTGAGGGTTTGGTGACCCCTCCTCAAGGGGGGGGTACTGTTGTGAATTCTGTGGTCAAGCTCCTTCCGGTGGTCACAAGTGGTACTTCGGCTGATTCTGTCTATGGGCTTCCGTTGGTGGATGTGAGTGGTACTGCAGCTTCTGAGTTTCCTTCCTCAGGTGATGAGGTTAAGTCGTTAGGTGCTGCTCTATTTAACTCCACCTAGTGCTTTGATCCTGGCCTCCAGTCAATGTTCTAGTATTGGTCTTGCTTCCTCCTGGATCGTTCCTGTGGCCTGTCTGCCCAGCATAGCTAAGTTCTGCTTGTGTTACTTTTGTTTGCTATATTTTCTGTCCAGCTTGCTTTATTGGTTTTTCTTGCTTGCTGGAAGCTCTGAGACGCAGAGGGAGCACCTCTGTACCGTTAGTCGGTGCGGAGGGTCTTTTTGCCCCTCTGCGTGGTTGTTTGTAGGTTTTTGTGTTGACCACAAAGCTATCTTTCCTATCCTCGGTCTATTCAGTAAGTCGGGCCTCACTTTGCTAAATCTATTTCATCTCTGTGTTTGTATTTTCATCTTAACTCACAGTCATTATATGTGGGGGGCTGCCTTTTCCTTTGGGGAATTTCTCTGAGGCAAGGTAGGCTTATTTTTCTATCTTCAGGGCTAGCTAGTTTCTCAGGCTGTGCCGAGTTGCATAGGGAGCGTTAGGCGCAATCCACGGCTACCTCTAGTGTGGTGTGATAGGATTAGGGATTGCGGTCAGCAGAGTTCCCACGTCTCAGAGCTCGTTCTATGTTTTTTGTTTATTGTCAGGTCACTTTGTGTGCTCTGAACTTCAAGGTCCATTGTGGTTCTGAATTACCTATTCATAACACGTGACGTAGTATACAGCACAGAGCCACGTAGTATATTGCCAAGTGACATAGTATATTGCCCAGCCACGTAATATATTGCACAGCGAAGTATTATACAGCACAAAGCCACGTAGTATATTGGCCAGTCACGTAGTATTTTGCCCAGCTACGTAGTATATTGCCCAGCCAGGTTTGTCACAGGTGAAAAAATAAAAAATAAACATATACTCACCTTTCCGAGGGAGCCCTTGTAGTCCATGGCAGGTTTAGGTCCCAGGGTTGGTATTAGCGCAGGACCTGTGATGACGTCGCGGTCACATGACCGTGATGTCATGGCAGGTCTTTGTAGCGCAGGCGCGCAGGGCCTGTGATGACGTCGCGGTCACATGACCATGACATCATGACGGGTCCTTCTGCCACTGGAACCTGCAACGGAAGATGGCAGCCGGCGCTAGCTGCTACGGAGGGTGAGTATAGCAGGTTTTTTTTTATTATTATTATTTTTAACATTACATTTTTTACTATTGATGCCGCATAGGCAGCGTCAATAGTAAAAAGTTGGGGATGCACAGGGGCGGTAACGGAGTGTTTTACCCGCGGCATAACGCGGTCCGTTACCGCCGGCATTAACCCTGTGTGAGCGGTGACCGGAGGGGAGTATGCGGGCAACAGGCACTGACTGCGGGGAGTAAGGAGCTGCCATTTTCTTCCGGACTGTGCCAGTCGCTGATTGGTCACGGCAGCCATGACAGGCAGCTGGCGAGACCAATCAGCGAATGAATAACCGTGACAGAAGGACAGACAGACAGACGGAAGTGACCCTTAGACAATTATATAGTAGATTATTATATTCTGCAGCAGAGATAATTCTTGCTCTTCCTTTCCTGGGGCTGTGATGCTGAGGGCTAGTTTCATCATAGAGATTGAATGGTTTTCAATACTGCACATAAGGATACCTTCAAAGTTCTAGCAATTTTCCTGCAGACTTTCATATTTAAAGCATCACTCCAGTATTCCTTTTTATTTCAGCACTGGAGTGGTGCTACTAATATAAATACCCTGCTCATAGCCTTCTACTTAGCAGACACTGTCTTCAGCTCTCCCTAGTGCCGCTCTGGTCCCGCACCACCATCTTGTGACCAGAAGTCACAAGTACCGATCACAATCTCTCAATGTAAGTCTATGAGAGTCTGTTTTAGAGTTGTGACTTCCGGATTGCCCAGCACACACAAAAGCGATCCGACATGTCACAAACAGGATACTGTACGATCAGAGCAGCGCTGAGTAAAGATGAAGATGGCGGATGGTGAGTATAAAACTAGGGGCAGGGAACTTAGATTACTGACACCACTCCAGCGCTACAATACAAAAATGCTCTTGTAGTGCTTTAAAGTAATAATAATATAATAATAATTTTTATTTATTTAGCGCCAACATATTCCGCAGCGCTTTACAAATTATAGAGGGGACTTGTACAGATAATAGACATTACAGCATAACAGAAATACAGGTCAAAACAGATACCAGGAGGAATGAGGGCCCTGCTCGCAAGCTTACAAACTATGAGGAAAAGGGGGAGACAAGAGAGGTGGATGATAACAATCTAATATATAATTGCCTAGAATACTACTTCCTGCAATTTGTGCCAACTTCCGTGGCTTTGTCCGGAGCTCATGTCCGGAGCTAATGTCCGGAGCTAATGTCCGGAGCTAATGTCCGGAGATAAGTGACGTCAACAGTGTCCAGTGTCTGATTGGTTGCCACCTGCTGCGAGCGACCAATCAGAAACGTGCTGTACTGTGACACACTCCGCCCGCCATTTTGGTGTGATTTTTGAATTTTTACCTCACAGCAAGTTTCTACTGCGTGGAGGCGGGCCCAGTAACGTTGCTCTTCAAGCTCCTGCCGAATTTCGTCAAAAAAATGATAATACCATTTACCAAAACTATATATATTTAGTTGTGAAGTGGTTCAGTGACATTTTCACACCAATTTTGAACTTTTGTTTGGTGTTTTCTCCATATACTGCCTATTATTCACTGACTGTTATACTGAGAGACTGCCGTTTATTAACCTCTTCTTTGCCACATCTAATATATAATTGCCTAGAATACTACTTCCTGCAATTTGTGCCAACTTCCGTGGCTTTGTCCGGAGCTAATGTCCGGAGCTAATGTCTGGAGCTAATGTCCGGAGCTAATGTCCGGAGATTAATTGCCTAGAATACTACTTCCTGCAATTTGTGCCAACTTCCGTGGCTTTGTCCGGAGCTAATGTCCGGAGCTAATGTCCGGAGCTAATGTGCGGAGATAATGTCCGGAGCTAATGTCCGGAGCTAACGTCCGGAGCTAATGTCCGGAGCTAATGTCCGGAGATAAGTGACGTCAACAGTGTCCAGTGTCTGATTGGTTGCCGCCTGCTGTGAGCGACCAATCAGAAACGTGCCGTACTGTGACACACTCCGCCTGCCATTTTGGTGTGATTTTTGAATTTTTACTTAAATAACAAGAATTGTCAAGAGCTGGTGAGTGCAGCCATTTTTTGTTCTTTCTTACTATCATTTATTAATTGTATTATTCTTACATTTGAATAAATAAAGTATATATGGATTCTAGACTCCCGATTCTTTAGAATCGGGCTGCCATCTAGTATATTATAATTTCTCAGTATTTACTCATTATTTTCTTACCATAATCTGGTTTAGTGCAGTTGTGGACTAGGACTCAGCAATGTATGAAACTATGTACCAACACTGCCACGGCAAAACAAATCTCATGGCCACAATCACTTTCTGAAGGCAGGTGAGTCCACAAATGATCTGTTCACATGGCAAACCTGTTCATTGAACGCCATTCTAGGTGACTACTGATGAAGAAAAATGCCAAAGGAGGGGGGACAGCTGTTGTCAGAGAAAAAGTTTTGTACTTTTAGGAATCTAAGGTTCAACAATCAACACATGTACAGGTTTGTCTCACTCCTACGTTACTTTACTCCATGCTTCCTCGTGTTCTTTAGTGGTTCTGCCGCCTTCAGTCTGTGCGCATTCCAATAACAAATCATTGCATGAACATGTGTACCCTAACATCTAGCTACTGTGTGTGTGTGTATATATATATATATATATACCCGTGGAAGCTCCAGGTGGGCGCGAAACGGCCATCGTCAGGCTTGCCGCACTCTATACATCTGCACCCCCGGCCGTGAAGAGTTTTATGTAAGATAATAAAGTTACCACTCGTTAAGGATCGGTGAGTGCTGCCTTTTCTGTTTTGTTCTATTGGATGGACTGTGTTTTGGCTGAAGCACCCAAGATCCAGCGGTCACACTCCCATCGCAGGTGAGCAGGAGTGATTTTTTCCTCTGAGCGGTGGTGCGGTCAGCTGTGTTTTCTCATAGATTGACATATATATTTATATACAGTAATGTGCATATTGGAGTGAGGCACCACATTTAATAATGTATATGGAAATGCATAGATAGAAATTATCCATAGCAAATATATTATTTAAAATGCTTTCCTTTATTGGCAGACACATCTTCATAACCTATAAGATTCCCTGTGGACTTGTCAGTAAAGTATAAACTGCCATATATTTTGCCTATGGGCTAATGGATGGACATGGCAGGATAAGGCATTCTCCATTGGGAACCTCTATTGCAGACTAGAACATTTTCAGTCATAACTTATCTTATACAATTGTTTATTCAGTTGCCTATTAAAGGGAACCTGTCAGAAGATTCTTGTTATAGAATCTGAGAGCAGCATAATATAGGGACAGAAACCCTGATTCCAGCACTGTATAACTTACTTGACTGCTTGATGTAGCGTTAATGGAATTCCTCTATTCTCTGCTGTAGATGCAGCAGTGGTCAGACTGCTGAGCTGTGTATAACCCTGTCCACGCCACCATTGTACAGTGTACACTGCAAGCCGTCACTGTCAGCAAGCCGCCAACCAACGGTGGAGGCTGGGTTATACAGATTAGCTGGTACGGCTTGCTCACAATATGTAGTCCGGCAATGATAATCTCCTGTTCATAAAACACTGAAACATTGAAACTACAACAAGCTGCTGAGCACTGGAATCAGGCTCTCTGCCCCTACATTATTCTGCTCACAGATGAAATCGCAAAAAAACCTGTTGACATATTTTCTTTAAGTTATTTAACATTTTGAAGGGATAGTATTAATGTAAATAGAAAAGTCCTGTTTTCCAGTAATCCATTACCACCATAGGTCAGACGAGTTACCATTCATTTGTATTGTTAATTAACAATATATTTGAACAATATGTTTCTTTTACACACATTTTGCCAAGACTAGTAAATCAGCTGTCCCTTAGTGCTAAGATCTACTCATCTTTTTAAAATTGGCGAAGACACTGGAATAAGGCCAGGTGACTTGCACAAAGGTTTATGAAGTTTAATAGCACAATGACATTTAATGGCATAGGATCCGTTATAAATGTCCTGCATTGCTTGTAGGTACAGGTCAGTACTAGTGATGAGTGAGTGTGCTCGTTACTCGAGATTTCTGAGCATGCTCAGGTGTTCTCCGAGTATTTTGGGCTTGCTCGTATATTATGTTTGAGTTCCCGCAGGTACATGATTTGCGGCTGCTAGACAGCCTGAACACATGCAGGGATTGCCTGTTTGTTACGGAGTCCCCACATGTATTCAGGCTGTCTAGCAGCTGCAAATCATGAGCAACATGTTCTCTATGTGCTGTTTGTCTGTGTCGGTCTTACTCTCTACTGTTCTGCTTTTTACCCAGATTTCACCATATTTTCTGCCTTTTGATTGCTTTTCTGTCCAAAACTCTGATGTTTTGCATGAACTCTGCCAGAACTTTTTTTTTTATCAATTCTGATAGCACGCTTTGGAAAAGTTATCTTCAAGTTATCATCAGTTTCTATAGGACACTATTCCTAAGGGCTCATTTCCACTTGCGAGACATACGTCCGTGTCTCGCAGGTTAAAACCAAGCTCTGGCGCCGGCACTTGGGAGCGGAGCGTGCAGCTCCATGTGTTGCTATACGGCCACACGCTCGGCTCTGGAGTGCCGGCGCCAGAGGAGGGTTTTAACCTGTGAGACACAGACGTATGTCTCGCAAGTGGAAATGAGCCCTTAGAAGGAGACTCCACAAAGTCTGACCCCCTCTTTATGGCATTTTAAGGTAATTGCTGCAAAATTCCTTCAATTCCTTCCTTTGGCTAGGGGCTAATTTATACTAGTCAGCACATGGCTGTAAATGTCATTTGATCGCCTATTTAAACAGGCCAACAACACTATCGATGCCCACAGAGCAATCACTAACAGCTCATTCTATACCATGGCCTGTCCTGTTATTGTTCTCAGCAGCACATCAGCCGTTTACACTGAACTATGTGCTGCTTAAAACAATCATTTTTATGCAAGCTTAAAAATTATTTCACCCAACGAAGGATCATTTTACTTGTTTGCTGATTGGTGGTTGTTTCAAAGCTTATTTATACAGGCAGACTTCTCTTCAGTTGTGCACTGATGATCTGCAGTAGGTCCTATTTACACAGGACGGTGTTCTACCCAGAAGGATGATATTTGTGCAGCAGGAAAGATCATTTCACACTATGTAGAGCATTTTTCTCATTCATTGGGTGATTGACAGCCTGCTTACACTGCAAGATCATCAGGAAACAAGCGTTCTTAGCATGGTTCATTCACATTAAACTTAACACAGTAGGTCTAGAAGACTCCTGTCTAGAGTGCTGACCATAACAATATAAAAGACTCATCTTCGTGTTTCAGGAGAAATGCCACCAACTAGATGAATTACACCTCCTGACTTTGTAAATAACCATATCTTCAGTTTCTCCCTAGCTTTAGAGTCAGCATAGATTTTCATTATATTTTATTATGTTTGCAGCCTGTACTTATCTCTAGGTAGTATAAGTACCAGTTCTCACTCTTCAGATGTTCTCAGGGTGCAGCGCTCTGGGGCCTCATGTATATTCAGAATGTCCAACACATCTAATGCTTTGATAATCCTGGAGGACAACTTTAGTGAAATATTTCCAAACTCTAGTATTTGCTATGAAAAAGTAATTGTGGTTTATTGTATGTATAGTGCTTGTATTAAAAACATAAAAACACATGTCACATTTTGCGTAAGGCAAACAATTGTAATTATACTTATAGTATGATTTTCTCTCTCTGATATATGATCTTTCCCTTGGCGATGTGTGGTGCTTCCTAAATAAACATATTGACTATTGTATATTCTACTGACTGTACATCCATTACTGCATCTTCTCTCTGCTCCTAACATTTGCTAGTTGTATACATTTCAGCTAAAACATCATCAAAGAATTAGGGTTGTCCGGAATGTTTCCAATGATGGCCTAACCTTAGGATACAACTTCACTTTCTGATTTTAGGCATTTACAATACCTAACAGATGCACACCATTGTTGCATTGCCATGCTTTAGCCGAACATCTACTTCAGCAATTTTCTTGTACGTTTTTGTTTTTATAATGCCGATGTATGATGAGGGCCCAAGGTCATTAAGCTGCTGCACTTGTGTTGTCCTGAAAAGTGCTGTATTATACACAACAATGATCATAGTAAAGGTCTATAACTCTCCTTCAGTGTCCTACATGTACAGTATGTACAACTGGGTAAGGCTTCTTTCACACTAGCGTCGGGCTAGTGATGTTCAGATCAGGGGACTGTGAGGGCCATTATAACACCTTCAGCTTTCGTCTTTTTAGGTTGCCTATTGTGGATTTTGACATGTATTTAGGAGCATTATCCATTTGTAGAAGCCATCACCTTTTCAACTGCAGCTTTTTTACAGATGGTGCTATGTTTACATCAATAAAATTATCATTGAATGTTCCCTGTGCCATTGGCTGCAACACAATTTTCCTCAAGTTCTGTGCACTTTTTCCTCCACATATACCTTTGATCATTGTGACCAAAGAGTTCTAATTTAACCTCATCGGTCCAAGGGACTTGTTTCCAAAATACATCAGGCTTGTTTAGATGTTCTTTGACAAACTTCTGGATTTTATGATGAGGACGCAGGAGAGGATATCTTTTAATTACTTTTCCATGAAGGCCATATTTGTGCAATTGTCTCTGAACAGTAGAGCAAAGTACCAGAACTCCAGAGTCTGCTAAATCTTTCTGAAGATCTTTTGCAGTAAAGTGGGGGTTTTGATTTGCCTCTCTACCAATCCTATGACTATCTCTCATTGAAATTTTGCTTCGTCTTCCAGACCTTATCATGACCTCTACTGTTCCTGTTAACTGCCATTTCTTAATTACATTTCAAACTGAGGAAAAGGCAACTTGAAAATGCTATTTTATTTTCTTATAGTCTTCTCTAGCTTTGAGGGCCGCCACCATTTTTATTTGCAGAGTGCTAGGCAGCTGCCAGCTGCTTAGAAGAACACGTGGCTGCTGTTTTTTGGTACAAGGTTAGAGGAGGCTTGGTTTTTGCAAACCTGGGAAATTTGTATCATCTGACATTTCCTAACAATGATAATGAACAAGCCATAACCCTAACAGGCTAATTAAGGTCTGAAACCTTGGTCAAAGTTATCTGAGCACACAAATCTCCAAGGTTGTCAAAATGTTTGCATCAGCCCATTTTACTTTTGTAAAAAAATTTTTTTCCTTTTGTAAAAAATGACTTGTTTGCCTAAATTATAAAAGAAATGGGTCATCTTTAACTTTAGGGCTTTTAGAGATCACTTCATCTTCAACTTGCGTAATTGTTCACAATAATAGTAATTTTGACCAGAGGTGCCCAAACTTTTACATTCCACTGCATATTGTCATCATATTCCACAACACATTGCAGATTTTTGTTCTAGACAGGTAGTTCTATAGAGTACTGTGCAGAAGTTTTGAACAGGTATGGAAAAATGTTGCAAAGTATGAATGCTATTTTTAAAATAGAAGTATCATTAGTTTAATTTTATCAATCAACAAAGTGCAAAGTGAATGAACAAAAAATAAATCTAAATACATTCAATATTTGCACCCTTTGCCTGCAAAACAACAACAATTCTTCTAAGTACATTTGTCCTCTTTCTTTGAAGGAACTTGCCAGGGTTATTGTTCCAAACATGTTGGAGAAATAACCATTAGCGATGGGCGGACACCTGGATATTCGGGTTCGGTGTGTTCGACCAAACAGTTACAAAAAGTTTGGGTTCTGGTATCAGAACAGTACCCGGATCCAAACCCGGACCCTACCACTTGAAATGGGGGGCCTAAACATCCAGTGATTGCCACAATATCATGTGCATGACAGCGTGGCAAAGACAGCTTCTGATCAGCCGTAAAATCATCACCACCGGTCAGACAGCCGCGGTTCCCACACTTTCAAATGACAGCGTGAGTCCGCAGCTATGAGCGGAGGTATAAAATTTACCTCCGGTCATTGGTGTTGGCTGATGGGACTACTGATCCCATCAGCCGACGCCTACTGTCGCTAATAACAGTGAGAGCAGGAGCGGCTGCTGGGAGTATTCATCAGCCGGTGCCTGCGCTGCAAATAAAAATTTTTAAAAAAGGCGTGGGTTCCCCTATATTTTTGGTAACCAACCAGGCAAAACTCACAGCTGGGGGCTGCAATCCTCAGCTGTCAGTTTCAGCAAGGCTGGGTGTCAAAAATAGAGTGGTCCCAATGCTGTATTTTTTTATTATTTAAATAAATAATTTAAAAAACCGGTGTGGGGTCCCCCCAATTTTTGACAAACAGCTAAGCTAAAACAGACAGCTGTGGGCTAGTACTCTCAGGCTGGGGTTCATATTCGTGGAGTTGATGTCAACTTTGTATTGTCAGTTGACATCAAGCCCACGGATTAGTAATGGGGAGACGTCTAACTACTAATCCTATAGTTATATGGTAAATACAGACACAGCCAGAATAAAGTCTTTTATTTGAAATAAAACAAAATACTTTTACTTTTTTATTTTAAAATAACAAACACAGTTATACTCACTACAGCTTAATTCCACTGAATCCCTCGTCTCCTGTAATAAAACAAAAATTAAAAACAAAAATATTACTCATCTGTCCATCGCTCTGTCCCACGCCGTAATCCATTTTTGGGGGATAAACAGTTTTCAACCTTGATGCTGCCAAGAAATAACCGTCCAGGCTAGGAACCACTGGTGAATGAGCTGCTGTAAGCGCAGCATCAGTGACTAGGAATGACATCATCGAGGTTACTGCAGGTCACTGAGGCTGTGTTCCCAGCTGGGTGGAACTGTGGTGACCTCGGTGAGGTCCCCACTAGCACAATGAGCAATGAGAAAGTCTCATGATGTATAGGCGAGTTCACCGCCGTTCACCGGGAGAATTTCACTGTGGTGAATTTAAAAAGCAGTGTTTGTTGCACTGTCATGCACATAACAGCACAAAAAACACCTGCTGTTCGAGGGACAGAACCCGAAAAGTAACACGGACTTTTTGGTGAAGTCCGTGTTCGGTGTCCATGCCTGAACAGTAGGTGATCAGTAGGGACTGCGAACTTTATTGTTTGGGTTCGCCCATCTCGACTAACCACAGATCTTCTTTAGAAGTAGAGGCAAATCTTTCTGTCTCTTAATGGAATCCCAGACTGACTCGATGTTGAGTTCAAGGCTCTGTGGGGGCTGTATAACCACTTTCAGGACTCCTTGCTCTCCTTTCCTGTGAAGATAGTTCTTAAAAACATTAGCTGCATGTTTGTTGCTGCTGTCCTGTGGCAGTATAATTTTGGAGCCAGTTAGACACCTCCCTGATAGTATTGCAGAATCGGTCTATATTTTACTTACTTCATTATTTAAATTTCAAATTAACCTTTTAGATTGACTGACAGCACTGTAGTTGCTCAATAAGAAAAATGAATTAGCAAAAATACAGATTGCCTAATAATCATGCACACGGTGTAGTTCTGAGCTGAATCAATGGTTGTGGGGTGTCTACTTGAGGCATGTTTCAGTTTGGTTTGCAAGGTCCCTAGAGTTTAAGATGTGTATTTTGCATTGTTCTGAATTAGTTGAGCTTGATTAGTTGTAATGGTTGTCAATACCAATATTCCAAAATGCGTTTATTTTTCAATAATTCTTTTATATAATTCTCAATTTTACTTTTTTAGCTTTTTAGATTTTCCATAGTGACTTTACAGTCAAATCCTCACAGCAGTAATCCAAGTTTTCGATTTTTCTATCCCTTTAGGCTGCTGTATTTATACATCTCATCCTCCACCCCACAGGGTTCCATTACATTCTATATGTTTTAGAGAAGCAAATGTTTCCTAGCATGGCCATGATTTTCTTTCTCTGTTATACCGTCACACCTATGACTTTCTATCTTTATTTGGCACAGAAACGGCTGAATTAGAAATTCCTGAGGATAAAACCAAGTAGCCTGCCACCATAACAGTATTGGAGGAGATCTAAAAAGAACAGTGCAAATGAAATATGAAGGCACTGACCATTGTAACAAAGTGGGTAGTTGATGTTCCAACCTGCCTGATTGGTTGCTTATGGGTAACATCACTTTGTGTTACTTTTTTTTTTTCCTAAAAGCCATCGTGATGTGCAGAGAGTTTATTACTTTACATTTTTCCAGTCTCGGTGGACACTTAGAATCTTTCCCACATATATGAGCATTATTCATGAAATGCACATTAAACTGCCAGCATTCTATTGGGGTTTGGAATAAGTTTTGAGTGCCTGATGGTAATCTTTGCATACAATGCAATAAACATACAAACTCGACCTAGATAACCCCCAAGTCTGAATTATATTCAGCACATTGGTGCTTTATAGTAGTTAGATAGGTTACTTCCAACCTTATATATAGTTATGAACTTTAAATGACCACATTATCATAACTACTGTATTTTCTGGCGTATAAGACTACTTTTTAACCCTTGAAAATCTTCTCAAAAGTCGGGTATCGTCTTATACGCCAGGTGTCGTCTTATAGGGCAGGTGCGGAGTAATCTGCGGTTGCCGCATATTGTGGGGGGAGCGACCCCAATGACGAGGTGAGGGGGCACCTCACCAGGAAGGTGTAAGTGAAGCAGAGGCAGAGAAGGAGATAATAGGATACAAGGGTGAGCCAGATTAGTGAAAAAGGAGTGTTTTTCTAGGCACATCACTGCTCTCTCTCTCTTATTTGCATAACGCTGGCATCCCAGACGCTGACAGTTTGCTTCACTTACACCTTCCTGGTGAGGCGCTCCCTCACCTCGTCATCGGGACCACTCCCCCCCACTATATACTTCGACCGCAGATTGCTCCACACCCACCCTATAAGACGACACCCGGCATATAAGACAACCCCCGACTTTTGAGAAGATTTTATATTTTAACTGGAAAAGTTGGGGGTCGTCTTATACGCCCAGTCGTCTCATACGCCGGAAAATACGGTACCTAAATGTATAATTGTATATTTTTTATTACTACTTTATAGCTCTAGAATAAATGCGAGCAAATGATACTACTCTACCCAACTTAGTTACGTCCACATCACTGAGATCTTCCAGAGCTATATGCAAAACCCATGTCACCTTTATCTCAAAAACACCTTGTTTATCTGAGCATTCCTTAACTTTGACTCTGCAAAAACTCTTACTGTTGCTTTGATTAATTCTCATCTGCACTACTTCAACTCTCTACTAATTTCCTGTCTCTTACTAAACTCTCCTTTCTCCATCTCTTCTGACTGAAGTAGCTAGGTCATATTTGTGTCCAGCCGATACACTGTGCCTCCACGCTGTGCCAGTCATTACACTAGTTGCCCATACACTACAGCATTCAATATAAACTTATCTCTCTCACCCACAAAGCTCTCCACAGTTATGCACCAACCTGCATCTCCTATTAACATCTCTATAATTCCACAAAAGTATCTTATTGAATGTCCGTGCAGGAAATTGTATGTGGGCCGCACTAAGAGACCACTCATGGTGCGTATTAAGGAGCACTTGGTCAATATCCAAAAAGGTTTTGTGGGCCACCCTCTCTCAAGACATTTCAGCGAGAAACACGATAGATCCATAAAACACGTGCGTTTTCTAGGGATCCATCAAATACAACAAAATATGAGAGGGGGCAACCTGATACAGTCCATGTCCAGGATTGAATCCAAATGGATATTTTCCCTCAACTGTATTGCTCCCAAGGGCCTTAATCATGGGCTGGAAATTTTTGCTTTCTGACTATTGTGGGGGTCACACACCAGTTTTTTCTGTCTAACCATGTATTCTACTAACATATCAGGGACATTGCTTTTACTTTTTTTATAAATATTTTTTAAAAAAAATTTTCTCTTTTTTTTCTTTTTTTGGGATAATGCACTTTGCATTTTTTGTTTTCTCGTATTTATTTCCTAATATTTTTATTTTATCTTATATTATATTATTCTGCATTTTAGATCTATTTATTAAAAGTTATTTTATTGCATCATATTTATTTCGTTGGGAATAATGTTTTCTCCTATGCCTTTTTAGTAATCAGCAATCAGCATCCATTCAGTACACCCACACGCTGCTACGATCACTTGTACTATTTATTCATTCATTCATTATGTATTTATTCACTATCTATTATCCCCTTTTGTGTTATCTTCAGGGGGGTGGTCTGGTCCCTTTTGGTTAAGGGGGTTAAGTGGGGGACGTTAGGCGCTATACTTTCATATTCTGCCACCGCTCCCCTATATGGGCAGTCCATATTATTGGGATGGGGGCGGCTCGTTTCTGGGGGGTTGGTCCACAGGGCTCCTTCATAAACCATCTGAGCATCCAGGGACCGGTAACCCTGACGAAGGAGGACGTAGTGCCTCCGATACGCGTTGGTTAATTCTGGTCCCAGTACCGCTCCGTAGCTGTGACGTCACACGCTGAGTCTTCTGTCGGCCATCTTCCCCCTGCTCGTATCCAGGGACGCCACCGGCCGGGGCATTCCCTGGCTCTACGTAGCGTCCACACAGCGATTCTGTGCCCGCTCCCCTGCAGGTTCGCCTGCGCGTTCAGCCCTTTCTCGCCTTAGGGCTTCCCGGTACAGCGCCCACGTGCATCCATTCATTGATCCTCCTCTCGGTGCAGCTCAGCGCCGCAGCCCCTTCAGGTTTGCTGGCCGGCACGGTATTCTATCCACGAGGTTCTGGGCTTCTCACCGTAGAACTTCATGTCTGCCCATTCTGCTGCCGCTGCGGCATCCATGTTCCGGTAAGTCCGCCAGCTCCACATTTGTATGTTTCCATTTTATATTTTTACATTTACCATCCTATACTTTATATCTGGTAAGGGGCCGACTGTACTATCAGTGTAGGTATTTAGTCATTCCTGCACAGCTATCCTGGTTCCATTTTTGCGGCCCTATCCGCACCTTGGGTGGTTCTGTCCAGCCCCTAGTAGCCCTCTGGATATTAGTTTTAGTGGCTGTACTAGTGTTTGCTTATTTGCTTTGTTCATTTTTTATGTGGTTTTGGTCCCTTTATGCGCGGTTCAGTTGTAACTTTCATCTCTATAATTCAAACCTCACACTCTTCTCTCCAAGAATTATCTTGAGTCATTCCAGTGCTCTAGAATGCTCTAACCCAAACAATTCAGTTAATTCCAGTCTCTACAGTTTCAAACAAACCCTAAAAATGCATTTCCTTACACTTTACTATCAATTCACCTCACTGTTATTTATGTTTCTTTCCTAATGTTTCTTCAGAAATGTGATTCATGCTATAACCTGTTTCTGCACACTCCATGCACTTAGTAGCACTCTGAAATTATAATTCTACAGATACTGGCTGATAACTGGTTCATGCAGTATTAATTGAATACTGATTATTATGTTAATTGCTGGACCTTACACTAAAATCACTTTTTACCATTTGTTTCAGCACTGTTTCCTTATAGTTTGATAGAGGGGGGATTGTGAGCTCATCACGCCATGCCGTCTGATGTTGAGGGTTGAGATCTGTGTGTCGGATGCCGATCCTGCTGGTGTAGTTTAGTCAAAGATTCAAGGATAAGAGGAAATGAGTGGCACATCCGTCCACAAATAAGTAATAGTTATTTTATGCTTTATTCAAAATTAATTAAAAACATGGAATCCCAAAATATATATAAAACCTGCTGCGTTTTTGGCATCTAAGCGCTCTTATTCATAGGATATGATGCCAGAAACGCATCCGGTTTTTATATATATTTTTGGATTCCATCTTTTAATTAACTTTGAATAAAGCATGAAATAATTTTTACTTATTGTTGGACGAATGTGTTGCTCATTTCCTCTTATCCTTGAACTATTTCCTTATAGTTTGTAAATGTGTGAGAAGGGCACGCACTCGTCTTTTTAATTTTTTTATTGCATATTACTCAGAAATGCCTGATATTGTCTGAATTGTAAAGATCTGCAGAATACGTTAGAGGTATATAATAAAGATTATTATTATTACTAAAACTTACATAAAAAATGCAAGATGGTAGCATTCAAGGTGATACTTTATGGATAAGGACCACACATGTTTACCAAACTCATCTTTCAATGCAATGTGAGTTATGGACAACTGTGTAAAATATGTGGATATATCATAAACAATTGAGTTGAACATACCTCTTTAAAGAGTTGTACAGCCTTAGGCCGGCTTCACACTTGCGAGTTTTACGGACGTAAGAGCACAGAAACTACGTCCGTAAAACTCGCAAAACAAACGGCACAATTATTCTCTATGCCCCTGCTCCTATCTACCGTATTTTCATGATCAGTATTATACGGCTTTCTACGGCCGTAGAAAATCGCAGCTTGCTGCGTTTGCCACCGTATTGCGCAAATAAAACATCAATGAAAGTCTATGGAAGCCCCAAAAATACGGATCACACACGGACCAGCAGTGTGACTTGCGAGAAATACGCAGCGGTGTTAGAGAGAAAAGCCGGCAATTCATTGCGGTGTACAGTAAAATCACACTGACAGCTTCCAGTAGAATAGGTAGAATAAATGTGTACACATAGAATAGGTATATATATATATATATATATATATATATATATATATGTCAGTGAGACACATATATATATATATATATATATTAATATTTCTTCCAGCGCTAGACAGCTTTAAAGCCGGTAATTCAATTACCGGCTTTTGCTTTCTCCTTCCTAAAACCCGACATGATATGAGACATGTTTTACATACAGTAAACCATCTGATATCCCCATTTTTTTTGCATATTCCACACTACTAATGTTAGTAGTGTGTCTATGCAAAATTTGGCCGTTCTAGCTAGTAAATTAAGGGGTTAAATGGCGGAAAAAATTGGCATGGGCTCCAGCACAATTTTCTCCGCCAGAGTAGTAAAGCCAGTGACTGAGGGCAGATATTAATAGCCTGAAGAGGGTCCACGGTTATTGCCCCCCCCCCTGGCTAAAAACACCTGCCCCCAGCCACCCCAGAAAAGGCACATCTGGAAGATGCGCCTATTCTGGCACTTGGCCACTCTCTTCCCATTCCCGTGTAGCAGTGGGATATGGGGTAATGAAGGGTTAATGCCACCTTGCTATTGTAAGGTGACATTAAGCCAAATTAATAATGGAGAGGCGTCAATTATGACACCTATCCATTATTAATCCAATACTAGTAAAGGGTTAAAAAAATACACAAACACATTATTAAAAATTATTTTAATGAAATAAAAACAAAGGTTGTTGTAATATTTTATTGAACGCCCAATCCAATGACTGAAGACCCTCGTTCTGTAACAAAAAAACATAATAAACCAACAATATCCTTACCTTCCGCAGATCTGTAAAGTCCAACGATGTAAATCCATCTGAAGGGGTTAAAATATTTTGCAGACACGAGCTTTGCTAATGCAGCAGCTCATATCTGCAAAACCCCGGATAATGAAGGTAAAGTAGGTCATAAGAAGGCTCGAGTTCATAAGAGGCGCCCTCTGCTGGTTGTCCTCATATGAACTCGAGCCAGGGAGCTTTCTAGGAAAGTTCCCACGATCTAGGAACAACCAGCAGAGGGCGCCTCACCGCAAATGCAGGTAAATATAGGTCAATGACCTACTTTACCTTCATTATCCGGGGTTTTGCAGACATGAGCTGCTGCATTAGCAAAGCTCGTGTCTGCAAAATATTTTAACCCCTTCAGATGGATTTACATCGTTGGACTTTACAGATCTGCGGAAGGTAAGGATATTGTTGGTTTATTATGTTTTTTATGTTACAGAACGAGGGTCTTCAGTCATTGGATTGGGCGATCAATAAAATATTACAACAACCTTTGTTTTTATTTCATTAAAATAATTTTTAATAATGTGTATGTGTATTTTTTTAACCCTTTACTAGTATTGGATTAATAATGGATAGGTGTCATAATTGACGCCTCTCCATTATTAATTTGGCTTAATGTCACCTTGCAATAGCAAGGTGGCATTAACCCTTCATTACCCCATATCACACCGCTACACGGGAATGGGAAGAGAGTAGCCAAGTGCCAGAATAGGTGCATCTTCCAGATGTGGCTTTTCTGGGGTGGCTGGGGGCAGGTGTTTTTAGCCAGGGGGGGCCAATAACCGTGGACCCTCTCCAGGCTATTAATATCTGCCCTCAGTCACTGGCTTTACTACTCTGGTGGAGAAAATTGTGCGGGGGCCCACGCCAATTTTTTCTGCCATTTAAACCCCTTAATTTACTAGCTAGAATGGCCAAATTTTGCATAGACACACTACTAACATTAGTAGTGTGGAATATGCAAAAAAAATTGGGATATGAGATGGTTTACTGTATGTAAACCAGGTCTCATATCATGTCGGGTTTTAGGAAGGAGAAAGCAAAAGCCGGTAATTGAATTACCGGCTTTCTGCTACATCGCGCTGGATGAAATATTAATATATATACATATATGTGTCTACTGACATATATATATATATATATATAGAGACAGTATATATGGTTTTTTTTTTTGGACACATGGATCCCTTGTATAGCCGTATGTCGGTTTTGCAAGCCTGCGATAAAAACACGCAGTACGGATGACATACGGATTACATACGGAGGATGCCATGCGCAAAAAATGCTGAAACACCCTGCCTACGGAGGAGCTACGGACCACTATTTTTGGGACTTTTCAGCGTATTACGGCCGTAATATATGGACCGTATTTTCATACGCTGAATGTGAAGCCGGCCTTAGGGTACAACTTAGGGTACAGACTTGTAAATTCTCACATTGTGCACAATGAGTGCTGGGAGGATCCTTCAGTGTCGGCGTCGGTTGGTTGGTCTCCAGCAGTTTGTGACCTGCTTGATTGCTCCAGTGCTTGATAGGTGATCCGGAGTTCACAACTCAATGTAAGTCTATGAGAGCCAGATTGAGGTCTTAATGAGGCTCATATAGATATACATAAAGAGCTTTTGACTGTTATCTCCGACTTTCAGTTAGTTAGAAGTTGTGGTCACAAGATGGCTGCGCTGGATCAGAGTGGCACCGAGAAGAGCTGAAGACAGCGGCATGTAAATATAATACTAGGGTCAAGGACCTTACATTAGTGGGACCACTCCAGCGCTTAACCCCTTCAAGACCCAGCCTATTTTGACCTTAAAGACCTTGCCGTTTTTTGCAATTCTGACCAGTGTCCCTTTATGAGGTAATAACTCAGGAACGCTTCAACGGATCCTAGCGGTTCTGAGATTGTTTTTTCGTGACATATTGGGCTTCATGTTAGTGGTAAATTTAGGTCAATAAATTCTGCATTTATTTGTGATAAACACGGAAATTTGGCGAAAATTTTGAAAATTTCGCAATTTTCACATTTTGAATTTTTATTCTGTTAAACCAGAGAGATATGTGACACAAAATAGTTAATAAATAACATTTCCCACATGTTTACTTTACATCAGCACAATTTTGGAAACAAAATTTTTTTTTTGTTAGGAAGTTATAAGGGTTAAAATTTGACCAGCGATTTGTCATTTTTACAACGAAATTTACAAAACCATTTTTTTTAGGGACCACCTCACATTTGAAGTCAGTTTGAGGGGTCTATATGGCTGAAAATACCCAAAAGTGACACCATTCTAAAAACTGCACCCCTCAAGGTACTCAAAACCACATTCAAGAAGTTTATTAACCCTTCAGGTGCTTCACAGCAGCAGAAGCAACATGGAAGGAAAAAATGAACATTTAACTTTTTAGTCACAAAAATTATCTTTTAGCAACAATTTTTTTATTTTCCCAATGGTAAAAGGAGAAACTGAACCACGAAAGTTGTTGTCCAATTTGTCCTGAGTACGCTGATACCTCATATGTGGGGGTAAACCACTGTTTGGGCGCACGGCAGGGCTTGGAAGGGAAGGAGCGCCATTTGACTTTTTGAATCAAAAATTGGCTCCACTCTTTAGCGGACACCATGTCACGTTTGGAGAGCCCCCGTGTGCCTAAAAATTGGAGCTCCCCCACAAGTGACCCCATTTTGGAAACTAGACGCCCCAAGGAACTTATCTAGATGCATAGTGAGCACTTTGAACCCCCAGGTGCTTCACAAATTGATCCGTAAAAATGAAAAAGTACTTTTTTTTCACAAAAAAATTCTTTTAGCCTCAATTTTTTCATTTTCACATGGGCAACAGGATAAAATGGATCCTAAAATGTGTTGGGCAATTTCTCCTGAGTACACCAATACCTCAGATGTGGGGGTAAACCACTGTTTGGGCACATGGTAAGGCTCGGAAGGGAAGGAGCGCCATTTGACTTTTTGAATGAAAAATTATTTCCATCGTTAGCGGACACCATGTCGCGTTTGGATAGCTCCTGTGTGCCTAAACATTGGCGCTCCCCCACAAGTGACCCCATTTTGGAAACTAGACCCCCCAAGGAACTTATTTAGATGCCTAGTGAGCACTTTAAACCCTCAGGTGCTTCACAAATTGATCTGTAAAAATGAAAAAGTACTTTTTTTTCACACAAAAATTATTTTCGCCTCAATTTTTTCATTTTCACATGGGCAGTAGGATAAAATGGATCATAAAATTTGTTGGGCAATTTCTCCCGAGTACGCCGATACCTCATATGTGGGGGTAAACCACTGTTTGGGCACACGGCAGGGCTCGGAAGGGAAGGCGTGCCATTTGACTTTTTGAATGGAAAATTAGCTCCAATTGTTAGCGGACACCATGTCGCGTTTGGAGAGCCCCCTGTGTGCCTAAACATTGGAGCTCCCCCACAAGTGACCCCATTTTGGAAACTAGACCCCCCAAGGAACTTATCTAGATGCATATTGAGCACTTTAAACCCCCAGGTGCTTCACAGAAGTTTATAACGCAGAGCCATGAAAATAAAAAATAATTTTTCTTTCCTCAAAAATGATTTTTTAGCCTGGAATTTCCTATTTTGCCAAGGATAATGGGAGAAATTGGACCCCAAATATTGTTGTCCAGTTTGTCCTGAGTACGCTGATACCCCATATGTGGGGGTAAACCACTGTTTGGGCGCACGGCAGGGCTCGGAAGGGATGGCACGCCATTTGGCTTTTTAAATGGAAAATTAGCTCCAATCATTAGCGGACACCATGTCACGTTTGGAGAGCCCCTGTGTGCTTAAACATTGGAGATCCCCCAGAAATGACACCATTTTGGGAACTAGACCCCCAAAGGAACTAATCTAGATGTGTGGTGAGGACTTTGAACCCCCAAGTGCTTCACAGAAGTTTATAACGCAGAGCCATGAAAATAAAAAAAAAAATTATTTTCTCAAAAATGATCTTTTAGCCTGCAATTTTTTATTTTCCCAAGGGTAACAGGAGAAATTTGACCCCAAAAGTTGTTGTCCAGTTTCTCCTGAGTACGCTGATACCCCATATGTGGGGGTAAATCACTGTTTGGGCACATGCCGGGGCTCGGAAGTGAAGTAGTGACGTTTTGAAATGCAGACTTTGATGGAATGCTCTGTGGGCGTCACGTTGCGTTTGCAGAGCCCCTGATGTGGCTTAACAGTAGAAACCCCCCACAAGTGACCCCATTTTGGAAACTAGACCCCCAAAGGAACTTATCTAGATGTGTGGTGAGCACTTTGAACCCCCAAGTGCTTCATAGAAGTTTATAATGCAGAGCCGTGAAAATAATAAATACGTTTTCTTTCCTCAAAAATAATTATTTAGCCCAGAATTTTTTAATCTTCCCAAGGGTAACAGGAGAAATTTGACCCCAATATTTGTTGTCCAGTTTCTCCTGAGTACGGTGATACCCCATATGTGGGGGTAAACTACTGTTTGGGCACATGCCGGGGCTTGGAATTGAAGTAGTGACGTTTTGAAATGCAGACTTTGATGGAATGCTCTGCGGGCGTCACGTTGCGTTTGCAGAGCCCCTGATGTGCCTAAACAGTAGAAACCCCCCACAAGTGACCCCATTTTGGAAACTAGACCCTGAAAGGAACTTATCTAGATGTGTGGTGAGCACTTTGAACCCCCAAGTGCTTCATAGAAGTTTATAATGCAGAGCCGTGAAAATAATAAATACGTTTTCTTTCCTCAAAAATAATTATTTAGCCCAGAATTTTTTATTTTCCCAAGGGTTACAGGAGAAATTGGACCCCAAAAGTTGTTGTCCAGTTTCTCCTGAGTACGCTGATACCCCATATGTGGGGGTAAACCACTGTTTGGGCACACGTCGGGGCTCAGAAGGGAAGTAGTGACTTTTGAAATGCAGACTTTGATGGAATGGTCTGCGGGTGTCACGTTGCGTTTGCAGAGCCCCTGGTGTGCCTAAACAGTAGAGACCCCCACAAGTGACCCCATTTTAGAAACTAGACCCCCCAAGGAACTTATCTAGATATGTGGTGAGCACTTTGAACCCCCAAGTGCTTCACAGACGTTTACAACGCAGAGCCGTGAAAATAAAAAATCATTTTTCATTCCTCAAAAATTATGTTTTAGCAAGCTTTTTTTAGATTCACAAGGGTAACAGGAGAAATTGGACCCCAGTAATTGTTGCGCAGTTTGTCCTGAGTATGCTGGTACCCCATATGTGGGGGTAAACCACTGTTTGGGCACACGTCAGGGCTCGGAAGTGAGGGAGCACCATTTGACTTTTTGAATACGAGATTGGCTGGAATCAATGGTGGCGCCATGTTGCGTTTGGAGACCCCCTGATGTGCCTAAACAGTGGAAACCCCTCAATTCTAACTCCAACACTAACCCCAACACACCCCTAACTCTAATCCCAACTGTAGCCATAATCCTAATCACAACCCTAACCCCAACACACCCCTAACCACAACACTAACCCCAACACACCCCTAACCCTAACCACAACCCTAATTCCAACCCTAACCCTAAGGCTATGTGCCCACGTTGCGGATTCGTGTGAGATATTTCCGCACCATTTTTGAAAAATCTGCGGGTAAAAGGCACTGTGTTTTACCTGCGGATTTTCCGCGGATTTCCAGTGTTTTTTGTGCGGATTTCACCTGCGGATTCCTATTGAGGAACAGGTGTAAAACGCTGCGGAATCCGCACAAAGAATTGACATGCTGCGGAAAATACAACGCAGCGTTCCCGCGCGGTATTTTCCGCACCATGGACACAGCGGATTTGGTTTTTCATATGTTTACATGGTACTGTAAACCTGATGGAACACTGCTGCGGATCCGCAGCCAAATCCGCACCGTGTGCACATAGCCTAATTCTAAAGGTATGTGCACACGCTGCGGATCCGCAGCAGTTTCCCATGAGTGTACAGTTCAATGTAAACCTATGGGAAACAAAAATCGCTGTACACATGCTGCGGAAAAACTGCACGGAAACGCAGCGGTTTACATTCCGCAGCATGTCACTTCTTTGTGCGGATTCCGCAGCGGTTTTACAACTGCTCCAATAGAAAATCGCAATTGTAAAACCGCAGTGAAATGCGCAGAAAAAAACGCGGTAAATCCGCCATAAATCCGCAGCGGTTTAGCACTGCGGATTTATCAAATCCGCAGCGGAAAAATCCGCAGAGGACCAGAATACGTGTGCACATTCCTAACCCTAACCCTAGCCCTAACCCTAGCCCTAACCCTAACCCTACCCCTAACCCTAACCCTACCCCTAACCCTACCCCTAACCCTACCCCTAACCCTAACCCTACCCCTACCCCTACCCCTAGCCCTAACCTTAACCCTAACCCTACCCCTAACCCTAACCCTATTCTAACATTAGTGGAAAAAAAAAATTTCTTTATTTTTTTATTGTCCCTACCTATGGGGGTGACAAAGGGGGGGGGGTCATTTATTATTTTTTTTATTTTGATCACTGAGATAGATTATATCTCAGTGATCAAAATGCACTTTGGAACGAATCTGCCGGCCGGCAGATTCGGCGGGCGCACTGCGCATGCGCCCGCCATTTTGGAAGATGGCGGCGCCCAGGAGAAGACGGACGGGACCACGGCTGGATCGGTAAGTATGATAGGGTGGGGGGGGACCACGGGGGGGGGGGGGATCGGAGCACGGGGGGGGGAATCGGAGCGCGGGAGGGGTGGAACGGAGCGCGGGGGGCGTGGAACGGAGCACGGGGGGGCTGGAATGGAGCACGGGGGGGTGGAACGGAGCACGGGGGGGTGGATCGGAGTGCAGGGGGGGTGATTGGAGCACGGGGGGGTGATTGGAGCACGGGGGGAGCGGACACGAGCACGGGGGGGAGCGGAGCACTGGATGGAGGGGAGCCGGAGCAGTGTACCGGCCAGATCGGGGGGGTGGGGGGGCGATCGGAGGGGTGGGGTGGGGGCACACTAGTATTTCCAGCCATGGCCGATGATATTTCAGCATCGGCCATGGCTGGATTGTAATATTTCACCCGTTATAATGGGTGAAATATTACAAATCGCTCTGATTGGCAGTTTCACTTTCAACAGCCAATCAGAGCGATCGTAGCCACGAGGGGGTGAAGCCACCCCCCCTGGGCTAAACTACCACTCCCCCTGTCCCTGCAGATCGGATGAAATGGGAGTTAACCCTTTCACCCGATCTGCAGGGACGCGATCTTTCCATGACGCCGCATAGGCGTCATGGGTCGGAATGGCACCGACTTTCATGACGCCTACGTGGCGTCAAAGGTCGGGAAGGGGTTAAAGAAAAAAACTGTTAGTAACGCAGTTTTTAACCTAATACCAGGTTCCAGTAAAACTAAGACATCCCAGATGAATTAATGCACTACTATCCATAGGCTAGAACAATAGGACAATAAAAAATTATAGTTAAAATACCTTTATTACAAGCTGTATATAGTACTACAAATACAAGAAGTGCCCGCACAAATAATGGCACATAAAACATAAAAATTACAATATATCACATATGATAAATAAAAGACCACCTCACCAGACAAAAATAATAAAAATTGAATGAAAATATATCACAAAAAAACAAAGTGATGCCGCGCTCAGGGGTGGATGCAGCGTGGTATGGCCACTAAAAAGGGGTACTGGTGGGTGCCCAATAGTAGCCACAGATAGCCACAGATAGGGGAGCGGATGTGACCTATGCACTAACTGAAACAAATGCGCTTATGTGTATACACCTGAATACTATGTAATACAAAGGTGCTTACCCGATGTATAGATGCGCTTGTGGGTGCATAGATGATCCCGCTATGGCTGCACTTGTGGAGGCATACGTACTCCCACTGCAGGAATCTGGAGGGTGTCCGGTCCGGCCGCCACTGAAAGCTGGTGCGGCGAGTGGGGAAGGTAAGGGAGCGGGGGGATGAATAGCAGCTACGCGATACCTGGGAGCCTCGGCCGAAGGCGTCCCTGGTAACCGCGAGGGGAAAAGATGGCTGCTAGCGCGTGCCTGTGCTGTGACGTCACTGAAGGTACGGAGCGGCGTTGGGGCCAAAAGGGAATGACTAACCAACGCGTTTCGAAGGTACTCGGCCTTCTTCCTCAGGGTTGCAACCCTCCGGATTCCTGCAGTGGGAGTACGTACGCCTCCACAAGTGCAGCCATGGCACCATCTATGCACCCACAAGCGCATCTATACATCGGGTAATCACCTTTGTATTACATAGTATTCAGGTGTATACACATAAGCGCATTTGTTTCAGTTAGTGCATAGGTCACATCCGCTCCCCTATCTGTGGCTACTATTGGGCACCCACCAGTACCCCTTTTTAGTGGCCATACCACGCTGCATCCACCCCTGAGCGCGGCATCACTATTTTTGTGATATATTTTTATTGTTTTCAGGATAGGCACAGATCCTGTTTTGTGATCCCAAGCAGCTAGGGGTGTACAACTTCACTTTCTGTTCTCCCTGTCACCTATTTCTTGTCCCCGAGTGTGGAGAGCACCAGTGTGTGCGTTTTCGCATCTATCCAAAAATTGAATAAGTTATACTACCAATAAATCACCAATTTAGTTTAGCTAAGCAGAAACCACAGAGACAAACTGCCTCAAATAACAAGAATTTTATATACTGTACATGTGTATATATATATATATATATATATATATATATATATATATATACTGTACATAATTCCCATAGTCCTTAGTTATAAACTGGCTGAAAGCACTGCAATATGATAGATATAAACCATACTGATATGAGAATACATAACAGTGAGAAGTGACCGGAAAGACAAAAAATAAAGTTAAAATAATATCTTTATTTACAATATCTTTGATTACAATTATAAAAGGTAATGTCAAAAAGACAGGGGAAAAGAGGGGGGGAAATACCTCCAAACAATGGTGGAGAGGAGACAGCAAAGTCACAAATGCCTGTACTATGATAGTATTATTAAAGGGATATGGCAAACAGTATATAGTCAACAATATGACAATCAAAAAGGACTAAGAAAAAGAGGGGACTAACTAACCAGGTGCCAAGTAGATGCCTAGAAGGATTTATTGTTTATATATGCCAAAATAGTGCAAAATTAGAACGGCCACATGTACTGGATTAGAGACCCAACAAAAATTTAAAAAAAAGCCCTACTGACATGCCCTTTATCAATTTCTCAATGCAACAAGCACATAATAAGGGGAAAAAAATCCCACATGTGAATTCCAATAGAAACATGGCCATTACGTTGTTGAGGGAGGATCTAAAGTGATCCGTCACGGTTGACTGAAAATGACCAGACGGAGACGTGTTTCTCTGTTTGGGGGGATTGAGCAGATCTCTGGCCCCCGTTTATTGTGTATCACTTTTCATAATCATAGAAGTTATACTTCAACCAATCAGCAGAAGAACACGCTCACAGTTCTTAACCTATAAAAATGCAGGAACAGTCTGTACGTCAAAGTCTCGTAGAACAATACACCCTCAGTCTCATGTCCTGTCCAGGTTACATAGTAACATAGTAACATAGTAACATAGTTAGTAAGGCCGAAAAAAGACATTTGTCCATCCAGTTCAGCCTATATTCCATCATAATAAATACCCAGATCTACGTCCTTCTACAGAACCTAATAATTGTATGATACAATATTGTTCTGCTCCAGGAAGACATCCAGGCCTCTCTTGAACCCCTCGACTGAGTTCGCCATCACCACCTCCTCAGGCAAGCAATTCCAGATTCTCACTGCCCTAACAGTAAAGAATCCTCTTCTATGTTGGTGGAAAAACCTTCTCTCCTCCAGACGCAAAGAATGCCCCCTTGTGCCCGTCACCTTCCTTGGTATAAACAGATCCTCAGCGAGATATTTGTATTGTCCCCTTATATACTTATACATGGTTATTAGATCGCCCCTCAGTCGTCTTTTTTCTAGACTAAATAATCCTAATTTCGCTAATCTATCTGGGTATTGTAGTTCTCCCATCCCCTTTATTAATTTTGTTGCCCTCCTTTGTACTCTCTCTAGTTCCATTATATCCTTCCTGAGCACCGGTGCCCAAAACTGGACACAGTACTCCATGTGCGGTCTAACTAGGGATTTGTACAGAGGCAGTATAATGCTCTCATCATGTGTATCCAGACCTCTTTTAATGCACCCCATGATCCTGTTTGCCTTGGCAGCTGCTGCCTGGCACTGGCTGCTCCAGGTAAGTTTATCATTAACTAGGATCCCCAAGTCCTTCTCCCTGTCAGATTTACCCAGTGGTTTCCCGTTCAGTGTGTAATGGTGATATTGATTCCCTCTTCCCATGTGTATAACCTTACATTTATCATTGTTAAACCTCATCTGCCACCTTTCAGCCCAAGTTTCCAACTTATCCAGATCCATCTGTAGCAGAATACTATCTTCTCTTGTATTAACTGCTTTACATAGTTTTGTATCATCTGCAAATATCGATATTTTACTGTGTAAACCTTCTACCAGATCATTAATGAATATGTTGAAGAGAACAGGTCCCAATACTGACCCCTGCGGTACCCCACTGGTCACAGCGACCCAGTTAGAGACTATACCATTTATAACCACCCTCTGCTTTCTATCACTAAGCCAGTTACTAACCCATTTACACACATTTTCCCCCAGACCAAGCATTCTCATTTTGTGTACCAACCTCTTGTGCGGCACGGTATCAAACGCTTTGGAAAAATCGAGATATACCACGTCCAATGACTCACCGTGGTCCAGTCTATAGCTTACCTCTTCATAAAAACTGATTAGATTGGTTTGACAGGAGCGATTTCTCATGAACCCATGCTGATATGGAGTTAAACAGTTATTCTCATTGAGATAATCCAGAATAACATCCCTCAGAAACCCTTCAAATATTTTACCAACAATAGAGGTTAGACTTACTGGCCTATAATTTCCAGGTTCACTTTTAGAGCCCTTTTTGAATATTGGCACCACATTTGCTATGCGCCAGTCCTGCGGAACAGACCCTGTCGCTATAGAGTCACTAAAAATAAGAAATAATGGTTTATCTATTACATTACTTAGTTCTCTTAGTACTCGTGGGTGTATGCCATCCGGACCCGGAGATTTATCTATTTTAATCTTATTTAGCCGGTTTCGCACCTCTTCTTGGGTTAGATTGGTGACCCTTAATATAGGGTTTTCATTGTTTCTTGGGATTTCACCTAGCATTTCATTTTCCACCGTGAATACCGTGGAGAAGAAGGTGTTTAATATGTTAGCTTTTTCCTCGTCATCTACAACCACTCTTTCCTCACTATTTTTTAAGGGGCCTACATTTTCAGTTTTTATTCTTTTACTATTGATATAGTTGAAGAACAGTTTGGGATTAGTTTTACTCTCCTTAGCAATGTGCTTCTCTGTTTCCTTTTTGGCAGCTTTAATTAGTTTTTTAGATAAAGTATTTTTCTCCCTATAGTTTTTTAGAGCTTCAATGGTGCCATCCTGCTTTAGTAGTGCAAATGCTTTCTTTTTACTGTTAATTGCCTGTCTTACTTCTTTGTTTAGCCACATTGGGTTTTTCCTATTTCTAGTCCTTTTATTCCCACAAGGTATAAACCGCTTACACTGCCTATTTAGGATGTTCTTAAACATTTCCCATTTATTATCTGTATTCTTATTTCTGAGGATATTGTCCCAGTCTACCAGATTAAGAGCATCTCTAAGCTGGTCAAACTTTGCCTTCCTAAAGTTCAATGTTTTTGTGACTCCCTGACAAGTCCCCCTAGTGAAAGACAGGTGAAACTGCACAATATTGTGGTCGCTATTTCCTAAATGCCCAACCACCTGCAGATTTGTTATTCTGTCAGGTCTATTAGATAGTATTAGGTCTAAAAGTGCTACTCCTCTGGTTGGATTCTGCACCAATTGTGAAAGATAATTTTTCTTGGTTATTAGCAGAAACCTGTTGCCTTTATGGGTTTCACAGGTTTCTGTTTCCCAGTTAATATCCGGGTAGTTAAAGTCCCCCATAACCAGGACCTCATTATGGGTTGCAGCTTCATCTATCTGCTTTAGAAGTAGACTTTCCATGCTTTCTGTTATATTTGGGGGTTTGTAACAGACCCCAATGAGAATTTTGTTACCATTTTTCCCTCCATGAATTTCAACCCATATGGACTCGACATCCTCATTCCCTTCGCTAATATCCTCCCTTAAAGTGGACTTTAGACAAGACTTTACATAGAGACAAACCCCTCCTCCTCTCCGATTTTTACGATCCTTTCTAAACAGACTGTAACCCTGTAAGTTAACTGCCCAGTCATAGCTTTCATCTAACCATGTCTCGGTTATTCCCACTATGTCAAAGTTACCTGTAGATATTTCTGCTTCTAGTTCTTCCATCTTGTTTGTCAGGCTTCTGGCGTTTGCGAGCATGCAGTTTAGAGGATTTTGTTTTGTTCCAATCTCCTCACTGTGGATTGTTTTAGAAATGTTCTTACCTCCCTTCTGAGTATGTTTTCCTGGGTCGTCTTTGTTCGAGTCTAATGTTTTTCTTCCCGTCCCCTCTTCTTCTAGTTTAATGCCCTCCTGATGAGTGTAGCGAGTCTTCTGGCGAATGTGTGTTTCCCAGGTTTGTTGAGGTGTAGTCCGTCTCTGGCGAGGAGTCCATCATACCAGTAATTCACACCGTGGTCCAGGAATCCAAATCCTTGTTGTCTGCACCATCGTCTTAGCCAGTTGTTTGCATCAAGGATCCTGTTCCATCTCCTGGTGCCATGCCCGTCTACTGGAAGGATAGAAGAAAAAACTACCTGTGCATCCAGTTCCTTTACTTTCTTCCCCAACTCTTCAAAGTCCTTGCAGATTGTCGGTAGGTCCTTCCTTGCCGTGTCATTGGTGCCAACATGTATCAGAAGAAATGGGTGGACGTCCTTGGAGCTGAAGAGCTTTGGTATCCTATCGGTCACATCCTTGATCATCGCACCTGGAAGGCAGCATACTTCTCTTGCAGTTATGTCCGGTCTGCAGATGGCTGCTTCGGTGCCTCTCAGTAGTGAGTCTCCCACCACCACCACTCTTCGTTGCTTCTTGGCTGTACTTTTTGCTGTCACTTGTTGCTGTGTGCCCTTTTCTTTTTTGCTTGCTGGTATTGCTTCATTCTTAGGTGTGCCATCTTCATCCTCTACAAAGATTTGATATCGGTTCTTCAGTTGTGTGGTTGGTGATTTCTCCATGGTCTTCTTGCTTCTTTTGGTCACATGCTTCCACTCATCTGCTTTTGGAGGTTCTCTGACACTTTTTGCACCTTCTGTGACCAGTAGAGATGCTTCTGTTCTGTCTAGAAAGTCTTCATTCTCTTTGATGAGTTTCAAAGTTGCTATTCTTTCTTCCAGACCCCGCACCTTTTCTTCTAAAAGGGCCACTAGTCTACACTTCTGACAGGTGAAATTGGATTCTTCTTCTGGTCGATCTGTGAACATGTAGCACATGCTGCAGCTCACCATGTAGGTTGTCACATCTGCCATGTTGCTCCTAGATCCTGCTGACTTGCTGTGTGTTTTCCTTCTTGTGTAATCTACTCAGCCAAGCTCTCTTGCAATAATGTCCTACAGGCAAAAAGGCAGAAGGCACCTGGAATATGCAAATTAGCCTCCTGAAGCTTGAATCCCTGGTTTGAAACAATCAAGGTCTCATAACAGCTGTGAACTTTACTTAGTAAGAAAACTTATCTTAAAACAGCAAGATAAAGTCGAAAAGCACAAAATGAAGCCTGCTTTAATTTTTCATAGTTTAACCCTTCACAACCTGAAGTGGCTGCTGCAGTGCAGTGCGGCTAGAGAACAAAACTGTGACCTACACAGCGCCTGATGAGCGCCGTTTCACAACAATGCTTCTTCCCTTTCTTATAAAGATTGGAGACCGGTAGTTTAAATAGAGAGGACGGTGGACAGGAGAGGACCCAAGATAGATTGACGCATGCGCGCCAGGGGAAACCGGAAGTCTCCGGCATCTGCATCAGGTGACCGGTAACGCCGAGTCATGTGACTGTGACTCAGCATCCCGGAACCATGGAGACGCAGGAAGCAGGGGACCACCGGAATACTGATGCTGCAGGCGTACATCTCGGATCCGCTGCCATGGATGCAAGATGCTTCCATAAGAATAAAATGGAAGGAAGAGAAGGGACATTTAATAACAGGTGAAGGAGGAGACAAATCAAGATGTGCAAGGCTGGCCAACAATGATGGTAAAGAGAGGCCAGTATATATAATCAAAAATGCATTTGAAGAATAAAGCTTGTATATATATATATATATATATATATATATATATATATATATATATATATATGTATATATATATATATATATATATATATATATAAATATATATATATATATACATATATATATGATATACGGTAATATGACATGCAAAAGGTGAAAACCATATATAAATAGAATTATTCATGTAATGAAGAAATGACAAAAGAAACTAGGATAAATATACTAAAAGATAATATGTATTAGTGTAGAAAAAAACAGAAAGGGGATGAGGGGGTGGGGGAGGGAAAAAAAGAAGAAAGAGAAAGAAAAGGAAAAGAAAGAAAAAAAATTGTAAAGAAAAAGGGATTTATATTCAGACTCATTGCTGGTCACTTCAGAACTCTCCAGCGATTTCTTTCCATCCATTTCTGGGTGCTTCTTGAAAGTTTGTTTGGGGTCATTGTCCTGCTGAAAGACCCATGACCTAGGATGCAAACCCAACTTTCTGACACTGACACTATATTGCGATCTCTCAAATCATTTGATCATCTTAAGATTTCATGATCCTTGCACACAGCAAATAACCCCAAAACATCTTTGAACCTCTACCATATTTGACTGTTTTCCAACATGACAGTGATCCAAAACACACAACTGTTGCATTTCTGAAAAAGAACAGGGTGAATGTGATTAAGTGGCCAAGTTTGTCTCCTGATCTGATCACCTATGGGGAATTTTGAAGAAACAAGTTGAGCATGTCTCTCGCCATAGAGGACACGGCAGGTCAACGCATCACATAAACAGCCCACAGGCACTGTATGACACTTCCTCTTCTGTACAGTTGTGCTTTGGAGAAAACGCTTGTCGCCAAGTTCCTCCTCAAATTACAGCTGATTCTTGAGGGTCATAAAATCAGTTTAAAGCTGGGAAATCCATCTTATAAAATAGAACAGTCCAAAGTTGACTCAGAAAATAACAGAAGGGGTATAAGCGACAAATTCTGTCTCAGCCTCATGGAATTCCATTATTAGTAGATCTGTTCATCGGTTCAAACGGTTTATCATAGAATGACGTCATTGTACCTATTTCCACATGTAGAATGATGGTATCCACAGTGCTCAGCATAAATAAGTACACCCTCTTTGAAAAGTAACATTTTAATCAACATCTCACTGGGAACAAGAACAATTTCCAAAATTGTGACAGTTTCATAGAACATTTTTTAACCCATAACATGAAAGCAAGGTTAATAAAAATAATAACACTTTCATGACAAAATATTCTGTTTTACTCACATTAGTTGAAGCATAAATACATACACCTCACCTCAAAAACAACTACATCTAGAATTTTGTATGATCACCATGATTTTTAAGGTTAGCACCTTATCTTCTAGGCCTGGAACGAACAAGTTTGCAACACATTGCTATATCTTTTCTCATTCTTCAAGAATGACCTCTTTTAGTGCATAGATGCTGGATGAAAAGTGATGCTCAACTTGTCTCTTAAGAATTACACACAGGTACTCAGATCAGGAGACATACTTGGCCAAGTTGGCTTCAGATCAGGAGACATACTTGGCCACTGAATCATTTTCTCCCTGTTCTTTTTAGAAACTTAACAGTGGTCTTATATGTGTATTTTAGATCATTGTCATTTTGGAAAAGGGCATGTTTAGCAATGGCATAGAGTGATGGTAGCATGATCTCTTTCAATACATATATCACTTTTGGTACAGTATTCTGACTGATAAGTAAAGCTTTGGTTATCTTCTTGTAGCCATCACCTTTTCTTGGGTAAAGAAATTGTTTTACTGTTCCTTATTAATATGATTATGATTTGTACATTTCCTTGCAATCTTAGAAATAATTTGCCAGTTTAACCCCTTAATGACAGCCAATACGTCTTTTAACTGACATGAGATATAAGAGAATAGCCTCCCCATACAGGTGACAATCCAGCAGCTGTCGGCTGGACACTATAGCTGACAACTTGCTGCATCAGCCACGATCAGTTTCCACCGTCCATATCTGTTTAATCCCTTAGATGCTGCTGTCAATAGTGACTACATCATTATAAATGGTTAACAGAGTGTGGGGGCTTCCTCTTTATCCAAATTGGTGCCCTCAGATCATGATTGTGTGGTCCTGATGTTTGCCATGGCAATTCGTGACCAAATAGTGGCCTTAGTGTCTGACTGCTGTAGTATTCTATTCAGAAGTTAGAGGCTTTTAGGTGGTACAAATACACATTTTCATTTCTGTCATGCCACTTTGCATTAATTCCTGTAAAGCACCTGAAGGGTTAATAAACTACCTGACAGAAGTTTTCAATATGTCTAGGGGTGCTGTTTTTAAAATGGTATCACTTTTGGGGGTTTCCCAATATATGAGATCCCTAAAGTCACTTGAAACATAGATAAGTCCCTAAAGAAATACATTTTGTAAATTTCCTTGAAAAAATGAAAAAATGCTGCCACATTTTATACCTCCTAAAATGCTAAAAAAAATAAAATAACATTTTACAAATGGTGCTGATGTAAAGCAGACATGTGGGAAATGTTATTTATTAAAGGTTTGCTGTGGTATGACCATCTGGATTAAAGGGATAATCATTCAAATTTAGAAAATTGCTAATTTTTTTACATTTTTCTCAAATTTTTGATATTTTTTATAAATAAACACAAAACATATTGACCTAAGTTTACCATTATAATAAAGTGTAATGTGTCAGGAAAAAACAGTCTCAAAATCACTGGGATTTGTTGAAGAGTTGCGGAGTTATTACCACATAAAGTGACACTGGTCAGATTTCAAAAATTTGGCTCCATCACTAAGGGGTTAAATGTTGTGAATTCTGCTTTTGGGTTCCCTCCAGTGGTTGTAGGTGGGAATGCAGTTGTCTCTGAGTCGCAGTCCTGGCCAGGTGTATCTGCTGATTGCAGTTCTGACTGGGATATTTAGGTGTGCAGGATTCATTAGTCCTTTCCAGTTGTCAATGTTTCTTGTGAAGTGTTGGATCACTTTCTGGCTTCTCCTGCTTAGCTGCCAATTCAGCAAAGATAAGTGTCTGTTTCTTTTTCTGTGGCACACATGCAGTGTGCTTATATTCTGTGCTATTCATTTGTTTTTCTCTTGTCCAGCTTAGACTGTGTCAGTGTTTTCTCAGTCTTGTTGGATTCTCTGGAGTTGCAGATATACGCTCCACATCTTTAGTTAGATGGTGGAGTTTTTGTATTTTCTGCTGTGGATATTTTTGGAAGGATTTTTAATACTGACCGCTTAGTATCCTGTCCTATCCTTTCCTATTTAGCTAGTGTGGCCTCATTTGCTAAATCCTGTTTCCTGCCTGCGTGTGTCTTTTCCTCTACTACTCACAGTCAATATTTGTGGGGGGCTGCCTATCCTTTGGGGTTCTGCTCTGAGGCAAGATAGTATTCCTATTTCCATCTATAGGGGTATTTAGTCCTCCGGCTGTGTCGAGGTGTCTAGGATTTGTTAGGCACACCCCACGGCTACTTCTAGTTGCGGTGTTAAGATCAGGGTTTGCGGTCAGTATAGTTACCACCTACTCCAGTGAAAGTTTTCATGCTGCTCCAAGGTCACCTGATCATAACAGTACAACTGGCCCATAATGAGTTAAATGCATCTCAGAAGAAGGGAAGAAAGGTCTTGAGCCATTTTTTTTCTTCAGTCTACTTTGTCTTCTCCTCCCTCTTTATCTCTGGGTGGCTGAAGAGCCTTGTGCTAGCATGAATGTTCAGGAATTAGCTTCTCGTGTAGACCAGCTTGCTGCTAGGGTACAGGGTATTTCTGATTATATTGTTCAGACTCCTGTTTTAGAACCGAAGATTCCTACTCCTGATTTGTTTTTTGGTGACAGGTCCAAATTTTTGAGTTTTAAAAACAACTGTAAACTGTTTTTTGCTTTGAGACCTCGATCCTCCGGTGATTCCATTCAGCAGGTTAAAATTGTCATCTCCCTGCTGCGTGGCGACCCGCAGGATTGGGCATTTTCCCTGGAATCTGGGAATCCGGCTTTGCTTGATGTAGACTCCTTTTTTCAGGCTTTGGGATTGTTATATGATGAACCTAATTCTGTGGATCAAGCTGAGAAGACCTTGTTGGCCCTGTTTCAGGGTCAAGAGGCGGCAGAATTGTATTGTCAGAAATTCAGAAAATGGTCGGTGTTGACTAAATGGAATAATGATGCTGTGGCGGCAATTTTCAGAAAGGGTCTTTCTGAATCCGTTAAAGATGTTATGGTGGGGTTTCCCACGCCTTCCGGTCTGAGTGATTCTATGTCTCTGGCCATTCAGATTGACCGGCGCTTGCGGGAGCGCAGAACTGTGCACGCTGTGGCGTTATCCTCAGAGCAAATTCCTGAGCCAATGCAGTGTGATAGGATTCTGTCTAGAACGGAACGACAAGGTTTCAGACGTCAGAATAGGTTGTGTTAATATTGTGGCGACGCTTCTCATGTCATTTCTGTCTGCCCTAAGTGGACAAAGAGGATCGCCAGTTCAATTACCATCAGTACTGTACAACCTAAATTTTTGTTATCTGTGTCCTTGATCTGCTCATTGTCATTATTTTCTGTCATGGCGTTTGTGGATTCAGGCGCCGCTTTGAACTTAATGGACTTTGAGTTTGCCAAGCATTGTGGTTTTCCCTTGCAGCCTTTGCAGAACCCTATTCCTTTAAGGGGCATTGATGCTACACCCTTGGCTAAAAATAAGCCCCAGTTTTGGACACAGGTGACCATGCGCATGGCGCCAGCCCATCAGGAAGATTGTCGATTTCTGGTGTTACATAATTTGCATGATGCTATCATGCTGGGTTTTCCTTGGTTGCAGGTACATAATCCTGTGTTGGATTGGAAGTCCATGTCTGTGACTAGGTGGGGTTGTCAGGGAATTCATAATGATGTTCCTTTGATGTCAATCTACTCTTCTTCCTCTTCTGAAATTCCAGAGTTTTTGTCTGATTTTCAGGATGTATTCGATGAGCCCGAGTCCAGTTTCCTTCCACCGCACAGGGACTGCGATTGTGCTATTGACTTGATTCCAGGCTGTAAGTTTCCTAAGGGTCGACTTTTCAACCTGTCTGTGCCTGAACATACTGCCATGCGGAGCTATATTAAGGAGTCTTTGGAGAAAGGGCATATTCGACCATCTTCTTCACTGTTGGGAGCTGGGTTCTTTTTTGTTGCTAAAAAAGATGGTTCCTTGAGACCCTGTATTGATTATCGCCTCTTGAATAAGATCACGGTCAAGTTTCAATACCCTTTACCTTTGCTTTCCGATTTGTTTGCTAGGATTAAGGGAGCTAGTTGTTTTACGAAGATTGACCTTCGGGGTGCATATAATCTTGTTCGTATTAAGCAGGGTGATGAATGGAAAACTGCGTTTAATACGCCCGAAGGCCATTTTGAATACCTTGTGATGCCGTTCGGACTCTCTAATGCTCCATCTGTTTTTCAGTCCTTCATGCATGATATCTTCCGGACTTATCTTGATAAATTCTTGATTGTATATTTGGACGATATTTTGATTTTTTCCGATGATTGGGAGTCTCATGTGCAACAGGTCAGGATGGTATTTCAGATCCTTCGTGACAATGCTTTGTTTGTGAAAGGGTCTAAGTGTCTCTTTGGGGTGCAGAAGGTTTCTTTTTTGGGCTTTATTTTTTCTCCCTCGTCTATAGAGATGGATCCGGTTAAGGTTCAGGCCATTCATGATTGGATTCAGCCCACATCCTTGAAGAGTCTTCAGAAATGTTTGGGTTTTGCAAATTTTTATCGCCGTTTCATTGCTAATTTTTCCAGTGTGGTGAAACCTTTGACCGATTTGACGAAGAAAGGCGCTGATGTGGCGAATTGGTCCTCTGCGGTTGTCTCTGCCTTTAAGGAGCTTAAACATCGATTTACTTCTGCTGCAGTGTTGCGCCAACCAGATGTTTCTCTTCCGTTTCAGGTTGAGGTTGACGCTTCTGAGATTGGGGCAGGGGCCGTTTTGTCTCAGAGGGATCCTGTTGGTTCCTTAATGAAACCGTGTGCCTTCTTTTCCCGTAAGTTTTCGCCTGCTGAACGCAATTATGATGTCGGCAATCGGAAGTTATTGGCTATGAAGTGGGCGTTTGAGGAGTGGCGACATTGGCTTCAGGGAGCTAAGCACCGTATTGTGGTCTTGACCGATCATAAGAATCTGATTTACCTCGAGTCTGCCAAACGGCTGAATCCTAGATAGGCTCGATGGTCCTTGTTTTTTTCCCATTTTGATTTTGTGGTCTCGTACCTTCCGGGTTCTAAGAATATTAAGGCGGATGCCCTCTCTAGGAGTTTTTTGCCTGATTCTCCTGAGGTCTTAGAACCGATCGGTATTCTGAAAGAAGGGGTGGTCCTTTCTGCCATTTCCCCTGATTTACGACGGGTTCTTCAGGAATTTCAGGCTGACAAACCTGACCGCTGTCCTGTGGGGAAACTGTTTGTTCCTGACAGATGGACTAGTAGAGTGATTTCTGAGGTTCACTGTTCCATGTTGGCTGGTCATCCTGGCATTTTTGGTACCAGAGACTTGGTTGGTAGGTCCTTTTGGTGGCCTTCTTTGTCGCGTGATGTGCGTTTATTTGTGCAGTCCTGTGGGACTTGTGCGCGGGCCAAGCCTTGTTGTTCCCGTGCTAGTGGGTTGCTTTTGCCATTGCCAGTCCCTGAGAGGCCCTGGACGCATATTTCTATGGATTTTATTTTGGATCTTCCGGTCTCCCAGAAGATGTCTGTTATCTGGGTTGTTTGTGATCGGTTCTCTAAGATGGTTCATTTGGTGCCTTTGCCTAAATTGCCTTCCTCTTCAGATTTGGTTGCGTTGTTTTTTCAGCATGTGGTTTGTTTGCATGGTATTCTGGAGAATATTGTGTCCGACAGAGGTTCCCAGTTTGTTTCTAGGTTTTGGCGGGCCTTTTGTGCTAGGCTGGGCATTGATTTGTCTTTTTCTTCTGCATTTCATCCTCAGACAAATGGCCAGACCGAGCGAACTAATCAGACTTTGGAGACTTATTTGAGATGCTTTGTGTCTGCTGATCAGGATGATTGGGTGGCCTTCTTGCCATTGGCCGAGTTTGCCCTTAATAATCGGGCTAGTTCGGCTACTTTGGTTTCGCCTTTCTTTTGTAATTTTGGTTTTCATCCTCGTTTTTTTTCTGGGCAGGTTGAGCCTTCTGACTGTCCTGGTGTGGATTCTGTAGTTGACAGGTTGCAGCAGATTTGGGCTCATGTGGTGGACAATTTGGTGTTGTCTCAGGAGGAGGCTCAACGTTTTGCTAACCGTCGTCGGTGTGTTGGTTCCCGGCTTCGGGTTGGGGAACTGGTCTGGTTGTCTTCCCGTCATGTTCCTATGAAGGTTTCTTCCCCTAAGTTTAAGCCACGGTTTATTGGTCCTTATAGGATTTCTGGGATTATTAATCCGGTGTCTTTTCGATTGGCGCTTCCGGCCTCTTTTGCTATCCATAATGTCTTCCATAGATCTTTATTGCGGAAATATGTGGTGCCCGTTGTTCCCTCTGTTGATCCTCCGGCCCCTGTGTTGGTTGATGGAGAGTTGGAGTATGTGGTTGAGAAGATTTTGGATTCTCGTTTTTCGAGGCGGAGGCTTCAGTACCTTGTCAAATGGAAGGGTTATGGCCAGGAGCATAATTCTTGGGTTTTTGCCTCTGATGTCCATGCTGCTGATTTGGTCCGTGCCTTTCATCTGGCTCATCCTGATCGTCCTGGGGGCCCTGGTGAGGGTTCGGTGACCCCTCTTTAAGGGGGAGGGTACTGTTGTGAATTCTGCTTTTGGGTTCCTTCCAGTGGTTGTAGGTGGGAATGCAGTTGTCTCTGAGTCGCAGTCCTGGCCAGGTGTATCTGCTGATTGCAGTTCTGACTGGGATATTTAGGTGTGCAGGATTCATTAGTCCTTTCCAGTTGTCAATGTTTCTTGTGAAGTGTTGGATCACTTTCTGGCTTCTCCTGCTTAGCTGCCAATTCAGCAAAGATAAGTGTCTGTTTCTTTTTCTGTGGCACACATGCAGTGTGCTTATATTCTGTGCTATTCATTTGTTTTTCTTTTGTCCAGCTTAGACTGTGTCAGTGTTTTCTCAGTCTTGTTGGATTCTCTGGAGTTGCAGATATACGCTCCACATCTTTAGTTAGATGGTGGAGTTTTTGTATTTTCTGCTGTGAATATTTTTGGAAGGATTTTTAATACTGACCGCTTAGTATCCTGTCCTATCCTTTCCTATTTAGCTAGTGTGGCCTCATTTGCTAAATCCTGTTTCCTGCCTGCGTGTGTCTTTTCCTCTACTACTCACAGTCAATATTTGTGGGGGGCTGCCTATCCTTTGGGGTTCTGCTCTGAGGCAAGATAGTATTCCTATTTCCATCTATAGGGGTATTTAGTCCTCCGGCTGTGTCGAGGTGTCTAGGATTTGTTAGGCACACCCCATGGCTACTTCTAGTTGCGGTGTTAAGATCAGGGTTTGCGGTCAGTATAGTTACCACCTACTCCAGTGAAAGTTTTCATGCTGCTCCAAGGTCACCTGATCATAACAGTTAAAGCTACAAAATAATCAAGAATAATTTATAAAATTAGATTTAAAATGACCGCTATTGCTTTTGATGATGTTAAATGTAAATATTACTTGTCCAAGCAGATTAATGATAGAGGTATCCAGCCACTGTTCAATCATTTGCTGGTGGTTTGATACATTGTAGCATATAAATGTAGTAAGTTTTGACCTTCTTCATCTCATCAAAACCTAGCTATTGAGCCTTTGGCACTGATTAGCAGATCATTGTTGTGATTAATGTGCACCTCAATCAGGCCATACATTTTCCCAGCAGATTGGGGTTATGTTGACAATCTCATGTCTATGAAGACAACCTAACTAATGTAAATGAAAAAGCGATTGGGCAGGTTGTTATACTGATGTCCTCCTACGTAACTGGCACTAGAAGAGTCTCTGTATATGTATAGCTTGTTAGCGGGAGTAAGGAGAACGTTTTCCCCACAAAATAAATCTGTACATGCGATTCTCCTCCAAATAAGTATCTTGGAATTGGGTTTAATCTGTTTGCTGCCAACATCGGTATTATGAGCAAACAGTTAGAATAATTAACAGTATTGAAAATCCTACCTAAAACTAAAATTGTCACCTCTAGTAGTCAATTTGTACATAATACAGATCATGCATGAAAAGCACAATAGGTGCAAGAAACTGGAAAATCTTGCGAATAAATTAACCACGGCAATCAGTGAAGGGTTACCAAACACTCAGCTATATCTTATATGAAGGCGTTTACCAGTCCTATTATTGCAAACAACAGGAAACATTGTTTCTGCTTCAGTGACATTCATTTTCTTCTCTCAGATTAGTGTCGCAAATGTACAAGTTATTTCAGTGGATCTGAAAACTGCTGTTATACATTATACATGTATTTCTTGTTCTCCTTCTGGAGTCATACTGATCTCATCTAAGGTGACCTTCATGTGAGTAGACAGGTTCTACAAGAACATCAACTGTATCCAGTGCTTTTACCATGGAGGTTCAACCCATAAGTACAGTATTTAATAAGGAACTGAATAAATAGCAAATCCTTAATATGTACCTATTATAGGATCTAATGGTGACACTGGTGGGAATGAAAATCTCTTGAAATCAGCATTATGCAGGTTGCTAAAGCATTATACGTGGTAGCCTTAGCCTACATTTTGTCTGAAGAGCATCAGATATAGGTTGAAAGTCACCAGAATATGGGGGAATTTACTATTAGATGTATGCGTACAAGAACCAAAAAATGTGATGCCAGACATATTTATGCAAAAATGTGTGACTTTTTGTAGAATTCTGTTCCCCTTATCCTACAAACGTAACTACATTTGGGTACAAAAGTGCCTTTTCATAGTTTGCGTAGATTTGCTTTTCTGTCACATAGGCAGACAAAAGATATGCAAAACTTATTAAGTAGCTTACAGTTCCTCTTAGAGAGTAGCTAAATTGTATTTTTTTATCATTTTGTCAGATAGTAATGAAAGTTTGCAAATCACTTTATTATGTGATTTGTCTTCTTTCCTATAATAAAAAAGCATGTAAATGGGTTTTAAGCCCCTTTTTCTCTATTTGACCCTTGTGGAGTATCGGTGATGGCAGTGAAAGGGTCACACAAACATAGATTCTCTCATGTGAGAAAATTGTATTGATTATGTGATTGACACTCCGATCAAACTCTGATCCAATTTTGATCAGAGTGTCCTCTTAGTGTGATCAGATTCTCTCAGGTGAGAGAGTTGCATCACAGGTGAGGAGAAGATGGAGAACAACGTTTCTCCATCTTCTCCATTGTGTGAGTCTGATGAAATTGGACTACACTCGCTACACTCGGATGTCATCCAAGTGCAGTCTGATGCTTTCGACGACTCATAAACTTGAATGGGTGCGTGGCAACCAATTTACGCTGCAAAACGCATGCTTCGATTTTTTTGTCATGCCGAATTGGTATGAGAAAGAAAACTTTGATAAGCACTGCCTCATAAAATAACATGGTATAACAGTGATCCAAGTGCTATCCGATAAAACACTTCCAATAGCCCTGGTCTGATGAATACAGCAGTGTGGGCGACAGCATCGTTAGCATTGTTTTTGAACAGCTGGCTATCAGTCAAAGTTCAGAGGGAGTGATTATGGCGTGTTCATTATGTACTGAGCGCTGGCCTTTCACTGCTACCTGTGCTGCTCCACTGACTAGAAGCAAGCAGTTGCAGGGAGAATATACCTTTATTTTCTACCTGCATCTGCTCTTCCAGTAAGATGCCATTCAAAAGTGAGTTTTTCTTCTACGAGTTCTATCCATGTTTCTCACAGATAGGCGGGGGTCACACTTGCGAGTGTGATGCGAGAAACTCAGGCGAGTCTCTCGCATCAATGCCCTGCACTGTCACCGGCACTCGGGTCCGGAGTGTGCGGCTGCATAGAAATACATGCAGCTGTACACTACGGTCCAGACTGCTGGCAGCAGTGCCGGGTATTGATGCGAGAGACTCGCCTGAGTTTCTCGCATCACTCTCGCAAGTGTGACCCTGGCCATAGAATTCGTATCTATTATAGTCTATGGTATTGTTCACACGTCCGAGTATATTTACACATCAGGTGGTTGGCACAAATGCACAGACATGTTTGATTTTGATCCAAATCTCGGATGAAATTAGCAAATGCATATATGGGCCTGTGAAAAAAAATGGACAGTACTTGATTGTCATTCATGTGCTGTCTTTTTTTCATGGGCTGTCTGATATTAGATGCTTGAGAAACCACCATTAGTTGTTTTTTTATTCAAAACAAGCTAATGAATCTCTGACCAAAATCTGATGGTAAAAGCTGACACACTAACCAAGCTCTTGAACGGCCTCATTCACACTTGCATTTTTTGCACAAAAGTGGTAACGGGAAGCACTTATACCTACTTATATATAGTGAATGTGGTTATTCACATGTTCGTGATTTTTCATATAGAAGTAAACGGTGGCACTACTGGATGAGGTGCTCAGGCCGGTTTCACACATCCAGATAATTCCAGTACCGGAAAAAATCGGTACCGGAATTATCCGTGTCCGTGTGCCCCTACGTTTCTGTGGCACATCAGTGTGGCACACGGGTGGCACACGTGTGCCCACTGGGTACTACACGCTCCGTGCTGGGTACCACACGTACCAGCATCTGGTGCTGAAGCCGCGATTCATATCTTCCCTGCAGCAGCGTTTGCTGCAGAGAAGATATGAATAATAGTGTTTAAAATAATGATCTATGTGCCGAATACAGTAATGAATATGCGGCTCCACCCCTATGGGAGGTGGAGCCGCATATTTATTACTGTAAATGAGCGGCCCCACGTGACCGCATACAGTACAAGGTGCGGCCAGGAGAGGAAGTAGCGACAGCCAACGAGGGAGCTGGGTGAGTATTTTCAGAACAGCGGGGGGGGGGCGCACAGGTGGTGGGAGGGCGGGGGGCAAATAGATCTTTATTTTAAACACTATTATTCATATCTTCTCTGCAGCAAACACTGCTGCAGGGAAGATATGAATCGCGGCTTCAGCACCAGTGGGGGGGACAGCTCTTAATGTAGCGCTGTGTCCTGCACGGCACACGGACTGCACACGGACAACGTCCGTGTGCGGTACGTGTTTTACACGGACCCATTGACTTTAATGGGTCCGTGTAATACGTGCACTCCCACGAACACTGACATGTCTCTGTGTTTGGCACACGGAGACACGGTCTGCAAAAAATCAATGACATCTGCACAGATGCATTGATTTTTATGTGTCTATGTGTGTCAGTGTCTCCGGTACGTGAGGAAACTGTCACCTCACGTACCGGAGACACTGACGTGTGAAACAGGCCTCAGGTAGGGTCCCGAATAGTGTTGAGCGATACCTTCCGATATCGGAAAGTATCGGTATCGGTTTGGATCGGCCGATATTCAAAAAATATCGGATATCGCCGATACCGATACCCGATCCCAATGCAAGTCAATGGGACCAAAATATCGGAATTAAAATAAACCCTTTCTTTCCTTGTAGGTTCATTCTACCTGAAGGAAAACAACTAAGAATAATGTAGGATGTATGGGGGAGGTGGCGGAGACATTAAAGGCAATGAGGATTAGTCCAATCAAATAGAATAGCATGTTTTTTTTTTTTTTTTAAAGAAGTTCGGATTGAAAAAGATATTGAGTATGTAAATTTTTTTTATTTTGTCAGATATTGATGTTTCACTATTCCACGCCCTTCCCCTTCTTTTTTTTCTTTTTTTTTTTTTTTTCTTTTCCCACACTTTCATCTTCATCATCATCAGCATCCTTGACATCAACTTCTTCACCTTATTCATCTTCTTCTTCATCTTCTACCTATTTTTTTTTTATTACATTCTTCATATTCATTTTCTTCAACTATTATTATTCTTCCTATTCTACATATTCTTTTTATTCCACTGTTATTATTCTTCCTATTCTACTTCTTCATCATATTCTCATTTGTGACAGGCATTCCCGTAGTTGTTGTCTATAAAAGTTGGAAGATTACACCTTCCGTTCTGCCAGTCACAAAAGTTACATTTGTCCGCGTTCAGTTTGGCCTGCAGCATCAGGCTTTATCCAGGGGCACCACGAGGAGGAACGGACTCACCCCCATACACTGCTTAGTCTTCTTCTGCATATAATTTAGATAATATCTTTTGCTCTGATATTAAGTCTTATGCTTAATGTTCTTCTGCTCTTTGTTCTGCAGCCTCTTGTTCTTCTGCTTCTCGGTCTTCCATGTTGTCGTCTCCAGGGTCTTCGTCTCCAGTGTCGTCATCTCCGCCGTCGTCGTCTCAGCCGTCGTCGTCTCCGCCGTCGTCGTCGTCGTCATCGGGGTGGTCTTCCGGGTCGTCGTCATCGGGGTGGTCTTCCGGGTTGTCGACGTTAGGGTCTTCAACTTGGAAATGTAGCAGAAGGTACAAGAAGGCTGAGAAAATGCCAAGAACCAGCTGATGGAACTGGAACTCGGATGGCTACCCGAAGGTTCAAGAGCCTATGGAACTACCGAGGACCAGCTGACGTTACTGGAACCCGGTTACTAAGCAGGAGGTACCCGTGCTAAAAAGCACTACCAAGGACCGCCTGACGTTGGCGGAACTCGGATACCCAGAAGGAGGCACCTAAGCCAAAGGCTCTGCCCGGAACCAGATGACGTTACTGGAACCAGGATGGGGAGCAGAAGGTACAAGAGCAAAAGACACTGCCGAGAACCAGCTGACGGTACTGGAACCCGGATGGGTAGCCGAATGTCCAAGAGCCAATGGAACTACCAAGGACCAGCTGACGTTACTGGAACCCGGTTACTAAGCAGGAGGTACCCGTGCCTGAAAGCACTACCAAGGACCACCTGACATTGGTGGAACTTGGATACCCAGAAGGAGGCACCTAAGCCAAAGGCTCTGCCCGGAACCAGCTGACGGTACTGGAACCAGGATGGGGAGCAGAAGGTACAAGAGCAAAAGACACTGCCGAGAACCAGCTGACGGTGCTGGAACCAGGTGGTGGACCCCAAGGCCCACAGGAGAGGAGAGAACAGCTAGGCCGCGAGGCAGCCGCAGTTACCGAACCCCAACAGTCCTACAGGGGGAGCTGGGCCTACTGGCACTACAGAACCAGCCTTGACTACCAGTTCACGCAGCCCACATAGGAAGCTCCTAAACTGGAGGCACCCTGGAGTTGGCTAACTCGACCGCCCCACGACGGGGCAAGCATAGGCGTCTCAGTGAGCTTGACACTACCCGGAAACAGCTGACGGTGCTGGAACCAGGCTGGGCATGAGGGAGTACCTGTGACAAAAACACTGCTGAGAACCAGCTGGCGGTGCTGGAACCCGGATGCGTTGCCCCAGTGTGCAAGAGCCAATGGCACAACCGAGGACCAGCTGACGGTGCTGGAACCCGGTTACTAAGCTGTAGGTGCCCGCGCTTAAAAGCACTACCAAGGACCGCCTGGCGTTGGCGGAACTCGGCTACCCAGGAGGAGGCACCTAAGCCAAAGGCTCGGCCCGGAACCAGCTGACGGTGCTGGAACCAGGTGGTGGACCCCAAGGCCCACAGGAGAGGAGAGAACAGCTAGGCCGCGAGGCAGCCGCAGTTACCGAACCCCAACAGTCCTACAGGGGGAGCTGGGCCTACTGGCACTACAGAACCAGCCTTGACTACCAGTTCACGCAGCCCACATAGGAAGCTCCTAAACTGGAGGCACCCTGGAGTTGGCTAACTCGACCGCCCCACGACGGGGCAAGCATAGGCGTCTCAGTGAAGTTGACACAACCCGGAAACAGCTGACGGTGCTGAAACCAGGCTTGGCACGAGGGAGTACCTGTGACAAAAACACTGCCGAGAACCAGCTGGCGGTGCTGGAACCCAGATGCGTTGCCCCAGTGTGCAAGAGCCAATGGCACGACCGAGGACCAGCTGACGGTGCTGGAACCCGGTTACTAAGCTGTAGGTGCCCGCGCTTAAAAGCACTACCAAGGACCGCCTAACGTTGGCGGAACTCGGCTACCCAGGAGGAGGCACCTAAGCCAAAGGCTCGGCCCGGAACCAGCTGACGGTGCTGGAACCAGGTGGTGGACCCCAAGGCCCACAGGAGAGGAGAGAACAGCTAGGCCGCGAGGCAGCCGCAGTTACCGAACCCCAACAGTCCTACAGGGGGAGCTGGGCCTACTGGCACTACAGAACCAGCCTTGACTACCAGTTCACGCAGCCCACATAGGAAGCTCCTAAACTGGAGGCACCCTGGAGTTGGCTAACTCGACCGCCCCACGACGGGGCAAGCATAGGCGTCTCAGTGAAGTTGACACAACCCGGAAACAGCTGACGGTGCTGAAACCAGGCTTGGCACGAGGGAGTACCTGTGACAAGAACACTGCCGAGAACCAGCTGGCGGTGCTGGAACCCGGATGCGTTGCCTTGCCTATTAAAGATTGTCTTCCTAGAGCCCCAACTAGCGGTGTTGGAGCAAAGGGTAAGCAGGGGGAGATGAGTGTAGGCCGAAGCCTGCACTGGAGGCAGCTTTGTGTCTGCGTTGCGTTTGCAGGACACTTTGCCGGCTACACACTGGGGGAACAGCTGGCGTTGCTGAACCCCACTAACACAATGGCGTGTGTTTTTATCTGTGCAGCTAGCACTTGCGGGCAAAAACTTGCGATGTTAGAGCCCGTGTTGAAGCAGGAGGAGGAGGAGAGGAGCAGAGTGTAGGCCGAAGCCTAGTTGAACCAATTTCAAAGGAAACCTTTAACCCCCCCCTCAGGTGTTACAAAGTACAAGAGACACACCTTGTGCAGTATTAATGCTGCACAAGTGAAAGGTTGCTCTATTAATTTGTCTACATGCACACGCTGAATGAAAGACATACACAATTTACCCCATTCTACAGTCAAACTGTAGTGGATGCGTGACTTGGTTTTTTGATGAGACGCAGCACAGGTGTCCAAAATAACGCCTTGGTGCTTGGCGCAGCTTCCTGAGCGTTGTTATTTGCTGTACAGGAGTCTGCGCTCTTGTGTTATCCCTTGGCAATGCCCTGTTAGCGCTGCCCATCTTATGACCTCATTTCATGTTGGCCGGTGCGGTTAACGATGGCCATAAATCCCAGACCCACAGTGTCTTTTCATAAAGCCACACTGCGGTGCTGGGATTCGTGGCCTTGAGCAGTAAATATTTTGGCCGCTCACACACGTCCTTACACCTGCTTCAGACTGGGCGGCCTCTGCTGATCCCTTCTCGCATGCCGCGGCCATGAGGCTGCACAGTCTGAAGAAGGCGGAAGGAGATGAGTTAAGACAGGCGAAGATATGCACTGCTCGTGCCCATCAATCACACCCTCGCAGTCAAAATAATTAAGACAACGAGGAGCATTTTATTCAGGCAGGGCGGACGAACAGGCGCAAGTAGCCAACCAATGATGTCAGAAGACGGGAAGCGCTACCAAGGGGGGTGCTGCGTATCATTAGAAAGGAAAGTCACACCTCAGGGACAGTGGAATGGTCTCAAAGAGACACATTTTGTACGTGTTGAGTTCCACGTGGGCAAGGAGAAAACGTCAGCCACCTTGTACAAATGCAGCAGTACTGCTGTACAAGGTGGCTGTTATACATAGAAACACCTGGGGGTGGTGGCCAGGCTCCCTTCAATTTCAGTTCATGTGCCTGCGTGGCGTTTGCAGGTCACGTTGCAAGCTGCACAGCAGGGGAACAGCTGGCGGTGCTGAACCCCACTAACACATTGGCTGGTGTTTTTCTCTGTGCAGCTAGCATGTCCGGGCATAAACTGGCGTTGTTTGAGCCCAGGGTCAGCAGGAGGAGGAGAGGAGCAAAGTGTAGGCCGAAGCCTGCACTGGTGGCAGCTTTTGTTCTGTTGTGCCAGCGTGGCTTGTGCTGGACACGTTGCCGACTACACAGCAGGGGAACAGCTGGCGGTGCTGAACCCCACTAACACATTGGCTGGTGTTTTTCTCTGTGCAGCTAGCATTTCCGGGCAAAAACTAGCGGTGTTTGAGCCCAGGGTCAGCAGGAGGAGTAGAGGAGCAGAGTGTTGGCCAAAGCCTAGTTGAACCAATTTCAAAGGTTACCTTTAACCCCCCCTCAGGTGTTGCAAGGTACAAGAGCCACACCTTGAACAGCATTATTGATGCACAAGTCAAAGGTTGCTCTATTTAATTTTGCTCCTTGCACACGCTGAATTAAACACGTACACTATTTAGCCCATTATACTGTCAAACAGTAGTGGAGGCGTGACTACTAGTCTTTTTAAGGAGACGCAGCACAGGTGTCAAAATTTGCACCTAGGTACTGGGCGCAGATTCCTGAGCGTTGTTATTTGCTGTACAGGAGTCTGCGCTCTTGTGTTATCCCTTGGCAATACCCTGTTAGTGCAGGCCGTCTCATGACCTCATTTCATGTTGGCCGGTGCGGTTAACGATGGCCATAAATCCCAGACCCACAGTGGCTTTTCCTAAAGTCACACTGCGGTGCTGGGATTCGTGGCCTTGTGCAGTAAATATGTTCGCCGCTCACACATGTCCTTACACCTGCTTCAGACTGGGCGGCCTCAGCTGATCCCTTATCGCATGCCGCGGCCATGAGGCCGCACAGTCAGAAGAAGGCGGAAGGAGGGGAGTGAAAACAGGGGAACATATGCACTGCTCGTGCCCATCAATCACACCCTCGCAGTCAAAATATATGAGACAACGGGGGGCGTTGTGTCGGGCAGGGGGGACGCACAGGCACAGCCAGCCAACCAATGATGTCAGGAGACGGGCAGCGCTAACAATGGGGGTGCTGCGTGTCATTAAAAAGGAAAGTCACACCTCAGGGACATTGTAATGGTCTGTAATGAGACACATTTTGTACTTGTTGAGTTCCACGTGTGCAAGGAGAAAAAGTCAGCCACCTTGTACAAATGCAGCAGTACTGCTGTACAAGGTGGCTGTTATACATAGAAACACCTGGGGGGGTGGGGGGCAGGCTCCCTTCAATTTCAGTTCATGTGCCTGCGTGGCGTTTGCAGGTCACGTTGCAAGCTACACAGCAGGGGAACAGCTGGCGTTGCTGAACCCCACTGACACATTGACTGGTGTTTTTCTCTGTGCACATTGCATGTCCGGGCAAAAACTAGCGGTGTTAGAGCCCAGGGTCAGCAGGAGGAGGAGGAGAGGAGCAAAGTGTAGGCCGAAGCCTGCACTGGTGGCAGCTTTTGGTCGGTTGTGCCAGCGTGGCTTGTGCTGGACACGATGCCGGCTACACAGCGGGGGAACAGCTGGCGGTGCTGAACCCCACTAACACATTGGCTGGTGTTTTTCTCTGTGCAGCTAGCATGTCCGGGCAGAAACTGGCGTTGTTTGAGCCCAGGGTCAGCAGGAGGAGGAGAGGAGCAAAGTGTAGGCCGAAGCCTGCACTGGTGGCAGCTTTTGTTCTGTTGTGCCAGCGTGGCTTGTGCTGGACACGTTGCCGACTACACAGCAGGGGAACAGCTGGCGGTGCTGAACCCCACTAACACATTGGCTGGTGTTTTTCTCTGTGCAGCTAGCATTTCCGGGCAAAAACTAGCGGTGTTTGAGCCCAGGGTCAGCAGGAGGAGTAGAGGAGCAGAGTGTAGGCCGAAGCCTAGTTGAACCAATTTCAAAGGTTACCTTTAACCCCCCCCTCAGGTGTTGCAAGGTACAAGAGCCACACCTTGAACAGCATTAATGATGCACAAGTCAAAGGTTGCTCTATTTAATTTTGCTCCTTGCACACGCTGAATTAAACACGTACACTATTTAGCCCATTATACTGTCAAACAGTTGTGGAGGCGTGACTTGTCTTTTTAACGAGACGCAGCACAGGTGTCAAAATTTGCACCTAGGTACTGGGCGCAGATTCCTGAGCGTTGTTATTTGCTGTACAGGAGTCTGCGCTATTGTGATCCCTTGGCCATGCGCTGTGAGCGCTTCCTGTCTTCTGACCTCATTTCATGTCGGCCGTTGCGGTTAGCGATGGACATGAATCCCAGACCCACAGTGTGTTTTTAAAAAATCACACTGCGGTGCTGGGATTTGTGCCCTGGTGCACTAAATATGTTTGCCGCTCACACATGTCCTTACACCTGCTTCAGACTGGGCGGCCTCATCTGATCCCTTATCGCCTGCCGCGGCCATGAGGACACCCAGTCTGAAGAAGGCGGAAGGAGATGAGTGAACACAGGCAAACATATGCACTGCACATGCCCATCAATCACACCCTCGCTGTCCAAAAAAATAAGACACCGAGGGCCGTTGTTTCGAGCAGGGGAGATGCACAGGCGCAGCCAGCTAACCAATGATGTCAAAAGACGGGAAGCGCTAACAAGGGTGGTGCTGCGTGTCATTACAAAGGAAAGTCACACCTCAGGGACATTGTAATGGTCTCTAATGAGACACATTTTGTACGTGTTGAGTTCCACGTGGGCAAGGAGAAAAAGTCAGCCACCTCGTACAAATGCAGCAGTACTGCTGTACAAGGTGGCTGATATACATAGAAACACCTGTGGGTGGGGGGCAGGCTCCCTTCAATTTCAGTTCATGTGCCTGCGTGGCGTTTGCAGGTCACGTTGCAAGCTACACAGCAGGGGAACAGCTGGCGTTGCTGAACCCCACTGACACATTGACTGGTGTTTTTCTCTGTGCACATTGCATGTCCGGGCAAAAACTAGCGGTGTTAGAGCCCAGGGTCAGCAGGAGGAGGAGAAGAGGAGCAAAGTGTAGGCCGAAGCCTGCACTGGTGGCAGCTTTTGGTCGGTTGTGCCAGCGTGGCTTGTGCTGGACACGATGCCGACTACACAGCAGGGGAACAGCTGGCGGTGCTGAACCCCACTAACACATTGGCTGGTGTTTTTCTCTGTGCAGCTAGCATTTCCGGGCAAAAACTAGCGGTGTTTGAGCCCAGGGTCAGCAGGAGGAGTAGAGGAGCAGAGTGTAGGCCGAAGCCTAGTTGAACCAATTTCAAAGGTTACCTTTAACCCCCCCCTCAGGTGTTGCAAGGTACAAGAGCCACACCTTGAACAGCATTAATGATGCACAAGTCAAAGGTTGCTCTATTTAATTTTGCTCCTTGCACACGCTGAATTAAACACGTACACTATTTAGCCCATTATACTGTCAAACAGTTGTGGAGGCGTGACTTGTCTTTTTAACGAGACGCAGCACAGGTGTCAAAATTTGCACCTAGGTACTGGGCGCAGATTCCTGAGCGTTGTTATTTGCTGTACAGGAGTCTGCGCTATTGTGATCCCTTGGCCATGCGCTGTGAGCGCTTCCTGTCTTCTGACCTCATTTCATGTCGGCCGTTGCGGTTAGCGATGGACATGAATCCCAGACCCACAGTGTGTTTTTAAAAAATCACACTGCGGTGCTGGGATTTGTGCCCTGGTGCACTAAATATGTTTGCCGCTCACACATGTCCTTACACCTGCTTCAGACTGGGCGGCCTCATCTGATCCCTTATCGCCTGCCGCGGCCATGAGGACACCCAGTCTGAAGAAGGCGGAAGGAGATGAGTGAACACAGGCAAACATATGCACTGCACATGCCCATCAATCACACCCTCGCTGTCCAAAAAAATAAGACACCGAGGGCCGTTGTTTCGAGCAGGGGAGATGCACAGGCGCAGCCAGCTAACCAATGATGTCAAAAGACGGGCAGCGCTAACAAGGGTGGTGCTGCGTGTCATTACAAAGGAAAGTCACACCTCAGGGACATTGTAATGGTCTCTAATGAGACACATTTTGTACGTGTTGAGTTCCACGTGGGCAAGGAGAAAAAGTCAGCCACCTCGTACAAATGCAGCAGTACTGCTGTACAAGGTGGCTGATATACATAGAAACACCTGTGGGTGGGGGGCAAGCTCCCTTCAATTTCAGTTCATGTGCCTGCGTGGCGTTTGCAGGTCACGTTGCAAGCTACACAGCAGGGGAACAGCTGGCGTTGCTGAACCCCACTGACACATTGACTGGTGTTTTTCTCTGTGCACATTGCATGTCCGGGCAAAAACTAGCGGTGTTAGAGCCCAGGGTCAGCAGGAGGAGGAGGAGAGGAGCAAAGTGTAGGCTGAAGCCTGCACTGGTGGCAGCTTTTGGTCGGTTGTGCCAGCGTGGCTTGTGCTGGACACGATGCCGACTACACAGCAGGGGAACAGCTGGCGGTGCTGAACCCCACTAACACATTGGCTGGTGTTTTTCTCTGTGCAGCTAGCATTTCCGGGCAAAAACTAGCGGTGTTTGAGCCCAGGGTCAGCAGGAGGAGTAGAGGAGCAGAGTGTAGGCCGAAGCCTAGTTGAACCAATTTCAAAGGTTACCTTTAACCCCCCCCTCAGGTGTTGCAAGGTACAAGAGCCACACCTTGTGCAGCATTAATGCTGCACAAGTAAAAGGTTGCTCTATTTGTTTTGCTCCTTGCACACGCTGACTAAAACACGTACACTATTTAGCCCATTATACTGTCAAACAGTTGTGGAGGCGTGACTTGTCTTTTTAACGAGACGCAGCACAGGTGTAAAAATTTGCACCTAGGTACTGGGCGCAGATTCCTGAGCGTTGTTATTTGCTGTACAGGAGTCTGCGCTATTGTGATCCCTTGGCCATGCGCTGTGAGCGCTTCCTGTCTTCTGACCTCATTTCATGTCGGCCGTTGCGGTTAGCGATGGACATGAATCCCAGACCCACAGTGTGTTTTCAAAAAATCACACTGCGTGGCTGGGATTCGTGGCCTTGTGCAGTAAATAGGTTTGCCGCTTACACATGTCCTTACACCTGCTCCAGACTGGGCGGCCTCAGCTGATCCCTTATCGCCTACCACGGCCAGGAGGCCGCACAGTCTGAAGAAGGCGGAAGGAGATGAGTTAAGACAGGCGAACATATGCACTGCTCGTGCCCATAAACCACACCCTCGCTGACAAAATAAATATGACAACGAGGGGCGTTGTTTCTAGCAGGGCGGATGCACAGGCGCAGCCAGCTAACCATGATGACAAAAGACGGGAAACGCTACCAAGGGGGGTGCTGCGTATCATTACAAAGGAAAGTCACACCTCAGGGACAGTGGAATGGTCTCAATGAGACACATTTTGTACGTGTTGAGTTCCACGTGGGCAAGGAGAAAAAGTCAGCCACCTTGTACAAATGCAGCAGTACTGCTGTACTAGGTGGCTGTTATACATAGAAACACCTGGGGGGGTGGGGCCAGGTTCCCTTTAATTTCAGTTCATGTGCCTGCGTGGCGTTTGCAGGTCACGTTGCCGGCTACACAGCAGGGGAACAGCTGGCGTTGCTGAACCCCACTAACACATTGGCTGGTGTTTTTCTCTGTGCAGCTAGCATGTCCGGGCAAAAACTAGCGGTGTTTGAGCCCAGGGTCAGCAGGAGGAGGAGAGGAGCAGAGTGTAGGCCGAAGCCTGCACTGGTGGCAGCTTTTGTTCTGTTGTGCCAGCGTGGCTTGTGCTGGACACGTTGCCGACTACACAGCAGGGGAACAGCTGGCGGTGCTGAACCCCACTGACACATCACCTAGTCTTTTTTTCTGTGTAGACAACACTTCCAGGTGGCAACTGACAGTGTTGAAACCCAGGGAATCAAAGAGGAGCAGAGTGTAGGCCGAAGCCTGCAGTGGAGCAAGTTGAAAGGGAACCTTTAACCCCCCCCCCCAGGCATTTGTTGCTGAAAGAGCCATCTCGTACAGCAGTAATACTGCACATGGAAAATGGTGGCTCCGAAAATTATGCTCCTTGCAAACGCTGAAGTACACACTCATATAATGTGTCCCCTCACACCGTCAAACCATCCCGGAAGTGGGACTTTCCTTTGTAATGTGACACAGCACAGCCGTCATTCCAACCCCCTTGGTGCCGGGCACCACCTCCTCAACGTTGTTTGGTTCTGTCACGGAGCCCGCACTGTAATGTTATCCCTTGGCCATGCACAGTTAGCGGTGCCCGTCTTCTGACATCATGTAGGTGTCAGGCTGGCAGTGCCTGTGCGTCCAAGCTGCCCGAGATCCAACCTTGCAGTGTCATCTAATGTAGTCCCACTGCGGGCCAGGGATCCATGGGCATGCGCAGTGCATATCATCGCCTCTCACTCACCTCCTTCCTGCTTCTTCAGACTGTGCGGCGTCACGGCCGTGGCATGCTATTAGGGATCAGCTGACGCCGCCTAGTCTGAAGAAGCGTGAAGAAGGGGAGTGAGAGGCTAGTATATGCACTGCGCATGGCCATGGATACCAGGCCCACTGTGGGATCACATTAGACGACACTGCGAGGTGTGATTTCGGGCAGCGTGGACGCACAGGCGCAGCCAGGACGACAACAAATGATGTCAGAGGACGGGCAGCGCAAACTGTGCATGGCCAAGGGATAACATAACAGCGCAGGGTCCATGACGGAATCAAACAACGCTAAGGAGGCAGCGCACGGTGCCAAGGGGGTAGCAATGACGGCTGTGCTGCGTCACATTACAAAGGAAAGTCCCACCTCCGGGACGGTTGGACGGTGTGAGGGGACACATTACATGAGTGTGTAGTTCAGCGTTTGCAAGGAGCATAATTTCAAGAGCGACCTTTCCCTTGTGCAGTATTAGTGCTGCACATGGTGGCTCTTTCAGTAACAAACGCCTAGGGGGGGGGGGGGGGACAGGTCCCCTTACATTTTAGTTGTGCCAGCGTGGCGGTCGCATGACACGTTGCCGGATACACAGCTGGGGATCAGCTGACGTTACTGAACCCCAATAACAGAGGAGCGACTGTTGACTGTGCACACAGCACTTCCAGGCACCAACTGGCGGTGTTAGAGCCCAGGGACAGCAGGAGGAGCAGATTGGAGGTATTGCCGCACACACAGCTGGGGATCAGCTGACGTTACTGAACCCCAATAACAGAGGAGCGACTGTTGACTGTGCACACAGCACTTCCAGGCACCAACTGGCGGTGTTAGAGCCCAGGGACAGCAGGAGGAGCAGAGGAACAGAGTGTAGGCCGAAGCCTGATTGGAGCAAGTTGAAAGGAAACCTTTAACCCCCCCCCCCAAGACGTTTGTAGCTGAAAGAGCCATGTTGTGCAGCACTAAGGATGCAAAAGGAAAAGGTTGCTCTTTTAATTATGCTCCTTGCAAACACCGAAGTAAACACTAAAAATGTGTCCCTTTATACCGTTAAACCGTTCCGGAGGTGCGAATTTCCTTCGTAATGGGACACAGCACAGCTGTCATTCCTATCCCCTTGATGCCGTGCGCTGCCTCCTCAGCGTTGTTTTAAGCTGCCACGGAGCCTGCGCTGTTCTGTTAGCCCTTGGCCATGCCCAATTAGCGCTGCCTGTCTTCTGACATAATTTGGTGTCAGGCTGTCAGTGCCTGTGCGTCCACGCTGCTCCAGATCCCACCTCGCAGTCTCATCTAACGTAATCCCACTGCGGGCCTTGGAACCATGGGCATGCACAGTGCATAACCTCGACTCTCACTCCCCTCCTTCCCTCTTCTTCAGACTGTGCGGTGTCACGGCCGTGGCATGCTAGGGATCAGCTGACGGCGCACAGTCTAAAGAAGGCGGAGGGAAATGAGCGAGAGCCCGAGGGGAAGATATGCACTGCGCATGCCCATGGATCCCAGGCCCGCAGTGTGACTCAATCAGAAGACACTGCGAGGCGGGATCTCGGGCACCGCGGCCGCACAGGCGCAGCCAGCCTGACACCAAATTATGTCAGAAGACAGGCAGCACAAATAGGGCATGCCCAAGGGATAACAGAACAGCGCAGGCTCCGTGACAGCTTAAAACAACGCTGAGGAGGCAGCGCATGGCACCAAGGGGGTAGGAATGACGGCTGTGCTGCGTCACATTACGAAGGAAAGTCCCAGCTCCGGGACGGTATAACGGTATCAGTGAACACATTTTATAAGTGTTAAGTTCTGCGTGTGCAAAGAGCTAAAAAAAAAGAGCTACCTTTTCCTTGTGCAGCATTACTGCTGCACAAGATGGCTCTTTCAGTAACAAACGACGGGGGGGGGGGGGGGGGACAGGTTCCCTTACATTTAGGTTGTTGTGCCAGCGTGGCGGTCGCAGGACACATTGCCGGCTACACAGCTGGGGATCAGCTGACGTTACTGAAACCCAATAACACTGGGTCGTATGTTTTTACTGTGCAGCCTGCACTTCTGAGCCGCAACTGGCGGTGTTGGAGCCCAGGAATAGCAGTTCAGGTGGTAGAAAGATGAACACAGCAGGAGACCTGGATGACACCCAATTACTTAATCAGGCAGAGGAGTGGCAAATTCCTGCGAGATCCAGGCCTGGTTCATTTTCAGGAAAGTAAGCCGGTCAACGTTATCGGAGGATAGTCGCATGCGACGGTCTGTTAGTACACCACCTGCGGCACTAAAGACACGTTCCGATAAGACACTAGCCGCAGGGCAAGCCAGCACCTCCAATGCATACTGGCTTAGCTCTGGCCATGTATCCAGCTTAGAGACCCAAAACTTGAACGGGGAAGAGCCGTCTGGGAGTACAGTAAGAGGGCAAGCCATGTAGTCTGTCACCATCTGACGGAACCGTTGCCTCCTGCTGACTGGAGCCGCCGGTGATGGTGTAGACATTTGGGGCGGGCACACAAAAGTGTGCCAGAGTTGTGCCATACTGGGCTTGCCTTGGGCAGAGGCACTGCTTCTGCTCCCTCTTTGGGCAGAGCCTCCCCCACTGCCTCGACGCACTGAGCTGCTTTGTAAAGCACTAGCAGCACTCCTCTCAGTTGGACAGGAGAAGATGATGGAATTCACCAGTGTGTCGTGGTACTCCCGCAATTTACGCTCCCGGGTCAACGCAGGGATGAGGTTTTGGACGTTGTCCCGGTAGCGAGGATCGAGGAGGGTGAACACCCAATAATCAGGCATGTTGAGAATGTGGTCGATGCGGCGGTCGTTTCTCAGGCACTGCAGCATGAAATCCACCATGTGCTGCAGAGTGCCAACCGGCCCAGAAACGCTGTCCCCTGCTTGAGACATGATCTCTGCCCGCTCGTCATCACCCCACCCTCGCTGTACACACTGACCACTGGACAATTGTGTCGCTCCCTCCTCTGGACGGAGCTCTTCCTCCTCCATTGACTCCTCCTCATCCTCCTCACAAATTGGCCCCTGCGTACCCCTTTGTGAGGAACCACGTGGCGCTGACTCTCCAGAAGCTGATGGAAAAGGTGACTCCTCATCCTCCACCTCTTCCACCACATCATCCCTTAACCCTTGCAAAGTTTGCTGAAGCAGGCAGATAAGGGGGACAGTCATGCTGACTAGTGCATCATCTGCACTTGCCATCCGCGTGGAATAATCAAAAGGACGCAAAACCTGGCAGACGTCCTTCATAGTGGCCCACTCTGTGGTTGTGAAGTCTGATCGGCGCTGACTGCGACTTCTTTGCGCCTGATGCAGCTGGTACTCCATAACTGCTTGCTGCTGCTCACACAACCGCTCCAACATATGTAACGTGGAATTCCACCGGGTAGGTAGGTCACATATGATGCGGTGTTCCGGAAGGCGGAATCGGCGCTGCAGAGCAGCAATGCGGGATCTGGCCAAGCTGGAACGCCGCAAGTGAGCACACTCTAGGCGGACCTTGTGCAGCAGGGCATCAAGATCCGGATAGTCCCTCAGAAAACTCTGCACAACCAAATTGAGCACATGTGCCAGACATGGGATGTGAGTGAGGTTGCCAAGGGCCAAAGCTGCCACCAGATTTCGGCCATTGTCACACACTACCATGCCTGGCTGGAGATTCGCTGGCAGTAACCACACATCGCTCTCCTGCTTTATGGCATTCCAGAGCTCCTGCGCTGTGTGGCTTCGATGCCCCAATGAAACTAGTTTCAAGACGGCCTGCTGACGTTTGGCCACGGCTGTGCTCATGTCGGTCATAGGTAAACGTTCACGGGTCCATGTGGGGGTGGACTGTGACGGATCCTGCAGAGAGGAATCAGAGGAACTGGTGTAAGAGGAGGAGTCGATGCGTACAGACTGGATTCCTGCAATCCTTGGAGTGGGCAGGACACGTCCTGCGCCACTCGCACGATCTGTACCTGGCTCAACAACATTAACCCAATGGGCAGTGAGGGAAACATATCGCCCCTGTCCATGCTGACTGGTCCACGCATCGGTGGTGAGGTGGACCTTGCTACTGACGGCGTTCAGTAGCGCATGTTTTATGTTTGCCTCAACATGCCTGTGCAGGGCAGGGACAGCCTGCCTGCTGAAGTAAAAGCGGCTGGGCACCTTGTACTGTGGGACTGCCAATGCCATCAAGTCACGGAAGCTGTCAGTCTCCACCAGCCTGAACGAGAGCATTTCCAGGGACAACAGTTTGGCAATGCCTGCATTCAGAGCCTGTGCTCGGGGGTGGTTGGCCGAGAATGCCCGCCTTTTCTCCCATGCCTGTACTACCGATGGCTGTAGAGTAGACTGGGAGTGTGAGGATGACTGGGAAGGTGGTGCTGTGGGTGGAATTACACAAGGTCTCTGGGAGGAAGCCAAACCAGCTGTGCGTGAGCTGGAGGAAGAGGCAACACGAGCTGAAGAGGTGGTAGCTGCCGCTGTTGGTTGGCCTACATCTTCAGTGTGTTTCTGTAACTCCACCGCGTGCCTGGTCCGCACATGTTTCCACATATTTGTGGTATTGAGGTTGCTGACATTTTTCCCTCTTTTTACTTTATGATGACACAGCTTGCATTTGACAAAACAAATGTCATCTGCAACTGTGTCAAAAAAGGACCAGGCACTGCAAGTCTTGGGAGCGCCCTTTTTGGCTTTGGAAAGAGACAGGCTCCTAACGGGTGCCAAAGTGGAGGCTACAGGCTCCGCAGTCTTCCCCCTCCCTCTCCCTCTTTGGCCCGTAAGAGGAAGCTCTTCCTCTGAGCTGCTCCCACCACCTTCCTGTTCCTCACGCCACGATGGGTCAAGGACCTCATCATCTCCACTACCCTCTGCCACCAACTGCTCCTCCTGGGTAGTCTCAGCAGCACAGTACGCACGAGAAAGCGGCACCTGAGTTTCATCATCAGATGCGTACTGCGCTGTGGTCACCGGAGGCACTGGCCCACCTGCCTCTTCAGAGTCAGAGAGATAAAGCTTTTGGGCATCACTGCACACTGCCTCTTCTTCCATTTCTCCAATGCTGCTTGGCTGGCCCCCTGTTTCCAAGCCAAGAGATTCAGAGAACAGAAGTAGAGACGGCTCCTGTCCTGGGCTCTCTGACTGCCTGGCCAATTTGGCAGGTGGTGAAGAGACAGATGGCTGCTCTCCAGTGCTCTGTGCCTGAGAGGATGTGGCACTAACTGAAGTCGATGCCGAGGCGTTAGCTGCCATCCACCCGACAACGGCTTCAATTTGGTCTTCACGCAGCAGCGGTGCACGGCGCTCTCCGACAAAGCTGCGCATGAAGGACTGTTCCCTGCTGAAACTGAGTGACGACGAGTCACCGGCGCCCGCAGCAGGCACAGAATCACCACGTCCTCTCCCTGCTCCTCTCCCTGCTCCGCGCCCACGCCCACGTGCCTTACTCCCTGCCCTCTTCATCTTGGTTGACAGATAAAGATAAGCAGAAAAGTACTAAGGCCTTAGTGTGCTTATTCCTGTAATGCTCCTCCTAACAGGTGTAAGAAACACTAATGTTGTAAATTGTGGACTAAACTTTATTATTTTTCAAATGTGGCCTACACAAGTGTAAGTTGTGTTTGGTGAACTTAACCTTTTTTTTGGTGCAGATCGGGCTACAGAGCTAGTTTAAATCACACGGAGACCGTGCAGACAGCCGTAAACGGCGCTGCAAGGCCAAGAAACCCTCCTCTAGGTTATCCTATATAGTGTTTTTCCACTATTTAGCTGGATACAAGTGGAAAGACACTAATAGGAATTTTTTTTTTCAAATTTTAAACTGGCTGCACTATTTGAAAAAAAGGAAATTGTTTTTCAAGGTATGAGGCAGTAACGCACCCTGAGCTGAATCCAACCGGCTATGGCTGCACACAGACTACAGGGCGAGCTGCGCTCACACAGAGACCGTGCAGACAGCCGTAAACGGCGCTGCAAGGCCCCCAAAAAAACCTCTAGGTTATCCTATGTAGTGTTTTTCCACAATTGAGCTGGAGACTGGTGGAAAGACACTAATAGGATTTTTTTTTTTTTTCAAATTTTAAACAGGCTGCACTATTTGAAAAAAAGGAAAATTTTTCTCAAGGTATGAGCCAGTAACGAACCCTGAGCTGAATCCAACCGGCTATGGCTGCACACAGACTACAGGGCGAGCTGGGCTCACACGGAGACCGTGCAGACAGCCGTAAACGGCGCTGCAAGGCCAAAAAACCCTCCTCTAGGTTATCCTATATAGTGTTTTTCCACTATTTAGCTGGATACGAGTGGAAAGACACTAATAGGAATTTTTTTTTTCAAATTTTAAACAGGCTGCACTATTTGAAAAAAAGGAAAATTTTTCTCAAGGTATGAGCCAGTAACGAACCCTGAGCTGAATCCAACCGGCTATGGCTGCACACAGACTACAGGGCGAGCTGGGCTCACACGGAGACCGTGCAGACAGCCGTAAACGGCGCTGCAAGGCCCAAAAACCCCCCTCTAGGTTATCCTATGTAGTGTTTTTCCACAATAGAGCTGGAGACTGGTGGAAAAACACTAATAGGAAATTTGAGAAAAAATGTGCAGCAGGCTGCACTAAGAGCAAAAAAGAACAACTGTGTGAGGCAGTGTGAACCCCCCCTGAGCTGAATACAACCGGGTATATGGCTGCACACAGACTACAGAGTGAGCTGCACACACACACACACACAGAGACCTTGCAGAACGCTGTTAAAACAGCGCTGCAAGGCAAGAGCAAGGTGAACAGTGAAGAACACACAGCGTTTTGCTAAATTAGCCTTTGGAAAGGAAAATAAAGCAATTAGCTAGCTCAACTGGCCCTCAGTTAGAACACAGCGTCCTGTCCCTAACTGAAATCACAGCAGAGTGAGCGCAAAATGGCGGCAGCGCTTTTTTATAGTGCAGAGTGACATCATTTCAGCAGCCAATCCCAGCCTTGCCAGTACTTACATGCCCACCATGCTAAACAGGATGTGCCCACACTTTCATTCATTCCTCATTGGCTGCTGCGTTCAATTTGAATTCTGGGAACTTCCGATTCCGGTATCCGATACGCGGGAAGTATCGGAATTCAGTATCGGAATTCCGATACCGCAAATATCGGCCGATACCCGATACTTGCGGTATCGGAATGCTCAACACTAGTCCCGAAGCGTAATATAGTAAAATAAACCTGGCACTCAAATGGATGCTTTGAAGATAATTGCAATGCAGTCCACAATAGTACAAAAACAACAGACATCTCGGCCAATAAGACCTTCCTCAGTGTACCGACTGCTTTAAGTCGTGTTAGAGAAGTTTAGGAAACGGAAGGGCGCATTGTCCGTTTCAGTGAAATCCAAGCTAGTGAGAAAGACTGGAGCTTCGGTGGCTAAGCGGTGGCCATTTAAAGGTAGATAAAAAAAAACACTGATAAAACTCTGACAATTTTTTGACATCTGAATGAATCCTTAGGCCACCGTTCACACATCCAGTATTTGGTCAGTGTTTTCACATCAGTATTTGTAAGCCAAAACCAGGAGTGGGTGATTAAATGCAGAAGTGGTGCATATGTTTCTATTATACTTTTCCTCTGATTGTTCCACTCCTGGTTTTGGCTTACAAATACTGAAGTAAAATACTGACCAAATACTGAACGGGTGCATATCGCCTTAGAAAGACAATCATGTTTAACCCCTTAGCGACCGCCGATACGCCTTTTAACGGCGGCCGCTAAGGGTACTTAAACCACAGCGCCATTAATTAACGGCGCTGTGGAAAAAGTCCATAGCGCCCCCCAGAGGCCGATTTTCTCCGGGGTCTTGGCTGCCGAGGGTAGCCGAGACCCCAGAGAACATGATTCGGGGGGTTTTTAACCCTCCCCGCATTTGCGATCGCCGGTAATTAACCGTTTACCGGCGATCGCAAAAAAAAAAAAAAAAAAGCGATCTTTTTAATTTCTCTGTCCTCCGATGTGATCGCACATCGGAGGACAGAGAAAAGGGGTCCCAGGTGGCCCCCCAATACTCACCTAGCTCCCCCGATGCTCCTCGTGTCTCCCGGTGGGCGCCGCCATCTTCAAAATGGCGGGCGCATGCGCAGTGCGCCCGCCGGCCGGCACCGGGAGAATCTTTGGGGTCCCGGCTGCCGGGGGTAGCCGAGACCCCAAAGAGCACGATCGGGGTCGGTATTACCGACCCCTGTTTTGCGATCGCCGGTAATTAACTGTTTACCGGCGACCGCAAAAAAAAAAAAAAAAAAAAAAAAGTAAAGTGTAATTCTCTGTCCTCTGATGTGATGGGATTCGGGGACCCTAGCATACTCACCTAGGTCCCTGGATCCTCTTGCTGCTCCTCCTGGCCGCCGGCAGCAGAACATGGCGGACGCATGCCCAGTGCGCCCGCCATCTGTCTCCATCTGCCGGCCGGCAGGAGAACAGCAGTTGGGGCTAAAATTAGGGTTAGGGGTAGGGTTAGGGGTAGGGGTAGGGGTAGGGTTAGGTTAGGGGTAGGGTTAGGGTTAGGGGTAGGGTTAGGGTTAGGGTTAGGGGTAGGGGTAGGGTTAGGGTTAGGGGTAGGGTTAGGGTTAGGGGTAGGGGTAGGGTTAGGGGTAGGGTTAGGGTTAGGTTAGGGGTAGGGTTAGGGGTAGGGTTAGGGGTAGGGTTAGGGTAGGGTTAGGGGTAGGGTTAGGTTAGGGGTAGGGTTAGGGGTAGGGTTAGGGGTAGGGTTAGGGGTAGGGGTAAGGGTAGGGTTAGGGCTAGGGTTAGGGTTAGGGCTAGGGTTGGGGCTAAATTTAGGGTTAGGGTTGGGGCTAAATTTAGGGTTAGGGTTGGGGCTAAACTTAGGGTTAGGCTTCTTTCACACTTACGTCGGTACGGGGCCGTCGCAATGCGTCGGCCCGACATACCGACGCACGTTGTGAAAATTGTGCACAACGTGGGCAGCAGCTGTAGTTTTTCAACACATCCGCTGCCCAATCTATGTCCTGGGGAGGAGGGGGCGGAGTTACGGCCACGCATGCGCGGTCAGAAATGGCGGATGCGACGTACAAAAAAACGTTTCATTGAACGTTTTTTTGTGCCAACGCTCCGCCAAAACACAACTGATCCAGTGCACGACGGACGCGACATGTGGCCATCCATCACGATCCGTCGGCAATACAAGTCTTTGGGCAAAAAACGCATCCTGCGGGCACATTTGCAGGATCCGTTTCTTGTCCAAAACGACGGATTGCGACGGAATGCCAAACGACGCAAGTGTGAAAGTAGCCTTAGGGCTAGGGTTAGGGTTGGGGCTAAAGTTAGGGCTAGGGTTGGGGCTAAAGTTAGGGTTAGAGCTGGGATTAGGGTTAGTGTTTGGATTAGGGTTGGTATTAGTGTTAGGGTTGGCATTAGGGTTACGCTTGGGATTAGGGTTAGGTTTGGGATTAGGGTTAAGGTTAGGGTTGTGATTAGGGGTGTATTGGGATTAGGGTTAGGTTTGAGGTTAGGGTTGAGATTAGGATTAGGGGTGTGTTGGATTTAGGGTTTTGATTAGGGTTATGGTTAGGGTTGACATTAGGGTTGTTTTGGGGTAAGGGTTGTGATTATGGTTAGGGTTAGTGATTAGGATTATGGATCAGGTTGGGATTAGGGTTAGGGGTGTGTTGGGGTTAGGGTTGGAGCTAGAATTGGGGGGTTTCCACTGTTTAGGTACATCAGGGGGTCTCCAAACACGACAGCCAATTTTGCGCTCAAAAAGTCAAATGGTGCTCCCTCCCTTCTGAGCTCTGCCGTGCGCCCAAACAGTGGGTTACCCCCACATATGGGGCATCAGCGTACTCGGGATAAATTGGACAACAACTTCTGGGGTCCAATTTCTCTTGTTACCCTTGTGAAAATAAAAACTTGGGGGCTACAAAATCTTTTTTGTGAAAAAAAAATATTTTTTATTTTCACGACTCTGCATTCTAAACTTCTGTGAAGCACTTGGGCATTCAAAGTTCTCACCACACATCTAGATAAGTTCCTTGGGGGGGTCTAGTTTCCAAAATGGGGTCACTTGTGGGGGGTTACTACAGTTTAGGTACATCAGGGGCTCTGCAAACGCAACATAATACCCGCAGACCATTCTATCAAAGTCTGCATTCCAAAAAGGCGCTCCATCCCTTCCGAGCTCTGCCGTGCACCCAAACAGTGGTTTACCCCCACATATGGCGCATCAGCGTACTCGGGATAAATTGGACAACAACTATTGCAGTCCAATTTCTCCTGTTACCCTTGTGAAAATAAAAACTTGGGGGCTACAATATCTTTTTTGTGGAAAAAAAATATTTTTTATTTTCACGACTCTGCATTCTAAACTTCTGTGAAGCACTTGGGCATTCAAAGTTCTCACCACACATCTAGATAAGTTCCTTGGGGGGTCTAGTTTCCAAAATGGGGTCACTTGTGGAGAGTTTCTACTGGTTAGGTACATCAGGGGCTCTGCAAACGCAACATAATACCCGAAGACCATTCTATCAAAGTCTGCATTCCAAAACGGCGCTCCTTCCTTCCGAGCTCTGCCGTGCGCCCAAACAGTGGTTTACCCCCACATATGGGGTACCAGCATACTCAGGACAAATTGGACAACAACGTTTGGGGTCCAATTTCTCTTGTTACCCTTGTGAAAATAAAAATTTGGTGGCTAAAAAATCTTTTTTGTGGAAAAAAAAATATTTTTTATTTTCACGGCTCTGCATTATAAACTTCTGTGAAGCACTTGGGCATTCAAGGTTCTCACCACACAGCTAGATAAGTTCCATGGGGGGTCTAGTTTCCAAAATGGGGTCACTTGTGGGGGATTTCTACTGTTTAGGCACATCAGAGGCTCTCCAAACGCGACATGGCGTCCGATCTCAATTCCAGCCAATTCTACATTTAAAAAGTAAAACGGCACTCTTTCTCTTCCAAGCTCTGCGGTGCGCCCAAACAGTGGTTTACCCCCACATATTGGGTATCGACGTACTCAGGAGAAATTGCACAACAACTTTCGTGGTCTAATTTCTCTTGTTACCCTTGTGAAAATAAAAATTTGTGGGCAAAAAGATCATTTTTGTAGAAAAAATGCAATTTTTTTTTCACGGCTCTACGTTATAAACTTCTGTGAAGCACATGGGGGTTCAAAGTGCTCGCCACACATCTAGATAAGTTCCTTAAGGGGTCTAGTTTCCAAAATGGTGTCACTTGTGGGGGGTTTCCACTGTTTAGGCACATCAGGGGCTCTCCAAACGCGACATGGCGTCCGATCTCAATTCCAGTCAATTCTACATTGAAAAAGTAAAACGGCACTCCTTCTCTTCCAAGCTCTGCGGTGCGCCCTAACAATTGTTTACCCACACATATTGGGTATCAGCGTACTCAGGAGAAATTGCACAACAACTATTGTGGTCTAATTTCTCCTGTTACCCTTGTGAAAATAAGAATTTGTGGGCGAAAAGATCATTTTTGTGTAAACAAAAGCGATTTTTTATTTTCACGGATCTACGTTATAAACTTCTGTGAAGCACTTGGGGGTTCAAAGTGCTCACCACACATCTAGATAAGTTCCTTAAGGGGTCTAGTTTCCAAAATGGTGTCACTTGTGGGGAGTTTCCACTGTTTAGGTACATCAGGGGCTCTCTAAATGTGACATGGTGTCCGATCTCAATTCCAGCCAATTCTGCATTGAAAAAGTCAAACGGCGCTCCTTCACTTCTAAGTTCTGCGGTGCGCCCTAACAGTGGTTTACCCCCACATATGGGGTATTGGCGTATTCAGGAGAAATTGCATAACAAAATTTATGGTTACATTTCTGTTTTTACACTTGTTAAAATAAAAAAAATGGTTCTGAATTAAGATGTTTGCAAAAAAAAGTTAAATGTTCATTTTTTCCTTCCACATTGTTTCAGTTCCTGTGAAGCACGTAAAGGGTTAATAAACTTCTTGAATGTGGTTTTGAGAACCTTGAGGGGTGTAGTTTTTAGAATGGTGTCACACTTCATTATTTTCTATCATATAGACCCCTCAAAATGACTTCAAATGTGATGTGGTCCCTAAAAAAAAATGGTGTTGTAAAAATGAGAAATTGCTGGTCAACTTTTAACCCTTATAACTCCCTAACAAAAAAAAATTTTGTTTCCAAAATTGTGCTGATGTAAAGTAGACATGTGGGAAATGTTATTTATTAACTATTTTTCATGACATATCTCTCTGATTTAAAAGCATAAAAATACAAAGTTTGAAAATTGCTAAATTTTAAAAATTTTCGCCATATTTCCGTTTTTTTCATAAATAATCGCAAGTAATATCGAAGAAATGTTACCACTAACATGAAGTACAATATGTCACGAAAAAACAATCTCAGAATCAGCGGGATCCGTTGAAGTGTTCCAGAGTTATAACCTCATAAAGTGACAGTGGTCAGAATTGCAACAATTGGCCTGGTCATTAAGTACCAAATTGGCTCTGTCACTAAGGGGTTAAAATGATGTTTTTTGCAGAATACTAAATCTGCTAAAGTTAAAAATCATTTGTTTAGCTGACAGTTTTCCTTTTTGATCTGTCTTTGCTGAAATGTAAATTATTGCTGGCCAATATTATAATGAGAAATGAGTTGATCCAGGGGCATAGCGGCCATGGCAGAAGACCACGCCATGCAGACTAAGTAATATATATACTGTATATATTTTTTTAGTGGTTAAACAGCAACTGAACATTTACTCCCACAGACTTATGGCACTAAACAACTGCTGATCAGATATTTGTTTGCTGATTGGCAAACATGTAACATTGTCATTTTTAGACATTCTACAATTTATACGCACATAAAATGATCAGAAATAGATCATTCCGTGGGCATAGGCTGCCAGTGACGGACAGTGATCTGTTAAGCAAACCAAAAGATAAATTCATCCGAATAACAAGCATTTTGCTTGCTCGCCAGGTGTTTGGCAGCCTGTTTACACAAGTACCAAAAACTGATGTTAAAAGGAGGTGCTGGCTGTATAGCACAGCTGGCACATACCATGTATTGTACAAGCCCAACTCCTGAGCTTGCTCCATAAGAAGGGGAAGATTATAAAACTGTCTAGAAGAAATGTTCTCTGTGTTGCCAGTAGCAAACAATCACAGAGCAGCTTTCATGTCCTACACTGCACTGGAAAAATCAACTGTGTGGTGTGATTGGTTGCTGTGGGCAAAGAAGACAGCGAGGAGACAGCTGTCAATCAATCCTCATCGGCATAGTGGCGTGGAAGAGGAAGAGCTGCTCTATTGACGTTGAGTAGTTGAATTGCCAGCAAGAGTAGTCTTGAATAAACCCTCTTAGGCTACGTTCACATTAGCGTTTTGCAGGGCTGCGTCAGGCGCAGCCGCTGCGACGCATGCGCCATGCGCCCCTATAATTAACATGGGGGAGCATGGACATGCGTTGTCTTGCATTTTGTGACGCATGCGTTTTTTCGGCACAACAGAAAACGCTGCATGATGCAGTTTTTTCTGCGCCAAAAATCATGAAAAAAATGAACGCATGCGTCACAAAAAGCTGCGTTTTGCATGCATTTTTGCATGCGTTGTGCATTGCGTCGCCGACGCAGCACCGCAAAACGCTAATGTGAACGTAGCCTAAAGGGGTTGTCTGGTCTAAAACTACGAGCTTTCAGCCACTCTATGAGTGCTGTGATGATTGTCCGGTGCCGAAGCCTTAGGCTGCCATCACACTAGCAGTATTTGGTCAGCATTTTACATCAGTATTTGTACGCCAAAACCAGGAGTGGAACAATTAGAGGAAAAGTATAATAGAAACACGTCACCACTTCTGCATTTATCACTCCAGGTTTTGGCTTACAAATACTGATGTAAAATACTGACCAAATACTGCTAGTGTGACGGCAGCCTCACAACGAGCAGTCATGTGACCGCAAGTATGCGGTTTGCATACATCTGGCCACATTCTGAATAGACTGTGTCCCGCCTCGCTTAATACACAATACACTTGAATTAAGCAAGGATGGATACAGTTTAGGCTTCAAATGATCGAGTACGGTATATGCAAATCAATTATTTGCGGTCACGCCCATGATATGAGGATTCACAAATCTGGAGTCACATAGAGTAACTGGAATCTTGGAGTTTTGGAGCAGAGAGCTCCTTTAAACTCTACTTACATATATGAGAAACAAAATAAATGTGATTTCATGTGAATAGAGGTAGATATAACTGTCAGCAAGATAGAGGATTCATTTTTATGTGAGGGCCACCTACTATTATAACCAATCAAAGTGATAAAACATGTTTTTTCTGTAAGTTTTAGTCTTCATATTTAAAGATTTCTTCCCCATTTGCAGTACTCATACGTTGGTAATTTTCTGTTTTCTGCACATAGCAAGCAATGCAAATGAATATCCCTGTCATACAAGACTCGATAAGCTGTATGAAGCTGTCAGCAGTTTCCCAGAATATATCACCATTATGTTGATCACAATCAAGGCATTCATGATTACACAAGAAGAAGCAATTTTCAGCATTTTAATTACAAGTAGGGAATAAGTCTATGTTAAATGTGCTGATCATGACTTTCACTATAAAAAGGTTGCATATATCTCACAGGAATCTGAGTTGTGAGCTACAACACAAATATCCTAAATGCATAACGCCCCGCTGTTAATTATTCACAGCATTATATACAAATAAGGCACTAGTGTAGAAATTTTCAAGGCTGTTTTGTTAGTCACTCATTTTACCAGAAGTAATTTTCATAGAACTGCTTAAACATTTGCTTACATAGAATATTACTCTCCTGAGAAATATATTGAAGTCTATTGCCCTCATCTTAGCAGCTCATTTATTGATTTTACTTCTCCTTTTTGAAAAGGAAGATATACAAAGAATATATTTGAATTTTCGTCACGTCATGTATTACTTAACGCTATACTATTTTGCATATTAATCTGTCTCAGACTTTCCATGTTTTGTGCAATGTTTTTGGTAAGGATAAACCATATTACTAAAGAGGTTGTCAGGGACTTTAACATTGATGGTCTCTTCTTAGGATACTGTATGTCATCAATGTCTGATTGGTAGGGGTGCTGTCACGCTGTGACGGTCTTCAGTAAGGAAGAGTGGCCTCAAACTGTCCCTGGAGCTGGGACTCTAACTGCCCCTGTCCCAGGAGTACTCTAAAAGGTAGAGAGGCACAAATCTCCAACCTTATTATGCTCCTGTAAAAACCTTAATCTGTCTTTTCGCACATCCCATGAGGGATGGGACAAAAATGAAAGGTGAACCAAGCACAAAGACAAAACAGGGATAGCAGAAGACCTCTAACATACAAAAGCACTAACCAACAATAAAGAGGAGAATAGGGACAGGGAAGAATAAACTAAATTGGAAAAGGGACCAGGAGATAAACACATACCTACAGCAGCAAACTACAGAACACCACAACTCCAACTCCAAATTTCTCCTACTTAGCTTTAGCACACAGCACAGGAAGTAAACATAGCAAAAACAAACTCCTATTCAGCTTAGTGTCTCCTGAGAGGAAGGAAGCAGAGCCTTCACTAGTAGGACAGAGAGGGTCTGGCCAGGTTTTATAGGAATAGTTAATGACCAGGTCAGAAGCAGCTGAAATGAAGCTGCTTATTTCTGACCATCATAGAAAGAGCCGTTAACCTCTTTAGCACCAAAGGAAACCAAATTAATTTACTATGGGAGCCAGATACACAGGCTAAATGGAAGCTCTGTGATTCACAATACTCAATGATCTTCCACTCCCAGGTCTCCCGGGTTGGCATGACACACTTGTGACATTACATCCCCTCGGGGCCGGGTTTACTTGGGTGGGCCAAATGAAAGGACCATATCAACCTACACGCATTACCCTCAAATGCTGGGACCTCCTCTTCTCCAGATCATATTCTTTCCAGTGTACCAGGTACTGTAAAGAGCAGTGAATCATACAGGAATGGATGATTTTTGCTACCCAAATTCTAAATTGCAATCCACAATAACTGGTGGCGAAAGTAAAGATGATGGTTCCACAGACGCAACAAATTTTTTGAGCAAAGACCTGTGAAAATATTATGGACCTTGAGAGTTGGTGGAAGCTTGAGACTAAAAGCTACAGGGTTGATTACGGTGACCACCTTATAAGAACCAATATACCTAGGACCTAATTTCCAAGAAGGAACTTTCAATTTAATATTTTTGATACTAAATCATTTATCCACAGGTACGGAGCTGACAATCATTTCTTATCAGCCATATGTTTGTATTTATCTCCCATGATCTTTAAACTATTCTGAACCCCTTCCCACACAGATGAGAGCGAAGAAGACAACTGTTCCTCCCTAGTAACCCTCCCCAAGACTCATATTTCCTGAAGGTACAGCATTGACTTAACAGCGAACTTACTACAATAATTGTTTAATGCAAACTCAGCCAGTGATAGAAAAGAAGACCAATCCTCCTGACACAAAGCATCTGAGGTAAGTTTCCAAACTTTGGTTTAAGCGTTCAGTATTTCTATTAGCTTGAGGGTAAAACGCTGAAGAAAAAGATAGATGCATCTCTAAACGAGATATAGATACAAATTGGGTTCCCCGATCTGACACCACATCAAAGAGAACCCCCTGAAGCTTCACAATCTCAGTGTCTTGATGTTAGGGAGATCAGGTAAAACAATAAAGTGGGCCATTTTAATAAACCTATCCACCATGACTAAGATAAGTTTTACTAGAGTGCAAACAAAGATCCGTAATGAAATCTATGGATATATGAGTTCATGGTCGGTCAGGAATGGTCACGTCAATGGCAAAAAAGCCCCAAGTGAATAAGAATGTGGGGTCTTGGAACATGTACAGACACAACATGAAGACACAAAGTCAACAACATCATAATTCAATCTTGATCAGCAAAAATAACGAGAAAGGAGGTCCAAGGTCACCTTACTACATGGGTTACCAACCAGAGTTGAGTCATGATGTGTCTTCAAAATTTTTTAGACGCAAATGAACAGGTACAAACAATTTCCCTAAAGCATCAGCACCACTTTTCAGAGAACATTGTCAAAATTGGACAGGAAAAATGGAATGATTTTAGTGAAGACACAACAGATAGCACCTAGGCAATTATTTTTGCAAAAATCACTCCACTTAATAATCTGGCCTGCTAGTCTGTGACCCGATTATGTTTAGTTAACCAGGGAAGACCCAGCACAATAAGAATATTCCAGTGTTCCAAGATATAACAAGAAAGGAGCTTCTTTTGAAGAGCCCTTGTGCGCAGGTTCACACTATGCACTACTTGCGTAAAATATCTTTGAACGAGAGGTGCAAAATCAATTACAAGTATGGGGATGGGCTTCACCAGAGTACTACAGGAAAGACTAATGTCTCATGTGAAATGAGCATCCACCATATTGGCTCCCGCCCCACTATCCTAAGATCATCTCCTAAGAGCAAGAAAGTAGAACTTTCACTGGCAGGACAAAGGGTGTGATTAAGTTTTATAGGAAGAGTTAATGACCAGATCAGAAGCAGCTGAAATGGAGCTGCATGCTTCTGACCAGCATAGAAAGGGTTGTTAACTTCTTCAGTTATAGAGCTGTACAGCACAGTTCTGTCAACTGTATAGTGGCCGCAGTTGGGTATTGTATATCTGCCTTTTATTTAAATCAGTAGAGGGTGAATGTATAGTACCTGGCCACAGCAACTATACCATATACCTTGACCACTGCCTCCTACTACAGATCCTCTTCTCCTTTAGCATCAAAGACCTCGCCCTGTCTTGGTTTTCCTCGTACCTTTCCAACCACACATTCAGCATCTCCCACTCCCACACTACCTCCTCCCTCATCCCACACCTTTATGCTGATGACACACAGATCTACCTTTCTGACCCAGATGTCACCGCTCTGCTGTCCAGAATCCCAGAGTGTCTATCAGCCATATCCTCCTTCTTCTCCTCTCGCTTCCTCAAACTCAATGTGGACAAATCTGAACTCATCTTCTTTCCTCCATCCCATAGATCTTCCTTACCTGACCTATCTATCGCAATTAACGACATCACGCTTTCCCCCGTATTGGAAGTCCGCTGCCTCAGAGTTCCCTTTGACTCTGCCCTGTCCTTCAAACCGCACATCCAAGCTCTCTCCACCTCCTGTTGTCTCCAGCTCAAAAATATCTCCAGAATCCATCCTTTCCTCAACCGTCAATCTACTAAAATGCTTGTGCATGCCCTCATCATCTCTCGCCTTGACTACTGCATCATCCTTTTCTGTGGCCTCCCTGGTAACACACTTGCACCTCTCCAGTCCATCCTTAACTCTGCTGCCCGACTATTTCATTTATCTTCTCGCGACTCCTCTGCTTCCCCCTTCTGCAAATCTCTTCACTGGCTCCTATTCCCTCAGCGTATACAGTTCAAATTACTAATACTGACCTACAAAGCCATCCATAACCTGTCTCCTCCACACATCTCTGAACTAATCTCCCAATATCTTCCCTCACGTAATCTCTGGTCCTACCAATACCTCCTTCTCTCCTCCACACTTATTCGTTCCTCATCTAACCGCCTACAAGACTTCTCACGAATATCCCCCATCCTCTGGAATTCTTTGCCCCAACACGTCCGACTATCAACCACATTCGGATCCTTAAGACGGAACCTGAAAACCCACCTCTTCAGGAAAGCCTACAGCCTGCACTGACCCCGCTGCCTCCTCATCACTACCGGAGATACTGCCTCACCAATACCGGAGCTCCTGCAACCCTAAACCTATTGTCTGCTTCCCCATAATCCTGTAGAATGTAAGCCCGCAAGGGCAGGGTCCGTTTACCTCTGTATCAGTCTGTAATTGTTAGCTTGTTTACTGTAAGTGATATCTGTAATTTGTATGTAACAAATTCTCATGTACAGCACCATGGATTCAATGGTGCTATATAAATAAATAATAATAATATTAATTACCTAAGCTGTGGTGTGCAGCTCCGCAACTGAGCTGTTTTGGCCACCATCGGCACTTGAAAAAGCTGATTAGACTCCCACAAATGAGACATTGATGGCTTATACCAAGCAATGTTAAAGTCCTGACAACTTCTTCAATATTAAATTCTCCACATTGAATTTCGAAATCAAATCTCAAGGACTTGGGTATTCTGGTTATAAGTAAGCTAAGAATCAGCTCTCAATCTCAGGCAGCAGCTGCAAAAGAAAAGAAAATTTTATGGTGTATTTTGATTTCATAACTAGAATTCAAGGGTAGGGCACTAGATACACCATTTCTAGGATGTCTCAGTGTGAACCAGTACTCACACATAGTATATCAACAGCTTGAACTCGACTGCAGGAGGCATGTATGAAAATTCCAGAAGAGAGTTTATTTTCCAACTGAATTCTTGTAGTTATGTACAAATACAGTAAGTAACAAAGACTTATTTGAACCAGAGATGCAAACGTGAGCTTCTAAAATGGCTGACAAACAGTGAGTGAGGAAGAAGAATGAAGAAGAAGAGAGGAGTTACTGACATCAGAGCTACATCAGAGCTGGAGGGATAGGATCAAACCTTATTGCATTGCAATGAGACAGCATAATAACACGGCAATACAATACTATATGATTCCCAAGACGTGGAACATAGGACATGACACTTCCCATCTGATAGCTTTAGATTTCATGATGATACGATCTTGACACAGAGTCCTTCGATGATGTCCACTGTCATTCTTGAAATCTGAAAGACAAGAAAGAAAAAGACAAACATGCAACAATAAAGCTATAACAGTTATGAAGTTAAAATTCATGGTTGAACGCCTGAAGTCCACAACAGTAGGATAGTCCAAGATCCATTGGAAACCCTTCTTCAGATTGGGGAAGCTGCAACAAGAAAACACTTCCACCAACCCAATAATCCAAGTGGAAAATGTTTGAAGTTCTAGCACAGGTTCATATATGCTCCAAAACTGTGAGCTCTGTCCAGCATTAGTGTCCTACTTCAAGTGATATCCTTCTTTGGCACAAGCAGAACAAGTTCAGTGACTGGGCAAATGAAAACTTGTGTTGAGCATCCTTTTGTCACCTTAACTTCCACTTTTTGAGTCTTCCCATTGGTGATAAGAGCCATTGGCCACTTATTGAAATGAGCTTGTGTTTAGAAGGACAAAGTCTCCTTCTTTGAGGTAAGGTCCCAGCGTCTGCCATTTGTGACAGCCTTGAAGCAAATGCGGGTACTCAGTTTTCCAGTGGTGCCAAAACACGTTAGATAGCTGCTGTCCCTGTTTTCACTGACGTCTATAAATGTTGCTGTGGTCAAAATTCCCTGGAGGAATTACAGCAGCTCAATCCATCTATGTAAGAAGTGAGGCTGATGTAAGAATTATTGGATTATCAGGGTCCAATGATACTGGTACCAATGGTCTTGCATTTATTATAGCTGACTCTTCTGCTAGAAAGGTGAACAGAACATTATGGGTGAGCGACAGCTTGTGCACCTGCAATATGGAATCAAAGATACTTTGTACGATTCCAATCATACATTCCCAGAATCCCTCCATATGTGATAAATGTGATCAATATGAGGGTTGAACCCCCCAGGTGCACCCATTGTCAATTAACAAATTGTCTATCTGCAGCTCTTTACAGGCTCCTACAAAGTTAGTGCCGCAATCAGACCTGAGTTTTTTGTCAGGTCCCTGATTTGAAAAGAGTCTTCTGAGAGCATTGATTAAGCAAGAGGAATCCATGGATTCAATCACTATGATGTGAACTGCTTGGATGCTAAGACAGGTGGACAGCACCTGCCACCACTTATTGTGGCTCCACTACAAGTCCTTCTTATCACAATGAACCATGGGCCAAAGGGCGTCTACACCGACATATGTGAATGACTGGTTTATATTTAAAACGATCAGGGGGATCTACTGTAAATAGATATAGAGTCCTCAGAAAAATACCACTAGTAAATCCAAAAATAGATAAATCTGAGTACTCGAAGATAATCCAAGAAAATAATATTTATTAATGTCACAACCGATCATACAGAATGCCAACGTTTCGGCTCATAGGGCCTTTATCAAGGCTAATTTATCTGTAAAATAAATACAACAAAAATATATAGCGTATCATATACATAAATATATTGACAGGTTGTGTACAGAAACAGAAAAACTCCATAATATTCGGACAAAATGAGTCCCATAAATGCAAAAGTGACTGTGGAGTAAAGACATACCCTAAATAAAGAGATGAAAGAGAATGTCCATATGAGTCATGTATATAGTACATAACAAATGCATCAAGTTAATCACCTCACGGTGTGGGAAAATGGAAGTGAACAAGCGAGGGAAAAGAATAGAGAGAGAGAGAGAGAGAAGTGGTGGCGCTCGAATCATGCAGGAGTGAAACAAGATACAAACAGATAAACACAAAGGGAGGTTACCTGTATGAAGGTAGGGCGAAACTACACAGAGAATGTAAAGGGCAAAAGAACGCAATTAGAAACCCATAGGAAGTGTCCTATAGAAACTGAAAAAGCCCCAGAGTAACCGATACCTACCGGGAGGAGTGAATCGCTGCGGATACAGGCGCCACCGCTAATGGAGGAAGGCATAGTGGAAGAGGAGACCGCTCCTAATAAAGGGACGCTAATCGCCATACCGGAAGAGAGCGCGAGACGTATGGAGAACGCAGGGTGCATGCGCAAACGAAAGACAGGACGGAAGTGGGGCAAGGAGCCACCGGAAGTGTGGCACCGAACGAACCGCTATACAAAGCGCAGGCGCCAGAGACAGGAGAAAAGGAGATAAAGGTGAGCGCATGCGCACAAGAAAAAAGAAGCGAAGACTGGGAGGACACAGATGGGAAAAGAATAAGCGGAGGAGATAAGTCTTACCGCTAGTAGAAGAAACCATCGGTATGAAGAGAAGGGGGAAGGGGGGAAGGGAGGAAGGGGGGGAAAAAAGGGAAGGGAAGGGAAGGGAAAGGGAAGGAAAAAAAGGGGAAAAGAACAGGAGAAACAGAAAGGGAAGAGAAGAAAAAAGTAAAACACGCCACAAACCTGAGAAGATTAAGTAACACCACAAGGTGATAAGTCACGACTCATGTCTAAAGGAGAAAAAGGGAAAAAAAGAAGAAAGGGATCAATAACAATAGTATAAAAATAACAAATAAAGGATATGAACTCCACAGACACTATAATAAAATAAAGCAAATATAATGACTATAACAGGTAAAAAGAAGGGGAGAATATAAACATAAAGAGGTCAACCTGGCCTCTATAACAGCAATGAACCACTGGAATCAATAGAAGGTCTCATACTCCCTATTAAGACCATAAGGCTCCAAAGTCTGGAGCACATGAATCCAGTAGGCCTCCCTTTGCTTTAATTTCAGGATCCTATTACCACCTCTCCTCATAACGGGAACAGTGTCAATGATCTGGTAACGTAGCTGTGCTATAGAGTGATTATGTGAAACAAAATGAGCTGGTACAGGTAGAAGTAGTTTATTGCACCTGATAGTGGATTTGTGTTGTGAAATGCGGTCTCGGATATGTTGGGTAGTCTCACCAACATATCCGAGACCGCATGGACACTTAATGAGATACACTACAAAGGTGGAATCGCAGCTAAAATAGCCACGAATAGGAAATCTCTTGCCAGATCTGGGATGGGTAAATGTGTCGCCCCTAATAATATTGGAACACTGCCGGCAGTGTAGACATGGAAATGTGCCTGTGCGGGCTGTGGCCAAAAAAGTTTGTCTAGTCACCATTTTGGATTCTTTTCCCATCTGTGTCCTCCCAGTCTTCGCTTCTTTTTTCTTGTGCGCATGCGCTCACCTTTATCTCCTTTTCTCCTGTCTCTGGCGCCTGCGCTTTGTATAGCGGTTCGTTCGGTGCCACACTTCCGGTGGCTCCTTGCCCCACTTCCGTCCTGTCTTTCGTTTGCGCATGCGCCCTGCGTTCTCCATACGTCTCGCGCTCTCTTCCGGTATGGCGATTAGCGTCCCTTTATTAGGAGCGGTCTCCTCTTCCACTATGCCTTCCTCCATTAGCGGTGGCGCCTGTATCCGCAGCGATTCACTCCTCCCGGTAGGTATCGGTTACTCTGGGGCTTTTTCAGTTTCTATAGGACACTTCCTATGGGTTTCTAATTGCGTTCTTTTGCCCTTTACATTCTCTGTGTAGTTTCGCCCTACCTTCATACAGGTAACCTCCCTTTGTGTTTATCTGTTTGTATCTTGTTTCACTCCTGCATGATTCGAGCGCCACCACTTCTCTCTCTCTCTCTCTCTATTCTTTTCCCTCGCTTGTTCACTTCCATTTTCCCACACCGTGAGGTGATTAACTTGATGCATTTGTTATGTACTATATACATGACTCATATGGACATTCTCTTTCATCTCTTTATTTAGGGTATGTCTTTACTCCACAGTCACTTTTGCATTTATGGGACTCATTTTGTCCGAATATTATGGAGTTTTTCTGTTTCTGTACACAACCTGTCAATATATTTATGTATATGATACGCTATATATTTTTGTTGTATTTATTTTACAGATAAATTAGCCTTGATAAAGGCCCTATGAGCCGAAACGTTGGCATTCTGTATGATCGGTTGTGACATTAATAAATATTATTTTCTTGGATTATCTTCGAGTACTCAGATTTATCTATTTTTGGTTTATATTTAACCTGTCTGCTGGGAGATTCACCATCTGTTGATGCTGGTGTTTTCTTCTTAGGCCGGAGTCACTCCCCAAAAAAATGATATGTAGCAGTGGCAAGTGGGGTAATAGTTGGAGGGGTTGATGTCACTGTCAGGGGTGTAGTGTGGCTAATGGTCACGTAGTTGATAGGATGTAACTTGGAGTATTTTCTCCAGTGCATGAAAGCACTAAGAGGTTCATTTGTTGCATCTGAGACCGTGTTATGGGTAGCTGTGAGAGATGAGAAGATCTAGCTAGCCACATACCTCCTCTCTGGGTGTGGATAATGGAGGCTGTTGTTTGGTACATGGTCTGTGTGTTGGGAGGGAGAAGGCCTCCTGTGTGTGTTTGGCTCCAGACCGAGCCTGAATTCTGGACCCTACCTGTTGTGAATTCCGCTCTTGGGCTCCCTCCGGTGGTTGTAAGTGGCACTTTTGTGAGTTCTGCTCTTGGGCTCCCTCTTGTGGTTTCAAGTGGTATGGCTGCTCCTTGGAGTTAGCTGTCATCTGCTGCCTCCACTTATCTTCTGCTCGGCTATTTAGGTCTGGCTGTTCCTTCAGCCAGTGCCACTTGTAAATGGTTTCTGGTTGGATTCACATCTCTTTGGATTTCCCTGTTTTCCTGACCAGTTCAGCAAAGCTAAGTTCTTACTTGCTCTGTTCTGTTCACAGATTGTGGACTTATCCGTTCTGTGCTTTCTATGTTTGTCCAGCTTATCAGTATGAATTAATTCTGTCTTGCTGGAAGCTCTGGGAAGCAGATTTACCCTCCACACCTTTAGTCAGGTGTGGAGATTTTTTGTAAACTCTGCGTGGATTTTTGTAGTGTTTCATACTGACCGCACAGTATTCCATCCTGTCATATCTATCAAGCTAGACTGGCCTCCTGTGCTCATCCTGGTTTCATTCTGTGTATGTCTTTTCCCTCTCCACTCACAGTCATTATTTGTGGGGGGCTAATCTATCCTTTGGGGATTTTCTCTGAGGCAAGATAGTTTTCCTGCTTCTGTCTTTAGGGGTAGTTAGCTCTTAGGCTGTGACGAGATGCATAGGGAGAGTTAGGAGCATTCCACGGCTGCTTCTAGTGTTGTGTTGAGCTTAGGGACTGCGGTCAGTACAGTTACCACTTCCTTCAGAGCTCGTTCAATGTTGCTCCTAAACCACCGCATCATAACAGTACAAGTGGCCAAAAATGAATTAAATGGAGCTCAAAAGAAGGAAAAGAAAGTTCTGAACCATTTTTTTTTCTGTGCTCTAGTTTGTCTCTTTTTTTTCCTCTTGATATATGGGTGGTTCAGGATATATGCTCTGGCATGGATGTTCAGGGTTTGTTTTCTCGTGTGGATCAACTTGCTGCAAGAGTACAGAATATCCAAGATTATGTTGTTCAGACTCCGGCTTTAGAGCCTAGAATTCCTACTCCTGATTTGTTTTTTGGGGACAGATCCAAGTTTTTGAACTTTAAAAATAACTGCAAATTGTTTTTTGCTTTGAAACCCCGTTCTTCTGGTGATCCCATTCAGCAAGTAAAAATCATCATATCCTTGCTGCGTGGTGACCCTCAAGACTGGGCTTTTTCTCTTGAAACAGGGGATCCGGCATTATTGAATGTAGACGCATTTTTTCAAGCGCTCGGATTATTGTATGACGAACCTAATTCTGTGGATCATGCAGAAAAAACCATGTTGGCCTTGTGTCAAGGTCAGGAAGCGGCAGAATTATAATGACAGAAATTTAGAAAATGGTCGGTGCTCACTAAATGGAATGAGGAGGCTCTGGCTGCTATTTTCAGAAAAGGTCTTTCTGAAGCCCTTAACCCCTTCATGACCAGGGGATTTTTCGTTTTTCCGTGTTCGTTTTTCGCTCCCCTCCTTCCCAGAGCCATAACTTTTTTATTTTTCCGTCAATTTGGCCATGTGAGGGCTTATTTTTTGCGGGACGAGTTGTACTTTTGAACGACATCATTGGTTTTAGCATGTCGTGTACTAGAAAACGGGAAAAAAATTCCAAGTGCGGTGAAATTGCAAAAAAAGTGCAATCCCACATTGGTTTTTTGTTTGGCTTTTTTGCTAGGTTCACTAAATGCTAAAAATGACCTGCCATTATGATTCTCCAGGTCATTACGAGTTCATAGACACCAAACATGACTAGGTTATTTTTTATCTAAGTGGTGAAAAAAAATTCCAAACTTTGCTAAAAAAAAAAAAAAAAAAAATTGCGCCATTTTCCGATAATCGTAGCGTCTCCATTTTTCGTGATCTGGGGTCGGTTGAGGGCTTATTTTTTGCGTGCCGAGATGACGTTTTTAATGATAGCATTTCGGTGCAGATACGTTCTTTTGATCGCCCGTTATTGCATTTTAATGCAATGTCGCGGCGACCAAAAAAACGTAATTCTGGCGTTTCGAGTTTTTTTCCCGCTACGCTGTTTAGCGATCAGGTTAATACTTTTTTTTATTTGATAGATCGGGCAATTCTGAGCGCGGCGATACCAAATATGCGTAGATTTGATATTTTTTTTATTGATTTATTTTGATTGGGGCGAAAGGGGGGTGATTTAAACTTTTATGTTTTTTTTATTTTTTTCACATTTTTTTAAACTTTTTTTTTTAACTTTTGCCATGCTTCAATAGCCTCCATGGGAGGCTAGAAGCAGGGACAGCACGATCGGCTCTGCTACATAGCAGCGATCTGCTGATCGCTGCTATGTAGCAGAATTGCACGTGTGCTGTGAGCGCCGACCACAGGGTGGCGCTCACAGCGACGGGCAATCAGTAACCATAGAGGTCTCAAGGACCTCTATGGCTACAATGGAGACGCATCGCCGACCCCCGGACATGTGACGGGGGTCGGCGATGACGTCATTTCCGGCCGCCCGGCCGGAAGCGGTAGTTAAATGCCGCTGTCTGCGTTTGACAGTGGCATTTAACTAGTTAATAGGTGCGGGCAGATCGCGATTCTGCCCGCGCCTATTACGGGCACATGTCAGCTGTTCAAAACAGCTGACATGTCCCGGCTTTGGTGCGGGCTCACCGCGGAGCCCTGCATCAAAGCAGGGGAGCCGGCATCGGACGGTATAGTACGTCCGATGCCGGTAAGGGGTTAAAGATGTTATGGTGGGCTTTCCTACGCCTGCCGGTTTGAGCGAATCTATGTCTCTAGCCATTCAAATTGATCGGCATCTGCGCGAGCGCAAAGCTGTGCACCATATGGCAGTGTCCTCTGAGCAAAGTCCTGAACCTATGCAATGTGATAGGATTTTGACTAGAACAGAACGGCAGGAATTCAGACGTCAGAATAGGCTGTGTTTTTACTGTGGTGATTCGGCTCATGTTATCTCTGATTGCCCTAAGCGTACTAAGAGAGTCGCTAGGTCTGTTACCATTAGTACTATACAGCCTAAATTTCTCTTATCCGTGACCCTGATTTGCTCATTGTCGTCCTTTTCTGTCATGGCATTTGTGGATTCAGGCGCTGCCCTGAACTTAATGGACTTAGAATTCGCCAGGCGCTGTGGTTTTTCCTTGCAGCCTTTGCAGAGCCCTATTCCTTTGAGGGGTATTGATGCTACACCCTTGGCCAAGGATAAACCTCAGTACTGGACGCAGATGACTATGTACATGGCTCCAGCACATCAGGAAGATTGCCGTTTTCTGGTGTTGCATAACCTGCATGATGTTGTTGTACTGGGTTTTCCATGGTTACAGGAACATAATCCGGTGCTGGATTGGAAAACTATGTCTGTGACTAGCTGGGGTTGTCAAGGGGTACATAGTGACGTTCCTTTGATGTCAATTTCCTCTTCCCCCTCTTCTGAGGTCCCTGAGTTTTTGTCTGATTTGTTTGCTCAGATTAAGGGGGCTAGTTGGTTTACTAAGATTGACCTCCGAGGGGCATATAATCTTGTTCGTATTAAACAGGGTGACGAATGGAAAACTGCATTTAATACGCCCGAAGGCCATTTTGAATACCTTGTGATGCCATTTGGGCTCTCTAATGCTCCATCTGTGTTCCAGTCTTTCATGCATGATATTTTCCGCAATTATCTTGATAAATTCATGCTCGTATATTTGGATGATATTTTGATTTTTTCCAATGATTGGGAGTCTCATGTGAAGCAGGTCAGGATGGTGTTCCAGATCCTTCGTGATAATGCTTTGTTTGTGAAGGGGCCTAAGTGCCTATTTGGAGTTCAGAAGGTCTCTTTTTTGGGTTTTATTTTTTCTCCCTCATCTATAGAAATGGATCCTGTTAAGGTCCAAGCTATTCATGACTGGATTCAACCCACATCTGTGAAGGGCCTTCAAAATTTTTTGGACTTTGCTAATTTCTATCGCCGTTTCATTGCCAACTTTTCCAGTGTGGTTAAGCCCCTTACTGATTTGACGAAGAAAGGCGCGGATGTGACGAATTGGTCATCTGCGGCTGTTGAGGCCTTTCAGGAGCTTTTAACGCTGATTTACTTCTGCCCCTCTGTTGCGTCAGCCGGATGTTTCTCTTCCTTTTCAGGTTGAGGTCGACGCTTCTGAGATTGGGGCAGGGGCCGTTTTGTCTCAGAGGGAGTCTGATGGTTCTTTGATGAAACCGTGTGCTTTTTTTTCCAGAAAGTTTTCGCCTGCGGAACGCAATTATGATGTCGGCAATCGGGAGTTGTTGGCTATGAAGTGGGCGTTTGAGGAGTGGCGACATTGGCTGGAGGGAGCTAAGCACCGCGTTGTGGTCCTGACCGATCATAAGAATCTGATTTACCTCGAGTCGGCCAAGCGGCTTAATCCTAGACAGGCTCGATGGTCCCTGTTTTTCTCCCGTTTTGATTTTGTGGTCTCGCATCTTCCGGGATCTCAGAATGTTAAGGCTGATGCCCTTTCTAGGAGTTTGTCGCCTGATTCTCCCGGAGTCCTTGAGCCGGTTGGCATTCTTAAGGAAGGGGTGATTCTTTCTGCCATCTCTCCTGATTTGCGGCGGGTGCTTCAGGAATTTCAGGCTGATAGGCCTGACCGCTGTCCTGTGGGGAAGCTGTTTGTTCCTGATAGATGGACAAGTAAGGTAATTTCTGAGGTTCATTGTTCAGTGTTGGCTGGTCATCCTGGGATTTTTGGTACTAGAGATTTGGTTGCTAGGTCCTTTTGGTGGCCGTCCTTATCGCGCGATGTCCGTGCTTTTGTGCAATCCTGTGGGACTTGCGCCCGAGCCAAGCCTTGCTGTTCCCACGCTAGTGGGTTGCTTTTGCCTTTGCCGGTCCCTGAGAGGCCCTGGACGCATATTTCCATGGATTTTGTTTCGGATCTTCCTGTTTCCCAGAAGATGTCTGTTATCTGGGTTGTTTGTGACCGGTTCTCTAAAATGGTCCATCTGGTACCTTTGCCTAAGTTGCCTTCCTTCTCAGATCTGGTTCCATTGTTTTTTCAGCATGTGGTTCGTTTGCATGGCATTCCGGAGAAAATTGTGTCTGACAGAGGTTCTCAGTTTGTCTCTAGATTTTGGCGGTCCTTTTGTGCTAGGATGGGCATTGATTTGTCTTCTTCTTCGGCGTTTCATCCTCAGACTAATGGCCAAACTGAGCGAACTAATCAGACCTTGGGGACCTATTTGAGATGATTTGTGTCTGCTGATCAGGATGATTGGGTGTCTTTCTTGCCTTTGGCCGAGTTTGCCCTTAATAATCGGGCTAGTTCAGCTACTTTGGTTTCTCCTTTCTTTTGTAATTTTGGTTTTCATCCTCGCTTTTCTTCTGGGCAGGTTGAGCCTTCTGATTGTCCTGGTGTTGATTCTGTGGTGGACAGGCTGCAGCAGATTTGGACTCATGTGGTGGACAATTTGACGTTGTCTCAGGAAAGGGCTCAACGTTTTGCTAACCGCCGTCGGTGTGTTGGTCCCTGGCTTCGTGTGGGGGATTTGGTTTGGTTGTCTTCTCATCATGTTCCTATGAAGGTTTCGTCCCCTAAATTTAAGCCTCATTTTATTGTTCCTTATAACATTTCTGAAATTATTAATCCGGTGTCGTTTCGTTTGGCTCTTCCAGCCTCTTTTGTCATTCATAATGTTTTGCATAGATCTTTGTTGCGGAGCTATGTGGTGCCCGTTGTTCCCTCGGTTGACCCTCCTGCCCCGGTGTTGGTTGAGAGAGAGTTGGAATATGAGGTTGAGAAGATTTTGGATTCTCGTTTTTCGAGGCGGAGGCTTCAGTATCTTGTCAAGTGGAGGGGTTATGGCCAGGAGGATAATTCTTGGGTTGTTGCCTCCGATGTCCATGCCGCCGATTTGGTTCGTGCTTTTCATTTGGCTCATCCTGATCGGCCTGGGGGCTCTGGTGAGGGTTCGGTGACCCCTACTCAAGGGGGGGTACTGTTGTGAATTCCTCTCTTGGGCTCCCTCCGGTGGTTGTAAGTGGCACTTTTGTGAGTTCTGCTCTTGGGCTCCCTCTTGTGGTTTCAAGTGGTATGGCTGCTCCTTGGAGTTAGCTGTCATCAGCTGCCTCCACTTATCTTCTCTTCTGCTCGGCTATTTACACTTGTAAATGGTTTCTGGTTGGATTCACATCTCTTTGGATTTCCCTGTTTTCCTGACCAGTTCAGCAAAGCTAAGTTCTTACTTGCTCTGTTCTGTTCACAGATTGTGGACTTATCCGTTCTGTGCTTTCTATGTTTGTCCAGCTTATCAGTATGAATTAATTCTGTCTTGCTGGAAGCTCTGGGAAGCAGATTTACCCTCCACACCTTTAGTCAGGTGTGGAGATTTTTTGTAAACTCTGCGTGGATTTTTGTAGTGTTTTATACTGTCCGCACAGTATTCCATCCTGTCCTATCTATCAAGCTAGACTGGCCTCCTGTGCTCATCCTGGTTTCATTCTGTGTATGTCTTTTCCCTCTCCACTCACAGTCATTATTTGTGGGGGGCTAATCTATCCTTTGGGGATTTTCTCTGAGGCAAGATAGTTTTCCTGCTTCTGTCTTTAGGGGTAGTTAGCTCTTAGGCTGTGACGAGATGCATAGGGAGAGTTAGGAGCATTCCACGGCTGCTTCTAGTGTTGTGTTGAGCTTAGGGACTGCTGTCAGTACAGTTACCACTTCCTTCAGAGCTCGTTCCATGTTGCTCCTAAACCACCGCATCATAACACCTACCTCAGCTTGTGTGCCCACAGGCATGGCAGAGCCGAGCCCTGGTATAGACATATTGTATTTTGTTTGCCTCATCTAAAGGCTATTTGTTTTCTGTTTTGCTTCTGGGTTTATGAAGCAATAAACTCATGTAAACTTTTAAAAATAACAAGACTCCTGTTTTCCTCCCGTTGCACACAAGTGAGTAAAACCCCAACAGGGGGTTGATGTCACCTTTGTATTGTCAGGTGACATCAAGTTCCGAGGCATCAATAAGACTGCCACATTACTAACTCCATGGTCACATTTTATGAAAACACAGACACCCAGAATAAAATCCTTTAATTGAAAGAATGACACAGACTCCTTTTTATAAATCTTAATTAAACTGTACTTACCACCTTGCCAATTTCACTGATGCCCTTTTCAAATGCAAAAGAGTTAAGAATAAAAAACAACAATATTCCTCACTTTTCCGCAGAGATGCTGCTAATCCATTTGTCCCACGATGGGTCTAGCTCTGCTGCATCTGAAAGGCAGGCTGCATGGATGCATGATGCAACCATACAGCCTGTCATCCAGCAGAGACACTGAGCAGCGTGTGCTCTGTGTTTCTGTGTGAACTCCTATTCCCTGTCTGAGGGCACCGCAAGCGTGAGAAAGTTCTCCTGCTCGTGGTCCCGTCAGACAGGTCCTGTGAGTTCACCGCCAATGAACTCATTTCACCTATGTAACGTCAGCGAGTGCAGTGGAAAATTTTCCCACTGACGTCAGAAAGGTGAAGTTTTTTATTTCATTAATGATTTCATTACCTCCTGGCTGTTGGAGATGAGCTTGTGAAGTCTCAGGTTTAATGTGGACAACATTCCCTGTGTTCTAGAGAGCAGATCAATTGCTTCTTCACTTGTAGGTAAAAAACTTAAGTCTATCATCTATCATCTTCATAAAAGTTCTTCTCCACATATAGATGAGCATCAGATCCATAATCTTTCTCACCTTCCTGGACTGTCCATCTCAGTCCATGGGTTGCCACAGCAGGTGAGGGGCAGTTGATGAAGACATGTACCTTCATTTGGTAATCTATGACCTCATTTTGGATGTCATTGTCCTTGTGCCATAGGAACCTGAGGTAGTTTCTACTATCTTCCCTCACAATAAAACAATGAAACATTTGCTGGATGTCATTCATTACTGTAAAAGGTTCTTGTCTGAAGAAGATGAGTAATCCTATAAGGCTGTTGTTTACGTCATACTGAGCACTGGAGTCAAACACTACTGTGATCTGCTTAGGTTTGCGAGGGTGATAGACGCCAAAGGATGGAAGGCACCAGCCTTCTTCTCCTTCTTTTAGTGGTGGTGTAGGCTCTGCAAGATTTCTATCAAAGAAATTCTGCATAAAGTTGATGAAATGTATTTCTATTTCTGGTTTCTTCTGTAAGGTGCGTTTTAGAAATGAAAACCTTGCAATTGCTTGCAGCAGATTATTCGGCAACTTTGTTCTTGGAAAACTAAAGAGTAAAGGTGCTACCCAGCTGTGGGAATCATCCTGAGCGAATACCCTTTCCATAAACTTTATGAATTATTTGTTCTCTCTTGCCGGTGCTTGCTGTCTTTGACTGTAGAATTAAAAATAGCTGATAAGTGCTACCATCATTTGTAAAGATCTAAATCTTACATGAGGAAATCTTTGTAGGCCTCTTCACCTTATCTATGCAGACATTGTCTATAATAACTCAGCCTAGATCAAAACGTTGGGCAAATGGAACCTTATGTGGTCCATTGATTTGCTATCGTACCTTCCAAACAGAATCAGGATATCTGCACTGTTGTCAAGGGCTGGTACCTTTTTGGCTATAGTCTTTAAATAAGGGTGATGAAGAGCAGCCTCTGGCATTGCGATCTCATCTCTATTGGATGTTGTCTAGCTGTACTCGATGAGTCTGGGTAGGGGCATCTCCACATTGTTCTCAAGAGAAGTTACTATAAGTCTATAATCTTCTCGCAGAGACCTGTAACATCACTGCATGTGCCTAAGGTGTGAGGATAGGTATGTCCCTTTAAATTGAACAAATCAACGATTTCTGACCTTGCAAGCGACCTGTTGCTCTGATCGTCCAGGATGGCGTACATCCTTACGTTTTTCTGTGGATGACTTCTGTGCATGAAGAAGATGCGGTGGAAGGACTTACTGCTTGCGCTGCATCCTTCATGCCTTGACTTGTGTTGGGAGAAGGCGTAAGCAGCACAGAGTTAGGCTGGATGGATCGCTTGTACGTGATATGTTATGAAAGGCAATTCAGTACCACAATGGACATAGCGGTCAGAGCACATACAGTGATTTGACAAAAACCCAAAATCATAGAACGAGCTCTGAGACGTGGGAACTCTGCAGACCGCAATCCCTAATCCTCTCCAAACAACACTAGAGGCAGCCGTGGATTGCGCCTAACTCTGCCTATGCAACTCGGCACAGTCTGAGAAACTAACTAGCCTGAAGATAGAAAATAAGCCTACCTTGCCTCAGAGAAATACCCCAAAGGAAAAGGCAGCCCCCCACATATAATGACTGTGAGTTAAGATGAAAGGACAAACGTAGAGATGAAATAGATTCAGCAAAGTGAGGCCCGACTTTCTTAACAGAGCGAGGATAGAAAAGGTAACTTTGCGGTCTACACAAAACCCTAAAGAAAACCACGCAAAGGGGGCAAAAAGACCCTCCGTACCGAACTAACGGCACGGAGGTACACCCTTTGCGTCCCAGAGCTTCCAGCAACAAATTAGACAAGCTGGACAGAAAAAATAGCAAACAAATAGCAAAGAAGAACTTAGCTATGCAGAGCAGCAGGCCACAGGAATGATCCAGGGAAAAGCAAGTCCAACACTGGAACATTGACAGGAAGCCAGGATCAAAGCATTAGGTGGAGTTAAGTAGAGAAGCACCTAACGACCTCACCAGATCACCTGAGGGAGGAAACTCAGAAGCCGCAGTACCACTTCCCTCCACCAACAGAAGCTCACAGAGAGAATCAGCCGAAGTACCACTTGTGACCACAGGAGGGAGCTCTGCCACAGAATTCACAACAGTACCCCCCCCTTGAGGAGAGGTCACTGAACCCTCACCAGAGCCCCCAGGCCGACCAGGATGAGCCACATGAAAGGCACGAACAAGATCGGGAGCATGGACATCAGAGGCAAAAACCCAGGAATTATCTTCCTGAGCATAACCCTTCCATTTAACCAGATACTGGAGTTTCCGTCTAGAAACACGAGAATCCAAAATCTTCTCCACAATATACTCCAATTCCCCCTCCACCAAAACTGGGGCAGGAGGATCAACAGATGGAACCATAGGTGCCACGTATCTCCGCAACAATGACCTATGGAATACGTTATGTATGGAAAAAGAATCTGGAAGGGTCAGACGAAAAGACACAGGATTAAGAACCTCAGAAATCCTATACGGACCAATGAAACGAGGTTTAAACTTAGGAGAGGAAACCTTCATAGGAATATGACGAGAAGATAACCAAACCAGATCCCCAACACGAAGTCGGGGACCCACACGGCGTCTGCGATTAGCGAAACGTTGAGCCTTCTCCTGGGACAAGGTCAAATTGTCCACTACATGAGTCCAAATCTGCTGCAACCTGTCCACCACAGTATCCACACCAGGACAGTCCGAAGACTCAACCTGTCCTGAAGAGAAACGAGGATGGAACCCAGAATTGCAGAAAAATGGCGAAACCAAGGTAGCCGAGCTGGCCCGATTATTAAGGGCGAACTCAGCCAATGGGAAAAAGGACACCCAGTCATCCTGATCGGCAGAAACAAAGCATCTCAGATATGTTTCCAAGGTCTGATTGGTTCGTTCGGTCTGGCCATTAGTCTGAGGATGGAAAGCCGAGGAAAAAGACAAGTCAATGCCCATCCTACCACAAAAGGCTCGCCAAAACCTTGAAACAAACTGGGAACCTCTGTCAGAAACGATATTCTCTGGAATGCCATGTAAACGAACCACATGCTGGAAGAACAATGGCACCAAATCAGAGGAGGAAGGCAATTTAGACAAGGGTACCAGATGGACCATCTTAGAAAAGCGATCACAGACCACCCAAATGACTGACATCTTTTGAGAAACGGGAAGATCAGAAATAAAATCCATAGAGATATGTGTCCAAGGCCTCTTCGGGACCGGCAAGGGCAAAAGCAACCCACTGGCACGAGAACAGCAGGGCTTAGCCCGAGCACAAATCCCACAGGACTGCACAAAAGAACGCACATCCCGCGACAGAGACGGCCACCAAAAGGATCTAGCCACTAACTCTCTGGTACCAAAGATTCCAGGATGACCAGCCAACACCGAACAATGAACCTCAGAGATAACGTTATTCGTCCACCTATCAGTGACAAACAGTCTCTCCGCTGGACAACGATCAGGTTTATTAGCCTGAAATTTTTGCAGCACCCGCCGCAAATCAGGGGAGATGGCAGACACAATTACTCCTTCCTTGAGGATACCCGCCGGCTCAGACAAACCCGGAGAGTCGGGCACAAAACTCCTAGACAGAGCATCCGCCTTAACATTTTTAGAGCCCGGAAGGTACGAAATCACAAAGTCAAAACGGGCAAAAAACAGTGACCAACGAGCCTGTCTAGGATTCAACCGCTTAGCAGACTCAAGATAAGTCAAGTTCTTATGATCAGTCAATACCACCACGCGATGCTTAGCTCCTTCAAGCCAATGACGCCACTCCTCGAATGCCCACTTCATGGCCAGCAACTCTCGGTTGCCCACATCATAATTTCGCTCAGCAGGCGAAAACTTCCTGGAAAAAAAGCACATGGTTTCATCACTGAGCAATCAGAACCTCTCTGCGACAAAACAGCCCCTGCTCCAATCTCAGAAGCATCAACCTCGACCTGGAACGGAAGAGAAACATCTGGTTGACACAACACAGGGGCAGAAGAAAAACGACGCTTCAACTCCTGAAAAGCTTCCACAGCAGCAGAAGACCAATTGACCAAATCAGCACCCTTCTTGGTCAAATCGGTCAATGGTTTGGCAATACTAGAAAAATTGCAGATGAAGCGACGATAAAAATTAGCAAAGCCCAGGAACTTTTGCATACTTTTCAGAGATGTCGGCTGAGTCCAATCATGGATGGCTTGGACCTTAACAGGATCCATCTCGATAGTAGAAGGGCTAAAGATGAACCCCAAAAATGAAACCTTCTGCACACCAAAGAGACACTTTGATCCCTTCACAAACAAAGAATTAGCACGCAGGACCTGAAAAACTGTTCTGACCTGCTTCACATGAGACTCCCAATCATCCGAGAAGATCAAAATATCATCCAAGTACACAATCAGGAATTTATCCAGGTACTCTCGTAAGATGTCATGCATAAAGGACTGAAACACTGATGGAGCATTGGCAAGTCCGAATGGCATCACTAGATACTCAAAATGACCCTCGGGCGTATTAAATGCAGTTTTCCATTCATCTCCTCGCCTGATTCGCACCAGATTATACGCACCACGAAGATCTATCTTGGTGAGCCAACTAGCCCCCTTAATCCGAGCAAACAAATCAGATAACAATGGCAAGGGGGACTGAAATTTAACCGTGATCTTATTTAGAAGGCGGTAATCTATACAAGGTCTCAGAGAACCATCCTTCTTGGCTACAAAAAAGAACCCTGCTCCTAATGGTGACGATGACGGGCGAATATGCCCTTTCTCCAGGGATTCCTTCACATAACTGCGCATAGCGGCGTGCTCAGGCAAGGATAAATTAAACAGTCGACCTTTTGGGAATTTACTACCAGGAATCAAATTGATAGCACAATCACAATCCCTATGCGGAGGTAGGGCATCGGACTTGAGCTCATCAAATACATCCCGGTAATCAGACAAGAACTCTGGAACCTCAGAAGGGGTGGATGACGAAATTGACAGAAATGGAACATCACCATGTACCCCTTGACAACCCCAGCTGGACACCGACATGGATTTCCAATCTAATACTGGATTATGGGCTTGTAGCCATGGCAACCCCACCACGACCACATCATGCAGATTATGCAACACCAGAAAGCGAACAACCTCCTGATGTGCAAGAGCCATGCACATGGTCAGCTGGGTCCAGTATTGAGGCTTATTCTTGGCCAAAGGCGTGGCATCAATTCCTCTCAATGGAATAGGACACTGCAAGGGCTCTAAGAGAAACCCACAACGCTTAGCATAGTCCAAGTCCATCAAATCCAGGGCAGCGCCTGAATCCACAAATGCCATGACAGAATACGATGACAAAGAACAGATCAAGGTAACGGACAGAAGAAATTTTGACTGTACCGTACCAATGGTGGCAGACCTAGCGAACCGCTTAGTGCGCTTAGGACAATCAGAGATAGCATGAGTGGAATCACCACAGTAGAAACACAGCCCATTCAGACGTCTGTGTTCTTGCCGTTCAACTCTGGTCAAAGTCCTATCGCACTGCATAGGCTCAGGTTTAAGCTCAGGTAATACCACCAAATGGTGCACAGATTTACGCTCACGCAAGCATCGACCGATCTGCATGGCCAAAGACATAGACTCATTCAAACCAGCAGGCATAGGAAATCCCACCATGACATCCTTAAGGGCTTCAGAGAGACCCTTTCTGAACATTGCTGCCAGCGCAGATTCATTCCATTGAGTGAGCACGGACCACTTTCTAAACTTCTGACAATATACCTCTATCTCATCCTGACCCTGACAAAGAGCCAGCAAATTTTTCTCTGCCTGATCCACTGAATTAGGTTCATCGTACAGCAATCCGAGCGCCAGGAAAAACGCATCGATATTACTCAATGCAGGATCTCCTGGCGCAAGAGAAAATGCCCAGTCCTGAGGGTCGCCGCGCAAAAAAGAAATAACAATCAAAACTTGTTGAACTGGATCACCAGAGGAGCGAGGTTTCAAGGCCAGAAATAATTTACAATTATTTTTGAAACTCAGAAACTTAGTTCTATCTCCAAAAAACAAATCAGGAAAAGGAATTCTTGGTTCTAACATAGATTTCTGATCAATAGTGTCTTGAATCTTTTGTACTCTTGCCGAGAGCTGATCCACAAATGAAGACAGACTTCTAATGTCCATCGCTACACCTGTGTACTGAACCACCCAAATGTCTAGGGAAAAAAAAAGGCAAAACACAGTGCAAAGAAAAAAAAATGGTCTCAGAACTTCTTTTTTCCCTCTATTGAGAATCATTAGTACTTTGGGCTTCCTGTACTGTTATGAAAGGCAATTCAGTACCACAATGGACATAGCGGTCAGAGCACATACAGTGATCTGACAAAAACCCAAAATCATAGAACGAGCTCTGAGACGTGGGAACTCTGCAGACCGCAATCCCTAATCCTCTCCAAACAACACTAGAGGCAGCCATGGATTGCGCCTAACTCTGCCTATGCAACTCGGCACAGCCTGAGAAACTAACTAGCCTGAAGATAGAAAATAAGCCTACCTTGCCTCAAAGAAATACCCCAAAGGAAAAGGCAGCCCCCTACATATAATGACTGTGAGTTAAGATGAAAGGACAAACGTAGAGATGAAATAGATTCAGCAAAGTGAGGCCCGACTTTCTTAACAGAGCGAGGATAGAAAAGGTAACTTTGCGGTCTACACAAAACCCTAAAGAAAACCACGCAAAGGGGGCAAAAAGACCCTCCGTACCGAACTAACGGCACGGAGGTACACCCTTTGCGTCCCAGAGCTTCCAGCAACAAATTAGACAAGCTGGACAGAAAAAATAGCAAACAAATAGCAAAGAAGAACTTAGCTATGCAGAGCAGCAGGCCACAGGAATGATCCAGGGAAAAGCAAGTCCAACACTGGAACATTGACAGGAAGCCAGGATCAAAGCATTAGGTGGAGTTAAGTAGAAAAGCACGTAACGACCTCACCAGATCACCTGAGGGAGGAAACTCAGAAGCCGCAGTACCACTTCCCTCCACCAACAGAAGCTCACAGAGAGAATCAGCCGAAGTACCACTTGTGACCACAGGAGGGAGCTCTGCCACAGAATTCACAACAGTGATCCTCACTGTCACACTCCTTAATAGTGATTTTACAGTCTTTAGCAAAGTGTTTGGTAGAAGCACAAGAAACCCTAAACTTTAGAAGCTCCTTGCATTATTGGAGTGGTTTCTTTCTGAAGTCGATATGCTTCTTATGAATGGAACACAGTCGACTAGGGTTTTCAACCTTTTCACCTATCTTGCTCTTGTCTGCAGCTGATGTAGGTGTGGGAAGAAAATCATTCTTTTTCACTGACGCTGGACCACTGCAGTTTCTGTTATTAGAATGTGGACTCTCATATTTAGGAGGAGATAAACCAGGGCAGCTGGGTTCTCCATAGGAAAAGCTTGGGTCTTATATTCTGTAATATGTTTGATAAACCCACAGAAGTAGAGAAACGGAGGAAAAGAGACCCAAGTGTGGTCCTTTTTTCTAAAATTTTCTACTCCTTCTTAGAAACTATTGGGTTTACCTTAAGAATAATGTCCAATTAGATTTTTCCTGTTTTCTAGTGTAAATTTTTTTGAAATGTTGCAATATTCTTGCTCAACTCATATTAGCAACTTTATTAAAAGTGTGTGTGTAGCTTATAGAAAAAGAGCATGGTTGTGCATCGCTTTTTAGATTCATCACAATGCGTGTCATAAAAGTGGTATACTTTTCAACAAAAATGTACTCTTGTTTCTGTCTATAGTGCAACTCTTATGCTGCCATGCATCAAGTTCCTGCTGCACAGGGGGAATCTCGGACCATCTCCGCTGCGGTCTCCCATTCTTCTCCAACCACAGTGGAACCTGCTCAGTGGAGACATCGGTCCCAGTGTCTGGCTCAAGCTGATACTGTGTGACTGGTTACTGCTGCCTTTCCAGGCTCTGCCTTTGTAGCCAGTACTGATCAGCACCAAGCAGGTCTTTCTGGGAGTAAGTGCAGCTTTTCTCACACTGAGCATGCCCACGGGACGACCTCCCATTGGAGGTCGGGGATCACATGTTCAGGTCCTGTTGTGGTTCCTATTGGACCATCTGGAAGGTTCAGGTCTGCTACTGCTATAAAAGGTTCGCATGGCCGCTCGGCCACGCGCTAGTGTAAACTTTTCAATGTGTGTGTAGATGAATGTCTGTCGATGGATAAAAGCTCCTTAATCATTCCCATTCCTTGTGTTGATGACTGCTTGCGAATGGTGGAAGCTACCTAGTGCCCGACAGTGCTACCTGCACACTCAGCACATGTTACAGCGTCTCTTCGCATTCCCCGCCAGTGCCGCACCGTGTGCAATCTTTGCGCTTTCCTGACAACTGGTCAGCATAGGGTGGGAATTCCCGCTTGGACTCTGCATCTGACTCAGGGCGTCCTCAGGTGCGGGCTCAAAAGCCACCGAGGGTCAGAGCGAGTCCAATCACCAGTTTAGCGGGGGTGATTCATAGGGATCCCACTAGTGTCTTTCAGCTGCACCCTGTGACTGCTAACAGGGCGCAATGTATTTGTGGTGACTCTGTGAAGCAACAGAGTTCCCATCCATTCACACTGGGTGAGGTCTAACCCACGTGTGAGCAAGTGTCCATCCGCCATTATTCAGCAGCAGGTGTCATCTCTGCATGGTGGACCACGGACTGTGAACGCACCTCATATTCTCTATTATTATTATTATTTGGTGCGTTCCGCCAGTCCTAACACCATGTAGCATCTGAAATATACACAAAATTAATTAAATGGCACGGACCTCAATGAACTTGGTGCTTCTTACACAAGCAGACTGTTCATCAAGACTGGTACGCACAGTGCCAATTTTGATAAATGGGATGAGCCTTTTAAGTTTATATTCACTTTGGGTGAAAATACTGCAGATTTTATATCTGGATTTTCTGGCAGACAAATCTGATGCATATAAAAGTGGTATGAAGATGAGATATAAAAAAATGTTACATTAAAAATCCACATTGACCTATGATGCAGACAATATATTGGTAGCATGCCAATTTATGTGGCAGAATTTCATAGTAATATATCCAAATATAAGGCCTCATTCACAAGTCAGTGATTGGTACAAGTGTGAGGGCTCATTCACAAGTCAATATTTTTGCATCCATGTTTGTATGCCAAAGCTAGGAGTAGAATTTACAGAGAAGAACTATCATTGAAAGATCGATACCTGTTCTGCGTTTTGGAGACACTCGTGGTTTTGGCATAGAAATACTGATGAAATACTGATGCAAAAATGGTGACATGTGACGTGTTTTTCATCAATGTCAGTTTTTTTCATCATCAATGGTTCATCAGTGATTTTTATAGACCCTTGGACTTGTAAGGATTAGAAATGGACATGTCTCGGTGATTTTTTTATGGACACAAGGTCCGCAATAAAACACAGACATGTGAACAGCTCCATAGATTACAATGGGTAGGTGTTCTATCCATGAAAACCACATATACGACACATGGGAATACGGATGTCTGAATGAGGCTTAACTCATTTATATTTGTTTTTCAATTATATTTTTATGTGTATGTAATGATAGGAGTACTGATTATTAATAGTTATGAGCGAGTATGCTCGTTACTCGAGTTTTCCAAGCATGCTCGGGTGTTCTCCGAGTATCTTGGGCACGCTCGTAGATTTTGTTTGTGTCCCCGCAGCTGCATGATTTGCAGCTGCTAGACAGCCGGAATACATGTGGGGATTCCCTAACAAACAGGCAATGTCTGCATGTGTTCAGGTTGTCTAACAACCGCAAACCATGCAGCTGCGTCAACACAAACATAATCTCCGAGCATGCCCAAGATACTCAGAGAACACCCGAGCATGCTCGGAAAGCTCGAGCAACAAGCACACTCTCTTATCACTAATTATTAACCAATGCAAGATGTAATTTACAACCCTGTGCCTAACAGAAACATTTTCAGTTGGGAAAGTACAGGCATTGGTCTGTAACCGAAGACAGTCATATCTCTAGTGTAAGATATTAAAATGATTTTTACAATTTTTTTTATATACAGTACATTAAATTGTCTTAAATGTTTCCCGGTCACTCTCCTTTATGCTGCATGTATTCTGCCCCACTGCCCTTTATAATGTCATACTTATATGATATGTAATTATAATCATATAAGATACTTTATAATGACAAAGAAAAACTATATAGACTCAATAATAGCAGAGATTTGGTAACACACTGAGTCACCCCATAGTGAAAAGGTCCTACAGACTGTGAGCATTGTCACACAGCTATATTACATCAGTGATAAATAGGCTTTTACTACAATTTGTAGGTATTGCCTGTAAAGACAACTTAAAGGGGTTGTCCACTACTTTCAATTAACCCCCCAATGTATCCCCCCGGGGCCCCTAATGATTTGTGTAATTACCTTCCGTTGCCGTTTTCGCCTATAAGCGGCGCTATTCTGCCTGCTGAGTCCGGGTCACATGACCGCCAGGCTGCAGCCGCCGCTCATTTCCGCCGACGTCACGTCAATTTCCAGGCTCTGAAAATTGACGTGACGTCAGCAGCAGGCGTGACCAGCCCCCACAGTCAGCAGTCACTCAGCAAGAGTGACTGGGCTGTGGGCGGTGCTGGGGGCTGCCTGCAGGGCTGTGCTGGGGCCGGACGGGGCTGACTGTGTGTTCTCACTGCTGCTGGGATCTGCGGGCGGGGCTGTGCTGCGGTGAGCGGTCGCCGGGGCTCTGGCGGCCGGCGTCGGTGTATGTCCTGCGGTGAGCAGTCGCCGGGGCTCTGGCGGCCAGTGCCGGTGTATGTCCTGCGGTGAGCGGGCGCCGGGGCTCTGGCGGCCGGCGCCGGTGTCTTGCGGCCGGCGGGTCCGCTGCGGGGGAGGGGGGGGGGGTTGGGGATTGTGTGTGTGTCGGCGCTGTGTGTGTGTGCAGGCATCGTCCGATGGGACTGCAAGTCCCATCGGGCTCTGCCTGATACACTGACAGTGAGTGACACATTAGCCAATGATGGGACAGTAGTAGTCCCATCATCCGGCTGTGTTGAATGTAAAAAAAAAAAACCACATACACAGTACATACATACAACACACACCATGTGAAATCATTCAACACATGCACCATGCGACACCATGCGGCGACATGCTACATGCGACGACATGTGACATGCACCATGCGACGACATGCGACGACATGCACCATGCGACGACATGCACCATGCGACGACATGCTACATGCGACGACATGCTACATGCGACGACATGCACCATGCGACGACATGTGACATGTGACGACATGCACCATGCGACGACATGCGACAACATGCACCATGCGGCGACATGCACCATGCGACGACATGTGACATGCGACGACATGTGACATGCGACATGCGACGACATGCACCATGCGCCGACATGCGACAACATGCACCATGCGACGACATGCACCATGCGACGACATGCACCATGCGGCGACATGCACCATGCGGCGACATGCACCATGTGACTAAATGCTACATGTGACGACATGCACCATGCGACGACATGCGACAACATGCACCATGCGACGACATGCACCATGCGACATGCACCATGCGACGACATGCGCCATGCAATGACATGCTACATGCGACGACATGCACCATGCGGCGACATGCGACGACATGCACCATGCGACGACATGCACCATGCGACGACATGCACCATGCGACGACATGCTACATGCGACGACATGCGACATGCGACGACATGCACCATGCGACGACATGCACCATGCGACAACATGCTACATGCGACAACATGCACCATGCGACGACATGCACCATGCGACGACATGCGATGACATGCACCATGCGACGACATGCGACATACAGTACATACATACAGACTACAGACATACAGTACATATAACATACAATACATATAACATAGAGTACATACTCACCATCACTTGTCACTTTGTTCCCCGAAGCCATTGTCACCTGTAAAAAATATTAAAATAATAAACAAACAATATACTCCCTGTCCGCAGAAATCCAATTAAAACGAGTGTCCCACGACGATCTCCCGTGGAGAGCAGGAGCATCAGTTGATGCGACCACTCTCCAGGGGCTCCAGGAGGGTATCCTTCCATCATGTATTCCTCACAAGGTATTCCTACGCCCCTGTGAGAAAATAGTCCCTAGTCTCACTATTGGCATTGCTGGGTGAGACATTTTCCCACGCAGCAATTGTTATAAAGTGAGACCAGTGATCTATAGTAACCTCAGTGATGCACTGCAGGAGCCATTGTCTCCTGTCAGTGTGTCACTGAGGGTCCTATAGAGCAGTGACATCACCCGATGTCACTTCTATAGGGGACATCGTCATGGGACACTCGTTATTAATTGGACTACGGCGGAAAGGTAGTATACGGTTTATTATTTTGCTTTTTTTTGCAGGCGCTGAAGTATGGTAAGTATGGTTAAATGAAGAATATTAAAATACTTTTTTCCAAATGTGTGTGTGTTTTATTAACCCTTTCTTACTATTGGATTAATAATGGATAGGCGTCTTATTGACGCCTCTCCGTTATTAACCCGGCTTAATGTCACCTTACAATAGCAAGGTGACATTAACCCTTCATTACCCCATATCCCACCGCTACACGGGAGTGGGAAGAGAGGGGCTAAGTGCCGGAATTGGCACATCTTACAGATGCGCCTTTTCTGGGGCGGCTGCGGACTGGCATTTGTAGCCGGGGGGGGGCCAATATCCATGGCCCCTCTCTAGGCTATGAATATCAGCCTGCAGCTGTCTGCATAGCCTTTCTGGCTATAAAATATAGGGGAACCCCACGTCTTTTTTTTTGGGGGGGGTCCCCCTATTTTAATAGCCAGTAAGGGCTACGCAGACAGCTGCGGGCTGGTATTCGTAGCAGGCTACAGATATTAGCCCCGGCCGTCGGCTTTCTCCCTCTGGCGCAGAAAATTGCGCGGGAGCCCACGCCGTTTTTTTCCGTTTTTTTTTTTTTTTTTTAATTCAACGCTCATTAAGGCCTCTTTCACTCTTGCGTCGGTACGGGTCCATCGCTATGCGTCGGGCCGACGTACCGACGCATGTTGTGAAATTTGTGCACGACGTTCTTCAGAATGGGCAGCGGATGCAGTTTTTCAACGCATCTGCTGCCCATTCTGAAGTGCGGGGAGGAGGGGGAGGAGTTTCTGCCGCGCATGCGTGGTAGAAAATGGCGGGCGCGACGGCCAAAAAAACTTTCACTTGAATGTTTTTTCGTGCCGACGGTCCGCCAAAACACGAAGGATCCGTAGCACGACGGAGGCGATGTTTGGCCATCCGTCACGATCCGTCGCTAATACAAGTCTATGGGTAAAACGCATCCTGCGAGCACATTTGCAGGATGTTTTTTTGCACCGGATCGTTTTTTTCCACCAGATCCTTTTTTTTCAACCGGATCCGTTTTTTTCCGCCGGATCCATTTTTTTCCACCGGATGTTTTTTTTTCCGCCATATCTGTTTTTCTCATAGAGTTGTATTAGCGCTGGATTGCGACTGATGGCCACACGTTTAATCCGTTTTGCAGGATCCGTCAAGAAAGCTGTTTCCGCCGGACGGAAAACACATACAGAGGAACGGTTTTTCGGTACGTCAAAAAAATGCACAGCGACGGATCTAGCAAAAAAACGGATGAAACATGTGGCCATCAGACGCACTCAGGCGCTAATACAACTCTATGAGAAAAAAACGGATCTGGTGGAAAAAAACGATCAGGTGGAAAAAAACGGATACGGCAAAAAAAAAAAAAAATCCGGCGAAAAAAAACGGATCCTGCAAATGTGCTCACAGGATGCGTTTTTTACCCATAGACTTGTATTAGCAACAGATCCGTCGTGTTTTGGCGGACGCGACGCACAAAAAAAGTTCAATGTAACTTTTTTTGTGCGACGTGTCTGCCATTTCCGACCGCACATGCGTGGCTGGAACTCCGCCCCCTCCTCCACGCTCATCACAATGGGCAGCGGATGCGTTGTAAAACTGCATCCGCTACCCACGTTGTGCTAAATTTAGCATAACATCCGTCGGTACGTCTGGCCGAAGGTTTGCGACGGCCCCGTACCGATGCAAGTGTGAAAGTAGCCTTACATCTGAATTTGCTGAGTATAATGCAGCCACCCCAGAGTATAATGTAACCCCCCAAAGAATATAATGCAGCCCCCCATAGAGTATGATGCAATCACCCCTCATAGAATATAAATATAATACAGCCCCCCATAGAATATAATGTAGCCCTGAATAGAATAGAATGCAGCCCACCTCCCCATAGAATATAATGCAGCCCCATCAGAGTATGATGCAATCATCCCTCATAAAATCTAATACAGCCCCCCATAGAATATAATGCAGCCCACCTCCCCATAATATATAATGTAGCCCCCATTGAATATAATGTAGCCCCCATAGAATATAATGCAGCCCCCCATAGTATATAAGACAGCCTCCCCCATAGAATGTAATATACCCCCCATAGTATATAAGACAACCTCCCACATAGAATAGAATATACCCCTGCAATAGTATATAACACAGCCACATAGTATATAACACGGCCTCCCCCATAGAATATAATATACCTCCCATAGTATATATCAAAGCCCGCATATAATATAGCACAACTTGCATAGTATATAGCACAGCCCGCGTAGTAGTATACAGCACAGCCCGTGTAGTAGTATACATCACAGCCCGGGTCGTAGTATATACAGCACAGCCCGCATAGTAGTATATACAGCACAGCCCGCGTAGTAGTATACACAGCACAGCCCGCGTAGTAGTATACACAGCACAGCCCACACAGTGGTATATACACAGCACAGCCCACACAGTGGTAAATACACAGCACAGCCCACACAGTGATATATACACAGCACAGCCCACACAGTGGAATATACACAGCACAGCCCACACAGTGATATATACAGCACAATCCACATCTCATCCCCCCGATAATGGCTCCACAGTCCAGTAAAAAAAAAAAACACTCTCCTCACCTTTCCTCTTGCCCGCGCTGCTCCTGTCTCCTGTCTCGGCGGCTGCAGTCTGCCCTGGACACAGCAGATGCGCGATGATATGACGTCATCGCGCACCCGCAGTGTCAGAGGCAGAGCGGGGAATGATGGGAGAGGGAGCGTCAGCGGACGCTCTCTCCTCCATCGTTGCATTCAACTATACCGGCGTCTACGACGCCGTTATAGTTGAATGCGGCGGCGGCACTGGCGGGAGTAGGGGGGAAAGAGTGCAGCGGCCCACTACTGGCACCGGCCCTTCTGGCATTTGCCAGAAGTGCCCGATGGCCAGTCCGGCCCTGGTCACCGCCCACACACTTCCCTCCTCCTGAACTGCAGCGTTTCTTGGACCCACATCCGCAGCAAAACTGCAGATATTTTTTACATCTCAATGAAAGTGTAAGGCCGGAGTCACACTACAGCGAGATACGGCTGAGTCTCGCAGGTTAAATACAAGCTCTGACACCAGCACTCCGGAGCGGAGCGTGCGGCTCCATGTATTGCTGTGCGGCCGCACGCTCCGCTCCAGAATGCCGGTGCCAGAGCTTGGTTTTAACCTGCGAGACTCGGCCGTATCTCGCTGTGTGTGATCCCGGCGTAAGAGTGCAGAAACGCTGCAGTTCGGCACAAAAGAAGTGACATGCTGCGGAGATAAAAAAAAGCTGCGTTTCGGTGCGGCCTTTTCCGCAGCATGTGCACAACAAGTCTGCGGCTCCCATAGACTTACATTGGCTGTTGTGCACAACACTGTGGATTTAATGCAATTCCGTACGGCAAAAAACACTGCGATCTGCAATCAAATCCGCAACGTGTGCACACAGTCTTAGCATTTAGTGAACCTAGCAAAAAGGCAAGCAAAAAACAAGTGTGGGATTGCACTTTTTTTGCAATTTCATCATACTTTGAATTTTTTTCACATTTTCTGTGACACGACATGGTAAAACCAATGGTGTCGTTGAAAAGTAGAACTTGTCCCGCAAAAGATAAGCCCCCACATGGCCATATTGACGGAAAAATTATGGCTCTGGAAAGAAGGGGGGCGATAAACGAAAAAAGCTCCAGGGGTGAAGGGGTTTAGAAACATGGATATGGACATATCTATGGAAATAGATATATAGATATATCTGTATGTATCTATCTATCTATCTATCCCACCTCTATCTATCTATCTATCTATCTATCTATCTATCTATCTATCCCATATCTATCTATCTATCTATCTATCTATCTATCTATCTATCTATCTATCTATCTATCTATCTATCTAATATCTATCTATCTATCTATCTAATATCTATCTATCTATCTATCTATCTAATATCTATCTATTTATCTATCTAATATCTATCTATCTATCTATTTATCTATCTAATATCTATCTATCTATCTATGTGTAATGGAGCGTGGGTTGGACAAATGTAAAAGAGGAGTTGGACAGAAATGACACCACAAATCTTTTTGAAGAGAGGAGGGAGGGGTTTGGGTGTGTTTTTGGAGTGGGTGTGCTAGGTTCGCGCTTAGTGGCAGTGCAAAGCATCATGGAACTTGTAGTATTAGGGCACAATAAGGAAGTAGTCGATTAACCCCATGAGAGCTGAATCCAGCACTGAACATGTGCTGCTACAGCATGATAACAGGTAATATTGCTAAAATAAACACAGTAGATGTTTTCAGTGGCACATAATAGCAAGATTTATGAAAAAAAAAAACTTTATAGTAGTGGACAACTTCTTTAAATTAGGGATAATGGCTCACCCAGGTGCTTGTGTAATTGCTTGACACCCCTTCCTGCCTTGTTCATGGCTGAACTATGGATTTTCTATGACATGCCACATAGAGTGTGGGAAGTGAAGTGACAATTCCACTTACCATATTTCGTGCTCCAAAAAGTCAATGATATGATAATAATAATAATACATTTTTATTTATATAGCACCAACATATTCCGCAGCACTTTACATTACAGAGGGAATTTGTACAGACAATAGACATTACAGCATAAGAATAAACACAGATCAAAACAGATACCAAGATGAGTGAGGGCCCTGCTCGCAAGCTTACAATCTATGACAATAGTTATTAGCAAGAAGAAAATATTACGGTTACCATCTTCATCTTCACTGATGCAATTCTGTATTGAAATGTGGAGCAAAGGGTAAATAAATGAAAAAAAAAGAAACAAAATAATACTAATATTATATTTTTTTATCTCCTCTAGTTTAGGCCATGAGAACAATGTTTTTTTCCAAAGTAGACTCAATGGTCACTTATTTCTGATGACTGTAGTGGTCCTGTCTTGCAAATAATTTAGGTCTATTTCTTATTTGTATTACAGCTAAGTTCTGGAAATATGTATAAAGAAATAAGGCAACCAGTCAGTTACGAGCCTGGAAGAACATAGAGGGGCCAATTCCTCCACGAGCGCACGCTCATACTATACCAGTCTTCATGGAGTAGAAGAGGCGCCAAATTCATTAAGAGTCACACGCACCTCTTCTGAGTGCACCTCGCAGCACTGCACCAGAAACTGACTGGAGTAGCGTTTTTGATGTAGAAAACACCAACCACATATGCCCCATCCCACACCAGCTCTTTCTTAGATCCATCCATTTTGGTGGAGCCAGTGGAACAACACAAGTTCTGTATATACAATTTATAGACAACAATAACAGTCTATTTCAGCAACTGTAGGGTTTAGAATTATCAAGGTTTTTTCTATTTTCCAACCAAATATAAAAGTATAAAACAGAAAGGAGAGATTATTATTAATGTGAATTCACCCTGCTGTGCTCACGATAGCAGAATTCAAAAGGACCAATTCAAAGTATAAAACTCAAGGTAAAACTGTAAACCATATTGTCCCTATAAGCGGATCAAGGTCTCCTCCCTTATCCATTAGCTTCTTTGTCTATAGTATACACCATGTTCCAAATTATTATGCAAATTACATTTTTCTCGGATTTTCCTAAATGGTCTATGCAAATGACAGTCAGTCTAATAAAACTCATCACCAGTTAGAGTATACATCGAATTTTATTGAAGAAACCTCCCAGTGATAACAGTATAATCTACAAAATGAATACAAACTCACAATGCACTGTTTAAAATTATTAGGCACAGTAGAATTTCTAAACATTTGATATGTTTTAAAACTGAAAATGCTCATTTGTGGAATTTGCAGCATTAGGAGGTCACATTCACTGAACAAAAAAGCTATTTAACTCCAAAACATCCTAACAGGCCAAGTTACATGTTAACATAGGACCCCTTCTTGGATATCACCTTCACAATTCTTGCATCCATTGAACTTGTGAGTTTTTGGAGAGTTTCTGCTTGTATTTCTTTGTAATGAAGTCAGAATAGCCTCCCAGAGCTGCTCTTTTGATGTGAACTGCCTCCCACCCTCATAAATCTTTTGCTTAATGATACTCCAAAGGTTCTCTATAGGGTTGAGGTCAGGGGAAAATGGTGGCCACACCATGAGTTTATCTCCATTTTGTCCATAGCAGCCAATGACTCAGAGGTATTCTTTGCAGCAAGAGATGGCTCATTGTCATGCATGAAGATGATTTTGCTCCTGAAGGCACGTTTCTGCTTTTTATACCATGGAAGAAAGTTGTCAGTCAGAAACTCTATATACTTTGCAGAGGTCATTTTCACACCTTAAGGAACCTTAAAGGGCCCCATCAGCTGTTTCCCCGTGATTCTGGCCCAAAATGTGACTCCTCCACCTCCTTGCTATTGTCACAGCCTTGTTGGGAAATGGCGGACATCCACCAACCATCCACTACTCCATCCATCTGGACCATTCAGGGTTGCTGGACACTCATCAGTAAACAACACTGTTTGAAAATTAGTCTTCATATATGTCTGGGCCCACTGCAACCATTTCTACTTGTGAACACTGTTTAGAGGTGGCTGAATAGTAGGTTTATGCACCACAGCAAGCCTCTGAAGGATCCTACACCTTGAGGGTCGAGGGACTCCAGAGGCACCAGCAGCTTCAAATAACTGTTTGCTGCTTTGTAATGGTATTTTGGCAGCTGCTCTCTTAATCCAATGAATTTGTCTGGCAGAAACCTTCCTCATTATGCCTTTATCTGCATGAACTCTGTCTGTGCTCTGTTTCAGTTACAAATCTCTTCACAGTATGATGATCACTCTTAAGTTTTCATGAAATAATGTTTTCATACCTTGTCCAAGGCATTGCACTATTTAATGCTTTTCAGCAGCATAGACATCCTTTTTATTTCCCATATTTCTTGAAACCTGTGGCCTGCTTAATAATGTGGAACATCATTTTTAAGTAGTTTTCCTTTAATTAGAATCACCTGGAAAACTAATTATCACATGTGTTTAAGAATGATTTCAATTATCCATTGAACCCTGAGACACAATACCATCCACGAGTTTATTTGAAAACAAAACAATTAAATCTTTATGACACTTAAATCCAATTTGCAAAATAATTTGGAACATGGTGTATATATTTTTAGATCCAATATAAATGATAAGCTTTATCCAAGATTATATAATTCTATAAACAGTGAAGAAATATTTTGAATGGAATGGAGGTACTGTAGTTAATAATTTCAGTGCATCTGTAGTTGCATGATAAAACTGCTGAATCTCTTCCTATCTACAGACCACTTGGAACTGGATCTAATATGGTAAACTATGGAATAAAAATATGGTTATTGATTTGTTTGTAACTAAACACATTGTAGGCCTTAGGCTAGGGTCAGATGGCAGTAGCTTCTCTAATTCGAGGGAATCGGGCCAATTATGCAAATGACACTCAGATCAGATTCTGATCTGAGTTTGATCAGTGTCAGTATAGTGTGATCCAATTCTCTGAGATGACAGAATGGGAACACACTGTCAGGAAAAGATGGAGACTGAAATTTCTCCATTGTATCACTGCGAAAATGTGACACCACTCAGATGTCATCCAAGTGAAGTCTGATGATTTCCATGCACTCATTGACTTGCATGGCAGAAAGTGATCCAAATATTGCATCAAACTCAGACATGCTACAATTTTTTTCTTCTGCACAGATCAGTATGAAGAATAAATTGAACATGTGCGCGGCCCCATTGAATAACATTGGCCCAAGTGTGATATGATGTTTTGTCAGATCACGGAAATAACAGTGGTGTGAGCGAGTCATTAGGATATGTGAATATGATTTTTTCTAGTGTATTCTGTGGGGAAACTTGGAAATTGAAAATTGCTAATAATGAATTAACATATGAATAGCTATGTAAAGATGATTTGCTGTGAAGTGGCTAAAGTTAGTGACCTGACTGTACTTCAGGCGGCCTCCACTTAAAAGCTACCACTATTTTATATGCTAAATTTAAAAAAAACGTTAACGGTGGTGAAGCCACTGCAAAAACAGCAACTAGTGATGACATAGAGGATGCTTTAGGAAAAACATGCCTGTGTAATGTATCACTTTTGTGTGCATTTCTATCTATATAATCGTCTAAGGGGAACATCCATCTGTTTGTCTGTCTGTCTGTAATGGAAATCCCGCATCGCTGATTGGTCTGGCTGCGAATTGGTCCCTCCCTACTCTCCTCAAGTCAGTGCCCCCTCCTTACTCCCCTCCAGTCAGTGCCAGTGTGTCGCCCCATCACGGACCAACTTTTTACTATTGATGCTGCCTATGCAGCATCAATAGTAAAAAGATATAATGCTAAAAATAATTTTAAAAAAATAAAAAATCGTGCGATTCTCACCTTCCGTCATCCACCGATGAGTGCAATGCTGCCGCCAGCTTCCGTTCCCAGAGGGTGAATATATAACTATTTTTTATTTTAATTCTTTTTTTTTAACAGGAATATGGTGCCCACACTGCTATATAGTACGTGGGCTGTGTTATATACTATGTGGGCTGTGTTATATACTTCGTGGCTGCTATATACAGGTCCTTCTCAAAAAATTAGCATATAGTGTTAAATTTCATTATTTACCATAATGTAATGATTACAATTAAACTTTCATATATTATAGATTCATTATCCACCAACTGAAATTTGTCAGGTCTTTTATTGTTTTAATACTGATGATTTTGGCATACAACTCCTGATAACCCAAAAAACCTGTCTCAATAAATTAGCATATTTCACCCATCCAATCAAATAAAAGTGTTTTTTAATAACAAACAAAAAAACCAACAAATAATAATGTTCAGTTATGCACTCAATACTTGGTCGGGAATCCTTTGGCAGAAATGACTGCTTCAATGCGGCGTGGCATGGAGGCAATCAGCCTGTGACACTGCTGAGATGTTATGGAGGCCCAGGATGCTTCAATAGCGGCCTTAAGCTCATCCAGAGTGTTGGGTCTTGCGTCTCTCAACTTTCGCTTCACAATATCCCACAGATTCTCTATGGGGTTCAGGTCAGGAGAGTTGGCAGGCCAATTGAGCACAGTAATACCATGGTCAGTAAACCATTTACCAGTGGTTTTGGCACTGTGAGCAGGTGCCAGGTCGTGCTGAAAAATGAAATCTTCATCTCCATAAAGCATTTCAGCCGATGGAAGCATGAAGTGCTCCAAAATCTCCTGATAGCTAGCTGCATTGACCCTGCCCTTGATGAAACACAGTGGACCAACACCAGCAGCTGACATGGCACCCCACACCATCACTGACTGTCGGTACTTGACACTGGACTTCAGGCATTTTGGCATTTCCTTCTCACCAGTCTTCCTCCAGACTCTGGCACCTTGATTTCCGAATGACATGCAAAATTTGCTTTCATCAGAAAAAAGTACTTGGGACCACTTAGCAACAGTCCAGTGCTGCTTCTCTGTAGCTCAAAAGTGGCTTTACCTGGGGAATGCGGCACCTGTAGCCCATTTCCTGCACACGCCTGTGCACGGTGGCTCTGGATGTTTCCACACCAGACTCAGTCCACTGCTTCCTCAGGTTCCCCAAGGTCTGGAATCGGTCCTTCTTCACAATCTTCCTCAGGGTCCGGTCTCCTCTTCTCGTTGTACAGCGTTTTCTGCCACATTGTTTCCTTCCAACAGACTTACCATTGAGGTGCCTTGATACAGCACTCTGGGAACAGCCTATTTGTTGAGAAATTTCTTTCTGGGTCTTACCCTCTTGCTTGAGGGTGTCAATGATGGCCTTCTTGACATCTGTCAGGTCGCTAGTCTTACCCATGATGGGGGTTTTGAGTAATGAACCAGGCAGGGAGTTTATAAAAGCCTCAGGTATCTTTTGCATGTGTTTAGAGTTAATTAGTTGATTCAGAAGATTAGGGTAATAGGTCGTTTAGAGAACCTTTTCTTGATATGCTAATTTATTGAGACAGGTTTTTTGGGTTATCAGGAGTTGTATGCTAAAATCATCAGTATTAAAACAATAAAAGACCTGACAAATTTCAGTTGGTGGATAATGAATCTATAATATATGAAAGTTTAATTGTAATCATTACATTATGGTAAATAATGAAATTTAACACTATATGCTAATTTTTTGAGAAGGACCTGTACTATGTGGGCTGTGTTACATACTACGTGGGCTGTGTTATATACTGCATCGGCTGTGTTATATACTATGTGGGCTGTGTTATATAATGCGAGGGCTGTGCTATATATTACGTGGGCTGTGTTATATACTACGTGGCTGCTATATACTACGTGGGCTGTGCTATATACTACATGGGCTGTGTTATATACTGCATGGGCTGTGTTATATACTACGTGGGCTGTGTTATATACTATGTGGGCTGTGTTATATACTGCGTGGGCTGTGCTATATATTACGTGGGCTGTGTTATATACTGCTTGGCTGCTATATACTATGTGGCTCCTATATACTACGAGGCTGTGTTATATACTACGTGGCTGTACTATATCCTGCATCCTGAACCCCAACATCCAGCGCCCCGAACCCCCGACATCCTACGACCAATCAGCGTCAGGCGCAATCCGGCCACGAATTGGTGCCGGATTTGAACCACGCTTCGCTAATCGGCCAGTCTGGCACGACTAATCAGCGATATTGGCACGGAATTTAACCCCCACTCACAGCGCAACGTACATACATATTCTAGAATACCCGATGCTTTAGAATCGGGCCACCATCTAGTCTATAAATAAAGAGTTATTGCAATACAATATAATATAGGCAATAGAATAAATGATCAAAGATATCCAATGGGGCAAGAAGACTTCTAAGTTTCCATATTTCAAGTCATTATTAGAAATTATTTTACAGTTTAAGTTGCTTTCTTCCAGAAGAAAAGTTCCTTTTTCAGATTTCTGTGGATACAACCCGTTGTTTCTTAATCGGCTAGCTTGATAAGTGAGCTTCATTAAAGTCTTATGAGCAGTTTACTTCTAAACTAGAAATTGGCAAGGCATTGTCACAGGAGAGATGTGCGGCTGATTCAGAAATTGCCCTATTTGCATTAAAAGCCTAATAAAGTTATTAGAAAATGATAGAATCATGCTATCACAGTTCACCTGGGGTCACAGAGCAGGAAGCAACAAACTAAAAGAGTTTCTGAAAAAGAAAGGTATTAAAGTAAGGTAGTCAATGAGGGCAGCTTCTACAATTTGTTGTACATTTTTATAAATATATATGAAACCCATATGTGTTTTGTAATTGTCACTGTTCTTTTCCAGACTCCACTTCCCCCATTTAGCTCATAGTTATCTTCAATAAATGTGCAATTTTTAAATGTTTTTGGTTGGAGAAAGGTCTGGAGTGAAGGCAGGCCTGTCAATTACTTCTTCTGCGAAGCCATGCTGTTGTGATGGATGCAGTATGTGGTTTAGCATTGTCTTGCTAAAATACATTTTGCCTGGATGGAAGCATGATTTGTCCTAAAACGTTTATATAATGCCGTATTTTTCTGACTATAATATGCACTCTTTTTCTTTAAAAATGTGGAGGAAAATGGGGGGTCCGCATCTACCTGTCTTGCTGTGGTGGGGAGGTGGAGGAGCGGCAGCGGTGGAGCAGCGGGTCCCAGGAGGCATGAGCCAGCGGCTGTGGCTTACTTCCATGTCCGCTGCTAAAGAAAAATTAATATTCATTGCATTCCATGCCCATGAGCGTGAAGGGCAGTGAATATTCACTTCTGTTTAATCAAGGACACGCAGTTAGCTGCAGCCGCTGGCTTCCTGTAGCTACCTTGCTTTCGCGTGTCTCTGCTACTTAAAGCAATGAATGTTCATTTCTCTCCAGTCTCATAGTCATGGAATGCGGTGAATATTCATTCCCTTTTAGAAGCGGCACACGTGAACGCCAGCGGCTGCGGCTAACACTGTGCTCATTATTAAAGAGCAATGAATACTCACTGCTCTCCACACACATAGTTTTGACATAGTTTTGACATTGGGAGAATTGTGTATTCCAGCAGCTGTCCACGGCTGGTAAGCAGCACTTGACATCCCTACCATGTGCTGCTTGCAAGCATATAGCAGCCGCTGGCATCAGAACAAGGTGCGCGAGGGAGCGCATGAAGGTAAGTGTAATAGTTTATGTTTTCTTGTTATGTTTTTCTGATGAGGTCATGCATACCAGGATGGAGATGGGGGCCAATCATACCAGGATAAGGATGGGGCCATAAATAACAAGCTCGGGATGATGGGGCCATGAATAACACGCTAGGAATGATGGGGCCATGCATACTAGAATGGGGATAAGGGTACCATGCATACCATTATAGGGATGAGGGTGCGATGCACACAAGGATAGGTATGAGGGGGTCATGAATACCAGGGTAGGGATAAGTGGGCCATGCATACCAGGATGGAGATGAAGGGACCATATATACCAGAATAAGGTATATTAAGTATAGAATTGACCACATTTTGGCTTCAATTATTTTTTATTTTCTCCTGTAAAACCTAGGTGCGTCTTATGGTCCAGTGTGTACTATAGTCCAAAAAATACAGTAACTTTCAAGATGTGTGCTGTCCAGGTCACAGGCACAAATGCAACCCCGCATCATCAGAGATGCAGGCTTTTCAACTGTGCACTGATAACAATCTGAATGGTACATATCTTCTTGAATTTGCCTGGTTTTCTGATCCCGGATTTCCACGGAAAATTTCAAAGTTTGATTTATCTGACCACAAAATAGTTTTCCATTTTGCCTCAAATTTAAATGTGCTTTGGCAGCATTTCTGGATTGTGTTAATATATTACTTCTTTTTTGCATGATAGAGCTTTCATTTGCATTTGCAGAATGCACAGTGAACTATGTTCACAGAAAATAATTTCTGAAAATTCCTGAGCCCATGCTGCCTGAGAGCCCGTAATCTATGAGCTTCCAATATTGACTATCCAATGTACACATGGATTTATCCCGAATGTCTGAATCTTTGGATGATATTATGATCTTGGCAGCACGGTGGCGTAGTGGTTAGCACAGCAGCCTGGAGTCCTGGGTTCTAATCCCACCCAGAACAACATCTGCAAAGAGTTTGTATGTTCTCTCTGTGCTTGTGTGGGTTTCCTCCGGGTTCTCCAGTTTCCTCCCACATTCCAAAGACATACTGATAGGGAATTTAGATTGTGAGCCCCATCGGGGACAGCGATGATAATGTGTGCAAACTGTAAAGTGCTGCGGAATATGTTAGCGCTATATAAAAATAAAGATTATTATTATTGTTATGTTCTGTAGATAGTGGGATACTGAAAGTCTTTGCAATTCTATGTTGATGAATATTTTTCTGAAATTGTTCCACAATCTTGAAATGTAGATGTTCACAGCTTGGTGAACCTTTGATCATCTTTGCTTCTGAGAGACTCTGCCTCTCTAAGTTGCTCACGTGACTTACTTGAAAACTGACCCTGAAGCTGCTTTTCATTAACACCACTTATTTTTCCAGCCTTTTGCTGATCCGGTCAAATATTTTTTGAGATGTGTTTCTGCCATCAATTTATAGCTGAGTTAATTTTTTCTTATGAAATACAAAAATTTCTAACTTTCAACTTTTGTTCTGAATAAAATATGGCTATAATAGATTTACAAATCATTGTATTCTTGTCTTCTTTACATTTTACACAGCATCCCAACTTTTTGGGAATTGGTATGATAATTCAAAAGACAAAATAATCCCTATGATGTACTGTAGCTTTCAATTTCCTTAATTTAGTTTTAAATCCCAATATCAAATGTATACAATAAGGTGTCTGGGGCAAAAGTAGGGTAGTTATCTAGGTGCCTTAAAAACACAAGCTCAGTATATCAGGGTCTAAATCAAGGAGAAAACCAATTGAAAAACAAAAAAAAATCCTTAAAAATTAACTTTTAATGATATATTACAAAGCTTCAAATAGACCAAAAATACCAAACGGTTCTCTTGACTGAAAAAAGAGTGTTGGAGGGTCTAACAATGTCAGTATCAGTCGACTTTCACAGTCAAGATACACCAGATAACATATAAATTTATGCAAGAACAGTTGTACACAGTGGGGGAAAAGAAGTATTCAGTCAGCCACCAATTGTGCAAGTTCTCCCACTTAAAAAGATGAGAGAGGCCTGTAATTGACATCATAGGTAGACCACTACTATGAGAGTCAAAATGAGAAAACAAATCCAGAAAATCACCTTGTCTGATTTGGCATGATTTATTTTGCAAATTATGGTAGAAAATAAGTATTTGGTCATTAACAAAAGTTCATCTCAGGTTTTCTATCGGGTTGAGGTCTAGAGACTGGATAGGCCACTCCAGGACCTTGATATGCTTCTTACAAAGAAACACCCATCCATGTATCATCTGCTATGACCTTGCTGGTGGAAGGAGGTTTGCACTCAAAATCTCATGATACATGGTCCCTTTACAGAGAAACACCCTCAGCGCATTATGTTGCCACCCTCATGCTTCACAGTATGTATGGTGTTCTTTGGATGCAACTCAGCATTCTGTCTCCTCCAAACACGAGTTTTGTTTTTACCAAACAGTTATACTTTGGTTTCATCAGACCATATGACATTCTCCCAATACTCATCTGAATAATCCAAATGCTCTCTAGCGAACTTCAGATGGGCCCGGACATGTACTGGCTTAAGCAGGGGGACACATCTGGCACTGCAAAATGTGCCTAGCCCTATAGATAGCCCTTCCAGACAGCGGAGGTTGGCACCCTGGGTATCGATATGGCGCCCGTGCTCCACATTGACTTTCTCTTATTGACCCTGAACAGTACTCCTTATCAAATGCTGCCACCAAACACCACAATCAATAAAGTGCAAAATAGGGCAGATAAAAACAATGAAGTTACTGTGCTTGATCTATGGTAACTTTTGTTTTTTAATAAAGATCATGATATGAACAAAAATATTGCCAAAAACCAATAAGAAAATAATATAATAAAAACAGATTTAAACAATTGTTCATTGTATAACAACACATTCCCTTTACAAATATGTATGAGAAATTACTATTTTATTTATTATGCTTTGCTTATATTGTGCTATTATATCATGCAGCGCTTTACAGACATTATGTTACACCCAGTCCGGTCTCTGTACCTTTGCGGGGTCCCCGTCGGGACTCCCGCTCTGTGCTGGCTCCACGCTGTCAGGATGCGGCTTCTCCCCCTCCTTCCTCTCCTGCTTCCTGGCGTGCTGCCAGTATGTTCTCGGGCAGAGTGCTTAGGGCACGCGCACGCTCGTTCCCGGTCTCTTAAAGAGACAGCACGCATTTTTTAAAATATGCTTCTGGCCAATGGCATGTTATTCATTGCTATTTCTAGGTGCTCCACCATAGGGAGGGCGCCGGAGCAACAAGTATCCACTGTTGCTTTCTTCCGGTTCCTGTCTGCATGTGCTCCTGTTTCTGAAGTGCTAAAATAGCATAGGTTGAGCGGGCACCATCCACTACCAAATTACAAAGGGGATCACCAGATGCATGCAAAAGTAACCAAACACTTCACAAGAAAAAAGACAGCATCATAAGAATGGGATCACCACAAATCGATTAAACAAAAATATAACAAATTTTATTAGAGCCACACCACACAAACAACTGTAGTGAAAAGAATTAAAAACTCCCACAAACAATGGGGGATAAGGGTCCATACAATACACAGTATAATACTGTGTTACTCCCTTTGAGACGGGTGACTTATTGTGACCTGACTCAATCTCTGCGCGTTTGTGATCCCTGGCAGTTTACCGGCTTATATGTTCGCTGATGTGGCGGATTGACGCCTGCGCAGTTGGACCTCTCTGTATGTTTGGCGCTAGCACAGTACAATGACTACTCTCATGGACCCGGTCTGGGACTCAGAACGGATCGGGCATGATATTCTTCAGGTGTGCAGGTGCAGCACTCATACCTTATCCATTTGGGAGGAGGGTGGCACACGCTTGTGATGGCCTTAGATTTTGTTTACGTGTTCTGTTTTTACACGGGTTGCCTAGGCAACCACTACTTCTAGCCGGCGCTTGCGCAAGTGAATTTCGGGCGGCGCTTGTGCATACTATCTGTACCTACGCCATTACCTCACACCGCTTTTTGTGATCTTCATGTGTATGTGGGTTGCCTGAGTAACCTTGTACGCAAGCAGACGCTTGCGCAGTGCATAATGGTAGTTGTTTCTTGCGCCTGCGCCCTGTGGTTTTGTGCACACCACTTGGACTTCCTGTAAGCCGCGGCTGCAACCACGCTGCTCACCTGGTATGTATTATTAAACTTTATGTATACTATATAAAGCAGGTCCACGCCACCAGATGATTGTGGACCTTGAGGAAGACGCCTCCAGCGTCGATACGCGTGGGTCATGCATTATTAGGGTCTTGGCACTTATTCAGCCTGTTATCCGTTCTTTCTGTGGGAAGGGGGCTTCACTCTGGGCGGCTCTTTCTTCACCTTGTAGCCGATTCCAGTCAGGTCCCTTTGGATTTTCAGCACACTCTTTTAAGTCTGCATGGGCAGCATGTGTCCTATACTTTTGAAATATAGGTTGGGAGGCTAACCAGACTATTGTAGGTGACACAGCATGCACATAGGGGTTGTGTCTTATTTATATTACACATTTGTCTTTTTCTCCCATTTTCAGACTGTATAAGCCGGTATTATTTGCTGTGATTAGACTCTAAAATGCTTTTGTAGTATTATACTGTGTATTGTATGGACCCTTATCTCCCATTGTTTGTTGGAGTTTTTAATTGTTTTTACTACAGTTGTTTGTGTGGTGTAGTTCTAATAAAATTTGTTATATTTTTGTTTAATCGATTTGTGGTGATCCCATTCTTATGATGCTGTCTTTTTTCTTGTGAAGTGTTTTGTTTCTGAAGTGCTTTCGCTAGTACTCCACTTATACTGTCTGTTTCCACAGATCATCAACTACCAGTCACCCGGCTATCCTGGATGACGATTGTTCTATCTACGCAATCCCGTCTCATTCCGCCAATCTGCCATCATCAACTCCGGACAATGCCAGTACCATTGGAACCAGCTTCTACCCGTACATCTGGTATCACTTGGTTAGCTCCATGTGAGGGGACTTACCACGGGTGTCTGGGGCTCAAGTAGTTACACCCTCTTCGGAGTTCCCCGGACCATGGTCTCGAGGTTCGACATTAAACCTAAATAAAAACGAATGTGAACTTCAACTTCTGTGCCTTCGTTTCCATTTGTTACACATTATAATCACTATCCCAGTTGGGGCTCACAATCTACATTCCCTACCAGTATGTCTTTGGAGTGTGGGAGGAAACCCGAGAACCTGGAGAAAAAACCACAAAAACACTGGGAGAACATGCAAACTCCTTGCAGGTATTGTCTCTGGTGGGATTTGAACCCAGGACTCCAGCACTCCACTAACCACTGAGCCACCGTGCTGCCCTACTACTTAAAACATTTGGATAAGCATCATTGCCATAAATTGCCATGATGAAGGAACTAACACCTTTCCATATGCCCTACTTAATCTAAGTCTGCTATGGTTGTCATGAACATGAATTCTCACCTGTAAGGTAGGTGCAGACGACCGTATTTTCGGTCCAAGTGGGATCCAACAAAACATTGGATTCCTATCGGACAAATGTTAGTCTATAGGGCTGTCAAACAGAGCTTGTCCGAGGAAAAAAAATCACAAAAGATTCATCTGACGTTAGGATCGCACTAAAACACAGTCCATGGAAAACATCGGACTGTACTCAGATGACATGTGAGTGCCGTCTGTTTTCCATGCACTGACAGAATGAAGAACACAGAGAATTTTTTTCTCCATCTTCTCATCCAAGAGAATCGGATCACAGTATAATCACTTTCGAGTTTGATCAGAGTATTATTTGTATAATTGACTCGATTCTCTCGGATGATAGCATCTATGGTCGCCTTCACCTGCTCCAACAGTAACATATTACAGCATTAAATTCGCAGCAGCTTCAAAAGTCCAAGTCATCAGGATTGAAATGCCAAGATTTGTTAATATACCATAGATTTAAATGTATTTTTTCAAGCTGCCAATAGACTATAAATACACTATACATGTATTTATCCAAGCTCGAAATGTAATAATTCTTTACTGCTTAATGCAGAGAATTCAAATTACATTAGCAGAGCGTTTTAATTAAACATTCTTGGATTGGCTTTCGGATAGTAATTTATTTAAACCTCCCCTTAGCTGAATTTCATTATTTCAAACATGAAGAATCTGCTCCAGATTTCCAACAGCCTTATGCAATTCTGTAAGGTCTTACAGAAATGTGGATGTAATTGTATTTAATTTCACATGCTGTTAAGTGTAAGAGAATGTCAAGATGGACTCAGGATGTGAAAATATTCCCTAATGGTGTGTGTAAGCTGGAGATTGGCTCGCACTGGCCATAAGCGATATGTTATGTTGCAATTTGTACGTTTGGAAGAATTATTTGTCCCTGTGGCATTAGCTGAACTATTTCCTTCAAGACCAACTGCATTAATTCTAAAATTAAAGAAAGAACATGACAGATCACTGCCGCAAGAAGAAATTCGATATCCTGAACCAGTCATTTCTTAATGGAAATGCAAAATTACATATATTATGGCAGCAAAAGAAAACAAAGTGTTACTTGTAGGTCAATTTTCTATATGATGATATAGCTCCAAAATTTCCAGGCTATGCTTAATTACATTTTTATGCCATAAATATAAATACTGCCTGGGCTCCGGACTTTAGCAGCTGTTTATGCTGTGTGACTCACCATCTTTCCAAATTGAATTGTTGACTTTCTATTACATGGACCCCTATTAGTTGAAGTGGTGTTTGGAAAGGATCACAAACCAGAGGCAAAAAAACAACCGGAGACTAGACGGAGGTGGACATGATTGGGGATGGGTGGACCGAGACCTCCTGCAGCTTTTGTTTGTATTGCGGTGTAGATTTTAAACAAGAGAGTTGTTGCTTTAAGAGGAAGTTTAGATGTTTGTGCCTGGTGTACTACTGTGATGAGGGTGGGGCTTATATAGGGGAGGTAACTCTGGCTCTCCCTCTTTCTCTCACAGGATGGACAGGAGGAAACATTACCCGCCCTTCCGCCCTGTTTATAATCTCTGTCCTTAAACTTTTTAATTATTGCTTGCATAATGATAAATGCTTTATTGTATTTTTGAATTTGTCATTGTATATCTTGTACCAGGTTCAATTGTATATTGGCTATAAAGAGTTATTATTTGCAGTAACCTTCAAAGCCCAAGGGAAGGGCAATCCTTCAGCCATGGTTCCCTGGAGGTTTCCTCCAGAGGTGGTTTTTCCTCTCCTGAGCGCTGTAGGATGACTCTTTGTGAGTCGGGGGTTTGCCAAGTTTAGTCCCATTAATGCTTTTGCAGGGACTTCTAGTGTTTAAGTTTGCAAAAATGATTTAATTATTTAAAAAAAAGTGTCAAATGAGACTTGGAATTTATAACCCGTCACGGCTTTGCGGTTTAGGAGTCAGGTGGAAGTTGCAGACAAGTTAAGGTGGACTCATTTTAACTAATAGAGGATGTAAAACCTCATGGTGGTGAGCAGGCACGGCTTTGGTGGCCAGCCTCAAGGACATGGTAATGGTAACATCAATCAGGGGCGGGCACAGTGGTTAAGAACAGGAGTGAGGATAATAGGGTCATTGGTGCCCTGAAAGTTTACTGGCTCGGCTTGAATGGCAAGCCAGTGCGTGCCGCCCCTTTATGGCTGTCTGTCCTGGTGCTGTATGTCAGACAGCTGGGGATATCGCAGTACTTGTGAATCCCAATGTACTAGCACTCCACCTGACTCCTACTGTGATTATTTAATCCTGTGATTTGAATAAAAGCTGTGGCCATTTTGACAACCAAAATAATGTGTTTTGTGTATTTATTTTAGTACGTAGGTTTACAGTAGTTATGGTGGTGTTAAGAAGGAGTGGGGTCCATCCCATATCCAAAAGTCATGAAAAATAATTGCTGCTGTACATTGCTACAAATTGAGGGCTTCTGCTCTAGTCTTTGTAGCCATTCCAGTCCTTCATGTGGGAGTGGGAAAACTTGCTGGTAAAGGGGCACTCATGATATGCATTAAACTAAAGTATTGTAGGCATGGTCTTGTAGCTGAATCCCTTATAAAGTAATTAGTAGTGTCATTACCAGAGGGACAAAGGGGCCGGGCCCCTAGGCTCCTAGTTTGGAGGGGCCCACCTGGAGTGATCTCCATTCTTAACTGTATCGATGTGTGCAGCATGTTGCAGTTAACCTCTACAGTACAGCATGGAGGCCTGATCTCCCTACACTACAACTCTTTCATCTATAGGCTGTAGGTTCTAGTTGTTTTAGGCCATGGCAACACATTGGATGAGTCCTGGGTGGGGGCAGAGCGATATGATGACATCACAGCGGGACTCTGATGTCCTTTGGATGCATCGGCGCAATGATATCCCCCCGTTGGTCCTCCCACAACTTGCCAGATTCCTGGGTTAGGTGAGTATATCATTAATATTGTTTTTCCCTGCCAGGAACAGAACTTACATGGGTATTCCCATCTCAAAGATCCTACCCCAATATATACTAGGTGTAATAATAATAATAATATTAGCAAATACCTCCGATTAGAAATCTAGTATATTTCTCCTGATAACCTATGTGGTTTACCCCATGTGCAGGGCATTGCAGTAGCTTGTGTATCCAACATTACAACCACTCATATAGTGAGAGTTAGTTGCTAGTGATCGTAACCATGGATACCTAAGCTTCTGCAATGCTCTGCACATGAGGTAAGTGACATAGCTTATTAAGATAACTATACTACAGGATGGATGGAGTTCCTCCATCAAGATACATTCAAGAAAGGAATGTTAAATGGGTGAATTACTCCCATAACAATATGAAAACATGCAAAAAGGCCAAAAAAAAGTAACAGAGATCACCCATCAATTTGTGTAGGATTATAATTTTTATTGTAATATACCAGTAGTTACAAAATGTGTTTTATATAACAATAAGAGATCAATAAGGAGGTTATCAAGATAGAATAAAAGGGAAATTGATGTCACAGCAAAAGTTTGGAATGCATTAATAAGTAAATAAGTCAATCATACTATAAACACATGACAACGATAATGTTTATGCAATCCAGAAATACATAATTTCATACATGCCCCAAATTACATAATGATTTACTCCAAACTAAGTGACAACAAAACATATATACACAGAATAAAATGTTAGTGCACAAAAAATAAGATGCAAATGCTGTGGCTGTGTTGAACAATTAAATCAAGAGTAGAGAATATATCTAATGTAAAGAACAGTATCTACTATATAATTGTCTAAGGGTCACTTCCGTCTTTCTGTCTGTCTGTCCTTCTGTCTGTCACGGATATTCATTGGTCGCGGCCTTTGTCTGTCATGGAATCCAAGTCGCTGATTGGTCGCAGCAAAACAGCCACGACCAATCGGCGACGGGCACCGTCCGGCAGAAAAATGGCCGCTCCTTCCTCCCCGCAGTCAGTGCCCACTCCATACTCCCCTCCAGTCAGCGCTCACACAGGGTTAATGGCTGCGTTACACCGCATTATGCCACGGTGTGACGCACTCCCTTAACGCTGCTATTAACCCTGTGTGACCAACTTTTTAATATTGAGGTTGCCTATGCAGCATCAATAGTAAAAAGATCTCATGTTAAAAATAATTTTAAAAATAAAAAATCGTTATATACTCACCGTCCGTCAGCCCCCGCATCCAGAAGCGGCCTTTACCGCTCCTCGTGACGCTCTGGTGACCAGTCCATGCATTGCGGTCTCGCGAAATGGTGACATGGCGGTCTCGTGAAACCACTACGTCATCATCTCGCGAGACCGCAATACACCGCGCGACCAATCAGCGACATTGCCGTGGGATTTAAATCCCACTTCACTGATTGGTAGTGCCCAGCCGGCGCGCACGATCAATCAGCGACATTGGCACGGGATTTAAATCCCGCTTCCCTGATTGGTCTCACCCAGCTGACATTGGCATGGGATTTAAATCCCGCTTCGCTAATTGCTTGCTCCCAGCCGGCGCGACCAATCAGAGACAATGGCGTGGGATTTAAATCCCGCTTCCCTGATTGGTCGCACCCAGCCGATGCACGTGACCAATCAGCGACATTGGCGTGGGATTTAAATCCCGCTTTGCTGATTGGTCGTGCCCAGCCAATATTGGCGCGGGATTTAAATCCCGCTTCGCAGAATGGTCGTGCCCAGCCGGCGCGTGACCAATCAGCGACATTGGCCTGGGATTTAAATCCCACTTCGCTGATTGGTCGCGCCAAGCCGATATTGGCGTGGGATTTAAATCCTGCTTCGCTGATTGGTAGCGCCTGGCCGGTGCACGCGACCAATCAGCGACATTGGTGCAGGATTTAAATCCCGCTTCACTGACTGGTCGTGCCCAGCTGACATTGGCGTGGGATTTAAATCCCGCTTCGCTGATTGGTCGTGCCCAGCCGACATTGGAGCAGGATTTAAATCCCGCTTCGCTGATTGGTCGCGCCCAATCAGCGACATTGCCATGGGATTTAAATTTCGCTTCCCTGATTGGTCGCACCCAGCCGGCGCAACCAATCAGCGACATTGCCGCGGGACTTTTTACTATTGAGGCTACAGATGTAACGTTAAAAATAATAAAAAAACAAAAAACCTGCTATTCTCACCTTCCGTAGTCCAACGATGCGCTCGCTAAGTCATCTGGGTAATTTCGTAATGCATCCTGGGAATGGAAGATGGCGGCAGCCGCGCTTCTCGACACAGCTTCACTGGATCTCAGGGGGTGAGTATATAACTATTTGTTATTTTAATTTTTTTTTAACAGGGATATGGTGCCCACACTGCTAAATACTGCGTGGGCTGCGTTATATACTAAATGGCTGCTATATACTATATGGGCAGTGTTATATACTCCGTGGGCTGTGTGATATACTGAGTGGGCTGTGCTATATACTACGTGCCCTGTGTTATATACTGCGTGGGCAGTGTTATATACTGCGTGGCTGCTATATACTACATGGGCAGTGTTATATACTCCGTGGGCTGTGTGATATACTGCGTGGGCTGTGCTATATACTACGTGCCCTGTGTTATATACTGCATGGGCTGTGTTATACACCGCGTGGCTGCTATATACTACATGGGTAGTGTTATATACTCTGTGGACTGTCTGATATACTGCGTGAGCTGTGCTATATACTACATGCCCTGTGTTATATAGTGCGTGGCTGCTATATACCGCATGGGCTGTGTTATATAGTATGTGGACTGTGTTATATAGTATGTGGGCTGTGTTATATACTGCGTGGGCAGTGTTATATACTGCGTCGGTTGTGTTATATAGTACGTGGGCTGTGTCATACAGTACGTGGGCTGTTATATACTGCATGGGCTGTGCTATATACTACGTGGGCTGTGTTATATACTGCGTGGCTGCTATATACTGCGTGGGCTGTGTTATATAGTACATGGGCTGTGTTATATACTACGTGGGCTGTGTTAAATACTACGTGGGCTGTGTTATAAACTCTGTGGGCTCTGTTATATACTCTGTGGGCTGTGTGATATACTGCATGGGCTGTGTTATATACTACATGACCTGTGTTATATACTGCGTGGCTGCTATATACTGCGTGGGCTGTGCTATATAGTACGTGGGCTGTGTTATATACTCCGTGGGCTGTGTGATATACTGCGTGGCCTGTGTTACATACTGTGTGGCCTGTGTTATATACTGCGTGGCTGCTATATACTGCGTGGGCTGTTATATAGTAAGTGGGATGTGTTATATACACTGTGGGCTGTGTGATATACTGCGTGGCCTGTGTTATATACTACGTGACCTGTGTTATATACTGCGTTGCTGCTATATACCGCGTGGCCTGTGTTATATACTGTTTGGGCTGTGTTATATACTGTGTGGCCACTGTTATATACTGCGTGGCCTGTATTAACGCATTGGATATTCTACAATATGTACAGTATGTATGTATATAGCAGCCACATAGTATATAGCACAGGCCACGTAATATTTGCTATATACTACGTGACCTGTGCTATATACTATGTGGCTGCTATTTACATACAGTACATACATACATACATATTCTAGAATACCCGATGCGTTAGAATCGGGCCACCATCTAGTATTGCATATTATGGTAAAGAAAATGGGGGAACAAACTCACTGTGTAATATGTGGAGAAACTACTCAAATCCAAAACCACTTTAATCTAAAGAGACCACTGACCATCGGTAATAGTGGTGCAAAAAGAAGGAGATTGGAAAGGTATGCATAAAAATATTAAATGATTTGTTCCATTTGATTAAAAATTACTACAATTATCCATGATAGGAGGAAATAAAGTTACTCTGATGTGATTCTGGCGTTGCCACCATTATTCTTAATATGAGACATATTATGTATAAAGAGTTGGGGGGGCATTATACTGTGTATAGGAGTTACGGATATATCATACTGTGTTTAGGCGAGCTGTGTGCCAATCATACTGTATATGAGGAGCTGTGGGTCCATCACACTGTGTATAGGGGAGCTGCACATGGGGGAGTCAGCAAACATAATTACTGTATATGGGAGACTAAGGAGAAATTTTTACTTTACATGACGGGACTAGAGACATAATTACTATACATTGGACTTGGAAAACATTATTTCTGTACATGGGGGGACTGGGGATATTATTACTGTATGTGGGGGTGATTCTGAGGACATTATTACTGGACATGAGAAAGACCCAGGGGATATTATTACTGTACATGAGGGGACTTAGTGGTCACTATTAAATGTTAAGTGGGCACTTAAGAAGCATTATTACTACAGGGGCGCTCAGGATTCTATGACATATACTTAACCCTGCGGCATGCACAATACATGCAAACTCAGCTATCCTTCATATGCACACAAAGCTCTGCTATATACTCACAGCTCTGCTGTGCATACAGCTATGCTACATACACATGGCTCTGCTACCTACCGACAAAAACATCCAGCTTTACTACATGCGTAGCTACGCAAGTACACAGCTGTCCTACATGCACACAGACCTTTGCTACATCCACACACACAGCACTGCTACATCAACACAGACACAGAGCTCTACCACATAAACAGATCACATACATATACACAACTCTGCTACATCAGCATAGAGCTCTGCTACATACATACAGAGTTCTGCTACATCAACAAACACAGCTCTCCTACACCAAACACACTGTTCTGCATCTGATGTACATTTGTATCCAGCCCGTTTTCTGATAACCTGAAATAAAATCTTGACTTACCAATTGCCTCCAGAAGTCACATAATTAGCTAATTGAGTCCACTTGGGTGTAATTTATTCTCATTATGACTACAACTGTTCTATGAAGACCTCAGAGGTTTGCTTTAGAACATTCGGGATCAAACAACATCATGAAAACCAAAGAACACACCCGACAGGTCAACGTTAACCCTAGAATGCGTAACCCGTAAAACTTGTAAAAGTTATTTATTTGAGGTCCTCCATATGATTTGCACAAGGGCCTATGTGAAAGTGTATATTTCATGCGTCTACTAAAATTGTGCTATTCCAGAAGGCCATTGTGGAAAATATGCTGAAAAAATTCCCATCAGACAACTCTAGTGGCAGGGGGAAGCTTCCTTTCTCAACCAAGGAGGAGAGGCAAGTGAGACACACACCCAGGGGTGAACCTAGCCACACTGCTGCCTGAGGCAAACTTCAAAACGGCGCCCCCCCCAAACACACATACAGTATAGCCCCCCTATGTTGCTCCCATCTCATATACAGCCCCCCCATACATTACATGAGTGATAACTATTGTACATTCTACAATAGGTCATAAATCAGACAGTATAGTCCTCCATACAGTATTCCGGGCACCACAGTGATCCATACAGAATAATGAGCCCCATATATTGCTCCATACAGTATAATGAGCCCCATATATTCCTCCATACAGTATTGTGGGCACCGCACAGCGCCTCATACAGAATAACATGCCCCATATATTGTTCCATACAGTATAATGAGCCCCATATATTGCTCCATACAGTATAATGAGCCCCACATGATGCTCCATACTGTATAATGGCCACACAGTGCTCCATACTGTATAATGTCCACACATGATGCTCCATACTGTATAATGGCCACACATAATGCTCTATACTGTATAATGGTCACACATAATGCTCCATACTCAGGCTCAGACTACTGCTCCAGGGCCCCCCCCCCCCCGCGCTCGCCCTCCCGCCAAACCCTCCTTGAAGACGATACTCACCTGACCCTGCTCCAGCGGTGCCTGGTCTCGGCGTCTGCAGCTCCTCCTGAATGAGCGGTCACGTGGCACCGCTCATTAAGGTCATGAATATGCGCATATTCATGATGACCTTAATGAGCATTATCACATGACCGCTCACGCAGGAAGATACTGCATCGGGAGTCGGGACAGAGGCAGAGGGATGTCGGCGCGGCCGCGTGGTGTGTGGGACAGACAGGTGACGCCGGTCAGGTGAGTATGAGGGACGGGGGACGGGGGGATGAAGGAGGACATAAGCCAGCGCGCCATGCAGGAGCGGGACCGGGGGGGTGGGGAGAAGCCATGCATACAGGAGGGGGGAATATGAGCCATAGCCATGCATTCAGGAGGAGGGAATATGAGCCATGCATTCGGGGGGGATATGAGCCAGAGCCATGCATACAGGAGGGGGAATATGAGCCATGCATACAGGAGGGGGGATATGAGCCGCCATGCATACAGGAGGGGGGGTCATTATACAGTATTGAGCATCATGTGGGATCATTATACAGTATGGAGAACTGTGTGTGGCCAATATACAGTATTGAGCATCACGTGTGGCCGTTATACAGTATGGAACATCATGTGTGGCCATTATACAGTATGGAGCATCATGTGTGGCCATTATACAGTATGGAGAATCATGTGTGGCCGTTATACAGTATGGAGCATCATGTGTGGCCGTTATACAGTATTGAGCATCATGTGGGATCATTATACAGTATGGAGAACTGTGTATGGCCATTATACAGTATGGAGCGCTTTGTGTGGCTATTATACAGTATGGAGCACTGTGCGGCCATTATACATTATGGAGCATCATGTGTGGCCATTATACACTATGGAGCATCATGTGTGGCCATTATACAGTATTGAGCATCATGTGTGGCCATTATACAGTATGGAGAACTGTGTGTGGCCATTATACAGTATGGAGCATCATGTGTGGCTATTATGTGTGGCCATATTTCTTTTTGTTTATAATTATTGTATATAAAACAGTGTGATCAGCAGTGCTAAATGGCTGTGGTTGGGACGTGGATATGGGTGTGACTAGTTGTGAAATGGATGTGGTCAGAGGCGTGGCCTAAAATTTGCCGCAGCGCACTACGCGCGCCGCAAACTTTATACCTCCTTCCCTTCTTCAAAAGTTGGGAGGTATGGTACCACATTTGCGAGATCACGGCAAATCCGCAAATCCCATAGGGAATGAATGAGGCCGAATGCAGTGTTGCTGTAAGTGATCTGTTACACGGCAGATGCAGAAAAACTGCCCGATTTGCTGCAAAAGGCGACTTTCACATCAGCAATTCTTGCCAAAGTCACTGCCAATAGTGTCATACTCACCAAAGGGGGAGGCAGCACTAAAAGTGTCTAAGGCAGCAGAAACTCTAAATAAGGCCCTGGGGGGCTACATTATATTCTGTGGGGGGACTGCACTATATTCAGGGTACTACATTATATTATGGGGGGCTACAGTATACTTTATGGGGGGCTGCATTATATTCTGTGGTGGAACTGCATTCTCTCAGGGGACTACATTATATTCTGTGAGGAGGGCTACCCCAACCCTTGCTACATAATTAAGACGTGAACTACCTTATATTATACCCTGATATTAGCTCTTTTTACTGCACAATTGGTAGTCTGGTATCTATTTCTATGTAGCTACATAGTGGGCCCCAAGAATGATTTTCTCTGGTGGGCCCAAGGTGCTCCAGTCCATGCTGTATAATGGGCCTACATGATGCTCCATACTGTATAATGAGCCCACATGATGCTCCATACTGTATAGTTACTCCTACACACGCGGCTGCGCTCCGTACACCTTGCACACACGGCTCCATTCCGTACTCACGTGGCTCCGCTCCATACACTTCGCACACACACCCGACTCTGCTCCATACACCTCATACACACTGCTCCACTGCTCCATACACCTCATAATAATAATAATAATAATCTTTATTTTTATATAGCGCTAACATATTCCACAGCGCTTTACATTTTGTGCAGATTATCATCACTGTCCCCGATGGGGCTCACAATCTAAATTCCCTATCAGTATGTCTTTGGAATGTGGGAGGAAACCGGAGTGCCCGAAGGAAACCCACGCAAACACGGAGAGAACATACAAACTCTTTGCAGATGTTGGCCTTGGTGGGGTTTGAACCCAGGACTCCAGCGTTGCAAGGCTGCAGTGCTAACCACTGAGCCACCGTGCCGCCCTAACTATACCCGGCTGCACTCCTTACACCTCATACACATGCAGCTCCACTCCGTACACTGAATATACACCCGGCTCCGCTCCGTACACCTCATACACACCCGGCTCCGCTCTGTACACCTCATACACACCCGACTCTGCTCCATACACCTCCATACACCTCATACACACATGGCTCTGCTCCATACACCTCATACACACACGGCTTTGCTCCGTACACCTCATACACACACGGCTCTGCTCCGCACACCTCGTACACATTCAGCTCCACTCCATACACCTCATACACACATGGCTCCGCTCCATACACCTCATACACACAGGGCTCTGCTCCATACACCTCATACACACACGGCTCCGCTCAATTCAGTTAATCGAGTGTCTGCATTGACACCAGGCACTCGCTCCTTGTATCTACTTCAATCTGATGGAGGGAGGCTGTGAACCCTGACAGACTTGCTGTGCTGCAGCAGCAGTGTGGGGGATGTAGGGGGTGGTGGGTTTTTTTATACAGGAAAGATATATTCTGGTAGTTACTTTACTTACTGCTGCCAGTCCCAGCAATGTGTGAGTCTGTGTCCGACTCCCAGCACAGCAGCCTGCAGGGCAGGAGACAGGGCACCGCCTCTGCACCTCAGCCTGGGCAGGGTGGTAACAGTCACCTGCCGGGCACACCGCACGTTAGCTTGCTTGTGTCTGTGACACTGTCTGCAAGTGTCAGAGCAGGGATTGCAGGGAGAGTCGGCACCACGTGTTCTAACTTCTGACTGCCGCTCTGCCGCCCCCTGTCTTTAGGAATGCTCCACCGCTTGAAGCAAAGTATTCAACTTGCCTCATGATAGCAGCGTCAGTGCACACACCAGGTACAGCAGAGGCAGGGGCACACTTCCAAAGGCCAGGGCCAATTTCATGACACTCTCCCAGCATCCAGGACTTGATGATTGGGTATTTTTGACAAGGAAGGAAAAGTTTTTAAAGATGGTCAAACAATACCTGGCTGACAAAACCAGCATACTCCCTATCTCCACTGCAACCTTCAGGTATTGGGCTTTAAAGCTAGACACCTGTCATAAGCCCTATTCCTTGGAAGTTTTGCGCTGCCCTGCTGCTAGTATCTTGTCCGAGCAGGTTTTTATTGCCACTGGAGGGGCAATAACAGACAGGCATTTTCTGCTGTCAACAGAAAATGGTGACATGCTGACAGATAAAAATGAACAAAGCTTGGATAAGTTCTGACTTTTCCACACCACTAGATAAGAGCAACACAAAGTGTTTTTAAACTTCAATATTTGAATGAGGCCTGCCAGTTGTTGCCTTCAAGGGTCTGTAGATGACTGGATGACCCTCTTTATAATTGTTTTCTGGCTTTTCACAGTGTGCAGAGCTTTTATGAGTGTAGAAGGATCATACCTACACTTTTTGTTTATTTCTTTATGAGGCGCTCCACTTGGTGCCTTCAAGGGGGAATGGATGACCCTGCTTGTAATTTTGGGCAAGCTTTGCACTTCGTTGTGGAGAAGAGTAAAGCAGGGTTAGTTTATAAAAAAGCATACCCCAATCTCTGAACATCTCATAGAGCACTGTTCAATACATCATCCAAAAATGAAAGTAGTATGGCACAAATGCAAACCTACGAAGACATGGTTGTCCACCTAAACTTGCATCCCAAGCAAGGAGAGCACTAAATAACGAAGCAGCCAAGAGGCCCATAGTCACTCTTAGGGATGTATTACCAGTTGTAGGGATCTGTACTCACAGCCAGTTCCTGTCTGTATACCAGCCATACCCGCTAGCACTTGCCATTGCTGTGTTCCTGTTGTGCCTTCCTGTAGTAGCTGAACTTTCTGGGACATTCCAGGTTCCTGTACTTTGGGAGTCAGCTGCAGTGCTTCTGAGCTATAACCTAGTGTATCACCTGTTGTCCATCTGGAGCCAAGTCTAGCCCCACCATCAGGGGCTCTAGCAAAGAGTCAGGTGTTAAACTAGTTACGTCCCTCCAGGCTCTCCTCGGACCACAGCACAATGGTTCCATCACTCCTGTTACAAAGAGCGCATTGAAATTTTGAAATTGCAATGAACTAGAATGGATAATGGGAGCCAGGTTCTCTCAGCATTTGATCTCACAAATGCTCTTATAGATGCTTGATCTGTTGCCTGACTTTGGACTTTGGACTCTGTTCTGACTATCCAACTGTTTAACCCCTTCAGCTCTGATCCGTTATCCTCCCGGTACTCTGACTTCAGAACGTTACCTGACTTTGCTTTTGTCTCTTCCTTCTGTTTATGACCTACCCTCCTGGCTTCTGACCTTGGACTCCTTGACCACTCTAACTCCTGGCTTGACAGTGTGAAGTGACTAGCGTCACAGCAACACTTCCAAGGAATAGACAGCTCATGACAGCAGCTTTTATGGCACAATACCTGAAGGATGCAGCAGAATTAGGGACTATGCTTGTTTTGTCAGCCAGATATTGTTTGACCATCTTTAAAAACTTTTCCCTCCTTGTCAAAAAAACCCAATCAAAAGGGCCTGGATGCTGGGAGGGTGTCATGAAATTGGCCCAGGCCTTTGACAGTGTGCCCCTGCCTCTGCTGCACCTGGTGTGTGTCTCACTTGCCTTTCTTCCTTGGTTGGGAAAGGAAGCTTGACCCCTGCCGCTAACGTTGGCTGATGGGAATTTTTTAAACATATTTTCCACAGTGGATTTCTGGAATAGCACAATTTTAGTAGACCTCTTTACCTCAGGAAGGAGAGATGCAAGTTTCTCTTTGTAGTGTATTCCTAGCAATGTGAACACTCAGTACTCTTTCTTGGCCAAGATGAATGTAACGCAAGGGTCATGGAAAAGGCAGCAGTACATAAAGTTGGCCATATCAAGGTCCATACAGCCAACACTTCTCTGTCTCCACCACTATGACTTCTCTCCATCTACTCCTCCATCTCAGGATGAAGCTTGTGTGGGAACTAGCATGTGTTGTGATAGCAACCAGCTCCTGTTCCTCTTCAGCTTCCACCTCCTCATTGTTATCCAATCTGCACTGAGATGATGAGATGAGGCTGGGCTGGGTAGTATCTCCCTATTACATGTCTTTCTCTATCTCCACTTAGTATGCAAGCAAAATGTCAGCTTTTATTGTGATCAGCGACTATTTAACATAGTAACATAGTTATTACGGTTCAAGGAAAACTTTAAGTCCATCTAGTTCAACCCATACCCTAACCTAACATGCCCTAACATATTGATCCAGAGGAAGGCAAAAAAACCTATATGGCAAACAGTAAGCTTCACATGGGGAAAAAACAATTCCTTCCCGACTCCACATACGGCAATCAAACTAGTTCCCTGGATCAACGCAATATCAAGGAAACTAGTGTATATAACCTGTAACATTATACTTTTCAAGAAAGGCATCCAGTCCCCTCTTAAAGTTTAGTAACGAATCACTCATTACAACATCATACGGCAGAGAGTTCCATAGTCTCATTGCTCTTACATTAAAGAATCTGCATTTGTGATTGTGCTTAAACCTTCTTTTCTCCAGACGTAGAGGATGCCCCCTTGTCCCTGTCTCAGGTCTATGAGTAAAAAGGTCATTAGAATGCTCTTCGTACTGTCCCCTCATATATTTATACATTAACATAAGATCACCCCTTAGTCTTCGTTTTTCCAAACTAAATAGCCCCAAGTGTAATAACCTATCTTGGTATTGCAGACCCCCCAGTCCTCTAATAACCTTGGTCGCTCTTCTCTGCACCCGCTCTAGTTCAACTATAGTATACATTTTTTGCAAAAAACGTATCAACCAAATACCCTGTTTTTTACATCTTTTACTAGCACTTGCGGATTACTGCAACATTTTTTCAAACTGAGTGTTTTTGGTTTTACTATTCTCTTTTGTGTCTTCTAGTTCAACTATGTCTTTCTTATACACCGGAGACCAGAACTGTGCACAGTATTCTAAGTGTGGTCGCACTAGTGACTTGTATAGAGGTAAAATTATGTTCTCCTCATGAGCATCTATGCCTCTTTTAATGCATCCCATTATTTTATTTGCCTTTGTAGCAGCTGCCTGACACTGGCCACTGAATATGAGTTTGTCATCCACCCATACACCCAGGTCTTTTTCATTGACGGTTTTGCCCAGAGTTTTAGAATTAAGCACATAATTATACATCTTATTACTTCTACCCAAGTGCATGACCTTACATTTATCCCCATTAAAGCTCATTTGCCCTTTATCAGCCCAAGCTTCTATTTTACATAAATCCTCCTGTGATATAAAATTGTCCTCCTCTGTTTTGATTACCCTGCAGAGTTTATTTATTTCCTTAGAGTGTATTGTAACTACACAAAAAACTGAAAAAAAGGCAAATTGAACAAAATTTCACTCAAAACTCTCAAAATGGGCCGATAAAATTGTGGGCACCCTCAACTTAATATTTGGTTGCACGCCCTTCGGAGCAAATAACTGCATTCAATCACTTCCTATACCCATCAAGAAGCTTCTTAGACCTCTGAACTGGAATTTTGGAATACTCTTCTTTTGCAAACTGTTCTAGGTCCTTCATATTCTGAAGGAAGCCTTCTCCCAACAGCAATTCTAAGATCTTTCCACAGGTGCTCAATGGTTCAGGCCACTACATAACTCTCCACATTTTGTTTCCATCCATTTCTGGGTGCTTCTTGAAGTATGTTTGGGGTCATTGTCTATTTTTCCACACAGGCTCCCCTGTTATGACCTGGTGGTCAGGACAATAATGGACCTGGTGGTTAAGAGCACACGGAATGACCTGATAGTTACTGATAATAAATGACGAGCTCTGGGACGTGGGAACTCTGCTGACCTAATCCTATCAAACACACTAGAAATAGCCGTGGATTGCGCCTAACGCTCCCTATGCAACTCGGCACAGCCTAAGAAACTAGCTAGCCCTGAAGATAGAAAAATAAAGCCTACCTTGCCTCAGAGAAATTCCCCAAAGGAAAAGGCAGCCCCCCACATATAATGACTGTGAGTAAGATGAAAATACAAACACAGAGATGAAATAGATTTAGCAAAGTGAGGCCCGACTTACTGAACAGACCGAGGATAGGAAAGGTTACTTTGCGATCAGCACAAAAACCTACAAAAAGACCACGCAGAGGGCGCAAAAAGACCCTCCGCACCGACTCACGGTGCGGAGGCGCTCCCTCTGCATCCCAGAGCTTCCAGCAAGCAAGACAACAATAAAAATTGCAAGCTGGACAGAAAAATAGCAAACCAAAGAAATACAAGCTGGAACTTAGCTTCTGTTGAGAAGACAGGTCACAAGAACGATCCAGGAGTGAACTAAACCAATACTGGAACATTGACAGGTGGCATGGAGCAAAGATCTAAGTGGAGTTAAATAGAGCAGCAGCTAACGAATTAACCTCGTCACCTGTGGAAGGAAACTCAGAAACACCCACCAGAGGAAGTCCATGGACAGAACCAGCCGAAGTACCATTCATGACCACAGGAGGGAGCCCGACAACAGAATTCACAACAGTACCCCCCCCTTGAGGTGGGGTCACCGAACCCTCACCAGAGCCCCCAGGCTGACCAGGATGAGCCAAATGAAAGGCACGAACCAGATCGGCAGCATGAACATCAGAGGCAAAAACCCAGGAATTACCTTCCTGACCATAACCCTTCCACTTGACCAGGTACTGGAGTTTCCGTCTCGAAACACGAGAATCAATCCAAAATCTTCTCCACCACATACTCCAACTCCCCCTCAACCAACACCGGGGCAGGAGGATCAACGGATGGAACCACAGGCGCCACATATCTCCGCAATAATGACCTATGGAACACATTATGGATGGCAAAAGAAGCTGGAAGGGCCAAACGAAATGACACAGGATTGATAACCTCAGAAATCTTATACGGACCAATGAAACGAGGCTTAAACTTAGGAGAGGAAACCTTCATAGGAACATAACGAGACGACAACCAAACCAAATCCCCAACACGAAGTCGGGGACCCACACAGCGCCGGCGGTTAACGAAATGTTGAGCCTTCTCCTGGGACAATGTCAAATTGTCCACCACATGAGTCCAAATCTGCTGCAACCTATCCACCACAGTATTTACACCAGGACAGTCCAAAGACTCAACCTGCCCTGAAGAGAAACGAGGATGGAAACCAGAATTGCAGAAAAACGGCAAAACAAAAGTAGCCGAGCTGGCCCGATTATTAAGGGTGAACTCAGCCAACGGCAAAAAGGACACCCAATCATCCTGATCAGCAGAAACAAAGCATCTCAGATATGTTTCCAAAGTTTGATTAGTTCGTTCGGTTTGGCCATTTGTCTGAGGATGGAAAGCAGAGGAAAAAGACAAATCAATGCCCATCCTAGCACAAAAGGATCGCCAAAACCTCGAAACAAACTGGGAACCTCTGTCAGAAACGATGTTCTCCAGGATACCATGTAAACGAACCACATGCTGGAAAAATAATGGCACCAAATCAGAGGAGGAAGGCAATTTAGACAAAGGTACCAAATGGACCATCTTAGAAAAGCGATCACAAACCACCCAAATGACCGACATCTTTTGAGAGACGGGGAGATCCGAAATAAAATCCATAGAAATATGCGTCCAGGGCCTCTTCAGCTGCAGAAGACCAATTGACCACATCAGCACCCTTCTTGGTCAAATCAGTCAACGGTTTAGCAACAGTAGAAAAATTAGCGATGAAGCGCCGATAAAAATTAGCAAAGCCCAGGAACATCTGCAGGCTCTTCACAGATGTCGGCTGAGTCCAATCGTAAATGGCCTGGACTTTAACAGGGTCCATCCCGATAGTAGAAGGGGAAAAAATGAACCCCAAAAATGAAACCTTCTGAACTCCAAAGAGACACTTTGACCCCTTCACAAACAAGGAATTCGCACGAAGGACCTGGAACACCATTCTGACCTGCTTCACATGAGACTCCCAATCATCCGAAAAGACCAAGATATCATCCAAATACACAATCAGGAATTTATCCAGGTACTCTGAGAAGATGTCATGCATAAAGGACTGAAATACTGATGGAGCATTGGAAAGCCCGAATGGCATAACCAGGTACTCAAAATGGCCCTCGGGCGTATTAAATGCTGTTTTCCATTCATCGCCTTGTTTAATACGCACAAGATTATACGCCCCTCGAAGATCTATCTTGGTGAACCAACTAGCCCCTTTAATACGAGCAAACAAATCAGATAGCAACGGAAAAGGATACTGAAATTTGACTGTAATTTTATTAAGAAGGCGGTAATCAATACAAGGTCTCAAAGAACCATCCTTCTTGGCCACAAAAAAGAACCCTGCTCCTAGCGGTGATGACGACGGGTGAATATGGCCTTTCTCCAAGGATTCCTTTATATAACTCCGCATAGCTGCGTCTTCTGGCACAGATACATTGAACAATCGGCCCTTAGGAAACTTACTACCAGGAATCAAATTAATTGCACAATCGCAATCCCTATGAGGAGGTAGGGCACTGGCTTTGGGCTCATCAAATACATCCCGATAATCCAACAAAAACTCTGGAACTTCAGAAGGGGTGGATGACGAAATAGACAAAAATGGAACATCACCATGTACCCCCTGGCCACCCCAGCTGGAAACAGACATAGATTTCCAGTCCAATACTGGATTATGAACCTGTAGCCATGGCAACCCCAAAACGACCACATCATGCAGATTATGCAACACCAGAAAGCGGATATCCTCCTGATGTGCAGGAGCCATGCACATGGTCAATTGGGTCCAGTACTGAGGCTTATTCTTGGCCAAAGGCGTAGCATCAATTCCTCTCAATGGAATAGGATACTGCAAGGGCTCCAAGAGAAAACCACAGCGCCTAGCATACTCCAAGTCCATCAAATTCAGGGCAGCGCCTGAATCCACAAATGCCATAACAGAATAGGATGACAAAGAGCAAATCAGAGTAACAGACAATAGAAATTTGGACTGTACCGTACCAATGGTGGCAGACCTAGCGAACCGCTTAGTGCGCTTAAAACAAACGGAGATAGCATGAGTGGAATCACCACAGTAAAAACATTGCCCATTCCGACGTCTGTGTTCTTGCCGTTCAGCTCTGGTCAAAGTCCTATCACATTGCATAGGCTCAGGCCCATGCTCAGATAGTACCGCCAAATGGTGCACAGCTTTACGCTGACGCAAGCGTTGATCGATCTGAATGGCCAAGGACATAGACTCATTCAGACCAGCAGGCATGGGAAACCCCACCATGACATCCTTAAGGGCTTCAGAGAGACCCTTTCTGAAGATTGCTGCCAGGGCACATTCATTCCACTGAGTGAGCACAGACCACTTTCTAAACTTCTGACAATATATCTACGCTTCATCCTGACCCTGACACAGAGCCAGCAAGATTTTCTCTGCCTGATCCACTGAATTAGGTTCGTTATAAAGCAATCCAAGCGCCAGGAAAAACGCATCAACATCACGCAATGCCGGATCTCCTGGCGCAAGGGAAAATGCCCAGTCTTGAGGGTCACCACGTAACAAAGAAATAATGATCTTTACTTGTTGAACAGGGTCACCTGAGGAGCGAGGTTTCAAGGCAAGAAATAATTTACAATTATTTTTGAAATTCAAGAACTTAGATCTATCACCAAAAAACAAATCAGGAATTGGAATCCTAGTCTCAGACATCGGATTCTGAACCACAAAATCTTGAATGTTTTGTACCCTTGTAGTGAGATTATCCATCCAAGAGGACAGACCTTGAATGTCCATGTTTACACCAGTGTCCTGAACCAACAAGAGGTAAAGGGGAAAAAAGAGACAAAACACACTGCAAAGAAAAAAAAATGGTCTCAGAACTTCTCTTATCCCTCTATTGAGATGCATTAGTACTTTGGGCCACCTGTACTGTTATGACCTGGTGGTCAGGACAATAATGGACCTGGTGGTTAAGAGCACACGGAATGACCTGATAGTTACTGATAATAAAGGACGAGCTCTGGGACGTGGGAACTCTGCTGACCGCAATCCCTAATCCTATCAAACACACTAGAAATAGCCGTGGATTGCGCCTAATGCTCCCTATGCAACTCGGCACAGCCTAAGAAACTAGCTATTATTATTATTATTATTATTATACATTTTTATAGCGCCATTTATTCCATGGCGCTTTACATGTGAATACGGGGCAAATATAGACAATTACATTAACCATGAGCAGATAACAAGGCACACGAGTACATAAGGAGGGAGGACCCTGCCCGCGAGGGCTCACAGTCTGCAGGGGGTGGGTGAGGATACACTAGGAGAGGGAAGAGCTGGCTGTGCGGCTGTTCAGTAGGTAGCTAGCCCTGAAGATAGAAAAATAAAGCCTACCTTGCCTCAGAGAAATTCCCCAAAGGAAAAGGCAGCCCCCCACATATAATGACTGTGAGTAAGATGAAAATACAAACACAGAGATGAAATAGATTTAGCAAAGTGAGGCCCGACTTACTGAACAGACCGAGGATAGGAAAGGTTACTTTGCGATCAGCACAAAAACCTACAAAAAGACCACGCAGAGGGCGCAAAAAGACCCTCCGCACCGACTCACGGTGCGGAGGCGCTCCCTCTGCATCCCAGAGCTTCCAGCAAGCAAGACAACAATAAAAATTGCAAGCTGGACAGAAAAATAGCAAACCAAAGAAATACAAGCTGGAACTTAGCTTCTGTTGAGAAGACAGGTCACAAGAACGATCCAGGAGTGAACTAAACCAATACTGGAACATTGACAGGTGGCATGGAGCAAAGATCTAAGTGGAGTTAAATAGAGCAGCAGCTAACGAATTAACCTCGTCACCTGTGGAAGGAAACTCAGAAACACCCACCAGAGGAAGTCCATGGACAGAACCAGCCGAAGTACCATTCATGACCACAGGAGGAAGCCCGACAACAGAATTCACAACACTCCCCATTTCAAGGGCTCCAAAGTAATTGGACAAATTAACTTTGCCATAAATAAAATGTTTATTTGTAATACTTTGTAGTTAATCATTTGCAGGCAATGAATGCTTTAAGTCTGGAAGACATGAACGTCACCAAATGCTGGTTTTCTCCTTGTGCCAAGCCTTTATTGCAGCTGACTTCAGTTGTTCCTTGTTTCAAGGTCTTTCTGGGTAAAGTTATGTCTTAAGCAGTGAAATGCATGCTCGATGGGGTTGACATCTAGTGACTCACTCAGTCATTGCAAAATATTCCACTTCTTTATCTTAAAAAATCTCATGGGTTGCTTTTGCAGTGTGTTTGGGGTCATTGTCAATCAGTACTGTAAAGTACCGTGCAATCAACCTTGCTGTATTTGTTGAATCTGACCAAAAAGTATAGCTCTGCACCAGTCAGAATTCATCCAGCTGCTTCTGTCTTCAGTCATATCATTCATAAACACTAGTGACACAGTGTCATTGGAAGCCATGCATGCCCATGCCATCACCCTGCCTCCACCATGCTTTACAGAGGATGTGGTATGCTTTGGATCATGAGCCGTTTCAAGCCTTCTCCATACTTTCTATTTCTCATCATTCTAGTACAGGTTTATCTTAGGTTCATCTATCCAAAAAAAAAACGCTTTTCCGGAAATAGGATAATTTCTTTAGATGGTTTTTTTCAAAGTCTAAACTGGTAATTCTATTTGTAGGGATGAATAATAGTATGCACCTTGTGGTGAACCCTCTGTTTTTACTCTCATGAATTCTTTTACAGGGAAGTCTTAGATACCAAATCACCTACTTCCTGCAGAGTGTTCTTTACTTGTAGATGTTCTTAAGGGGTTTTTCTTCACTATGGAAAGGATTCTGTGATCAACCATCACTGTTGTCTTCTGTGGACGTCCAGGCCTTTTTGAGTTCACAAACTCAATAGTGAGCTGTTTTATTTAATTTGCAGAATGCAACCAATTGTTGATTTGGCCACTCCTAACATTTCTGCTGTCTGACGGATTTCTTATTTATTTTTTTCAGACTAATGATGGTCTGTTTCTCTTCCATTGAGAGCTTCTTTGTCTGCATGTTGTGGGTTCACAGCAACAGCTTACACATGCAAATGCCACACCTAGAATCAGCTCCAGACTTTTTACCTGCTTAATTGATAATAGTCTAAGAAAAGGATACCCCATGTAGAACATTAAACAGGTTTGAGATAATTTTCCAAGTACTTTTGATCCCTTTAACCTCTCCAACCATCTATGATGTATAGGTACATTATAGGTTGTGTTCCTGCATTTGATACAGGCTCTGATGCTGAGCCTGTATCTTTCCTGACACAAGACAGCTCATTTGATCAGCTGTCACGTGCCACTAACAGCGATCCACCCATGGCTGTAAACATGTTATATGCCACTGTCAATCTCTGACAGCCGACTTTTAACTCACCCTTACAGGAAGCGAGTCACAAGCCCCGCCAACATGTTTTCTGGGTGGCAATGGGTTGGCATGACAACAGGGGTCTGCAGAAGACCCCCGTGCTTGTCACTGCAGATCTCCTATGAACACCAGCCCATGGCCCATGGCCCGAGACGATGATTTTTGCTATGATCATTTTCGGATGATTGCAGCTTCAAGTTCATGTGTCTGGAAAGGTGAGGGCTCTAAAAAATTAAATGCCACAATTACATATTTTGGTCGCTGCAACAATTCAATAATAGGTGAGCAAAACATCTACTTGAACATGATATTAATAAAAACATCAGTTTGAAGAACAAAACATAAGCCCTCACCCAGCCCCAGATGGAGATGCCATAGGTCTCAGAAAATGAACTATTTTTTTTTTAAATTTTGTATTTTTTTGTGAACCTACAATGACCTGGAGAATCATAATGGTGGGTCAGCTTTAGGATTTCGCGAACAAAGTAAATAAAAAACACAAAAAAAAATTGTGGAATTACACTTTTTATGCAATTTCACCACACTTGGAATTTTTTTTTTTTTACCATTTTTCAGTACGCTATATATAAAATCAATAGTTGTTCAAAAGTACAATTCGACCTGCAGAAAACAAGCCTTCACATGGCCATATTGACAGAAAAATAAAAAAGTTATGGCTCTGGGAAAAAGAGGAGCAAAAAACAAAAACGGAAAATGCCAATGTCATGTAGGAGTTAAAAAGGGGCAGCTACATATTAAAGAGCTATAATTCCTAAACCCTTACTCCAATTAGGATGTGATTTCCCTCAAATTAAAGCTGAGAGTCTGCAGCTTAAGCCCATATTAATTATATGACTGCATCTCAAATATGTTTTGGTAAACAGCTAAAATGCCAAAATTTATTTCACTGACCAAATATTTCTTGATCTAACTTTGTATATATGTATATTTATTTATAAGCACATACACACTGAAACACGGATATACTATAAATCAATATATAACAGTCTGATAATATCTTTGCTTTTCATAAAGTAGAATATTACAAATCCTTGTAAGTAGAAAGAGTCCACTACCAATATATTATTTGACCACATGGCTGCGGGGCAGAGGTAACGAAATTCATAACTGATTAGTGATGTACAGTTACTGAAGAAATCTACCATAACTAAATCTGACTGCCAGCAAGATGTATGGATAGTTCCGCATCTCCTGCTACATCCAGGGTAATAGGTCAGCACTGCAGCTCTAAATATATGGTTGGTTTCTTAGAATTTCTAGGTCTAATATATCACTTTTACAATACTGTTGGCTGTGTACTAATATAATCTTATTTCAAAATAAATTACCTAATTTACACCCAATTCCCTAACACACTGGGGCCAACATAATGACAGACCCATCGATTTTATAAGCTAAGGTATTTAAGGTCCGGATGAAGTTTCTTTATTTAAAAGTGTTACATGGCATTGGAAAAAAATGTGTCAGTGTTCTTGAAAAAATTAATTAAAAACTAATGTTGCATTTTCCCATTGGTGTCGACGAAGCCCTATTTACTGAAATAGATCTAAACGGGAATACCAGACAAAACCTATAGACAGGTATTTTGCAGTTTCTGTAAAAAAAAAAATGCCGTATTTTTTCAGTATTGTACAAATCTATTAATAAATTGTTAGACTTATTGCCAATTCTTTCTAGACCTTGCCAATACTTTGTTTCTGAGTTTTTCCTGACAAATATTAAGACTTATGGTATATTTTATGACTATCAGATTAAAGATTAGTATTAAGTATGGGATTATTTGTAATGGAACATAGACTTGCAGTATTTTCCGAGCACTGGAAAATGAATTATTGGGTTTCTACTTTACTAAGAATCACTGCATGCTGTCAGCCATAGCATAAACCATATCTGGTCTGATGTTAGCATTGTATCTCAGGTGATCCATTACTAGCAACCTCTAGAAGGAGAAGTACAAATAATGCAGGCACAAAAGGCTACACATTTAGATACAACGTGTTAGAAATTTACTGTCCCCTTTGGTACATGCAGGGCCGGCTCCAGGTTTTCAAGGGCCCCGGGCGAAAGAGTCTCAGTGGCCCCGCCCTTTAACACATACCCCGATTTATGATGCACAGATACGGCAGAGAATTGTATAGTACAATGCCAGATTTCACTTCTTACATGAGTGACAGCTATTGTAAATTCTGCAGTCTATATATACAGGACAGGAGGAGTGGTACTGTGCAGTGTATATATACAGGAGGAAAGGTGTTGTGCAGTGTATATATACAGGAGGAAAGGTACTGTGCAGTGTATATATACAGGGGGAGAGGTGCTGTGCAGTGTATATATACAGGGGGAGAGGTGCTGTGCAGTGTATATATACATGGGGAGAGGTGCTGTGCAGTGTATATATACAGGGGGAGAGGTGCTGTGCAGTGTATATATACAGGGGGAGAGGTGCTGTGCAGTGTCGTGAGCAGGGCGTTGTTGTATCAGAAAATCTTTTCTGTTTTGAGTTTTTCTATGAAACAAATACTTTTCTACATAAACAACTTATGTTTGGTTTTGCGGCCCCAACAGATCTGTGCTACAAAGTAACAGGTGGCTCGGGCATTAATGAGGGACCTGATGCTGAATCCTTTCCACAAACCCTAATGACCCAATTAGTGCCCCGTCATTAGAACGTCATTAAACACCTCCCTGTCCTGAGTAGTCATGTACAGTATGGGGGGATCCTGCAGCCCACCCCCTGACTGCTCCATACCATATGTATACAATAAACTTGGCACTCAAAACGGTAGTAAGGTGAAGTTAATCAGCTTATTGCAAGTCCCAGATACAGTTTCGACAGTTAAACGTTTTCGGTCCCACCGGACCTTCTTCAGAACAATTTCCAATTTATCTGATGCAAAATACCAACAAAGGCATATAGAACAATATTTTAGTTTCTGTCTGGTTACACAATATCACATATTAAGTGCAAAAATTAACAAAAGATATGTCTACAAAAGAAAGCAACAAAAAAATAATAAAACAAGGGCAGAAAAATATCAAACAAATTTCAAAACCAAGTATATACAAAATATACGATAATTAAGCGGATGCTACCGCAGCCTACGATTAACTCCAAGGACTAAACATTTAATGGAGATCTGACTCAGAAAAATTGGATATAGTATACTATGCTATAAAGAGCCCCTATGAGAAAAGGATATATGTTCATAGGTGAGGGGTGGAGCTCCCACGTGGATCAGAAATGAAGTGACGATATTTATTCATCTTTATAGCCTGATAAACTTAGTGCATGGTATAACGTGCCTAGGGAGATAAAGCATATAGGGTGTTGAAATCTAAACACAGACTTAACCTATATATGGAAAATAGAACAAGAGTACCTGGTAGTGGTGCTAAATGGTATGAGGTAAGATTGAAGCTGTGGATTAAAGTGTGTAGTGAGGATGAAGAGCCATGATGAATGGTAAAAAATGAATAAAAATAAATAAAAAATGAAGTGTAAAATGAAAAATGAATCACCTGGTTAAGCTGGTTACAACGTGTGGAAGGAAAAATCACCTTCTTACGCGAAACTGTGGAGTAATGCTGTAAAAAGTAAAAAATTACCAGAGGGAGAATGTGAGTGGTGGTGAAAATAATGCAGCATGTGGGATAAATGTCCTTAAGAGAGGGTTGACAGGGGGCTTACCAATAAATGAGAAAACGAAAGGGCTCTAGGCGAACTAAGTCGCTAATGGAGTCTGTGGCCCATAATCTGCGTGATAAGGAAGCACACAATAAGATAAATGCCTGACCACCGTGTCTAATCAGACCGCTATCTAAGGACGCTGCATGTGGGGACCAGCCCGACTTACCAGGGTGAGGAGCTCAGATATGCGTGGCACCGGATCGCCAGAGAGGGACGCACTGAATGCCTGGGTATTACTTCCGGGTTTAAGTGCAGTCTGACGGGTCACATGGTGCCACACGTCATCACAGAAAAAACGGGACGCTCTAGCGTTGTAATTTGCTCTAAAATGTGACGTTAGATAGTGCTATAAAGCGAAACGCTGGAGCGTTGTAATATGCTCTAAAAATGAGACGCAGGAGAGTTATATAAGTGTCTGCTGTCTGTGTAGCGCGCTGGAGCGCAATATAAAGAAAGAAGGAGCTATATGAGTGTGCTATGAAGCTGTGAGTGGGAGGTTGAGGGTAGAAACCTTCAGTAATAGTGTACTGAGTGGCATCCTGTATACTATATACTATACCGTGAAGAGTGCAGGGTGCCACGAGGGAAGCATAAAGAGGGAAGAGGTTTTAGCGATTCTAAAAAGATAAAGAAAACAGGATTAATACTGACATATCTTATTGAGCAAATGTCAACCACATGTTCAAGCATAATACAAGGGTACAGCTTAGAGGAAACTAGATGTATCAAAATCTCTATTAAGGCCTTTCGGTTCTAAAGTCTGTAAAGTGAAAATCCAATAGGCCTCACGTTTCTTGAGCAGCCTTGTCCTGCTCTGTCCCCTTCTCCCTTGGTCGACATGTTCCAATACCTGATAGCGTAGTTGGGCAACGCTACGGCCCGTAGTACGGAAATGGTGTGGGAGGGGAAGATGGTCCCTGTTACACCGTATGTTCGACTTATGTTGTGATACACGATCACGTATGGCTTGAGTAGTTTCTCCAACGTATGCCAGGCCGCAGGGGCACTTAATGATGTAGATTACATACGAGGAATCACAAGTGAAGAAGCCACGTATAGGAATGCCTTTTCCAGTGTGCGGGTGGAAGACCTTGTCTCCCTTCTGGACATTATTACACTGCAGACAGTTTAAGCAGGGAAAAGTTCCCTGTTTTTGAGTGCGTAGAAAAGTCTGTCTAGGTACTCGAACGTCGGAACCTACATCAGCCCTCACCAACTTGTCCTTAATGTTGGTTGGGCGCCGGTAACAAGACAGGAAAGGTTGCTGAAATTCTGGAACTCTAGGATAGCTCTTGCTTAGGATGTTCCAATGACGGTGGATTGAGGCCTGAACCCGTCTTGAGAATGGATGGTATGTATTCACGAATGGAATTCGTGGGACCGAATTTTTGGGCTTAGGGGATGAGTGTTTGGCTTGTGCTAAAAGGCTCTTGGGATAACCCCTATTGGAGAATTTCTCCTCCATTTCGTTCAGTCTTTGGTTTCTAATGTCATTATCAGTAACTATCCTTTTAACCCTCTGAAATTGAGATATTGGGATAGATTTTTTTATTGCCGTAGGATGAAAGCTAGTGTACTGAAGAAGACTGTTTCTGTCGGTAGGTTTGGTATGTAGGTCAATGGAAAGCCTGCCATCCGTGTTTTTACAAACTCTAGTGTCAAGGAAACTGATGTTGTCGACACTGTATTGTAAGGTGAATTTAAGTTCCGGCCATATATTATTAATGTGAGAATCAAAGAGAAGGAGTGATTCAAGGGGGCCTTCCCATATGCAAAAAATATCATCTATGAACCTCCGCCATATCCTAGAATGTTGTTGAAAAAGGGAATGATTAAATATGAAATCTTCCTCAAAGGCCGCCATGTAGGCTACTGCATAAGGCGGCGCTACGTTAGAGCCCATAGCGGTCCCTTGTCGCTGGACATAAAAAGTGTCTTTTAAAAGAAAGAAATTCTCCCTGAGGACTAAACTCAAAATGTCTGCACAGAACCGCCTTACTTTGGGTTCAACCTTGGCCTCTGTCAGTAGTCGATCTGTGGCTTCCATCCCCTTGGTATGTGTAATGGATGTGTAAAGACTACATACATCCCAGGTGACGAGTATAGTAGATGTAGATAGTGGGCCCAAGGATTTAATTAGTCCCAAAAATTCATTGGTATCAAGCAGGAAGGATTTTGTTTGTTTGGTGAGTGGTGTCAAAATTCTTTCTAGTGTAATGGCTAGAGGTGAGAGAATGGAGTCAGTTGATGAGACTATGGGACGTCCCGGTGGTTTATGCAGATTTTTATGTATCTTTGGAAGTACATAAAAGATTGGTGTTATAGGGTCGGTTTTAATGAGATAATTTTTCAATTTTTTGTCTATAGTTCCCTCTTCAAAGTGATGATTAACAACTGACTTGATTTTAGAAGCTATACTGTTTGCAGGATTGTGAGGGATAGATTCATAAACCTGGGTGTCATTTAATTGTCTTAATATTTCAGACATATAATATGTACTGTCCATCACAACGATGGCACCGCCCTTGTCGGCACGTTTTATGGTTAGTGTTTTGTCGGTGGATAATTTATTCAGAGCCAATTTCTCTTGTTGTGTCAAATTAGTTTGATGGTGGAACTTCCCTAAATGGACCTCACGGTTAAATGTCTCGATATCTTTTTCAACCAGAGAAATGAACGTCTCGATAGGGGGATAGTTTTTGGGTGGCATGAATGTACTAGGTATCCGTAAACCTAGTTTACTAAGTTGTAATGGGGCCGAGTCATTTTGACTGGCCACAGAATCAGGAATACCCTGGAAGTGTGCCTTAAGTCTTAGATTGCGGAAGAATCTCTGGAGGTCCAGATTAAGTTAAAAAAAATTGAACTTATATGCTGGGCAAAAAGATAGGCCTTTTTGTAACAATGAGAGTTGGTGGGAGTCTAAATTCTTAGAGGAAATGTTGACAACTAGGGGGTTTAGCCTACCTGTGACCTGGTTGTGACTTGTGTCCTGGTGTCCCCGGCGTCATTGGCCCCCCCGCCTCGTCTTCCTTTGGATCGGCCTCTGTTGACCCCTAAAAAAGAAGCTGTAGTAAAGGAGTTTGTTGGGCCGGTTCTGCTGTCCGCTGATCCAGAGGAACTTGGTGAGGTGTTTCGTCTGAAAGACCGTTGTCTGTCCCACCATTGATAAACTCTATTTTGTAAATAATCTTCAGTGTCTCTTAAAAATTTTGACCTCTTCCTCTTCTCAAGGTCTTGACGATGGGCCTGTAGGGTCTCCTGGTTCTTTGCTTTAAAAGACTGGAACTCTTCTTGTGTTAAAGTGCTTGACAATTGGTTTTCAATGGTGGTTATCTGTGTATTCACTGTATCAAGATTTTTCTGTAAATATGCTAGGGTTAAAGTCATGAGATCAAATGAGCATTTGTTCAGGATGTGTTCGAATTTAGAACAGTATTCTCTATCTTCCTTGAAGAACGTAGGTTGAAGCGGTACTCGTAATCCCCTAGGAATCCGTTGAACACGTAGATTCCTAGGGGATTACGAGTACCGCTTCAACCTACGTTCTTCAAGGAAGATAGAGAATACTGTTCTAAATTCGAACACATCCTGAACAAATGCTCATTTGATCTCATGACTTTAACCCTAGCATATTTACAGAAAAATCTTGATACAGTGAATACACAGATAACCACCATTGAAAACCAATTGTCAAGCACTTTAACACAAGAAGAGTTCCAGTCTTTTAAAGCAAAGAACCAGGAGACCCTACAGGCCCATCGTCAAGACCTTGAGAAGAGGAAGAGGTCAAAATTTTTAAGAGACACTGAAGATTATTTACAAAATAGAGTTTATCAATGGCGGGACAGACAACGGTCTTTCAGACGAAACACCTCACCAAGTTCCTCTGGATCAGCGGACAGCAGAACCGGCCCAACAAACTCCTTTACTACAGCTTCTTTTTTAGGGGTCAACAGAGGCCGATTCAAAGGAAGACGAGGCGGGGGGGCCAATGCCGCCGGGGACACCAGGACACAAGTCACAACCAGGTCACAGGTAGGCTAAACCCCCTAGTTGTCAACATTTCCTCTAAGAATTTAGACTCCCACCAACTCTCATTGTTACAAAAAGGCCTATCTTTTTGCCCAGCATATAAGTTCAATTTTTTTTAACTTAATCTGGACCTCCAGAGATTCTTCCGCAATCTAAGACTTAAGGCACACTTCCAGGGTATTCCTGATTCTGTGGCCAGTCAAAATGACTCGGCCCCATTACAACTTAGTAAACTAGGTTTACGGATACCTAGTACATTCATGCCACCCAAAAACTATCCCCCTATCGAGACGTTCATTTCTCTGGTTGAAAAAGATATCGAGACATTTAACCGTGAGGTCCATTTAGGGAAGTTCCACCATCAAACTAATTTGACACAACAAGAGAAATTGGCTCTGAATAAATTATCCACCGACAAAACACTAACCATAAAACCTGCCGACAAGGGCGGTGCCATCGTTGTGATGGACAGTACATATTATATGTCTGAAATATTAAGACAATTAAATGACACCCAGGTTTATGAATCTATCCCTCACAATCCTACAAACAGTATAGCTTCTAAAATCAAGTCAGTTGTTAATCATCACTTTGAAGAGGGAACTATAGACAAAAAATTGAAAAATTATCTCATTAAAACCGACCCTATAACACCAATCTTTTATGTACTTCCAAAGATACATAAAAATCTGCATAAACCACCGGGACGTCCCATAGTCTCATCAACTGACTCCATTCTCTCACCTCTAGCCATTACACTAGAAAGAATTTTGACACCACTCACCAAACAAACAAAATCCTTCCTGCTTGATACCAATGAATTTTTGGGACTAATTAAATCCTTGGGCCCACTATCTACATCTACTATACTCGTCACCTGGGATGTATGTAGTCTTTACACATCCATTACACATACCAAGGGGATGGAAGCCACAGATCGACTACTGACAGAGGCCAAGGTTGAACCCAAAGTAAGGCGGTTCTGTGCAGACATTTTGAGTTTAGTCCTCAGGGAGAATTTCTTTCTTTTTCAAGACACGTTTTATGTCCAGCGACAAGGGACCGCTATGGGCTCTAACGTAGCGCCGCCTTATGCAGTAGCTTACATGGCGGCCTTTGAGGAAGATTTCATATTTAATCATTCCCTTTTTCAACAACATTCTAGGATATGGCGGAGGTTCATAGATGATATTTTTTGCATATGGGAAGGCCCCCTTGAATCACTCCTTCTCTTTGATTCTCACATTAATAATATATGGCCGGAACTTAAATTCACCTTACAATACAGTGTCGACAACATCAGTTTCCTTGACACTAGAGTTTGTAAAAACACGGATGGCAGGCTTTCCATTGACCTACATACCAAACCTACCGACAGAAACAGTCTTCTTCAGTACACTAGCTTTCATCCTACGGCAATAAAAAAATCTATCCCAATATCTCAATTTCAGAGGGTTAAAAGGATAGTTACTGATAATGACATTAGAAACCAAAGACTGAACGAAATGGAGGAGAAATTCTCCAATAGGGGTTATCCCAAGAGCCTTTTAGCACAAGCCAAACACTCATCCCCTAAGCCCAAAAATTCGGTCCCACGAATTCCATTCGTGAATACATACCATCCATTCTCAAGACGGGTTCAGGCCTCAATCCACCGTCATTGGAACATCCTAAGCAAGAGCTATCCTAGAGTTCCAGAATTTCAGCAACCTTTCCTGTCTTGTTACCGGCGCCCAACCAACATTAAGGACAAGTTGGTGAGGGCTGATGTAGGTTCCGACGTTCGAGTACCTAGACAGACTTTTCTACGCACTCAAAAACAGGGAACTTTTCCCTGCTTAAACTGTCTGCAGTGTAATAATGTCCAGAAGGGAGACAAGGTCTTCCACCCGCACACTGGAAAAGGCATTCCTATACGTGGCTTCTTCACTTGTGATTCCTCGTATGTAATCTACATCATTAAGTGCCCCTGCGGCCTGGCATACGTTGGAGAAACTACTCAAGCCATACGTGATCGTGTATCACAACATAAGTCGAACATACGGTGTAACAGGGACCATCTTCCCCTCCCACACCATTTCCGTACTACGGGCCATAGCGTTGCCCAACTACGCTATCAGGTATTGGAACATGTCGACCAAGGGAGAAGGGGACAGAGCAGGACAAGGCTGCTCAAGAAACGTGAGGCCTATTGGATTTTCACTTTACAGACTTTAGAACCGAAAGGCCTTAATAGAGATTTTGATACATCTAGTGTCCTCTAAGCTGTACCCTTGTATTATGCTTGAACATGTGGTTGACATTTGCTCAATAAGATATGTCAGTATTAATCCTGTTTTCTTTATCTTTTTAGAATCGCTAAAACCTCTTCCCTCTTTATGCTTCCCTCGTGGCACCCTGCACTCTTCACGGTATAGTATATAGTATACAGGATGCCACTCAGTACACTATTACTGAAGGTTTCTACCCTCAACCTCCCGCTCACAGCTTCATAGCACGCTCATATAGCTCCTTCTTTCTTTATATTGCGCTCCAGCGCGCTACACAGACAGCAGACACTTATATAACTCTCCTGCGTCTCATTTTTAGAGCATATTACAACGCTCCAGCGTTTCGCTTTATAGCACTATCTAACGTCACATTTTAGAGCAAATTACAACGCTAGAGCGTCCCGTTTTTTCTGTGATGACGTGTGGCACCATGTGACCTGTCAGACTGCACTTAAACCCGGAAGTAATACCCAGGCATTCAGTGCGTCCCTCTCTGGCGATCCGGTGCCACGCAAATCTGAGCTCCTCACCCTGGTAAGTCGGGCTGGTCCCCACATGCAGCGTCCTTAGATAGCGGTCTGATTAGACACGGTGGTCAGGCATTTATCTTATTGTGTGCTTCCTTATCACGCAGATTATGGGCCACAGACTCCATTAGCGACTTAGTTCGCCTAGAGCCCTTTCGTTTTCTCATTTATTGGTAAGCCCCCTGTCAACCCTCTCTTAAGGACATTTATCCCACATGCTGCATTATTTTCACCACCACTCACATTCTCCCTCTGGTAATTTTTTACTTTTTACAGCATTACTCCACAGTTTCGCGTAAGAAGGTGATTTTTCCTTCCACACGTTGTAACCAGCTTCACCAGGTGTTTCATTTTTCATTTTACACTTCATTTTTTATTTAGTTTTATTCATTTTTTACCATTCATCATGGCTCTTCATCCTCACTACACACTTTAATCCACAGCTTCAATCTTACCTCATACCATTTAGCACCACTACCAGGTACTCTTGTTCTATTTTCCATATATAGGTTAAGTCTGTGTTTAGATTTCAACACCCTATATGCTTTATCTCCCTAGGCACGTTATACCATGCACTAAGTTTATCAGGCTATAAAGATGAATAAATATCGTCACTTCATTTCTGATCCACGTGGGAGCTCCACCCCTCACCTATGAACATATATCCTTTTCTCATAGGGGCTCTTTATAGCATAGTATACTATATCCAATTTTTCTGAGTCAGATCTCCATTAAATGTTTAGTCCTTGGAGTTAATCGTAGGCTGCGGTAGCATCCGCTTAATTATCGTTTATTTTGTATATACTTGGTTTTGAAATTTGTTTGATATTTTTCTGCCCTTGTTTTATTATTTTTTTTGTTGCTTTCTTTTGTAGACATATCTTTTGTTAATTTTTGCACTTAATATGTGATATTGTGTAACCAGACAGAAACTAAAATATTGTTCTATATGCCTTTGTTGGTATTTTGCATCAGATAAATTGGAAATTGTTCTGAAGAAGGTCCGGTGGGACCGAAAACGTTTAACTGTCGAAACTGTATCTGGGACTTGCAATAAAGCTGATTAACTTCACCTTACTACCGTTTTGAGTGCCAAGTTTATTGTATCCATTGACTGACGGGTTGGAGACCCTACTTGAGCACCCTCTCTCACCAACTAGCAGAGTGCCGTGTTTTGTTTATTATTTGCTCCATACCATACACTGCCCTCTGTCGCGCTCACTATTATCCTGTGCATTTCTCCTTCATCGTTACCCCATGTTACACTTGTCAACCCCACTACAGAGTAGCAGGGCAGCCAATGTCACCCCGTCCCAGATCCTAATGGCAGCAGGAAATGTCTGCTCCTCTATTGGGTTGGAACATGATTTAATCAAGGAATAATGTGGATTTGTTGCCGGTGGCTGCAGGGGAAGGGTTAAGTGATGCCATGTCCTTGGTGGGAGCAGTGGCAGCTGCTGGGACCTGGACAGAGACAACCAATGTTGCTGTGACTGCACAGTGTGATGTGGAGGAGAGAAGCTGAGACTCCGGAGCAGAAATCACCCACATGCCAGCACTGGGCAGAGTCTCTCCAGTCACCAGCCTGGGGCCACGGGGCCCCAACGTACAGCCCACAGCTCAGTTTTATCCATGGCAGCAGCTCCCCTTCCTCCTGGCATCTGGTTAACCCCATTTATGCAGGTCGGATTGTTATCTTTAAGGTTCAGCAATAACCTTCATACAGATGGGAAAGGGTTAAGCTTCTTCCTACCCCACTGGTGCAGGTTTGGTTAAGCATGCATGTATTCTGGGAGAGCTGGGTGGCTGTAGGTTGCAGGCTGCACCCCACCAGCTGCTCCTCCAGACATCACCCACATTTTTAGGCAGCGGAGACAGACAGCAGCAGACTGAGCCACAAGTCCATCTGCAACCACTGCTCTGCTGGATACCTTTGCACTCACTCAGTCACTGGTAGGAGCTCCGGAATCTGCCTGATAAACTTCAGCACTGCAGCCAGCCAGGGGCCAGAGCAGGAGAAAGTGCTCTCTCCACCCACAATGTCACACTGGCTGCCTTCTCTTAACCCCTATGTGTGCCTGCCTGGCTGCACTGACTGAGTGAGAAGATGCTTGTGTCAGAGCTGGCACATAGGGGTTAAGAGAACGCAGCCAGCAGTGACTTTGTGGGCGGAGAGAGCATGTTATCTCCTGCTCTGCTCTCCCAGCTGTATCTATGACAGCGTGAGTGGGCCCCCCTCTCTCCCCAGGGCCCCGGCATTTGCCCAGGTGCGCCGGGTGCTGACGCCGGCCCTGGGTACATGGGTCTCTTTCAGGCTACTGAATAGCATCAATCTATTTGTTAAGAGTGTTCTTTTGAAGATTGACATTACACCTCTGTCGCTGCTGAAGTATTCTTGATGCATTGTGTTTCTCCACAGAGTAAAAAATTCAATGCTGAGGCTTGATGCTGAAATTGTAAACATCAGGCAGAAGTGACATATAAATTGTGCCGATGCTCGAAAATGTTTGACTTCACGCGTACAATTTTGTAGAGTATTTGTAGGCTTTATAGATATATCTCTTATATATACCCCTCAGCATTGACATTGCAGCACCAAGAAGGAATTATGGACACAATAGGATCATTGAACTTGTTCACTATATGGAAATTATGAAAAAATACAAACTATACTTTCAAAAGATCCTTATTTATTCATGAAAGAGTATGAAAACCAAATGTAGAATTACCCGCATTTACCAGGCTTGGAATGCCATGAGTGATGTTAGTAATGGTTTCCAGACCAATCTACAGCTATCCTTGCATCAAAGACAAATTAGGGACTCATCACTGAAGAGGACCTCCATTACAGCCTCAACTGCCATTTTGATCTGCACAATGATAGCTGTTGAGAATGGTGTCATAAGGTCATTGTCCCACGTGTAGCGAACATCTGGCTTGTAGCACAATGTCATGCATATGCTTTCTGATAGTTTGTGTAGACGCTGTCTGAAAATGTACTCATGGTATGTAACGTCTAATTTCACTACCACTGCCTGCTTTTTCCCCATTATCTAATATATAAAGCTGAATGTGTGTGTGTATGTATGTCCGGGATTGGCATCTGAACCGTCGCAGCTACAGCCACAATTTTAACCCCACGCTTTCCAATTCACCAAACAATTTTGCCCCTATCTACATAATGGGGAAAAAAGTGAAAGGAAAAGTGTTGGAGGCGTCGCAGCTACAGCCACAAAATTTTGCACAGCCACACGTCTGGACCCCAAGAGCGTCATAGGCTATGTTGTGAGGAGAAATTTTAACCCCGCGCTTTCCAATTCGCCAAACAATTTTGCCCCTATCTACATAATGGAGAAAAAGTGAAAGGAAAAGCGTTGGAGGCAAATTGAGAGCTGCCAGATGTGAACAAGGGGGACTTAAAGAGTGAGAGCGATGGCGCCAAAGAGTATATACCGTACAGTTGCTAAGGTGGGGCCCCGACATGGGTTACTCACCACACACGGGGATATGAACACACACACAAAATGCGCCACACACTACCACGTGCTTGAACACATATTACCCTCAGCACACATTTCACCATAAATACACCAACCTCGCCACATAAAAGTCGAAACACAAAAGTCGCCGCTCAAAACTCGCCACGCGCAGAACTCGCCACATGCAAAAACTAGGCTCTTGCAAAACTCGCCACAAGTGCAAAACTGACCTCACGGAAAACTCGCCACACGCAAAACTTGCACATGCGGAAAAATTGCCACATGCACAAAAGTTGCAACACATGCAAAAGTTGCACAAAACTTGCACATACTCAAAAGGCACCACACATAAAACTCGCCACTTGCAAAACTCGCCATGCGCAAAACTTGCTGCACACAACTTGCTACACTAACCTGTCACATGCAACTCGACACACAAAAAGTCGCTACATGCATGTCGCCACACGCAACTCAACACACATAACTTGACAAACGAAACTCGCCCTAAAACACACAAAAGTCTGGTATTATCCTTCAAAAATAAAAATCTGATTAATAAGCAAACAAACTACAACAAAGGTACCATATAGGAAATACGGCAGCTGTCAGTCACATGACCTGTCTATTATGTGTATGTGTGAGCTAATATATACTGCCAGGGGCAGGGCTTCCTGTTGGCTGGGGATTTATCAGGCTGCCAATTTAGCTTACAAATACTGAGGTAAAAATACTGAGCAAATAACGTGTGAACGAAGTCTAATACAGGAGGAGATGACACACAGGTATATACTATATTCAGGAGAGATGACACACAGATATATACTATATACAGGAGAGATGACACACAGGTATATACTATATAGAGGAGGAGATGACAAACAGGTACATATATATACAGGAGGAGATGACATACAGGTATATACTATATCCTGGAGGAGATGACACAGGTATATACTATATACAGGAGCAGATGACCTACAGGTATATACTATATACAGGAGGAGATGACATACAGGTATATGCTATATATAGAAGATGACATGCAGGTATATACTATATACAGGAGGAGATGACACACAGATATATACTATATACAGGGGAGATGACACACAGGTATATACTATATACAGGAGGAGATCACATACAGGTATATACTATATATAGAAGGAGATGACATTCAGGTATATACTATATATAGGGGAGATGACACACAGCAAGTATATACTATATACAGGGGAGATGACATACAGGTATATACTATATACAGGAGATGACATACAGATGTATACTATATATAAGGGAGATGACAAACATGTATATACTGAGGTGATGAGGTGAAAATGAGAGGTGTGAGGTGAAAATGAAAAGGTGTGAGTGCAAAATGAGAGGAGTGAGGAAAAATAGTGGAGTGATCAGAAAATGACAGATGTGAGGTTGAAATGACAAGTGTTAGGGGGGAATGAGAGGAGTGAGGGAGAAAATGAGAGATGTGAGGGGGAAAATGAAAGATGTGATTGGGAAAATGAGAGGCGTGATGGGAAAATAAGAGAAGTGAGGTGCTATAACTAACCACAGATATTTACTATGCCCAGGCAACGCCGGGCTCTTCAGCTAGTTAAAAATAAAAATAAATAAAAATTACTTATTTGGTATTGCCATGTCCTTAAAAGTTCAATCTATCAAACTTTAAAATTAACCCTGTTGATAAAACTGTAAAGAGAGAAAAAAATAAAGCACCAGAATTGTATTTTTTTCTTTGCTACAACTCCACAAAAAAAATGCAACAAGAAGTGGATAAAAATCTAAAAAGATGAACAGGAATATGAGGTGGTGTGCACACAGCGTATAGGTGCATGTTCACACTGGCCACTGACCAGACAAAAGCCAAGAGAAAAGCAAAATAAGCAAATACACTGCCGTAAATAAATAGCAATAGTGCATAAAAATTGTATAGGGTACTTCGTTAACATATTTTTGATAAAACATAAAAGCCACCCCACCACATCAAGGTCTATTCGGGATGGTCCTAAACCCTCTAGTATTAAACCTTACCATTTGTCGAGTGACGTAAACTGTGAATAAGGGCTGAGCAGGACTGTGACCCGACTAATGGACACCCACCCATGGGGAACTACATGACTGTAGTGTCCAGTTCAAAGAAAAGGAAGGCAACTGTCATGGTCTGCTGGATTTATTCTGTTTGGAGTGTCTAGGGTTAAATCTTGATAGCTTCCTTTTGGTTTCTTTGAGACTTTTTATAGCCTCTTTCTGGGAGCTGCTTTTGTCGGTTATACTTTTTGCCCTCGGCTTTGAGTGATGACCCCTGTGTGCCTGTGCCTTGTGCCTGTCTTCTAGCTTGATTGTATGGTTTTGACTCGGTTCTGTCCCTCGTTGTGGTTGTCTTTTTGGTCCTGTACTATGCATCTGCTTCTCCGGTGTTCTGACTCCTGCTACGTCCCTGACTATTCTCTTTTAGCATGCTCCTTGAGTACTGCATTTGCCTCTCTGTTTTACTGACCTGGGCTTGTCTTGGATTACGTCTCCCTTCTGTGTTCCATTCCTTACCGGGTGTCTGGTAACCTCCTCTTTCCTGTCCCCTCTCCTCGGCCCCGGGGTCTCGATAGTGTCCCGCACTTCCCAAGTAGGTTCACCTTAACATAGTAACATAGTTTTTAAGGTTGAAGGAAGGCTTTAAGTCCTTCTAGTTCAACCCATAGCCTAACCTAACATGCAATAACATGTTGATCCAAAGGAAGGTAAAAAAAATCCATGTGGCAAACAGTAAGCTACAAATTGGGGCAAAAAAATTCCCTCCAGACTCCACATACGGCAATCAGACTATTTCCCTGGATCAACGCCCTATCAAGGAATTATTATTATTATTATTATCATTATTATTTATTTATATAGCACCATTAATTCCATGGTGCTGTACATGAGAAGGGGGTTACATACAGGGTTATAGATATCGTTTACAGTAAACAGGTTTACAGTGACGGACTGGTACAGAGGGGAGAGTGTCCGTGCGGATTTACATTCTATGGGATAGTGGGGAAGAGACAGAATTTAGGGGTGAGGCGGCGGCTCTCGCGGTGGTGAGGCGGCGGCTTGGTTATTGTTGGCTGTAGGCTTTCCTGAAGAGATGGGTTTTCAGGTTCCGTCTAAAGGATCCGAGGGTGGTGGATAATCGGATGTGTTGAGGCATGGAATTCCAGAGGATGGGGGATATTCGGGAGAAATCTTGGAGGCGGTTGTGTGAGGAACGAATAAATGTGGAGGAGAGTAGGAGGTCTTGTGTTATGAATTCAACTTTTGGGCTCCCTCCGGTGGTTGTAGAGGGTAATGCAGTTGTGCCTGGACTGCAGGATTGGACAGGTGTATCTACTAATTGCAAAACTGACTGGGGTATATAGCTTTGCGGGACTCTTTAGTCCCTGCCAGTTGTCCATTGTTTTTGGAGGATTCACATCCCTTCTGGTCTCTCCTGTTCGCTGTGCTTTTCTTCAAAGATAAGTCCTGGCTTTGTTTTTGCTGTCCACCTGCTGTGGACCTTATAGTTCTGTGCATTTTCATGTTTTGTCTTGTCCAGCTTTGTCTGTGAAGTATTTTTTGCAGCCTTGCTGTGTCTCTGGAGATGCAGATATACCCTCCATGTCTTTAGTCAGATGTGGTGTTTTGTATTTTCGGTGGTGGATATTTTCTAGTGTTTTAATACTGACCGCATAGTACTCTGTTCTATTCTTTCTATTTAGCTAGTATGGCCTCCTATGCTAAATCCTGATTTCATGTCTGCGTATGTTTTTTCCCTCTCCTCTCACAGTCAATATTTTTGGGGGGCTGTCTGTCCTTTGGGGATTTTCTCTGAGGCAAGATAGGTTTCCTGTTTCTGTCTTTAGGGGTAGTTAGTTTCTTAGGCTGTGTTGAGGGGTCTAGGGAGTGTTAGGTACCCCCCACGGCTACTTCTAGTTGCGCTGCTAGGTTCAGGGTTTGCGATCAGTACAGGGGCCACCTTCTCCAGAGTACGTCTCATGCTGCTCCAAGGCCACCAGATCATAACAGTCTTGGGAGGATCGAAGATTATTAGTGTTGAGCATTCCAATACCGCAAGTATCGGGTATCGGCCGATACTTGCGGTAACGGAATTCCGATACCGAGATCCGATACTTTTGTGGTATCGGGTATCGGTATCGGATCCATAGTGAGGTGTAAAATAAAGAATTAAAATAAAAAATATTGATATATTCACCTCTCCGGCGGCCCCTGGACATCACTGCGGGTAACCGGCAGGCTTTTTTGTTTAAAATGAGCGCGTTTAGGACTTGAGGAATGACATCGCGGCTTCTGATTTGTCGCGTGCCGCCCATGTGACCGCGACGCGACCAATCAGAAGCCGCGACGTCATTCCTCAGGTCCTAAATTCCTAGAATGAGGAGTTTAGGACCTGAGGAATGACGTTGCGGCTTCTGATTGGTCGCATGCCGCTCATGTGACCGCGACGCGACCAATCAGAAGCCGCGACATCATTCTCAGGCACTAAACTCCTCATTCTAGGAATTTAGGACCTGAGGAATGACGTCGCGGCTTCTGATTGGTCGCGTCGCGGTCACATGGGCGGCACGCGACCAATCAGAAGCCGCGACGTCATTCCTCAGGTCCTAAACGCGCTCATTTTAAACAAAGAAGCCTGCCGGTTACCCGCGGTGATGTCCAGGGGCCGCCGGAGAGGTGAATATATCAATATTTTTTATTTTAATTCTTTATTTTACACATTAATATGGATCCCAGGGCCTGAAGGAGAGTTTCCTCTCCTTCAGACCCTGGGAACCATCAGAATACCTTCCGATACTTGGTGTCCCATTGACTTGTATTGGTATCGGATATCGGTATCGGCGATATCCGATACTTTTCAGGTATCGGCCGATACTATCCGATACCGATACTTTCAAGTATCGGACGGTATCGCTCAACACTAAAGATATTGGGAGATTAGTTCAGAGATATAGGGAGGGGACAGGTTGTGGATGGCTTTGTAGATCAGCGTCAGTAGTTTGAACTGGATTTATTGGGGAATTGGGAGCCAGTGGAGGGATTTGCAGAGGGGACGAACAGGGGAGTAGCGAGGAGAGAGGTGGATTAGCCGGGCAGCAGAGTTGAGGACAGACTGGAGTGGTGCAAGAGAGTTAGCTGGGAGGTCACAGAGGAGGGCGTTGCAGTAATCGAGGCGGGAGATGATGAGAGCATGCACAAGAGTTTTGGTAGATTGTGGGCTGAGGAAGGAACAGATTCTGGCAATATTTTTGGGTTGGAGGTGACAGGAGGTGGCAAGAGCTTGGACGTGAGGTTTGAAGGACAAGGCAGAGTCGAGAGTTACCCCAAGGCAGCGGATTTCAGGTGTGGTAGAGAGAGTGATGCCGTTTACCATAATAGATAGATCGGGTAGGGGGGATGCGTGAGGTGAGGGAAAGATGATGAGTTCGTTTTTGTCTACATTGAGTTTTAGGAAGCAAGAGGTGAAGGAGGATATGGCTGACAGACACTTCAGGATTCTGGACAGCAGGGAGGTGACATCTGGGCCAGAGAGGTAGATCTGAGTGTTGTCTGCATACAGGTGGTACTGGAAGCCAAGAGACTTTATGAGTTGTCCTAGGCCAAGGGTATAGATGGAAAAAAGTAGGGGCCCTAGGACAGAACCTTGAGGGACTCCAACAGAGAGAGGAATCTAGTGTATATAACCTGTAACATTATGCTTTCCAAGAAAGGCCTCCAGTCCCCCCTTAAATTTTAGTAATGAATCACTCATTACAACATCATACGGCAGAGAGTTCCATAGTCTCACTGCTCTTACAGTAAAGAATCCGCGTCTGTTATTATGCTTAAACCTTCTTTCCTCCAGACATAGAGGATGCCCCCTTGTCACTGTCTCAGGTCTCAGTAAAAAGATCATTAGAAAGGTCTTTGTACTGTCCCCTCATGTATTTATACATTGTAATATCACCCCTTAGCCTTCATTTTTCCAAACTAAGTAGCCCCAAGTGTAATAACCTACCTTGGTATTGCCGACCCCCCCAGTCCCCTAATAACCTTGGTCGCTCTTTTCTGCACCCGCTCTAGTTCAGCTATGTCTTTCTTATACACCGGAAACCAGAACTGTACACAGTATTCTAAGTGTGGTCGCTGTTATGATAAGGTAATTCAGTACCACAATGGACATAGAGATCAGAGCACATACAGTGACCTGACAATAACCCAAAAACATAGAACGAGCTCTGAGACGTGTGAACTCTGCTGACCGCAATCCCTAATCCTCACCAACCACACTAGAGGCAGCCGTGGATTGCGCCTAACGCTCCCTATGCAACTCGGCACAGCCTGAGAAACTAGCTAGCCTGAAGATAGAAAATAAGCCTACCTTGCCTCAGAGAAATACCCCAAAGGAAAAGGCAGCCCCCACATGTAATGACTGTGAGTTAAGATGAAAAGACAAACGTAGAGATGAAATAGATTTAGCAAAGTGAGGCCCGACTTTCTGAACAGAGCGAGGATAGGAAAGGTAACTTTGCGGTCAACACAAAACCCTACAAAAACCACGCAAAGGGGGCAAAAAGACCCTCCGTACCGAACTAACGGCACGGAGGTACACCCTCTGCGTCCCAGAGCTTCCAGCAAGTAGGAAAAAACAAATAGACAAGCTGGACAGAAAAAACAGCAAACAAAATAGCAAAGCGGAACTTAGCTATGCAGAGCAGCAGGCCACAGGAACGATCCAGGAGGAAACAGGTCCAATACTAGAACATTGACTGGAGGCCAGGATCAAGGCACTAGGTGGAGTTAAATAGAGCAGCACCTAACGACTTCACCACATCACCCGAGGAAGGAAACTCAGAAGCCGCAGCACCACTTTCCTCCACCAACGGAAGCTCACAGAGAGAATCAGCCGAAGTACCACTTGTGACCACAGGAGGGAGCTCTGCCACAGAATTCACAACAGGTCGCACTAGTGACTTGTATAGAGGTAAAATTACAGTATGTTCTCTTCATGAGCATCTATGCCTCTTTTAATGCATCCCATTATTTTATTTGATGTGGTGGAATGGCTTTTGCTTTTTTTTATTCACAATTATGTTAACTTAGTACCCTATCTTATTTTCATGCACTATTGCAATTTATTTACTGCTGGGTATTTGCTTATTTTATTTTTATCTTGGGTTCTGTTTTTTTTAAGAAGCAGACAAAGCATTGTATTTACTTAAAAATGATATCAATAAAAACTTAAGCTTGCAGCACAAAAAACAACCCCTAACACAGCTCTATCAACAATATGAACATGTTACATGTTACAACATAAACACATTTGTTTTTGTGAATTTCCAATTTTTTTCATTACTTAAATGAAAAAAATATGCAAGATTGGTATCACTGTAATTATACTTACCTGAAGATTCAAGTTGCCAGTTGTATTTTTTTTTTTACTGCACAGTGAACACCATAAAAACAAAACCCAAAAAACAATTGTTGACAAGAAGAATTTTTCTCAATTTCACAACACTTGGATTTTTTATGTGCATTATATGGCAAAATTGTGTCATTCCAAATCATCTTGCAAAAAAAACAAGACTTAATTTGGCTATGTCGGCATAAAGTTATGGCTTTTGGAAGAAGTGGAGCAAAAACAAAAGCACAAAAACTGAAAATCATCTGATCTTTAAGGGATTCATGAAATCTCCATCCACATGCCTTATAAGACCAAATGAATGTCATTGAGACTAGTCCTCCTCACCAGTCAACTAAAGAGCCACTGTAAAGAGCGTGCCACTCTCTGTTGCCATGCCTGATGAAGACACTTGAGTAGTCTTGACAGCTTGCTTTGTAACCTCACTTATTTTATTTTTGTTAGTCATTGAAAGGCATCATAACTACAAAGTGAGGACCTTCATCAGTTACGTACTAATAGATAGATTTATTTGACACTGATGTCAGAGGACACACTGTGATCTGCGTCTGCTACTATGTAGGATATAGTTTTGGCGATACGAGTGAACTTTTGTGGCTGGTGTGTCCTAGTTTCCAGATGCGGTACCCCCGCTAGTCTATCAATGTCAAATAAATCTATCTATTAGTACGTAACTGATGAAGGTCCTGACTTTGGACCGAAACGTTTTGGGTACTACAATTAAAACCTTTCACGAGCATTAAGTTGAGTGCCAGGTTCTTTCTTTTGAGTTACACTTGGTTTATAGCGCTTCGGAATATGTTGGAAATACATAAATTGCCGAAATTAGGAAAATAAATGTTTCTTAGTGCATCCATAATCTATTAAAATAATAATAAAAAATAATGAAATACATATAAGCTGAGCATAATGAAATTATATCAAATAAACAATATATAAATATAAGCTAAATAATATAACACTAACTCTACTCCTTGGCACAACTTCTAGTCTACTCCTTAGGGCGCCTTTCCACTTGTGAGAAACACGTCCATGTCTCGCATGTGAAAACCAAGCTCTGGCGCCGGGACTTGGGCGCGGAGCGTGCAGCTCCATGTGTTGCTCTGCGGCCTCACGCTCCGCTCTGGAGTGCCGGCGCCAGAGCTTGGTTTTCACATGCGAGACACGGACGTGTTTCTCGCAAGTGGAAAGGAGCTCTAAGGCAGATCATTTAAGGCATGGAGGCTATGCAGACAGCAGGCAGGACTTTGTGGTCCCCTGCAGACTACATAGTGTAAGTCATGATTACCAGAGTCACTCATGGCATAATACAGACAGAATCAAGAAATAGCTGGGATTGGAAATAAAGTGTGACTTGGGCTCTAGCTTGGCCATACAATATTGTCCCTATAGGTTATATGAGTTCTGCATTTTTCAAGTGTTCCTAAAATTGTTTAACCAGTCTTCCTACAAGTGTGTAAAAACAGTAAGAAATAACGAGTATAATTTTAACGATTTATTGATTATGATCTGATATAGCATGGTGTGCGCTTCTAAGCATGCGGTGCTGATGTACAAACAATATATTCACAGACTGCATAGATCTATGTGACAATACATTCTCCTTGGCTCTCTCTCCACTTATCCCCCATTCATCTAATAAATAATGCATAGGTACCAAGCTAAGAATAGTACAAACTAAATGTGACATTTTCCGCAAGATACAAGGTGCAGAATGATCCACGACATAATGCAACATTAATTATTACACAACATGTACTTTAGAGTCTTTGTGACAAGAACTTTGTGGAAATTATTAATAGCACACTTTCACCCTGACTCATTAACATCTGCACATTGCATATTGAAAGATTATCTATTGTTATCTCCTGCTAAATGAAGACTGGTGCTAGAAACATGACCTCTGTCCTTTAACTCAGCCAGAATATTAAGAGAAAAGAAAATCATTGTGTAATATATTTAACAATGAACGTATAGTCGTGGCCAAAAGATTTGAGATGGCCATAAATTTAGTATTTCACATAGTTTGCTGCTCCTCTTATAGTCAGATGTATCTATGGTTACTGAAGTGCAATTATCAGCAATTCATTTCATTTTATTGACATATACACAGGTTCATGCAAAGACATATTGTATACAGTTTTGATCTTTAGTCTTGAGGACTTCTGCAATTTGCCCCGCCATGTTGAATATGAGCTTCGGGACGAAATCCTGATTGATGGCAACCCATCTTTGCCTAATCAGTCAAGGACGGACATATCAGTGGTGCATCGTACAGGTACATTCATACCTTGAAAACTTGTGGTATTGTGCATTATGATGAGATATTGGACTGCAAAGGGTCGATATACTGTTCTTGCACTGGGGCCCTTTTCTCTGTCGCCCAGTGTACTCAGTGCTTGGAGTTTATCACAATTTGTTTGGTTTTGTTTCTTCATAGGATAGGCAACAGGTTCTCAATGGGATTGAGATCTGTGGTGTTTTCTGGCCACAGACCAAAATTTTCAATCTTTTGTTCACCGAGCCACTTACTACTTTTCCCTTGTGCCATGGTGCTCCATCATGCTGGAAAAATCGTGATTTGGATGTTTTGCCCCCAGCAGTTCGCCCCCAGGTACATTAACTTCACCTAAGGAAAGTTATACCATCCAGCTGCCATACCATCACCCCAGAGGACCCCTTTAAGCAGTGTCGGCCCCTACTGACCGAATACCACAGGTGGCATCACGAACAAACTTTATTCTTAAACTCCCTTTAAAGACCTTTCCCTTTACTTGGGCACCCAGGGCCACAGACCGGGTCTCAGCCATGACATCCCATTCAAGTACCAGACCCAGTACCGAGTACACCACTGCCATGGTGGGCGACTCAACTTGGCATCACGAACAGGATGTACCCGGGGGCGAACTGCTGGGGGCAAAATATCCTATAACCGACAAAAAAATAATTGTTCATCACCAAATTGCTCCTGGATTGTTGTGAGTAGTTGCTCTTGAAAGATGATTAGGGATACTTATTCATGGCAATGCTCTTACACAAAATCTCGACCTATGCTTCGTGACGTTGTTCTTTTGGAACACTATGTCGTTCTTTAAATACCCATAGTACTTGAGTATACAAAGTAACTTGTCTTGAAGGATACTCACATATATCTCAGCATTGAGGCTGCCATCAATCCTGGTCAAATATTCAACGTCTTAGGCCGGCGTCACACTCAGCGTATGCAAATACGGTCCGTATATTACGGCCGTAATACGCTGAAAGGTCCCGAAAATAGTGGTCCGTAGCTCCTCCGTAGGCAGGGTGTGTCACCGTTTTTTGCGCATGGCATCCTCCGTATGTAATCCGTATGGCAGCCGTACTGCTTGTTTTTATCGCAGGCTTGCCAAACCGACATACACCTATACAAGGGATCCATGTGTTAAAAAAAAAATAAAAACATATATACTGTCTATATATATATATATATATGTCAGTAGACACATATATATATATATATTATTCCTTCATACAGCGCGAGATAGCAAAAAGCCGGTAATTCAATTACCGGCTTTTGCTTTCTCCTTCCTAAAACCCGACATGAAGTAAACCATCTCATATCACCATTTTTTTTGCATAATCCACACTACTAATGTTAGTAGTGTGTATCTGCAAAATTTGGCCGTTCTAGCTCTTAAAATAAAGGGTTAAATGGCGGAAAAAATTGGCGTGGGCTCCCGCGCAATTTTCTCCACCAGAGTAGTAAAGCCAGTGACTGAGGGCATATATTAATACCCTGGAGAGGGTCCATGCTTATTGGCCCCCCCTGGCTAAAAACACCTGCCCCCAGCCACCCCAGAAAAGGCACATCTGGAAGATGCGCCTATTCTGGCACTTGGCCACTCTCTTCCCATTCCCGTGTAGCGGTGGGATATGGGGTAATGAAGGGTTAATGCCACCTTGCTATTGTAAGGTGATATTAAGCCTAATTAATAATGGAGAGGCATCAATTATGACACCTTTCCATTATTAATCCAATTGAAAGAAAGGGTTAAAAAAAAACACACACACATTATTAAAAATTATTTTAATGAAATAAAAACAAAGGTTGTTGTAATATTTTATTTAACGCCCAATCCAATCACTGAAGATCCTCGTTCTGTAAAAGAAAAAACATAATAAACCAACAATATACTTACCCTCCGCAGATCTGTAACGTCCAACGATGTAAATCCTTCTGAAGGGTTAAAACATTTTGCAGCAAGGAGTTCCGCTAATGCAGGCTGCTCCTTGCTGCAAAACCCCGGGGAATGAAGCTAAATATAGGTCAATGATCTATATTTAGCTTCATTTGCGTGAGGCGCCCTCTGCTGGCTGTTCATAGATCGTGGGAACTTACCTAGAAAGCTCCCAGGCTTCAATAAAATCTATCCCGATCTATCAATAAAAAAAGGCATTAACTTGATCACTAAACAGCGTAGCGAGAAAAAATTAGAATTGCCAGGATTACGTTTTTTTGATCACCGCAACACTGCATTAAAATGCAATAACGGGCGATCAAAAGAACGTATCTGCAGAAAAGTGTTATCGTTAGGAACCGTCATCTCGGCACGCAAAAAATAAGCTCTCACCCGACCCCAGATCATGAAAAATGGAGACACTACGGGTATCGGAAAATGGCGCAATTTTTTTTTTTTTTAGCAAAGTTTAGAATTTTTTTTCACCATTTAGATAAAACGTAACCTAGACATGTTTGGTGTCTATGAGCTCGTAATGGCCTAGAGAATCACAATGGCAGCTCAGTTTTAGCATTTAGTGACCCTAGCAAAACAGCCAAACAAAAAAACAAGTGTGGGATTGCACTTTTTTTTTTGCAATTTCACTGCACTTGAAATTTTTTTTCCCATTTTCTACTACAAGACATGGTAAAACCAATGGTGTCGTTCCAAAGTACAACTCGTCCCGCAAAAAATAAGCCCTGACGTGATCCTATTGACGGAAAAATAACAAAAAGTTATGGCTCTGGGATGGAGGGGAGCGAAAAATGAAAACGCAAAAACGAAAAAGGGCCGCGTCTTGAAGGGGTTAAGGATTAGTCAGCGATATGAAAGTCTCAGACAATCCCTTTAAGTGATAAAAAAATAGTTGAAAGCAGCAAAAATAACATTAACCAGACTTAAGTTTAACCTGTTGGTTCGGCTTTCCACAGCGGTCATGATCTCTCACGTGGCCCCTTGAGAAAATTAATTCTCCACCCCTTTTTTAGGATAGAACTGCCAGAATAATCTTGGTATCCCCACCAAACAAAAGGCTGTGGCGATTGAATTATAAATGTTCAATCCTTTTGTCCCCCAACAGATTATATCAGGGAAAAGTCGAGAGGCCCCCATTAACATTAAACGATTGGCTGATTCAACCAAAATCGACTGGTTTGGCTGTATGGGGGCCATTTCCTCCCAGTAGTCACATGTTTTCGGATTTTAGCTAGGCGGCAGCTCTTGTTTAGTGCTGTACTCAGTCGCATATTGTACCTACACTAGTATTCTGGTCCCCAATTTTTCTATCACTGAGAGCTCGGTTGTTCTATAACTCCCCTTTAAATTTCATCGTGCGTTTCTGCTTTTTCATAACATTCCAGGTTACTCGCAGATGCCGACCTTTATAAGCCCAGGAAGGGTTTCTTGGAAGTATTTATAAATGTGTACAATCTGTATATTGAGCGAAATGAGCATTTACATATGCTTCCTCACATGACAGGAAACCTCTTCAGAATGATTGCCTCACAGGCGCATTAATAGGACAGCCCTGCGTTTTGTAAACACGCTCGCTTAAGTCTAGTGTATAAGTACTTTCTTCCTGAACCAATCAATAAGGGCACTGTGTGCAAAAATTTCGCCAGCGTTGGGAAAAAAAAAAAAAAAATCACTTTCCTTTTTATGTTCCCATTTCGCTAACTTTTCAAAGCTTCTTTCATTGAGAAAACTACCGAGAGGCTGGAAATAAGTCGCTCCCAACCCATTAGTATACAGACTTATGAAATTTAAGATACTCTACCCAAGGTGTAAACTGTATTGTTTTTAATACAGCCCACCAAAGTTGGGAGAAGAAAGTGAAAATATGAAAAAAGGACTTTATTAGTTTCTGAACAATTTTTTTTTTTTTTTACTTTGGCACATAATTAGACACATAAAAGATTTTATTGGCGAAATATACAGGTGGCTTTCCAGGAAAATAAATAAAGCTCTGTGTTTAAGCACGTCTTAAACAATCCGTAAACTTTAAGTAGGGCTGTGTGTTCCTCGCGAGCCGCCATTTTCTGATACGTTCTCACTGTTTGTAATTGCATGTCACCTCTTAAATTTTTACAGCAAAATGGTTTCTCCTTTTGATTGGCTGCTGGGCGCATTGTATATTATTGTACATGGTAACAATCAGGAATTAGACAAACGACATTAGGGAATTATTGGATTACCATTCGTTACTCACAATCGTCTGTTTCCGGCCCAAGCCCGGCTACTCCATAAAACACATTCTGCTATCAGGGAGGAAATACCGAGCTGTGTCCACTGAAATCTAATTATGTCAGGAACAGGTAAAACAATTCACCAAGTTATTCAGTGCCGGCCACAGACATAAAACATAAAGACATCACTGTTTTTATACCGCCGTAAATCACGGAATTGGGTCAGGGGAAAAAAAGATGAGTTTCAAGAACAAGGTTATTTCAAGGATGTGTTCAAACTGAAATCTATTCTCCAAAAATGCGAACAATTTCACGTTTGGTTCAACATTTAAAATTGAGAAAGTTTCAAAGAAAATTGAATATTATATTTTGTATATCATGATGCATCCTAAAAAGAGAAGATATGCACATAAAAACAGAACAATGCTCTTTAAAGGGAATCTGTCACCAGGCTTTTGTTACGTAATCCGAGAACAGCATTATATTGGGACAGAGACTCTGATTCCAGCGATGTATCACTTTCTTGGCTACATGGTGTAGTTTTGATAAAATCAGAGTTTTCTCTGCCACAGATCAAGAAATTCTCTGAATTTTTATCTGTGTATAACACATCCAATAGTGTACACTGTGCATAGTCAGAAAACTGCCAATCTGTGGTTGGGGCAGGGTTAGAAAGAGCAGAAGGACTACATAGCATGAGACCACAATTCCTCTATTGATAAACTCCTGCCGATAAAACACTGATTAAATTAAAACTATTGCATGCAGCCCAGTAAGTGACACATTATGGAATCAGGAACTTTACCCCTATATTATAGTGCTCTCAGATTAAATTCCAATCTTTAAGCATGTAAATTTAATTGAGTGAATGTGCACCACAATGGGGTTACTCCAAACAAAAAACAGGTCACAAAAATTATTGAAGATGTCAAAATCCTATCAAACAAGATGTTCATCAGACCAACACAGATGCCAAATAAACATTGTTCCAATTGCACATATTTTATGTTTTTTTTATGAATAATAGAAAGTGTCAACTCAGGGATTCTCAAACCTTAATGAGCCCTCACCAGCGGCAAGCAAAAGACCAATGGTGTCATTCCAGACCATAAGAGTTTGTATAGCTGACTTTAATATGGTTTCTATACATGAGTTGTCTGTAGGTCCTGCAGTGCCTTGGGGTTGGTGCAGTGCAATAGATAGGCAGGGGCGCACAGAAAGTTCAACATAAACAGTGCCTTTATTTTCCAGACTCACATACAGGAGTGATATCCACCAGATCGCAGCTGGGTTTCCAGAAATACAGTCCGTGTTCGATACCATTGCCATGGACAATGGCAGCGCCGTGTCTCTTGGGTGCATAAGCCGCCTTGAAGTCCCTGGCTCTGTGTTAGCTCCACACAGACCTGGGTTGCGCAGAGCCTCCTGCTCTGCAGCTTGCAAGCTCCAAAATTAAAACAGCCCAGGTCAAACTGACAGATTTATATGGGATCGTGGCCATAAAGCCACTTCCAAAACCCAGAGTGGAGAGAGGGATTTGCCTCTCTACCAAACCTGTAAATGCCTCTAAAAATGAAAGCACTTGACGTGTTTTTCTAAAAACCTGACTGGATTAACTACTTGGACCCAATCCACTCTTTCTTTTATTTTGCTTTGCGATTCACAGGCGTTCTGCTGTGAACATAAGGGGCTCCAGGGGCTTAATAAGACTTTGTCCGCATCCTTGGGGACACATATCGACCCTCGAATATGATCCTCCTCACTGCCTCACAGTGCCTAGAACAAGATTGGATCCAATCCGTACAGAACCCTATAATGACCTTCAGTATAGCATGAGCCAAACTACTTGTTTCATCGGTCAGGGGGACATTATTTTTTCTTACTTTCCATTATCCAGTTTATTTGGATTTTATACAGTAATTTTGGTATTAAAAAAACTTTTATATGGAAATAGTTTATAATAAGGTTAAGGATCCCATACATAGAAAACGGCTATTTTCTCATTGTACCACATTCTCGCACTTTTCCACCATTATTTTGCCAGGGCTGGCCGACATCATTTGCATGCCCAAATAGCAACACCTATATATCAATTTATGTATATAGGAGGAATAACAGAGAAATGACACAACCTCAAGTTTTAAGATAAAATATCTAAGAATTATTTCAAGAGAAACACAATCATTCCTAAAACAGACATGTCAGGACAGCTGTCACTTCCTCTTTAATGTCATTTTAGCCATTTACCATGTCAGCCATATTTATTGCATATCTATTATTTATTATATCAGCTGCATTTACTATATATATTATATATAAGCCCTTTACAATACCAGCCATATTTATTATATCAGTAATTATTGTTCTAGTAATGGTTTAGTTTGATATATTATAATTTAGAATTTTTTCCATTCTTATCTAATCTCTCATATTCAAAAACAGTTCTCATTACCCTGGCTTGATATTTATATGTACTCACTACTGTCATTATTTTACTGCTTATGCATGCAAATAATACCATGAGTGACACAGCCAAATACATACATGCAAAACTCTACACATCCTCTATTGTCATGGTTCAAACTTTTTTCAATTTTTAATCTTCATTTGGAGAAGACAAACATAGTATTTACATGATGGTGCTCATAATATTGCCATGACTCAACACAAGAGCAAGTATCGGTCAATCGTTATCAATGCTTGGAGTTTCACTTCCCTTTTAGCGTAACACCTGTTTTCTATTTAAAGAGAAGTTTATATATGACAAAACTTCTTTGTAGACATTTGCTCTTTCTCTTCGATGATGTTGGCCAATGAAAAAATATTACTGTGTCATAGATTGTAAAAGCAAACACCGAAAGCACAGCTGCATCCTGCTCAGATTGTTCTCCTGAGACAAGATTTGTCCCACAATAACACAAGGACAGCTTCACAGTTGCCACGTCACTTCCTGCTATTGGAGGACTGAAGCACAGGAGTGCTGGAGAGCATTGCTTGTAAAGCTGCAGCTCTCAAGCACTGTTGCTCTTCTGTTCTCCGATGCTCCAATACCTGAAAGCAGAGGCGTAGCTAGGGTTTTGGTTCAGGGGGGACGAAGCTTCTGAGTGGGCCCCTAACCAGGTAACCTTCATTACAATTCGGTGACGTGCCCTAATAGAGGAGGAGTGGAGGAGAACCAACATAAAAATTACCACCATACGGTCAGTGGTAAATACAGTCCTACAGAACATATAAGAGATCACAGCACAGTTACAGATAATGTCTTATCGCTTATGTTTTCTGATGGAGTTGTTCACTTTTCCCGTCTTTTCCATCTGGCCCAGACCGACATGGCAACTTCTTCTAGCCACGACTCGGCTGCAGAGAAAACAACAAAGACACATTTTCTCATATTCCAGCCCCATCATCATTTATTCCTCATCCTGCTGATACCCCAATACTGAGCCGCTGATGCCGTATGTGTCCCTATTACTGCACCTGATACCCCAATACTGAGCCGCTGCTGCTGTATGTGTCCCTATTACTGCACCTGATACCCCAATACTGAGCCGCTGCTGCTGTACAGGACCCTATTACTGCCCCTGATACCCCAATACTGAGCCGCTGCTGCCGTATGTGTCCCTATTACGCCACCTGATACCCCAATACTGAGCCGCTTCTGCTGTACAGGACCCTATTACTGCCCCTGATACCCCAATACTGAGCCGCTGCTGCCGTATGTGTCCCTATTACTGCACCTGATACCCCAATACTGAGCCGCTGCTGCCGTATGTTTCCCTATTACTGCACCTGATACCCCAATACTGAGCCGCTGCTGCAGTATGTGTCCCTATTACTGCCCGATACCCCAATACTGAGCCACTGCTGCCACATGTGTCCCTATTACTGCCCCTGATACCCCAATACTGAGCCGCTGCTGCAGTATGTGTCCCTATTACTGCCCCTGATACCCCAATACTGAGCCGCTGCTGCCATATGTGTCCCTATTACTGCCCCTGATACCCCAATGCTGAGCCGCTGCTGCCATATGTGTCCCTATTACTACACCTGATACCCCAATACTGAGCCGCTGCTGCCATATGTGTCCCTATTACTGCACCTGATACCCCAATACTGAGCGGCTGCTGCGTATGTGTCCCTATTACTAGACCTGATACCCCAATACTGAGCCGCTGCTGCCGTATGTGTCCCTATTACTGCACCTGATACCCCAATACTGAGCCGCTGCTGTCATATGTGACCCTATTACTGCACCTGATACCCCAATACTGCGTGGCTGCTGCGTATGTGTCCCTATTACTACACCTGATACCCCAATACTGAGCCGCTGCTGCCGTATGTGTCCCTATTACTGCACCTGATACCCCAATACTGAGCCACTGCTGCCATATGTGTCCCTATTACTGCACCTGATACCCCAATACTGAGCCGCTGCTGCAGTATGTGTCCCTATTACTGCCCCTGATACCCCAATACTGAGCCGCTGCTGCCATATGTGTCCCTATTACTGCCCCTGATACCCCAATACTGAGCCGCTGCTGCCGTATGTGTCCCTATTACTGCACCTGATACCCCAATACTGAGCCACTGCTGCCATATGTGTCCCTATTACTGCACCTGATACCCCAATACTGAGCCACTGCTGCGGTATGTGTCCCTATTACTGCCCCTGATACCCCAATACTGAGCCGCTGCTGCCGTATCTGTCCCTATTACTGCACCTGATACCCCAATACTGAGCCACTGCTGCCATATGTGTCCCTATTACTGCCCCTGATACCCCAATACTGAGCCGCTGCTGCCGTATGTGTCCCTATTACTGCACCTGATACCCCAATACTGAGCCGCTGCTGCCATATGTGTCCCTATTACTGCCCCTGATACCCCAATACTGAGCCGCTGCTGCCGTATGTGTCCCTATTACTGCACCTGATACCCCAATACTGAGCCGCTGCTGCCATATGTGTCCCTATTACTGCACCTGATACCCCAATACTGAGCGGCTGCTGCGTATGTGTCCCTATTACTACACCTGATACCCCAATACTGAGCCGCTGCTGCCGTATGTGTCCCTATTACTGCACCTGATACCCCAATACTGAACCGCTGCTGCCATATGTGACCCTATTACTGCACCTGATACCCCAATACTGCATGGCTGCTGCGTATGTGTCCCTATTACTACACCTGATACCCCAATACTGAGCCGCTGCTGCCGTATGTGTCCCTATTACTACACCTGATACCCCAATACTGAGCCACTGCTGCCGTATGTGTCCCTATTACTGCACCTGATACCCCAATACTGAGCCACTGCTGCCATATGTGTCCCTATTACAGCACCTGCTGTGTAAATTCTAAAGCACCCCCTCTATGATATAGTAATTCCAGGTGCAAGTGCCCTAGAAAACACTGCCCATATTTTGCCCCCTAGAAAGTAATATTGCCCTGTGTGCCACTTTGATAGTCACAGTTACCAGAGTTCCCCAATAACAATAAGTGCCCACTTTACATTTAATAATGTCCCGAGTCTCCCCCTGTACAGCACCCCTATACACAGCATGATGCTCCCTCACTGTATAGTACCACCCACACAGTATACTGACCCCTTAGTAGACTCCAAACTGTTTGATGGCTCCAACACTGTATGATGACCCCTTCACTGTAATCCCCACACTGTATGATGGCCCCATAGATAACCTCCATATAGTGTAATGTGCCAGATAGCCCTCAATATAGTACAAGACAGTACCCCTATAGGCAGACCCTGTAGTATAAGGCAGTACCCCTATAGGCAGACCCTGTGGTATAGGGAGAGCACCCCCCATAGGCAGATCCTGTAGTGTATAAGGCAGCAGCCCCCCCTTAGTTAGATCCTGTAGTGTATTAGGCTGGGTTCACACTGCGTTGTGTGAACCCATTTAACGGACTACATTACACCGCGGCATAACGCGGTGTAATGTAGTCCGTTAACGCTGCCATTACTTGCAATGGCGAACGCATCGCTAGTGCATCGCTAGTGATGTGCCGTCATTGAGTGACGGACCCGAGACGCAGGCTGCAGCGTTTCCGGGTCCGTCACTGCTAGCGCAATGCTAGCGCAGATGGAGCTAGCAGATGCTCCATCTGTGCTACTGCAGTGCCAAAGTCAGCACTTGCGTTAGTGCAGTCCATTTACCGGATTTGTTGAACGGACTGCACAATGCAAGTGTGAACCTAGCCTTAGGCAGCAGCAGTTAGGCAGATCCTGTAGTGTATAAGGCAGAAGCCCCCCCCATAGTCAGATCCTGTAGTGTATAAGGCAGCGCCCCCCATAGGCAGATCCTGTAGTATATTAGGCAGCAGCCCCCCCATAGGCAGATCCTGTAGTGTATAAAGCAGCCCCCATAAAAAACCCACAATACTCACCTCTCTTCTTCCATGTTCCAGCGGTGCACCCTGCTCCCGTTCTTGTCCTGACAGCGGGCACAGGGCGGTGATGTCACCACACCCACTGTCAGTGTTAGCGTCTGCGAGTGATGTCAGACGCTGTCAGGGGGATGATGGGGGAAGGAGTGCAGCTCAGCGCTCCTTCCCTCATCAATGCGGTGAGCTGTATCAGCTAGTTGCCGATACAGCTCACCATGCGATGATGGCGGGGGGCCCACTGCTGGCATCGGGCCCCTCTGCCTGCTCAGGGGCCCCATAGTGGGGCCAATGCAGTTACAGTAGCATAGCTCCGGGTGGGCCCCATCAGAGCGCTGGGCTCAGGGCGATGGCCCCCTCTGCCCCCCTCCCCCCCCCCCGGTAGCTACGCTACTGCCTGAAAGGAATGTGGTGTGGTGACTGTTGAGATCTCAACTGGGCCATGTGAGAAAAATCAACTCTCAAGGGAGCATGCATTGCTGGCTTCAGCTGAGAACTTCTTTGTTTGCTTTTACCCTCTAAGATTCAGCCATGTTTTGATTGGCCTGTGTAATAGAGGGAAAAAGCAACTGACAAAGAGAAGCAGCCTGGCTCAGCATGGTCTCCTAGACAAGATTTCTCAGCTAAACGTTCTTTCAGTAAACAGCGATTCTACTCAATTCAACCATACGAATGTACAATCAGCTAAGCTGGGTGTGTTTTGAATATTGGAAAAAAAATGTTGCCAGTTCCCCAAAACGAAATATGCTCAATCCTTAATCCCCCCACCTCTGCTGTGAAGTCATGAAATGAGACTGTGTAACTGACATTTATCTACTTTGTGCAGCCAGTAACTAAATGATAGCCATCTAAATGGCTTTTTAGAGGTAATTGTCTTTCTTCTATTTAAGGAACAATGTGCACTTTAACAGACTGCAAATCATACTATTTTGAGAAAAAATGTCAACTTGCCATCAACATTTCAAACTACAGTGGAAATTTGGAAACTATGTTTGAACAAGAATAGGCATACAGATAATCTGGCTACCATTAAAGCAGATGTGTCACAGATTTCACAGCAAACTACATGCATTATTAAATACTGTAGATCTCTCAGACCCGATGAAGACAGTGTACGTCCTTTGAAACTACATGTTAGAATGACGGTGTAATACTTTCCAATAAGATTTTGGGCCTGATATTGCACCTTCACACTTCATAATGTACTATTACGCCATGGAGTGGATGTGAGTGTAAGAAGCAGCTTAGAAACTAAGCATGCTCCACACAGAGCAACTGCTGGCTGTGTTAGTCAGTGCACACCTGTGTCTAATGGTAGCAATCAGAGTTAACTCCAGTCACTGCTGTTTAACCACTTACCGTAAATACTCCTGACAATATCTGACATGATCCCTGTGGGGCATTCATTAGGATATAATTGTCCCATATACCACCTGGACAAGATGGTGGTTGGCCATTGCCATCTTGGTGCTCTTTTGAAGCTCAGCCACAGACAGTATTGCAGTATATGGCAGAAGTAGTTTGGGTTTGATCAGTTATCCTAAACCAGTTATTAAAGTGACAACCTGTTTTGCAAACCAGCAGAATGCAGAATGCTAACATGCTTCTGGTTCCTTTCTTCCTGGATTCAACTGATTTATGATGTGAATACAGTTGATTTATGACCTTGAAGGTAGAGCAGGGGCATTGCAGCACTACTCAGGTTTATACCCTGACTTGCAGCATGATGTGATCACCTGCTTCTGGTGTTATACTGCAGCGCAGAGGTGGCGGGCGTAGCAGGGAAGTTAAGGGCTCCTCATTAAAGGCTAAGATTAAAGTGACTCACTGTAAACTTGTAGGGTATAGTGTGAAGAGGGATACAGTATAGAAGGGGGGCATAGTGTACAGAGGGTCAGTGTGAGTGGGACAGTATGAAGATGGAGACGGCATGGAGGGGAGGCAGTGTGGAAGGGAGTAGCGTGGGTGGATAGTGTGGAGAAGATGACAGGGTAAGAGGATACAATGAAGAGGGGACAACAAAATAGTGGGAGCAGTGTGGAGGCCATAGTTCATAAAGCAGGAATAATGTGGAGGGGAGCAGCATATAAACCATTGTTCATAAGGGCCCAGGGCCACAGACCAGGTCGCAGCCAGCGTGACATCCCCCCTTGCGACCGGACCCGGTACGGAGTACCCCACTGCCCTGTGGACGCGTCAACTTTTGGCGTCACAAACAGGATTTCGTGTCCTGGCATCGCCGGGTACTGTGCGCCATGGATTACAATGGACTGTGTTATACTGTGTGATATTGAAATATGGCCGCCATTGCTGTACAACGAGGAGGACAGAAAACAGGAAGAGATGTGTTGCTATGGGTGAAGTTTGTACACTGGCGCGAAAGCTGGATCCACCCCTAGAAGATGTCCCCGATCTGCAGCGGCAAGAAACCTCGGACCTGCAACCTATCCTGGACCCGGAGGTTCTCGCCGCAGCGATGGAGGAGCTGGCCCAGCAACTGATGAAGACTCAGATGACCGCGGTGGCCGCCTGAAAAGATTCCCTAGTCCGGAGAATGAAGACCACCCAGCCGCCACGCCAACACTTACCAGCCGTGTTCCCAGCCCTGGCGAAGCCTCCCTCCGGGGAGCCGGAGAGCGACGCGCTGATGGAGACGCCACTGACAGGAGATCCGGACCCCGCTCCTACGGCCCCAACAGAGCCAGAAAGCAAGACCCTGCAGGAACGTGAGACAACACTGCCGACGGAAAACCTGGACCTTGCGACTGCCTCCCCGACGGAGCCGGAAAGTGAGGTCCAGCCAGAAAGCGAGACGCCGCCAAGCGAGACGCTGACAACCGATATGACAACACCGCCGCACCAGGCCCTGCAGCCCACTGATCAAGCACAGCGACAACCAGAATTCCTGACCCCAGTGGAGGAGGCCAAACAAGACACTGGCACCAGTGAGACAGGTATGTTCACTGCCCCGGTAGCTGAAGACACTTTAGTGGGACCACTAGCACCCCACCAACTTTAATGCTCAAGCAAGTGACAACTGCCATGACTTGGGACTGCATGCATGTGACACATTGACTCTGACCCCAGTAGCATCGCCCCTGAAGGCATGTAAACCTAAAGAGTCACTACACTGGAAACATCCCAGCACAGATCTTATGGGATTCCCTATGGAGGCCCTATCAGCAGCTAATGGTGTACAATTAGTGGACAAAGACGAATTCTGCAGACAGCAGATCCTAAAACTGGCTAATGAAGAAAGAAAGCGACAAACTAAATGGTAGGCCATGGAGCAACAGGACTTAACAGCTAAAGCTCAATCCCGTTTAATTAAACCTGTCAGTAGAGGGTCCATTAGAACTGGAACTATAGTATCCTTTAACTTGGACAGAGGTTGGGGATTTATCAGAGAGCACATTGGCCAAAGAGAAGTGTTTGTAAATTGCAGGGATGTGGAGTCACACCTGTTAAGAGGACACCCTGACCGTGATTTGTACCCTGGTGACAAATTCACTTACACCAGGTACCACGGAGAAAGGGGATACTACGCCCTTCATGTGAAACGGTGCCATGACCCTAATGATCACCCCAGTATAGCCACTGAAAGTGGAACTGCAACACAGACTCAGGCTACACAAACTTTGGAACTTGAACATTCTTCTAAGGAGTCACCTGCTGACCCCTGTGTTCATGGACTTCCCCAGTCAGGAACCTGTACATGCCAGGACCTCCCCTGGAAAAAGCTAATGTAAAGAGCATTCACCTGCGTGAAATAAAAAATGTAAATATGTTGTTTTGATGCCTTTTCCTTTGCAGAATTTATGGACAAGATGTTTCCCTGGAAACTGATTTTATAAATAGTTGTCACCTGTCGAGGTGCACCCTGGTTGCCCATTTTCCCGCGTTGGTGGGACCTTGTTTGCCTTGTTTATATGGTTTCTTTACAGACTCAAAGCAGAATTGTATATATGTGTGCCTGTTTTGCTTTTCAGGACTTTTTTCAGCAAAACTACCTGGCGCAGAAGAGGACCAGGACTGGACAATGCGCCTTGTTCCTTTTAAGTTTGCACTTTAACCTGTGTGCACTTGTAATAAAGAGTTATTTCATGGTTATGTTATGCAACGTTCAAGAACTGTACCTCCCATAAAGGGATGCTCAAGTTTAACCATTTTCACCTTTTGATATTCATATCCAAAAATTGTCTTTAACCTGTAATGCTGTTTTTCTTTTCCCAGTCTGGGAGTACTGATATTAATGGGGGAGGAGTGCAGCACCCCAGGTGACCGGTTGCTGCAGTGATGTTGCTTTTCCTTCGGAGAAGGTGATGTCATGCTCAGAGGCAGAGGAGTTCTGTTCACCGGGTAAGGCTTTTACATGCAACACATTCTGAATCCAGGCCAGGAGGGGGAGCTCAAGACCCGGATTCAGGGGAGCTTCCCTAGGCTTTATATTTCCTGGTTTGGAGGAGGAGCTAGGTTAGTTGTAGGGAGACACTGAAGTGGAAGGACATCTGGAGCAGACGTGAAAGGCCTGGCAGCCACATGGAGCTGCAGCCTCTGGAAAGAAGCAACAACCTGATGGATTGTATGTGGAGTTGCCGAAAGGGAAGGAGCACCAGAAAGAGACAGAGCTCAGAGGGGAACTGTGTCAGGGCACCCTTGACATTCCAATTGATGACTGTATAAGCTTGGTGCTTTATTCCACAGACAGCATGAAGTAGGGCCTGTGCGATTGCAGCCAGGTGTGGAGTTTCAGAGGAAACAGTTTGAAAAGCCAGAAGGGGACCATATGAAGATATTTGACTAGTGCAGCATGGACTATTGCTGTTTTCTCCTCACCTAGCTCCATGTGATTGACATGTCTCTCCCTATGTGCACATGTAGCAGAGTCCATGGAGGTAGTCATGGCTGAGGGTGGTAGTACTTGCACACCCTGGCCCTCTGTCACATAAATACATTGTCCCTTCTGTTGTGTGGGGGATGGCTCACTTTCTTGCACATCCGAGCTCTCTCAAATTTGTTGGGGGTTTCTTTTATCAAATATTGTGCAAAGACAGGCAGAGTCCAAATTTATTTTCAAATTAACAACTTTACTTATTTCTTGTCTCAGCTCGTCCAGGTCAATCACAGGTACAACACAGGATCCTTCGCATATCATAGCCTTTCCTTTCACTGTGCCGTCCCATACACCGCCAGGAATATCGCAGGGTCATACCGTCGTCTCCGGTACCACAGCTTTCTGTCTGGCCAGCGTAAGTATCTTCAGGAGTTCCCTGTCCGTTTCGCACTGGACATTTAGGCATCTTCCCACATATTTTACTGCAACCATGTCAAAGCTGCCCTGTATTCCTTTGTCTCCCAAATGACTATTGCTCCTTTACTTAACCCCTTCATGACCCAGCCTATTTTGACCTTAATGACCTGGCCATTGTTTGCAATTCTGACCAGTGTCCTTTTATGAAGTAATTACTCAGGAACGCTTCAACGGATCCTAGCGATACTGAGAGTCTCTTTTCGTGACATATTGGTCTTCATGTTAGTAGTAAACTTAGGTCGATAATTTTTGCGTTTATTTGTGAAAAAATTGGAAATTTGGAGAAAAGTTTGAAAATTTTGCAATTTTAAAATTTTGAATTTTTACTCTGTTAAACCAGAGAGCTATGTGACACAAAATAGTTAATAAATAACATTACACACATGTCTATTTTACATCAGCACAATTTTGGAAACAACATTTTTTTTTTTGCTAGGAAGTTATAAGGGTTAAAATTTGACGAGCGATTTCTCATTTTTATAACAAAATTTACAATCCAATTTGTTTTAGGGACCACCTCACAATGGAAGTCAGTTTGAGGGGTCTATATGGCTGAAAATACCCAAAAGTGACACCATTCTAAAAACTGCACCCCTCAATGTGCTCAAAACCACATACAAGAAGTTTATTAACCCTTCAGGTGCTTCACAGCAGCAGAAGCAACATGGAAGGAAAAAAAGAACATATTACTTTTTAGTCACAAAAATGATCTTTTAGCAACAATTTTTTTATTTTCCCAAGGGTAAAAGGAGAAACTAGACCCCGAAAGTTATTACACAACTTGTCCTGAGTTCGCCAATACCCCATATGTGGGGGGACCACGGTTTGGGCGCACGACAGGGCTCGGAAGGGAAGGAGCGCCATTTGACTTTTTGAATGAAAAATTGGCTCCAATCTTTAGCGGACACCATGTCACGTTTGGAGAGCCCCTGTGTGCCTAAATATTGGAGCTCCCCCACAAGTGACCCCATTTTGGAAACTAGACCCCCAAGGAACTTATCTAGATGCATAGTGAGCACTTTGAACCCCCAGGTGCTTCACAAATTGATCCGTAAAAATGAAAAAGTACTTTTTTTCATAAAAATTTTATTTTAGCCTCAATTTTTTTATTTTCACATGGGCAACCAGATAAAATGGATCCTAAAATTTGTTGGGCAATTTCTCTTGAGTACACTGATACCTCAAATGTGGGGGTAAACCACTGTTGGCCACACGGCAAGGCACGGAAAGGAAGGAGCACCATTTGACTTTTGAATGAAAAATTAGCTCCAATCGTTAGCGGACACCATGTCGCGCTTGGAGAGCCCCTGTGTGCCTAAACACTGGGGCTCCCCCACAAGTAGCCCCATTTTGGAAACTCGACCCCCAAGGAACTTATCTGTATGCATAGTGAGCACTTTCAATCCCCAGGTGCTTCACAAATTGATCCGTAAAAAATAAAAAGAGCTTTTTTTCACACAAAAAAATTTCATTTTCACATGGGCAACAGGATAAAATGGATCCTAAAATTTGTTGGGCAATTTCTCCTGAGTACACAGATGCCTCACATGTGGGGGTAAACCACTGTTTGAGCACACGACAAGGCTCGGAAGGGAAGGAGCGCCATTTGACTTTTGAATAAAAAATTAGCTCCAATCATTAGCGGACACCATGTCGCGTTTGGAGAGCCCCTGTGTGCCTAAACATTGGAGCTCCCCCACAAGTGTCCCCATTTTCAAAACTAGACCTCCCAAGGAACTAATCTAGATGTGCGATGAGCACTTTGAACCCCCATGTGCTTCACAGAAGTTTATAACGCAGAGCCGTGAAAATAAAAAAATCGTTTTTCTTTCCTCAAAAATTATTTTTTAGCCCACAATTTTTTATTTTCACAAGGGTAACAGGAGAAATTGGACCCCAAAAGTTGTTAAAGCAAAGAGGGGAGAAGCCAGCGCTGCCTAAGGTTAAAATGCAATAGATAAAGTGCAAATGCACATATTAATTTCTAACTGTATTTTCAAAATGAGACATTTAGCAAACAATTGATCAATTCTTTGAGCCACCCTGCCACTTCACGGCATTCTCATAATGGGGCAGTCCTACTCTACGTTTCTTATATTCGCTGTGCCATAAAGGCCTCCTAAATGAATTAAAAGCAAGACCACATTAAATGCAAGGTGTACCTGGAGCATTACTGAGTCACTCCCATGGCGCCAGAGGGGCAAGCGAGGATAAGGGTTGACCAGGTCCAGGCATAGACATTTCAGGTCCAACCTCCACACTGCCCATCCAGCACCACAGATAAAGGGTGAGACAGGCTGAGACACAGGTGCATAATTAAACAAAGCCTAGGGCAGAGCAGGGCTGCTGTGTGTGTACAGCAGCCTATCAATCACAGAAACACAGAAAGAATGGTGCACGTAACCCAGCACGGCGCACGGCAACAGTGGTGGTCAGCCACGTACCAATATCAAAGCAAAAGAGGGGAGAAGTCAGCGCTGCCTAAGGTTAAAATGCAATACATAAAGTGCAAATGCACATATTAATTTCTAACTGTATTTTCAAAATGAGACATTTAACAAACAATTGATCAATTCTTTGAGCCACCCCGCCACTTCACGGCATTCTCATAATGGGGCAGTCCTACTCTACATTTCTTATATTCTCTGTGCCATAAAGGCCTCCTAAATGAATTAAAAGCAAGACCCCATTAAATGCAAGCTGTACCTGGAGCATTACTGAGTCACTTCCACGGCGCCAGAGGGGCAAGCGAGGATAAGGGTTGACCAGGTCCAGGCATAGACATTTCAGGTCCAACCTACAGACTGCCCATCCAGCACCACAGATAAAGGGTGAGACAGGCTGAGACACAGGTGCATAATTAAACACAGCCCAAAAGTTGTTGTCCAGTTTGTCCTGAGTATGCTGATATCCCATATGTGGGGATAAACCACTGTTTGTGCACACCTCAGGGCTCAGAATGGAAATAGTGACGTTTTGAAATGCAGACTTTGATGGAATGGTCTGCGTGCGTCACGTTACGTTTGCAGAGCCCCTGATGTGCCTAAACAGTAGAAACCCCCCACAAGTTACCCCATATTGGAAACTAGACCCCCCCAAGGAACTTATCTAGATGTGTGGTGAGCACTTTGAACCCCCAAGTGCTTCACAGAAATTTATAATGCAGAGCCGTGAAAATAAAAATAATGTTTTATCCACAAAAATTAGTTTTTAGCCCCATTTTGTTATTTTCCCAAGGGTAACAGGAGAAATTAGACCCCCAAAGTTGTGCATATGTGTGCTTATGCCCCACATATTTGGGTAAACCACTGTTTGGGCGCACGTCGGGGCTTGGAAGAGAAGGAGCACCATTTAACTGTTTGAACGCAAGATTGGCTGGAATCAATGGTGGCGCCATGTCGCGTTTGGAGACCCCTGATGTGCCTCAACAGTGGAAACCCCCCAATTCTAACTCCAACACTAACCCCAACACACCCCTACCCTAATCCCAACTCTAGCCATAACCCTAATCACATCCCTAACCCCCACACACCCCTAACCCTAATCCCAACCCTAACCATAACCCTAACCACAAGCCTAACCCTAACCCCAACACAATCCTAACCCTAATCTTAACCCTATTTCCAACCCTAACTCTAATTCCAACCCTAACCCTAAGGCTATGTGCCCACGTTGCGGATTTGTGTGAGGATTTTTCCGCACAGTTTTGAAAAATCCTCAGGTAAAATGCAATGCATGGATTTCCAGTGTTTTTTTGTGCAGATTTCACCTGCGGATTCCTATTGAGGAAAAGGTGTAAAACGCTGTGGAATCCGCACAAAGAATTGACATGCTGCGGAAAATACAACGCAGCATTTCCGCGTGGTATTTTTCACACCATGGGCACAGCGGATTTGGTTTTCCATACGTTTACATGGTAATGTAAATGTGATGGAAAACTGCTACGAATCCGCAGCGGCCAATCCGCCGCAGATCCACTGCCAAATCCGCACTGTGTGCACATAGCCTAATTCTAACCCTAATTCTAACCCTAACCCTAGTTCTAACCGTAAACCTAGTTCTAACCCTAGCTCTAACTCTAACCCTAGTTCTAACCCTAGTTCTAACCCTAACCCTAGTTCTAACCCTAACCCTAGTTCTAACCGTTACCCTAGTTCTAACCCTAGTTCTAACACTAACCCTAGTGGAAAAATAAAAGTAAATATATTTCCTTTATTTTATTATTGTCCCTACCTATGGGGTGATAAAGGGGGGTTTGTTTTTTTATTTTTTTTATTTTGATCACTGTGATAGAACCTATCACAGCGATCAAAATGTACCTAGAACGAATCTACCGGCCGGCAGATTCCATGGGCGCACTGTGCATTCCATTTTGGAAGATGGCGGCGCCCATGCAGAAGACGGACGGACACCGGGAGGGACACCGGAGGTTGATAGGCATGCAGGGGTGGGATCAGACAGCGGATGGTGAGTCTGGACTGCGGGAGGTGCGGACAGGAGGACGGAGGGGAGCGGAGCACAGGACAGGACGGAGGACGGGGCGGTGGAGGGGGCAGATCGCGGTCTCCAGCCATGGCCGATGATATTGCAGCATTGGCCATGGCAGGATTGTAATATTTCACTAATTTTCATTGGGGAAATATTACGATTGCTCTGATTGAAAGCGAAAGTGAAAGATAACTTTAAACAGCCAATCAGAGCGATCGTAGCCACGGGCGGACGAAGCCACCCCTCTGGCTCAAGTACCACTCCCCCTGTCCCTGCAGGTCGGGTGAAATTACAGTTAACCCTTTCACCCAGCCTGCAGGGACGCAATCATTCTGTGACACAGCATATGCGTCACAGGTCGGATTGGCACCAACTTTCATGATGCATACGCTGGGTCACAGGTCGGGAAGGGGTTAAATGTTGCGTGGCACCACTGCCCGGCCCAGACTCCCAGACCGTACTCACTAAATGCAGGAAGCTCTCTCTAACTTATCCCAGTTGGCCCCTCCTAATTAACTAGTTCCTATCGTAACCTATTGTGCCCCCTCTAGTGGGCTAATTTAAGTACTACGCTTTCCTATACCTGTACAGTACATGAACAATGTACAGTAGCAGCATTATGATACAAGGCATTATACGACATAACAATATCTAGTGATGAGTTCCCTTTACATGTTACCATGATTGTTCCTGGCGCTTTCTTCACACCCAGATATGAAGGGATGTAGGTAAGAGCGGCCTGAGGAGCTGCGTGCCTGGGGGGGAAACAAAAAGGCATTCTCTCTTTTCCTGAGTAAATTAAGGGTAACAGATTGACGTGAAGGTAAAGTAAGGTAACGCTGCCATGAATCACCCGTGGTCCTGCCTCGGCATCTTTAATAGCACATCTGCATAAGGTCTCGGCAGCATTGTGATCTTCTTCTACATGATTGCTCGCTTACATTTGTGAGCACAGAACAGTTTTGTAAATCATATTTCCTAAGCATATTTTCAGCATCAGTAAAGGTTAAAAATAATGATCCATGTGGCATATTTCCTGCATGTAGCAATTCACAGATGATTTCCAAGCTGCTTATTAGTCAGACACAGTTCACCCTGACAATTATTCCTAGCTTACATTTCCTGCCCACAGATTTACATAGTTCCTCCCATAGAGAGACACTAACCTTTCTAAATGATCATCCTGCTAGGCAGAGACACTGCTGTTTGTGGTCTGGTGCAATAATTATCTGTGACCAGACATGGCATTACAACCCACTCCTTTATATACCCCGGCCATGGCGTTCACTTCAGAAATCTACGGCTGTTCCTATGGCAACTGGACAGCTGCAGTGATAGTCAGACTGCGAGTTATGCCCGGCTCCTTAGAACAGGTGCAGGGCGAAGCTAAGTTGTTGTTGGTCTCCTACACGATACTCATTTCATTGTCGGACTCAAGCTGTACAATTGGGCAAGTGTGTCAGGACCGAGTCAAGGAAGGCACATGGCAGACATTCCAACAACTGCCCGCTACGCTTCTTTATACGCCAGTCTGGAATGTCATATCAGTAGCTGAAGAGCGCCTGCCGCAGGTTCATGGCGACCAGTCCTGCCGCAGGCTCCATCTGCTACCACCTCCCTCCAAACAATACCTCATAGTCCGGAGTACATTAGGTTACAGCAAGGGCAATAAAGATACAGTGGCTGGCAAAAGTATTCACCCCCTTGGCTTTTTATCTATTTTGCTACATTACAACCTGTGTTTAAATATTTTTGTAATCCGATTTGTGTGCAATCCATCAGCACTAAATAGTCTAAAAAATATAGGCATAAATTACATTTATGGGATCAAATGACTAAAAATGTTCATGTGCATATGTATTCACCCCTTTTGCTATGAGGCCCCCAACAATTTATGCTGCAGGCAATTACCTTCATAAGTCACATGCTTGGTGAAAGGAAATCCACCTATGTGCAATCTGATCACATGGTCTGTCAGCATATGCACACCTTTTCTGAAAGGCCACAGAGGCTGCAACACCATTGACCCCTTTCTGACCTCGGGCGTAATAGTACGCCGATGTCGGACTCCTCCTGTTTGGAGCGGGCTCCGGAGCTGAGCCCACACCTTTCCAAGCATACGTCAGCTGATCTATACAGCTGACATGTGCAACAGCCGTGGGTGGAATCGCAATCCGCCAGCGGCTGTTAACTAGTTAAATGCCGCTGTGAATTTCTGACAGTAGCATTTAACTCACGCTTACCGGAAGCGGGTCATAAATTCCGCCCATCGGTGACCCCGTCACATGATCGCGGGTCACCAATGGGTCGGCATGACAATCACAGGTCTGAAGCAGACCTGTATGGTTGTCATTGCTGAATTGCTATGAGCACCGCCCTGTGGTCAGCGCTCAAAGCAAGTGAGCATTTCTGCTGCATACAGGCGATCCGATCATCACCTGTATGTAGCAGAGGCGATTGAAGTAGTGCAGCTTCTAGTCTCCAATGGAGATTATTGAAGCATGTCAGAAGTAAAAAAAAAAAGTTTTTAACCCCTTCCCGACCTTTGACGCATACGCTGCATCATGAAAGTCGGTGCCATTCCGACCCATGACGCAGCATATGCGTCATGGAAAGATCGCGTCCCTGCAGATCCGGTGAAAGGGTTAACTCCCATTTCACCCGATCTGCAGGGACAGGGGGAGTGGTAGTTTAGCCCAGGGGGGGTGGCTTCACCCCCTCGTGGCTACGATCGCTCTGATTGGCAGTTTCACTTTCAACAGCCAATCAGAGCGATTTGTAATATTTCACCTAAAAAAATGGTGAAATATTACAATCCAGCCATGGCCGATGCTGCAATATCATCGGCCATGGCTGGACACACTAATGTGCACCCACCCCACCCCTCCGATCGCCCCCCCCAGCCCCCCGATCTGTGGTCCGCTCCCCTCGGTCCTGTGCTCCGCTCCCCCGTCCTCCTGCCCGCTCCCCCCGTGCTCCAATCACACCCCCCGTGCTCCAAACAAACCCCCCCGCACTCCGATCCCACCCCCGCACAGCGATCCCCCCCGCACAGCGATCCCCCCGTGCTCCGATCCACCCGCCCGCACAGCGATCCCCCACTCCGTGCTCCAATCCACCCCCCCTGTGTTCCGATCCACCCCCCCGTGCTCCGACGCCCCCCCGTGCCCTGATCTCCCCCCCTTATACTTACCTGGCCTCCCGGGGACCGTCCGTCTTCTTTCCTGGGCGCCGCCATCTTCCAAAATGGCGGGCGCATGTGCAGTGCGCCCGCCGAATCTGCCGGCCGGCAGATTCGTTCCAGAGTGAATTTTGATCACTGAGATAGGTTATATCTCAGTGATCAAAATAAAAAAAAAAGTAAATGACCCCCCCCCCTTTGTCACCCCCATAGGTAGGGACAATAAAAAAAATATATATTTTTTTTTTCCACTAAGGTTGGGGTAAGAACTAGGGTTAGGGTTAGGGGTAGGGTTAGGGTTAGGGGTAGGGTTAGGGGTAGGGTTAGGGTTAGGGTTAGGGGTAGGGTTAGGGTTAGGGGTAGGGTTAGGGGTAGGGTTAGGGGTAGGGTTAGGGTTAGGGGTAGGGTTAGGGGTAGGGGTAGGGTTAGGGCTAGGGGTAGGGTTAGGGTTTCGGTATGTGCACACGTATTCTGGTCCTCTGCGGATTTTTCCGCTGCGGATTTGATAAATCCGCAGTGCTAAACCGCTGCGGATTTATGGCGGATTTACCGCGTTTTTTCTGCGCATTTCAATGCGGTTTTACAACAGTGATTTTCTATTTGAGCAGTTGTAAAACCGCTGCGGAATCCGCAGAAAGAAGTGACATGCTGCGGAATGTAAACCGCTGCGTTTCCGTGCAGTTTTTCTGCAGCATGTGCACAGCGATTTTTGTTTCCCATAGGTTTGCATTGAACTGTAAACTCATGGGAAACTGCTGCGGATCCGCAGCGTTTTCCGCAGCGTGTGCACATACCTTTAGAATTGGGCTATGTGCACACGGTGCGGATTGGCCGCTGCGGATCCGCAGCAGAGTTCCATCAGATTTACAGTACCATGTAAACATATGGAAAGCCAAATCCGCTGTGCCCATGGTGCGGAAAATACCGCGCGGGAACGCTGCATTGTATTTTCCGCAGCATGTCAATTCTTTGTGCGGATTCCGCAGCGTTTTACACCTGTTCCTCAATAGGAATCCGCAGGTGAAATCCGGACAAAAAACAATGGAAATCCGCGGTAAATCCGCAGGTAAAATGCAGTGCCTTTTACCCGTGGATTTTTCAAAAATGGTGCTGAAAAATCTCATACGAATCCGCAACGTGGGCACATAGCCTTAGGGTTAGGGTTGGGTTGGAATTAGGGTTGTGGTTAGGGTTAGGGGTGTGTTGGGGTTACGGGTGTGTTGGGGTTAGGGTTGTGATTAGGGTTATGGCTACAGTTGGGATTAGAGTTAGGGGTGTGTTGGGGTTAGTGTTGGAGTTAGAATTGAGGGGTTTCCACTGTTTGGGCACATCAGGGGGTCTCTGTCATGATTCCAATGGCAGGGAATCACAAAAGGACAAGCACCAACGAGCTCTAGGGTGATGGAACCTGAGCTGACCGCGACCCTAAACCTGAACCCACAAATAACAATAGCCGGGGAACGTGCCTACGTTGATCCTAGACATCTCGCACCAGCCGAAGATCTAACTTCCCCTATTCGAAGAAACACAGACCTCTCTTGCCTCCAGAGAAATACCCCACAGAAATAGCAGCCCCCCACATATAATGACGGTGAAATGAGAGGAAGGCACATACACAGTATGAAAACAGATTCAGCAAAATGAGGCCCGCTAAAACTAGATAGCAGAGGATACAAAAGTAAACTGCGCGGTCAGCAAAAAACCCTTCAAAAAACCATCCTGTAATTACTTGAACTCATGTTCCAACTCATGGAACATGAGGAGCAATTACAGCCCACTAAAGCAACCAGCAGCAAAGAGACAATTATATGCAAGCTGGACAAGACAAAAATAAAGCAAAACGTGGAACAAGAAAATCAAAACTTAGCTTGTCCTGAAGATTACTGAAGCCAGAAGCTGAGGTAACAAAACACTCTGATAACCTTGATAGCCGGCGGGAAAATGACAAGAAAGCCCGGTTAAATAGGAAACTCCCAAATCCTAATAGAACAGGTGGACACCAGAGACAGCAGAACACAAATCACCCAGTACCATCAGTAACCACCAGAGGGAGCCCAAAAACAGAACTCACAAAAGTACCCCCCCCTTGAGGAGGGGTCACCGAACCCCCACGAGAACCACCAGGGCGACCAGGATGAGCCCTATGAAAAGCGCGGACCAAATCATCAGCATAAACATCAGAGGCAACCACCCAAGAATTATCCTCCTGACCATAACCCTTCCACTTGACCAAATATTGGAGTTTCCGTCTGGAAACACGAGAATCCAAGATCTTCTCCACAACATACTCCAATTCTCCCTCCACCAGCACCAGAGCAGGAGGCTCAAGCGAAGGAACAACAGGTACCTCATACCTCCGCAACAACGACCGATGGAACACATTATGAATAGCAAACGATGCCGGGAGATCCAAACGAAACGACACAGGGTTAAAAATTTCCAAGATCCTATAAGGACCGATGAACCGAGGCTTGAACTTAGGAGAAGAGACCTTCATAGGAACTAAACGAGAAGACAACCACACCAAGTCCCCAACACGAAGTCGAGGACCCACGCGGCGACGGCGATTAGCAAACTGCTGAGCCTTCTCCTGGGACAACTTCAAATTGTCCACCACATGACTCCAAATCCGATGCAACCCATCCACCACCATGTCCACTCCAGGATAATCAGAAGGCTCCACCTGACCAGAGGAAAAACGAGGATGAAACCTCGAATTACAAAAGAAAGGAGAAACCAAGGTAGCAGAACTAGCCCGATTATTAAGGGCAAAAAGGTAACCCAGTCATCCTGATCAGCAGAAACAAAACACCTCAAATAAGTTTCCAAGGTCTGATTAGTTCGTTCCGTCTGGCCATTCGTCTGAGGATGGAATGCAGACGAAAAGGACAAATCAATGCCCATCTTAGCACAGAACGTCCGCCAAAATCTAGACACAAACTGGGATCCCCTGTCAGAAACGATGTTCTCCGGAATCCCATGCAAACGAACCACGTTCTGGAAAAACAGAGGGACCAACTCAGAGGAGGAAGGCAACTTAGGCAAGGGTACAAGATGAACCATTTTAGAAAAGCGGTCACACACAAACCAGATGACAGACATTTTTTGAGAGACAGGGAGATCCGAAATAAAGTCCATGGAAATGTGCGTCCAAGGCCTCTTCGGGATAGGCAAAGGTGACAACAATCCACTGGTTCGAGAACAGCAAGGCTTAGCCCGAGCACAAACCTCACAAGACTGCACAAAAGAACGCACATCCCTCGACAAGGAAGGCCACCAAAAAGACCTGGCCACCAAGTCTCTAGTACCAAATATTCCAGGATGACCTGCCAACGCAGAAGAATGGACCTCGGAGATGACTCTACTGGTCCAACTATCCGGAACAAACAGTCTCTCAGGCGGACAACGATCAGGTTTACCCACCTGAAACACCTGAAACTCCTGCAAAGCACGTCGCAAGTCTGGGAAGACGGCCGACAAAATCACCCCATCCCTAAGGATACCAGTGGGCTCAGAATTTCCAGGGGAGTCAGGCACAAAACTCCTAAAAAGAGCATCCGCCTTCACATTCTTTGAACCTGGCAGGTATGAAACCACAAAATTGAAACGAGAGAAAAACAGTGACCAACGAGCCTGTCTAGGATTCAGACGCCTGGCAGACTCAAGGTAAATCAGATTTTTGTGATCAGTCAAGACCACCACACGATGTCTAGCACCCTCCAGCCAATGACGCCACTCCTCAAATGCCCACTTCATGGCCAAACGTTCCCGATTACCCACATCATAATTCCGCTCAGCGGGCGAAAATTTTCTAGAAAAGAATGCACATGGCTTCATCACCGAGCAATCGGAGCTTCTCTGTGACAAAACCGCCCCCGCTCCAATCTCGGAAGCATCAACCTCAACTTGGAAAGGAAGCGAAACATCAGGCTGACGAAACACAGGAGCAGAACAAAACCGGTGTTTAAGTTCCCGAAAGGCCTCCACAGCCGCAGGAGACCAATCAGCAACATCAGCACCCTTCTTAGTCAAATCCGTCAAAGGCTTAACAACACTAGAAAAATTAGTTATAAAACGACGATAGAAATTAGCAAAGCCTAAGAACTTCTGCAGACTCTTAAGAGATGCAGGCTGCGTCCAGTCACAAATAGCCTGATCCATCTCAATAGTAGAAGGGGAAAAAATATACCCCAAGAAAGTTATCTTCTGGACTCCAAAGAGACACTTTGAGCCCTTTACAAACAAGGAATTAGCCCGCAGGACCTGAAACACCTTCCTGACCTGCTGAACATGAGACTCCCAGTCATCAGAAAAAACCAAAATATCATCCAAATACACAATCATAAATTTATCCAGATATTCACGGAAAATATCGTGCATAAAGGACTGGAAGACTGAAGGAGCATTAGAAAGTCCGAAAGGCATTACCAAATACTCAAAATGGCCCTCAGGCGTATTAAATGCGGTTTTCCACTCATCACCTTGCTTTATTCGTATAAGATTATACGCACCCCGAAGATCAATCTTAGTGAACCATTTAGCCCCCTTAATGCGAGCAAACAAATCAGTCAACAAAGGCAAAGGATACTGATATTTTACGGTAATCTTATTCAAAAGACGATAATCTATACAAGGCCTCAAGGACCCATCTTTTTTGGCCACGAAAAAAAAACCTGCTCCCAAAGGGGACGAAGATGGACGGATATGTCCCTTTTCCAAGGACTCCTTAACATAATCCCGCATAGCAGTATGCTCTGGCACTGACAGATTGAACAAACGGCCTTTAGGAAATTTACTACCAGGAATTAAATCTATAGCACAATCGCAATCCCTGTGAGGAGGAAGCGAACTGAGCTTAGGCTCCTCAAACACATCCCGATAATCAGACAAAAATACAGGAACCTCAGAAGGAGTAGATGAAGCGATAGAAATCGGAGGTGCATCATCATGAACCCCCTGACATCCCCAGCTTAACACAGACATTGTTTTCCAGTCAAGGACTGGATTATGAGTTTGTAACCATGGCAGACCAAGTACTAGAACATCATGTAAATTATACAATACCAGGAAGCGAATCACCTCCTGATGAACGGGAGTCATACGCATGGTCACTTGTGTCCAGTACTGAGGTTTATTCATAGCTAAAGGTGTAGAGTCAATTCCCTTCAAAGGAACAGGGACTTCCAGAGGCTCAAGACTAAACCCACATCGCTTGGCAAATGACCAATCCATAAGACTCAGGGCAGCGCCTGAATCTACATAGGCATCGACGGAAATGGATGATAATGAGCAAATCAGAGTCACAGACAGAATGAACTTAGACTGTAATGTACTAATGGCAACAGACTTATCAACCTTTTTTGTGCGTTTAGAGCATGCTGATATAACATGAGCTGAATCACCACAATAAAAGCACAACCCATTTTTCCGCCTATAGTTTTGCCGTTCACTTCTAGACTGAACTCTATCACATTGCATTGTCTCAAGTGCCTGTTCAGAAGACACCGCCAAATGGTGCACAGGTTTGCGCTCCCGTAAACGCCGATCAATCTGAATAGCCATAGTTATAGACTCATTCAGACCCGTAGGCGCAGGGAACCCCACCATAACATCTTTAATGGCCTCAGAAAGGCCATCTCTGAACTTTGCAGCTAGGGCGCACTCATTCCACTGAGTAAGCACTGACCATTTCCGAAATTTTTGACAATATATTTCTGCTTCATCTTGCCCCTGAGAGAGAGCTAATAAAGCTTTTTCAGCCTGAATCTCCTGGTTAGGTTCCTCATAGAGCAAACCCAATGCCAGAAAAAACGCATCCACATTAAGCAACGCAGGATCCCCTGGTGCCAATGCAAATGCCCAATTTTGAGGGTCACCCCGCAGGAAAGATATAATAATCTTAACCTGCTGAGCAGGGTCTCCAGAAGAGCGAGATTTCAAAGAAAGGAACAGCTTGCAATTGTTCCTAAAATTCAGAAAACTAGATCTATCTCCAGCAAAGAACTCTGGAATAGGAATTCTAGGTTCAGACATAGGAGCATGTACAACAAAATCTTGTATATTTTGAACCTTAGCAGCAAGATTATTCAAGCTGGAAGCTAAACTCTGGACGTCCATGATAAACAGCTAAGGTCAGAGCCATTCAAGGATTAAGAGGAGGAAAAAAAAAAAAATCAGCCTGGCTGCAATTAAGGCTAGGCAGCAACCTCAGAGGAGAGAAAAAAAAAAAAAACTTCCTCAGACTACTTTTCCTCCTACTTCAGACCAAACATTTTGGCCGGCTATACTGTCATGATTCCAATGGCAGGGAATCACAAAAGGACAAGCACCAACGAGCTCTAGGGTGATGGAACCTGAGCTGACCGCGACCCTAAACCTGAACCCACAAATAACAATAGCCGGGGAACGTGCCTACGTTGATCCTAGACATCTCGCACCAGCCGAAGATCTAACTTCCCCTATTCGAAGAAACACAGACCTCTCTTGCCTCCAGAGAAATACCCCACAGAAATAGCAGCCCCCCACATATAATGACGGTGAAATGAGAGGAAGGCACATACACAGTATGAAAACAGATTCAGCAAAATGAGGCCCGCTAAAACTAGATAGCAGAGGATACAAAAGTAAACTGCGCGGTCAGCAAAAAACCCTTCAAAAAACCATCCTGTAATTACTTGAACTCATGTTCCAACTCATGGAACATGAGGAGCAATTACAGCCCACTAAGTCAACCAGCAGCAAAGAGACAATTATATGCAAGCTGGACAAGACAAAATAAAGCAAAACGTGGAACAAGAAAATCAAAACTTAGCTTGTCCTGAAGATTACTGAAGCCAGAAGCTGAGGTAACAAAACACTCTGATAACCTTGATAGCCGGCGGGAAAATGACAAGAAAGCCCGGTTAAATAGGAAACTCCCAAATCCTAATAGAACAGGTGGACACCAGAGACAGCAGAACACAAATCACCCAGTACCATCAGTAACCACCAGAGGGAGCCCAAAAACAGAACTCACAACAGGTCTCCAAACGCAACATGGCGCCACCATTGATTCCAGCCAATCTTGTATTCAAAAAGTCAAATGGTGCTCCCTCACTTCCGAGCCCCGACGTGTGCCCAAACAGTGGTTTACCCCCACATATGGGGTACCAGCATACTCAGGACAAACTGCGCAACAATAACTGGGGTCAAATTTCTCCTGTTACCCTTGAGAAAATAAAAAATTGCTTGCTAAAACATCATTTTTGAGGAAAGAAAATTTATTTTTTATTTTCACGGCTCTGCGTTGTAAACGTCTGTGAAGCACTTGGGGGTTCAAAGTGCTCACCACATATCTAGATAAGTTCCTTGGGGGGTCTAGTTTCCAAAATGGGGTCACTTGTGGGGGGCTTCTACTGTTTAGGCACACCAGGGGCTCTGCAAACGCAACATGACGTCCGCAGACCATTCCATCAAAGTCTGCATTTCAAAAGTCACTACTTCCCTTCTGAGCCCCAACGTGTGCCCAAACAGTGGTTTACCCTCACACATGGGGTATCAGCGTACTCAGGAGAAAATGGACAACAACTTTTGGGGTCCAATTTCTCCTGTAACCCTTGGGAAAATAAAAAATTCTGGGCTAAAAAATTATTTTTGAGGAAAGAAAACGTATTTATTATTTTCACAGCTCTGTGTTATAAACTTCTGTAAAGCACTTGGGGGTTGAAAGTGCTCACCACATATCTAGATAAGTTCCTTTGGGGGTCTAGTTTCCAAAATGGGGTCACTTGTGTGGGGTTTCTACTGTTTAGGCACACCAGGGGCTCTGCAAACGCAACGTGACGCCCGCAGACCATTCCATCAAAGTCTGCATTTCAAAAGTCACTACTTCCCTTCTGAGCCCTGACGTGTGTTTAAACAGTGGTTCCCCCCACATATGGGGTACCAGCGTACTCAGGACAAACTAGACAACAACTTTTGAGGTCCAATTTCTTCTGTTACCATTGTGAAAAAAATTGCGGGCTAAAAAATCATTTTTGAGGAAAAAAAATGATTTTTTATTTTCACGACTCTGCGTTATAAACTTCTGTGAAGCACTTGGGGGTAAAAAGTGCTCACCACATATCTAGATAAGTTCCTTGGGGGGTCTAGTTTCTAAAATGGAGTCACTTGTGGGGGGTTTCTACTGTTTAGCCACATCAGGGGCTCGGCAAACGCAAAATGCACTCTCACAAACAGTACCAGCACAATGATCCAAACATTTTTTTCTACTATCAGAGTGTCCCCCAAAAAAGAGTACCACCACCAAAATGCTCCCATACAAACAGTGCCTGCAGAGTGCACCACATAAGCAATGACAGCAGGGTGTGCCATTGAAACTGTTAGGAGGGTGAACCATTACAATTTATAAGGCCTCATTCACACCCCAGTATTTTTGATCAGTATTTCATCAGTATTTTGCATGCCAATACCAGGAGTTTGGTACCGTAGGGAGAGGACCAAACCCCTTTTTCTCTTTTAACAATGGAGCGTCCCTGTAGGGCAGTGGGGTACTTGGTACCGGGTCCATCGGTTCTCAAGGGGGATGTCACGGTGGCTGACCCGGTCCGTGGCCCTAGGGATGTCCGTTGTAAATGGGGGAAAGGTCTTTAAAGGGATAATATTTGTGACGCCACCTGTGGTATTCGGTCAGGGTGACCGACACTGCTTAGGGGTCCACTGGGGTGATGTTATGGCAGCTAGTTGGTATACCTTCCCACAGGTGAAGTATGTCCCCAGGGCTTCCCAGTGTGAAGATGATAGATGGTGTGAGGCACAGTGAAGAACGAGGACACAAGGTTGCAGTCTCTTTACCTTTACTGAAGGCTTCAAAGTCCAGAGCACCAGATCACAGGGTAGGCAGAGTCCGGCTGGTCTGAAGGCAAATCCAGAGTCTTCTTATCCAGGTGGAAATCAGTAGCCTTCCTCTAGAGCCTGGATGTTGTAGTACCTTACTGCTGAGCCTCTCATAAGGTCCTCACAACTGTTGTTGGTGTTATGTCTCTCTCTCTGTCCCCCAGATGGATAGGAACAACCCGTATGACTGATGGCCTGAGGCTTTTTACAGGGACTATAGCAAGTTGCCATCGTGCCTCCTGGGTATAGGTCGGGCAGGTAATGTGGAATTATCTGTCCTGCCGGTCTCTGGAGCAAGGCATAGAGACAATTGCTCCCTCGGTGTTCCGGCCACCGGATCCTGCGCCTCAGATGGAAGCAGTCTTTTACAAGGCACCCTCTACAATACAATTCTCTTCCGTGTCCTTCCTTAGGATGCTGCCGCACGCCGGGCCGACGCAGCTCCGTGGCCTTCTGTCTAGGCCTCTAACAGGATCCCACCCCTGTCAGGGACCCATTACCTGAGCGTAGTTCAGATAGCAGCTAACTGGGTGAAGCCCAGCCAGCTTCTGACTAACTTCCTATCCAGACCACCATTTTTACCTAATTGTGAAGAGTGCCCTACTTAATAGGAGCATAGCTCCCCCTGGTGGACTTGAGTGTGAAGTGTGTTGAATGGTTTGTGATACCTGGTAAAGTGATCTCTCTTATTGCCTTCAGACGTAACATCACTCCCCCTGGTGGAAGGGTGACATTACTGCAAGGACCAGGACCCTGAGGCGCTGCAACAAAACCAGGAGTGGAACTTACAGAGAAAATTTATAATTGACACCTGTTCTGTGTTTTGGAGACCCTCTCAGTTTTGGCATACAAAAACTGACAAAATGCTGATCAAAAATACCGATATGTGAATGAGGCCTTAAAGAGATTGCCCAAAAAACCCATACTTCTAGTTGAGTCCCCAAATTAACAAAAACAAAATGCTACCATACAAATAGTGGGCGTAGCGTTCCCCATTAACATTGCCAACATAGTGCCCCATTAATAGTGAATGTGGAGTTCCCATACAACAATATTAGCAGGGTGTCCCCAATAAGCAATACGAGCAGCAAAAAGGTCCCTCACAAAAGATGGCAGCAGAGTCCCCCACATAAACAGCACTAGCAGAGTACCTCCCGTCCCACGGCGACAGTGTTCAGTACATTTCTTGATACAATCAGACTCAAGTAGGCGGAGAAAGAGGAGGACTCATGGGGCTTGCTTCTTCTCTTCCTCTAGTACCAATGTTTTTAGGAAATTCTCTTGCTCTGCCTTGAGTCATTGAGACAGCATAATCATCATGCTATCCAGAGTCTCTATGTAGAAATCGCAGGAACATGGGATGTCACGGACAGGAGGCAGACCAAGAGTTAAAGTATTTATTTAGCAAAGAACAATACTCCTCGCAGGGAGTAGGGGGTTGAAGGGTAAGGCCGGGATCACACATATGCGAGATACGGCCGAGTCTTGCAGGTTGAAAACAAGCTCTGGCGCCGGCACTCCGGAGCGGAGCGTGCAGCTCCATGTATTGTTATGCGGCCGCGAGCTCCGCTCCAGAGTAATTGTAATTATTCCCATTGCATAGCTCGGAGTGAATATTGCTGATGATTTAATAATAATAATTTTATAATAATAATTTTATTTATATAGCGCCAACATATTCCGCAGCGCTTTACAAATTATAGAGGGGACTTGTACAGACAATAGACATTACAGCATAACAGAAATACAGTTCAAAACAGATACCAGGAGGAGTGAGGGCCCTGCTCGCAAGCTTACAAACTATGGGGAAAAGGGGAGACACGAGAGGTGGATGGTAACAATTGCTTTAGTTATTCGGACCAGCTATAGTGTAAGGCTCGGGTGTTCATGTAAAGCTGCATGAACCAGTTAACTGCCTAAGTATGTAGCAGTACAGACACAGAGGGCTAATACTGCATAAAGTGTATGAGAACATGATGCGAGGAACCTTTTTTTTTTTTTTTTTTTTTTTTTTATTATTATAAATAGGCCACACAGGGATCGTTAGGTTAATGCATTGAGGCGGTAGGCCAGTCTGAACAAATGAGTTTTTAGGGCACGCTTAAAACTGTGGGGATTGGGGATTAATCGTATTAACCTAGGTAGTGCATTCCAAAGAATCGGCGCAGCACGTGTAAAGTCTTGGAGACGGGAGTGGGAGGTTCTGATTATTGAGGATGCTAACCTGAGGTCATTAGCGGAGCGGAGGGCACGGGTAGGGTGGTAGACTGATACCAGGGAGGAGATGTATCAGTGTTATGATCTGTAGACAGATATAAGCATTATTATTGTTTTCCAATATGTCTGAAAAAAGTTACCTGTCCAGAAATTTTCCAGATTTAGTAAAACATAGCTGCTTTCATCCAGAAGCAGTGCTGCCCATGTAAATGGGTTGTTCCTTGTACTGCAGGAGAATGGGGCTGTGCATCAATATCATACCCAACGTGCTGCCTCTAAATTCCGCTGTAAAGTAAAACAGTGGCTCTTTTCTGGATAATAAGGTCACTTTTTCTTGGAAACTAAAAAATGTATTACGGTAATTCATTACTTTTACTCCAGAATGAAAGAGCTGTGGTGAAATCCCTGTGACTTCTCTTTGCCACATCAGAAGATACAGGTTCTTCAACAACTGCTTATCTCCAGTGGTAAAGATCAGGACTACTGAGACTATGAGGCTGTCTTCACAACTGTGACGCCCCCTAGTTTTTGGTGTAGTAATCTCTAGTTTAGCAGCATAATTGACAATAGATGCAGGAGACAAAAAAAAGTAACATTGAGAGATATCCTTAATTTTGGCATGCACTTTGGTCCATCTAGTAAGGTCCAGGCACTATCGGAGTCAGCCTTGGGATGTCCCTGTAGAAAAAGTTTGAGATTCCCTGGTATAAAAAGAATATAGACTACCTAAAAAACAACTTGTATCTTACTGACAGTCTCTATGATCATCAGCTTCGTTCTACAAAATAATAACATTCCTCTTGTTCATAAGGAGAGTTATTGTGATAATACAAATATGTTAGAGAATCGGTGCACGTGTAGCTCTTTTATAAATATGCTCATACTCAGTGGCATAGCTAGAGTCCAATGGGCCACCATCCTGGTGTATATATATGTCCTTCATCCTGGAATATATGTCCATCATCCTGGTATATACAGCCATGACCAAAAGTGTTGGCACCCATGAAATTGTTCGAGAAAATATAGTATTTCTCTCAGAATATTTTTCTCAGAAAATTATTCCAATTTCACATGTTTTGTTATAAACATGTTTATTTCCTTTATGTGTATTGAAACAACACAAAAAAGTAAAAAGGCTAATTGGACATCATTTCACACAAACTCCTCAAAATACAGGTCCTTCTCAAAAAATTAGCATATAGTGTTAAATTTCATTATTTACCATAATGTAATGATTACAATTAAACTTTCATATATTATAGATTCATTATCCACCAACTGAAATTTGTCAGGTCTTTTATTGTTTTAATACTGATGATTTTGGCATACAACTCCTGATAACCCAAAAAACCTGTCTCAATAAATTAGCATATTTCACCCATCCAATCAAATAAAAGTGTTTTTTAATAACAAACAAAAAAACCAACAAATAATAATGTTCAGTTATGCACTCAATACTTGGTCGGGAATCCTTTGGCAGAAATGACTGCTTCAATGCGGCGTGGCATGGAGGCAATCAGCCTGTGACACTGCTGAGATGTTATGGAGGCCCAGGATGCTTCAATAGCGGCCTTAAGCTCATCCAGAGTGTTGGGTCTTGCGTCTCTCAACTTTCTCTTCACAATATCCCACAGATTCTCTATGGGGTTCAGGTCAGGAGAGTTGGCAGGCCAATTGAGCACAGTAATACCATGGTCAGTAAACCATTTACCAGTGGTTTTGGCACTGTGAGCAGGTGCCAGGTCGTGCTGAAAAATGAAATCTTCATCTCCATAAAGCATTTCAGCCGATGGAAGCATGAAGTGCTCCAAAATCTCCTGATAGCTAGCTGCATTGACCCTGCCCTTGATGAAACACAGTGGACCAACACCAGCAGCTGACATGGCACCCCACACCATCACTGACTGTGGGTACTTGACACTGGACTTCAGGCATTTTGGCATTTCCTTCTCCCCAGTCTTCCTCCAGACTCTGGCACCTTGATTTCCGAATGACATGCAAAATTTGCTTTCATCAGAAAAAAGTACTTGGGACCACTTAGCAACAGTCCAGTGCTGCTTCTCTGTAGCCCAGGTCAGGCGCCTCTGCCGCTGTTTATGGTTCAAAAGTGGCTTTACCTGGGGAATGCGGCACCTGTAGCCCATTTCCTGCACACGCCTGTGCACGGTGGCTCTGGATGTTTCCACACCAGACTCAGTCCACTGCTTCCTCAGGTTCCCCAAGGTCTGGAATCGGTCCTTCTCCACAATCTTCCTCAGGTCCGGTCTCCTCTTCTAGTTGTACAGCGTTTTCTGCCACATTGTTTCCTTCCAACAGACTTAAGGTACTGTCACACTAGACGATATCGCTAGCGATCCGTGACGTTGCAGCGTCCTCGCTAGCGATATCGTCCAGTGTGACAGGCAGCAGCGATCAGGCCCCTGCTGGGAGATCGCTGGTCGGGGAAGAAAGTCCAGAACTTTATTTCGTCGCTGGACTCCCCGTAGACATCGCTGAATCGGCGTGTGTGACACCGATTCAGCGATGTCTTCGCTGGTAACCAGGGTAAACATCGGGTAACTAAGCGCAGGGCCGCGCTTAGTAACCCGATGTTTACCCTGGTTACCATCCTAAAAGTAAAAAAACAAACACTACATACTTACCTACCGCCGTCTGTCCTCCAGCGCTGTGCTCTGCACTCCTCCTGCTCTGGCTGTGAGCGTCGGTCAGCCGGAAAGCAGAGCGGTGACGTCATCGCTCTGCTTTCTGGCTGCCCGGCGCTCACAGCCAGACCAGAGAAGCAGAGCGCCGAGGACAGACGGCTGTAGGTAAGTATGTAGTGTTTGTTTTTTTACTTTTAGGATGGTAACCAGGGTAAACATCGGGTTACTAAGCGCGGCCCTGCGCTTAGTTACCCGATGTTTACCCTGGTTACCGGGGACCTCGGGATCGTTGGTCGCTGGAGAGCTGTCTGTGTGACAGCTCTCCAGCGACCAAACAGCGACGCTGCAGCGATCCGGATCGTTGTCGGTATCGCTGCAGCGTCGCTATGTGTGACGGTACCTTTACCATTGAGGTGCCTTGATACAGCACTCTGGGAACAGCCTATTTGTTGAGAAATTTCTTTCTGGGTCTTACCCTCTTGCTTGAGGGTGTCAATGATGGCCTTCTTGACATCTGTCAGGTCGCTAGTCTTACCCATGATGGGGGTTTTGAGTAATGAACCAGGCAGGGAGTTTATAAAAGCCTCAGGTATCTTTTGCATGTGTTTAGAGTTAATTAGTTGATTCAGAAGATTAGGGTAAAAGGTCGTTTAGAGAACCATTTCTTGATATGCTAATTTATTGAGACAGGTTTTTTGGGTTATCAGGAGTTGTATGCCAAAATCATCAGTATTAAAACAATAAAAGACCTGACAAATTTCAGTTGGTGGATAATGAATCTATAATATATGAAAGTTTAATTGTAATCATTACATTATGGTAAATAATGAAATTTAACACTATATGCTAATTTTTTGAGAAGGACCTGTAGGTCGGGCAAAATTGTTTGCATCTTTCCAAAATTGTGGGTAAACAACTTTGTTTGTAAGCACTAGTTGCTTGTTTAAACTCACCTATGGCAAGTAACAGGTGTGGGCAATATGAAAATCACACATGAAACCAGATAAAAACAGGAGATGTTGACTCTTTGCATTGTGTAGGTTTGTGTGTGCCATGCTAAGCATGGAAAACAGAAAGGGGAGACGAGAACTGTCTGAGGACCTGACAACCAAAATTGTTGAAAAATATCAACAATCTGAAGGTTACAAGACGATCTCCAGAGATCTTGATGTTTCTTTGATCATGGTGTGCAACATAATCAAGACATTTGCAACCAAACAGATGAAAGGCTGCAACACAGGATAGTCTGGATGGTAGAAAAGCAGCCGCAATCAAGTTACAAAGAAATTCAAGCTGTCCTGCAGGCTCAGGGTGCATCAGTGTCAATGCAAGTTAGTTGTCAAGATTTGCATGAAATGAAATGATATGGCAGGAGATCCAGGAGGATCTGATGCCAGCTGCTGACTTCATCACGCAAGCAATGGAAGTGCCCACAGTCATGTGCACGCTGATATCAGCTGCTGGTCTCTGGTTGGCTGGCAGCGTGTATTTCCGCACATGGATCAGACGGGTCTCTGTGCCGCAATAAACTTCAGCTGCTTCCGAAGCCCCACATGGAGTTGAAGTTGGTGCCGGCAGTGGGCTCGCGACCTGTGCGACCGTGGTCTTTACGCCCCTGCTCATACTGCACATAAGCATCTGTAAAATTATACTATATGTTGATAAAAAAGGAGGATAGAGATCTGTGAGAAAGTAACTGTTTTACTGGATAATTGTAAGAACGTAACGTGATGATAAAACCAAATGTGTCCTCAGTGCTGCCAAGAAAAGGCACCATTCATTTCCAATAAAAATAGCAGTGTTATCACAAGTGTGTGTATGAATTATACATCTATGGTAACAGAGGAAACATCCCGCTCATCCACCACCTGTGAGCTTAAAAACATCCTGTTTATAAGGACTTGCTATTTAGAAGATTGCTTGCTCTTCAGTCCTGCGGGAGGAAGTTATTGTATACGAGTGTCCAGGACATTTCCTATTTTAAATAAATATTTACCCCAAAAAGCAATTTAAGAGTCTAAACAGGTTTTTCCATAATTCAAATGGACACAGGTCACAGAATACGTTGTAGCAGTCTATTCTGTGTGCAGACAAGCAAAGTGAAGGAGTAACAATGGTTCTCTAAGATTAGAGGATTTCCACACAAGATGCAGAAATTAATATGTAAGTACATTACAACTAAGGGCAGTAGCCAAAGTGTGAGGGCCGATTTATCAAGATCTGTGTACTGTACAAATATGGAGTGGAAGAGGCGCCGCGCTCATTAGGAGCTGTGGGCCACTTCATGAGTATGACGCCTCTTCTGAGTGGCGAGTACCTCCATGTTCCACCCCAGAATAGGTTTCCTGTGGTAAAACATATTGCCACTTATCATGAATCAAACGGGCATGTCACGCCCCGTGGTACATTGGCTCCGCCTGAGATCTGTCCCATAGTCTTTAGGCTTTATATACTTACAGGAAAACTGACATTTTTCAATTCTATCTATCAAGATTGATTAAGACAGCCCGCAGAATTGAAGAGGTATTGCCATCTAAGACAAGTATTTATGCATATGCGGGGAGAAGGGAACAAGTCATTGCCAGACCCTATAGTGTCATCTTACAACTGCCTAATCCATTTTGCCACCAATATATTTCCCCCATTAGGGCAAGTTCACATGCTTTCTCTTACGTTCTGTAGCCCTGTTTGGGGGCTACGTCTTGCTGTTCACCTCCAATAAGCATATACACTCTAAAATGATGCGTAATAGAGCACACGGTGGCTCGGTCTGCACCATTATAGTCACATGCACCTGAATCCCGTTTTGTGAGTGGTTGGGACATAACCCCGACAGGACCACTGAGGATAGGAGAAAACGCTGTGTGAAAGGGCCCTTAAAAAGTCAGGACAACCACACACATAAGATTTTTGCTCTGTCTTGCCAAAATCAGTGCCTTTGGCCTACATCAATCTAATATATATGGCAGCCTTAAATATTAACAGTACTTTCCAAAAGTTAAGTCAAAAATGCTTTCTTAAATGCAACTGTGTCCCATGCAAAATAAAAACAATATATACTCAGCTCCCAAACTGATGTAGTCCCAGCGATGTGTGCAATGTGACTGCCAGCGCTCCTTTCACATTGTTATGCCATCAGCAGCTGATCATGATCTGCAGCATTCACATTTGGGATAAAAGTACTTCAGACATGAGAAGTGTGAGCTTTATGGCCCATCAGAGACTGGAGTGCTGGCAGACACAGTGTTGACACTGCTAAAACAGTCCGGACAGTATATGGTGCTCCTATTTTGCATGGAGCACTGTTGCATTTAAAGGGAATCTGTCACCCCAAAAATCGTATATGAGCTAAGGCCACCAGCATCAGGGGCTTATCTACATCATTTTGTAATGCTGTAGATAAGCCGCCGATGTATCCTGAAAGGTAAGAAAAAGAGGTTATATTATACTCACCCAGTGGCGGTCCAGTTCGTTTCTAGTCTGATGGGCGTCGCGGTCCGGGTCCGGTGCCTCCTATCTTCATACGATGACGTCCTCTTCTTGTCTTCCTGCCGGAGCAGGCATACTTTGTCTGCCCTGTTGAGGGAAGAGCAAAGTACTGCAGTGCGCAGGCGCCGGGGCCTCTGACCTTTTTCCGGCGCCTGCGCATTGCAGCACTGCATGCCCATCAGACCGGACCGCACCGGACCGCATGTTATGTAGGCAATCCAGTGACACAGTGTGCCAGCAATCAGAGCACATACAGTGATCTGACAATAACCCAAAAAACAATAGAACGAGCTCTGAGACGTGGAATCTCTGTAGACCGCAATACCTGAACCTATCCTAAACACAACTAAAGGCAGCCGTGGACCGCGCCCGACACTACCCATGCAACCCGGCACAGCCTGAGGAGCCGACCAGCCCGAAGACAGAAAAACAAGCCTGACCTGCCTCAGAGAAATACCCCAAAGGAAAAGGCAGCCCCCCACACACAATGACTGCTAGCAAGATGAAAAGACAAACGTAGGGATGAAATAGATTCAGCAAAGTGAGGCCCGATATTCTAGATAGAGCGAGGATAGCAAAGAGAACTTTGCAGTCTACAAAAACCCTAAAGCAAAAAACCACGCAAAGGGGGCAAAAAGACCCACCGTGCCGAACTAACGGCACGGCGGTACACCCTTTGCGTCTCAGAGCTTCCAGCAAAACGAATTAACAAGCTGGACAGAAAAAGTAGCAACAAAAGCAAAGAAGCACTTATCTAAGCAGAGCAGCAGGCCACAAGAAAGATCCAGAAGCTCAGATCCAACACTGGAACATTGACAAGGAGCAAGGAAGACAGAATCAGGTGGAGTTAAATAACAAAGCAGCCAACGAGCTCACCAGAACACCTGAGGGAGGAAGCTCAGAAGCTGCAGTACCACTTGTGACCACAGGAGTGAATTCAGCCACAGAATTCACAACAGTACCCCCCCCTTGAGGAGGGGTCACCGAACCCTCACCAGAGTCCCCAGGCCGACCAGGATGAGCCACATGAAAGGCACGAACAAGATCTGGAGCATGGACATCAGAGGCAAAAACCCAGGAATTATCTTCCTGAGCATAACCCTTCCATTTAACCAGATACTGGAGTTTCCGTCTAGAAACACGAGAATCCAAAATTTTCTCCACAATATACTCCAATTCCCCCTCCACCAAAACCGGGGCAGGAGGCTCAACAGATGGAACCATAGGTGCCACGTATCTCCGCAACAACGACCTATGGAATACATTATGTATGGAAAAGGAGTCTGGGAGGGTCAGACGAAAAGACACAGGATTGAGAATCTCAGAAATCCTATACGGACCAATAAAACGAGGTTTAAATTTAGGAGAGGAAACCTTCATAGGAATATGACGAGAAGATAACCAAACCAGATCCCCAACACGAAGTCGGGGACCCACACGGCGTCTGCGATTAGCGAAAAGTTGAGCCTTCTCCTGGGACAAGGTCAAATTGTCCACTACCTGAGTCCAGATCTGCTGCAACCTGTCCACCACAGAATCCACACCAGGACAGTCCGAAGACAACCTGTCCTGAAGAGAAACGAGGATGGAACCCAGAATTGCAGAAAAATGTAGAGACCAAGGTAGCCGAGCTGGCCCGATTATTAAGGGCGAACTCAGCCAACGGCAAAAAGGACACCCAATCATCCTGGTCTGCAGAAACAAAACATCTCAGATATGTTTCCAAGGTCTGATTGGTTCGTTCGGTCTGGCCATTAGTCTGAGGATGGAAAGCCGAGGAAAAAGATATGTCAATGCCCATCCTACCACAAAAGGCTAGCCAAAACCTTGAAACAAACTGGGAACCTATGTCAGAAACAATATTCTCAGGAATGCCATGCAAACGAACCACATGCTGGAAGAACAAAGGCACCAAATCAGAGGAGGAAGGCAATTTAACCAAGGGCACCAGATGGACCATTTTAGAAAAGCGATCACAGACCACCCAAATGACTGACATCTTTTGAGAAACGGGAAGGTCAGAAATGAAATCCATCGAAATATGTGTCCAAGGCCTCTTTGGGACCGGCAAGGGCAAAAGCAACCCACTGGCACGTGAACAGCAGGGCTTAGCCCTAGCACAAATCCCACAGGACTGCACAAAAGTACGTACATCCCGTGACAGAGATGGCCACCAGAAGGATCTAGCCACTAACTCTCTGGTACCAAAGATTCCAGGATGACCAGCCAACACCGAACAATGAAGTTCAGAGATAACTTTACTAGTCCACCTATCAGGGACGAACAGTTTCTCCACCGGACAACGATCAGGTTTATTCGCCTGAAATTTTTGCAACACTCGCCGCAAATCAGGGGAGATGGCAGACACAATGACTCCTTCCTTGAGGATACTCGCCGGCTCAGATGAACCCGGAGAGTCGGGCACAAAACTCCCAGACAGAGCATCCGCCTTCACATTTTTAGAGCCCGGAAGGTACGAAATCACAAAATCGAAGCGGGCAAAAAATAACGACCAACGGGCCTGTCTAGGATTCAAGCGCTTGGCAGACTCGAGATAAGTAAGGTTCTTATGATCAGTCAATACCACCACGCGATGCTTAGCTCCTTCAAGCCAATGACGCCATTCCTCGAATGCCCACTTCATGGCCAGCAACTCTCGGTTGCCCACATCATAATTACGCTCAGCAGCCGAAAACTTCCTGGAAAAGAAAGCACATGGTTTCAACACTGAGCAACCAGAACCTCTCTGTGACAAAACCGCCCCTGCTCCAATCTCAGAAGCATCAACCTCGACCTGGAACGGAAGAGAAACATCTGGTTGACACAACACAGGGGCAGAACAAAAACGACGCTTCAACTCCTGAAAAGCTTCCACAGCAGCAGAAGACCAATTAACCAAATCAGCACCCTTCTTGGTCAAATCGGTCAATGGTTTGGCAATGCTAGAAAAATTACAGATGAAGCGACGATAAAAATTAGCAAAGCCCAGGAACTTTTGCAGACTTTTCAGAGATGTCGGCTGAGTCCAATCCTGGATGGCTTGGACCTTAACCGGATCCATCTCGATAGTAGAAGGGGAAAAGATGAACCCCAAAAATGAAACTTTCTGCACACCGAAGAGACACTTTGATCCCTTCACAAACAAAGAATTAGCACGCAGGACCTGGAAAACCATTCTGACCTGCTTCATATGAGAGTCCCAATCATCTGAGAAGATCAAAATGTCATCCAAGTAAACAATCAGGAATTTATCCAGATACTCACGGAAGATGTCATGCATAAAAGACTGAAACACAGATGGAGCATTGGCAAGTCCGAACGGCATCACTAGATACTCAAAATGACCCTCGGGCGTATTAAATGCAGTTTTCCATTCATCTCCTTGCCTGATTCTCACGAGATTATACGCACCACGAAGATCTATCTTAGTGAACCAACTAGCCCCCTTAATCCGAGCAAACAAGTCAGATAACAATGGCAAGGGATACTGAAATTTAACAGTGATCTTATTAAGAAGGCGGTAATCAATACACGGTCTCAGCGAACCATCCTTCTTGGCTACAAAAAAGAACCCTGCTCCCAGTGGTGATGACGATGGGCGAATATGTCCCTTCTCCAGGGATTCCTTCACATAACTGCGCATAGCGGCGTGTTCAGGCACGGATAAATTAAATAATCGACCTTTTGGGATTTTACTACCAGGAATCAAATTGATAGCACAATCACAATCCCTATGCGGAGGTAGGGCATCGGACTTGGGCTCTTCAAATACATCCTGATAATCAGACAAGAACTCTGGGACCTCAGAAGGAGTGGATGACGAAATAGACAAAAATGGAACATCACCATGTACCCCCTGACAACCCCAGCTGGATACCGACATAGAGTTCCAATCCAATACTGGATTATGGGTTTGCAGCCATGGCAACCCCAACACGACCACATCATGCAGATTATGTAGCACCAGAAAGCGAATAACTTCCTGATGTGCAGGAGCCATGCACATGGTCAGCTGGGTCCAGTACTGAGGTTTATTCTTGGCCAAAGGTGTAGCATCAATTCCTCTCAACGGAATAGGACACCGCAAAGGCTCCAAGAAAAACCCACAACGTTTAGCATAATCCAAATCCATCAGATTCAGGGCAGCGCCTGAATCCACAAACGCCATGACAGAATACGATGACAAAGAGCATATCAAGGTAATGGACAGAAGGAATTTGGATTGTACAGTACCAATGACGGCAGACCTATCGAACCGCTTAGTGCGCTTAGGACAATCAGAATTAGCATGAGTGGAATCACCACAGTAGAAACACAGACCATTCAGACGTCTGTGTTCTTGCCGTTCAACTCTGGTCATAGTCCTATCGCACTGCATAGGCTCAGGTTTAATCTTAGACAATACCGCCAAATGGTGCACAGATTTACGCTCGCGCAAGCGTCGACCGATCTGAATGGCCAAAGACATAGACTCATTCAAACCAGTAGGCATAGGAAAACCCACCATGACATCCTTAAGAGCCTCAGAGAGACCCTTTCTGAACAAAGCTGCCAGCGCAGATTCATTCCACAGAGTGAGTACTGACCACTTCCTAAATTTCTGACAATATACTTCTATATCATCCTGGCCCTGGCACAAAGCCAGCAAATTTTTCTCAGCCTGATCCACTGAATTAGGCTCATCGTAAAGTAATCCGAGCGCCAGGAAAAACGCATTGACATTACTCAATGCAGGGTCTCCTGGCGCAAGAGAAAATGCCCAGTCCTGAGGGTCGCCGCGCAAAAAAGAAATAATAATCAAAACCTGTTGAATAGGATTACCAGAAGAATGAGGTTTCAAGGCCAGAAATAGCTTACAATTATTTTTGAAATTAAGAAACTTAGTTCTATCACCAAAAAACAAATCAGGAATAGGAATTCTTGGTTCTAACATAGATTTCTGATCAATAGTATCTTGAATCCTTTGTACATTTGTAACGAGATTATCCATTGAAGAGCACAGACTCTGAATATCCATGTCCACACCTGTGTCCTGAAACACCCAAATGTCTAGGGGAAAAAAAAGACTGAACACAGAGCTGAGAAAAAAAAATGATGTCAGAACTTCTTTTTTCCCTCTATTGAGAATCATTAGGTTGGCTCCTTGTACTGTTATGTAGGCAATCCAGTGACACAGTGTGCCAGCAATCAGAGCACATACAGTGATCTGACAATAACCCAAAAAACAATAGAACGAGCTCTGAGACGTGGAATCTCTGTAGACCGCAATACCTGAACCTATCCTAAACACAACTAAAGGCAGCCGTGGACCGCGCCCGACACTACCCATGCAACCCGGCACAGCCTGAGGAGCCGACCAGCCCGAAGACAGAAAAACAAGCCTAACCTGCCTCAGAGAAATACCCCAAAGGAAAAGGCAGCCCCCCACACACAATGACTGCTAGCAAGATGAAAAGACAAACGTAGGGATGAAATAGATTCAGCAAAGTGAGGCCCGATATTCTAGATAGAGCGAGGATAGCAAAGAGAACTTTGCAGTCTACAAAAAACCCTAACGCAAAAAACCACGCAAAGGGGGCAAAAAGACCCACCGTGCCGAACTAACGGCACGGCGGTACACCCTTTGCGTCTCAGAGCTTCCAGCAAAACAAATTAACAAGCTGGACAGAAAAAGTAGCAACAAAAGCAAAGAAGCACTTATCTAAGCAGAGCAGCAGGCCACAGGAAAGATCCAGAAGCTCAGATCCAACACTGGAACATTGACAAGGAGCAAGGAAGACAGAATCAGGTGGAGTTAAATAACAAAGCAGCCAACGAGCTCACCAGAACACCTGAGGGAGGAAGCTCAGAAGCTGCAGTACCACTTGTGACCACAGGAGTGAATTCAGCCACAGAATTCACAACAACCGCCCCTGGGTGAGTATACTCTAACTTATTTTTCTTATCTTTCAGGTTACATTGGGTGCTTATCTACAGCATTACAGAATGCTGTAGATAAGCCCCTGATGCCGGAAGCCTTAGCTCATATATGATTTTTGGGGTGACAGATTCCCTTTAAGAAGGGGTTGCTCATGGATGTTCTTTAAGTAGGATTTTCACCTAAAACATAAATTGACTGCAGTAAATAAACGTTGATTATTACACTTCATATGCTCACATAGACATTGTCATTCTTCGGTTTTATTTAGGTGGCTGTTTTTGTTTTTTTGCAAATTTAACAAAAAGAGATGCGGCCACATTGGTGTCGCTTCAGAACTAACGTCTCTGCTGCTCATGGTTAAACTAACACAGTGAGAATGCTGGCAAAATGAGAGCTAATCATTCCTTTCTGATAAGCTGCAGGCAAAAAAAGAATTGCTAAACCCTAATTATGGAGATAATTAGAGATGATCGAATCTTCTGAAAATCAAATTCTCCAGGTTTGGCAAATTTTTCCCAATTGCTCTGAAAAAACTTGTATAACACTCTCAGGACTGTATCACAGCCTTTCTGAGCTTTATCGCAAACACGTTTTTATTAATATTAAAGTCACCTCCACATATCTGGCTAGGAGTAAACACTGCTATTCTGTCAGAGACATTCTGTACAGCATAATCAGAGTTTTTGCTTTTTCTCGATATCTTTATTGCTAAATAATTTCACCTCTAAATGATTGCTGGGCTGCATTCCCTGCCTCGGCTTTTATACAGGCTATGACTGTGCTATAGTATGGTATGTGCTATATATACTACATGATGTGATGTGATAGGTCATGGGACCCTTGTCTGGCTGATGAAATCTTCTGCAATGTGTAACAGTGGTAGGCATTAAATCGAATATGCAACAGGTTTCCTAAAATTCAACATGGTGATCAATGTGCTCATCTCTAGAGGTAACTGGTTTCCTAATATATTACTAATCAGCCATTTGCCATGTTAACAATGCACCTTAATTTGATATTTCCACTTATCTTCGCTTGTTAGGAAGGTGCAAATGTTGGGAACATAGAGACAAAGCGTTTAGTCCTTGGATGAAGCCCATTAGTCTACATCAGTAAGCCTTACGTTTTCTAGTGAGAAATACACATTTCTGTACAAATAAAAATCATCCATCTCCTGTAATATCCCAGATCCCTCACACGATTCCTATTACAGAAATGAACTCTGTTCTGTAATGGTGATAATCTTTCTTTCCTCTAATAGCAGTTAAAGGGAAACGTGTGACATTAATGTCCTTGACTCTAGCAGGTTGGTTTATGATACACATGTAGCAGAGCTGGATTTGTCATTTAACTGTCTCCGTGGTGCATCACAATAACACGCTGTGATAATGTAACAAATATAACGTAGTCCTATGCCGAGGCACAAATAACACATAGTAAGGGATAAAATAATCTCCGCTCTGCTACATCCTCAGAAGTTCTCAATTCATTAATTAGCATGTAGTTCATTAATTAGCATTTCTACCATGGGCTTTTATATTTTATCCCTCTTAATGCCATTAAGTATTGCTATACTTATACAACTAAGGTTGTTTTATAGCATTCCTGTTGACAGCTGGCTAATAATCTACTGTCGAATCAAGGTTTGGTGTAACTAATTATCACCACGGCATACACGCATTAGCTCACCATGATAAACTTCCACTGCTTTTCCTTTGCCCTATTCGCCATATGTTCATTATTTTATAGTAACATCTGACAAGGAAAGTAATGCGGCTTGTTGACTTCAAGCAAATCATGGTTAGTACATTCCCAACAGTATTGGCAGCATAGAAAAGCAAATGTTACTGCTAACCGCCCTTAATTTACAGTGTGTGGAGAAGAAAGGTACTTATTATTATTATTATTATTTATTTATATAGCACCATTGATTCCATGGTGCTGTACATGAGAAGGGGTTACATACAAGTTACAAATATCACATACAGTAAACAAACTAACAATGACAGACTGATAGAGGGGCGAGGACCCTGCCCTTGCGGGCTTACATTCTACAGGATTATGGGGAAGGAGACAGTAGGTTGAGGGTTGCAGGAGCTCCGGTGTTGGTGAGGCGGTAGCTCCGGTGTTGGTGAGGCGGTAGCTCCGGTGTTGGTGAGGCAGTAGCTCCGGTGTTGGTGAGGCGGTAGCTCCGGTGTTGGTGAGGCAGCAGCGGTGTCAGTGCAGGCTGTAGGCTTTCCTGAAGAGATGAGTTTTCAGGTTCCGTCTGAAGGATCCGACTGTGGTTGATAGTCGGACATGTTGGGGCAGAGAGTTCCAGAGGATGGGGGATATTCGGGAGAAGTCTTGGAGGCGATTGGATGAGGAGCGAATAAGTGTGGAGGAGAGAAGGAGGTCTTGGGAGGACCGGAGATCACGTGAGGGAAGATATCGAGAGATTAGTTCAGAGATATATGGAGGAGACAGGTTGTGGATGGCTTTGTAGGTCAGTATTAGCAATTTGAACTGGATACGCTAAGGGAATGGGAGCCAGTGAAGAGATTTGCAGAGGGGGGAAGCGGAGGAGTAGCGAGGAGAGAGATGGATTAATCGGGCAGCAGAGTTAAGGATGGACTGCAGAGGTGCAAGGGTGTTAGCAGGGAGGCCACAGAAAAGGATGTTGCAGTAGTCAAGGCGGGAAATGATGAGGGCGTGCACAAGCATTTTAGTAGATTGGGGGTTGAGGAAAGGACGGATCCTGGAGATATTTTTGAGCTGGAGGCGACAGGAGGTGGAAAGAGCTTGGATGTGTGGTTTGAAGGACAGGGCAGAGTCGAAGGTTACTCCGAGGCAGCGGACTTCGGGTACAGGGGAAAGCATGATGTCATTGACTGCGATAGATAGGTCAAGTAAGGAAGATTTGTGGGGTGGAGGAAAGATGATGAGTTCAGATTTGTCCACATTGAGTTTGAGGAAGTGAGAGGAGAAGAAGGAGGATATGGCTGATAGGCACTCTGGGATTCTGGACAGCAGAGCGGTGATGTCTGGGCCAGAGAGGTAGATCTGAGTGTCGTCAGCATAGAGGTGGTACTGGAATCCATGGGACTTTATGAGTTGTCCCAAGCCAAGTGTATAGATTGAGAAGAGTAGGGGTCTTAGAACAGAGCCTTGGGGGACTCCTATTATTATTACTTACTTACTTACTTATTATTATTACTTACTTATGTAAGGATTAGATAGATAGATAGATAGATAGATAGATAGATAGATAGATAGATAGATAGATAGATAGATAGATAGATAGATAGATAGATAGATAGAGTGGCATGTAAACGTGAAAGAACTGTTAAGCAAGTTGACAAATAAATGATCTCTAAAAGGACTAAATTTAAAGATGACACATTTCCTTTATATTTTAGGAAAAATATATATATATTGTCAATTTTTACATTTTAAAAATTACAGAAAGGAAAATGGGTTGATGCAAACGTTTGGGTGCCCTTGGAAGAACACAGATAACTTTGACCAAGGTTTCAGACCTTAATTAGTTTATGGCTTGTTCGCTATCATAATTAAGAAATGCCAGATGATGCAAATTTCCATGATTTACAAAAACCCAACCTCCTCTAACCTAGAGCAAAAAACAGCAGCCATGGGTTCTTCTAAGTAACTGGCTAGGACTTTGAAAATGAAAATGGTGGAGGCCCACAAAGCAGGAGAAGGCTATAAGAAGATAGTAAAGTGTTTTCATGTTTCCCTTTCCTCAGTTTAAAAGTAAATTAAGAAATGGCACTTAACAGGATCAATGGAGTCAAGATAAGGTCTGGAAAACCAAGCAAAATTTTAGTGAGAACTATTCATAAGATTGCTAGGGAGGCAAATCAAAACTCCCTCTTGACTGCAAATGACCTTCAGAAAGATTTAGCAGACTCTAGAGTTGGGGTACATTGTTCTGCTTCTCAGACACACTTCCACAAATATGGTGTTGGGGAAGAGTCATCAGACAAAAACCTCTCTTGCATCCTCACCCTAAAATTTTGAGTCAGAATTATGGAAAACAACATCTAAACAAACCTGATGTATTTTGGAAACAAGTCCTGTGGAGCAATGAGGTTAAAATAGAACTCTATGGCCACAATAATCAATTGTATGGATGAAGTAAAAAAATGCACAGAATTTCAGGAATAGAACATCTCGCCAACAATTAAGCATGGGGATGGATCAATCATGCTTTGGGGTTGTGTTGCAGCCAATGGCATGGGTAGCATTTTACAGGTGGATTCAATTAAATTTTAACAAATTCTTGATGCAAACCTTACACCATCTGTAGAAAAAAGCTGAAGTTGAAAAGAAGTTTGGCTTCTACAAATGGATGATGATCCTAAACACACATCAAAATCCACAATAAACTATAATAATAATAATAATCTTTATTTATATAGCGCCAAAATATTCCGCAGCACTTTACAGTTTAAGGCTGCCTTCACACTAGCAGTATTTGGTCAGTATTTTACATCAGTATTTGTAAGCCAAAACCAGGAGTGGGTGATAAATACAGAAGTGATGCATATGTTTCTATTATACTTTTCCTCTAATTGTTCCACTCCTGGTTTTGGCTTACAAATACTGATGTAAAATACAGAACAAATACTGCTAGTGTGACGGCAGCCTAACAGTTTCAAACACAACAGTCATAAGTAACAACGTTAACAATACAATAATTAAAGCGAAATAAGACGACCCTGCTCGTGAGAGCTTACAATCTACAATGAGGTGGGGGAGATACAAAGTACAGGTGTGTATTTACAATGATGTATTTACAATGATGGTCCAGCCATCTTCAGGGGGAGGGGGATAGATGGAGATAGTGAAAGGGCTACACACACACACACACAAACATAAAATGACTGATTAGTGAACGTGATAGGCCGCTCTGAATAAATGTGTTTTGAGCGAGCGCCTAAAACTATGCAAATTGTGGATGGTCCAAATATCTTGGGGTAGAGCATTCCAGAGGATTGGCACAGCATGGGAGAAGTCTTGGAGTCGGGAGTGGGGGTACGGATTAGTGCAGAGGTTAGCCGAAAGTCATTGGCAGAGTGCAGCGGCGGCTAGGACGATAGACCGAAATGAGGGAGGAGATGTATGGGGGTGCTGCATTGTGGAGAGCTTTGTGGGTGAGAACAAGTACTTTGAATTGTATCCTGTAATTAATGGGCAGCCAGTGTAACAACTGGCGAAGAGCGGACGCCTCCGAGTAACGATAAGCTAGATGGACAACCCTGGCTGCTGCATTAATGATAGACTGGAGAGGGGAAAGTTGAGTAAGGGGGAAGCCAATTAATAGAGCATTGCAGTAGTTCAGGTGGGAGTGGATCAGTGAGGGTTTTTGTTGTTTCCATGGTGAGAAAAGGGCGGATTCTAGAGATGTTCTTTAGGTGTAAGAGGCACGAGCGGGCAAGAGATTGTATATGGGATGTGAAGGAGAGATCAGAGTCAAACATAACACCCAGACAGCGTGCCTGCTGCCGGGGTGTTATTATGGTGCCACCCACGGAGAGGGAAATGTCAGATTTAGGGAGGTTAGTAGATGGCGGGAGCAGAAGAAGTTCAGTTTTGGAGAGGTTGAGTATCAGATAGAAAGCGGACATGATGTTGGAGACTGCAGACAGTCAGTGGCGTTCTGTACTGCAGGGGGGTAAGGTCAGGGGATGATGTGTATAGTTGTGTGTCATCAGCATAAAGATGGTACCGAAAGCCAAATCTGCTGATGGTCTTTTCAATTAGGGCTGTGTAAAGGGAGAAGAGAAGTGAGCCAAGGACTGAGCCCTGAGGTACCCCGACAGTGAGAGGAAGAGGAGATGAAGAGGAGCCAGAGAACAGAACACTGAAGGAGCGGTCAGAAAGATAGGAAGAGAACCAGAAGAGAGCAGTGTCCTTAATGCCTAGTGACTGGAGACTAGAGAATAGGAGAGGGTGGTCAACAGTGTCGAAAGCTGCAGAGAGGTCGAGAAGAATGAGCAGAGAGTGGTCACCATTACGTTTTGCTGTCAGAAGGTCATTGGTCACTTTGATGAGTGCAGTTTCTGTCGAATGTAGGGGGCGGAAACTGGACTGTGAAGGGTCTAGGAGGGAGTGAGTGGAGAGGTAACGGGTAAGGTGGGAGTAGACCAGGCGCTCCAATAGTTTAGAGATGAAGGGGAGATTGGAGACCGTCCTGTAGTTATTTGTGCAGGATGGGTCGAGGGTGAGTTTCTGTAGTAATGGAGTAATGATAGAGTGTTTGAAAGCTGCTGCCACTAATAACAGCGAAAGCAGGAGTGGCTGATGGGGGTATGCATCAGCAGGTGCCTGCGCTCTAAATACATATTTTTAAAAAATGGCAAAATATGGCATGGGTTCCCATTTATTTTTGATAACCAGCCAGGCAAAACTGACAGCTGCAGGCTGCAACCCCCGGCTATCAGCGTTATCAATAAAAGAGGGGTTATCACGCTGTTTTTAAAATATGGCATGGTGTCCCCACCATTTTTGACAACCTGACAACCTAATGCAGACATGTGGAGACTAGTGTTCTCAGGCTGGTAAGGGGCCTAAAAATAGCAGCCCGCAGCCACCCAGAAAAGGCGCATCTATTAGATGCTCAAATTCTGGTGCTTTGCCCAGCTCTTTCCACTTGACCTGTGGTGGTGGCAAGTGGGGTTCATATTTGTGGGGTTGATGTCACCTTTGTATTGTCCGGTAATATTAAGCCCACAGCTTAGTAATGGAGAGGTATCTATAAGACACGTATACATTACTAATCCTATAGTTATATTGTAAAAAAACGCACATGCAAGTATAAAGTCTTTTATTTGAAGTGAAAAAAAATACTTTGCCTTTTTTATTTAAAAATAACAAACACAGTTATACTCACCTAACGCCCATTCCATTGAAGCCAACATCTCCTGTAATAAAACTAAAATAAAAAACAACAATATCCCACACTATAATCCATCTCTGGCAGATAAATAGTTTCCAACATGGACGGTGCCAAGCTGTCACCGTCCAGGCTGAGAACCACTGGTGAATGAGCTGCTGCGAGCGCAGCATCCGTGAGCAGCGGTTTTACCTCCGATCAGAGACAGTATTTGCCGTGATATCATGCACATGACAGCAGGACAAACACCGGGTGTTTGGGGGGGCCGATCCCGAACAGTAACACGGACTTCCTACAGAAGTCCGTATGCAGAGTCTGTGCCCCAACAGTAGGTGTTCGGTACGCCATCTCTATTTACAAGCTGTGATACCTTCAAAAGGGGGTGCTACTAGGTACTAACCGTGCAGGGTGCCCAAACTTTTCCATCTGACCATTTTCCTCTGTAAAAGATGATCATATATATTTACATTTGCCTAAAATGCAAAGGAAATTTGTCATCTTTAACTTTAGGTAGATGATAGAAAGAAAACAAAGCAGCACAAATCCAAAGAAATTTCAAATTCCATATCCAAAAATATTACAGTACTCCATAACAGCTTTAAATAAAATATGAAAAATTCAGACTTTAATTCTCCTATATAAAATGCAGCATTTTGTCCATGTGTGTAAAAGCCATACTCAAACCTTTGCCTCTCTAGTCCCATTAGACTGACCTCAGCTAAACCCAATGAAATTGGGGGCATTGGCTGATAGTCTAATGTGTATTGGGGGCTCCACACTCTTCCCCGTCACATGATCTGTACCGTTACAGCATGTCGAATTTCGGACAGCTGAGCCTTTCATTCTCTGGGAGAAAAGCCTGTGCCAGAGTCCAGCAGCAGTTCTCTCATAAAGACCACAGGAACGATTAGATAAGCCAAGCACTCCTGTGTATGGGGGAGTCGGAGAGATAGCTGTTGGGTGAATGATAGCTAGATATCTACATACTATCTATATATCTACATACAATATGATATAGTAGATAAAATAACAAATGGATAGAGATGTCACATTAGAAAGATAGATAGATAAGGGATAGATAGATTATAAATTGATAGATAGATTCATAGAAAGATAGATAGACTTGCGAGAAATCTTAGTTCTTTATTATCATCTGAATTCCGCATCCAACAAAACAAAATCTTGTTTTCTTCTGAACGTTCCTCACAGTTTACTGTGTCACTTGTAATGTCTGAGAAATGTCAGCATCTGCTTCTCAGCCCATATAAAATGTACTCAAACATTCTGCACCTTGGAAATCTATGGGCACCCCATCATTATCCTTTTATGGCCACATAGCAGCGTTTAAGACCGGAGATATTAGATTGCGAACGCCACAGAGAGCAGAGATTGATGTGAGTGATGACAGTTTCTGTGCAGCACTGCAGTGTATGTTGGCGCTACGTCAGTGACGAGGGGTAAATAGATCTCGAAGGGAGCGAAGGGATGCGCTACTACAGTTTTCCGTCACTTCGGTTTTATATTCTAGAAGGGGAATTGCTTGAAATAAACATATACTGTAATATATAGTGGGCAATTATTAAGCTGCCGTCATGGGTAATGGAATGTGTCACAGTTCATAAGAACAATGAAGGCAGAATCTAAGAAGTTGTTACTTCCAATTTCTAAAAGTACAATCTTATATTCAAATCGTAATGTAATGTGTATGCGGAATTTGCTGCATTTCCTTTAGAAGCAATGTGCTACATTATAAAATGTGACAAGATGTGATCTGCTCGGCTGTATCACTGTTCTAGCAACTGCTAAATGTATATTAATGTTTTCCATTGATGAAACCGACCTTTGTAGTGGAAGTGATCCTTCTAGCATGGCTTTTCCTTATGCATAGCCTTTATTTTTTGTGAAAGATTAACAGAGAGTCACCGCGCTGTCTGTTTTCAAATCTATCATGCAGATGAGCTGTTAAAGCTACAGAAGAGCGGACTGCAGGCACTACTGTGCATACCAATGCAATCACTACACCGCCAAGAAAGCGTTTCTGGGGGAAGACTGCCACCCTCTGGCACTAGAAATCCTCCCAAATTCCTGCACATGAAAAAATTCACATTACTAGACAGACAGAAGGATATATAGATGGATGAATGGAAGGAATGATGGACAAAGTAAGAAATAAACGTAAAAATCTATATATAAGTAGATCCTAGTCAAGCTATTCAGCACAATAGATGGTAAAAATAAGAAGATAGGGAAAAGGAAAAATAGACAGAGAAACGTACGACTTGTCATGGCTGGTGGGCACGCCACACATGAATTTACTAATTTCTACATTATTATTGTTATAATTATTGTTATTAGAATTATTTTTATATGTATACTCTAAATAAAAATAATGCAGCTTAGATTTCACATAGTCCATGTTTGCCTACACCTTATCTGTAGTTTTGGGTGATAGAGAGAAGTATCCCAGGGAACTTCCAGGGTAGACAGTCTGTAGTCTGGGGGTGGTGCATGCACTGGTCTATCTGCCAGGTCAAATAGCATGCAATGGTCAAATAGGGGATGTTCTCCAGCACCAAACAGAGGAAGGTAAAAGTTAGGCCTTAATCACATAGAATAAAAAAGATAGTAGAATGTGCACATATATAAAAAAAAAACAGTGCTTATGCATTTCAGGCAGAAAAACACTGAATTAATGATTAACCATTTTCTACCTAAAACACATAAGTATTCTGTTTTTTTTTTAATATGTGCACATTCTGCCAATTTTTGTATCTTGCTTTACATCTAATACATCTTTTGTATTATATTCACCCAGGAGCGGTCCTGCTTCGATGGGTGTCTCAGGTCCGCTCCGGCGCCTCCCATCTTCATTCCATGACGTCCTCTTCTGGTCTTCACACCGTGGCTCCGGCGCAGGTGTACTTTGTCTGCCCTGTTGAGGGCAGAGCAAAGTACTGCAATGCACAGGTGCCGGGCCTCTCTGACCTTTTCGGCGCCTGCGTACTGCAGTACTTTCCTCTGCCCTCAACAGGGCAGACAAAGTACACCTGCGCCGGAGCCACGGTGTGAAGACCAGAAGAGGACGTCATGGAATGAAGATGGGAGGCACTGGAGCGGACCTGAGACACCCATTTGACCAGACCGCAGCGGGACCGCCCCTGGATGAGTATAATCTAACGTCTTTTTCTCCTCTTTCAGGTAACATCGGCGGCTTATCTACAGTATTACAGAATGCTGTAGATAAGCCCCTGATGACTGTGAGCTTACCTCACCATCGATTTTGGGGGTGACAGGTTCCCTTTAATGGCTACGTTTTAACAACTTTCCTTTGGTGCGGAGTCGAACATCCATGTTTTCTATGAATTATTGTGAATTTATTATTGTAAAATGATTGCATTTTTAGGATCTTAGTTTATTAGGCACAAAAGTTGTAGCTGTACATCAGAACTAGAGTCAGGGGTTTCTCAATTTCTCAGGATCAATGTTATATCATGTATGTTAAGAGGGAAGCTATGAGAAATGAAAATCTGTGATAAGTGCAGTACAGGGGCACAAATATTGACCCTTAAATTAAATTGCTGGCATAAATCCAGTATAATAGTGTATTAAAGTGAATCTGTCACTCTTGAGCCGTCTATGTGGCATTTCAGGAAGCTGATTAAAATGATACACTGATATATGCTATCTGATGTCTTATTGCAGAGATACACATTTTTCTGCATGAGAGTCTGCCTCAAGGCTGATTTTATATAGAAGGTAGAGTTACAAGTGGGATATGTAATGGCCGCTCTCTGCTTTCCTGATCTCTCCATAGAGCTGTGTGTTTATAACTGACACACCTGCAGGTTCCTCTCAGCTTCAGCTTGAAGCCCACAGGCAGAGAGGGTTGCAATAATGTTACAATACAGCAGAGCTCAAGAGCTGCAAAAATGTGTTTGTAGGAAGACAAAGTTCAGTTCTGCTGTTCTGTGTTAGTTACATGTCTCCCACTGATAGTTCTCCCATTTACCTAAAATGAGATCTGAAGGCAGATTCTCATGCAGATCTGTGTCCTGCCCAAAGCCTGGAACAGCATTTATATATAAGGCTACTTTCACACTAGCATCGTACGACGCACGTCCCAATGCGTCGTTTTGCAGAAAAAACGCATCCTGCAAAGTTGTTTGCAGGATGCGTTTTTTCTCCATAGGCTTGTATTAGCGATGCATTGCGATATGTCGCAACCATCGTGCGACGGTTGCGTCGTGTTGTGGCGGACCGTCGGCACCAAAAAACGTTGCTTGTAATGTTTTTTGGTGCGTTGTGTCCGCCATTTCCGACCGCGCATGCGCGGCCGGAACTCCGCCCCCTAATGCATCCGCTGCCCCCGTTGTGCTGCGTTGACACAGGATGCGTCGTTTGAAAGTAACTTAAGAAAAATGTGTATTTCTATGGAATAAAACATGAGATCGCAGATATCAAAGTAACATTTTTATTCAGCTTCCTATGATCTACATGCCTATGTAGGTGGCTTATGAAAGGTTGATCCTACTGACAGGCTCCCATAATGGAGACATTTTAGTATTATGTCTAAAACTTTACCAAGCTGCCAACAGGACCATAGAAAAATCAAAGCAATCAGCTCATTTTTCCCTGTTGCATGATCCCACAGGACTCAGTTATATGGTGGCAAAATCTCTTACGAATGGCACATGTGTATGATCTCTATTTATCTTATTCCATGGAACCATCGATATTGTATGTAGGAATTCTTCTTGTTACATTTTGTAGTATATACTGTCACAGCTGAAAATGTTGACACCCTTGAAATTGTTCCAGAAAATAAAGTATTTATCCCAGAAATTATGCATTTACACATGTTTTGTTAGACACAAGTTTATTTCCTTTGTGTGTATTGGAAAAAAAAAGGGAAATGGACATAATTTCACACTTAAACCCAAAAATGAACCAAACAAAATTTGTTGGCACCCTCAACTTAATATTTAGTTGCGCATCTTTTGAAAGAAATAACTGCAATCAATCATTTCCTATAACCATCAACAAGATTCTTAAATCTGTGATCTGTAATTTTGGACCACCCTTCTTTTGCAACTGCTCCAGGTCTCTCATATTTAAATGATGCCTTCTCCCAACAGCAATTTTAAGGTCTCACTACAGGTGTTCAATGGGATTTAGATTTGGATTCATTGCTGACCACTTCAGAACTCTTCAGTGCTTTGTTTCCATCCATTTCTAGATGCTTCTTGAAGTATGTTTGGAGTCATTGTCTGGCTGGAAGACCCATGACTTAGAACGCAAACACAGCTTTCTGACATTGGGCACTACATTGCAACTCAAAATCCTTTGGTAATCTTCAGGTTTCATGATGCCTTGCACATAGTTAAGGCACCTGTTAAGGCATCTGTTCACAAGATGCTTTTTTAGAAGGATTTTTGCTTACTCACATTCATTTTGGCAAACTGTTGTCTACCTTTTTTATGTCTCTGTGTCAGCAGTGGGATCATGCTAGGTTTCCTGCCATATCATTTTATTTCATTCAAATATTAACAAATAGTTTGTGCAGACACTGATGCACCCTGAGCCTGCAGGACAGCTTGAAATTCTTTGGAACTTGATTGGGGCTGCTTATCCACCATCCTGACTATCCAATGTCGCAGCCTTTCATCAATTTTTCTCTGCTGTCCACATCTAAGGAGATTAGCTAAAGTGCCATGGGTGTTGTGAATTCAGCTTTTGGGCTCCCTCCGGTGGTTGTAGAGGGTAATGCAGTTGTGCCTGGACTGCAGGATTGGACAGGTGCATCTACTAATTGCAAAACTGACTGGGGTATATAGCTTTGCAGGACTCTTTAGTCCCTGCCAGTTGTCCATTGTTTTTGGAGGATTCAGATCCCTTCTGGTCTCTCCTGTTCGCTGTGCTTTTATTCAAAGTTAAGTCCTGGCTTTGTTTTTGCTGTCCACCTGCTGTGGACCTTATAGTTCTGTGCATTTTCATGTTTTGTCTTGTCCAGCTTTGTCTGTGAAGTATTTTTTGCAGCCTTGCTGTGTCTCTGGAGATGCACATATACCCTCCATGTCTTTAGTCAGATGTGGTGTTTTGTATTTTCTGTGGTGGATATTTTCTAGTGTTTTAATACTGACCGCATAGTGTTGTGAATTCTGCTCTTGGGCTCCCTCCGGTGGTTGTAAGTGGCACTTTTGTGAGTTCTGCTCTTGGGCTCCCTCCGGTGGTTTTAAGTGGTATGGCTGCTCCTTGGATTTAGCAGTCTGCAGCTGCTTCCACTGATTGTCTTTCTGCTCGGCTATTTATGCCTGGCTCTCTCTTCAGCCAGTGCCACTTGTTAATGGTTCCTGGTTGGATTCACATCTCTTTGGATTTCCCTGTTATCCTGACCAGTTCAGCAAAGCTAAGTCCTTGCTTGCTCTTTTCTGTCCACAGGTTGTGGACTTATCCGTTCTGTGCTTTCTATGTTTGTCCAGCTTGTCAGTATGAATTAATTCTGTGTAACTGGAAGCTCTGGGAAGCACATTTACCCTTCACACCTTTAGTCAGGTGTGGAGATTTTTGTAAACTCTGTGTGGATTTTTTGTAGTGTTTTATATTGACCGCACAGTATTCCATCCTGTCCTATCTATCTAGCTAGACTGGCCTCCTGTGCTCATCCTGGTTTCATTCTGTGTATGTCTTTTCCCTCTCCACTCACAGTCATTACTTGTGGGGGGCTATCTATCCTTTGGGGATTTTCTCTGAGGCAAGATAGTTTTCCTGTTTCTATCTTTAGGGGTAGTTAGTTCTCAGGCTGTGACGAGGTGCCTAGGGAGTGTCTGGAGCATCCCACGGCTACTTCTAGTGTTATGTTGAGCTTAGGGACTGCGGTCAGTACAGGTACCACTTCCTTCAGAGCTCGTCCCATGTTGCTCCTAAACCACCAGATCATAACAGCATCGTACTCTGTTCTATTCTTTCTATTTAGCTAGTATGGCCTCCTATGCTAAATCCTGATTTCATGTCTGCGTATGTTTTTTCCCTCTCCTCTCACAGTTAATATTTGTGGGGGGCTGTCTGTCCTTTGGGGATTTTCTCTGAGGCAAGATAGGTTTCCTGTTTCTGTCTTTAGGGGTAGTTAGTTTCTTAGGCTGTGTCGAGGGGTCTAGGGAGTGTTAGGTACCCCCCACGGCTACTTCTAGTTGCGCTGCTAGGTTCAGGGTTTGCAGTCAGTACAGGGGCCACCTTCTCCAGAGTACATCTCATGCTGCTCCAAGGCCACCAGATCATAACACATGGGTTGTAAACATCTTGATTATGTTGCGCACCATGGACAAAGGAACATCAAGATCTCTGGAGATGGACTTGTAACCTTCAGATTGTCAACATTTTTTAAACAGTTTTAGTTCTCAAGTCCTCAGACAGTTCTCTTCTCCTCTTTCTGTTCTCCATGTTTAGTGTGGCACACACAGACAGACAATTCATAAATTGAGTCAACTTCTCCTCTTTTTATCTGGTTTTCGGGTGTGATTTTCATATTACTCACTCCTGTTACTTGCCACAGATGAGTTAGAATAAGCATCACATTCTTGAAACAAAATTGTTTACACCCATTTTTGGAAAGGTGCTAACAATTTTGTCTGGCCCATTTTGGGAATTTTGGGTGAAATTTTGTCCAATTTTCCTTTTTTTTCTCTGTCTTTTGTGTTGTTCCAGTACTACACACAAAGTAAATAAGCATGTTTATAACAAAACATGTAATTGCAATAAATTTGGGGAGAAATACTTCATTTTCTGGAACAATTTAAATGGTGCCAACACTTTCGGCCATGACGATATGTATGTTATTACTCTTCTGGCCTTACATATTTGCACTAGTTGGTAAATATTGCAAGCTACTGTAATTGCCTATGAGCTGTTAATCAGTCACAGTACATGCAGGGTTATTTTATGCTGTGAGTAAGGACATGTCTGAAAAGCCTCAGTGGCAACGCACTTGTCCTTGGTAATGGGTTATACTATAATTTTCAAATAAAGCCAGAAGTTTTATTACATATGGGGATCCTGGAGCTCTGTTATTGATCGCGGTTTTATACATTGGCTTTCTGCATATGTTAAATTACTGATGTAAACGGAAGCATGTTTACAGCACGGTTTACAAGCCATAGACCATCATTGCAGCTGTGAAATTGTCAAAATCTGCTGACAAGTTCCATTTAAGGACACTTTATAATAATAATAATGTTTTGTGCAATATAATGGCACATAATTAAGAACCCTTCTTACAAGTCTTTCAATGGAGTCAGCAGCATCCAGCTACACCTCTGACTTATTTCATATACGTGCCAAGACATAACTAATGCAAGCCACAGAATACTATATATTACTTATGCATGCTGTCATGTCAACAGCCAAGCAAACATTCATTAATTGTCCAGTAATGTTGCTGATTCATATTTCACTTATTGACATTTATTTCCCTCAACCATAAACTAACTTTCATGGAAAATTTAATGAAATGTTCTTGTTCATTCATTTGAAGGCAATTGTTCAATCTGCAGCATGTAGCCAAGATATTGGATGAATGAGAAAATGCGCTTTTGTATAATATTTTTTTGTATTATTTTTCTTTTTGACCTAATCTTCGTTTAATTACCTAGTAAATGGGTTTCCACATCTTATTAAATAGGTAAAATTTAAAAGTAATTGTAAAAACAAGCAATGTTGCAATTTACACCTTATTTAAAACCTCCATTTTCAAGAACAGCGAGATTTTTAATACTACAGTTTCCTACTCATTGCCTAGAGTACCGGCCACCTCTGCAGTCTATAAGGGTATGTTCCCACGGTCAGTAAACACTGTGGGATTGACGCTGCATACAGCCGCAGCATGAAACCCGCAGCGGCCAGATGTTACAGCATAGTAGAGGGGATTTCATGAAATCCAATCTCCACTATGCGTGTAATTGCGCCCGCAGCTTCCCTGCGGAAACGGACATGCGCCACATCTTACCAGACTGCAGCATGTCTATTTATGTTGCGGAGACACTCAGTCTGCAGAAGATAAATGTCACCTGTCCAATGTATAGAGCGTGATGATTCCACATGGTTCAATGAACACATGCAGAATCACCTGCTTTCAAAAGCTGGCAGCACTTTGGATGCATTGGACATGTGCTGCATCCAAAGCGCTGCCTAATACTGACCGTGGGGACGTAGCCTTCAAGGTGGCTAGTTTCCTAGAGAAGGAGCAGTGCTTGAATGCTCTATGCTAGATCCTGCAACCTCTGATCTGAAGATGGCTGGATCCTGCCAGCTTCAAGAAACACTCCAAACAAATCTTATATTCTCTTGATATATTGCAATAATCATATTATATAGTCCTTGGTACTTGCAATTGCACATTTTGCCTTTCTACCCATTTAATTCTTCTCTTTTCCTTTAATTTATGACATCACGTAATTAAAAACTGACTAACAGACTTCTAAGCTCTACGGGATGTCTCTTTTCCCTGCATGAGTCATTATTAGAACTGCAATTTTACTTCACTGAAAAGTCCCTATCAGTCCAGCTGCAACTCATCTTCAACTTCTGACCCAGCTGCTCCCGCCCTCCTTGCTTTGTATTGTAGTTCTAATGCTGACTCATGCAGTGAAAACAGGCTTTCAGTTTCTACATAGAGCTTAGAAGGATTCAGCTAGCCAGTTTTTGATCACAAAATGTCATAGACCTAATGGAAAACAGAAGAATTAACTGGGAGAAAGGCAAAATGAGCAATTGTAAGTACATGTGCTATATAATATTGTGATTAAAATATATTAAGAGGATAACAATATTGATAGGAGTGGTTCTTTAAGTGTCACTGTGTGCATTGTGAAGATGTAAAACTGCCTCTGCTTGCAGCATGGTAAAGGACACAGTTTGGACCAGCAGCACAACCATTCTGCTGGTCCAAACTGTCACTCCAGATTTGGAATAACCCCCGACCAGTAGGAAGCCAGGAGGTAGAGGAACAGTACTCTCCAAAATAAAGATGACACAGCCTGCAGGAGATTACCCTAGTGTCTCTTCACCTAAGCTGCAGCATCTTATGCTGGACTAAGATGGAGGAGAAGGTAACTGCGAAATAAACTTAAATTTGGATCTCCGTTGGCATATGAGCAATGAGCAGGACATCACTGCCATCAGCGTATTCTGTAAATTCTACTGTATAATTGCTCCAACTTGTCAACTATTGTCCCTGTTTATAAGTTGTATCTCTATTAGACATCAGGAAAACGCTTTTTTACTTCAATGGGAGAGGAATGCGGGTATACTCTGTGATGTAGCGGAGGTCGCTATTTTAGAAGATGAGGTATCCACTCACTTGTGATCTCTTATCTATGTATAGGTGATACCATCATTAGAATCCAGCCTGTGATAATAATGAGAGGACTTCTGACCTGCTGTACTGTATATAGCCTAAACAAGAAAGATGTGCCTACTTTGAGGGCTCTGGGACTACTGGGAAAACTGCAAAATGTAAAAGAAAAAATAGTAAGAATATGGTTAATATCGAAGCCTAATTGATAGGATTTATACACCAAGCTATTCTCTGATGATAAATTCCACTTCAATCTTTCTATAGTCTCAGAATAACGCATAAAAAGAATTGACATTTGGTTATCGCTCGCACTTATAATATTTATTAATAGATTAAACAGAACACCATGAATTGCTTCTCCCCTACACCGGTACTGTCCGCTATTGTCTTCAGTTCTCCACATAACTGCACCTCGACCCTGTGAAGGAGGAAAGAGCGTTATGGAGGAAGCTGATATCTTCCATGCATCCTCTCTCCGTAAAAGATAAAATATAATCATTTCTTCAAAGTACATTTTCAGCTTTTTGAGCCAGTGTGGCGCTCAATGGATATAAATAACTGGCAATGTATAGTGCCAGCTTCTCTGACAGCCGCGCTGCACACAAGCATTCTTTCTGTAAGAGACCGCAGGGTGTAAGAAGAGGAAAGGAAATGAAATCTTCAACAAAGCGTAGCAACCTGTGAATATTAGAACTAACATACCCAATAAGATTTCTGACATGACCATAGCACTGCTCTATTTTTAACATGAAACCTGATTGAAAAAAGTCATTTTAGCATGCATTTGTAGTCATAAGTAATTGTTAAAATGACAAATGACATGTGTCACATTTCACTACCATCATGATACCATGCACTATTCTCTGGAATGAAGATCGAAACCACCTAAATGTTCCTAAATGAGCCCAGATTTTCCATTTTCAAATCTCAAAAAACATAAGAAAAACACCTCGACCCTGGATAAGCACACATTTACAGATGTCCAGTATGACTATTCTGGGCTGCATGTAAAACCTTGCTGTATAACCTACTGCCCAGAGTTTCGACAGCAACGTTCAGTTTGGCAAGTTCCATTTAAAGGAGTTGTCCAGCTTTGAGGCAAAAGTCTGCAGTTTCTCTATGTGTCACACGCGCTCCTCACTGGGAGGATTCTCCGATGCTGCCGCTCTGAGCAGCAGGTGCATGATGGCAGGTATGTTACTTGCAGACTAGATGGGCATGGTCTCACTCAATACAAGTGAATTGAGCGAAGCCGGAAGCAGTCTAGTCAGAATATGGCCGGAAGTGTGCAAATCGCCACCGAAGAATCTTCATTGTGCGCAGTGTGCGTGATGTGAGGGTTCACAAGTCTGTAGTCACAAAAAGTGACTTCTAGCTCCAGTGTGTTGTGTCAGATCCTGTCACACAACATCCATCAGCAAACAGATGTAGTCTGTAAGCCCCTACAGAATATTGCAGTCATGCAAACTGCATGCTGCCTCTTAATGACACAATAGAAATTTAGCCAGGACCTTGACATAGTAACACGAATGGTAATTTGTCTAAGGCTATGTCTTAAATACGGTAACAGTGAAATAAAGTATTACTTGTATATAGTGATTGCAAGTTGTAGGTACACCTGGGATCTGATGCCATAGAGATCCCAAAAGACAGTGCAACACACTAAGCTAATAGGGGTGACACAATTGAGGACATAATTTCCATACTATTATGCCACTGCGTGCAATAATTATTCTGCCTGTATCATGGGAAAGTCTAAAGAAATCAGCCAAGATATCAGGAAGAGAATTGTGGACTTGCACAAGTCTGGCTCATCTTTGGGTACAATTTCAAGATACCTGAAGGTGCCTCATTCATCTGTACAAACAATTATATGCAAGTTCAAACAAGATGGGAATGTCCAGCCATCATACCGCTCAGGAAGGATATGGGTTCTGTGTCCCAGAGATTAACACGCTTTGGTCCAACATGTGCATGTCAATCCTAGGACAAAAGCAAAAGACCTTGTGAATATGGTAACGGAAGCTGGTAAGATTGTGTCAATTTTCACAGTGAAAAAAGTACTGTATCAAGATGGTCTGAAAGGCCACTCTGCCAGGAAGAAGCCATTACTCCAAAAGAAACATAAAAAAGCCAGATTAATGTTTACTAATGCACACAGGAACAAAGGCCTTAATTTTTGGAGACATGTCCTGTGGTCTGATGAAACTAAAATTGAACTTTTTGGGCATAATGACCATCATTATGTTTGGAGGAAAAAGGGAGAAGCTTGGAAGCCTAAGAACACCATGCCAACTGTGAAACACGGGGGTGGCAGCATCATGCTGTGGGGTTGTTTTGCTGCAGGAGGGACAGGTGCACTTCACAAAATAGATGGCATCATGAGAAAAGATTATGTGGCCATACTGAAGCAACATCTCAAGACATCAGACAGGAAGTTTAAGTTTTGGCAGAAATGGGTCTTCCAAATGGACAATGACCCAAAGAATACTGCCAAAATAGCAACAAAGTGGCTTAAGAATAACAAAGTCAATGTTATGGAGAGGTCATCACAAAACCCTGATCTCAATGCTATTGAAAATGTATTGGCAAAGCTGAAGAGGCAGGTGCGAGCAAGGCGACTTACAAACCTGGATCAGTTACACCAGTTTTGTCAGAATGAATGTGCCCAAATTCTGACCAACTGTTGTGAGAAGCTTGTGGAAGGATTATTCTGATTTAATGTCAGATATTTGGAAAAACATGCATGTGTGTCTTTTAATATAGTGTATGTAAACTTCTAGTTTCACTGTATGAAAGGGGACACATGGTAGTATAGTCTAATTTTTTAACAATTTTGTATAATCTATTATGTTGTTACAGTGGATCATGTTCTAGGACAGTTGTTTCATCCTCTGTATAAACATGAAATAGTGACCGTCACATCTAAACAAAAAACAAGTGTGAACAGGTGTAAGTTTAGAGAGCCACCTCTGTATATAACTAACAAAGCTGCAATCTGTAACGCTATAAGTATATGAAAGTGAAATTGCATAGCTGCTCTCTAGAAAATATGTTAATTTTAACCTTTTTTCCAGAGTTAGTAATGCAATTCCAATGTCATATTTCATGCTTGCATGCTATAACGTTACAGATTGCAGCTTTATTTGTTAGTTGTTTCATACTCCTCCCATTTTGTCTTTCTGTTGGTATGGTCAGCAAGGTCACATTTGGTGTTTTCACTAGAAAAAGTATTTCTGGCATGACGTTGAAGCCCTTTTATCATCATCATTGAGAAGAATCAATGTACTAATGTTGAGGAGAGCCATAAGATCAAATACTTAATTAACCTCAAGACATAAGAGGTTGAAAAAAGAGACCCATGATGTGTATTGTTTAACCTTACTTAAGCTTTCTCAGATCAAAGTGAGACACTAAAGATGGCTGCCATTTCCTGTATCAGCATAACATGTGCTGATATCCAAGATAACACCCACCCTGATGACCTCATGGATCCACCCACAGTGACGTCCACCAGGGCCGGCTCCAGGTTTTCGAGGGCCGCGGGCGAAAGAGTCTCAGTGGGCCCCCCCTTTAACACATACCCCGATTTATGATGCACAGATACGGCAGAGAAATGTATAGTACAATGCCAGATTTCACTTCTTACATGAGCGACAGCTATTGTAAATTCTGCAGTGTATATATACAGGAGGAAAGGTGCTGTGCAGTGTATATATACAGGACAGGTGCTTTTCTGTTTTGAGTTTTTCTACGAAACAAAGACTTTTCTACATAAACAACGTTGTTTGGTTTTGCGGCCCGAACAGATCTGTGCTACAAAGTAACAGGCGGCTCGGGCATTAATGAGGGACCTGATGCTGAATCCTTTCCACAAACCCTAATGACCCAATTAGTGCCCCGTCATTAGAAGCTCATTAAATGCCTCCCTGTCCAGAGCAGTCATGTACAGTATGGGGGGATCCTGCAGCCCACCCCCTGACTGCTCCATACCATACACTGCCCTCTGTCGCTCTCACTATTATCCTGTGCATTTCTCTGTCATCGTTACCCCATGTTACACTTGTCACCCCCCACTACAGAGTAGCAGGGCAGCCAATGTCACCCCCTCCCGGACCCTAATGGCAGCAAGAAATGTCTGCTCCTCTATTGGGTTGGAACCTGATTTAATCAAGGAATAATGTGGATTTGTTGCCGGTGGCTGCAGGGGAAGGGTTAAGTGATGCCATGTCCTTGGTGGGAGCAGTGGCAGCTGCTGGGACCTGGACAGAGACAACCAATGTTGCTGTGACTGCACAGTGTGATGTGGAGGAGAGAAGCTGAGACTCTGGAGCAGAAATCACCCACATGCCAGCACTGGGCAGAGTCCCTCCAGTCTCCAGCCTGGGGCCACGGGGCCCCAACGTACAGCCCACAGCTCAGTATTATCCATGGCAGCAGCTCCCCTTCCTCCTGGCATCTGGTTAACCCCATTTATGCAGGTCGGATTGTTATCTTTAAGGTTCAGCAATAACCTTCATACAGATGGGAACGGGTTAAGCTTCTTCCTACCCCACTGGTGCAGGTTTGGTGCAGCATGCATGTATTCTGGGTGAGCTGGGCGGCTACAGGCTGCACCCCACCAGCTGCTCCTCCAGACATCACCCACATTTTTAGGCAGCGGAGACAGCAGCAGACTGAACCACAACTGCAACCACTGCTGGATACCTTTGCAGTCACTCAGGCACTAGTAGGACAGAGCTCCTCCGGAATCTGCCTGATAAACTTCAGCACTGTCTGCAGCCACCCAGGGGGGAGAGCAGAGAACGTGCTCTCTCCGCCCACAATGTCACACTGGCTGCCTTCTGTTAACCCCTATGTGTGCCTGCCTGGCTGCACTGACTGAGTGAGAAGATGCTTGTGTCAGAGCTGGCACATAGGGGTTAAGAGAACGCAGCCAGCAGTGACTTTGTGGGCGGAGAGAGCATGTTATGTCCTGCTCTGCTCTCCCAGCTGTATCTATGACAGCATGAGTGGGCCCCCCCCTCTCCCCAGGGCCCCGGCATTTGCCCGCTGTGCCGGGTGCTGACGCCGGCCCTGACGTCCACCTTGATGACCTCATGGACAACCCACCCTGATGACCTCATGGATTCGCCCATGGATTGCTCATTGCCCAACCCACTAACCAATGGAATGCATCCGATCACTCCCATTTTAAAGCTAACCGAGCCCCCCTTACAGGTGTTATATAAATCTGTGTCCTGACTAAATAAAGCCCCTTGGAGCTGAGCCATAGATTGATCAAGGAGAATTTACATCTGACCGTGTGTGTCATATGTTTATTTCTTTAGTCACCAAAGGATCACAGGTGCACTGCCTATATATAAATCATATATCCAAACAAAAACATATATATATATATATACATGATTATACAAATCCTATAGGGTGCTGCAAAAACGCATAGAAATAGCATAGCCACAAGAAGAAAAATAGCCTATGCATAAACAAGTGCACACCTAAATATATCAGAAACACAATCTTTATTATAACAATAAACAAGGACAAAGACACATCAATCCATTAAAATCAATTAAAACCATGTGGAAAAACCACCCTTCCCCCTGGAAGAATGATATGACCAAAATAAGGTCTAATCCCGCATACAAAGGTATAAACAAGAATCACAAATTATGGCATATAGATGTAGACAGGTGCAATATAATAACATACAACTTATACCTATCAGGCAATATAGCAAAAATTGGGCGTCCCCAATATAATAATCATAATCAATCATAACCCATAAGGGAATAAGTAGTATCAATTGATAAAGAGGTTATAAGTCTGAAGGACCCTAAATACAGGGATATTTGTTGCTCAAAGTAGCAGCAGCAAAAAATGATGGCTGAACATGAGAGTACATCCACAAGGAGAGGAAATATGGGGTCACAAAGTGTAGTGAATAAATAGTGCTGCCCAGAAGGGCGCTATAGGATCCCCAAATCTGTCTGAGAGATAGCCCGGTCAATGTGCCAATACCGGGAATAAATGGAGCTCAAAGACATACCCTAGAAGCCATAAAGAGTGCGGGAAGCCTCCAAAAAGTCAGGAAGCAAAAAGCATCAGGGGGAAGGAGTGGGAAGAAATCCAACGCGTATCGCTGCCTATGTGCAACTTCGTCAGGGAATAAGCAGCAACAAAAGGTGTCAGCCTTATATACAAATAATAACGTATCCTGTTAATTACCACGCCGGGAGGCCCCGTCCGAAGACCGGAAATGCAGGAGAGAGGAAGTGCGCACCCATCATGGCCAACCCCAGGCCCGAATACAACCAACTCAGTATCCTGTCCGGCGCATGCGCTGACAGAGCAGGCAAGATGGTAAGTGGAGAAAGCGCAGGCGCGGTGTGCGGCCGCACAAAAGAGAAGAGGAGAAAGTTCCGGCCCAATCGCAATCAGCAATTGAACGGAAAAGAGTCCCGGAATTCATAATACATAGGCAAATGGAACCCAGGGAAACACCAGAATAGAGAACAAAAGTAAAAAATATATATATCATGATGGAACCATAAATGGAGTCATAGATGGCCCCAAACATCAGAAAAAATAATAATAATAATAATGATGATGAAAATCATAATAATAAATAAATAAATAAATAAGGAAAGGCACATATATGTGCCGAATAACAATGATATACCCTCAACCTAGATAAAAAAGAAGAAGAGGGGAGAAAAGGGGGTTGTTGTTGTTATTATTATTAATATACACATCTGTCCCCTATCTAATAAAGAGATAGAGGAGGCTATCTTTTACCTTTTAATAGGAAGATATACAGGCCTCGATATATGCATGTAAATACAATAAATCGCATATAGACATCATAGAATGGAAAACACATATAATAATGTGCACATACAGAAAAGTATATATCAGAAAACCAATAAAATACATTTCCATCTGATATCAAGGCAAACAGTGCATATAATAATCAAGACATAAAGAGGCACGCCCCATAGAATAGAATAAAGGGCCAATAACATCAAATGTCTATACTTCTCAGATGCCTCTCCATTCCTTTATAACATTTTGTTACAATCCAGATCCAGTCCTCCAGTTCCGTCCATAAAATAAATCCCTTGTTGCAATCCCAATGTGCCATGTGCTTGTCCTGGAATCCCGGTTCTAGTCCCAAAGAACCGAATACAGGGAAATTTCCTTGTTCCAATCAAAAGTGCCACGTAAGTATCCACATTTTTTACAGTTTTTAATCCTGTCCTAGGAAACCAGTGTATAGGAGCTCCTCATTTAAACCGAACGGGGAAATAGATTTTAACCGAAAAATCCAGCGGGCTTCATGTTGTAGTAGCAATCTATGCCGGCTACCGCCTCTTTCATTGCCCTGGATTCTCTGCAGGCCAAAAAAATGGGTGTTAGTAGGTTTGCCCCCATGCTTCCTCAAATAATGTGCCGCAACTGGTGTTAACATTTTGCCTTTCTTGGAGTCTGAATGGGCTAGGTTAATAGTTGAGAGATGTTTTTGTGCCCGTTTTCTCAGCTCCTGTGATGTCTGCCCTACATACACTTTCTGATATGGGCAAACAATAGCATAAATGACAAAGCTTGTTTTGCAATTGATATACTGAGCAAGAGAATGCTCCACATTATCACCAGGGTTAATAAAGAAATCTCTAGTGGGAAGTGTTGTGAATTCTGTGGCAGAGTTCACTCCTGTGGTCACAAGTGGTACTTCGGCTGATTCTCTCTGGGATCTTCCGTTTGTGGAGGAAAGTGGTACTGCAGCTTCTGAGTTTCCTCCCTCAGGTGATCTGGTGAGCTCGTTAGCCTCTTCTCTACTTAACTCCACCTGATGCTTTGATCTATGCTTCCTGTCAATGTTTCAGTGTGGGACTTGTTTTTTCCCTGGATCATTCCTGTGGCCTGCTGCTCTGCAAAGCTAAGTTTTGCTTATGTTATTTTGTTGCTATTTTTCTGTCCAGCTTGCTTTATTGGTTTTTCTCGCCTGCTGGAAGCTCTGAGACGCAGAGGGACCACCTCCGTACCGTTAGTCGGTGCGGAGGGTCTTTTTGTCCCCTCTGCGTGGTTTTTTATAGGTTTTTGTGCTGACCGCAAAGTTATCTTCCCTATCCTCGTTCTGTTCAGCTAGTCGGGCCTCACTTTGCTAAATCTGTTTCATCTCTATGTTTGTGTTTTCATCTTACTCACAGTCATTATATGTGGGGGGCTGCCTTTTCCTTTGGGGAATTTCTCTGAGGCAAGGTAGGCTTATTTTTCTATCTTCAGGATTAGCTAGTTTCTCAGGCTGTGACGAGGCGCCTAGGTTCTGGTCAGGAGCGCTCCACGGCTACCTTTAGTGTGGTTTGATAGGCTTAGGGATTGCGGTCTGCAGAGTTCCCACGTCTCAGAGCTCGTTCTATTATTTTGGGTTATTGTCAGTTCACTGTATGTGCTCTGACCTCAATGTCCATTGTGATTCTGAATTGCCTTTTATAACACTACAGGAAGCCAAAAGTGCTAATGATTCTCAATAGAGGGAAAAAAGAAGTTCTGAGACCATTTTTTTTTCTTTGCACTGTGTTTTGTCTTTTTTTTCCCCTAGACATTTGGGTGGTTCAGGACACAGGTGTAGCAATGGACATTAAAGGTCTGTCTTCATGTGTGGATCAGCTCACGGCAAGAGTTCAAAATATTCAAGATTTTGTGGTCCAGAATTCTTTGCTTGAACCGAGAATTCCTATTCCAGATTTGTTTTTTGGAGATAGAACTAAATTTCTGAGTTTCAAAAATAATTGTAAACTATTTCTGGCTTTGAAACCTCGCTCTTCTGGTGACCCAATTCAACAGGTTAGGATCGTCATTTCTTTTTTGCGCGGCGACCCTCAGGACTGGGCGTTTTCTCTTGCGTCAGGAGATCCTGCATTGAGTAATATTGATGCGTTTTTCCTGGCGCTTGGGTTGCTGTACGATGAGCCTAATTCAGTGGATCAGGCAGAAAAAAATTTGCTGGCTCTTTGTCAGGCTCAGGATGAGATAGAGGTATATTGTCAGAAATTTAGAAAGTGGTCAGTGCTCACTCAATGGAATGAATCTGCGCTGGCAGCAATATTCAAAAAGGGTCTCTCTGAAGCCCTTAAGGATGTCATGGTGGGATTTCCTATGCCTGCTGGTTTGAATGAGTCTATGTCTTTGGCCATTCAGATCGGTCGACGCTTGCGTGAGCGTAAACCTGTGCACCATTTGGCGGTATTACCTGAGCTTAAACCTGAGCCTATGCAGTGTGATAGGACCTTGACCAGAGTTGAACGGCCAGAACATAGACGTCTGAATGGTCTGTGTTTCTACTGTGGTGATTCCACTCATGCTATCTCTGATTGTCCTAAGCGCACTAAGCGGTTCGCTAGGTCTGCCACCATTGGTACTGTACAGTCAAAATTTCTTCTGTCCGTTACCTTGATCTGCTCTTTGTCATCATTGTTGTGGATTCTGTTTTTGGGCTCCCTCTGGTGGTTACAGATGGTACTGGGTGACTTGTGTTCTCTGCGGTCTCTGGTATCCACCTGTTCTATCAGGATATGGGAGTTTCCTATTTAACCTGGCTTTCTTGTCATTTCCTCGCCGGCTATCAATGTAATCAGTGTGTCTTGTTACCTCTGCTTCCCGCTTCTGTATTCTTCAGGACAAGCTAAGTTTTTGATTTTCCTGTTCCACGTTTTGCTTAATTTTTGTCTTAGTCCAGCTTGCAGATATGTGATTCCTTTTTGCTGGTTGCTCTAGTGGGCTGATATTACTCCTCATGTTCCATGAGTTGGAACATGAGTTCAAGTAATTTCAGGATGGTTTTTTGTAGGGTTTTTCGCTGACCGCGCAGTTCACTTTTGTATCCTCTGCTATCTAGCTTTAGCGGGCCTCATTTTGCTGAATCTGTTTTCATAACTACGTATGTGCTTTCCTCTCATTTCACCATCATTACATGTGGGGGGCTGCTATTTCTGTGGGGTGTTTCTCTGAAGGCAAGAGAGGTCTGTGTTTCTTCTAATAGGGAAAGTTAGTTCTTCGGCTGGCGCGAGACATCTAGAATCATCGTAGAATCATCGTTCCCCGGCTACAGCTAGTTGTGTGTTGAGGTTCAGGATCGCGGTCAGCTCAGTTTCCATCACCCTAGAGCTTGTTTTGTTTTTTGTGCTTGTCCTTTTGTGATTCCCTGCCATTGGGATCATGACAGTATAGCCGGCCAAAAAGTGGTAATCGTATTGGCTGAAGTAGGAGGAAAAGTAGTCTGAGGAAGTTTTTTTTTTTTTTTTCCCCTCAGAGTTTGCTGCATAGCCTTAATTGCTGCCTGGCTGCGTCTTACCTCCTCTTAATCCTTGAATGGCTCTGACCTCAGCTGTTTATCATGGACGTCCAGAGTTTGGCTTCCAGCCTGAATAATCTTGCTGCTAAGGTTCAAAATATACAAGATTTTGTTGTACATGCTCCTATGTCTGAACCTAGAATTCCTATCCCAGAGTTTTTTTCTGGAGATAGATCTAGTTTTCTGAATTTTAGGAACAATTGCAAGTTGTTTCTTTCTTTGAAATCTCGCTCTTCTGGAGGCCCTGCTCAGCAAGTCAAGATTGTTATATCTTTCCTGCGGGGTGACCCTCAGAATTGGGCATTTGCATTGGCACCAGGGGATCCTGCGTTGCTCAATGTGGATGCATTTTTTCTGGCATTGGGTTTGCTCTATGAGGAACCTAACCTAGAGATTCAGGCTGAAAAAGCTTTATTGGCTCTCTCTCAGGGGCAAGATGAAGCAGAAATATATTGTCAGAAATTTTGGAAATGGTCGGTGCTTACTCAGTGGAATGAGTGCGCCCTGGCTGCAAGATTCAGAGATGGCCTTTCTGAGGCCATTAAAGATGTCATGGTGGGGTTCCCTGCGCCTACAGGTCTGAATGAGTCTATGACTATGGCTATTCAGATTGATCGGCGTTTACGGGAGCGCAAACCTGTGCACCATTTGGCGGTGTCTTCTGAACAGGCACCTGAGACAATGCAATGTGATAGAATTCAGTCCAGAAGTGAACGGCAAAACTATAGGCGGAAAAATGGGTTGTGTTTTTATTGTGGTGATTCAGCTCATGTTATATCAGCATGCTCTAAACGCACAAAAAAGGTTGATAAGTCTGTTGCCATTAGTACTTTACAGTCTAAGTTCATTCTGTCTGTGACTCTGATTTGTTCATTATCAGCCATTTCCGTCGATGCCTATGTGGATTCAGGCACTGCCCTGAGTCTTATGGATTGGTCATTTGCCAACCGCTGTGGGTTTAGTCTGGAGCCTCTGGAAGTCCCTATTCCTTTGAAAGGAATTGACTCTACACCTTTGGCTATGAATAAACCTCAGTACTGGACACAAGTGACCATGCGTATGACTCCCGTTCATCAGGAGGTGATTCGCTTCCTGGTACTGTATAATTTACATGATGTCTTAGTGCTTGGTCTGCCATGGTTACAAACTCATAACCCAGTCTTGGACTGGAAAATGATGTCTGTGTTAAGCTGGGGATGTCAGGGGGTTCATGATGATGCACCTCCGATTTCTATCGCTTCATCTACTACTTCTGAGGTTCCGGTATTTTTGTCTGATTATCGGGATGTTTTTGAGGAGCCTAAGCTCAATTCGCTTCCTCCTCACAGGGATTGCGATTGTGCTATAGATTTGATTCCTGGCAGTAAATTTCCTAAAGCTCGTTTGTTCAATCTGTCAGTGCCAGAGCATACTGCTATGCGGGATTATGTTAAGGAGTCCTTGGAAAAGGGACATATCCGTCCATCTTCGTTCCCTTTGGGAGCAGGTTTTATTTTTGTGGCCAAAAAAGATGGTTCCTTGAGGCCTTGTATAGATTACCGTCTTTTGAATAAGATTACAGTTAAATATCAGTATCCTTTGCCATTGTTGACTGATTTGTTCGCTCGCATTAAGGGGGCTAAATGGTTCACTAAGATTGATCTTCGGGGTGCGTATAATCTTGTGCGGATAAAGCAGGGTGATGAGTGGAAAACCGCATTTAATACGCCTGAGGGCCATTTTGAGTATTTGGTGATGCCTTTTGGACTTTCTAATGCTCCTTCTGTCTTCCAGTCCTTTATGCACGATATTTTCCGTGAATATCTGGATAAATTTATGATTGTGTATTTGGATGATGTTTTGGTTTTTTCGGATGACTGGGAGTCCCATGTTCAGCAGGTCAGGAAGGTGTTTCAGGTCCTGCGGGCCAATTCTTTGTTTGTAAAAGGTTCAAAGTGTCTCTTTGGAGTCCAGAAGATTTCTTTTTTGGGGTATATTTTTTCCCCTTCTACTATTGAGATGGATCCCGTCAAGGTTCAGGCTATTTGTGACTGGACGCAGCCTACATCTCTTAAGAATAACCAAAGAAACAATGGACACAAGAGCTCAAAATAACAATTTTAACAGCTTTATTAAAGACAAAAAATTAACAACAATATATACGTTAAAAACCATGTATATAAGATGCAAGAGCTAAAAGCAGAGGCGAGCCTAGTGCCACGCACAAATACATAGATATAATACCGGGCAAATCAGATAGTAGCTATACAATCATGGGGCCATATATGGGATGAATATGTATAAGATATAGTAAGATCAGTATGATCCCAATATTCGCTATAGTTCCCAATCTCAGAAGCAGTGGCGGCTACATAAAAGATAAAGCTCCAGAATACTAAGCAGACGGTAGGGAGATGATATCAGTGTATAGCCAAATGTATGGGTGTCATATTAGAGCATAGTGCACACAAATAAACCCCACCTGGCATATAACAACTATTAAATAAGCTAAGTTTGGCATAACAGTATGATACCACCTAATGGCTCACCAAGCCATGTAGTGCATATGATCCCGGGAAGTCTCAAGCAAAAGAAAGGGGGAGGACTGAGCCGAAAAGAGATAGATGCCATACCGACCTGCTGCTATCATGCGTGGAAGAGGAGGCCCCGACGCGCGTTTCGCAAAAGTTGCTTCCTCGGGGGGCGCTCCCTTACTTAGCTTATTTAATAGTTGTTATATGCCAGGTGGGGTTTATTTGTGTGCACTATGCTCTAATATGACACCCATACATTTGGCTATACACTGATATCATCTCCCTACCGTCTGCTTAGTATTCTGGAGCTTTATCTTTTATGTAGCCGCCACTGCTTCTGAGATTGGGAACTATAGCGAATATTGGGATCATACTGATCTTACTATATCTTATACATATTCATCCCATATATGGCCCCATGATTGTATAGCTACTATCTGATTTGCCCGGTATTATATCTATGTATTTGTGCGTGGCACTAGGCTCGCCTCTGCTTTTAGCTCTTGCATCTTATATACATGGTTTTTAACGTATATATTGTTGTTAATTTTTTGTCTTTAATAAAGCTGTTAAAATTGTTATTTTGAGCTCTTGTGTCCATTGTTTCTTTGGTTATTCTTAACGTATGATGGTGGAGCATTTATATTGTTTGCCCTCTCTGTAGGTTTATACATCTCTTAAGAGTCTACAGAAGTTCTTGGGCTTTGCTAATTTTTATCGTCGTTTCATAACTAATTTTTCTAGTGTTGTTAAGCCTTTGACGGATTTGACTAAGAAGGGTGCTGATGTTGCTGATTGGTCTCCTGCGGCTGTGGAGGCCTTTCAGGAACTTAAGCGCCGGTTTTCTTCTGCTCCTGTGTTGCGTCAGCCAGATGTTTCGCTTCCTTTTCAGGTTGAGGTTGATGCTTCCGAGATTGGAGCGGGGGCGGTTTTGTCACAGAGAAGCTCCGATTGCTCAGTGATGAAGCCATGTGCGTTCTTTTCTAGAAAGTTTTCGCCCACTGAGCGGAATTATGATGTTGGTAATCGGGAGCTTTTGGCCATGAAGTGGGCATTTGAGGAGTGGCGTCATTGGCTTGAAGGTGCTAGACATCGTGTGGTGGTCTTGACTGATCACAAAAATCTGATTTACCTTGAGTCTGCCAAGCGTCTGAATCCTAGACAGGCTCGTTGGTCACTGTTTTTCTCCCGTTTCGATTTTGTGGTTTCATACCTGCCAGGTTCAAAGAATGTGAAGGCGGATGCTCTTTCTAGGAGTTTTGTGCCTGACTCCCCTGGAAATTCTGAGCCCACTGGTATCCTTAGGGATGGGGTGATTTTGTCGGCTGTCTCCCCAGACTTGCGACGTGCTTTGCAGGAGTTTCAGGTGGATAAACCTGATCGTTGTCCGCCTGAAAGACTGTTTGTTCCGGATAATTGGACCAGTAGAGTCATCTCCGAGGTCCATTCTTCTGCGTTGGCAGGTCATCCTGGAATATTTGGTACTAGAGACTTGGTGGCCAGGTCTTTTTGGTGGCCTTCCTTGTCGAGGGATGTGCGTTCTTTTGTGCAGTCTTGTGAAGTTTGCGCTCGGGCTAAGCCTTGCTGTTCTCGGACCAGTGGATTGTTGTCACCTTTGCCTATTCCGAAGAGGCCTTGGATGCACATTTCCATGGACTTTATTTCGGATCTCCCTGTCTCTCAAAAAATGTCCGTCATCTGGGTTGTGTGTGACCGCTTTTCTAAGATGGTTCATCTGGTACCCTTGCCTAAGTTGCCTTCCTCCTCTGAGTTGGTTCCTCTGTTTTTTCAGAACGTGGTTCGTTTGCATGGGATTCCGGAGAACATCGTTTCTGACAGGGGATCCCAGTTTGTGTCTAGATTTTGGCGGACGTTCTGTGCTAAGATGGGCATTGATTTGCCCTTTTCGTCTGCATTCCATCCTCAGACGAATGGCCAGACGGAACGAACTAATCAGACCTTGGAAACTTATTTAAGGTGTTTTGTTTCTGCTGATCAAGATGACTGGGTTACCTTTTTGCCGCTTGCCGAATTTGCCCTTAATAATAGGGCTAGTTCTGCTACCTTGGTTTCTCCTTTCTTTTGTAATTCGGGGTTTCATCCTCGTTTTTCCTCTGGTCAGGTGGAGCCTTCTGATTGTCCTGGAGTGGACATGGTGGTGGATAGGTTGCATCAGATTTGGAGTCATGTGGTGGACAATTTGAAGTTGTCCCAGGAGAGGGCTCAGCAGTTTGCTAATCGCCATCGCCGCGTGGGTCCTCGACTTCGTGTTGGGGACTTGGTGTGGTTGTCTTCTCGTTTTGTTCCTATGAAGGTCTCTTCTCCTAAGTTCAAGCCTCGGTTCATCGGTCCCTATAGGATCTTGGAAATTCTTAACCCTGTGTCGTTTCGTTTGGATCTCCCGGCATCGTTTGCTATTCATAATGTGTTCCATCGGTCGTTGTTGCGGAAGTATGAGGTACCTGTTGTTTCTTCGCTTGAGCCTCCTGCTCCGGTGCTGGTGGAGGGAGAATTGGAGTATGTTGTGGAGAAGATCTTGGATTCTCGTGTTTCCAGACGGAAACTCCAATATTTGGTCAAGTGGAAGGGTTATGGTCAGGAGGATAATTCTTGGGTGGTTGCCTCTGATGTTCATGCTGCTGATTTGGTCCGTGCATTTCATAGGGCTCATCCTGGTCACCCTGGTGGTTCTCGTGAGGGTTCGGTGACCCCTCCTCAAGGGGGGGGTACTGTTGTGGATTCTGTTTTTGGGCTCCCTCTGGTGGTTACAGATGGTACTGGGTGACTTGTGTTCTCTGCGGTCTCTGGTGTCCACCTGTTCTATCAGGATATGCCAGTTTCCTATTTAACCTAGCTTTCTTGTCATTTCCTCGCCGGCTATCAATGTAATCAGTGTGTCTTGTTACCTCTGCTTCCCGCTTCTGTATTCTTCAGGACAAGCTAAGTTTTTGATTTTCCTGTTCCACGTTTTGCTTAATTTTTGTCTTAGTCCAGCTTGCAGATATGTGATTCCTTTTTGCTGGTTGCTCTAGTGGGCTGATATTACTCCTCATGTTCCATGAGTTGGAACATGAGTTCAAGTAATTTCAGGATGGTTTTTTGTAGGGTTTTTCGCTGACCGCGCAGTTCACTTTTGTATCCTCTGCTATCTAGCTTTAGCGGGCCTCATTTTGCTGAATCTGTTTTCATAACTACGTATGTGCTTTCCTCTCATTTCACCGTCATTACATGTGGGGGGCTGCTATTTCTGTGGGGTGTTTCTCTGGAGGCAAGAGAGGTCTGTGTTTCGGAAAGTTAGTTCTTCGGCTGGCGCGAGACGTCTAGAATCATCGTAGGCACGTTCCCCGGCTACAGCTAGTTGTGTGTTGAGGTTCAGGATCGCGGTCAGCTCAGTTTCCATCACCCTAGAGCTTGTTTTGTTTTTTGTGCTTGTCCTTTTGTGATCCCCTGCCATTGGGATCATGACACATCATATTCTGTCATGGCATTTGTGGATTCAGGTGCTGCCCTGAATTTGATGGACTTGGAATATGCTAAGCGTTGTGGGTTTTTCTTGGAGCCCTTGCAGTGTCCTATTCCATTGAGAGGAATTGATGCTACGCCTTTGGATAAGAATAAAGGTACCGTCACACTTAGCGACGCTGCAGCGATACCGACAACGATCCGGATCGCTGCAGCGTCGCTGTTTGGTCGCTGGAGAGCTGTCACACAGACAGCTCTCCAGCGACCAACGATCCCGAGGTCCCCGGTAACCAGGGTAAACATCGGGTAACTAAGCGCAGGGCCGCGCTTAGTAACCCGATGTTTACCCTGGTTACCAGCGTAAAAAAACAAACAGTACATACTTACATTCAGCTGTCTGTCCCTTGCCGTCTGGTTCCTGCACTGACTGCTGGCCATAAAGTGAAAGTGAAAGCACAGCACAGCGGTGAGTCACACAGCGGTGACTCACCGCTGTGGCTGTGCTCTGCTTTCACTTTACGGCCAGCAGTCAGTGCAGGAACCAGACGGCAAGGGACAGACAGCTGAATGTAAGTATGTACTGTTTGTTTTTTTACGCTGGTAACCAGGGTAAACATCGGGTTACTAAGCGCGGCCCTGCGCTTAGTTACCCGATGTTTACCCTGGTTACCAGTGAAGACATCGCTGAATCGGTGTCACACACGCCGATTCAGCGATGTCTACGGGGAGTCCAGCGACGAAATAAAGTTCTGGACTTTCTTCCCCGACCAGCGATCTCCCAGCAGGGGCCTGATCGCTGCTGCCTGTCACACTGGATGATATCGCTAGCGAGGACGCTGCAACGTCACGGATCGCTAGCGATATCGTCTAGTGTGACAGTACCTTAAGCCTCAATACTGGACCCAGCTGACCATGTGCATGGCTCCTGCACATCAGGAGGTTATTCGCTTTCTGGTGTTGCATAATCTGCATGATGTGGTCGTGTTGGGGTTGCCATGGCTACAAGCCCATAATCCAGTATTAGATTGGAAATCCATGTAGGTGTCCAGCTGGGGTTGTCAGGGGGTACATGGTGATGTTCCATTTCTGTCAATTTCATCATCCACTCCTTCTGAGGTCCCAGAGTTCTTGTCTGATTACCGGGATGTATTTGATGAGCCCAAGTCCAATACCCTACCTCCGCATAGGGATTGTGATTGTGCTATCAATTTGATTCCTGGTAGTAAATTCCCAAAAGGTCGATTGTTTAATTTGTCCGTGCCTGAGCACGCCGCTATGCGCAGTTATGTGAAGGAATCCCTGGAGAAGGGGCATATTCGCCCGTCATCGTCGCCATTAGGAGCAGGGTTCTTTTTTGTAGCCAAGAAGGATGGTTCGCTGAGACCTTGTATAGATTACCGCCTTCTTAATAAGATCACGGTTAAATTTCAGTACCCCTTGCCATTGTTATCTGATCTGTTTGCTCGGATTAAGGGGGCTAGTTGGTTCACAAAGATAGATCTTCGTGGTGCGTATAATCTGGTGCGAATTAAGCAAGGTGATGAATGGAAAACTGCATTTAATATGCCCGAGGGTCATTTTGAGTATCTCGTGATGCCGTTCGGACTTGCCAATGCTCCATCAGTGTTTCAGTCCTTTATGCATGACATCTTCCGAGAGTACCTGGATAAATTCCTGATTGTGTACTTGGATGACATTTTGATCTTCTCGGATGATTGGGAGTCTCATGTGAAGCAGGTCAGAACGGTTTTTCAGGTCCTGCGTGCTAATTCTTTGTTTGTGAAGGGATCAAAGTGTCTCTTTGGTGTGCAGAAGGTTTCATTTTTGGGGTTCATCTTATCTTTTCCAATTCTACTATCGAGATGGATCCTGTTAAGGTCCAAGCCATCCATGATTGGACTCAGCCGACATCTCTGAAAAGTCTGCAAAAGTTCCTGGGCTTTGCTAATTTTTATCGTCGCTTCACCTGCAATTTTTCTAGTATTGCTAAACCATTGACCGATTTGACCAAGAAGGGTGCTGATGTGGTCAATTGGTCTTCTGCTGCTGTGGAAGCTTTTCAAGAGTTGAAGCGTTGTTTTTCTTCTGCCCCTGTGTTGTGTCAACCAGATGTTTCTCTTCCGTTCCAGGTCGAGGTTGATGCTTCTGAGATTGGAGCAGGGGCTGTTTTGTCGCAGAGAGGTTCTGGTTGCTCAGTGATGAAACCATGCGCTTTCTTTTCCAGGAAGTTTTCGCCTGCTGAGCGTAATTATGATGTGGGCAACCGAGAGTTGCTGGCCATGAAGTGGGCATTCGAGGAGTGGCGTCATTGGCTTGAAGGAGCTAAGCATCGCGTGGTGGTATTGACTGATCATAAGAACTTGACTTATCTCGAGTCTGCCAAGCGCTTGAATCCTAGACAAGCTCGTTGGTCATTGTTTTTTGCCCGTTTTGACTTTGTGATTTCGTACCTTCCGGGCTCTAAAAATGTGAAGGCGGATGCTCTGTCTAGGAGTTTTGTACCCGACTCTCCGGGTTTATCTGAGCCGGCGGGTATCCTCAAGGAAGGAGTAATTGTGTCTGCCATCTCCCCTGATTTGCGGCGGGTGCTGCAAAAATTTCAGGCTAATAAACCTGATCGTTGCCCAGCGGAGAAACTGTTTGTCCCTGATAGGTGGACGAATAGAGTTATCTCTGAACTTCATTGTTCGGTGTTGGCTGGTCATCCTGGAATCTTTGGTACCAGAGAGTTAGTGGCTAGATCCTTTTGGTGGCCCTCTCTGTCGCGGGATGTGCGTGCTTTTGTGCAGTCCTGTGGGATTTGTGCTCGGGCTAAGCCCCGCTGTTCTCGTGCCAGTGGGTTGCTTTTGCCCTTGCCGGTCCCGAAGAGGCCTTGGACACATATCTCTATGGATTTTATTTCTGACCTTCCCGTTTCTCAAAAGATGTCAGTCATTTGGGTGGTCTGTGATCGCTTTTCTAAGATGGTCCATCTGGTACCCTTGTCTAAATTGCCTTCCTCCTCTGATTTGGTGCCTTTGTTCTTCCAGCATGTGGTTCGTTTGCATGGCATTCCAGAGAATACTGTTTCTGACAGAGGTTCCCAGTTTGTTTCGAGGTTTTGGCGAGCCTTTTGTGGTAGGATGGGCATTGACTTGTCTTTTTCCTCGGCTTTCCATCCTCAGACTAATGGCCAGACCGAGCGAACCAATCAGACCTTGGAAACATATCTGAGGTGCTTTGTTTCTGCTGATCAGGATGACTGGGTGTCCTTTTTGCCTTTGGCTGAGTTCGCCCTTAATAATCGGGCCAGCTCGGCTACCTTGGTTTCACCGTTTTTCTGCAATTCTGGGTTCCATCCTCGTTTCTCTTCTGGACAGGTTGAGTCTTCGGACTGTCCTGGTGTGGATACTGTGGTGGACAGGTTGCAGCAGATTTGGACTCAGGTAGTGGACAATTTGACCTTGTCCCAGGAGAAGGCTCAACTTTTCGCTAATCGCAGACGCCGTGTGGGTCCCCGACTTCGTGTTGGGGATCTGGTTTGGTTATCTTCTCGTCATATTCCTATGAAGGTTTCCTCTCCTAAGTTTAAACCTCGTTTTATTGGTCCGTATAGGATTTCTGAGGTTCTTAATCCTGTGTCTTTTCGTCTGACCCTTCCAGATTCTTTTTCCATACATAACGTATTCCATAGGTCATTGTTGCGGAGATACGTGGCACCTATGGTTCCATCTGTTGAGCCTCCTGCCCCGGTTTTGGTGGAGGGGGAATTGGAGTATATTGTGGAGAAGATTTTGGATTCTTGTGTTTCAAGACGGAAACTCCAGTATCTGGTTAAATGGAAGGGTTATGCTCAGGAGGATAATTCCTGGGTTTTTGCCTCTGATGTCCATGTTCCCGATCTTGTTCGTGCCTTTCATGTGGCTCATCCTGGTCGGCCTGGGGGCTCTGGTGAGGGTTCGGTGACCCCTCCTCAAGGGGGGGGTACTGTTGTGAATTCTGTGGCAGAGTTCACTCCTGTGGTCACAAGTGGTACTTCGGCTGATTCTCTCTGGGATCTTCCGTTTGTGGAGGAAAGTGGTACTGCAGCTTCTGAGTTTCCTCCCTCAGGTGATCTGGTGAGCTCGTTAGCTTCTTCTCTACTTAACTCCACCTGATGCCTTGATCTATGCTTCCTGTCAATGTTTCAGTGTGGGACTTGTTTTTTCCCTGGATCATTCCTGTGGCCTGCTGCTCTGCAAAGCTAAGTTTTGCTTATGTTATTTTGTTGCTATTTTTCTGTCCAGCTTGCTTTATTGGTTTTTCTCACCTGCTGGAAGCTCTGAGACGCAGAGGGACCACCTCCGTACCGTTAGTCGGTGCGGAGGGTCTTTTTGTCCCCTCTGCGTGGTTTTTTATAGGTTTTTGTGCTGACCGCAAAGTTATCTTCCCTATCCTCGTTCTGTTCAGCTAGTCGGGCCTCACTTTGCTAAATCTGTTTCATCTCTATGTTTGTGTTTTCATCTTACTCACAGTCATTATATGTGGGGGGCTGCCTTTTCCTTTGGGGAATTTCTCTGAGGCAAGGTAGGCTTATTTTTCTATCTTCAGGATTAGCTCGTTTCTCAGGCTGTGACGAGGCGCCTAGGTTCTGGTCAGGAGCGCTCCACGGCTACCTTTAGTGTGGTTTGATAGGTTTAGGGATTGCGGTCTGCAGAGTTCCCACGTCTCAGAGCTCGTTCTATTATTTTGGGTTACTGTCAGTTCACTGTATGTGCTCTGACCTCCATGTCCATTGTGATTCTGAATTGCCTTTCATAACAGGGAAGCATATATGGACATACATTACATTCACCGCAGGGGAACGAACCCCTGAGGCGAATCCCACGATTGAGTCTAATCACCAGACGTGAGAAATGACTTCTCGTAACAATATCCCGTAAGTTGGGAGCCCTTCTTGCCGTCATAAGAGGTCTAGAACTGACACAAGAAGATGTTTGGGCATCCGAAGTTAGGATGTCCCAGTTTTGATTTAAGATGTTTCTCACCTGGTTCCAATTCGTGCTATGTTCTGTGATGAATCTTACTGAGGAGTCCTGTAGATGAGGACGTGATGTTAGGAGAGCCTCCTGATTAAGGGTCCTGGCACGTTGGAAGGCAGTGGAAACAGTTGTCTTAGGATATCCCCTCCCATACAATCTCAGGGTCAAATCCTTTGCCTGTTCTCTGAAGCTTGCATCCGTTGTACAATTTCACCGGGTACGTAGAAACTGTCCCACACGTATTCTGGTCCGAGTATGGAGAGGGTGGAAACTCTGGTATTGTAACAAATTATTCGTGGCCGTCGGCTTACGGTATAAATCCGTCAACAGTTTATCCCCATCAACAACCACTCGAAGGTGCAGGAAGATAGCTGAATCCGGGGAACAAGAAGATGTCAGAAAAATATTCAATGTATTTTCATTAAGTTCCCTCATAAATTGGGTACAAGAAGACTCGGCCCCCACCCAAATGAAAAAGATGTCATCCAAGAAACGATGCCAATGCTTGATATGATTCAAATAACCCTGTGAGCTAAAGACCATCGTCTCCTCCCACCAACCCAAAAAGATGTTTGCGTATGCCGGCGCGCATCGCGCACCCATGGCCATGCCCGATACTTGCTTATAATACGTCCTGTCAAACAGGAAATAGTTATGATGCAAGACAAAGTAGAGAAGGTCCAAGATAAAAGGCGATTGGAGCAATCCAGTCTATTAAGGAAGTGAGAGAGTGCCTGGATACCATGGGTATGACCGATATTTGAGTAAAGGGACTCAACGTCACTTGTCATTAATAACTCTTGGCCTGTTAAGGTAATGTTACGGCAAACACTAATGATGTGAGATGTATCTTTGATATAAGCTGGTAACGCTGAGGCAATGGGCTGGATGAAATAATCAATATAGGTACATACCCGTTCACTCATGCTTCCTATGCTGGACACAGTTGGTCTACCTGGTGGTTTTTGGATGTTCTTATGCACCTTGGGTAGAAGGTAAAAGGTAGGGGTCACTGGGTTATCCACCCACATAAATCTTTTTTCATTTTGGAAGATTATTCCCATAGAGGCTGCCCAATCAATCAAATTATGTAATCTCTCCAAAAAGATTCCAGTAGGATCCTATGGTAATCTCATATAGAATCTCTGATCCCCCAATTGTCTGTTGGCTTCTTCAAGGTACATATTGGAAGGCCACAGAACTACATTCCCCCCTTTGTCTGCTTCTCTTATAATGATGGAATCATTATTTTTCAGAGATCTAATAGCCCTTCTCTCTTGAAAAGAGAGATTGTAAGTGAAGCGAAAACTTTGTGGAAGCCGCAGGATATCCCTTTTAGCGGATTCAAAGAAGAATTTAACCGCTGGTACCAACAAAAAGGATGGGGCAGAGGAGGATTTAGTTCTTAATGGAAAGTTTCTCCTACCTGTTGTTGTAGTATTCTCCTCCAAAAGGTCCAGGAGATCCCGGAAAACCTGTTGATCCTCGATGGAAGTAGTTTGAAGGGTTTCCGGTTGCTTGTGGATTACCTGAAAAATCAATTTCCTACAGAATAAATACAAATCCTTAATTAGGTCAAATTTATCTGTAGTTCGGGTGGGAGAGAAGGAGAGACCTCTACGTAGAACAGAAAGCTCAGCTGGAGATAGTACATAGTCCGATAAGTTTATTACCTGCAAGGACGTATCCACTTGAGGTAAAGGATTAGACCCAATTACCGATGCTTGGCCTTGTAATTGTGCCGGTAGGGCGAGTTTGGACCCCCTCGGTTGGTTTGACGTTTTCTGAGACTTCTTACGTTTACCTCCGCGCCTGGTCCTATATCGAGGTCGCTGCCTCCTGAAGACAAAAAATCACTCGAACTGGTGGCATCAGTTGTAGCTACTGCAGAGAATCCAGGGCAATGAAAGAGGCGGTAGCCGGCATAGATTGCTACTACAACATGAAGCCCGCTGGATTTTTCGGTTAAAATCTATTTCCCTGTTCGGTTTAAATGAGGAGCTCCTATACACTAGCTTCCTAGGACAGGATTAAAAACTGTAAAAAATGTGGATACTTACGTGGCACTTTTGATTGGAACAAGGAAATTTCCCTGTATTCGGTTCTTTGGGACTAGAACCGGGATTCCAGGACAAGCACATGGCACATTGGGATTGCAACAAGGGATTTATTTTATGGACGGAACTGGAGGACTGGATCTGGATTGTAACAAAATGTTATAAAGGAATGGAGAGGCATCTGAGAAGTATAGACATTTGATGTTATTGGCCCTTTATTCTATTCTTTATGTCTTGATTATTATATGCACTGTTTGCCTTGATATCAGATGGAAATGTATTTTATTGGTTTTCTGATATATACTTTTCTGTATGTGCACATTATTATATGTGTTTTCCATTCTATGATGTCTATATGCGATTTATTGTATTTACATGCATATATCGAGGCCTGTATATCTTCCTATTAAAAGGTAAAAGATATCCTCCTCTATCTTTATTAGATAGGGGACAGATGTGTATATTAATAATAATAACAACAACCCCCTTTTCTCCCCTCTTCTTCTTTTTTATCTAGATTGAGGGTATATCATTGTTATTCGGCACATATACTGTATGTGCCTTTCCTTATTTATTTATTTATTATTATGATTTTCATCATTATTATTATTATTTTTTCTGATGTTTGGGGCCATCTATGACTCCATTTATGGTTCCATCATGATATATATATTTTTTACTTTTGTTCTCTATTCCGGTGTTTCCCTGGGTTCCATTTGCCTATGTATTATGAATTCCGAGACTCTTTTCCGTTCAATTGCTGATTGCGATTGGGCCGGAACTTTCTCCTCTTCTCTTTTGTGCGGCCGCACACCGCGCCTGCGCTTTCTCCACTTACCATCTTGCCTGCTCTGTCAGCGCATGCGCCGGACAGGATACTGAGTTGGTTGTATTCGGGCCTGGGGTTGGCCATGATGGGTGCGCACTTCCTCTCTCCTGCATTTCCGGTCTTCGGACGGGGCCTCCCGGCGTGGTAATTAACAGGATACGTTATTATTTGTATATAAGGCTGACACCTTTCGTTGCTGCTTATTCTCTGACGAAGCTGCACATAGGCAGCGATACGCGTTGGATTTCTTCCCACTCCTTCCCCCTGATGCTTTTTGCTTCCTGACTTTTTGGAGGCTTCCCGCACTCTTTGTGGCTTCTAGGGTATGTCTTTGAGCTCCATTTATTCCCGGTATTGGCACATTGACCGGGCTATCTCTCAGACAGATTTGGGGATCCTATAGCGCCCTTCTGGGCAGCACTATTTATTCACTACACTTTGTGACCCCATATTTTCTCTCCTTGTGGATGTACTCTCATGTTCAGCCATCATTTTTTGCTGCTGCTACTTTGAGCAACAAATATCCCTGTATTTAGGGTCCTTCAGACTTATAACCTCTTTATCAATTGATACTACTTATTCCCTTATGGGTTATGATTGATTATGATTATTATATTGGGGACGCCCAATTTTTGCTATATTGCCTGATAGGTATAAGTTGTATGTTATTATATTGCACCTGTCTACATCTATATGCCATAATTTGTGATTCTTGTTTATACCTTTGTATGCGGGATTAGACCTTATTTTGGTCATATCATTCTTCCAGGGGGAAGGGTGGTTTTTCCACATGGTTTTAATTGATTTTAATGGATTGATGTGTCTTTGTCCTTGTTTATTGTTATAATAAAGATTGTGTTTCTGATATATTTAGGTGTGCGCTGGTTTATGCATAGGCTATTTTTCTTCTTGTGGCTATTTCTTTAGTGCGCACCTGATCAATATCCATTAGGCCAGGAGTAGGCAACTAGAGAGTGAACATTTTATTAATTGTTCAACCCAACACTAAATCGACATAGCCCACCTTATGTGTTTCATTCAACTGGATCCAAGATCTCCTGAAGGATATAGCCATCAGCCACTGGGCAGCTGTCTTTCTTCATGCCTACATAGGCATAAGCCTTTGACGGATTTGACTAAGAAGGGTGCTGATGTTGCTGATTGGTCTCCTGCGGCTGTGGAGGCCTTTCAGGAACTTAAGCGCCGGTTTTCTTCTGCTCCTGTGTTGCGTCAGCCAGATGTTTCGCTTCCTTTTCAGGTTGAGGTTGATGCTTCCGAGATTGGAGCGGGGGCGGTTTTGTCACAGAGAAGCTCCGATTGCTCAGTGATGAAGCCATGTGCGTTCTTTTCTAGAAAGTTTTCGCCCACTGAGCGGAATTATGATGTTGGTAATCGGGAGCTTTTGGCCATGAAGTGGGCATTTGAGGAGTGGCGTCATTGGCTTGAAGGTGCTAGACATCGTGTGGTGGTCTTGACTGATCACAAAAATCTGATTTACCTTGAGTCTGCCAAGCGTCTGAATCCTAGACAGGCTCGTTGGTCACTGTTTTTCTCCCGTTTCGATTTTGTGGTTTCATACCTGCCAGGTTCAAAGAATGTGAAGGCGGATGCTCTTTCTAGGAGTTTTGTGCCTGACTCCCCTGGAAATTCTGAGCCCACTGGTATCCTTAGGGATGGGGTGATTTTGTCGGCTGTCTCCCCAGACTTGCGACGTGCTTTGCAGGAGTTTCAGGTGGATAAACCTGATTGTTGTCCGCCTGAAAGACTGTTTGTTCCGGATAATTGGACCAGTAGAGTCATCTCCGAGGTCCATTCTTCTGCGTTGGCAGGTCATCCTGGAATATTTGGTACTAGAGACTTGGTGGCCAGGTCTTTTTGGTGGCCTTCCTTGTCGAGGGATGTGCGTTCTTTTGTGCAGTCTTGTGAAGTTTGCGCTCGGGCTAAGCCTTGCTGTTCTCGGACCAGTGGATTGTTGTCACCTTTGCCTATTCCGAAGAGGCCTTGGATGCACATTTCCATGGACTTTATTTCGGATCTCCCTGTCTCTCAAAAAATGTCCGTCATCTGGGTTGTGTGTGACCGCTTTTCTAAGATGGTTCATCTGGTACCCTTGCCTAAGTTGCCTTCCTCCTCTGAGTTGGTTCCTCTGTTTTTTCAGAACGTGGTTCGTTTGCATGGGATTCCGGAGAACATCGTTTCTGACAGGGGATCCCAGTTTGTGTCTAGATTTTGGCGGACGTTCTGTGCTAAGATGGGCATTGATTTGCCCTTTTCGTCTGCATTCCATCCTCAGACGAATGGCCAGACGGAACGAACTAATCAGACCTTGGAAACTTATTTAAGGTGTTTTGTTTCTGCTGATCAAGATGACTGGGTTACCTTTTTGCCGCTTGCCGAATTTGCCCTTAATAATAGGGCTAGTTCTGCTACCTTGGTTTCTCCTTTCTTTTGTAATTCGGGGTTTCATCCTCGTTTTTCCTCTGGTCAGGTGGAGCCTTCTGATTGTCCTGGAGTGGACATGGTGGTGGATAGGTTGCATCAGATTTGGAGTCATGTGGTGGACAATTTGAAGTTGTCCCAGGAGAGGGCTCAGCAGTTTGCTAATCGCCGTCGCCGCGTGGGTCCTCGACTTCGTGTTGGGGACTTGGTGTGGTTGTCTTCTCGTTTTGTTCCTATGAAGGTCTCTTCTCCTAAGTTCAAGCCTCGGTTCATCGGTCCCTATAGGATCTTGGAAATTCTTAACCCTGTGTCGTTTCGTTTGGATCTCCCGGCATCGTTTGCTATTCATAATGTGTTCCATCGGTCGTTGTTGCGGAAGTATGAGGTACCTGTTGTTCCTTCGCTTGAGCCTCCTGCTCCGGTGCTGGTGGAGGGAGAATTGGAGTATGTTGTGGAGAAGATCTTGGATTCTCGTGTTTCCAGACGGAAACTCCAATATTTGGTCAAGTGGAAGGGTTATGGTCAGGAGGATAATTCTTGGGTGGTTGCCTCTGATGTTCATGCTGCTGATTTGGTCCGTGCATTTCATAGGGCTCATCCTGGTCACCCTGGTGGTTCTCGTGAGGGTTCGGTGACCCCTCCTCAAGGGGGGGGTACTGTTGTGGATTCTGTTTTTGGGCTCCCTCTGGTGGTTACAGATGGTACTGGGTGACTTGTGTTCTCTGCGGTCTCTGGTGTCCACCTGTTCTATCAGGATATGCCAGTTTCCTATTTAACCTGGCTTTCTTGTCATTTCCTCGCCGGCTATCAATGTAATCAGTGTGTCTTGTTACCTCTGCTTCCCGCTTCTGTATTCTTCAGGACAAGCTAAGTTTTTGATTTTCCTGTTCCACGTTTTGCTTAATTTTTGTCTTAGTCCAGCTTGCAGATATGTGATTCCTTTTTGCTGGTTGCTCTAGTGGGCTGATATTACTCCTCATGTTCCATGAGTTGGAACATGAGTTCAAGTAATTTCAGGATGGTTTTTTGTAGGGTTTTTCGCTGACCGCGCAGTTCACTTTTGTATCCTCTGCTATCTAGCTTTAGCGGGCCTCATTTTGCTGAATCTGTTTTCATAACTACGTATGTGCTTTCCTCTCATTTCACCGTCATTACATGTGGGGGGCTGCTATTTCTGTGGGGTGTTTCTCTGGAGGCAAGAGAGGTCTGTGTTTCGGAAAGTTAGTTCTTCGGCTGGCGCGAGACGTCTAGAATCATCGTAGGCACGTTCCCCGGCTACAGCTAGTTGTGTGTTGAGGTTCAGGATCGCGGTCAGCTCAGTTTCCATCACCCTAGAGCTTGTTTTGTTTTTTGTGCTTGTCCTTTTGTGATCCCCTGCCATTGGGATCATGACACATCATATTCTGTCATGGCATTTGTGGATTCAGGTGCTGCCCTGAATTTGATGGACTTGGAATATGCTAAGCGTTGTGGGTTTTTCTTGGAGCCCTTGCAGTGTCCTATTCCATTGAGAGGAATTGATGCTACGCCTTTGGATAAGAATAAAGGTACCGTCACACTTAGCGACGCTGCAGCGATACCGACAACGATCCGGATCGCTGCAGCGTCGCTGTTTGGTCGCTGGAGAGCTGTCACACAGACAGCTCTCCAGCGACCAACGATCCCGAGGTCCCCGGTAACCAGGGTAAACATCGGGTAACTAAGCGCAGGGCCGCGCTTAGTAACCCGATGTTTACCCTGGTTACCAGCGTAAAAAAACAAACAGTACATACTTACATTCAGCTGTCTGTCCCTTGCCGTCTGGTTCCTGCACTGACTGCTGGCCGTAAAGTGAAAGTGAAAGCACAGCACAGCGGTGAGTCACACAGCGGTGACTCACCGCTGTGGCTGTGCTCTGCTTTCACTTTACGGCCAGCAGTCAGTGCAGGAACCAGACGGCAAGGGACAGACAGCTGAATGTAAGTATGTACTGTTTGTTTTTTTACGCTGGTAACCAGGGTAAACATCGGGTTACTAAGCGCGGCCCTGCGCTTAGTTACCCGATGTTTACCCTGGTTACCAGTGAAGACATCGCTGAATCGGTGTCACACACGCCGATTCAGCGATGTCTACGGGGAGTCCAGCGACGAAATAAAGTTCTGGACTTTCTTCCCCGACCAGCGATCTCCCAGCAGGGGCCTGATCGCTGCTGCCTGTCACACTGGATGATATCGCTAGCGAGGACGCTGCAACGTCACGGATCGCTAGCGATATCGTCTAGTGTGACAGTACCTTAAGCCTCAATACTGGACCCAGCTGACCATGTGCATGGCTCCTGCACATCAGGAGGTTATTCGCTTTCTGGTGTTGCATAATCTGCATGATGTGGTCGTGTTGGGGTTGCCATGGCTACAAGCCCATAATCCAGTATTAGATTGGAAATCCATGTAGGTGTCCAGCTGGGGTTGTCAGGGGGTACATGGTGATGTTCCATTTCTGTCAATTTCATCATCCACTCCTTCTGAGGTCCCAGAGTTCTTGTCTGATTACCGGGATGTATTTGATGAGCCCAAGTCCAATACCCTACCTCCGCATAGGGATTGTGATTGTGCTATCAATTTGATTCCTGGTAGTAAATTCCCAAAAGGTCGATTGTTTAATTTGTCCGTGCCTGAGCACGCCGCTATGCGCAGTTATGTGAAGGAATCCCTGGAGAAGGGGCATATTCGCCCGTCATCGTCGCCATTAGGAGCAGGGTTCTTTTTTGTAGCCAAGAAGGATGGTTCGCTGAGACCTTGTATAGATTACCGCCTTCTTAATAAGATCACGGTTAAATTTCAGTACCCCTTGCCATTGTTATCTGATCTGTTTGCTCGGATTAAGGGGGCTAGTTGGTTCACAAAGATAGATCTTCGTGGTGCGTATAATCTGGTGCGAATTAAGCAAGGTGATGAATGGAAAACTGCATTTAATATGCCCGAGGGTCATTTTGAGTATCTCGTGATGCCGTTCGGACTTGCCAATGCTCCATCAGTGTTTCAGTCCTTTATGCATGACATCTTCCGAGAGTACCTGGATAAATTCCTGATTGTGTACTTGGATGACATTTTGATCTTCTCGGATGATTGGGAGTCTCATGTGAAGCAGGTCAGAACGGTTTTTCAGGTCCTGCGTGCTAATTCTTTGTTTGTGAAGGGATCAAAGTGTCTCTTTGGTGTGCAGAAGGTTTCATTTTTGGGGTTCATCTTATCTTTTCCAATTCTACTATCGAGATGGATCCTGTTAAGGTCCAAGCCATCCATGATTGGACTCAGCCGACATCTCTGAAAAGTCTGCAAAAGTTCCTGGGCTTTGCTAATTTTTATCGTCGCTTCACCTGCAATTTTTCTAGTATTGCTAAACCATTGACCGATTTGACCAAGAAGGGTGCTGATGTGGTCAATTGGTCTTCTGCTGCTGTGGAAGCTTTTCAAGAGTTGAAGCGTTGTTTTTCTTCTGCCCCTGTGTTGTGTCAACCAGATGTTTCTCTTCCGTTCCAGGTCGAGGTTGATGCTTCTGAGATTGGAGCAGGGGCTGTTTTGTCGCAGAGAGGTTCTGGTTGCTCAGTGATGAAACCATGCGCTTTCTTTTCCAGGAAGTTTTCGCCTGCTGAGCGTAATTATGATGTGGGCAACCGAGAGTTGCTGGCCATGAAGTGGGCATTCGAGGAGTGGCGTCATTGGCTTGAAGGAGCTAAGCATCGCGTGGTGGTATTGACTGATCATAAGAACTTGACTTATCTCGAGTCTGCCAAGCGCTTGAATCCTAGACAAGCTCGTTGGTCATTGTTTTTTGCCCGTTTTGACTTTGTGATTTCGTACCTTCCGGGCTCTAAAAATGTGAAGGCGGATGCTCTGTCTAGGAGTTTTGTACCCGACTCTCCGGGTTTATCTGAGCCGGCGGGTATCCTCAAGGAAGGAGTAATTGTGTCTGCCATCTCCCCTGATTTGCGGCGGGTGCTGCAAAAATTTCAGGCTAATAAACCTGATCGTTGCCCAGCGGAGAAACTGTTTGTCCCTGATAGGTGGACGAATAGAGTTATCTCTGAACTTCATTGTTCGGTGTTGGCTGGTCATCCTGGAATCTTTGGTACCAGAGAGTTAGTGGCTAGATCCTTTTGGTGGCCCTCTCTGTCGCGGGATGTGCGTGCTTTTGTGCAGTCCTGTGGGATTTGTGCTCGGGCTAAGCCCCGCTGTTCTCGTGCCAGTGGGTTGCTTTTGCCCTTGCCGGTCCTGAAGAGGCCTTGGACACATATCTCTATGGATTTTATTTCTGACCTTCCCGTTTCTCAAAAGATGTCAGTCATTTGGGTGGTCTGTGATCGCTTTTCTAAGATGGTCCATCTGGTACCCTTGTCTAAATTGCCTTCCTCCTCTGATTTGGTGCCTTTGTTCTTCCAGCATGTGGTTCGTTTGCATGGCATTCCAGAGAATACTGTTTCTGACAGAGGTTCCCAGTTTGTTTCGAGGTTTTGGCGAGCCTTTTGTGGTAGGATGGGCATTGACTTGTCTTTTTCCTCGGCTTTCCATCCTCAGACTAATGGCCAGACCGAGCGAACCAATCAGACCTTGGAAACATATCTGAGGTGCTTTGTTTCTGCTGATCAGGATGACTGGGTGTCCTTTTTGCCTTTGGCTGAGTTCGCCCTTAATAATCGGGCCAGCTCGGCTACCTTGGTTTCACCGTTTTTCTGCAATTCTGGGTTCCATCCTCGTTTCTCTTCTGGACAGGTTGAGTCTTCGGACTGTCCTGGTGTGGATACTGTGGTGGACAGGTTGCAGCAGATTTGGACTCAGGTAGTGGACAATTTGACCTTGTCCCAGGAGAAGGCTCAACTTTTCGCTAATCGCAGACGCCGTGTGGGTCCCCGACTTCGTGTTGGGGATCTGGTTTGGTTATCTTCTCGTCATATTCCTATGAAGGTTTCCTCTCCTAAGTTTAAACCTCGTTTTATTGGTCCGTATAGGATTTCTGAGGTTCTTAATCCTGTGTCTTTTCGTCTGACCCTTCCAGATTCTTTTTCCATACATAACGTATTCCATAGGTCATTGTTGCGGAGATACGTGGCACCTATGGTTCCATCTGTTGAGCCTCCTGCCCCGGTTTTGGTGGAGGGGGAATTGGAGTATATTGTGGAGAAGATTTTGGATTCTTGTGTTTCAAGACGGAAACTCCAGTATCTGGTTAAATGGAAGGGTTATGCTCAGGAGGATAATTCCTGGGTTTTTGCCTCTGATGTCCATGTTCCCGATCTTGTTCGTGCCTTTCATGTGGCTCATCCTGGTCGGCCTGGGGGCTCTGGTGAGGGTTCGGTGACCCCTCCTCAAGGGGGGGGTACTGTTGTGAATTCTGTGGCAGAGTTCACTCCTGTGGTCACAAGTGGTACTTCGGCTGATTCTCTCTGGGATCTTCCGTTTGTGGAGGAAAGTGGTACTGCAGCTTCTGAGTTTCCTCCCTCAGGTGATCTGGTGAGCTCGTTAGCTTCTTCTCTACTTAACTCCACCTGATGCCTTGATCTATGCTTCCTGTCAATGTTTCAGTGTGGGACTTGTTTTTTCCCTGGATCATTCCTGTGGCCTGCTGCTCTGCAAAGCTAAGTTTTGCTTATGTTATTTTGTTGCTATTTTTCTGTCCAGCTTGCTTTATTGGTTTTTCTCACCTGCTGGAAGCTCTGAGACGCAGAGGGACCACCTCCGTACCGTTAGTCGGTGCGGAGGGTCTTTTTGTCCCCTCTGCGTGGTTTTTTATAGGTTTTTGTGCTGACCGCAAAGTTATCTTCCCTATCCTCGTTCTGTTCAGCTAGTCGGGCCTCACTTTGCTAAATCTGTTTCATCTCTATGTTTGTGTTTTCATCTTACTCACAGTCATTATATGTGGGGGGCTGCCTTTTCCTTTGGGGAATTTCTCTGAGGCAAGGTAGGCTTATTTTTCTATCTTCAGGATTAGCTCGTTTCTCAGGCTGTGACGAGGCGCCTAGGTTCTGGTCAGGAGCGCTCCACGGCTACCTTTAGTGTGGTTTGATAGGTTTAGGGATTGCGGTCTGCAGAGTTCCCACGTCTCAGAGCTCGTTCTATTATTTTGGGTTACTGTCAGTTCACTGTATGTGCTCTGACCTCCATGTCCATTGTGATTCTGAATTGCCTTTCATAACAGGGAAGCATATATGGACATACATTACATTCACCGCAGGGGAACGAACCCCTGAGGCGAATCCCACGATTGAGTCTAATCACCAGACGTGAGAAATGACTTCTCGTAACAATATCCCGTAAGTTGGGAGCCCTTCTTGCCGTCATAAGAGGTCTAGAACTGACACAAGAAGATGTTTGGGCATCCGAAGTTAGGATGTCCCAGTTTTGATTTAAGATGTTTCTCACCTGGTTCCAATTCGTGCTATGTTCTGTGATGAATCTTACTGAGGAGTCCTGTAGATGAGGACGTGATGTTAGGAGAGCCTCCTGATTAAGGGTCCTGGCACGTTGGAAGGCAGTGGAAACAGTTGTCTTAGGATATCCCCTCCCATACAATCTCAGGGTCAAATCCTTTGCCTGTTCTCTGAAGCTTGCATCCGTTGTACAATTTCACCGGGTACGTAGAAACTGTCCCACACGTATTCTGGTCCGAGTATGGAGAGGGTGGAAACTCTGGTATTGTAACAAATTATTCGTGGCCGTCGGCTTACGGTATAAATCCGTCAACAGTTTATCCCCATCAACAACCACTCGAAGGTGCAGGAAGATAGCTGAATCCGGGGAACAAGAAGATGTCAGAAAAATATTCAATGTATTTTCATTAAGTTCCCTCATAAATTGGGTACAAGAAGACTCGGCCCCCACCCAAATGAAAAAGATGTCATCCAAGAAACGATGCCAATGCTTGATATGATTCAAATAACCCTGTGAGCTAAAGACCATCGTCTCCTCCCACCAACCCAAAAAGATGTTTGCGTATGCCGGCGCGCATCGCGCACCCATGGCCATGCCCGATACTTGCTTATAATACGTCCTGTCAAACAGGAAATAGTTATGATGCAAGACAAAGTAGAGAAGGTCCAAGATAAAAGGCGATTGGAGCAATCCAGTCTATTAAGGAAGTGAGAGAGTGCCTGGATACCATGGGTATGACCGATATTTGAGTAAAGGGACTCAACGTCACTTGTCATTAATAACTCTTGGCCTGTTAAGGTAATGTTACGGCAAACACTAATGATGTGAGATGTATCTTTGATATAAGCTGGTAACGCTGAGGCAATGGGCTGGATGAAATAATCAATATAGGTACATACCCGTTCACTCATGCTTCCTATGCTGGACACAGTTGGTCTACCTGGTGGTTTTTGGATGTTCTTATGCACCTTGGGTAGAAGGTAAAAGGTAGGGGTCACTGGGTTATCCACCCACATAAATCTTTTTTCATTTTGGAAGATTATTCCCATAGAGGCTGCCCAATCAATCAAATTATGTAATCTCTCCAAAAAGATTCCAGTAGGATCCTATGGTAATCTCATATAGAATCTCTGATCCCCCAATTGTCTGTTGGCTTCTTCAAGGTACATATTGGAAGGCCACAGAACTACATTCCCCCCTTTGTCTGCTTCTCTTATAATGATGGAATCATTATTTTTCAGAGATCTAATAGCCCTTCTCTCTTGAAAAGAGAGATTGTAAGTGAAGCGAAAACTTTGTGGAAGCCGCAGGATATCCCTTTTAGCGGATTCAAAGAAGAATTTAACCGCTGGTACCAACAAAAAGGATGGGGCAGAGGAGGATTTAGTTCTTAATGGAAAGTTTCTCCTACCTGTTGTTGTAGTATTCTCCTCCAAAAGGTCCAGGAGATCCCGGAAAACCTGTTGATCCTCGATGGAAGTAGTTTGAAGGGTTTCCGGTTGCTTGTGGATTACCTGAAAAATCAATTTCCTACAGAATAAATACAAATCCTTAATTAGGTCAAATTTATCTGTAGTTCGGGTGGGAGAGAAGGAGAGACCTCTACGTAGAACAGAAAGCTCAGCTGGAGATAGTACATAGTCCGATAAGTTTATTACCTGCAAGGACGTATCCACTTGAGGTAAAGGATTAGACCCAATTACCGATGCTTGGCCTTGTAATTGTGCCGGTAGGGCGAGTTTGGACCCCCTCGGTTGGTTTGACGTTTTCTGAGACTTCTTACGTTTACCTCCGCGCCTGGTCCTATATCGAGGTCGCTGCCTCCTGAAGACAAAAAATCACTCGAACTGGTGGCATCAGTTGTAGCTACTGCAGAGAATCCAGGGCAATGAAAGAGGCGGTAGCCGGCATAGATTGCTACTACAACATGAAGCCCGCTGGATTTTTCGGTTAAAATCTATTTCCCTGTTCGGTTTAAATGAGGAGCTCCTATACACTAGCTTCCTAGGACAGGATTAAAAACTGTAAAAAATGTGGATACTTACGTGGCACTTTTGATTGGAACAAGGAAATTTCCCTGTATTCGGTTCTTTGGGACTAGAACCGGGATTCCAGGACAAGCACATGGCACATTGGGATTGCAACAAGGGATTTATTTTATGGACGGAACTGGAGGACTGGATCTGGATTGTAACAAAATGTTATAAAGGAATGGAGAGGCATCTGAGAAGTATAGACATTTGATGTTATTGGCCCTTTATTCTATTCTTTATGTCTTGATTATTATATGCACTGTTTGCCTTGATATCAGATGGAAATGTATTTTATTGGTTTTCTGATATATACTTTTCTGTATGTGCACATTATTATATGTGTTTTCCATTCTATGATGTCTATATGCGATTTATTGTATTTACATGCATATATCGAGGCCTGTATATCTTCCTATTAAAAGGTAAAAGATATCCTCCTCTATCTTTATTAGATAGGGGACAGATGTGTATATTAATAATAATAACAACAACCCCCTTTTCTCCCCTCTTCTTCTTTTTTATCTAGATTGAGGGTATATCATTGTTATTCGGCACATATACTGTATGTGCCTTTCCTTATTTATTTATTTATTATTATGATTTTCATCATTATTATTATTATTTTTTCTGATGTTTGGGGCCATCTATGACTCCATTTATGGTTCCATCATGATATATATATTTTTTACTTTTGTTCTCTATTCCGGTGTTTCCCTGGGTTCCATTTGCCTATGTATTATGAATTCCGAGACTCTTTTCCGTTCAATTGCTGATTGCGATTGGGCCGGAACTTTCTCCTCTTCTCTTTTGTGCGGCCGCACACCGCGCCTGCGCTTTCTCCACTTACCATCTTGCCTGCTCTGTCAGCGCATGCGCCGGACAGGATACTGAGTTGGTTGTATTCGGGCCTGGGGTTGGCCATGATGGGTGCGCACTTCCTCTCTCCTGCATTTCCGGTCTTCGGACGGGGCCTCCCGGCGTGGTAATTAACAGGATACGTTATTATTTGTATATAAGGCTGACACCTTTCGTTGCTGCTTATTCTCTGACGAAGCTGCACATAGGCAGCGATACGCGTTGGATTTCTTCCCACTCCTTCCCCCTGATGCTTTTTGCTTCCTGACTTTTTGGAGGCTTCCCGCACTCTTTGTGGCTTCTAGGGTATGTCTTTGAGCTCCATTTATTCCCGGTATTGGCACATTGACCGGGCTATCTCTCAGACAGATTTGGGGATCCTATAGCGCCCTTCTGGGCAGCACTATTTATTCACTACACTTTGTGACCCCATATTTTCTCTCCTTGTGGATGTACTCTCATGTTCAGCCATCATTTTTTGCTGCTGCTACTTTGAGCAACAAATATCCCTGTATTTAGGGTCCTTCAGACTTATAACCTCTTTATCAATTGATACTACTTATTCCCTTATGGGTTATGATTGATTATGATTATTATATTGGGGACGCCCAATTTTTGCTATATTGCCTGATAGGTATAAGTTGTATGTTATTATATTGCACCTGTCTACATCTATATGCCATAATTTGTGATTCTTGTTTATACCTTTGTATGCGGGATTAGACCTTATTTTGGTCATATCATTCTTCCAGGGGGAAGGGTGGTTTTTCCACATGGTTTTAATTGATTTTAATGGATTGATGTGTCTTTGTCCTTGTTTATTGTTATAATAAAGATTGTGTTTCTGATATATTTAGGTGTGCGCTGGTTTATGCATAGGCTATTTTTCTTCTTGTGGCTATTTCTTTAGTGCGCACCTGATCAATATCCATTAGGCCAGGAGTAGGCAACTAGAGAGTGAACATTTTATTAATTGTTCAACCCAACACTAAATCGACATAGCCCACCTTATGTGTTTCATTCAACTGGATCCAAGATCTCCTGAAGGATATAGCCATCAGCCACTGGGCAGCTGTCTTTCTTCATGCCTACATAGGAGTTGTGGCTGTCACAACTGCACCAAGTGAGTATAACCAGCATTTACCCACTCTCCCTCCATATGGCATCACCCTATTGTGAGCTCTGTTTCCCACTTCTAAATTTATTTAGCGTCTTGGATTGTGAATGTTCCATGTATTTCTTCATTTTAACTTTATTTACTCTTTAACTATTTTCAAAAAGAACTTGGCACATATTTGCAAATACCACTGCTCATATTCTTCCTTATACGCTGACCCCTTCCTCCACCTCACTACCACCTGAGGAAGCATTTGTGAAACGCAAATTGGAGAGTGAGGTGGAGATTACACAGCTATCTCCTGGGCATGGAGACCTCTGGTCAGTATTAATTATTATTATTATTTTCATGCACTTTATCTTCTATAATTCTATGGATTACATTTCAATTGTTGATTTAATGAGAGCTCATTACATATTTATTTCTTTCTTACACAGCATGAATTGAACCCTATAGTACTGATTACTCTGCATGACGTGTTTTATTTGTCTCCATACGATATACATGTCGTTACTTGGAACGCTACTCACTTGAGTGTTACATTATCATTTGCATGGACTTTTATTACTATAGCTTCCATATCCATTACCTATTGATGCCCTTATAGATTCTGTTTAGGCTACGTTCACATTAGCGTTTCCCGACGCAGCGTCGGGAAACGCAGCAGCGACGCATGTGTCATGCGCCCCTATATTTAACATGCGGGACGCATGGACATGCGTTGTGCTGCATTGTGCGACGCATGCATTTTTTTTGCCGCAAGCGTCGGGCAAAGAAAACGCAACAAGTTGCATTTTTTTGCGTCGAAATTTCGGCAAAAAACGACGCATGCGTCGCAAAATGCAGCGTTTTTGCGTGTGTTTTGGTGCATTTTTATTTGCGTTGTGCGTTGCGTCGCCGACGCACAACGCAAATGTGAACGTAGCCTTAGCTCTTCTTTTTCTGAATATTGCCAAATGTCTATCTACCTTGGAACGTGACTGTTCCATGTATTTCCTCATTTTGACTTCTTGACTAATCACTGACTGTAAAAAAAACTTGTTACTCAAAGGTTATTTGCAATTCCCTATTTTTTAAGATTGTGTAATCCAAACAAACTTATGTTAATACCTTCTTCAGATTAACGGACTGTGTGCGAGTATATGGAAATAAGGCGACAATAAAGTGCCATGGAAAGGCAGACCTGCAGTAAGAGAAGGGCACCCGACTTATGCACCTTTATCATCAGGATTGATTGTTCTAAAGAAGTAATCTATGACTGTATCTCAATTCCGCCACAATCCAATCTTTTCTTCTTGGTCATAGGTTATAGCTCAAATTTTCTGTTAGCAAAGCCTTCTCTTCTCTTTTTAAGCATTCTTTGGAAATGTGGTTCTCTCTGTTCATGTCATTCCCAAAACCCTGATATTGCAAACCAATATATAAAAGGGTTTAAAACTCAAAGATGAGGTATGAAAGTGCACAGTGTGCCCATATTACAATCTAAGTAGCATTTAGCACAGAAATTCACCTGGAAATTCCATCTTGCTTCGAGAGGTCATAGTTTACCACAGCTTACAGTCATAATGTATCTAGATAAATTGTCCTCCTGTCAAAGGTATAATAGTTTTATCAGAGAATATAATCGAGTATACCTATAAAAGAGCAGCCCTTTGACAGGTAATAAAAGAGCATTGGTTGGGAAACATAGTGTGTAACCGCAAGGTGTCATGTGCCACGTGGCATGGCTGTTGTCAGATCAAGATAAATGCTTATATACAGCTAGCAATTCAATCGTAGGTAGAGAAACATTTAAAATCCATTCATTTTTTACTCTACATAATGATTTAATTTGACCATTTATCCACAACATGTAATGATTTCCATGTAAATGTATGTGAGATACAAGTCAGTAGTCAGGATTATACAAAAAGGAATGAAACAAGTTGGAAGCAGCTCAGCAGCAGATGCCTAAATATCTTTGTTTGGTCTCATAAACATGGAAGAGCTCAGTGCTCGGAGTTTGTCCAAGGCCTGAACACAGATTTAGAAAAACTGTCACTTGGAAGCTACATAGCGCAGCTTTCACTAGAAAAACGAAAGCTGTCCTGGGATTGGTTCGCCTTTTAGACTGTTCTTATAAATCTGCCTCAAAATCTTTATAATTCCTCAAGATATGAAATAAATATTTTATTGCTGGAAGCACTATTTTTGGGAACCTCACTGATCATGAGAACAGGTGCCTCCATGGAGGGGCATGCTCACACATGACACTTGACACTAACAGATAACCAACTTCTGTACCCAGCTACCTTCATCAGTCCCATAGATATGAATGATGTGGCAGTGCGGCCATACTGGTTCATGTATTCCTCACCACTGTGAAGAAGAACAAGAAATCGAGACCTTCTGTTTCTCAGTCCGATCGAGCAAACATTTTAAGAGAACCTGCCATCTGGATCATGCATACTAAAGGTATGGGCATAAAGGTGCTGTTTTACAGACTTAATAAGTATCTTCAGGACACAAATCCACAGCTTGTTAATGTTCAATGATCATTAGAAGTTTGCGCACATTAATCTTCAAACAGGTTTCAGTGAAATGGCGCTGGTGACGGAGCATGCGCACATAGACCTTCAGTAAAATGGCACTCATGGCTGCGCATGCTCACATAGAGAGCTTGGGTCATCATTAAGCCAAGATCTATATCTGGGCATGCGCTGACACCGTCACCATGTCCCTGAAATCTACTGAGAGATCAATGTGCGCAAGCGCCGCCCACTGTTAGAACACCACTGGTGGAAATTTTAAACAGTAAGACCATACAGGCACAAGAGGAAGTGGCGGGACCATGGCAGTGACAAAGATCCTACCCAGAGACCCGCCCCACAATCACAGCTCTATACACAAAGTGTGCATTACACTCAAACGTCTAATAATAATTAAACATCAACCAGGTCACCGATTTCTACACTGAAGGTATCTATTAAATTAGTAAAACAGTACCTTAATGCCCGTACCTTTAACGTGTGTGATCCTGATGACAAGTTCTCTTTAACGCCTACCCAACAGATACTATCAAATGTCTTTCATTATGTGAGATGTACTACTCTCCAACAAGAATACTGTAATATGGCATCTGAAGGCACACACCACATTTTTTTTTATAAAACATCAAATTCATAGCATACCAAATTATGGCTCCACGCAACTCAGAACTGGTATGCATGAAATATAAATAAACTGATAGTTTGCAGCAACTTTTCAGGTTTCCAGGTTATCCTGATCTTGTTCTACTCTGATAAGTTGTAATATGTTCTGAAGTTTTACAAGGTAGATGTTTTTTTCCCTAACCTAGGACACTGATTTAACTTGACAGTCCTTCATTTAGACCTGTCAGCCCCAGACTGAGGAGCGCATCACGCAGCACACAGCAGGCTTCTCCACCTGGAAGCAAAAATGATTCATCAGCTAGGTATTCTACAAAATAATTAGGAAGTCATTGTTATTCTGGACTCTAGGCTGGAGCAATGTAGCTGAGGAACAGTATATAATGTCTGGTTTTCTATAGGTCAATGATTATTTTCTAAAGAAACAATCATGAGCAGTGGAACATAGTTTTTACCAGCTTCACTTTGTATACTCTGTGCTGATTCTAGGACACAACGGTTGTCTGAGCTATGCTACCAACAACTCATGCATTGTGATGCTGGATATTAGATAGTTCATCCATGTCAACTGGCCAATCTAATATGTGAGGCCCGTGCATCATCCTGCTGTATCAGCTCTGACCTGCGAGAGGTTTCTCTGCACCATCAATGTTCTCCTCTTCCCAATCCATGTGTACGTATTGTCCTACATATATATGTTCTCGTGTAAAGCTCCATGTGTACGTATTGTCCTACATATATATGTTCTCGTGTAAAGCTTGTGTGAGATAATGGCTATATTATACATTGACATTTGCAAAGCAAGATGGAAAGAAAAAAGTATAAATGCAAAAAAACCCTCCATTTAGAAACAGTACTACAATGATAACTTAGAAAAGATGGATAGAATAGCATACGATGTAAGGCATAATAGTACTAGACAAGGCTGGGGGATCAGAGTTCCAGAACTAGAGCTAATTTTTAGTATTGAGCCACCTCCCTAGTGTTCGGGTTCGGTTCGTCGAACAGGGAGGTATTCGCCGAACTGTTCGTCGAACGTTCGACGAACACCGTCGAACCCCATTGAAACCAATGGCAGGCAAACACAAACACATACAAACACATGGAAAACACATAGAAAACACCTTAAAAGGTGTCCAAAAGCTGACAAACTGCTCAGAAGACACAACAAACAAGGAAAAGTCACAACTACAGATAGTCATGTGAAAAGAAAAGTGGTGGAGGAGTAAAAGGAGGAGGAGACACAGATATAGGCATGTCATGCCCTTCTAAAATCAAGAAAGGCTGGAGTAAAAATCTAAACTCACTCTACCAACACCCAGACGTCTTGACAAAAAAAAGAAAAAAAGAAATATCTTTAGGTAGAATGGCAGCGGGTCCATTCAGAACACTTTACTTAGAAGACGTAGTGGTATCCCCATTGGGAGTTGTGCCAAAAAATGAACCCAATACATTCAGACTAATCCTCCATTTGTCATATCCAAGGGGCAGGTCAGTAAATGACAACATCGACGCGGAACCAAGTACAGGACTATATACTGTACCTCCTTTGACGAGGCAATCAGGCGGGTCAAGAAGTTGGTAAGGGGCACCCTAATGGCCAAAACAAACATTGAGGGGGCGTTCCGGTTACTACCTGTGCCTCCGAATAGTGTCCTCTCATTGGGCTGCTTCTGTGAAGGAGCATACAACATAGATCGCTGTTTGCCCATGGGGTGCTCCATATCCTGCTCACTATTTGAGGCATTTAGTTGCTTCCTCAAATGTGTCGTCATGGACGTTTGTAAGGCGGCACATATTATCCATTACCTCGACGACTTCTTTATGCTTGGGCCCAAAAGATTCACCACAGTGTGAAAACACGCGTTAGTCCACCTGTGTGAAGGAGAGAGCAGGAGGGAGAGTGGACACCCCAGAGCCGAGGGGTTAGATTGAGAAAGAAAGAAGGCGGTGTAGCTTGCTTCATGGGTGGGGTACTCTGCCGAGTAGCAGAAATTTCTACTAGGCCCAAAAGGATTTCCTGGGCCAGATGCCGTTAAAAAATAGTACTTAGGTAAACAGGCGGTGTAGCTTGCTTCATGGGTGGGGTGGGGTACGATGCTGAGTAGCACTAAATTCTACTAGGCCCAAAAGGATTCCCTGTGCTAGACGCCATTACAAAATAGTAGTTAGGTAAACAGGTGGTGTAGCTTGCTTCATGGGTGGGGTACACTGCTGAGTAGCACCAAATTCTACAGGGCCCAAAAGGATTTCCTGGGCTAGATGCCGTTACAAAATAGTAGTTAGGTAAACAGGAGTTGTAGCTTGCTTCATGGGTGGGGTACACTGCTGAGTAGCACCAAATTCTACTAGGCCCAAAAGGATTTCCTGGGCTAGATGCCGTTAAAAAATAGTAGTTAGGTAAACAGGTGGTGTAGCTTGCTTCATGGGTGGGGTACGCTGCTGAGTAGCACTAAATTCTACTAGGCCCAAAAGGATTTCCTGTGCTAGATGCTGTTACAAAATAGTAGTTAGGTAAACAGACAGTGTAGCTTGCTTCATGGGTGGGGTACGCTGCTGAGTTGCACCACATTCTACTAGGCCCAAAAGGATTTCCTGGGCTAGATGCCGTTAAAAAATAGTAATTAGGTAAACAGGCGGTGTAGCTTGCTTCATGGGTGGGGTACGCTGCTGAGTTGCACCAAATTTAACTAGGCCCAAAAGGATTTGCTGGGCTATATGCCGTTACAAAATAGTAGTTAGGCAAACAGGCGGTGTAGCTTGCTTCATGGGTGGGGTACGCTGCTGAGTAGCACCAAATTCTACTAGGCCCAAAAGGATTTCCTGGGCTAGATGCCATTACAAAATAGTAGTTAGGTAAACAGGTGGTGTAGCTTGCTTCATGGGTGGGGTACGCTGCTGAGTAGTACCAAATTCTACTAGGCCCAAAAGGATTTCCTGGGCTAGATGCTGTTACAAAATAGTAGTTAGGTAAACAGGCGGTGTAGCTTGCTTCATGGGTGACGTACGCTGCTGAGTTGCACCAAATTCTACAAGCCCCAAAAGGATTTCCTGGGTTAGATGCCGTTACAAAATATTAGTTAGGTAAACAGGTGGTGTAGCTTGCTTCATGGGTGGGGTACGCTGCTGAGCAGCACCAAATTCTACTAGGCCCAAAAGGATTTCCTGGGCCAGATGTTGTTAAAAATAGTGCTTAGGTAAACAGGCGGCAGGTGGCTGGGCTACTCTGCGGACTAGCAGACACTGAAGCTTTGTAGCAGACCTCTGAATCCCAGGCCATAGTATGAGTAAACAACTCTGCAGACGACCCCACCCACCTGGAATTGATGATGGCAATGTCATGTAAAACTCAGTAAGGGGACTAAATAAAGGGTCTCCATTTTTTCCAAAAATTCGGCCACAGACACCACTTAAGTGGCATCAATTCACCAGAGTTTTTTCAAACAGTTTTTTTTCAAAAATCATCAATATTTTAGTCTCCCCAAGATGACACAGGGGTAGAAAAGTCCTTCCGGATCCAGGATTTGTTCATCTTGATGAACGTTAGTCTGTCTACATTGTCACTGGACAGCCGCGTTCGCTTATCTGTCAGCACACCACCAGCAGCGCTGAACACACGTTCAGAGAGAACGCTGGCTGTGGGGCACGACAAGATCTCCAAGTCGTGAGTGGCGAGCTCAGGCCATTTTTCAAGATTGGAAGCCCAAAATGAGCAAGGGTCCAGTTCCACAGTCATGGCATCGATGTTAACTTGGAGATACTCTTGTACCATCCTCTCTAGGCGTTGGCTGTGCGTCAGACTTCTTTGTCCTGTGGCCTTGCAAAGGATGGTCTAAAAAAATCTTGAAATGATTGGAAAAAATTGCTGTTACCACCAGATACGATGTTACTGTTACGGTTTGAGTGATGACTCGATAGTCCCACGGTTGGCAAGTTAGAACTCAGAGATTGACTACATGCACCACTGGTGTTTTGTGGAAAAGCAGATGTTAGATTCTGTAACAGTCTCTGCTGATACTCCTGCATGCATGAATCCCTTTCTATGGCAGGAATTATTTTGCCAAATTTGCGTTTGTACCGGGGATCTAAGAGTGTGGCAACCCAGTAGTCGGCATTACTTCAGATTCTGACAATCCGAGGGTCATGTTGCAGGTAGTGCAGCAAGAAGGCACTTGTGTGTCTTGCGCATCCAGGAGGACCAAGTCCTTGTTGTCTTGGTGGTGGCAAGGTGAGAATCATACTTCCTTCGTCTGCCCTCTCACCCCAACCTCGCACAACAGAAATTTGATCAAGGTCTCCCTCATCTGATGAGTCTTCCATGCCCAGCGCCAGTCCGTCCTCCACTTCTTCATCGCCTCCTGCACCTTCCTCAACAGTTTGGCTGCTACCATGCGCCCTTGGTAATCCCTCTCCCCCAGGCTCCAATGCCAGCCGCCTTGGTGCTGCCAACCTTCTTGACCATGGAGATATGATCCCTTCCACATATGACTCCTCCTGTTCCTCCTCCTCCTCTTGTTCCACCACCTGACTCCGAACACTGTGTAAGGTGTGCTCCAGCATGTAAATCACCAGAATGGTCATGCTGATAATGGCATCATCAGCACTAAACATCTTCATCGCTATTTCAAAACTGTGCAGAAGGGTGCATAGGTCCCTGATCTGAGACCACTCCTGCAGCGTGATTTGCTCCACCTCTTGATCTCGTTGGCCCAGGCTATACGTCATAATGTATTGCACCAGGGCTCGTCGGTGCTGCCACAGTCGCTGCAACATGTGCAGAGTTGATTTCCACCATGTGGGCACATTTCAGCCGGTGAACTGGCAGGCGTAATGACTTCTGTAGAGATGCAAGTCGTCGTGCTGTGAGATGCAAACGGCGGAAGTGAGCACACAGCGACCATGCCCTTTGCAGAAGCCCATCTAGTCCGGGATAGTGGGATAAAAATTGCTGGACAACCAGGTTCAAAACGTGAGCCATACAAGACACATGTGTGACATTGCCCCGGCGAAGGGCCGCACCCAGGTTTGCAGCATTGTCGCACACAGCCTTCCCTGGCTGTAGGTTGAGTGGATGGAAACAACCATTGATGGAGCTCGGTCTCCAGAGCTGACCACAACTCCTCAGCTGTGTGACTCACATTTCCCAGACATTTCAATGTAAACACTGCCTGATGCCGTTGAGCCCTGGTGACAGCATAGTGAGGAGGTGTGCAGGATTTCTTCTGCGCAGTTACAATGCGGGTGGCATTACCAGACAGGCTTTGGGTGCAGGTGGAGGACCAAGAGGAGGTTGAGGAGGCAGAAGCAGTGGAGGAACTTCTAGTTACAGAGTATCGACGAGCAACTGGTGGGAACGGCAAGACTCGCACAGCAGCCCCTTCTCCTGATGTCGCCGTAGTTACCCAGTGCCCAGTCACCGACATGGAATGCCCCTGTCCATGTCTACTCGTCCAAGTGTCTGCAGTAAAATACACCCTGTCACACACAGAGTTTCTCAAGGAAGCGGTGATGTTGTGTGCGACATGCTGGGGTAGCGCAGGCACAGCTTTCTTTGAGAAGTAGTGGCGACTGGGCATCTGGTACTGGGGCACTGCAACAGACATAAGGTCTCAAAAATCCTCTGTGTCCACCAGGCAGAAAGGCAGCATTTCTGTAGCCAACAGCTTGCAGATGGAGAAATTCGACCTCTTAGCTTTGTCATGGCTAGGAGGAAATGGTCTTTTACTTGTCCACATCTGAGGGACTGAGGGCTGGCTGCCGTGCTTGGACGGAGTTGAGTAGGGTGTCCCCAGCAAACTGCTGGTCTGTGAGGAAGGTGCAGGCGGAGATGTTACAGTGCCTACAAGTAGTATTCAACCCCCTGCAGATTTAGCAGGTTTAAACATTTGGAATTAACTGGACATTGTGACATTTGGACTGTAGATCAGCCTGGAAGTGTGAAATGCACTGCAGCAAAAAAAGAATGTTATTTCTTTGTTTATTTTTTTATTAAATTGTGAAAAGTCTTTTCAGAGGGTCATTTATTATTCAACCCCTCAACCCACCAGAATTCTGTTTGGTTCCCCTAAAGTATTAAGAAGTAGTTCAGGCACAAAGAACAATGAGCTTCACATGTTTTGATTAATTATCTCTTTTTCCAGCCTTTTCTGACTATTTAAGACCCTCCCCAAACTTGTGAACAGCACTCATACATGGTCAACATGGGAAAGACAAAGGAGCATTCCAAGGCCATCAGAGACAAGATCGTCGAGAGTCACAAGGCTGGCAAGGGGTACAAAACCCTTTCCAAGGAGTTGGGCCTACCTGTCTCCACTGTTGGGAGCATCATCCGGAAGTGGAAGGCTTATGGAACTACTGTTAGCCTTCCACGGCCTGGACAGCCTTTGAAAGTTTCCTCCCGTGCCGAGGCCAGGCTTGTCCAAAGAGTCAAGGCTAACCCAAGGACAACAAGGAAGGAGCTCCAGGAAGATCTTATGGCAGTGGGGACATTGGTTTCAGTCAATACCATAAGTAACGTACTCCACCGCAATGGTCTCCATTCCAGATGAGCCCGTAAGGTTCCTTTACTTTCAAAGAGCCATGTCAAGGCTCGTTTACAGTTTGCTCATGATCACTTGGAGGACTCTGAGACTGACTGGTTCAAGGTTCTCTGGTCTGATGAGACCAAGATAGAGATCTTTGGTGCCAACCACACATGTGACGTTTGGAGACTGGATGGCACTGCATACGACCCCAAGAATACCATCTCTACAGTCAAGCCTGGTGGTGGCAGCATCATGCTGTGGGGCTGTTTCTCAGCCAAGGGGCCTGGCCATCTGGTCCGCATCCATGGGAAGTGTTATGCTAAGGTAATTCAGTACCACAATGGACATAGAGGTCAGAGCACATACAGTGACCTGACAATAACCCAAAAACATAGAACGAGCTCTGAGACGTGGGAACTCTGTTGACCGCAATCCCTAATCCTCTCCAACACACTAGAGGCAGCCGTGGATTGCGCCTAACGTTCCCTATGCAACTCGGCACAGCCTGAGAAACTAGCTAGCCTGAAGATAGAAAATAAGCCTACCTTGCCTCAGAGAAATACCCCAAAGGAAAAGGCAGCCCCCACATATAATGACTGTGAGTTAAGATGAAAAGACAAACGTAGAGATGAAATAGATTTAGCAAAGTGAGGCCCGACTTTCTGAACAGAGCGAGGATAGGAAAGGTAACTTTGCGGTCAACACAAAACCCTACAAAAACCACGCAAAGGGGGCAAAAAGACCCTCCGTACCGAACTAACGGCACGGAGGTACACCCTCTGCGTCCCAGAGCTTCCAGCAAGCAGGAAAAAACAAATAGACAAGCTGGAAAGAAAAAAAACAGCAAACAAAATAGCAAAGCAGAACTTAGCTATGCAGAGCAGCAGGCCACAGGAACGATCCAGGAGGAAACAGGTCCAATACTAGAACATTGACTGGAGGCCAGGATCAAAGCACTAGGTGGAGTTAAATAGAGCAGCACCTAACGACTTCACCACATCACCTGAGGAAGGAAACTCAGAAGCCGCAGTACCACTTTCCTCCACCAACGGAAGCTCACAGAGAGAATCAGCCGAAGTACCACTTGTGACCACAGGAGGGAGCTCTGCCACAGAATTCACAACAGGGAAGATGGATAGCACGGCATACCTGGAGATTTTGGCCAAGAACCTCCGCTCCTCCATCAAGGATCTTAAGATGGGTCGTCATTTCATCTTCCAACAAGACAACGACCCAAAGCACACAGCCAAGAAAACCAAGGCCTGGTTCAAGAGGCAAAAAATCAAGGTGTTGCAGTGGCCTAGTCAGTCTCCTGACCTTAACCCAATTGAAAACTTGTGGAAGGAGCTCAAGATTAAAGTCCACATGAGACACCCAAAGAACCTAGATAACTTGGAGAAGATCTGCATGGAGGAGTGGGCCAAGATAACTCCAGAGACCTGTGCCGGCCTGATCAGGTCTTATAAAAGACGATTATTAGCTGTAATTGCAAACAAAGGTTATTCCACAAAATATTAAACCTAGGGGTTGAATAATAATTGACCCACACTTTTATGTTTAAAATTTATAAAAATGTAACTATTATTTAACTATTTAATTATTTATACTGAATACTACTTGTAGGCACTGTATGTTGCCTTGATCATAATGTGGTGTCGATGTCAGAGAGCGCTCAACACCAGCAGGTGTTTCCACTAGCAAATGTCCTGACGACCTGCCAATCACACTGGTTGTTGCGGGTAAAGTGGTGGAAGGTCTGCATCCAAAACCATGTGCGACTGCTGTCCCCACAGTCACAGAGGATGAAGAGGACGTGGATGCACTTGATGGGGCAGACGGTGGTTGACCCGGCCCACTAGGCCGCATTGTAGCACAGTGAGCTTCCCACTGCAACTTATGCCTCATATCCATGTGATGGTTCATGCATGAAGTACCCAAGCTAGTGATTTTTTTGGCATCTACTGAGATTTTATTGACAAATCTTACAGACAACATGAGTTGTGTCATCCTTTGCGATGTCAAAAAATGCCCAGGCTATGCAAGGCTTAGAGCCCGTATGACCTGAAGAGCCACCACGACTTCTGGTCTGAGGCACAGTTGGGGTTGAGGATGCAGTTGTTGACGTGCTTCCAGTACTCTGTCTCTGTCCAGGAAGGCGCACCGTTACCTCGTCGTCTGACTCGTCACTAGCATCCTCCTCCACCTCCTCTGCTGACCTCATGGACTGGCGGACAGGGGGTTGACAGTAAGTGGGGTCTACAAACTTGTCATCATCATCCTCTGTGTTCTCACGCCCGTCTTCCCCAGAGCCAACCTCTTCCTGCCCCAACCAAAAAGTCATGTTTTCGTTCCAATCAGGTATCTCAGTCTCATCATCATCTTCCTCATTGTCTCCACCAACAGGAGTTACAGTTTGGGAACGAGGGTCTACATTATGCTCAGAACCTTCTTCATCTGGGCCTGGATCCAACTCACAAAGATTCTGGGCATCAGTGTAGATCATTTCCTCGTCTGGATTCACAGAAGCTCTGGAGCTGACCTCTGATTCCCAGGCTATAGTGTGTGTAAACAGCTCTACAGACTCAACCATGTGTGTTACCCCATGCTCAGACGGGCAGCTAGAGAATTGGGAGCTGTGAGGGAGCAAGTGCGACTGGGGTGACAACTCTGAGGACTGGAGTTGTTGTGATGTTGAAGTTGACATGGAGGAGAGCCCACTTGAACGAGCACTTGATATCCGTTCAAGCACCTGCTGTTTTTGTGCCTCATCTGGAATTTTTGGCAATGCTTGTAGCGATGGTCGTAAGAAAGGGATCATATCAGATTGTTCACGAAAAGAAGTAGACATCTTACTTTTTCTGGAAGATGGTCCTTCTTCTGCAGATGTTACTGTTGCTTGACCACCTACCCCTCGGACACAACCTTTTTTCCCTTTCCAACACGCCTACTCCCCTTTCCACCAGCAGCAGGCCTTTTGCCACTCATTTTAGTGCTTAACTAATTGGCAACTCTGTATCTGTAGTTGTTGGCACAACAACCTATGGATGAAAACCGAGCAGAACTGAGTGGCCAAACTGTGGTACTAGGCCCAAAACTATTAACTGGATTAGATGCAGTGAAAATTGAGATACACAGGCGGTGTAGTTAGTTTCACAGGCGGGCTACTCTGCTGACATGCAGACACTGCTCCTAGGCCCTAAACTATTAACTGGATTAGATGCAGTGAAAATTGAGATACACAGGCGATATAAATTGTTTCACAGGCAAGCTACACTGCTAACGTGCAGACACTGCTCCTAGGCCCTAAACTATCAACTGGATTAGATGCAGTGAAAATTGAGATGCACAGGCGATAGTTTGTTTCACAGGCGGGCTACTCTGCTGACGTGCAGACACTGCTCCTAGGCCCTAAACTATCAACTGGATTAGATGCAGTGAAAATTGAGATACACAGGCATTGTAGTTTGTTTCACAGGCAGGCTACTCTGCTGACATGCAGATACTGCTCCTAGGCCCTAAACTATCAACTGGATTAGATGCAGTGAAAATTGAGATACACAGGTGGTATAGTTTGTTCCATAGGCAGGCTACTCTGTTGACGTGCAGACATTGCTCCTAGGCCCTAAACTATCAACTGGATTAGATGCAGTGAAAATTGAGATACACAGGCGATAGTTTGTTTCACAGGCGGCCTACTCTGCTGACATGCAGACACTGCTCCTAGGCCCTAAACTATCAACTGGATTAGATGCAGTGAAAATTGAGATACACAGGCAGTATAGTTTGTTTCACAGGCAGGCTAATCTGCTGATGTGCAGACACTGCTCCTAGGCCCTAAACTATCAACTGGATTAGATGCAGTGAAAATTGAGATACACAGGCGGTATAGTTTGTTTCACAGGCAGGCTAATCTGCTGATGTGCAGACACTGCTCCTAGGCCCTAAACTATCAACTGTATTAGATGCAGTGAAAATTGAGGTACACAGGCGATAGTTTGTTTCACAGGCGGCCTACTCTGCTGACGTGCAGACACTGCTCCTAGGCCCTAAACTATCAACTGAATTAGATGCATTGAAAATTGAGATACACAGGCGATAGTTTGCTTCACAGGCGGGCTACTCTGCTGATGTGCAGACACTGCTCCTAGGCCCTATACTATCAACTGGATTAGATGTAGTGAAAATTGAGATACCCAGGCGGTATAGTTTGTTTCACAAGCAGGCTACTCTGTTGATGTGCAGACACTGCTCCTAGGCCCTAAACTATCAACTGGATTAGATGCAGTGAAAATTGAGATACACAGGTGGTATAGTTTGTTTCACAGGCAGACTACTCTGCTGACGTGCAGACACTTCTCCTAGGCCCTAAACTATCAACTGGATTAGATGCAGTGAAAATTGAGATACACAGGCAATATAGTTTGTTTCACAGGCAGGCTACTCTGCTGACGTGCAGAAACTGCTCCTAGGCCCTAAACTATCAACTGGATTAGATGCAGTGAAAATTGAGATACACAGGCGGTATAGTTTGTTTCACAGGCAGGCTACTCTGCTGACGTGCAGACACTGCTCCTAGGCCCTAAACTATCAACTGGATTAGATGCAGTGAAAATTGAGATACACAGGCGCTATAGTTTGTTTCACAGGCAGGCTACTCTGCTGACGTGCAGACACTGCTCGTAGGCCCTAAACTAATCAACTGGATTAGATGCAGTGAAAATTGAGATACACAGGCGGTGTAGCTAGCTTCACAGGCGGTCTACTCAGATGACTATCAGGCAATGCTACTAGCCCAAAAGGATTGGCTGAGCTAGATTACACCAAATGCTGTAACAAACACTTGCACAGCACTGGCACAGACCTGCCTGGCAATTAGTGCTATGAACTGCTGTAACCTACCCTGAAAAGGGCTGATATTACAACAAGTCCTGACTCCTCCTGACTCCCTAAACCTATCTCTCTGACAATTTGCTCCAAAAAAAACACTATTAGTCTGTATAGCGCCCACAGCAGCAGCGGTGCCATCTAACACTAAGCTGCAGCAGTGAGGAAATGGTGGCGACGGGGCAAATGGCTGGTTCTTATAGGGCAAAAAGGACATGTGACATACACAGTCAATGACACATGCCCTTGCTTGTGTGCATCACATGCACATTGCTGTGTGTGTGCGCACTGCTGATAGGCTGAGAGACTGCACCGCCCCACTGTAAATGCGGGAAAGAAAAAAAAATGGAGATCGGCGTTATTTCAGCACAGATCAATCCCCCGCCAACTATACACTGAAACAGTCTATTAACAATGATATGTAGAGGAGCTGCGGAGACACCATCACGTGTTTCTCAACGCAGGCAGTGAATAGCCAGGCCTTTCCCCGGGAAGGAACAACCAAGGGAAGGGCAGCATCCAATAAAGGAAAACATCCAATAAAGGAAAACCACCTATGCCAAGCATGGTATCCATCCACAGACAGCTGTTTCGGGGTTTTTGCCCCTCATCAGTGTGGAGTAGGAACTGCTCCTGATAGCCAGTTTCCTACTTCACACTAATGAGGGGCAAAAAACCCCGAAACAGCTGTCTGTGGATACTGTTATGACCTGGTGGTCAGGACAATAATGGACCTGGTGGATAAGAGCACACGGAATTACCTGATAGTTACAGATAATATAGGACGAGCTCTGGGACGTGGGAACTCTGCTGACCGCAATCCCTAATCCTATCAACCACACTAGAAATAGCCTTGGATTGCTCCTAACGCTCCCTATGCAACTCGGCACAACCTAAGGAACTAGCTAGCCCTAAAGATAGAAAAATAAAGCCTACCTTGCCTCAGAGAAATTCCCCAAAGGAAAAGGCAGCCCCCCACATATAATGACTGTGAGTAAAGATGAAAATACAAACACAGAGATGAAATAGATTAAGCAAAGTGAGGCACTACTTACTGAACAGACTGAGGATAGGAAAGGTAGCTTTGCGGTCAGCACAAAAACCTACAAAAAGACCACGCAGAGGGCGCAAAAAGACCCTCCGCACCGACTCACGGTGCGGAGGCGCTCCCTCTGCGTCCCAGAGCTTCCAGCAAACAAGAACAATCAAAATAGCAAGCTGGACAGAAAAATAGCAAACCAGAGAAAAACAAGCAGTCACTTAGCTTCTGCTGGGAAGACAGGTCACAAGAACGATCCAGGAGTGAACTAGACCAATACTGGAACATTGACAGGTGGCATGGAGCAAAGATCTAAGTGGAGTTAAATAGAGCAGCCAGCTAACGAATTAACCTCGTCACCTGTGGAAGGAAACTCAGAAACACCCACAGCCACTAGAGAAAGTCCATGGACAGAACCAGCCGAAGTACCATTCATGACCACAGGAGGGAGCCCGACAACAGAATTCACAACAGGATACCATGCTTGGCATAGGTGGTTTTCCTTTATTGGATGTTTTCCTTTATTGGATGCTGCCCTTCCCTTGGTTGTTCCTTCCCGGGGAAAGGCCTGGCTATTCACTGCCTGCGTTGAGAAACACGTGACGGTGTCTCCGCAGCTCCTCTACATGCATTTGCATATTTGAGGGCAGTGTTCTGGATCACTGCGTTGAGAAACACGTGATGGTGTCTCCGCAGTGTTGGATGTTTTGGTCTCCACGAGGTCAATCATCCGTGCCTTTATTAACAATGATAAACAGTTTTAATGTGCAAATCAAGCGAGGCTTTTTCTGAACGAACAGTTATCGAACAGAAACTCGAACAGCCGAATTTTAAGCAAATTGTTTAGGTTCGTCGAACGACTCGAACAGCGCCCGAAACAGCTCGAATTTGAAATTGGCGAACAGTTCAACTCGAACACCGCTCATCTCTACTAATTTTATCAAAATGTTGTTCATGGAATCATAAACCTAGCACAAATCACTAAGCATCTTAAACATATTTTCTTCCTTACACCTCCCTAAGATTGTCATACATATACACCCATATCTTTCTCGTTTTCTCATTTCTTTTATAAATTTCCTGCATGCAGTTTATTCTTTGCCTCATTCTTTTTATACACACCTTTGCTCCAGGTAGTAATAGGTTTTAAAAATGTCTAAAACACATAATAAATTTGATTCACACTTTAAACTTCTTAGAAATCTAACAAATGTTGTCCTTGGGGTTATACATTTCACTTACAGAGAAGAAATAATAACTAGGATGTGTAGGATCCTTCTTGTAGGGAATTGGGTAACTGCAATTTCTTGTGTATTTTTTCTGCACTGCTACTTGCATCTGAAAACACATAAGATGTTAGTACCCATTAAAGCCAAAGACAGACACCCCGCGGTTCTGATAAAAGTCAGCTCTGAAAGGTTATCTAAGTATCTAATTGTTGTATAACTGTCACATACATCTGATTGGGGTTTGAAGAAATCCATATCCTTCCTGCAGAAAAAAACATTCGCATGAAGCTTAAAATCATATTTGTAGTTTCAGGTGAATTTTCAGAATAAGCTGTCCTGTTCTTTGGAGAATAACACAATTTATGGCCATTATAAGACTTTTAAAATGCATTTTCATATCTGCAGTTCATATCTGCAGACTGTCTCTAATTTTCAGTTGCCTCTGACCCAGTTGATCGAGACCCACTATTATGATGCCATGTTGTGTCCCATGCAAAGCATACAGAGGCATGTGGGATTTCCACTCTCCTATCTCTAAATAGCACAAGTTCAGAAGGAAATTTAGGGGGGAGCAAGATACACAACACTACTAAGCAGTGAAGCTGTGATTCCAGCACTCGGGATATAAAAACACACATACTAGAAAGCAAGCAGCAGTATGCTGGACATTATACAGTGATTTTCAACTGTATGGCTATGAATCCAGCACTGGGGTGATACATATCAATTGCATATCTGTGTCTCTCTGCCTATCTCTCTCTCTCTGCTCCCATTTTTACCTCTCTCCATAGACTACAACATGCATATGTAATATGAACTGGCAGGAATTCCGATGCAGAGCGATAGCTCTTACCGGCGACACTATCGGGACGTGCTTGACTCAGGTCCCAACTGAAATAAATTAACTTTTTTTATGATATTCTAATTTATTGAGGAGCACTTTTATTTATTGCAATGCATGAGACCAGTGATCAGTGAACTAAAAGTTGAAATTCCATACAAGGTTTGAGTAAAACAGTAAAAAATAAAAAAGTAAAACTATTTAAAAATAATCACAAAATATATTTAAAAAAAAAACTCAAAACAATAAATATGTATATTTATGTAAAAACAAAAATAAACCAAAAAAGTCCACATACAGTGCCTACAAGTAGTATTCAACCCCCTGCAGATTTAGCAGGTTTAATAAGATGCAAATAAGTTAGAGCCTTCAAACTTCAAACAAGAGCAGGATTTATTAACAGATGCATAAATCTTACAAACCAAAAAGTTTTGTTGCTCAGTTAAATTTTTATAAATTTTAAACATAAAAGTGTGGGTCAATTATTATTCAACCCCTAGGTTTAATATTTTGTGGAATAACCTTTGTTTGCAATTACAGCTAATAATCGTCTTTTATAAGACCTGATCAGGCCGGCACAGGTCTCTGGAGTTATCTTGGCCCACTCCTCCATGCAGATCTTCTCCAAGTTATCTAGGTTCTTTGGGTGTCTCATGTGGACTTTAATCTTGAGCTCCTTCCACAAGTTTTCAATTGGGTTAAGGTCAGGAGACTGACTAGGCCACTGCAACACCTTGATTTTTTGCCTCTTGAACCAGGCCTTGGATTTCTTGGCTGTGTGCTTTGGGTCGTTGTCTTGTTGGAAGATGAAATGACGACCCATCTTAAGATCCTTGATGGAGGAGCAGAGGTTCTTGGCCAAAATCTCCAGGTAGGCCGTGCTATCCATCTTCCCATGGATGCGGACCAGATGGCCAGGCCCCTTGGCTGAGAAACAGCCCCACAGCATGATGCTGCCACCACCATGCTTGACTGTAGGGATGGTATTCTTGGGGTCGTATGCAGTGCCATCCAGTCTCCACCAAAGATCTCGATCTTGGTCTCATCAGACCAGAGAACCTTGAACCAGTCAGTCTCAGAGTCCTCAAAGTGATCATGAGCAAACTGTAGACGAGCCTTGACATGATGCTTTGAAAGTAAAGGTACCTTACGGGCTCGTCTGGAACGGAGACCATTGCGGTGGAGTACGTTACTTATGGTATTGACTGAAACCATTGTCCCCAGTGCCATGAGATCTTCCCGGAGCCTCTTCCTTGTTGTCCTTGGGTTAGTCTTGACTCTTCGGACAAGCCTGGCCTCGGCACAGGAGGAAACTTTCAAAGGCTGTCCAGGCCGTGGAAGGCTAACAGTAGTTCCATAAGCCTTCCACTTCTGGATGATGCTCCCAACAGTGGAGACAGGTAGGCCCAACTCCTTGGAAAGGGTTTTGTACCCCTTGCCAGCCTTGTGACCCTCCACGATCTTGTCTCTGATGGCCTTGGAATGCTCCTTTGTCTTTCCCTTGTTGACCATGTTTGAGTGCTGTTCACAAGTTTGGGGAGGGTCTTAAATAGTCAGAAAAGGCTGGGAAAAGAGATAATTAATCAAAACATGTGAAGCTCATTGTCCTTTGTGCCTGAACTACTTCTTAATACTTTAGGGGAACCAAACAGAATTCTGGTGGGTTGAGGGGTTGAATAATAAATGACCCTCTGAAAAAACTTTTCCCAATTTAAAAAAAAAATAAACAAAGAAATAACATTCTTTTTTTGCTGCAGTGCATTTCACACTTCCAGTCTGATCTACAGTCCAAATGTCACAATGCCAAGTTAATTCCAAATGTGTAAACCTGCTAAATCTGCAGGGGGTTGAATACTACTTGTAGGCACTGTATATGTTATCGTTGCAGAGTGCCATAACCACTTGATCAAGAGTTCCATAACAGCCTGGTGCAGCGTGCCCTAACAGCCTGGTGTACAGTGTCATAATGGCCTGCTGTAGAGTACCATAACAGCCTGGTGCAGTGTGTTCTAAAAGACTGTTGCAGTGTGCTCTAACAGCCTGTTCAGCGTTCTCCAACAACCTGGAGCAGCGTGCCATAACAGCTTGATGCAGTGTGCCCAAACAGCCTGGTGCACAGTGCCATAACAGCCTATGGTAGAGTGCCAGAGCAGCCTAGTGCAGCGCGCTCTAACAGCCTGGTGATGTGACAGCACCACCACCATCAGCAGTGTCACCGTCCCATGCAAGCATTCAGCTTTCCATCCACAAACACTGGAGAGAAAGCGAAAGTACCCCCTACCACTCATGAGCCCTGGTCCTGAATTTCGGGATTTCAAACTTCCTGGTCTTTAAAATGGATGGACAGTTTTGAAAAATGAATGTTGATGGCTGTCCCACAGTAGGTAGTTCCCAGCCGCCACTACTTTTCCATTCAGGCCATCCCTACCCTGCCCACACATATTGCGGGTAAAATCAGATGTGCACTGTCCAACTCCATCAGAGCAAGGTTCACATAACCACCACTACTTGGACTAGTAAGTATGGCCAGGGGCATTGTATCTCCCTAACTGCCCACTGGGTAAATCTAGTGGTGTTCTGGCACATGTCCTATCGCCACCGAGGATTGCTGGACGTTTCTCTGTCCATGTTACCTCTTCCTCCTACTCTGCTTCCTCCACTGCCTCCTCATCCAGTTAGCGTAACACCTGCATCACCATCTTCAGCACAGTCAGGGGGAAACAACAGCAGGGTGTTCTGAAATGCACATGTTTGGCGCAAAGATCCCACATCACGCAGGAGCTGTAGACAGGGATCAAACAACAGACCAATAAGTGGTTGGTGGCGCTGAACCTCAAGTCCAGTCTGGTGGTGTGCGATAACGGGCAAAATCTCTTAGCAGCTCTCGGCGTAGCCGGTTTGGCACATATCTGTTGTGAATTCCGCTCTTGGGCTCCCTCCGGTGGTTGTAAGTGGCACTTTTGTGAGTTCTGCTCTTGGGCTCCCTCTTGTGGTTTCAAGTGGTATGGCTGCTCTTTGGGGTTAGCTGTCATCAGCTGCCTCCACTTATCGTCTCTTCTGCTCGGCTATTTATGCCTGGCTGTTCCTTCAGCCAGTGCCACTTGTAAATGGTTCCTGGTTGGATTCTCATCTCTTTGGATTTCCCTGTTATCCTGACCAGTTCAGCAAAGCTAAGTTTTTGCTTGCGCTTTTCTGTTCACAGATTGTGGACTTATCCGTTCAGTGCTTTCTATGTTTGTCCAGCGTTATCAGTAAGAATTAATTCTGTCTTGCTGGAAGCTCTGGGAAGCAGATTTACCCTCCACACCTTTAGTCAGGTGTGGAGATTTTTTATAAACTCTGCGTGGATTTTTGTAGTGTTTTATACTGACCGCACAGTATACCATCCTGTCCTATCTATCAAGCTAGACTGGCCTCCTGTGCTCATCCTGGTTTCATTCTGTGTATGTCTTTTTCCTCTCCACTCACAGTCATTATTTGTGGGGGGCTAATCTATCCTTTGGGGATTTTCTCTGATGCAAGATAGTTTTCCTGCTTCTGTCTTTAGGGGTTGTTAGCTCTTAGGCTGTGACGAGATGCCTAAGGAGAGTTAGGAGCATTCCACGGCTACTTCTAGTGTTGTGTTGAGCTTAGGGACTGCGGTCAGTACAGTTACCACTTCCTTCAGAGCTCGTTCCATGTTGCTCCTAGACCACCGCATCATAACACATATCCCTTGACTGGCACATGTACGGATTTTGGTAGTGCAGAGCTTCCTTAAAAATTACCCAGATATGTCAAAGCTGCTGCTGAATGTGCTGGCTGGCTGTGTGTGCTTTTGCCATTTTCAACCTGCTGCAGCATGCATCACTTCTGCCTTCTCACTCATATGCGAAGTACCCACAAGGTGGAATTCCACTTAGCATATCATCGGCGTTGCTATCCCACTTCCCTGCCTGCTTACAAAAAACGCTTCAGGTGAGGATGGATGAGGTGGTGGCACAGGAGGAAGAGGAAGAGGAACAGGGATCATTCACAACATTATCAGGCCAGTCGTCTGCACATGGCTCCAAAGGTGGAATCCTGTACCAGCTGTGACTAGGTACACAACTTTCCAGCCAAGGCAGAGTTTTGGAGGATGAGGAAGAGGAGGAAGAACTGTGTTCACAGCGAGGTGGCACTAAAAGCAGCTCACGGGCATCACTTGGGTGTGGCTGGGGGAACACAGAGGACCCAGACAATACACCTTCCACCTAGGACATGCTGCTGTGCCTGCGCAACAACTGCCAAGTTGCCCAAACTGTTACTAGTGCTGATTACTGGGTAGACACCCTGCAGGATCCCAACTATAAGGTCAACGTACCATCTTTACTTCTGTCACTGGCACGGGTTCAGATTGTGTTGGAATATAAGCGCACACTGGTAGGTGAACTACCTACTGTGTTCCCAACTGAATGCCGGGGGCTCAGTAGAAGCACAGGGAGAGGAGGAGGAGGATGTCATCAATGCCACTAGGGCACCGTCACCTTGGAGGGTTAGCATGGCCAAAATATGAAAAACCTTGCTCAGCACGCCACAACATCTGGCACCAACATCTGATGCAGTCCATATTAGCAAGAGTCAGTGTTTCAACAACATGGTGGAAGAGTATGTGTCCAAACGTCTCCACATACTGAGAGATGGGTCTGCCTCATGTAACTTCTGGGTCTCCAAATTGGACACATGGGCTGAGCTTGCCCTTTATGCCTTGGAGGTGCTGGCCTGCCCTGTGGCAAGTGTACTGCTGAAACATGTGTTTAGCATGGCAGGGGGTGTGATCACATTCCCAATGTTTTGGGGCCTCCCCAAATTTTAAAAAGAAACAAACAAAATCTGTGTTGGCTACCTCTCCTCCGCCTCTTTCACCTTCAATGTCACGTGCATCTCCACCTCCTTTTCAAACATCTCCTCCAATTGTACCTTCGCAACCATTTTTTTTGTAAAAATGTAAATATTTTTTTCTTCACTGCTCAATGGTATAAACTTTTGTGACACACTAGTGTCAATATGTTCACTGCGCCCTTTGATGAATTCGTTCAGAGCTGTAGTTTGGAAAGTGGGGTCACTTATGTGGGGTTCTGCTGTTATCTTAGGGTCCCTGCCAATATGGCTCTCCTTCCCCTCTGAACTTTGAACTGTGCCTCAAAATTAAATTAATTTATGAGCACTTATGGGGTATTGGCGTACTCAGGAGAAATTGCATAACAAATTGTACTATTCGTTTTCTCCTATTATCCATTTGGAAAATTACAAACTTGGGGAGAAAGCAACATTTTAGAGGAAAAAAATTGTAATATTTCATTTTCTCAGTCAAAAGTTATACAATTCTGTGAATCACCTAGGGGTTTAAAATAATCACTACAACCCAAGATGTAGTTTCCAAAATGCGGCCAGTTATGGGGGTTTCTGCTTTTTTGGCATGTCAGGGGCTCTTCAAATGTGACATGGCATTCACAATCTATTCCAGACAAAATAGTGTTGCTTCTCCTCTGAGCTGTGTCATGTGCCCAAACAGTAGTTTTCTACCACATATGGGGAGTTAGTGTACTCAGAACAAATTGCACAACAAATTGTACCATCCATTTTCTCCTGTTACTCTTGTGAAAAAAACTTAGGAGAGATGTGATTTTTTTTTTCACGGCTCAACGTTTTAAAAATTCTTTGAAGCACCTGTGGTTCAAGGTGCTCACCACACCTCTAGATCAGTTACTTTAAGAGTGTAGTTTCCCACCCTGTTTTTTAGTCCCTTTTTTTCTTTATTTCTTTATTTTTTGGATAGTCTTTTAGTCATGTATTAATAAACGTTCAGTTTTTAAGAAATTAATGCTGGAATCACTATGTCCTGAGGCGATAAATTATCGTTATTTGGTATTTGTGTGAATTGTATTTTGAAGTGTCTAGCACCCTTTACTATGTGCTGTGGACCTTATTGTTAAATTACAACTCTATGTAGTGTATGGCTTATTGAGGTCGTAAGGACAGAAGCTCTAGTCTCTGCTTGAAAACTATGCAGCTCCTTCAGGGTTACCTCTGGTCTCTGTGCTGCCTCTCTAATTAATGCCCTTTTGGCCCGGGCTGAGAGTTTTGGTAGGTGGCCCTATCTTGGCAGGTTTGTTGTGGTACCATGTTCTTTCAATTTGATGACAATTGAATTGATGGTGCTGTGGTGGTCGTCAGAGATTGGGATATCTTTTTTATAACCCCACCCTGACTTGTACTTGTCAACAACTTTGTCCCTGACTTGTTTAAATATTTCCTTGGATATTGCAGCCTCTGTGGCTTTTCAGAAAAGGTGTGCATATGCTGAAAGACCATGTACCACTTAGATTGCATATAGGTGGACTTCCTTTCACTAAGCATGTCACTGTGACTCATGAACGAATATGCATATGCCAATTTTTAGTTATTTCATCCCATAAATAAAATGTATGCCTGTATTTTTGTCACTTCACCAACTTAGACTATTTAGTGCTGATGCATCACACACAAATCAGATTAGAAAAATATTTAAACACAGGTTGTAATGTAACAAAATAGGTAAAAAGCCAAGGGGGTGAATGATTTCGCAAGCCACTATATTTTAGCCAAGTTACAAAATTGGCAGATGCCCTCCTATGCATCCAAACAGTAGTTTTCCAGCACATATGTTCCACCACATATGTACTCAGGAGAAATTGCACAACAAGTTGTATGGTCCATTTTCTCCTGTTTCCCTTGTGAAAATAGAAAATCTGTGGCTAAAATATCATTTATGTGGGAAAAAGTAAAATCTTCATTTTTTCCTTCAATATTGTTTTAATTCCAGTGGCGCAGGGTTAATTAACTTCTTGAATGTGGCTTTGAGCCCTTCGAGGGGTAAAGTTTTTAAAATGGAGTCCCTTTGGGGTATTGTATGTCATATAGGCCCCTCAAAGTCACTTCAAATGTGTTGTGATTCCTAAAATAAATTAGCTTTAGAAATTTTGTTGAAAAAATGAGAAATTGCTGATAAACTTTTCTTTCCAACAATTTTATTGGGGAATTTTAACTTTTAACAAGGAAGAATAAATTAGGAAGGGAAGGAAAGGGAGGATGGGATATGAGGATAGGGAAAAATAAACCCCTATAGCAATAGGGGAGACAGGCAATCAATCATATAGTCGGTTAGTGTAGCGTAATAAGTTAACATTAAGTAGCGTAACATATTGAACAATGAGTCAAATTTTAGGAGGTCGCTAAATAAACAGATTAGTGCTATGCACAAATTCGCTGATATATATAAAGCTTAGTCTAAAGTCGCTAAGTAGACAATTAGAGTATAAATATGAATGCCCGTCGTGGACTCTAAGTTTGGTGTATAGTAAGTAATAGCTTGACGTGTGCGGGAACATCTCCTGATGGTCCCGTAGCATTGTGGGCAGAAAGTCTGGCTCAATATCAAAGCTAATAGTTGGGAAGAAAATAATTTTGACTTATAAGTGTAGTAATAGTAAAGATTTTAAATATGAGACTGGACTCCCGGTACTGTAGTAGGTAATCAGTATGTAGTAGGAGTAGGTAACATTGTGTATAGAACAGAACTACACTTCAGGTAGGACCATTGTAGGATCTAGAAGGATTCAGACCATTTTGTTTCAGGAAGGATAAACCCTCTTTAGTGGTTGTAATATGTACAGTTCCGGACAGGAGTTTCACCAGAAGGATGGCGACCATGAATAAGAAAAATGGGACCTTCGGAGCTCCCGCGTAACTGGCGCAAAATCCCGTCTCTTTTTCAAAGTGTCTTTAGATAGATCTCTGAAAAATGTTAGGTGGCTATATGGGGAGAGTAGGAAGTTTTTTTTCGGAGGAAAGGTCAAACAGTTTACCTCTAACCCATGCTGGGAAAAAGGAAACGATGAAGTCTCTTGGCACATCTGGCGGGAGGGACACAGGTCTTTTAATTCGGTAGGCTTTTTCAATGATGTTCGTATCGTTAATATCGGGTATAAATTTAGAGATCATTTTGAAAACATAGCTTTTTAGGTGAGGGGGTTTGACGGTCTCCGGGACTCCTCTGATTTTCACGTTGTTTTTTCGTTTATGGTCTTCTAGACTCATCAGGTTACATTTTAGTGAATCAATGTCTTTTTGTAAGCTCTTTAGCAAAGCTGTGGAAATAGGAGGGGTCGGTGAATTGTCTGGGAAAGGAAGGTCCAAATCTTCAAGTGAATAATCTTCCATACTACTGTTTGAGGAGTATATAGAGGAAGCGTCCGAGTCATCTTTATGTGAAGAGTAGCTACATTGGGAAGACCTTGAGGATGACCCGGTTGAGGAGGAACCAAGGCTTTTGGCAATGGAAGTTAGTGCATCCCTGACATAGGATTCAGACGCTGTCTCTGTACGTGATGATCTCGTGTTTAAAACATTGAAAGAGAATAAGTATTTATCCAATATCAGGGATCCTTCATCCATTTTTTTATTAATGATGTCGCAGAAGTTTTTTAGCATATTATCCATTGCTAGTTCAGTGGGGGGTCCATCTGCACCTATCTCTTCCTCTGTGCCAAAGGATGGGTATGAGATTTCTGAGGTACAACCTCCCTCCCCCTGATTGTCATGTCTGTTATCTCTCTGTTGTGGGGCAACCTGTGAGCGACGATTTTTTTTGTGGCACACTCTCTGGTTTAGTCTGTGACACCGCAGTATTTGTAGCCTTATAATTTCCCCTCATCTGGGGTCTGGGCTGCGGTATGAATCAAATCTTAGTGTGCGGCTTGTATTTTGGCTTATTGAACGCCTAGCAGCAGCATCGCTGCAGTGTGTGGGCGGAGCTATAGTTGGGGTCTCGTCCAGCCTCCCCCTCCCTTGTCTCGTCTGCTCCAGTGTATTTGCGGCTCCGTGTCTTTTCAAGACAGCTGTGCCAGACCGTGGACCCGGACCGGGGGAGTCCGGGGGCTCCAGCGGCAACACCGCCTGCTGTGCCGGCTCACCTGAGTCTCCCTCTTCAGATGCGCTGCGGTTCCTTCCTCCAGCGTCTGTGTCGTCGCTTGCCATGGGCGGAGCTTTGGACGGGCCTCGAGGGTGGGGCCTCGACTCCACTCCGGCTTCCCCGCTCCGCCCGCAGATGTGGAGCCGCCGCTCCCCGGCCGGCTTCAGAGGTCTCGCCGGTTTGCTTAGACAGAGCAGAGCGCCCCAGGGGCACCGGAACAGAAACCGCCCGTGACCGGAGCTCACCTGGGGCTTTCTCTGCATTAGGGACTGGGCACAGTTCTCCGGGAGCTTGACTGCCGCGCTGGGTGGGCGGAGTTGTGGGCAGAGCTTCAGCGTTTCTCCTTCTGCTCGGACTCGCCTGCTCAGGCGAGGCCGAGGCTTTGGGCCTAGTACTGGAGGCACCTCCGGTCTTTGTACTCGCAATAGGGAGTCTTGCAAATGTCACTGTGGGAGTCGCTGTGGATGGGGGCTTCTCCAAGGGTCCTCCTGTAGATGAGGCTGGTCTGAAGCATAAAGGCACCGATGAGTGCAGCGTCTTGTCCTTCTGTTTGTGTAGGCCTGCAGCAGGGCCACGGCTGGGGACCGCATGTCTCTGAGTTACTTGTGCCTTCTTGAAAGCCGATTTTTTCATTATGTATCCAAGTCCTGGACACTTTAGCTTAAGTTTTAAGCAGTTTCTTCCCAAAAAAGTAAGCAAATTGCCGCTTATAATAAGGGATTTAGCAGGAGCTCCTGAGACACAGGTCTGCTCCCAGTCCCTTGCAAGCCACGCCCCCATTGCTGATAAACTTTTAACCCTCCTAACATCTTAAAAAAATATGTTTCAAAAATTATACTGATGTAAAGTAGATATGTGATAAATGTTATGTATTAACTATTTTGTGTGATATAACTATCTGGTTTAAGGGCATAAAAATTAAAAGTTTGAAAATTGCGAAATATTCTAAATTGTCACCATAATTCTGATATTTTCACAAATAATTTTGAACTTAATTTACTGCAAACATGTGGCCTGCTGAGGCGGGTGAAAACAGGCTCTGGTGTGAAATATTTAAAGTGATTGTCCACTACTAGAACAACCCCTTCTAAGGGTATGTGCACACGTAGAAAGGTGCTCTGCAGATTTTTCCGCAGCAGATTTTAGATATCCGCAGGTAAAAGGCACTGCGTTTTACCTGTGGATTTACCGTGGTTTTTATGCGGATTTTGTGTGGATTTCGCCTGCGGTTTTACACCTGTGGATTCCTATTAAGGAGCAGGTGTAAATCGCAGCAGAATCCGCACAAAGAATTGACATGCTACGGATGTCGCTGTAACCCGCAGCGTTTCCGCGCGCTTTTTTCCGCAGCATGGGCACTGCGGATTGCGGTTTTCATAGGTTTACAGCAGCAAAATCCGCAATGTGTGCACATAGCCTAAATGTTTGTCAGTTAAAAAAAAAAAAAAACACTCGCCCTCTGTTCTGGTGCCATTCAGCACTCCAGTTCCCAGGGCTCACGTGGGATTGTCACATTGTCCTACTTTTATGCTTCATGTGAATATATATTTGCTAGGTGAAGTTGTTTTTTTCCTAGTGTCCTAGAATTTTACGATGCTAAAAAAAACAGCAGACTATGAAGCGAAAACCTATTATGTGGTTATTTACCTACCTTTAAGGCTGCTGAAAATTTGCTCATATTAAGACATTACAGATAGTAAAAGTCGTGTGAATATCTGACTGTTCTTTTTGCCAATATAGGATTATTACTATATAGCTTGGTGCTTTGCAATAAAGAAAGATTGCTGTTTAATTGCAGGTGTCTTATTACCTATTGCTTTTTCATTATACATATAAACGTTTTATTACTTGATGCACTCAATTTTTCTATATTCTGGCTTCACAAGTGCACAAAGCTTTACTTGGATGAAATCTCTATACTTTATGACATTATTCTAAATTGAGAAAGAGTAGCTCAGATGACCTATCTTTAGAAAGCTGAGTATTCTTTTGGCACTTAACATTTAAGTTTGTGGTGTAAAGGTGATATTTGGTTTAGTGAAGAGAGAACAATTTTAATCTTTGGACATAAAGTCTTAGATAAAATGTATTCCAATAGTTTTCGAGTGACATTGTGTGACTTGCTTGGTTGGTTTCTAAGCTCCCAATAGTAAGCCGAGAGAGCCACACATGCGCAGCCACCATCCTTGTAACTACAATTTAGGTATCATGGTTCCCTGATATCAAAATAGATATGGATCCCTGTCGACAGACCCACATCTCTTAAACATTTCTATCATGTTCTGTGGATATACCATAAATTCCTATCATGAGCAGAATAGACAATATTTTTGGCTGACACAATGAGAAAATATAATAAACTAGCTGAAGAGCCCGGCGTTGCCTGGGCATAGTAAATATCTGTGGTTAGTTATAGCAACTCACTTCTCTTATTTTCCCCTCACGCCTCTCATTTTCCCAATCACATCTCTCATTTTCTCCCTCACACCTCTCATTTTCTCCCTCACTCCTCTCATTCCCCCCTAACACTTGTCATTTCAACCTCACATCTGTCATTTTCTGATCACTACACTAATTTTCCTCACTCCTCTCATTTTGCACTCACACCTTTTCATTTTCACCTCACACCTCTCATTTTCACCTCATCACCTCAGTATATACATGTTTGTCATCTCCCTTATATATAGTATACATCTGTATGTCATCTCCTGTATATAGTATATACCTGTATGTCATCTCCCCTGTATATAGTATATACCTGCTGTGTGTCATCTCCCCTATATATAGTATATACCTGAATGTCATCTCCTTCTATATATAGTATATACCTGTATGTCATCTCCTCCTGTATATAGTATATACCTGTGTGTCATCTCCCCTGTATATAGTATATATCTGTGTGTCATCTCCTCCTGTATATAGTATATACCTGCATGTCATCTTCTATATATAGCATAAACCTGTATGTCATCTCCTCCTGTATATAGTATATACCTGTAGGTCATCTGCTCCTGTATATAGTATATACCTGTGTGTCATCTCCTCCTGTATATAGTATATACCTGTATGTCATCTCCTCCTGTATATATATGTACCTGTATGTCATCTCCTCCTCTATATAGTATATACCTGTGTGTCATCTCTCCTGTATATAGTATATATCTGTGTGTCATCTCCCCTGTATATATTATATACCTGTGTGTCATCTCCTCCTGTATTAGACCTCGTTCACACGTTATTTGCTCAGTATTTTTACCTCAGTATTTGTAAGCTAAATTGGCAGCCTGATAAATCTCCAGCCAACAGGAAGCCCTCCCCCTGGCAGTATATATTAGCTCACACATACAGATAATAGACAGGTCATGTGACTGACAGCTGCCGTATTTCCTATATGGTACATTTGTTGTAGTTTGTCTGCTTATTAATCAGATTTTTATTTTTGAAGGATAATACCAGACTTGTGTGTGTTTTAGGGCGAGTTTCGTTTGTCAAGTTGTGTGTGTTGAGTTGCGTGTGGTGACATGCATGTAGCGACTTTTGTGAGATGAGTTTTGTGTGGCAACATGCGTGTAGCAACTTTTTGTGTGTCGAGTTGCATGTGACAGGTTAGTGTAGCAAGTTGTGTGCAGCAAGTTTTGCGCATGGTCAGTTTTGCGCGTGGCGAGTTTTATGTGTGGTGCCTTTTGAGTATGTGCAAGTTTTGTGTGAGGCAACTTTTGCATGTGTTGCAACTTTTGTGCATGTTGCAATTTTTCCGCGTGTGCAAGTTTTGCGTGTGGCGAGTTTTCCATGAGGTGAGTTTTGCACTTGTGGCGAGTTTTGCAAGAGCCTAGTTTTTGCATGTGGCGAGTTCTGCGCGTGGCGAGTTTTGAGTGGCGACTTTTGTGTTTCGACTTTTATGTGGCGAGGTTGGTGTATTTGTGGTGAAATGTGTGCTGAGGGTAATATGTGTTCAAGCACGTGGTAGTGTGTGGCGCATTTTGTGTGTGTGTTCATATCCCCGTGTGTGGTGAGTATCCCATGTCGGGGCCCCACCTTAGCAACTGTATGGTATATACTCTTTGGCGCCATCGCTCTCATTCTTTATTTCCCCCTTGTTCACATCAGGCAGCTGTCAATTTGCCTCCTACACTTTTCCTTTCATTTTTTCCCATTATGTAGATAGGGGCAAAATTGTTTGGTGAATTGGAAAGCACGGGGTTAAAATTTCACCTCACAACATAGCCTATGACGCTCTCGGGGTCCAGACGTGTGACTGTGCAAAATTTTGTGGCTGTAGCTGCGACGCCTCCAACACTTTTTTTTTCACTTTTTCCCCATTATTTAGATAGGGGCAAAATTGTTTGGTGAATTGGAAAGCACGGGGTTAAAATTTCACCTGACAACATAGCCTATGACGCTCTCAGGGTCCTGACGTGTGACTGTGCAAAATTTTGTGGCTGTAGCTGCGACGCCTCCAACATTTTTCCTTTCACTTTTTTCCCCATTATGTAGATAGGGGCAAAATTGTTTGGTGAATTGGAACACGCGGGGTTAAAATTTCGCCTCACAACATAGTCTATGACGCTCTCGGGGTCCAGACGTGTGACTGTGCAAAATTTTGTAGCTGTAGCTGCAACGGTGCAGATGCCAATCCCGGACATACATACATACACACACACACACACATACACACACATTCAGCTTTATATATTAGATAATTATGATTGCAATTGATACAGGTCTACAGCCCAAAATTCAGATATGAAGACATCAGCTACATTCACGGTAAACTGAAAAATGATGATAATTATAATCACAATAATCTATATTGTGATCATTTTCTTCAGCTGCAAAAAAAATTATAGACGCCTTCATTTTTATGACAAGTCAAAAATGTGGCCAATTTTTACACATTGTCCTGGAATTTCTGGATGGTTGGCCACAAATATTCAATCATAAGGCTTAAGGCTTACATTACAGTTGATGAAGAAGATATTTGCTGACTCTAAATGTATCAGTTTGCCATATTGTATTGTGCAAAACATGTTTTGACATTCTCCAAATGCAAAAGGTGGTCTACTAAATGCCTCTCCAGCCAACACATGCCATTGTATTTGGTGATCTCAGGCTAATTTGAATCTGAAAGTATAGACCAGGAATCCCAACACTATTCATGCAAAGTAAGTATAGGAAATGTATAAAATGCTGGCAGGTGAATATTATACTCGCCTGGTTGAGTAGTGTAGAAACAGGCTCAACTCTGTGAATAGCAACTGAATTAAAAACCTCCCAACAGCAGCTCCTCGTGTTGAACCATAGCTAAGGGCTCTAAGACAAACTAGTACTCAAATATCTGGAAAAAGAAGGCATTTCGTAGTGGGAACTATTGGCAAAACATGCAATTCTGATGTTGTGATGGTTAAAAAAAACAATGCGTCTTCACTTCATTCTACAATGCGTTTTAAAGTTGGTCTGATTGTACCTGATGAAGTTGACTAGAAGAGGAATGCTCCAGCGAAGAGATGGGGAGTATAAAACGTCACAATTATTTAATCAAAGTACTGAAGTAGTGAAGGCAAATCACATAGAACTGTATTGACCTCCGTGTTTCTGCGTGAAGCCTTAATTATGGTTTTATAATCACCATCTCATCGCTGGAGGACTCCTTTTCCAATGTTCAGCTTGTTGTGGCCTTGACCAGGATGGTTCCGTGTGATGACTTTTGCGGCTACAGGTGTATCGAGTGCTAATGAGGTGACTCCCCTTTCCCAACATACTTAAGTTTGCTGCATATGATGGAGAAGTCAGGCCAACTTTGAAATGCACAGTACAGGATAAAATAAAGATGCATTGTTTTTCCTACTCTTATGGCATCAGCATTGTAAGGCTTTCCCCACACCACACACTACAAACCGCCTTCTGTTTCTGGATGTTTGAATATCCTCACTCTTAGAGCTCACTCACATGAGCGTTGATTCTCTCATTCCAGAGAATCAGATCGATTATGGCAATGACACTCTGATCAAACTCTGATCCAGGTTTGAGCATCGTATCAGCTGACTGTCATTCGATTCTCTCGCATGAGAGAATCAATGTTCCACAGGTGCAGAGAAGACAGAGAACATAATATATCTTTCTTCTCCATTGTCTGTGATTCCGTGGATATCGGACTGCACTCAGACGTCATCCGCGTACAGTCCAATGTTCTACATGCACCCATAACCTTGAATGGGTGGTTGTGATCCGATTTGTGGAGCCACTCGCGGCATGATTCGATAAAACATCGGATAGCACTTGGCAAAGTTGAACACGAGCCCTAATGACATTATTTAGGCAGTTCATTTGGGGATTTAGTAGAATAGCAGCCTAGGACAAGAGACCTTTCCATGGTTCTTTTCTGTGAACTTGTGTGCCCTTCGGCTTTGTGGTTGTGCTGTTGTTTCTCCCAAGCAATGCGACTTCATCATTACACTGATATTCTTGTGGAAGTCAGTGAACTGTTCGGTATGCCCAATTTTACTGCTAATACTGGATTTGGAACTTTACATAACTAAATGCTTCATTTTAGAGATGAGCACAGATTGACCCACTAGTTAGAAGCAATGTCCTCCTGCTTTTCGTCATGCAGTTTTCCTATTAGTTATAGACTTTCTTTACTGTATGCTTTATAATAATGGAAGGCTTAATTTTCCCCAAGGGCGAGTGAATTTTATGGAAACGCGCGCCTTCTGTGAGGGAGTTTTGCTATCCTCTGCACCACTTGTTTTGGTGTACAGAATTTTGTTTCCTTTTAATAAATATTGAATAAAGCAGCATGTGGGATTATTAATAGCCTCCCTACACATCGCACACAGTGTGTTCATGTTTGCAATAAGCAAAAAAATATTTGTACTGCAGTTACCACGGCAACAACCGTCGCACATCTGTCTTCACAATTCAGACAGTTGTAAGATATTTCTTCTGCCAAACCGAACGTCACTTATTCACTGTTTTTCCAAAACACAATTCCTTTTCTGGGAATAGACACTGGAATATAGGAGTGTGGTAACATCAAGGATTGATTGTGTTTAATCGTGTTAGACCATTCTGTTCTCTGATTCTTCTGAAAAGCGAGGTTCTCTCTTATTAATTTCTGTTTTGGAAATTCTACATTTGCAGAGAGCATAAGAGGAAAGGGGGAGGCAAATGGTAACGGCGAATAAAGCTTTCCGGAGAGACAAGAACAAGTGGAGGCAAACAGCAGAAAATGCACAGAAAATTATTATTCTGGAATTGTTCACTTACTGCATTGTTAAGGTTAATTTCCACCTTTACGCCTCCCCCAAATCATATAGAACATGAAACAACACTAAAAAGAAGCAATAGGTCCAGGAGGAGCAGCGGCTCACATGTGGTGTGGGACCATTGTGTCCGCGCTCTTTGATTGTCCCTCCCATGGTTAGGGGAAATCTAGCATTTTGCCAACTATACTTTCTCCTACCTCATACATCTTGGACACTTATATTTAATCATTAGATGACACATTGTTACTTTTTTGATATTTGTACACAGATATGACTTACTCTTGCTTTGCTTACACTTATCTGCACTTGATGTTTCTATACAATATGCCAGATTCATCAAGGCGTCAGGGCCAGAATTGTGGCATAAAAGACATCAACATTACCTAAACCTTTGTGACAAAGTGGAGGGACAGGATGGGACTGGACATGGTAAAGCCCGACCAACAAATTAATCAAAATTGACACCACTCTTGTGGCATAAGTTAAGCCAGAAATGTACTCCAATCCCTGACTGGAGTAACATTTCTATAGCAGGCGCAAATCAAAGTGCGGTGTAGCGCTCTGTATATGCTAAAACATATAGAAGCATCAAATATATGAAATTTAAACTGAATTATTGTTATATAGATTACTTATAAAATAAAGGCTCATAGCGCATAAGTTGCCCAATTCATGTGTCCTAAATAGTCACATCAAGGCGTATCTTTCTGAAGGGATTTTTACCTGTCAGACATGATACAGTGTGCTACTGTGCTCTTTGGTTTGCATAAACCATAGCACATATGGAGGTAGTGACCTCCTGCTTAGCTGAGCACTCCTCCCATCATATACATGTCTCCAGTATGTGTAGCATCCAACTTTAAACGTACCGGAGACACGTACTGTATCCACATGTGCCCATAATAACCTATGGGGCTGCGCACATGTCCGTCTTTTCACACAGACTGTGGGTCCGTGGGTCCCACATGATCATTTTTTCTTAGGAGCATGAATAACAAGGTCAATACAAGTCAATAAGTCTGAGTAGATACGCACAGCACACGGATGACATCCGCGTGAAATCCTTGTGCCGTCCGTGTGACATGTACCGGAATAGAATGCAGAGTAGAAATTACAGATTATTATGTGTTAAAGATGAGTAAAGAGATAGATAGATATCTGTGAGATATAGAATTAATGCCGTGTGTGGTTTACTGTACATATTCTACCTTAATAAATAAAAATTATAAAAATGATGTGCAGACAACTATATTATCACACTGGGAACTTACATGGTCCATGGTTATTGGGCCCTTCCCAGCCTAAAAATACAAGCCCACAGCTGCCCCAGAATTGGCTCATTACAATAGATTATTTGTTTAAAAGATGTACAGTAAGCTTCACATGCAAGGCACAAACTATATATGTGACAGATATCTATCTATTTTATCTATCACTTTACATATCACATGGACGGCCAACAGAAAAAACATTCACACGGTCAGTATTTGGTCAGTATTTTAGGCCGATCCCACACGTCCAGATAATTTCGGTACAGGAAAAATCGGTACCGGAATTATCCGTGTCCATGTGTCCGTGTGCTCACGTGGCACATCAGTGTGGCACACGTGCGGCATCCGTGTACCGCCCGTGTGCCGACTGGGTATCACACGCACCGTGCAGGAGACGGCGCTACAGTTAAGGCTGTCCCCTGCATCTGGTGCTGAAGCCACCATTCATTTCTTCTCTCCAGCAGCGTTCGCTGGAGAGAAGATATGAAAAATCTTTGTTTTTGGTGTTTAAAAAAAAGATCCCTGTCCCCAACCCCCTCCCACCCCCTTGTCCCCCCCCCCCCCCCACTGTTAATAAAATAGTTACCCGGCTCCCTCGCTGCTTCCTCTCCTCGCCGCAGCTTCTCCTGTATGAGCGGTCATGTGGTGTGTTGTGAATTCTGTGGCAGAGCTCCCTCCTGTGGTCACAAGTGGTACTTCGGCTGGTTCTCTCTGTGAGCTTCCATTGGTGGAGGAAAGTGGTACTGCGGCTTCTGAGTTTCCTTCCTCAGGTGATGTGGTGAAGTCGTTAGGTGCTGCTCTATTTAACTCCACCTAGTGCTTTGATCCTGGCCTCCAGTCAATGTTCTAGTATTGGACCTGTTTCCTCCTGGATCGTTCCTGTGGCCTGCTGCTCTGCATAGCTAAGTTCCTCTTTGCTATTTGTTTGCTGTTTTTTTCTGTCCAGCTTGTCAATTTGTTTTTTTCTGCTTGCTGGAAGCTCTGGGACGCAGAGGGTGTACCTCTGTGCCGTTAGTTCGGTATGGAGGGTCTTTTTGCCCCCTTTGCATGGTTTTTGTAGGGTTTTGTGTTGACCGCAAAGTTACCTTTCCTATCCTCGCTCTGTTCAGAAAGTTGGGCCTCACTTTGCTAAATCTATTTCATCTCTACGTTTGTCTTTTCATCTTAACTCACAGTCATTATATGTGGGGGCTGCCTTTTCCTTTGGGGTATTTCTCTGAGGCAAGGTAGGCTTATTTTCTATCTTCAGGCTAGCTAGTTTCTCAGGCCGTGCCGAGTTGCATAGGGAGCGTTAGGCGCAATCCACGGCTGCCTTTAGTGTGGTTGGAGAGGATTAGGGATTGCGGTCAACAGAGTTCCCACGTCTCAGAGCTCGTTCTTGTTTTTTGGGTTATTGCCAGGTCACTGTATGTGCGCTGACCTCTATGTCCATTGTGGTACTGAATTACCTTTCATAACAGTACTGGAGGCCTAAAGTACTAATGATTCCCAATAGAGGGAAAAAAGAAGTTCTGAGACCATTTTTTTTTCTTTGCACTGTGTTTTGCCTTTTTTTTCCCCTAGACATTTGGGTGGTTCAGGACACAGGTGTAGCAATGGACATTAAAGGTCTGTCTTCATGTGTGGATCAGCTCACGGCAAGAGTACAAAGTATTCAAGACTTTGTGGTTCAGAATTCTATGTTAGAACCGAGAATTACTATTCCTGATTTGTTTTTTGGAGATAGAACTAAGTTTCTGAGTTTCAAAAATAATTATAAACTATTTCTGGCTTTGAAACCTCGCTCCTCTGGTGACCCAGTTCAACAAGTTAGGATCGTTATTTCTTTTTTGCTTGGCGACCCTCAGGACTGGGCATTTTCTCTTGCGTCAGGAGATCCTGCATTAAGTAATATCGATGCATTTTTCCTGGCGCTCGGATTGCTGTACGATGAGCCTAATTCTGTGGATCAGGCAGAGAAGAATTTGCTGGCTCTGTGTCAGGGTCAGGATGAAATAGAGGTATATTGTCAGAAATTTAGAAAGTGGTCCGTACTCACTCAGTGGAATGAAGGTGCGCTCGCAGCTATTTTCAGAAAAGGTCTCTCTGAAGCCCTTAAGGATGTCATGGTGGGATTTCCTATGCCTGCTGGTCTGAATGAGTCTATGACTTTGGCCATTCAGATCGGTCAACGCTTGCGCGAGCGTAAATCTGTGCACCATTTGGCGGTATTACCTGAGCTTAAACCTGAGCCTATGCAGTGCGATAGGACTTTGACCAGAGTTGAACGGCAAGAACACAGACGTCTGAATGGGCTGTGTTTCTACTGTGGTGATTCCACTCATGCTATCTCTGATTGTCCTAAGCGCACTAAGTGGTTCGCTAGGTCTGCCACCATTGGTACGGTACAGTCAAAATTTCTTCTGTCTGTTACCTTGATCTGCTCTTTGTCATCGTATTCTGTCATGGCATTTGTGGACTCAGGCGCTGCTCTGAATTTGATGGACTTGGAGTATGCTAGGCTTTGTGGGTTTTTCTTGGAGCCCTTGCAGTGTCCTATTCCATTGAGAGGAATTGATGCTACGCCTTTGGCCAAGAATAAGTCTCAGTACTGGACCCAGCTGACCATGTGCATGGCTCCTGCACATCAGGAGGTTATTCGCTTTCTGGTGTTGCATAATCTGCATGATGTGGTCGTGTTGGGGTTGCCATGGCTACAAGTCCATAATCCAGTATTAGATTGGAAATCCATGTCTGTGTCCAGCTGGGGTTGTCAGGGGGTACATGGTGATGTCCCATTTCTGACTATTTCGTCATCCACCCCTTCTGAGGTTCCTGAGTTCTTGTCTGATTACCAGGATTTATTTGATGAGCCCAAGTCCGATACTCTACCTCCGCATAGGGATTGTGATTGTGCTATCGATTTGATTCCTGGTAGTAAATTCCCAAAAGGTCGACTGTTTAATTTATCTGTGCCTGAGCAAGCCGCTATGCGGAGTTATGTGAAGGAGCCTTTGGAGAAGGGGCATATTCGCCCGTCATTGTCGCCATTAGGAGCAGGGTTCTTTTTTGTAGCCAAGAAGGATGGTTCACTGAGACCTTGTATAGATTACCGCCTTCTAAATAAGATCACTGTTAAATTTCAGTACCCCTTGCCATTGTTATCTGATTTGTTTGCTCGGATTAAGGGGGCTAGTTGGTTCACCAAGATAGATCTTCGTGGTGCGTATAATCTTGTGCGTATTAAGTGAGGCGATGAGTGGAAAACTGCATTTAATATGCCCGAGGGCCATTTTGAGTATCTAGTAATGCCATTCGGACTTACCAATGCTCCATCAGTGTTTCAGTCCTTTATGCATGACATCTTCCGAGAGTACCTGGATAAATTCCTGATTGTGTACTTAGATGACATTTTGATCTTCTCGGATGATTGGGAGTCTCATGTGAAGCAGGTCAGAACGGTGTTTCAGGTCCTGCGTGCTAATTCTTTGTTTGTGAAGGGATCAAAGTGTCTCTTTGGTGTTCAGAAGGTTTCATTTTTTGGGTTCATCTTTTCCCCTTCTACTATCGAGATGGACCCTGTTAAGGTCCAAGCCATCCATAATTGGACTCAGCTGACATCTCTGAAAAGTCTGCAAAAGTTCCTGGGCTTTGCTAATTTTTATCGTCGCTTCATCTGCAATTTTTCTAGGATTGCTAATCCATTGACCGATTTGACCAAGAAAGGTGCTGATTTGGTCAATTGGTCTTCTACTGCGGTGGAAGCTTTTCAAGAGTTGAAGCATCGTTTTTCTTCTGCCCCTGTGTTGTGTCAACCAGATGTTTCGCTTCCGTTCCAGGTCGAGGTTGATGCTTCTGAGATTGGAGCAGGGGCTGTTTTGTCGCAGAGAAGTTCTGATTGCTCGGTGATGAAACCATGCGCCTTCTTTTCCAGGAAGTTTTCACCTGCTGAGCGAAATTATGATGTGGGCAATCGAGAGTTGATAGCCATGAAGTGGGCATTCGAGGAGTGGCGTCATTGGCTTGAAGGAGCTAAGCATCGCGTGGTGGTCTTGACTGATCATAAGAACTTGACTTATCTCGAGTGCGCCAAGCGGTTGAATCCTAGACAAGCTCGTTGGTCGTTGTTTTTTGCCCGTTTTGACTTTGTGATTTCATACCTTCCGGGCTCTAAAAATGTGAAGGCGGATGCTCTGTCTAGGAGTTTTGTGCCCGACTCTCCGGGTGTATCTGAGCCGGCGGGTATCCTCAAAGAGGGAGTAATTGTGTCTGCCATCTCCCCTGATTTGCGGCGGGTGCTGCAAAAATTTCAGGCTAATAAACCTGATCGTTGTCCAGCGGAGAAACTGTTTGTCCCTGATAGGTGGACGAATAAAGTTATCTCTGAGGTTCATTGTTCTGTGTTGGCTGGTCATCCTGGAATCTTTGGTACCAGAGAGTTAGTGGCTAGATCCTTTTGGTGGCCATCTCTGTCGCGGGATGTGCATACTTTTGGGCAGTCCTGTGGGATTTGTGCTCGGGCTAAGCCCTGCTGTTCTCGTGCCAGTGGGTTGCTTTTGCCCTTGCCGGTCCCGAAGAGGCCTTGGACACATATCTCTATGGATTTTATTTCAGATCTTCCCGTCTCTCAAAAGATGTCAGTCATTTGGGTGGTCTGTGATCGCTTCTCCAAGATGGTCCATTTGGTACCCTTGTCTAAATTGCCTTCCTCCTCTGATTTGGTGCCATTGTTTTTCCAGCATGTGGTTCGTTTACATGGCATTCCAGAGAATATCGTTTCTGACAGAGGTTCCCAGTTTGTTTCGAGGTTTTGGCGAGCCTTTTGTGGTAGGATGGGCATTGACTTGTCTTTTTCCTCGGCTTTCCATCCTCAGACTAATGGCCAGACCGAACGAACCAATCAGACCTTGGAAACATATCTGAGATGCTTTGTTTCTGCTGATCAGGATGACTGGGTGTCCTTTTTGCCTTTGGCTGAGTTCGCCCTTAATAATCGGGCCAGCTCGGCTACCTTGGTTTCACCGTTTTTCTGCAACTCTGGGTTCCATCCTCGTTTCTCTTCATGGCAGGTTGAGTCTTCGGACTGTCCTGGTGTGGATACTGTGGTGGACAGGTTGCAGCAGATTTGGACTCATGTAGTGGACAATTTGACTTTGTCCCAGGAGAAGGCTCAACGTTTCGCTAATCGCAGACGCTGTGTGGGTCCCCGACTTCGGGTTGGGGACTTGGTTTGGTTATCTTCTCGTCATATTCCTATGAAGGTTTCCTCTCCTAAGTTTAATCCTCGTTTTATTGGTCCGTATAGGATTTCTGAGGTTCTTAATCCTGTGTCTTTTCGTCTGACCCTTCCAGATTCTTTTTCCATACATAACGTATTCCATAGGTCATTGTTGCGGAGATACGTGGCACCTATGGTTCCATCTGTTGATCCTCCTGCCCCGGTTTTGGTGGAGGGGGAGTTGGAGTATATTGTGGAGAAGATTTTGGATTCTCGTGTTTCAAGGCGGAAACTCCAGTATCTGGTTAAGTGGAAGGGTTATGCTCAGGAAGATAATTCCTGGGTCTTTGCCTCTGATGTCCATGCTCCCGATCTTGTTCGTGCCTTTCATATGGCTCATCCTGGTCATCCTGGGAGCTCTGATGAGGGTTCGGTGACCCCTCCTCAAGGGTGGGGTACTGTTGTGAATTCTGTGGCAGAGCTCCCTCCTGTGGTCACAAGTGGTACTTCGGCTGGTTCTCTCTGTGAGCTTCCGTTGGTGGAGGAAAGTGGTACTGCGGCTTCTGAGTTTCCTTCCTCAGGTGATGTGGTGAAGTCGTTAGGTGCTGCTCTATTTAACTCCACCTAGTGCTTTGATCCTGGCCTCCAGTCAATGTTCTAGTATTGGACCTGTTTCCTCCTGGATCGTTCCTGTGGCCTGCTGCTCTGCATAGCTAAGTTCCTCTTTGCTATTTGTTTGCTGTTTTTTTTCTGTCCAGCTTGTCAATTTGTTTTTTTCTGCTTGCTGGAAGCTCTGGGACGCAGAGGGTGTACCTCCGTGCCGTTAGTTCGGTACGGAGGATCTTTTTGCGCCCTTTGCATAGTTTTTGTAGGGTTTTGTGTTGACCGCAAAGTTACCTTTCCTATCCTCGCTCTGTTCAGAAAGTTGGGCCTCACTTTGCTAAATCTATTTCATCTCTACGTTTGTCTTTTCATCTTAACTCACAGTCATTATATGTGGGGGCTGCCTTTTCCTTTGGGGTATTTCTCTGAGGCAAGGTAGGCTTATTTTCTATCTTCAGGCTAGCTAGTTTCTCAGGCCGTGCCGAGTTGCATAGGGAGCGTTAGGCGCAATCCACGGCTGCCTTTAGTGTGGTTGGAGAGGATTAGGGATTGCGGTCAACAGAGTTCCCACGTCTCAGAGCTCGTTCTTGTTTTTTGGGTTATTGCCAGGTCACTGTATGTGCGCTGACCTCTATGTCCATTGTGGTATTGAATTACCTTTCATAACAGTGGTGCCGCCCATTACAGTGATGAATATGCGGCTCCACCACGTGACTGTTCATACAGGAGAAGCTGCGGCGAGGAGAGGAAGCAGCGAGGGAGCCGGGTAAGTATTTTATTAACAGCGGGGGGGGCACAGGGGGTGGGAGGGGGTTGGGGACAGGGATCTTTTTTTTAAACACCAAAAAAAAAAGATTTTTCATATCTTCTCTCCAGCGAACGCTGTTGGAGAGAAGAAATGAATGGCGGCTTCAGCACCACGCTGGGGGGACAGCACTTACTGTAGCACTGTCTCCTGCACGGCACATGGACTGCACACGAACAGCATCCGTGTGCGGTACGTGTTTTACACGGACCCATTGACTTTAATGGGTCCCTGTGCTCCGTGTTTTTAAAACGGACACATTGTCCGTGAAAACATGCTGACATGTGCAGAGACACATTGATTTTAATGTGTCTACGTGAGTCAGTGTCTCCAGTACGTGAGGAAACTGTCACCTCACGTACCGGAGCCACTGACGTGTGAAACCGGCCTTACATCAGTATTTGGAAGCCAAAACCAGGAGTGGAACAACCAGAGGAAAAGTATAAGGCCACGTTCACACGGTCAGTATTTGGTCAGTATTTCTAAGCCAAAACCAGGAGTGGGTGATAAATGCAGAAGTGGTGCACATGTTTCTATTATACTTTTCCTCTGATTGCTCCACTCCTCATTTTGGCTTACAAATACTGAGGAAAATACTGACCATATACTGAATGTATGCAAGCTGTTTTAAAGAAAACCTATCTTGTCGGATAATGTTATTAACTTGCAGATGTAGAGGTAATCTGATCTGCAGGTTAAACATTCGTTCACATGTCCGCTTTTCTCGTATGAGTGTTATCCATGATTTTCAAGATATTTTATAGGGCTGTGCATCTGTTGGACTTTTTACTCAGACCGAGTTGTCCACAGAAAATATCGGAGTCATATTCGATTTTGATCCGAGCATCGGATTAAAATTGGCTATGCAAGTCTATGGGTCCATGAAAAAAAAAATCGCACCACACTCGGATAACACCACATACGAAAAAAAGTCATGGCACTCGGACCACACTCTTCGATTCGGTAGTTTGCAAGGTTCTCTTTATATAAACAGTTCTCTTATTTTCTGGTGATCTGCTCTCACCAGGATTCCAACATACAACCTGTATCATTGTAGGCAGTAGCAATACTGAGCCATAGCTTGAACTTAAAAGTATGGGAGGATTTTCTATACTTGCATGTGCATTGTAGGAGCTGACTCTACTGGAATATCTGTATATTTCTATGTACCTGCATTCTAGAGAGCATTTCAAAAACAATAAACATCACAAATAAGCAAATAACACAGACATTTGCTATCCCTCTAATTCTAACAACCCATAAAACACAGCAAATTGATTCTTTATGGTGATAGGCAAAAATGGTGTAAAAAATGGAGTGATTGATTTTTTTCCCATTAAACCCATACAAAATGTAATAAAAATGTAATGCTGAGGCCGCGTTCACACATAGCGTAAATGCTGCGTTTTTTCTACAGCTTTTTATCTGCATGTATTTTGCAGCACAATGCTGCTCAATAACAAGAAAAGGTTTGATTCTGCAGCTGTTTTTTTACATGCACTTTTTAAGTTCCCACATAGAAGCTTATAGAGAAAAAAGCAGCGCCAAAACTGCACAGCTGAACAGCGTTTTTAGACAAACCGTGGGCAAGAGTTTTCATGAAATCACATCCACTTTGCTGGGACATTTAAACAGCCTTAATATGTAGTGTAAATACTGCATCATTTTTGTTGTGTTTTTTGCCCAGATATTCTGCAGAGTTTAATTTTTTATTGCGCCAATTTTGTAAACATCCGCAGTGCATGGCAATGTTGTTTCAATATTTCTATTCCTTTAGAAACAGAAATTAAAATAATGGAAGTGCCAGTGGCACCAGACAGATCTTATTGACTACAGTACGGTCCATATGGATTCCTTCATGGTGCCCAGCATTTTACCAGATGAGGAGGCTACGTGCTACAGCATGGAGAAAAATAGCATATAGCACTATTTTGTCCTGTGGTATTCAACAGGTCTGCAGTGAGGACTTTGAAAAAGGTTAATGTGACCGGACTGACAAATCAGTTTGATTTTTTCAAGAAATATTGGCTGATGGGATTTAAGCCTCAAAGGCAAACAATTTTCAGGAAACAATAGTTGACAAATGTTATAGAGAAGCATGAAGCTGAAAAAAGCTACAAAAGCATTAATAAGGACTTGGGTGTACATCAATTCACAGTTAGAAATATTGTCTGTTTAGAACTACACCCACTTTTCCAGTGAGTGACCTGTTATTATCACTTGAAGAACACATCAACCTATCCTGAAAAAAGGTAATGAAACCAAGGGAAAAAGCAAAAGAGCTATGAAAGAGTTTACAAGCTGCAACAATTTTCATTCACATGTCCAGTTTTAGAAAAGCACAAAACAAGAATAATGTTCTCAGAAGGAAACTTTTATCTTGTTAGCCAAAAAAAAACATTATTACAGCCAGTCTAAAAATTGCCCAAGGGCACTTGGATATTCCCCATTGTTTCGGGGAGAATGTTTTATAAACAGATGAAAAAAAAATTGAAACTGTTCAGCAAAAATGCACAAAGTTGTATTTGGAGAAAAATAAACCACTCAATATCAAAACTACATTTTAACTGTGAAGCATAGTGAAGAGAAAATTATTATTTAGGGTTGCTTCGCTGTTTCAGGGCTTGGAAACCTTGCCTTTATGGAAACAACGAATTCAAAAGTTTATGCTCACTGGGCTTGTTAATCTAAGTGGTTTGTGGACAAATTGGGAGTTAAAAAACAGGAGTTAAAGGAAAGAACTTGAGACCTGTAAATAACTAACTTTTCACTAATTTCTTTTATTCTTTACTGTTAACTTTTTGAGTGTATAATGTATAGCACGAATGAAGGTTGCCCACCTGGAGGCTTGTATTAGAGATCTTGAGGTGCAAAATGCAATGCTGTGTGCAACTGACATTCTTGAGAGGAGCATGCTGTTAGCTGAGCAAATAATTAGGAGATTTGACATAGAGGGTGCAAAAGTGGGTCAGGACTTGGAGGAGCAGGCATGCAGTTGAGTTAATGTAGCAATGGTATGTGGAAGGGTTGTAAGAAAAGGAAGGTGTCTCATGTTTCTGTACTCCCAAGCAATATTCTCAATTTGGGTGATGATTGAAGGGTGTCAGTCTCAGAAATGACAACCTTAGTAAATACTACTCTCTCTAACAGGTGGGAAAACAACCCTGCTAGTAGCCAATGGTAATGTGCATAGGTTAGAACAGTTGGTTATAGAGGATTCCATATTAAGAAAGATGGACAGAATAATTTGTCACCGAGACCTACTCAACTAAATGGTTTCTGGTCTCCCTAGTGCCTTGGTTCGGCAGCAAGAGTTGGAATCGGTTAATAATAATAATAATAATCTTTATTTATATAGTTCCAACATATTCCGCAGCGCTTTACAGTTTAACAGTTTAAAACACAACAGTCATAGGTAACAATGTTAACAATACAGTAATAAAGCAAAATAAGACAACCCTGCTCGTGAGAGCTTACAATCTACAATGAGGTCGGGGAGATACAAAGTACAGGTGTGTATTTACAATGATGTATTTACAATGATGGTCCAGCCATCTTCAGGGGGTGGGGGGTAGATGGAGATAGTGAATGGGCTACACACACACAAACATAAAATGACTGATTAGGGAACGTGATAGGCCACTCTGAACAAATGAGTTTTGAGCGAGCGCCTAAAACTATGCAAGTTGTGGATGGTCCTAATATCTTGGGGTAGAGCATTCCAGAGGATTGGCGCAGCACGGGAGAAGTCTTGGAGTCGGGAGTGGGAGGTACGGATTAGTGCAGAGGTTAGTCGAAAGTCGTTTGCAGAGCGCAGCGGTCGGCTAGGCCGATAGACAGAAATGAGGGAGGAGATGTAAGGGGGTGCCGCACTGTGGAGAGCTTTGTGGGTGAGAACAAGTACTTTGAATTGTATCCTGTAATAAATGGGCAGCCAGTGTAACGACTAGCGAAAAGCGGACACGTCCGAGTAACGATTAGCCAGATGGACAACCCTGGCTGCTGCATTAAGGATAGACTGGAGAGGGGAAAGTCGCGTGAGGGGGAGACCAATTAATAGAGAGTTGCAGTAGTCCAGGCGGGAGTGGATTAGGGCGACAGTGAGAGTTTTTGTTGTCTCCATGGTGAGAAAAGGGCGGATTCTAGAGATGTTCTTTAGGTGTAAACGGCACGAGCGGGCAAGAGATTGTATGTGGGAGGTGAAGGAGAGATCGGAGTCAAACATAACACCCAGACAGCGTGCCTGCTGCCTAGGCATTATTATGGTGCCACCCACGGAGAGGGAAATGTCAGATTTAGGAAGGCTAGTAGAAGGCGGGAGCAGAAGAAGTTCAGTTTTGGAGAGGTTGAGTTTCAGATAGAGAGCGGACATGATGTTAGAGACTGCAGACAGACAGTCAGTGGCGTTCTGTAGTACAGCGGGGGTAAGGTCAGGGGCTGACGTGTATAGTTGTGTGTCATCAGCATAAAGATGGTACTGAAAACCAAATCTGCTGATGGTCTGTCCAATTGGGGCTGTGTAAAGGGAGAAGAGAAGGGGGCCAAGGACTGAGCCCTGAGGTACCCCGACAGTGAAAGGAAGAGGAGATGAAGGGGAGCCGGAGAACAGAACACTGAAGGAGCGTTCAGAAAGATAGGAAGAGAACCAGGAGAGAGCAGTGTCCTTAATGCCTAGTGACTGGAGCCTAGAGAGTAGGAGAGGGTGGTCAACAGTGTCGAAAGCTGTAGAAAGATCGAGGAGAATGAGCAGAGAGTGGTCCCCATTGCATTTTGCTGTCAGAAGGTCATTGGTCACCTTGATGAGTGCAGTTTCTGCTGAATGTAGGGGGCGGAACCCGGACTGTGAAGGGTCTAGGAGGGAATGAGTGGAGAGGTAACGGGTAAGGCGGGAGTAGACTAGGCGCTCCAGGAGTTTTGAGATGAAGGGGAGAGTGAAGACCGGTCTGTAGTTGTTTGCGCATGATGGGTCAAGGGTGTTTTTTTTTTACTAATGGTGTAATGACAGAGTGAAGGAGGAGGGGAAAATGCCAGAGGAGAGGGAGAGATTAAAAATTGTAGTTAGGTGAGATGTGACGACTGGAGAGAGAGAATGGAGGAGGTGTGAGGGAATGGGGTCGGTGGTGCATGTAGTCGGACGAGAAGAGGAGAGGAGCTTGGAGACTTCTTCTTCTGTGATGGGATCAAATGCGGAGAGTGAGCCAGGGGAGATGCAGGGAGGAATGGGAGTCATTGCACTTGGTGTCTGGGAGCGGATTTCCTGACGGATATTGTCTATTTTCTCTATAAAGTGGGAGGCCAGGTCATCAGCACAAATGTCTGTGATAGGGTCTTGTGCTTTTGGCCTGAGGAGGGAGTGAAAGGTGTTAAAAAGTTTCTTGGGGTTGTTGGATAGTGAGGAGATCAGAGTGGTGAAGTAGGTCTGTTTGGCAAGGTGAAGGGCAGAGTTATAGGTCCTTAACATTAATATGAAGTGTATGAAGTCTTCTGGGGTGCGAGTTTTCCTCCATAAGTGTTCAGCACACCTGGAGCATCGCTGGAGAAATCGGGTTTGCGATGTGAGCCAGGGCTGTTTCACTCTTTGTTTGGAGGTTCTGAGGGTGAGGGGAGCTACTTGGTCTAGGGTGCTTCTAAGAGTGTCATTGTAGTGATGTACAGCCAGATCAGGACATGAAAAAGAAGAGATTGGGGACAATGATGAGTGTAAGGAGTCTGAAAGTGTATGAGGGTTAATAACATATAGATCTCTGAATGTGTGGTAGGTAGGAGGGTGCTGGGGTGGGCGAGGAGTTGTGAGTGTGAAGGAGAGAATGTTGTGGTCAGAGAGGGGAAGTGGGGAGTTATCTAGGTAAGAGATTGAACAGAGCCGGGCAAAGACCAGGTCTAGGGTGTTACCGTCTTTGTGTGTTTCAGAGGTTGAGAGCTGTGAGAGGCATAGGGAAGCGGTTAGTGATAGAAGCTGGGATGCAGATGTGGAAGTGGGGCTGTTAATGGGGATATTGAAGTCTCCCAGGATAAGGGTTGGTAGTTCTGAGGACATGAAGTGCGGCAGCCAGGCTGAGAAGTGGTCCAGGAAGTGGGTGGGTGAGCCTGGGGGCCGGTATATGACCGCTACTCTGAGGGAGAGGGGACGGAAGAGCCTGATGGTGTGGACCTCAAAAGAAGGGAATGAAAGTGAAGGAACTGGGGGTATAACCTGGAACGTGCATTGGGGGGACAAGAGTATGCCGACTCCACCACCAGGTCTGTTTGTGGGTCTTGGGGAATGGGAGAATTGTAAGCCACCATGGGAAATGGCAGCAGGGGAGACAGTGTCAGAGTCTTGGGTCCAGGTTTCAGTGAGGGCCAACAGATTCAGAGAGTTGTTCAGAAAGTAGTTGTGCAGGAAAGGAAGCTTGTTACATACAGACCGTGGATTCCAAAGGGCACAATTGAAAGAGAGAGATAAGGGAGTGCGAGTAATATTAATAAGGTTAGTATGGTTTTGATATGAGGTAGGGTAGCAGTTGAGGTTGGGGGATGGGGGACCGGGGTTGGGGGATATGTCCCCCGAAATCAGTAGGAGTAACAAGATAAAAAGCAAGTAGTTTTTTGAAATGTTTGAAGTTTTTTTGTGCAGTGTGTTTGGGTAAGATGGGCTGAGGTTTTTCAGGAAGGTGAGAAGTGCATGGGAGCTGTACATGGGAGATAGAAGCAGTGAGGAGCTGATGTGTATGAGTCATGGTGGAGGGGAGATTGGGCGGTAAAAGTGGATTGCAAGGGAGCATAGGAGGATAGGAATAAAGAACATGGATAAAAGGGAGAACAGAGTGTGGGTTACCTGACTCCTGCCCTGACTAACTGCCATGAAATAACTGCTGTATCACGAAGCTTATCTTCCGTGACGCTTTGCTTCTGTGACGTTTGCGTGCACCCCCACTTGCGTGCCCCCTAAGGATGGTTCTACCTTTATAGTCCAGTGATGGGTCAGAAGAGATGGATTATGGGAACAGGGTAGGGATAATTTGGCAGCTGGGGCCAGCACACCAGGTGGTGGTTAAATGATCAAAGGCATTGTGGCTGGCAACATGCTATATTAACACCTTCACCTCATTGTATCTAGAGTGGCCACAGTAATGGATATACATCAAACAGTGAGTACATCCTACAATGCAACCAGTGAATTATACCAAACATTACGCAGGCACATTAAAATAAGTTGCTAGATGGTACAGTGGCAGATGACAGACAGCAAGCAGAGGGAGTATATACCATTAGAGTCTATTGCAGCAGATGAGACATGAGACAGCAAGCAGAGGTGGGTTAATAAAATTATTGTGAGAGTCTAGTGATGATCCAGCTGCCATGGTCCACATGGGAACCAATGACAGAATAAGTGATAGGTGGAGGATACTTAAGAATAATTTTAAAGACGAAACTAAGGACCTTCAAGGTAGTATTCTCTACAATACTGCCTATGATATGCACAACAGAGAAAAAACATGGAACTTAGGGAATTATAAGTGCGGTTTAAAACTTGGAGCAGAGCAGAAGGATTTGGGTTCCTAGAGTACTGGGCTCACTTTTCATTGTGCAAAAAAAGGGGAGAAGCCAGCGCAGCCTAAGGTTAAGACGCAATACATAAAGTGCAAATGCACATATTAATTTCTAACTGTATTTTCAAAATGAGACATTTAGCAAACAATTGATCAATTCTTTGAGCCACCCCGCCTCTTCACGGCAATCTCATATTGGGGCAGTCCTACACTACGTTTTTTATATTCGCTGTGCCATAAAGGCCTCCTAAATGAACTAAATGCAAGACCACATTAAAAACATGCTGTACCTGGAGCATATACTGAGTCACCCCCATGGCGCCAGAGTAGGCAAGCGAGGATAAAGGTTGACCAGGTCCAGACAGACATTTCGGATCCAACCTCCACACTGCCCATCTAGAGCCACAGATGAAGAGTGAAACAGGCTGCGCTGGCTTCTCCCTTTTTTTTGCTCTGTTATTGGTAAGTGGCTGACCACCACTGTTGCCGTGCGCCGCGCCTGGTTATGTGCGCCATTCTTTCTGTGTCTCAGTGATTGATAGGCTGCTGTCCACACACAGTAGCCCTGCCCTGCCTCAGGCTTTGTTTAATTATGCACCTGTGCCTCAGCCTGTTTCACTCTTCATCTGTGGCTCTGGATGGGCAGTGTGGAGGTTGGATCCGAAATGTCTGTCAGGACCTGGTCAACCTTTATCCTCGCTTGCCTACTCTGGCGCCATGGGGGTGACTCAGTATATGCTCCAGGTACAGCATGTTTTTAATGTGGTCTTGCATTTAGTTCATTTAGCAGGCCTTTATGGCACAGCGAATATAAAAAACGTAGTGTAGGACTGCCCCAATATGAGATTGCCGTGAAGTGGCGGGGTGGCTCAAAGAATTGATCAATTGTTTGCTAAATGTCTCATTTTGAAAATACAGTTAGAAATTAATATGTGCATATGCACTTTATGTATTGCGTCTTAACCTTAGGCTGCGCTGGCTTCTCCCTTTTTTTTGCTCACTTTTCATTGTGGTACAATCTGTATTTTGCAGATAAACTGCACCAGAATGGAAGAAGGTCTGCTGTGCTTGGAAAGAATTCTAGCAGGCATGGTGCAGTGTGTAAACTAGAGATGAATAGGGAGGGCAAGGCAGAACATAAATGGGTATATAGGTTAGAGAGGGGTGGGACTATATTGGAAGGTGAAGAAGTTGACTCTTGGGGAGGATGATTAAAGCAGTCAATAAGGAGATCTATGTCTTACAAACAAATAGTGAAGACAAATGTGGCCACAATATTTCACAAATCAGCATTTCTGAAAGTAAATGTGGAAAACTGGACATTCACAAGTTTCAGTAGTAGAGCAAGCAAACTGGGGAGCTTGAGGCCTTGATAGTCAAGGAACACATTCACTTAATTTGTGTTACTGAGATTTGGATGGATTCTTCAGATGATTGGGTTGTATGCCTTCCTGGTTTTATAGTCTACCTCAGGCAATTCTGCAAGCTAGCCAAGCTTCAGAGCCACCACTAGGTTACGGCCATTGTCACACACAACCATGACTGGTTGTTGGTTCAGCAACAACAACCACAGATCTGTCTAGACTGTTATACCATTCAGCAACTCTGTTATGATGTGCTGTTTATCACCCAAAATAAATTATTGTCAACAGATTCTGTTGCCGCTTAACCAAGGCAGTGCTGCAGTGCTTACAGCTTGCGACTGATATTGATGACAAATTGGAACTGGAGGATAAGGAAGAAGAAGGGTGCAGGAGTTGGTGTAGGAGGTGGAGGAAACCCTGATGGAACCAGTGCCCGCAATCCTCAGCATCAGTAGCACGTGTGCTGTCCCAGTGTCTGACCAGGTCTCTGCTTACACTACTGTAGGTTCACACCAGTGTGCCATCAGGAAGATTTAGCGTCCATGGCCACAAATACTGGTCCATGTGTCAGTCCTTAGGTGGACCTTCTCAGTAACTGCATGGGTGATGTTATAGGACACATGTTAGTATAAAGAGGGGATGGCACCACGGGAAAATTAGTGGTGACTGGTGACCGAGCAGCGAGGTATAGCTTCAGTATCCACAAGAGTAAATGGCAACATTTCCAGGGCAAGCAGTTTGCAAATGTGCCCATTTAAGGTTTGGGCCTCTGCGTGGGTGACTGGTTATTTACGGTCGCATTCTAAGGCCTGAGGTAGGGACAGCTGAACGCTGCACTATGACAAGGAATTAGCATGGTTGCTGATGGTGCTTGTGAAAATGCAATAACAGGTGCAGGGCAGGAGGCATCCACGCCTGCATCATGGACAGAGGATTGGCAAGCACACAATCAGCCCACCTAGTTGGGTGCTTTGATGACATGTGTGTGAGCATGCTCGTGGTGGTTAGACTGGTAGTGGTCAGGCCACTGCTGATCTTGGTATAGCACAGGTTGCAAATGACCATTTGTTTATCGTCTGCACAAGTGCCAGACTGGGGAACACCTAACCCTTGGCCTGGGAACTTGCTGCATGTGGGTGCTCTGGGAAACAGTTGCTCACTCTTTCCCTCTGGCCACCTCTCTGCCTCTTCCTGCCTTTTGTGATGCTGTGGTTCTCTCTCCCTCTGCACTGCTAGCCTCGCTCTGCATGGCACCTTCCCAGGATGAGTCAGTGACAGTGACTTCATCGTCCACCACCTCATTTTCCACTTCCGCACTCTGGTCCTCCTGACTTGTGGATTTAACAACATCACTTGTTGGCAACTATGTCTCATCATCATTTACCTCTTGAGACACTAATTGCTGTTCCCCACTTTCATCTTCTATTGACTGTGGTTGCTAAAATATTTTGGGCATCACTATGCACAAGTGTGGGATCACTTGTCTCCTGGGACACACCATGATGAGAGGAATTAGGATTACGGTGAGGATTATATGGTCCAGACTCTCTGCTAGTGAGACTGGACCATGTGAAAGACAGCGTGGTGCTGGGAAACAACATACTAGAAGCGTTATCTGCCATCCAACCGACCACTTGTTGGCACAGTTCTGGCTTCAAGAGTAATGTCCTGCGCCACCTTGCAAAGTGGGACAGAAAGCTAGGTATCATGGATAAGCATGTTTGTTGTGCTCCTGCAGCAGGCACAGTTTCACCTGGCCCATGGCCTCAGCTTTGACATGCACCATCAGCACCTTTTAAATTAGTTATATATGAGGCAGTTGCAGCGCCCCAGAGACCTGGTCATTGCAGTATGACGCTCTGCCACTAAGGGGAGTGATGGTACGTCCGATGGCACTAATGGAGTTCTCCTGACCAGGTATCACCAGAACACTTTACACTTCACACTCCGGCCACTAGGGGGAGCAAAGGGCTTTATTTATTGGGCCACTCCTCACGCTGGTAAAACTAGGGGTCGGGGAGGAAGTTAGTCAGAAGCTGACTGGGTTGGATTCAGGCAACATCCCGTGGCAGGGGGTGTTGCAGGGAGAAGACACAGGGGGTCCCTGTCAGGCGTGGGGACCTGGCAGGTGCCTAGCGAACAGAACAGAACGTAACAGAACCGCGCCTGCACACCCCACGGCGGTATCCAGGAGAGAGACATGAAGGGAAGGATATTGTGGAACAGTGTAAATGACATCAAGCACAAAGGAGTACCAGTAGGAGTCGTGCCGTGAGACCGAGGCAACATCCTACTGAGGCGTGTAGCCGGTGGCCGGAACACCGTGGGAGTAACTGACTTCAGGCCTTACTCCGTACTCCGCAGGACAGTTAATTATAGGTTGGCTGTCTCACCTAAACACCTACGAAGACATAGGGGGCAACTGTTGGAGAGGGGCGTCTCTAGGGTCCCGGAAGAACTCCAGACCTTCCCGTCATACGGGTGCATCCTAGCCATTACATATCTGGGGGACGTTGAACTAGTAACATCTGGAACTAAAGAAAGAGAGAGCTGTAGAGAACGAACGAACGAGAACAGCAGTTGTGAGGACTATTCCGAATGCTCAGCAGGGTAGGACTACAACACACAGGCGCTAGTGGTAGGCAACGATTTCCATCTGTGAAGGAATCTCTGGATGTGCCCATCGGACCGGCCGGTCTCAGATAGCCCTGTTAAGCGTGCTCTGGATTGTAGATCCTGAAGTCTTCAGTAAAGAGGTAAAGAGACTGCAACCCTGTATCCTCGTTATTGACTGCACCTCACACCATTACCATCTACCTTACTGGGAAGCCCTGGGGACATACTTCACCTATGGGAAGGTATACCATCCAGCTGCCATTTCATCACCCCAGCGGACCCCACAGCAGCGTCGGTCACCCTGACCGAACACCACAGGTGGCGTCACGAACCCCTGACAGACTGCACCACCTTCATTGGACGCCCCTTAGCAGGGTCACGGACCAGGTCTAGCCACCGTGACAGCCTCAGAACCGAACCAGAGAGGCCCGGTACCGAGAACTCGTGGCCCTGTGTCTGGGGGTGCTCCAACTTGGCGTCACGAACAGGATCCTACTTAAGCCTGAGAAGCAGGTCATGTGTGCCTTGGAACTGTGATTGAAACGTGTTGGACTGTGATTTATTGCAAAGACTGTGTATTTCCATCTGCCGCAAGATTCCCGCCAAAACTGCCGCCATTGTAGCGCCACGAGGAGCGCAAGAGAAGAAGAAGGGTGTGGAAGTGGGCGTGAGTAAGCTGGAGAGCGCGAAGCATAATGGCCGCCCACTCTAAATATTTCTGTACCTTGAGGACGTGTCCGTCAGCAGCTGAGATCCGCCTCCTGATCCTCAATGGGGGGCAGAGGAACAAGAAACGAAACCACCCACGAAGAAGAGAGCGGGAAAGAGACCTGGAGGTGTCCCACGTGGAGGACGCCGTGGCCAGCCGCTCTGACCCAGACAGCGGGATCGAAGCAGAGGGCTCCCCCAGCTACCCGGACGAGCACAGCAGCCAGAGCCTCGCCTCTGGGACCGGTCTCCTGCAGGGTGAGATGGAGGACCTTGTGAAGCAGCTTCTCCAGTGGCAGCTGGAGACCAAGGCCTCGTGCCAGGAGGCACCAGCGGAGGAACTCCCGACCCTGGATCCTTCACCATCCTTGGAGTCGGCTGCCGCGGAGGAAGTCAAGACGGTCGGTGAGTCTGCTGACCCCATCCCGCGGAGGAAGTCGAGTCGGTCGGTGAGTCTGCTGACCCCATTCCGCCGGCAGAGGATCTGCTGATAGGCCCCATTGCGGCGCCCTCTTCCCCCGGGCCCCATGCTCGCATGCCTCTTCCACATTGGGACTGGGCCACCGGTATGGAACATTTCTATAAGGCCCCGATCTCGCCAACCGTCATGCCAGGCGAGGTCCACGCTGAGCGCACCATATGTTGCTAGGTGAACCCAGGGTCGAATATGATGGGGTTCCCTGGGGTGAAGACACGAGAAGGGGAGATGGTGGAGGCCCTTAGCTGGGAAGAGTACCAGACCCAGCTGGATCGGCAGTGGGAGGAGCAGGAGAAACAGCACCAGGCCCAGCGTGAAGCCCACTACCGGCGGGACCTCGAGGTGAAGGATCGGGCCCGCAAGGACCGCACCACCCACCAGGCCCCGTGCAGGCAGGGCACCGTTGTGGACTTCAAACTCCGTGGGGGATGGGGCTTCATTAAGGAGCCGGATCTATATTCTGAGGTTTTCGTAAACCAGATGGATGTGGAGTCCCATCTCAAGGAAGGCCACCCGGACCGGGATTTACACAAGGGGGACGAAGTCACCTACACCCTACATTTTGGGGAGAGGGGGTGGTTCGCCCTGAATGTGCGCAAGTGACCAGCCCCCATGACATCACCAGGCAAAGCGGCGGAGAAGCCGTCCCCCATAGCGAGGGTGCCCCCTTGTGATCGGACCATGACCGCCACCAAGACCACGGTGGTGACCCCTACCTGCACCATTGTAAAAACCACCACTTGCACCGTGGACACTGCTACTACAGCGGTGGCAGAGAGCTCGACCTCAGGAGTGGTTGGCGCCTTGGTTGTTGCGAGGTCGAGGTCCAGGACAATCGCCACACAGACCACTGACTGGAGGTGGGATCTCCTGTGACCACGCCGAGTGCCCGTGAGTACCCGGTGGGGTGGCCCCGCTTACTGCTGCCAGTGAAGTTGTCACGACCACTAACGCCGAGGAAATAAACCTCGGAGATCCAAAAATGTGCATAAGTTATTTAACTGTTTCCTGTTTGCTGCTTAAAAACCCGTCCAGGGTTAACCCCTAGGGATCCCTTTGTTTACCCGGGATCCCTCTTCTTGTTGTTTGTTCATCATTGTTCAAAAGACTGCTGGATCATGGATGGTGAATGATTCAAAACTGTTTTTGTATATAGTTTGCACCTTCTTAAAGGTGCTCCCTACCGGTTTTACAAGCGAAAGAAGACTTTGCGAAGATAATGCTTCTGTACATGACGCAGAAGGTCTTGCTTCCAGTGAACTTGCAGACAGAGAGAGAATCTGCACTACTTTCTAGAGACTTGGGTCCCTCTTAAAGGGAATGTTTACATGATTGCTTTAATAAAAGTTGAAACGTTAATAATGTTGAAATTTTGAAAGTTTGATAATGTTGATAGAGACTGAGGACAGGAAAGCTTAAAAAGTGAACCCGTAGGGGTTAGAAAGAGAGTCCTCCTGAGAACTGTAGAAAGATGGTCGGCACAATGACAGTAGGCCCAGCCAAGGAGCTAGGCGGTCCTGCATTGGGGAAGCTAGAACGGAAAGAAAAGTTGAGTTATTTATATAGTATTGTATGTTAGGCCTTTAGTGGGTTCAGCTTATACGCCCTTAAAGGAAAAAGTTAAATTATTGTTCAGAGTTTGCACTTGGTAGAATACCCGGCTGGGTACTGAAAGTTATTTATAGTCAACATGCTATTTAAAAATATTTAATTTTGTTTGTAACGTTCAAGTGTCCTCATCTCCTATAAAGGGAAGCATTGTTCTATTTACTTGTTTTAGCATTTCAAAACTTTGTATGTCTTTTGCTGCAATGTATTGTTGTTCTTCTTCCCAGTCCAGGAGTACTGGATTTAACCAGGGGGGAGTGCAGCGCCCCAGAGACCTGGTCGTTGCAGTATGACGCTCTGCCACTAAGCGGAGTGATGGTACGTCCGATGGCACTAAAGGAGTTCTCCTGACCAGGTATCACCAGAACACTTTACACTTCACACTCCGGCCACTAGGGGGAGCAAAGGGCTTTGTTTATTGGGCCACTCCTCACGCTGGTAAAACTAGGGGTCGGGGAGGATGTTAGTCAGAAGCAGACTGGGTTGGATTCAGGCAACATCCCGTGGCAGGGGGTGTTGCAGGGAGAAGACACAGGGGGGTCCCTGTCAGGCGTGGGAACCTGGCAGGTGCCTAGCGAACAGAACAGAACGTAACGGAACCGCGCCTGCAAACCCCGCGGCGATATCCAGGAGAGAGACACGAAGGGAAGGATATTGTGGAACAGTGTAAACGAGATCAAGCACAAAGGAGTACCAGTAGGAGTCGTGCCATGAGACCGAGGCACCATCCTACTGAGGCGTGTAGCCGGTGGCCAGAACACCGCGGGAGTAACTGACTTCAGGCCTTACTCCGAACTCCGCAGAACAGTTAATTATAGGTTGGCTGTCTCACCTAAACACCTACGAAGACATAGGGGGCAACTGTGGGAGAGGGGCGTCTCCAGGGTCCCGGAAGAACTCCAGGCCTTCCCGTCATACGGGTGCATCCTAGCCATAACATATCTGGGGGACGTTGAACTAGTAACATCTGGAACTAAAGAAAGAGAGAGCTGTAGAGAATGAACGAGAACAGCAGTTGTGAGGACTATTCCGAATGCTCAGCAGGGTAGGACTACAACACACAGGCGCTAGTGGTAGGCAACGATTTCCATCTGCGAAGGAAACTCTGGATGTGCCCATCAGACCGGCCGGTCTCAGATAGCCCTGTTAAGCGTGCTCTGGATTGTGGATCCTGAAGTCTTCAGTAAAGAGGTAAAGAGACTGCAACCCTGTGTCCTCGTTATTGACTGCACCTCACACCATTACCACCTACCTTACTGGGAAGCCCTGGGGACATACTTCACCTGTGGGAAGGTATACCATCCAGCTGCCATTCCATCACCCCAGCGGACCACACAGCAGCGTCGGTCACCCTGACCGAACACCACAGGTGGCGTCACGAACCCCTGACAGACTGCACCACCTTCATTGGACGCCCCTTAGCAGGGTCGCGGACCGGGTCTTGCCACTGTGACAGCCTCAGAATCGAACCAGAGAGGCCCGGTACCGAGAACTCATGGCCCTGTGTCTGGGGGCGCTCCACAGTGACTGGTGTCAGAGGTAGGGGAGGCTGTGTGTTCTCCCCAGGATGTGCACGGAGGCGTATTTTGGCCATGACTTTGTGTTGGAACTTTGTTGGGTTACTGCTTCCTCACTGCATAATTGTGCTACCGTTGCACTACATATGTTTTAACGATTCAGCAGCAGTGGTAGCATACTAGTACTGCAATAGTAATATTAAACTCTGCCTAGATACCTCTAATCCTAAACTTTCCCTCCACTGAATCCAGGTAACAGCAGTTTTACTACAGAAAGTATAATATTTAGTCCTGAAAGTCCTGCAGTAGCACCATATAAGTACTCTTATAGCAATTTTATCATAATGACTAGGGACCGTTGGCACCTACCCAATCCCTTGAACTAAGGGTGCCCTAGTCTATCCCTATCTGCCAGATTACTCATGAAGGTGGAGACACCGGGGTTATGTGCCTTGCTATAGTCCTATATTAACCCTTATCTATTCCCTCCCTTCTTTCGGTGTGAAACCGAAATGTATCATATTACACTACCCAGACAAACAAGGAAAAAAGGACAGAGATAAATGAAAACTACAATCAAACTACACTCACCAAACAACAGAGTGAAACATAGGGAAAATATAGGATGGTGAAACCAAATAGGAGAGAGTGAGGATGAACACACAAACAAACTCCACATAAGAATCTCCTGAACAACTCTGCAAACACGAACTTCACCTAGAACTCCTAACCAGGCAGTAAAAAATATCAATGACAATTGCCAAGTGCCAATGGCAAGTATATATAGCAGAAAGGAGTGAGAGTGGCCAATACTGAACAGCTGAGACAATCCAGGTTGGAGAGCTCCAGGAGATCAACTGATTAACCCATGCACTGCCGGCAAGGAAAAGAAGATGAAGGTGAAGCAGTTCTAATCAGTGCAGGAGTTTGTGAAACCAGATGCCACAATCTTCTGGCCCTTCTCTGTTGTGGTATCCTTGTGACAGCAATATTATTAAACCCTGACTATATTACTGCTGTAAATTATGCTCTCCATCCAACAACTCTCACTGAACAGCTTTCGGAACACAGTGTGCTGAGCATCAAGTCACTGAGTCCTATATAAGACCCCATGACACAATTCAGCTGGCCAATCACAGTAATGACAGTAGCCATTATGGCTATTTAATAGGCACCAAACATGCGGGGTATGGATTCAATCACCAGCTACACTCGATCGAGTACCAAGCGTGCTCGAGCACCCTGATGCTCGATCGAGTATTGAGCAGTGGCGAGCACGCTAGCTCATCACTACTAATAATGTTATAAGTGATAGTCAGCATGATTTTAATAAGGATACAAGGTTGTTTAACTAGCTTGATTCATTTTTACAAACAGGTGAGTAGCATCTTGGACAGAGGGATAGTGTGGATAAAGCGTTGAGGATTTTGGAAAGGCATTTGACACTGTCCCACATAGATACCTTATGGGTCCAATAAGGTTCATAGGCTTAGAAATTTAGATTTGCAATTGGATTGCAAACTGTTTTAAAAACCACCCTAAAAGTTATCTGGAATGACTGCTACTCTGTTTGTCTCCAGTTAGAAGTGGTGCACCCCATGGTTCAGTGCTGGGTCCACTATTATTCAACTTATTTATCACTTACAGGTGAATCTCACAAAATTAGAATATCATCAAAAAGTTAATTTATTTCAGTTCTTCAATACAAAAAGTGAAACTCGTATATTACACAGAGTTATTATAAACAGAGTGATGTATTTGAAGCGTTTGTTTCTGTTGACATTGATGATTATGGCTTACATAACAGCCAATGAAAGCCCAAAAGTCATTATCTCAGTAAATTAGAATACTTTATAACACCAGCTTGAAAAAATTATTTTAAAATCCAAAATGTTGGCCTACTGAAATGTATATTCCGTAAATGCAGTCAATACTTGGTCGGGGCTCCTTTTTCATCAATTAATGCATCAATGCGGCATGGGATGGAGGCGATCAACCTGCGGCACTGCTGAGGTGTTATGGAAGCCCAGGTTGCTTTGATAGCCGCCTTAAGTTTGTTTGCATTGTTGAATCTGAAGTCTCACCTTCTTCTTGACAATATTCCATTGATTCTCTATGGAGTTAAGGTCAGGTGAGTTTGCTGGCCAATCAAGCACAGTGATACTGTTGTTTTTAAACCAGGTATTGGTACTTTTGGCAGAGTGGACAGGTGCCTAGTCCACCTGTGCAATACTAAAGAAATCCTAAAAGCATGGCTTGTTGGTGGCCATGAGGACTGGAATTTGGGAAACACTATACTAAGAGAAAGAAAACTAAGAGAGTCTCTTGTAGAGAAGGATTTGGGTGAACTCATAGAACCCAAACCAAAAGCATGCAATGTCAAATCAGCGGATACTAAGGCCAGCAGGGTATTGTCATGTATTAAAAAGGCATGGACTTTCAGAAATAAAGTGTAATCCCAACACTTTAAAAAGCATTAATATGACCTCTTCTGGAATATGCAGTGTAGTTCTGGGTAGTAGTTTACAGAACGGTTGCCCTGGAGTTAATTACAAGGAAGAGCCATAAGACTGATAAGAAGCATGTAAGATCTTAGTTATGAAGAAATATTTAAATAATTACACTTGTTTAATCGTGAGAAGCGATATCTAAAGGTGACATAATTAACATGTAAAAGTACTGTACATAATTGGTTCATATGGCTCATGGAAAGAATATGGGCAGCACGGTGGCGCAGTGGTTAGCACTACAGCCTTGCAGCGCTGGGGTCCTGGGTTCTAATCCCACCCAGGACAACATCTGCAAAGAGTTTGTATGTGCTCTCCGTGTTTGCGTGGGTTTCCTCCGGGCACTCCGGTTTCCTCCCACATTCCAAAGACATACTGATAGGGATTCTAGATTGTGAGCCCAATCGGGGACAGTGATGATAATGTGTGCAAACTGTAAAGCGCTGCGGAATATGTTAGCGCTATATAAAAAATAAAGATTATTAATATGGTCAAAAGCTGTTCATGGAAAAAAAAATCAAAAGACAAGAGAGCAATTCCTCCATCTGGAGATAAAGTGGTTCTTTACCATGCGAACTATTATTCTGTGACGTGGTCTACCTCATTTTCTGGTCACAAACAGGAATTATGGATGGTTTCTAAAAGGGCTTAGATACTTATTTAAAAGAAAACAACAAATATTTATGTAAATGTGTAAAATTTGAGTTCTGAATGTTCATCCAGTTAATCAACACTTTTTTTTTCAACCCTACTAATTAAGTAGATATCTAAGTTGAAAAAAGGTTGCACCATTAATTTACCAAGAATGATAACTCTAGAGCATTGAAAATGCATTACTGCCATAGAAAATAGGAAAAAAGTGCTATATAATGTACACATGAAATATTTATTTGCAAAAATTGCTATGAAAAAAGGAAGGTACTCTGCACATAAATTAGCCAATGTATGTGAACTGTTGTGAATTCCGTTCTTGGGCTCCCTCCGGTGGTTGTAAATGGTACTTTTGTGAATTCCGTTCTTGGGCTCCCTCTGGTGGTTTTGAGTGGAACTGCTGCTCCTTGGGTTTAGCTTTAGCAGCTGCTTTCACTAATCGTCTCTCCTGGCTCTGCTATTTAACCTGGCTCTAGTCTTCAGCCTATGCCACTTGTCAATGTTCTCTGGCTGGATTCACATCTCTGCTTGGATTCTCCTGGTTTCCTGACCAGTTCTGCTAAGATAAGTTCTGGCTTTGCTCATTTCAGTCCACTTGTTGTGGACTTATTGTTCTGTGCATTCTATTTTTGTCTAGCTTGTCATTATGGATTTTTTCTGTTAGCTGGAAGCTCTGGGAAGCAGATTTACCCTCCACACCTTTAGTCAGGTGTGGAGATTTTGTAAACTCTGTGTGGATTGTTTTGTAGTTTTTATACTGACCGCACAGTATCCTTTCCTGTCCTATCTATCAAGCTAGACTGGCCTCCTTTGCTAAAATCTGATTTCATTTCTGCGTATGTTATTTTCCCCTCCTCTCACCGTCAATATTTGTGGGGGGCTATCTTTCCTTTGGGGATTTTCTCTGAGGCAAGATAGGTTTCCTGTTTCCATCTTTAGGGGAAGTTAGATCTTAGGCTGTGCCGAGGGGTCTAGGGAGCGTTAGGTACCCCCCACGGCTATTTCTAGTTGCGCTGCTAGGTTCAGGGTCTGCGGTCAGTACAGATACCACCTCCTTCAAAGCTTGTCTCATGTTGTTCCTAAACCACCAGACCATAACAGTACAAGTGGCCAAAAATGAATTAAATGTATCTCAAAAGAAGGAAAAGAAAGTTCTGAATCATTATTTTTTTCTGTGCTCTGGTTTGCCATTTTTTTTTTCCTCTTGATATCTGGGTGGTACAGGATATATGCTCTGGCATGGATGTTGAGGGTTTGTTTTCTCGTGTGGATCAACTGGCTGCAAGAGTACAGAGTATCCAGGACTATGTTGTCCAGACTCCGGCTTTAGAGCCCAGAATTCCTACTCCGGATTTGTTCTTTGGGGACAGATCCAAGTTTTTGAACTTTAAAAATAACTGCAAATAGTTTTTTGCTTTGAAACCCCGTTCTTTAGGTGATCCCATTCAGCAAGTAAAAATCATCATATCCTTGCTGCGTGGTGATCCGCAAGACTGGGCTTTTTCTCTTGAAACAGGGGATCCGGCATTATTGAATGTAGACGCATTTTTTCAAGCGCTCGGATTATTATATGACGATTCGAACCTAACTCTGTAGAGCATGCTGAGAAAACACTGTTGGCCCTGTGTCAAGGTCAGGAAGCGGCAGAGTTATGCTGCCAGAAAGTTAGAAAATGGTCTGTGCTCACTAAATGGAATGAAGAGGCTCTGGCTGCTATTTTCAGAAAAGGTCTTTCTGAAACCCTTAAAGATGTTATGGTGGGCTTTCCTACGCCTGCCGGTTTGAACAAATCTATGTCTCTAGCCATTCAGATTGATCGGCGTCTGCGAGAGCGCAAAGCTGTGCACCATATGGCAGTATCCTCTGAGCATAGTCCTGAACCTATGCAATGTGATAGGATTTTGACTAGACTAGAACAGCAGGAGTTCAGACGTCAGAATAGGCTGTGTTTTTACTGTGGTGATTCGGCTCATGTTATCTCTGATTGCCCTAAGCGTACTAAGAGAGTCGCTAGGTCTGTTACCATTAGTACTATACAGCCTAAATTTCTCTTATCTGTGACCCTGATTTGCTAATTGTCGTCCTTTTCCGTCATGGCATTTGTGGATTCAGGCGCTGCCCTGAACTTAATGGACTTAGAATTTGCCAGGCGCTGTGGTTTTTCCTTGCAGCCCTTGCAGAGCCCTATTCCTTTGAGGGGCATTGATGCTACACCCTTGGCCAAGGATAAACCTCAGTACTGGACACAGATGACTATGTACATGGCTCCTGCACATCAGGAACATTGCCGTTTTCTGGTGTTGCATAACCTGCATGATGTTGTTGTGCTGGGATTTCCATGGTTACAGGAACATAATCCGGTGCTGGATTGGAAAACTATGTCTGTGACTAGTTGGGGTTGTCAGGGGGTACATGGTGACGTTCCTTTGATGTCAATTTCCTCTTCCTCCTCTTCTGAGGTCCCTGAGTTTTTGTCGGATTTCCAGGATGTATTTGATGAGCCCAAGTCCAGTTCCCTTCCTCCACATAGGGACTGTGATTGTGCTATTAACTTGATTTCTGGTTGTAAGTTCCCTAAGGGCCGACTTTTCAATCTGTCTATGCCAGAGCATGCCGCCATGCGGAGCTATGTTAAGGAATCTTTGGAGAAAGGGCATATTCGGCCCTCTTCGTCACCATTGGGAGCAGGTTTCTTTTTTGCTGCTAGGAAGGATGGCTCCTTGAGACCCTGTATTGATTATCGTCTTCTTAATAAGATCACGGTCAAATTCCAATACCCCTTGCCTTTGCTTACTGATTTGTTTGCTCAGATTAAGGGGGCTAGTTAGTTTACTAAGATTGACCTCCGAGGGGCATATAATCTTGTTCGTATTAAACAGGGTGACGAATGGAAAACTGCATTTAATACGCCCGAAGGCAATTTTGAATACCTTGTGATGCCATTTGGGCTCTCTAATGCTCCATCTGTGTTCCAGTCTTTCATGCATGATATTTTCCGCAATTATCTTGATAAATTCATGGTCGTATATTTGGATGATAGTTTGATTTTTTCAAATTGATTGGGAGTCTCATGTGAAGCAGGTCAGGATGGTGTTCCAGATCCTTCGTGATAATGCTTTATTTGTGAAGGGGTCTAAGTGCCTATTCGGAGTTCAGAAGGTCTCTTTTTTGGGTTTTGTTTTTTCTCCCTCGTCTATAGAAATGGATCCTGTTAAGGTCCAAGCTATTCATCACTGGATCCAACCCACATCTGTGAAGGGTCTTCAAAAATTTTTGGGCTTTGCTAATTTCTATCGCCGTTTCATTGCCAACTTTTCCAGTGTGGTTAAGCCCCTTACTGATTTGACGAAGAAAGGCGCTGATGTGACGAATTGGTCCTCTGAGGCTGTTGAGGCCTTTCAGGAGCTTAAACGCCGATTTACTTCTGCCCCTGTGTTGCGTCAACCGGATGTTTCTCTTCCTTTTCAGGTTGAGGTCGATGCTTCTGAGATTGGGGCAGGGGCCGTCTTGTCTCAGAGGGAGTCTGATGGTTCTTTGATGAAACCGTGTGCTTTTTTTTCCAGAAAGTTTTCGCCTGCGGAACGCAATTATGATGTCGGCAATCGGGAGTTGTTGGCTATGAAGTGGGCGTTTGAGTGGCGACATTGGCTTGAGGGAGCTAAACACCGTGTTGTGGTCCTGACCGATCATAAGAATCTGATTTACCTCGAGTCGGCCAAGCGGCTGAATCCTTGACAGGCTCGATGGTCCCTGTTTTTCTCCCGTTTTGATTTTGTGGTCTCGTATCTTCCGGGATCTAAGAATGTTAAGGCTGATGCTCTCTCTAGGAGTTTTTCACCTGATTCTCCTGGAGTCCTTGAGCCGGTTGGCATTCTTAAGGAGGGGGTGATTCTTTCTGCTATCTCCCCTGATTTGCGCCAGGTGCTTCAGGAATTTCAGGCTGATAGGCCTGACTGCTGTCCAGTGGGGAAGCTGTTTGTTCCTGATAGATGGACAAGTAAGGTAATTTCTGAGGTTCATTGTTCAGTGTTGGCTGGTCATCCTGGGATTTTTGGTACCAGAGATTTGGTTGCTAGGTCCTTTTGGTGGCCTTCCTTGTCTCGCGATGTGCGTGCTTTTGTGCAGTCCTGTGGGACTTGCGCCCGAGCCAAGCCTTGCTGTTCCCGCGCTAGTGGGTTGCTTTTGCCTTTGCCGGTCCCTGAGAGGCCCTGGACGCATATTTCCATGGATATTATTTTGGATCTTCCTGTTTCCCAGAAGATGTCTGTTATCTGGGTTGTTTGTGACCGGTTCTCTAAAATGGTCCATTTGGTACCTTTGCCTAAGTTGCCTTCCTCCTCAGATCTGGTTCCTTTATTTTTTCAGCATGTGGTTCGTTTGCATGGCATTCCGGAGAATATTGTGTCTGACAGAGGTTCTCAGTTTGTCTCTAGATTTTGGCGGGCCTTTTGTGCTAGGATGGGCATTGATTTGTCTTTTTCTTCGGCGTTTCATCCTCAGACTAATGGCCAAACTGAGCGAACTAATCAGACCTTGGAGACCTATTTGAGATGCTTTGTGCCTGCTGATCAGGATGATTGGGTGTCTTTCTTGCCGTTGGCCGAGTTTGCCCTTAATAATCGGGCTAGTTCGGCTACTTTGGTTTCACCTTTCTTTTGTAATTTTGGTTTTCATCCTCGTTTTTCTTCTGGGCAGGTTGAGCCTTCTGATTGTCCGGGTGTTGATTCTGTGGTGGACAGGCTGCAGCAGATTTGGACTCATGTGGTTGGCAATTTGACGTTGTCTCAGGAAAGGGCTCAACGTTTTGCTAACCGCCGTCGGCGTGTTGGTCCCCGGATTCGTGTGGGGGATTTGGTTTGGTTGTCTTCTCGTCATGTTCCTATGAAGGTTTCTTCTCCTAAGTTTAAGCCTCGGTTTATTGGTCCTTATAAAATTTCTGAAATTATGAATCCGGTCTCTTTTCGTTTGGCTCTTCCAGCCTCTTTTGCCATTCATAATGTTTTCCATAGATCTTTGTTGCGGAGATATGTGGTGCCCGTTGTTCCCTCGGTTGACCCTCCTGCCCCGGTGTTGGTTGAGGGAGAGTTGGAATATGAGGTTGAGAAGATTTTGGATTCTCGTTTTTCGAGGCGGAGGCTCCAGTATCTTGTCAAGTGGAAGGGTTATGGCCAGGAGGATAATTCTTGGGTTGTTGCCTCCGATGTCCATGCTACCGATTTGGTTCGTGCTTTTCACTTGGCTCGTCCTGATCGGCCTGGGGGCTCTGGTGAGGGTTCGGTGACCCCTCCTCAAGGGGGGGGTACTGTTGTGAATTCCGTTCTTGGGCTCCCTCCGGTGGTTGTAAATGGTACTTTTGTGAATTCCGTTCTTGGGCTCCCTCTGGTGGTTTTGAGTGGAACTGCTGCTCCTTGGGTTTAGCTTTAGCAGCTGCTTTCACTAATCGTCTCTCCTGGCTCTGCTATTTAACCTGGCTCTAGTCTTCAGCCTATGCCACTTGTCAATGTTCTCTGGCTGGATTCACATCTCTGCTTGGATTCTCCTGGTTTTCTGACCAGTTCTGCTAAGATAAGTTCTGGCTTTGCTCATTTCAGTCCACTTGTTGTGGACTTATTGTTCTGTGCATTCTATTTTTGTCCAGCTTGTCATTATGGATTTTTTCTGTTAGCTGGAAGCTCTGGGAAGCAGATTTACCCTCCACACCTTTAGTCAGGTGTGGAGATTTTGTAAACTCTGTGTGGATTGTTTTGTAGTTTTTATACTGACCGCACAGTATCCTTTCCTGTCCTATCTATCAAGCTAGACTGGCCTCCTTTGCTAAAATCTGATTTCATTTCTGCGTATGTTATTTTCCCCTCCTCTCACCGTCAATATTTGTGGGGGGCTATCTTTCCTTTGGGGATTTTCTCTGAGGCAAGATAGGTTTCCTGTTTCCATCTTTAGGGGAAGTTAGATCTTAGGCTGTGCCAAGGGGTCTAGGGAGCGTTAGGTACCCCCCACGGCTATTTCTAGTTGCGCTGCTAGGTTCAGGGTCTGCGGTCAGTACAGATACCACCTCCTTCAGAGCTTGTCTCATGTTGTTCCTAAACCACCAGATCATAAAAGTGAACCCAATTGCCACGTCAAGGCGTCCTTCGTAATTGGGTCCCTGTCCTATTCTGTCACCTCTCCTGGGCAAAAAGGACTACAATTTATGGGTCAGGAGTGGACGAGCTAACCACATAAAATCACCTGTGGCTATGGGAGTGGGAGTGCACATGTCCAAATAGGCTTAATACATCCTATGGGTAAGATATGCTTGCCGTTGATATTTATGCACTATTCACACTTTATTTCTAACCCTGAAGGAATGCGGGGATTTTTGTTAAACCCTATACTATATGTTTAGCATATCCTTCCGAGGAGCAGTACATATCTTGCCCATTTATATTAGGTTTTCTCATGAGGCCACTCTCCTTTCTATACGCACACATGTGGGGTTATTTTGAGTGTTCTCATTTTTATTGCTTGCCCCTGCCAGTTTGCATCATTGTTCATTAGATCGGTCCAGTACTTTTTGCTTTTTATTATGAGCACTGGTTTGCCTTGTTTGTACCTAATTACTAATAAAGATATATTTTTTATAGAATTTTTCTGGGCATTTGTGATTAATAACTCATTATTATTGAGTTACATTTGGGAATTTAAACCTCTTGTTTTGGTTCTTAAGTATATCATATAGCTCTATCAAAGTGTTCCTTATGAATATGGTCACCTTATACAGTGGGGCAAAAAAGTATTTAGTCAGTCAGCAATAGTGCAAGTTCCACCACTTAAAAAGATGAGAGGCGTCTGTAATTTACATCATAGGTAGACCTCAACTATGGGAGACAAACTGAGAAAAAAAAATCCAGAAAATCACATTGTCTGTTTTTTTATCATTTTTTTTGCATATTATGGTGGAAAATAAGTATTTGGTCAGAAACAAACAATCAAGATTTCTGGCTCTCACAGACCTGTAACTTCTTCTTTAAGAGTCTTCTCTTTCCTTCACTCATTACCTGTAGTAATGGCACCTGTTTAAACTTGTTAGCAGTATAAAAAGACACCTGTGCACACCCTCAAACAGTCTGACTCCAAACTCCACTATGGTGAAGACCAAAGAGCTGTCAAAGGACACCAGAAACAAAATTGTAGCCCTGCACCAGACTGGGAAGACTGAATCTGCAATAGCCAACCAGCTTGGAGTGAAGAAATCAACAGTGGGAGCAATAATTATAAAATGGAAGACATACAAGACCACTGATAATCTCCCTCGATCTGGGGCTCCACGCAAAATCCCACCCCGTGGGGTCAGAATGATCACAAGAACGGTGAGCAAAAATCCCAGAAGCACGCGGGGGGACCTAGTGAATGAACTGCAGAGAGCTGGGACCAATGTAACAAGGCCTACCATAAGTAACACACTACGCCACCATGGACTCAGATCCTGCAGTGCCAGACGTGTCCCACTGCTTAAGCCAGTACATGTCCGGGCCCGTCTGAAGTTTGCTAGAGAGCATTTGGATGATCCAGAGGAGTTTTGGGAGAATGTCCTATGGTCTGATGAAACCAAACTGGAACTGTTTGGTAGAAACACAACTTGTCGTGTTTGGAGGAAAAAGAATACTGAGTTGCATCCATCAAACACCATACCTACTGTAAAGCATGGTGGTGGAAACATCATGCTTTGGGGCTGTTTCTCTGCAAAGGGGCCAGGACGACTGATCCGGGTACATGAAAGAATGAATGGGGCCATGTATCGTGAGATTTTGAGTGCAAACCTCCTTCCATCAGCAAGGGCATTGAAGATGAAACGTGGCTGGGTCTTTCAACATGACAATGATCCAAAGCACACCGCCAGGGCAACGAAGGAGTGGCTTCGTAAGAAGCATTTCAAGGTCCTGGAGTGGCCTAGCCAGTCTCCAGATCTCAACCCTATAGAAAACCTTTGGAGGGAGTTGAAAGTCTGTGTTGCCAAGCGAAAAGCCAAAAACATCACTGCTCTAGAGGAGATCTGCATGGAGAAATGGGCCAACATACCAACAACAGTGTGTGGCAACCTTGTGAAGACTTACAGAAAACGTTTGACCTCTGTCATTGCCAACAAAGGATATATTACAAAGTACTAAGATGAAATTTTGTTTCTGACCAAATACTTATTTTCCACCATAATATGCAAATAAATTGTTAAAAAAACAGACAATGTGATTTTCTGGATTTTTTTTTCTCAGTTTGTCTCCCATAGTTGAGGTCTACCTATGATGTAAATTACAGACGCCTCTCATCTTTTTAAGTGGTGGAACTTGCACTATTGCTGACTGACTAAATACTTTTTTGCCCCACTGTATGATCGGTTCTCATATGTTATTATATTAGATATCTAAACAGTGTTGCACATAGGAAGGGGAGTATCTTATGACCTCCAGCTGAACAGATGTTGAGTTATGTTACAAGACATTGACCTAAAGCACACATAAAAGTCACCTAAATATTGTTAAAAAAAGATTATTTGTGTTTGGAACATCTGAGCCCAGATCTTAACCCTATCTAGAAGACTTGAAGATGGCTTTGTACACAAGGCATCCTTGAAATATTAATGAACTGACATAAATTTGCAGAGCGAGATCTACAGGTTCAAATTAAATTTCAAAAGTTCACTCACTTTCCTGCCCTGTAGAGTTTTACTCAAGTTGCTGAATCAAAAAAAATGAACAATAGAACTGTGTGTTATTAGCTTAATTAGGTTGTGATTCTCTAGATTTGTAACTTAGATAACAATCAGACCACGTTTTTTAGTAACAGTGAATGAGTATAGGTCATTCCAAAGCATTCACTTATTTTTTCCTGAAATTATGCAAGTTGCATGAATCTTTTGAGTAGAAAAACCTATAATACTGAAGAAGGGAAAACTTAGGGGAATGTGATCATAGTACGTGAATATACCAACAGGCAGCACTAACCCCTTTGTGGTGATTTGTAAGGTTTACGGTACTCACAGAGGATTAGAAATCCCCCTTTGAGTCTGGAAGAATTCAGATTTATTCTGTACTATATAAATGTTTCTGACTGTGAGAATTGTACAACTGTGGAACATTCTGCCGCGGGAACTACTGTTGTAAGAAAATGTAGATACAGTTAAGTGTATTTTCTATAGATGCGTTAAATTCATATTTCTATAGACGTGCCCCTGGGTGCTCTGAGAAAAATTGTATTATCAAGATTTTATAGATGTTTTCTCCTTTCCAGCTTTCTCTATTAGAATAATAGTAAATTTTAAAAGAAATACTTTTGCATTTCTACGTGTGGCTTCTTATGAGTTTTTTGTTACAGATTAGGAGTGCTTTCCCTTAAGAACCTAAGTAGCCAAAAAAATTCAAAAAACTTTAAAGGGGACCTGTCACCTGACAAAATGCTGCGAACCTACAAATATAGGGATAATCAGCAAGTTAATAGCATTGTGAACCTGCCCAGCGCCCGCACTTAGACCCATGCTGCAGTGAGGAAGTTAACTTTATTGCCCCCTGGCAGTGATCCACTTTCAGTCACGAGGTGATGCCAGTGCGGGTTCAGTCACCGCTCTATGTATAGAGAGCGGCGGCTGTAACCGCAGCCCTGGCACTGACTGGCAGACGGTCGTAATTTTGAACCAGCTGTCAGTCAATGGGGGGGTGGTTATAGCTGCCGCTGTCTATACAGAGAGCGGTGACTGATCCTGTGCCAATGCTACCCCCATGACTAAAACCGGGATACTGCTGAGGGGAAATAATTAATTAGTTAATTTCTTCCCAGCAGCATGGGTCTAAGTGCAGGCGCTGGGCAGGTTCACATTTCTATTAAACTTCAGATTAACCCTACATCTGCAAGTTAATAGCGTTTTTTGGGTGACAGGTTCCCTTTAATTACAAGCCAATATATGTTTAGAAAACAGCATAAATTTGCAGTTTTACCACAAATCACCGCAATTTAGCCAATAAAACTGCTGATTACTCACAAGGACATGTGGCCATATGCAAATGCACAAAGCCATTAACAATAAGTTTGAAATCATGCTGATTTGCAGTAAAACCATTGGCCAGTAGGATTTTCAGATGTATCTTAGTCACAACATTTTGGCATGTGATCAATCTGTGAGTCTTAATAGCATCAGATCAAGATTGGCTTAAAGAGAACTCAATACCTGGTGCATCCCACCCAATCCGTGGGCAGCAGGTATCAGGCACTGACTATAGGAACTCAGGCAGGTATGACTGACCAATTGCCTGCATGGGAAAAAAATCTCAACATGCCCACTTTGGTCCATTTATCGACCACGATTATTCTGACTCCATACCTACGGTGCGATTGTGGCGCTCTTGAGACAGTGTTTTTGTAGAAAAAAAAATGTACCTACTCAAAGGACCTCGTCAGATAGCTTAACTCGACTGCAGAGGCATGTATAAATGTTCCAGAAGTTTTATTGTAGCATGCACAATTGCAGTAGCTGTAGCAGCTGCAGTACCAGTAGGTAAGAAGACAATTCTGAAACAGATGTAAAGAGATGAACTGCAGATGAAGATGGCTGATGAACACTGACTGAGAAGGAATAATGGAGGCGTTACTTACATCAGAGCTGGGCTACAGGGAGAGAGAATGGTCAAACTTCTCAAAAGCAAACTAATTCCGTAGCAGTGTAACGGCAAAACTACAAAGACAAGGGTAATCCATGCAAATAAACGCAGCTCTAGCATCCATCTGTAATATGGATAAGCACATGGAGCTGCACATTGAGCAGGTCATGTCCACGGTTAGTGCTCATGGCTGTCATGAGTTTAACCCCTATGTGACTGGTGGCATTTTCATTTTCATTTTTTGCTCCCCTTCTTCCCAGAGCCATAAACTTTTTTTTATTTTTTGGTCAATATGGCAATGTAAGGGCTTGTTTTTTGCGGGACAAGTTGTACTTTTGAACGACACCATTGGTTTTAACATATTGTGTACTGGAAAACGGAAAAAAATTCCAAGTGCCCTGAAACTTAAAAATAAAGTGCTATTCCACAGTTATTATTTTTTTTTTTACCATGTTCAGTAAATGCTAAAACTGACTTGCCACTATGATTCTCCATATCATTATGAGTTCAAAGACACCAAACATGTCTAGGTTCTTTTTTATGTGAGTGGTGAAAAAAAAATCCAAACTTTGGGGGAAAAAAGAAAAAGAAAGAAGGTGCAATTTTCCGAGACCTGTAGCGTCTCCATTTTTCATGATCTGAGGCTGGATGAGGGCTTATTTTGTTTTATTTTTTGCGCACTGAGCTGACATTTCTATTGATACTGTTTTAGTGTAGATACAATCTTTTTATAGAGGTGACCAAAAAATGTAATTCTGGCGTTTTTAATTTTTTTTTCGTTACGCCGTTTAGCGATCGGGTTTATTCTTTTATTGATAGATCGGGCAATTTTGAATGCTGTGATACCAAATATGTATATGTTTGATTTTTTTATTATTTTATTTTGAATGGAGCGAAAGGGGGTGATTTGAACTTTAATATTTTTGGTAGAGGCACATGTCAGCTGTTCAAAACAGCTGACATGTGCCGAGAAAGATGTGGTCTCAGCACGGGAGGTCACATCAAAGATGGGGATTCTGACGTGGGCGTATTATTATGCCCAACGTCAGAAAGGGGTGAATAATAATCATTTTATTTATGTAGCACCAACATATTCTGCAGCACTTTACAATTAAGCGTGGACATGTACATACAATAAAGACATCGCAAAGTAACACATAGTTCACCAGTTACATTAGGAGGGATGGTCCTGCTCTCCAGCTTACAATCTATAAGGAAATGGCGGGACACAATAGGTAGTTTGGGCTTGTCATGTGTGGTCCAGCCATCATTATATAAACCTGCGCGGTCTGGTAATCGGCCAGAATCTGTCACCACGGTCACCAAGTGATATTGGGTGCACGGAGGATATGGTACCGGAAAAATAGGAGGAACCAGATTCTGAGGAAAATTTAGTATGAGGGAAAAGTTAGGTTGGTGAATTAAAGTGATAAGCTTGTCTAAAGAGATGTGTTCTTAATGCATTTTTAAAAACTTGGAGTTAAATATTTTGCATTCCCAAAAACGTGTGCAGCACAAGAGAAGTCTTGGCTTCGAAGTTGGAAGTTTTAATATGGCCACCTGAAACAGGTCAAATTGTAATTTGCCTACATCTCTTTCATGTTACACAAATGACAAATATGCAAGACTTATGTTTAACCCCTTCCCGACCTTTGACGCCACGTAGGCGTCATGAAAGTCGGTGCCAATCCGACCTGTGACGCCTACGTGGCGTCATGGCGGGAATGCTTCCCTGCGGGTCCGGTGACCGGGGTCATTTAAATGTCACCGTACCCGCAGGTGCAGGGGGACCTGTACTTCACCCCAGGGGGGGTGGCTTTGCCCCCCCGGGTGTACGATCGCTCCGGGTGACCTTTATTTCACCCCCTTCAGCTCTGATTGGAGCTAGCGTCCATGTGACGCTAGCTCTCCAATCAGATCTGTAGGGGCGGAGTAAAATATGTCTGTCCTCGTTCTCCAGACTCATCCCGTTGCTGGAAGCTGGAGAACGAGGACCCTGCGTTTATACTTGCCCCCGATCGCCGCCGATCGCCGCCGCTGCTGCTGCTCTGCCGCGGCTCCTGCCGCCTCTGCCGCTGCTCCTGCCGCCGCTGCCTGTGCTCCTGCCGCCGCCGCCGCCGCCAGGTACTCCCCTCTCTGCCATCCACCTCTGCGCTCTGCCCCCCTGATCACCCTCCCCCCCGATCTTACCCCCTGCCCCCCTTTTCACCCCCCCCCCCCTGCTGCTGCTGCCAACTCTATCACCTCAGCTCTCCCAGCTCCTGACAGCCCCCGCCTGCCCCCTGGTGATCACCCCCTGCCCACTTGAGCACCCCCTGCCCCCCTGATCACCCCTGCCCCCCTGATCACCCCCTGATCACCCCCTCCCCCCCCTTGCCCCCCTGATCACCCCCTGCCCCCCTGATCGCCCCCCTGCTGCTGCAGCAGATTTCATCTGCTCCTGCTGCATTGCCTCAGCCCCCCGTGCCTGACAGCCTCCCCCTGCCCCTCGGTGATCACCCCCTGCCCCCCTGATCACCTCCTGCCCCCCTGATCACCCCCTGCCCACCTGATCACCCCCTGCCCCCCTGATCACCCCCTGCCCCCCTGATCGCCACCCTGATCACCCCCCTGCTGCTGCTGCCGATTCCATCTGCTGCTGTCGCATCGCCTCTGCCCCCCGCGCCTGACAGCCCCCTCCTGTCCCCCGGTGATCACCCTCTGCCCCCCTGATCACCCTCTGCCCTCCTGATCATCCTCTGCCCCCCTGATCACCCCCGTCCCCCAGATCATCCCCTGCTGCTGCCGCCGATTCCATCTACTGCTGCTACTGCATCGCCTCTGCCCCCCTGCGCCTGACAGCCCCCTCCTGTCCCCAGTGATCACCCACTGCCCCCTTGATCACCCCCTGCCTCCCTGATCACCCCCCGTCCCCCTGATCACCCCCCGTCCCCCTGATCACCCCCCATCCCCCTGATCACCCCCCGTCCCCCGATCACCCCTGCTGCTGCTGATTCCATCTGCTACTGCATCGCCTCTGCCACCCCCGCTCCTGACATCCGCCTCCGCTCCAGACATCCGCCCCCGCTCCTGACATCCGCCCCCGCTCCTGACATCCGCCCCCGCTCCAGACATCCGCCTCCGCTCCAGACATCCGCCCCCGCTCCTGACATCCGCCTCCGCTCCAGACATCCGCCTCCGCTCCAGACATCCGCCCCCGCTCCTGACATCTGCCCCCGCTCCTGACATCCGCCCCCGCTCCTGACATCCGCCCCCGCTCCTGACATCCGCCTCCGCCCCTGACAGCCGCCCCCGCCCCTGACAGCCACCCCTGACATCCGCCTCCGCTCCTGACATCCGCCTCCGCTCCTGACATCCGCCTCCGCTCCTGGCAGCCGCCCTCGCTCCTGGCAGCCGCCCCCGCTCCTGGCAGCCGCCCCCGCGCCTGGCAGCCGCCCCCGCGCCTGGCAGCCCCCTCCTGCAGTAGAAAGTTTCACCAAACACTCGCACATACACACACGCACACTATAATAAAGTTTAGCTTTTTACACACACCACACACACAATGTCCCGCTCATCCCAGTCATCCCAGTCACAAAGGCTGTACACAGCTGAGGAGGCATATTCCTTTCTTGCCTCCGAAGCTGATAGTGAGGGAGAGGACCCCACTTTTCTGTATTCCTCCCACTCTTCCTCCTCTAGTGACACCGACTCGCCACCCCCAAGATGTCGCAGGTCGAGAAATCGTCCGGAGCCCAGGGGAGGAGAGCCGGAGCCCAGGGGAGGAGAGTCGGAGCCAAGTGTAAGTGACCCCCAACCTAGTGCTAGTGACGCCCAACCTAGCACTAGTGCCCCCGTCTGGACCCCTGTCCCTGAAAATTTTGCTCCACGGATTCCTGATTTCATTCCCCAATCAGGAATCCAATTTGAGACTGCCAACCTCCGGGAAATAGACTTTTTCAAAGTCTTTTTCTCGGAGTCAATCGTCAGTCTCATGGTGGAGCAAACAAATTTGTACGCCCTGCAATTTTTTGCCGAAAACCCAAGTTCATCATTTACTACTTGGAGTCCCGTTGACTCTGTAGAAATGATGAAATATTGGGGACTGGTCCTTCACATGGGAATTGTGAAGAAACCAGAAATTCGCCAATACTGGAGTACTGATATTTTATATCAAACTCCATTATATGGCATGGTTATGATACGCAAACGTTTTGAGGCGATTCATAAATTTCTCCACTTTAGGGACAACACGGACATCCTTCCTCGCGATGACCCGAATTTTGATAGACTGTTCAAAATTCGGCCGGTCATCGAACACTTCAGCAACAAGTTTGCTGAAGTGTACATTCCCCAAAGGGAAATTTGTGTGGATGAATCCCTCATCCACTTCAAAGGGAGGCTTCAGTTCCGTCAGTACCTGCCCAGCAAAAGGGCAAGGTACGGGATAAAACTCTATAAGATCTGCGAGAGTACCTCAGGGTACACTCTCAGCTTTAGAGTTTATCAAGGAAAGGACAGCAGTATCCAGCCCCCAGATTGTCCACCTGCTCTGGGGGTGAGTGGGAAAATAGTGTGGGATTTGGTCCACCCACTGCTTGATAAAGGTTACCATCTGTACGTTGATAACTTTTATACAAGCATCCCACTCTTTCAATCCCTCTCTGCCAGAGCTACCGTCGCTTGCGGTACCGTGCGCAGAAACAAGAGGGGTCTCCCTTTGTCACTAATTGAGCAGGTTCTCCCAAAGGGTGAGAGCCGGGCCCAATGTAGAGGCAACATGCTTGCGGTCAAGTTCAAAGACAAAAGGGACGTCTTTTTCTTGACCACAATCCATGGTCCCGGCACCACGGCCAGCACTGTTCGAGGTACCCCAGCACAGGTCCACAAACCGGACTGTGCCCTGGGGTACAACAAACACATGGGGGGAGTTGATCTTTCTGATCAAGTCCTCCAGCCCTATAGTGCCATGCGGAAGACGAAGGTGTGGTATAAAAAACTGGCTGTGCACATCGTGCAAATGGCACTGTATAACGCATACGTGCTATCACGATGTGCAGGCCAGACCAACAACACCTTCCTTCAGTTCCAGGAGGCGGTGATAAAGGCCCTAATGTTTGGAGGCGAGGAAGGAGCGGGCCCCAGCACCCCTGGAACTCAAGTCTCCCGTATGGTACCAGGGCAACATTTTCCTTGTGAGGGGAGAGCAAAAAAAAGGTGCCGGGTGTGCTATAAAAGGGGGATTCGAAGGGAAACTCGTTTCCAATGTGAAACGTGTCCCGACAAACCTGGACTGTGTTTGAATGAATGCTTCAGAATTCATCACGCGTCCGTGGACTAAACACATCCTGACATTCCCCTACAGAACTCACCCACACCAGGCTGATATACACAACACCACACACACACACACCAACCTGACATACACTACACCACACCCCAACCTGACGTACTCTACACCACACACTCCAACCTGATGTAGTGTGTCAGGTTGGTGTGTATGGAGTAGTGTACGTCAGATTGGTGTGTGGTGTGGTATAGTGTACGTCAGGTTGGTGTGTGTGTGTATGATGTACACTACACCACACACACCAACCTGACGTACACTACACCACACCCCAACCTGACGTACACTACACCACACACTCCAACCTGACGTAGTGTGTCAGGTTGGTGTGTATGGCGTAGTGTACATGAGGTTGGTGTGTGGTGTGGTATAGTGTACGTCAGGTTGGTGTGTGTGTATATGGTGTACACTACTCCACACACCCCAACCTGACGTACACTACACCACACCCCAACCTGACGTACACTACACCACACACTCCAACCTGACGTAGTGTGTCAGGTTGGTGTGTATGGCGTAGTGTACATGAGGTTGGTGTGTGGTGTGGTATAGTGTACGTCAGGTTGGTGTGTGTGTATATGGTGTACACTACTCCACACACCCCAACCTGACGTACACTACACCACACCCCAACCTGACGTACACTACACCACACACTCCAACCTGACGTAGTGTCAGGTTGGTGTGTATGGCGTAGTGTACGTCAGGTTGGTGTGCGGTGTATAGTTTACGTCAGATTGGTGTGTGTGTGTATGGTGTACACTACACCACACACACCAAACTGACAAACTACACCACACCCCAACCTGACGTACACTACACCACACACTCCAACCTGACGTAGTGTCAGGTTGGTGTGTATGGCGTAGTGTACGTCAGGTTGGTGTGTGGTGTATAGTGTACGTCAGATTGGTGTGTGTGTATGGTGTACACTACACCACACACACCAACCTGACATAAACTACACCACACCCCAACCTGACGTACACTACACCACACACTCCAACCTGACGTAGTGTGTCAGGTTGGTGTGTATGGAGTAGTGTACGTCAGATTGTTGTGTGGTGTGGTATAGTGTACGTCAGGTTGGTGTGTGTGTATGATGTACACTACACCACACACACCAACCTGACGTACACTACACCACACCCCAACCTGACGTACACTACACCACACACTCCAACCTGACGTAGTGTGTCAGGTTGGTGTGTATGGCGTTGTGTATGTCAGGTTGGTGTGTAGTTTGGTATAGAGTACGTCAGGTTGGTGTGTGTGTGTGGTGAATACTACACCACACACAACAACCTGACATACACTACGTACCTTCCATACGCAACATGGTGTCCGCTAATGAATGGAGCTAATTTTCCATTCAAAAAGTGAAATGGCGCTCCTTCCCTTCCGAGCCTTGCCGTGCACCCAAACAGTGGTTTACCCCCACATGTGAGATATCAGTGTACTCAGGAGAAATTGCCCAACAAATTTTAGCATCCATTTTAGCCTGATGCCCATGTGAAAATGGAAAAAATTGAGGCTAAAATAAAATTTTTGTGAAAAAAAAGTACTTTTTCATATTTATGGATCAATTTGTGAAGCACCTGAGGGTTCAAAGTGCTCAATATGCATCTAGATAAGTTCCTTGGGTGGTCTAGTTTCCAAAATGGGGTCACATGTGGGGGAGCTCCAATGTTTAGGCACACAGGGGCTCTCCAAACGCGACATGGTGTCCGCTAAAGATTGGAGCTAATTTTCCATTCAAAAAGTCAAATGGCGCTCCTTCCCTTCCGAGCCTTGCCGTGCGCCCAAACAGTGGTTTACCCCCACATGTGAGATATCAGTGTACTCAGGAGAAATTGCCCAACAAATTTTAGCATCCATTTTAGCCTGATGCCCATGTGAAAATGGAAAAAAATTGAGGCTAAAATAAAATTTTTGTGAAAAAAAAGTACTTTTTCATACTTATGGATCAATTTGTGAAGCACCTGGGGGTTCAAAGTGCTCAATATGCATCTAGATAAGTTCCTTGGGTGGTCTAGTTTCCAAAATGGGGTCACATGTGGGGGAGCTCCAATGTTTAGGCACATAGGGGCTCTCCAAACGCGACATGGTGTCCGCTAAAGATTGGAGCTAATTTTTCATTCAAAAAGTCAAATGGCGCTACTTCCCTTCCGAGCCTTGCCGTGCGCCCAAACAGTGGTTTACCCCCACATGTGAGATATCAGTGTACTCAGAAGAAATTGGCCAACAAATTTTAGCATCCATTTTAGCCTGATGCCCATGTGAAAATAGAAAAAATTGAGGCTAAAATAAAATTTTTGTGAAAAAAAGTACTTTTTCATATTTATGGATCAATTTGTGAAGCACCTGAGGGTTCAAAGTGCTCAATATGCATCTAGATAAGTTCCTTGGGTGGTCTAGTTTCCAAAATGGGGTCACATGTGGGGGAGCTCCAATGTTTAGGCACACAGGGGCTCTCCAAACGCGACATGGTGTCCGCTAAAGATTGGAGCTAATTTTCCATTCAAAAAGTCAAATGGCGCTCCTTCCCTTCCGAGCCTTGCCGTGCGCCCAAACAGTGGTTTACCCCCACATGTGAGATATCAGTGCACTCAGGAGAAATTGCCCAACAAATTTTAGCATCCATTTTAGCCTGATGCCCATGTAAAAATGGAAAAAATTGAGGCTAAAATAAAATTTTTGTGAAAAAAAAGTACTTTTTCATACTTATGGATCAATTTGTGAAGCACCTGGGGGTTCAAAGTGCTCAATATGCATCTAGATAAGTTCCTTGGGTGGTCTAGTTTCCAAAATGGGGTCACATGTGGGGGAGCTCCAATGTTTAGGCACACAGGGGCTCTCCAAACACGACATGGTGTCCGCTAAAGATTGGAGCTAATTTTTCATTCAAAAAGTCAAATGGCGCTCCTTCCCTTCCGAGCCTTGCCGTGCGCCCAAACAGTGGTTTACCCCCACATGTGAGATATCAGTGCACTCAGGAGAAATTGCCCAACAAATTTTAGCATCCATTTTAGCCTGATGCCCATGTGAAAATGGAAAAAATTGAGGCTAAAATAAAATTTTTGTGAAAAAAAAGTACTTTTTCATACTTATGGATCAATTTGTGAAGCACCTGGGGGTTCAAAGTGCTCAATATGCATCTAGATAAGTTCCTTGGGTGGTCTAGTTTCCAAAATGGGGTCACATGTGGGGGAGCTCCAATGTTTAGGCACACAGGGGCTCTCCAAACACGACATGGTGTCCGCTAAAGATTGGAGCTAATTTTTCATTCAAAAAGTCAAATGGCGCTCCTTCCCTTCCGAGCCTTGCCGTGCGCCCAAACAGTGGTTTACCCCCACATGTGAGATATCAGTGCACTCAGGAGAAATTGCCCAACAAATTTTAGCATCCATTTTAGCCTGATGCCCATGTGAAAATGGAAAAAATTGAGGCTAAAATAAAATTTTTGTGAAAAAAAAGTACTTTTTCATATTTATGGATCAATTTGTGAAGCACCTGGGGGTTCAAAGTGCTCAATATGCATCTAGATAAGTTCCTTGGGTGGTCTAGTTTCCAAAATGGGGTCACATGTGGGGGAGCTCCAATGTTTAGGCACACAGGGGCTCTCCAAATGCGACATGGTGTCCGCTAAAGATGGGAGCTAGTTTTTCATTCAAAAAATCAAATGGCGCTCCTTCCCTTCTGAGCCCTGCCGTGCGCCCAAACAGTGGTTCCCCCCCACATATGAGGTTTCAGCGTACTCAGGACAAATTGGACAACAACTTTTGGGGTTGAGTTTCTCCTTTTAACCTTGGGAAAATAAAAAAAATGTTGCTAAAAGATCATTTTTGTGACTAAAAAGTTAAATGTTCATTTTTTCCTTCCATGTTGCTTCTGCTGCTGTGAAACACCTGAAGGGTTAATAAACTACTTGAATGTGGTTTTGAGTACCTTGAGGGGTGCAGTTTTTAGAATGGTGTCACTTTTGGGTATTTTCTCTCATATAGACCCCTCAAAGTGACTTCAAATGTGAGGTGGTCCCTAAAAAAAATGGTGTTGTAAATTTTGTTGTAAAAATGAGAAATCGTTGGTCAAATTTTAACCCTTATAACTTCCTAGCAAAAAAAAATTTTGGTTTCAAAATTGTGCTGATGTAAAGTAGACATGTGGGAAATGTTATTTATTAACTATTTTGTGTCACATATCTTTCTGGTTTTACAGAATAAAAATTAAAAATTTGAAAATTGCGAAATTTTCAAAATTTTCGCCAAAATTCCGATTTTTTTAGAAATAAACGCAAAAATTATCGGCCTAAATTTACCACTAACATGAAGCCCAATATGTCACGAAAAAACAATCTCAGAACCGCTAGGATCCGTTGAAGCGTTCCTGAGTTATTACCTCATAAAGGGACACTGGTCAGAATTGCAAAAAACGGCAAGGTCTTTAAGGTCAAAATAGCCTGGGTCATGAAGGGGTTAACATCAGGATCATCAATGTGAAGATGGACCCACACTAGCAACACTTGAAATCTACGACAAAAAAAAACAGCCACTTGAATAGCAAATAGGAAGATTTACCCAAATTTCTAGTTACATGTAGATTTCCTAAAATCACAATGTACAATTTAAAAACATGTGACAAAAATTTCTGAGCACAAAATCTATAATTCTACAGTTTTTTACATCCTGAAGAATATTGTTCCATAGAATGAGACCATGTCCGGTACAGAAGATATGTTTAGAACATCAGTGACTGAAAGGAAGTACATACATTCATTTCTAATGCAACAAGCCTCCAAGGAGCAAGGCTTTCTGTATAGTGCAAGTGGACAGATACAGAAAAGAAAAGCACATTGCCTCAAGCTTTAGGTATGTGAGCAGTTTTTCTGAAAGGAACATTGTGGTACAGAGAGAAATGTCAGCAGAGGATTACATGGATTGTGAGGACATTGTCTTTGAATACCTGCCTCACCTCTCTATCCCTGTCTGCCCGTCATGGATAACATCACCTGTGCCTGCTTTGGTGCCAGTTAGCACATAGTGAGTTTGCCAAGCACACAAAAGCCTACCATCCATTTTATTTTTCACCAATTAATTAGTCAAGCATTGTGGCGCAGTGATAATAGCGCCCACCTCCCTCTACCAACAGGAACAATAACACGGTGACAACCTCTCATGATCATTTGTCTTCGTGAGATCTATTATGCATGCAGTGTTCCTGTTTTAGCTGGTAAGTGGCATTCTGACAGCAAAGATGAAAGGATTGCTGTTATCCACTTGACCCAGAAGCAGAATCACAAAGTGCGTAGGGAGGAGACCGTATTTATTTCCCCATATTTATGACACGGAGGAGATGGTAGACTTCCCATCAATCTGCAGCTACATTAAGTGTGGCAATTAATCTAATTATACAAAATGGAGACTGACTTTTAAAATGTGCAGACATTATATTGCGGCAATAAAGATTAATAGCATTTGACCACATAATGTGACAACCTGGGTTTGCCGGCATCAATTTATCTTGTCAACAATTCTAGTAACCAATTTAATTTTTACATAAACCTGTCTTTAAAGCTCTGACTCTCCGAAATGGCTCGTGTCTTTTGTCTTTAGTCTGTCTGTGAATGCCTGTCATGTCATTCCTGCTTTTAGACAGTTTAAGAACAGGCACATACATTATTTTACCTCTGAGATTAGTGAAATGGCTCTATGGCATGGTTTGGAAAACATGGCTTGGTTTTCTACCCCATGTTTGTATATTACAGCTATAGGTCTCTAAGAGCTAAAATGTTGAGTCCTTAGACATCTAGAAATGAGAAAAAAATATATAGAATGCAAATGTTTATAAATCCAGTGTATTCATGAGTGGAGCACCTTCCGCCTCTTAAAGGGAATCTATCAGCAGAATTTTGCTATGTAATCTGAACTCAGCAGGAGATAGAGGCTGAAACACAGAATTCAGGGATGTGTCACATTGCTGCTGTTTACTAACTGTGAAGGATTTATCACTAAGAGATTATCATTGCTGGACTACTTTAGTCCAGCGATGCTCTCTCCTGTGATACACACCTCACTGTCAGGCCTTGTACAGAGAGCCAAATGTGGGAGGGGTTAGCTGGGGTGTGGGCGGAGTTACCTTTCTTAGTTCTGCTTCATTCTAAGGCTGCCATCACACTAGCAGTATTTGGTCAGTATTTTACATCAGTATTTGTAAGTCAAAACCAGGAGTGGGTGATAAATGCAGAAATGATGCATATGTTTCTATTATACTTTTCCTCTATTTGTTCCACTCCTGGTTTTGGCTTACAAATACTGATGTAAAATACTGATCAAATACTGCTAGTGTGACGGCAGCCTAAATGTGAAAGCTCTCATTGTGTCAGAACTGCTGCACCCATTAAACTAAATGATTGATCGATAGATTCAGCTTCTCTTTGCCTACATTATGCTGCTCTCAAATGAGGTAGTAAAAACCTGCTGACAGATTCCTTTTAACCCCTTCACGCCGCAGCCCATTTTCATTTTTGAGTTTCTGTTTTTTGCTCCCCTTCGTCCAAGAGCCATAACTCTTTTATTTTTCAGTCAATATGGCCACGTGAGGGCTTGTGTTTTGTGAGACAAGTTGTACTTTTGAACAACACAATTACTTTTACCATATAGTGTACTGGAAAATGTGGAAAAAATTCCATGTGCGGTGAAATTGCCAAAAAGTGCAATTCCACTATTGTTTTTTGGGGGATTTTTTTACCATGTTCACCAAATGCTAAAATTGACCCGCGATTCTGATTCTCCAGGTCATTACAAATTCGTAGATCCCAAAAGTGTATAGGTTCATTTTTAATTAAGTGGTGAAAAAAAATTGTGCCATTTTCCAAGACCTATGGCGTCTCCATTTTTAGAGATCTAGGGCAGAGTAAGGGTTTATTTTTTGTGCGCTGAGCAGAAATTTTTATTAATATCATTTTGGTGTAGATTTTATGTTTTGATCACCTTTTATTGTATTGTAATGCAATGTTGCGGCGACCAAAAAACGTAATTGTTGTTTTTCCTTTTTTATAGTTACGTTTACCGATTGGATTAATTCTTTGTATATATTGATAGATGGGTGATTCTGAACTCGGCGATATCAAATGTGTATTTTTTTTTTTTAGTGCTTTATTTTGAATGGGGCGGATGGGTGTGGATTTAAACTTTTATATTTTTTTAATATTTTTAAAAACATTTTTTTCTTACTTTACACTGGCTTGAATAGTCTGCATAGGAGACTAGAAGCTGTGATCATACGTTCGCCTGTGCTACACAGAGCAGAGATTGATGCATTGGGCCCCAGGCTGGGATTAGGGGGTATTCGGTGGTGCGAGGTTGTGGCAGTGCCCAGGCTTTCACAAAATGTCAACAGAGTACCTTCACTTACCATCGTTTTCACTGCTGTGGACTTTGGAAAAATGACAGCATCACACTGATGAACACGTCTCCTATCAGCCTAGGGCCCACAGCATCAACCCTGCCTCCTGGGACCCCACTCCACTGCAGCCCCTTCCCCGGTAAGCTACAGTAAAAGTGGACTATAAGATGCACCACCATTCTATTAAAAAAAAATCCTATTTTCCTCCCCAAAACTTGTGGTGCATCTTATGATCTGGTGCATCATATAGTACAAAATACTGTATTTATATTTATATAAACAGCGGGTAAAGTGCATATTGAAAATGTCACTGATATTATGTGTAATAATGAGAAATGACACAGGGAAACAGTATTGAACACATGAAGAAAGAAAGGTGCCAAAACCATGGAAAGTCATAGCACAAGCAGTGATGAGCTAATATACTTGTTATTAGAGATTTCCCGAGCACGCTCAGGTGTCCTCCAAGTATTTTTTAGTGCTCCGAGATTTAGTTTTCATCGCCGCAGCTCAATTATTTACATTGTTAGTCAGCATAAGTACATGTGGGGGTTGCCTGGTTGCTAGGGAATCCCCACATGTAATCAAGATGGCTAACTGATGTAAATCATTCAGCTGTGGAGAGGAAAACTAAATCTCCGAGCACTAAAAAAATACTCGGAGGACACCCGAGCGTGTTCGGGAAATCTCGAGTAACGAGTATATTCGCTCATCACTAGACACAAGCTGAAATCTATCAGTAATTAGAAAGCAATCCTGCCACTTAGTGAAAAGTAATATCAGTTGGTTCAACTGATGGCCTTTGAAAAGGTGTTTTATTTCTAAGGTGTGACACAAGAAACATCTCATGATGGGTAAAACCAGTGAGCTGTCTCAAGACATTTGCAACCTTATTGTTGCAAAACATACTGATGCCATTGTTTACAGAAGAATTTCTAACCTTTGAAAGTTCCAGTGAGCGCTGTTGGGGCCATAATCCGGAAGAGGAAAAACATCATTTCACCATAAACTGGCCATGACCAGGTGCTCCCCTCAAGACTTCAGACAGAAGAGTGAAAAGAATTATCAGAAGAGTTGTCTAAGAGCCAAGGACCACCTGTGGAGAGCTACAGAAAAACTTGGAATAAGCATGTGGAGTGCCCGCTAGGACCATGGTTCTTAAGGGGTTGTAACAGCAGCAGTGACCCGGTCCGTGGCCCTGGGCGTCCAATAAAAATTAATTAAAGAGGGTAAAGTTTATAGAGGATTTAGTTTGTGACGCCACCCGTGGTCTTTGGCCATAAGGAAAGTAGCAGACGCTGAGGTTCAGGTCCACTAGGGCAGCTGGTGATGCCGCAGAGATGTTACAGCTCTCCACGGGTAGAGCTAGGCCCCAGGGCAGTTAAGGAACTAATGTTGGTGACGGTGGATGTTGCAGTGCAGGGCAGGTGACGTAGCAAATAAGGATGACACAGCAGGGTGCAGTTTCCTCACTTTACTCACAATTCTTAGATGAAATTCCCAGCTGGGTGCTGTGTCCTCCGGGTCTGTGGTCATGTTAGCTCTAATTTGGGGTACACTTTGCCAGAACCCCCTTCTTATGTTCCTTCTCTTGCCATCTGACTATGCTGGCTCCCACCTCTCCTGCCCTGCACCTCACACACAGTGCTCAGTAAACTGCAAGCACTATTAGGTTGGTACTGTGATACTGATTAAAATGATACATTGGTTGATGAAATCTGGCTTGTGGTTGTTATTAAATCTATATTGATAGTTTTCAGGCAATGAGATTCTCGTGCTCTGGGGCAGCCTGTGGGTGTTTTCTTTTTGGTGCTATGCTTACATATTCATCTGCATGGAAACATGAGAAGCAATAGAATGAAACTGACGGGAGAAGATACAGATTAGATATTAGAAAAAACTTTTTGACAGTGAGGGTGAATCAATGAGTGGAAAAGACTGCCATGAGAGGTGATGAGTTCTCCTTCAATGGAAGTCTTCAGAGACTGAACAGACATCTGTCTGAGATACTTTAGTGAATCCAGCATTGAGCAGGGGGTTGGACATGATGACCCTGGAGGTCCCTTCCAACTCTAACATTCTATGATTCTGTGGGCTCATGACAGGTCACTGATCTTTCAGTAACCTGCCCCCTATTTTACATACAGCATATCATATTGTGGGGTTGCAAAGGAAAAAATTCATTAAAATGGCACCGGCGGCACCTGTGCTGTAGCATGATATATGGCTAATATGCCTGTAAACTGTGCATTTATGCTTTAGTCCTATACTATTGTGGGGAACAACTAAAAATATACAAAGATTTCATAATCAAATTGGCGCCGGTGCCGGCCCCTTCACAGTAGCATCTATTGTGCCCATTTTTTTTTCTAGCAAAATTGCAGCTGCAGTGATTCTGCAGTAGCCACTGCTGGTGTTAATTTAAGATATTTTTTTTCTCCACGGTATATAGGGCTGAAGGCTAAATGCATATATGCATATTATGCATACATCATGCTACAGCACAGGCATCGCCGCAGCCATTTTGATGACTGTAATTATTTTTTGTAAGTAAGCAATATTATATGAAGTATGTAAAGTAGGGGGCAGGTCACAAAAAGGTAACAATGTTTTGAACGTTTGACTTTCTAGCTCCATATCTCACCATCCACTACAGCATCGAACATAAGACTACCATCATTTTATAGACAATCCTGTTGGCTATCTCATACATAAATTTAACTTGCAAATATTTAGCATATGATTAGTTATGCAGATTCTTGTCATGTCCTTGCATTGTTACTGTTTTGTGACATTCAGAAGGAGCGGACTGCTGCTGGAGTCATTGCTTCAAGAGCCACCACACACAGACGTATCCAGGACATGGGCTACAAGTGTCACATTCCTTTTGTCAAGCCACTCATAACCAATAGACAACACCAGAAGCGTTTTACCTAGGCCAAGGAGAAAAAGAACTGGACTGTTGCTCAGTGGTCCAAACTGTTGTTTTCAGATGACAGAAAATTTTGCGTTTTATTTGGAAATCAAGGTCCCAGAATCTGGAGGAAGAGACATCTGCTTGATGTCTAGTGTGAAGTTTTCACAATCAGTGATGGTTTGGGGAGCCATGTCATCTGCTGGTGTAGGTCCACTGTGTTTTATCAAGACCAAAGTCAGCTCAGCCGTCTACCAGGAAATTTTAAAGCACTGCATACTTCCCTCTGCCAACAAGCTTTATAGAGATGGAAATTTCATTCTCCAGCAGGACTTGGCACCTGTCCACACTACTAAGATTACCAATATCTGGTTTAAAAACAACAGTATCAGAGTGCTTGATTAGCCAGCAAACTCACCTGACCTTAACCTCATAGAGAATCTATGGGGTATTGTCAAGAGGAAGATGAGAGACACAAGACCCAACAATGCAGATGAGCTGAAGGCTACTATTTTTTTTTTTAAATTCTTTATTTAAAGTTTTCAAATAAGATAAACAAATATCAATAAACAGAAAAGCTCACATATGAATCCCAAACAAATGTTGATTCAGGAGATAATAAAGCACTAAAAATTACAGGAAATCCAAGCGGGTATTGCTGGAAGGAAAATTAGTGAGCATAGTAAAACATAAACAAACTGGTTCAGGCCAAAAAAGGATAGCCTAAAAATGTGGTATTCCACATATAAAATAGATGAAGGCTATAGGATATGACGGTAGGAGTTAAACAAAAGCAATTAAGTCGTTTCAAGAGGTGAGGAAGGACAGAAGGCTCGAACATGAGGCAGGTCATGCGATGAAACAAAAAACAGCCCGTTTTGGGGGGGGGCTCGGTCACGGCGACGCATCCCAGAACCCGCAAGGAGAGGGAGAAACAGAAACCACGCATGGCGAGACATATCTATAGCAGTAGAGACAACTCTCAAAGGGGGGGGGAGGCAGGTCCACCAGAGTGGGTGGAAAATTCGATCCAGGGAAGCCAAGAATTTAGAAATTTCTCATGGGAACGAGTTTCCCAACTAGATAGTTCTTCTAGGCGAAGGATGTCCTGGACCTTGGAGATCCATTCTTTTAGCGTAGGGGGAGTTAATTGCCTCCAGTGTGTAGAGATCAGATGTTTAGCAGCTGCAACTAGAATGGGAAGCAGACCATGCTTCCCTGGTTTAAAAGTAGTGGAAGGGAGGGAAAGTAAGACATCCTGGGGGCTCAGGTCTTGCGACATTAGGCCCATACTTTGTAAAGATTTATTTATATCGTTCCAGAATTGTGTTAAACCCGGGCAGAGCCAGAAGATATGAAATAAAGTCCCTATAGACTGGGAGCATCTCCAGCAGAGCGGAGAGTCCGCCAGCCCTAAGTGAAATAGTCGCTCTGGGGTTCTGTACCACCTGGAGAGAATTTTAAACGCATTCTCTTGTAATAAGATACATCTGGAAAACCCATGAGAGTTGGCAAGTACCTGTTGAGTTTCCCGGGGGGATAGTGTGATCCTCAACTCTGTCTCCCAGGAAGAGAGGTATAGAGGTTTAAATTGATTAGAGGTCTTAAGGAGATTTGCGTATAATTTGGAGACTAATTTGATGATTGGCGATTTCAAATTAACCAGAAATTCTAGCCATAAACAATTGAGGGGTGGTCTCTCAATTAAATTGAGTTTCGACATGACATGGCGAATATGGATTTTCTGGAGGAGATTGGAGGCCTGTTTTGTCGCATTAGATGGCCAATTGTCATTGCAGGGAACTTGTTTGGCTAAGAATTGGGAGATTGTGACATCAGGGATGGAGTCCCAGAGGCCAAAGGCATCTTGGTATTTGGGGTCTGTTAGCCAGGGAGTAACTTTGAGTGGGATCTTGTCAAGAAATAGGCAGAAAGAAGGGTGGTTTGGGACAAGGGCACGTCTGACAGATAAGGTATTAAGAATTATGTCATCGAATTTCTGGTGCGGGGGGATAGTGGAAGTCCATAGGTAACGATCGGCTCCCTTACCCAGTAGGGACAATTCAAGTTGCATGTTTAAGTTATCTGGGTTGGGTTTTGTTAAGTTTATCCACCTAGCGAGGTGAATTGCTTTGTGGTAGGTGCGAAAATCAGGTAGACCCAGGCCACCTGCTGAAGGCTACTATTAAAGCAACCTGGGCTTCCATAATACCTCAGCAGTGCCACAGGCTGATCATCTCCATACCATGCCCGAGCCCCGACGAAGTATTGAGTGCATTTCAGTGGGCCAACATTTTGGATTTTAAAGTCATTTTTCAAGCTGGCATTACAAAGTATTCTAATTTACTGAGATCATGACTGTTGGGTTTTCATTGGCTGTAAGCCATAATCATCAACATTAACAGAAATAAACACTTGAAATAGATGACTCTGTTTGTAATGACTCTATATAATATAGGAGATTCCCTTTTTGTATTGAAGAACTGAAATAAATTAATTTTTTGCTGATATTCTAATTTAGTGAGAAACACTTGTATAATATATCCAGAGCTTTGATAATGCCAGGAAACCATTCACATTAAACTTTTATAACTGGAGCGAAAGCCATTTGTCAGTAGTTTTTAAATTATTCTATGAACTTATGATAGAAATAGAAGTTGGGCATTAATTTGATCCCTCGGGGTTCTTTACCCACCATTGTGGCTCTTGATCATGAACCGTTTGAATAAGTGACCTTCCAGAAGACAGACATTGTCCATCATCCTAGGCTGTTTAGTATAAGCGTTATATGCTTATACTAAACAGATCATTATAATAATAATAATAATTTTTATTTATATAGCGCCAACATATTCCGCAGCGCTTTACAAATTATAGAGGGGACTTGTACATACAATAGACATTACAACATAACAGAAATACAGTCCAAAACAGATACCAAGAGGAGTGAGGGCCCTGCTCGTAAGCTTACAAACTATGAGGAAAAGGGGAGACACGAGAGGTGGATGGTAACAATTGCTATAGTTATTCGGACCAGCCATAGTGTAAGGCTTGGGTGTTCATGTAAAGCTGCATGAACCAGTTAATTAATTTTTTTTTTTTTTTTTTAATATAGGCCACACAGGGATCGTTAGGTTAATGCATTGAGGCGGTAGGCCAGTCTGAACAAATGAGTTTTTAGGGCACGCTTAAAACTGTGGGGATTGGGGATTAATCGTATTATCCTAGGTAGTGCATTCCAAAGAATCGGCGCAGCACGTGTAAAGTCTTGGAGACGGGAGTGGGAGGTTCTGATTATTGAGGATGCTAACCTGAGGTCATCAGCGGAGCGGAGGGCACGGGTAGGGTGGTAGACTGAGACCAGAGAGGAGATGTAGGGTGGTGCTGAGCCATGGAGTGCTTTGTGGATGAGGGTAGTAGTTTTGTACTGGATTCTTGAGTGGATGGGTAACCAGTGTAATGACTGGCACAAGGTAGAGGCATCGGTGTAACGGTTGGTGAGGAATATGATCCTGGCAGCAGCATTCAGGACAGATTGGAGCGGGGAGAGTTTGGTAAGAGGGAGGCCGATTAGTAGAGAGTTACAATAGTCCAGACGAGAATGAATAAGTGAAACAGTAAGAGTTTTTGCAGAGTCGAAAGTAAGAAAAGGGCGAATTCTAGAAATGTTTTTGAGATGCAGGTAAGAAGAGCGAGCCAGTGATCGGATGTGGGGGGTGAATGAAAGGTCAGAATCAAGGATGACCCCAAGGCAGCGGGCATGTTGCTTTGGAGTAATGGTGGAACCGCAAACGGAGATGGCAATGTCAGGCAAAGGTAGGTTAGTAGAGGGAGAAAACACGAGGAGTTCAGTTTTTGACATTTCATGGAAATATCAATCTTTGTCTCTTGTGATAATAGCAATTTACATTTAAAGTCTTTCTTTTATTTGAATGAATTGTATATACTGAGTATGATATAAAGGTCTCCATATAAATTTGTCTATTTTTTGTTTTTATTGCTCTTTTAATTTGTTCATTTATTCTATATGTATTTTTATTTTCTAACAGATGAAATTGAAAAGCCCAATACAAGTGAATGTCTTATCCCAATATGATGTATTGCTTTATTCAGTCCGCAGTCACTTTCTGTAATTTGTTCTAAATAAGACTTTACATTTCAAGTAATAAACTCTTACAATTCTTTTTATCTTGTCTTACAAGGAAGTCTTGTCTACATCATCACACAGCTGCTATCTCTCTCCTGTCTGATCCTCAAGTTCATGTAATTACTGAGTGAAATAGGATGTGGAACTACAGAGTACAAGATTCCTCTAAGGTCAGGATCCATTCATAATGGGTTCTGTCCATCTCTCGGGAATCCATGAAACAGATGTACAGCTGCGCACAGCAAGAAGTCACCGTTCAACAAGGTGCATCAGTTTTTAGCATTAAACTTCATTCAATGGTTATATGTTCGGGGTTTTTTGTTTTGGATTCGATTTTTTTATTTTATTACTTTATCTTATGATATCATAGAGGATGTTTAATAGAGTGACACTAGTCATTCTTGAATATTCTGACTGAAGTTGATGCAGTGCAATGCAAATGTCATGGGAAGCAATGGGAAAGCAGGAGATGAGGAACCAGGGCCCCTGAACTGCCCCTCGGACTAGGGAGAGCCCTGTCTTTCCTTAACTCGGGGGTACCCTTGATGGTAGGGAGGCTCGAGTCACCGACCTGTCTCTATCTCCTGTCCAGCCCTGAGCTAAACCCCAAGCCCAGGAGGTGAACAGTAAAGGAAATCACAGATAAAGAACGACAAGGAATAAAGTAAACTGCACCACAAAGCAAACTAACAAGATGACACAATATGTGTGTGGGAGAAACACAATACCAATAGGGAAATAAACAACAAAGTATACTTCACCAAACTCCTAAATAAAGACTTGAGTATCAACAACTACTCCAACACGGGACCAGTATTGAACAGACACACAAATGCTATAGTCGACATCCAGGAATGTTCTGAACCATACTAAAAGGAAAAAGATGTTCCCAGCAGCCTTAGCCACTAATCAAAAAGTTAATTCCTGCCAAGCTGAACATCAGTGAACAAAACACTGCTGACGCCAAAACTCAGGCTGAGCAACAGGAAGGTCTAAGACTGCACATCAGACTCCCCAGTGTGAACAGAGTTCGAAGCCGGCATGAGAGCAAAGCTATGTTCAGACAAGGGCCAAATTATGCACTGCTCTGAGCCATAAATCGGACCACGAAATATCATCATTGGTGATTCATTCAATTCACTATTCTTTCTCTGCCTTGTGGTGTTTACTGATTTTTTTGCGACAAATTCTTCAGAATTGCACAAGCGGATCATAAATTAGTGCAAAATCAATAATGCTCTTCAATTTTGAGTCTTTATTTTTTGGGGGGAATTTTCATCACCAAAACTTGCAAATCTTTCAAAAAAGTCACAAACCTGGGCCAAATTCAAAACACATCCGAAAACCTTACTCCAGAGAAACTTAAGACGTGGCCAAAAAATGTGACATTTGGTAAAAGTCGCAATTCCTCAACCTGTCTAAAACATCTCGATAAGCAAAGATATACAGCGAATATATTAAAAGACTTAATAAAGAGACAACTTATAAAGTGGCGCAAAACATCTGGAAAAAAAGGTGCAAAATACTAAAACCACTAAAAGGAGCAAATTACTCCAGAAACCTGGGGAAACATCAATAATGAATCGGAGCCATATATCTTTGTATGTCACCAAAACATGAGTAACGGTACATTTTGATGTTAACTTTCTTCCGGGGGTCTGCAGTCTGTAGAACAAGTCACACATTATCACGTTGGAATAGCCGGTAACATCAACCCAATGTTTCTCAGTGTCTGAAAATGACACAGAAGATAATATTAATCCAAAGAAGACGCCATAGCATTCTGCAATTGTTCAGGTGAAGTATCATTTATCAATAAGTGGTAGAGGTGGTAAAGAAAGACTTTTGGACGTTTTGGGCACCTCTACACCTTACCAGGGTCGCATTCTGGCCCCAAGCAGTTGTAGAAGAATACATAATGGATCTGGGTTTCTTTTTAATATCCTCATGAATAGAGATGAGCATTTGGGGTTCGTGTCCAGTGCTAAACTCTGAACACTGACTTTTCCCAGAAGTCCGTTGTAATGTTCAGAGTTCTGAGGGCAGTATGGGAAAAGAGTGTGAGATTTGTTCCTGCTCTCCAAGTTCAGGTCCCCATTGTATTCAATGGGGTTTGGGTTTTGGTTTAAGATCGGATCGGGTAGAATGTACACAGAAAGCTGTGGTGTGGGCGGCAATAGACATGGGTCAACATTTAAGCTTGGCTAGATCTGTAGTAGACAAAACTATGACTACCACAACTGCTGCACCCAGTAAGTGATACCGTCCATACCTCATGCTGCTGTCAGATTACATAGAAAAACCTGCTGGCAGATTCAGTAAATCATATATATGTATATATATGCTATTTCACACTTCTGATATTTTTCCTGTAGAAAATGAATTGCAGCAAGTGTTTTGAGAAATGCCTGTGTCATTGGTAACACAGATGTGGGTTATAATGCACAGAATGGAAGAATCCCAATCCGGCCCCCACACAATCCCGATTATTCTCAAAGCCTATTGGGTGGGGGAATAGGCAGGCTTGTGTACCAGAGAAGAAAATGTCTCTGTCTGCTCTTGATTTTTTGCACATACTTTAGAGTTCACGTTACGGTTATCGGAAGGAATCTATGAAAAATGAAACTGCATACAACTGTGTATCATCAGCATGGCTTAACCTTGTCAAGTGCGCCCCAGGCAGGAAGTTCTCGGTGACACTCGCTGCTAGAAACACACCAGGAATCTGCTCTACAGACAGTGTCATGCTGACCATAATGTAAAATTAACTAAAGTATTTAACCTGCCAGGAAATCCAAGACATTCATCATGATGTGACTGGGAGGAACTCGTATGAGGCTTGTAGATAATGGGATGCATTGCAAAATAGATTAAAATGCAAGAAGCATTGTACTTGCGCCTACAACATAAAGCAAGCACATTTCTACGCGTTCTTCTATCATTATTCACATTTATAACCAGATTACATTTTCCCATCATTTGTTTTTATATAGCTCCAAGAGACAAAAGTAATATATTTGTACATGCTACAAAAATGTCAACTGGTTTTGTAGCCGGAGTCTGACGCAGAATACCAAACTAGGAGGAAATAGATTATGTCACGTTAAAGCCTATTAGGAGCAGCTATTGAGGAAATTATGGCTGGGCAGAATGAATGATAAATTAGGAGTCCTACTTCACATTTTAGTAGCTTGTGAAAAGGAAGGAGAAGTTTGATTTCACATTATTTAATACAGGGACAATTTGCAGGTCATTACTTCTCTTTAAGAAGCTAAATTGCACAGAATGCAGTCATTTTGGGCTAAAAGGCTGGATTAGTTCTCTCGGTATTATGGTGGCTTTTAATGTTGTGGACACAGACAGGGGGCTTCTGTGGTTAAATTTGAGCATTTATGGACATGTCAAAAGTCATTAAGGTAATCGCAACGCGGTAATGTCCTAATAAACAGCAGAGTAATGAAGCACTGGTCTTTTACTTAATATACTTAATATGTTAGATTGCTTCAGAGTGACCTTTTCAATATCAAAATATTGTAAAGTAAGGCTGCAGTTATACAGCCCAAACGCAGTCCTTAACCCCTTAATGACCCGGGGTATTTTCGGTTTTGCATTTTGCGTTTTCGCTCCCCTTCTTCCCAGAGCCATAACTTTATTTTTTCGTCAATATGGCCATTTGAGGGCTTATTTTTTTCGAGACGAGTTGTACTTTTGATCGACACCATTGATTTTGTGAAATTGCATAAAAAGTGCAATCCCACACTTGTTTTTTGCTTGGCTTTTTTACTAGGTTCACTAAATGCTAAAACTGACCTGCCATTATGATTCTCCAGGTCATTACGAGTTCATATATACCAAATATGTCTAGGTTCTTCTTCATCTAAGTAATGAAAAAAAATTCCAAACTTTGCTTAAAAAAAAAAAATTTAAAAAATTGCGCAATTTTCCGATACCTGTAGCGTCTCTATTTCTCGTGATCTCGGGTCGGATGAGGGCTTATTTCTTGCTTTGTGTGCCAATCTGACGTCTTAGTGATACCATTTTGGTGCAGATGTGTTCTTTTGATTGCCCATCATTGCATTTTAATGCAATGTCGCGGCAACTAAAAAAATGTGCGTTTTTACTTTTTTTCACTACTCCATTTAGCGATCAAGTTAATCCTTTTTTTATTGATAGATCAGGCGATTCTGAACGCTGCGATATCAAATATGTGTAGGTTTGATTTTTTTTTTTTTATTTTGAATGGGCCGAAAGGGGGGTGATTTAAACGTTTATATATTTTTTTTTTTTTTTCATATTTTTAAAAACATTTTTTAAATTTTGGCATGCTTCAATAGCCTCCATGAGAGACTAGAAGCTGCCACAACTTGATCGGCTCTGCTACATAGAGGCGATGCTCAAATCGCCCCTATGTAGCAGAATTATTGCATTGCTATGAGTGTCGACCGCAGGGTGGCGCTCATAGCATTCCGGCATCAACAACCATAGAGGTCTGCAGGAGACCTCTGGTTGTTATGCCGACGCACGTATGACCCCCGATCATGTGATGTAGTCACCAGTGCACGCATTTCTGGCAGGATGGCTGGAAGCGCTTGTTAAATGCCCCTGTCAGAGTTTGACAGCGGCATTTAGCTAGTTAATAGGCGTGGGCGGATCGCGGGCACATGTCAGCTGTTCAAAACAACTGACATGTCCCGGTTTTGATGCGGGCTCACCACCGGATCCACATCAAAGCCGGGGTTCTGCCCTCGGACGTACTCTTCCATCCAAGGGCAGAAAGTGGTTAAAAGACCGCCAATTAGCTACAATCAAGCAGATAGGCAGGTCAGTCAATACCCTGTATAGACATTCCAACTACACATCCAGGTGCACAGAACAACCGCTTGCAAGATAGTTCTATGCTCATATAATATAATTTTAACTTACAACTCATTTCTCCAGGTGAATGAGTGTCTTAGGCTGGTTTCACATTTGTTGGTTGTGTCCGCAGCATTTGTGCCGCAATTTTCCGCGTGCGTCGTGTATCCTATCTTTAACATTAGAGACCCAGAAGCCTGCGATAGGTTGCATTTTGCTGTGTTTGACAACGCATGCGTTGTTTCATTGTCTGCGGCTTTGCACGGTAAACGCTACATGTTGCATTTTCAGAGCTGTCAATTTGCCACCTCGAAACGTATGCGGTTGTTAGCGAAAGGAATGCGTTGAAAAAATGCATTACAGTCTATGTGAACGCATGCGTTCGCAAGCACATGCGTTTGTTTGCGTTTGTAAACGCATGCGTTTTACCACAGGAAAACCTGTCTACAGTAGACACTGATTACCCACCCCCCACATACAAACTGATAAAAGGAGGGAGTGGGCATTTGCAGGTCACTACTCAGCAGACTGGGAAGAAGATCAGACAGACGCTGGAAAGAACCTGGCTGACTGTACTCTGCTAATTGTATCCTGACTTTACTATTCTTGATTGTTCATTTCTTTACTTTCCTCTTTCTTTCCCTTTTTCTTCTTGATTCCTTTTTTTTCTCTTGACTTTGAATATTCATGCCAGTTTTCTGTCTCTGTTGTTTTCTTTCTTTTCCTTATGTTAATGTCTTCAACATTAATGTATTTATTTATTTTTTAGGTTCCAGAACGGGATGAGGACCTCATTGACAATGATATCCTCATCTACCTGGTCCATGAGCGAGTCCCGTTGTGGGAAACCCTGGTTCCGCAGCACTCGGACAATGTGACGATCCGGCGGCTATGGAATGAGGTGGCCAAAGCGATGTGGTATGGCTGGGACAATGCCCTGACTCGGGTCCGCAATGCATTTCGTTAGTATTGCAATGCGGTGTGATGCATCAGTGACCTTGGCCGGATCACACAACTGAGTGTGATGAGAGAACCTCCTGAGAGTTTCTCTTATCACACACAGTTGTGTGATCACATTCAAAAGTGCATTGTCTAACCATAATATTTTCATTTTTCAACAGTGCTAAAAGTCAAAATACGTTGGTGTTCGATGAAGGATCGCTTCAACAAGGACCTTCATCAAGAGAGCTGGGTTCCTAGTGGTTCTGGAGCAAGGATCCAAAAATATAAATATAATCGCATCCTGGCATTTTTGAGACCAGTCCTTGCCTAGAGAACATAAGTAATTTTTGTGGTGTATTGGATTGTGTTGTATTGCCTAATCTGTATTTTTCTATTCCACAGGAGTTGGCACTTTTACTATTGTAAATGTTTAGTACTAATGGGGTTTTTTCACAGCCCATGGAGCAGCACTCTTGACCCTGGTTCTGGAGCAGTTCTTCATCAAACAGCCACGGACCCGTCCCAGTCATCCAGCTGCGCTGCAGCAAGTGGGCCTGCAACAAAGACTGGAGACCAGTAAGCTGGTCCATCAGGTGTTCCCCTGTCCCAGGCCTCTGTCTCTTTTTTTGGGCTGATCCCAGCAGCATTAGAGGGCCTCGGACAGGTCACTCATGAGTTTTTGCACTTGAGCTTGGTCTTTCATGATGGACTCAAGGCGATGGGAGACAGACTGGATAGTGCCATAAACCATATGAATACACTCATCCAGGATGTCACCAGAAGCCTTGACCAAGTGAAAGCCTACCTCCAGAGGCCAGCACATCATTTTTTTAATCAAATAGAGAAGCGCATGTCGGAACACCTTACTCCTGATCTCCAGCTTAGTGTCATGCAGGCCTGCAATGTTGCTTACGTGCAGGCTATGCAGCAGAGTCTGTATTTTCAGCAGCCAGTGGTGGCATTTCCACCTGTACCAACACGGTCACGCTTGACCTCAATGCCGAGCTCTGCTGCATACCACTGCATGGCCACCACCATTCCAAGCACTGCCGGACACCACTACAGTGCCACTGCCATGCCGAGTGCTGTTGGACAGCCCACCGCCACGACCATGCCAACTTCTGCTCCTGCTTGGACATGCTCCACTGCCACCACCATGCAACAGCACCCGGATCAGGACAGGTCGGCCACCATCACCAGGTCCCAGCTGCAGCAGCACTCAGATCCTGGCATGCATTTCAGCACTACCATGCAGCAGCAGCACCCAGACCCTGGCATGGCCTTCCCCACCACCACCATGCAGTAGCACCCGGACCTTGGCATGGCCTTCCCCACCACCACCATGCAGCAGCAGCTGGACCCTGGTATGGCCTTCCCCACCACCACAACCATGCAGCAGCAGCGGCACACGGCCCCTGACAGGCCGGCCACCATGACCAGGCCGCAAGAAATGAGCCCACCAAGGCTCCCAGAACGCAGCCCCAATGCCAAAAAGGGAAAAATAAAAAGCTGTGATGTCAGGTTTATCTCACCCTTCCAGTGTGTCTATAATAATCTTGAATAATCTTTATTTTTATATAGCGCTAACATATTCCTCAGCGCTTTGCAGTTTTTTGCACACATTATCATCACTGTCCCCGATGGGGCTCACAATCTAAATTCCCTATCAGTATGTCTTTGGTATGTGGGAGGAAACCGGAGCACCCGGAGGAAACCCACGCAAACACAGGGAGAACGTACAAACTCCTTGCAGATGGTGTCCAAGGTGGAATTAGAACCCAGGCTGCAGTGCTAACCACTAAGCCACCGTGCGTCTATGCATTTTCATGCATCTAGCACCATCCCCGAACTCCCAGACCCCACTACTTTAATTGCCCCTTCTCCTGCAATACCTGCATCGTCTACAGTTAGCCAGGCCTCACAGCTACACACCCCCAGTTCCGTCACTCTACCCCAAGCAGGCGCAGTTAATTTGTGTTTTTTTTTTTTTAAATAAATGTTAATGTTTTTTGCCCCCAATACTGTTTGATTATTTGTGTATTTCGCCTCCGGCAACACACACCATGCGCCGAATAAACACACTGAGCCGTACAATTTTTTTGCCACCTCATAGCTCCAGTAGTTATTAAGTACAACACTGCAGCTTTGTGTGTTTGGTATGGAGCTATGAGTTGTCAAAAAATAATATTACTTGTATTTTCTCCATAATTTCTTTAGTCTGCTTAATCTGTATCGCAGACTGAAGAGAAAATGGCGGTAATACAAAGCAGAACTATACTCAACAGGTCATTTGTCAAAAAATTCATTATTTATGACTAGGGTTGAGCGACTTTTATTTTTATAGGGTCGAGTCGGGTTTCACGAAACCCGACTTTCTCAAAAGTCGGGTCGAGTGAAATCGGCCGATCCTATAGAAAAGTCGGGGTCGGGGTCGGCCGAAACACGAAACCCAATGCAGTGCAATGGGATACTAATGGTTCCCAGGGTCTGAAGGAGAGGAAACTCTCCTTCCTTCCTTGGGATCCATATTAATGTGTAAAATAAAGAATAAAAATAAAAAATAGGGATATACTCACCCTCGGACGCGCCCTGGTTCTAGCCGGCAGCCTTCCTTCCTAAGAATGAGCAAGTGAAGGACCTTCGATGACGTCGCGGCTTGTGATTGGTCGCGTGACCGCTCATGTGACCGCTCACGCGACCAATCACAAGCCGCAACGTCACCGCAGGTCCTTCACTCGCTCATTCTTAGGAGGGGAGACTGCCGGTTAGAACCAGGGAGCGTCCGAGGGTGAGTATATCAATATTTTTTATTTTTATTCTTTAAAATAGGGATATACTCACCCTCGGACATGCCCTGGTTCTAACCGGCAGCCTTCCTTCCTAAGAATTAGCAAGTGAAGGACCTTCGATGACGTCGCGGCTTGTGATTGGTTGCGTGACCGCTCATGCGACCAATCACAAGCCGCGACGTCACCGCAGGTCCTTCACTCGCTCATTCTTAGGAGGGGAGACAGCCGGTTAGAACCAGGGCGCGTCCGAAGGTGAGTATATCAATATTTTGTATTTTTATTCTTTATTTTACACATAAATATGGATCCCGATACCAATTCCCGATATCGCAAAAATATCGGAACTCGGTATCGGAATTTCGATACCCGATAAGAAGATCGCCGACCTCATGGCCGACCCCACACAGGGATCGGGTCGAGTTTCATGAAACCCGACTTTGCCAAAAGTCGGTGACTTCTGAAAATGACCGATCCGTTTCGCTCAACCCTATTTATGACACCTGACCTGGTGAGTAGAGAACTGCCTTCTATAACCTCCATTTTCTCTTCAGTCTACTAAATCTATTTCACACAAACTGAAGAGACGATGGAGGTCATACAAGGCATATCTATTCTCACCTGGACAAGTGTCAGAAATAGTGAATTCATGAGGCTGGGATTTGTGCTCATGAAGTCATTATTTCTCATACAAGACTTGGTGAGTACAGATATGCTTTGTATTACACCTCCATCGTCTCTTCAGTCTGCGTCCAATAGATACTGCAGAACAGAATCAGGATGTAATGATGTCAACTACATTACCACTAGCAACCTAAGTGGTTTTTAGAGGAAATACATAGGAGACTCGGTACAGATATCAAAACACGTTGTTTATTAACAAAAAATATTAGTAACATTTAAAACATAACTGGTACAGACCCAAACCCAACAGCACATTTTACACAATGTTATCTTGCCAAATTCCGGGAATTTGTCTGGGTTGGCATTAAGCTCGCCATATAGCGTGTGGTAGGCTCCACGGCTCTCCCGAAGTTCAATAATGGGGTGTCTCCAAAAAACCCCGACGCAGTGTCCTTCTCTGTCTTTCTTGATTTCTTTGTTGCTCCCAAGCAAACGCACAGGCAAGAAACAGCTTGATACTTAAATCCAGGTTGAAATAAAAGCTCTCCATGTGAAGATCCATCATGACACAGGATACAGTAGCAAACTGTGAAGATTTCAGCAGTCCAAAGGTCTATATAAAGATATCCCATTATACACGCCCACTGTAGTCCCAATGCCGTCTGTTTATCTAGATTTTTCTCCTGTTAAATTTTTCAGCATGTACACAGAAAACGCAAACGCATGCAAAAGGCATGAAAAAGCATGTAAACGTTGCATTTTTTAACCCCTTCCCGACCTGTGACACAGCGTATGCGTCATGAAAGTCGGTGCCAATCCGACCTGTGACGCATATGCTGTGTCACAGAAAGATCGCGTCCCTGCAGATCGGGTGAAAGGGTTAACTCCCATTTCACCCGATCTGCAGGGACAGGGGGAGTGGTAGTTTAGCCCAGGGGGGGTGGCTTCACCCCCTCGTGGCTACGATCGCTCTGATTGGCTGTTGAAAGTGAAACTGCCAATCAGAGCGATTTGTAATATTTCACCCATTATAACGGGTGAAATATTACAATCCAGCCATGGCCGATGCTGCAATATCATCGGCCATGGCTGGAAATACTAGTGTGCCCCCACCCCACCCCACCGATCGCCCCCCCCAGCCCCCCGATCTGGCCGGTACACTGCTCCGGCTCCCCTCCATCCAGTGCTCCGCTCCCCCCCGTGCTCTTGTCCGCTCCCCCCGTGCTCCAATCACCCCCCCGTGCTCCAATCACCCCCCCCTGCATTCAGATCCACCCCCCCCGTGCTCCGTTCCACCCCCCCCATGCTCCGTTCCAGCCCCCCGTGCTCCGTGCCACGCCCCCCGTGCTCCGTTCCATGCCTGCCGCGCTCCGATTCCCCCCCCGTGCTCCGATCCCCCCCCCCCGTGCTCCGATCCCCCCCCCGTGGTCCCCCCCACCCCATCATACTTACCGATCCAGCCGGGGTCCCGTCCGTCTTCTCCCTGGGCGCCGCCATCTTCCAAAATGGCGGGCGCATGCGCAGTGCGCCCGCCGAATCTGCCGGCCGGCAGATTCGTTCCAAAGTGCATTTTGATCACTGAGATAGATTATATCTCAGTGATCAAAATAAAAAAAATAATACATGACCCCCCCCCTTTGTCACCCCCATAGGTAGGGACAATAAAAAAATAAAGAAATTTTTTTTTTCCACTAATGTTAGAATAGGGTTAGGGTTAGGGCTAGGGTTAGGGTTAGGGTTAGGGTTAGGGCTAGGGTTAGGGTTAGGGTTAGGGCTAGGGTTAGGGGTAGGGTTAGGGGTAGGGCTAGGGTTAGGGCTAGGGTTAGGGGTAGGGTTAGGGGTAGGGTTAGGGGTAGGGTTAGGGCTAGGGTTAGGGTTTCGGTATGCGCACACGTATTCTGGTCCTCTGCGGATTTTTCCGCTGCGGATTTGATAAATCCGCAGTGCTACACCGCTGCGGATTTATGGCGGATTTACCACGTTTTTTTCTGCGCATTTCACTGCGGTTTTACAATTGCGATTTTCTATTTGAGCAGTTGTAAAACCGCTGCGGAATCCGCACAAAGAAGTGACATGCTGCGGAATGTAAACCGCTGCGTTTCCGTGCAGTTTTTCCGCAGCATGTGTACAGCGATTTTTGTTTCCCGTAGGTTTACATTGAACTGTAAACTCATGGGAAACTGCTGGGGATCTGCAGCGTTTTCCGCAGCGTGTGCACATACCTTTAGAATTAGGCTATGTTCACACGGTGCGGATTTGGCTGCGGATTGGCCGCTGCGGATTCGCAGCAGTATTCCATCAGGTTTACAGTACCATGTAAACATATGAAAAACCAAATCCGCTGTGCCCATGGTGCAGAAAATACCGCGCGGAAACGCTGCGTTGTATTTTCCGCAGCATGTCAATTCTTTGTGCGGATTCCGCGGCTTTTTACACCTGTTCCTCAATAGGAATCCGCAGGTGAAATCCGCACAAAAAACACTGGAAATCCGCGGAAAATCCGCAGGTAAAACACAGTGCCTTTTACCCGCGGATTTTTCAAAAATGGTGCGGAAATATCTCACACGAATCCGCAACGTGGGCACATAGCCTTAGGGTTAGGGTTGGAATTAGGGTTGTGGTTAGGGTTGTGATTAGGGTTATGGCTACAGTTGGGATTAGGGTTAGGGGTGTGGGGGGGTTAGTGTTGGAGGTAGAATTGAGGGGTTACCACTGTTTAGGCACATCAGGGGTCTCCAAACGCAACATGGCGCCACCATTGATTCCAGCCAATCTCGTATTCAAAAAGTCAAATGGTGCTCCCTCACTTCCGAGCCCTGAAGTGTGCCCAAACAGTGGTTTACCCCCACATATGGGGTATCAGTGTACTCAGGATAAACTGTGCAACAATTATTGGGGTCCAATTTCTCCTGTTACCCTTGTGAATCTAAAAAAATGCTTGCTAAAACATAATTTTTGAGGAAAGAAAAATGATTTTTTATTTTCACGGCTCTGCGTTGTAAACGTCTGTGAAGCACTTGGGGGTTCAAAGTGCTCACCACATATCTAGATAAGTTCCTTGGGGGGTCTAGTTTCTAAAATGGGGTCACTTGTGGGGGGTTTCTACTGTTTAGGCACACCAGGGGCTCTGCAAACGCAATGTGACGCCCGCAGACCATTCCATCAAAGTCTGCATTTCAAAAGTCACTACTTCCCTTCTGAGCCCCGACGTGTGCCCAAACAGTGGTTTACCCCCACACATGGGGTATCAGCGTACTCAGGAGAAACTGGACAACATCTTTTGGGGTCCAATTTCTCCTGTAACCCTTGGGAAAATAAAAAATTCTGGGCTAAATAATTATTTTTGAGGAAAGAAAACGTATTTATTATTTTCACGGCTCTGCATTATAAACTTCTATGAAGCACTTGGGGGTTCAAAGTGCTCACCACACATCTAGATAAGTTCCTTTCGGGGTCTAGTTTCCAAAATGGGGTCACTTGTGGGGGGTTTCTACTGTTTAGGCACATCAGGGGCTCTGCAAACGCAACGTGACGCCCGCAGAGCATTCCATCAAAGTCTGCATTTCAAAACGTCACTACTTCAATTCCGAGCCCCGGCATGTGCCCAAACAGTAGTTTACCCCCACATATGGGGTATCACCGTACTCAGGAGAAACTGGACAACAAATATTGGGGTCAAATTTCTCCTGTTACCCTTGGGAAAATTAAAAAATTCTGGGCTAAATAATTATTTTTGAGGAAAGAAAACGTATTTATTATTTTCACGGCTCTGCATTATAAACTTCTATGAAGCACTTGGGGGTTCAAAGTGCTCACCACACATCTAGATAAGTTCCTTTCGGGGTCTAGTTTCCAAAATGGGGTCACTTGTGGGGGGTTTCTACTGTTAAGCCACATCAGGGGCTCTGCAAACGCAACGTGACGCCCACAGAGCATTCCATCAAAGTCTGCATTTCAAAGCGTCACTACTTCACTTCCGAGCCTCGGCATGTGCCCAAACAGTGGTTTACCCCCACATATGGGGTATCAGCGTACTCAGGAGAAACTGGACAACAACTTTTGGGATCCAATTTCTCCTGTTACCCTTGGGAAAATAAAAAATTCTGGGCTAAATAATTATTTTGAGGAAAGAAAACGTATTTATTATTTTCACGGCTCTGCATTATAAACTTCTATGAAGCACTTGGGGGTTCAAAGTGCTCACCACACATCTAGATAAGTTCCTTTCGGGGTCTAGTTTCCAAAATGGGGTCACTTGTGGGGGGTTTCTACTGTTAAGCCACATCAGGGGCTCTGCAAACGCAACGTGACGCCCACAGAGCATTCCATCAAAGTCTGCATTTCAAAGCGTCACTACTTCACTTCCGAGCCTCGGCATGTGCCCAAACAGTGGTTTACCCCCACATATGGGGTATCAGCGTACTCAGGAGAAACTGGACAACAACTTTTGGGATCCAGTTTCTCCTGTTACCCTTGGGAAAATAAAAAATTCTGGGCTAAATAATTATTTTGAGGAAAGAAAACGTATTTATTATTTTCACGGCTCTGCATTATAAACTTCTATGAAGCACTTGGGGGTTCAAAGTGCTCACCACACATCTAGATAAGTTCCTTTCGGGGTCTAGTTTCCAAAATAGGGTCACTTGTGGGGGGTTTCTACTGTTAAGCCACATCAGGGGCTCTGCAAACGCAACGTGACGCCCACAGAGCATTCCATGAAAGTCTGCATTTCAAAATGTCACTACTTCACTTCCGAGCCCCGGCATGTGCCCAAACAGTGGTTTAACCCCACATATGGGGTATCATTGTACTCAGGAGAAACTGGACAACAACTTTTGGGGTCAAATTTCTCCTGTTACCCTTTGTAAAATAAAAAATTGCAGGCTAAAAGATCATTTTTGAGAAAATATTTTTTTTTTTTTATTTTCATGGCTCTGCGTTATAAACTTCTGTGAAGCACTTGGGGGTTCAAAGTCCTCACCACACATCTAGATTAGTTCCTTTGGGGGTCTAGTTTCCAAAATGGGGTCATTTCTGGGGTATCTCCAATGTTTAGGCACACAGGGGCTCTCCAAACGTGACATCGTGTCCGCTAATGATTGGAGCTAATTTTCCATTTAAAAAGCCAAATGGCGTGCCATCCCTTCCGAGCCCTGCCGTGCGCCCAAACAGTGGTTTACCCCCACATATGGGGTATCAGCGTACTCAGGACAAACTGGACAACAATATTTGTGGTCCAATTTCTCCTATTATCCTTGGCAAAATAGGAAATTCCAGGCTAAAAAATCATTTTTGAGGAAAGAAAAATTATTTTTTATTTTCATGGCTCTGCGTTATAAACTTCTGTAAAGCACCTGGGGGTTTAAAGTGCTCAATATGCATCTAGATAAGTTCCTTGGGGGGTCTAGTTTCCAAAATGGGGTCACTTGTGGGGGAGCTCCAATGCATAGGCACAAAGGGGCTCTCCAAACGCGACATGGTGTCCGCTAACAATTGGAGCTAATTTTCCATTCAAAAAGTCAAATGGTGCGCCTTCCCTTCCGAGCCCTGCCGTGTGCCCAAACAGTGGTTTACCCCCACATATGAGGTATCGGCGTACTCGGGAGAAATTGCCCAACAAATTTTATGATCCATTTTATCCTACTGCCCATGTGAAAATGAAAAAATTGAGGCGAAAAGAATTTTTTTGTGAAAAAAAAGTACTTTTTCATTTTTACAGATCAATTTGTGAAGCACCTGAGGGTTTAAAGTGCTCACTAGGCATCTAAATAAGTTCCTTGGGGGGTCTAGTTTCCAAAATGGGGTCACTTGTGGGGGAGCGCCAATGTTTAGGCACACAGGAGCTCTCCAAACGCGACATGGTGTCTGCTAACGATGGAAATAATTTTTCATTCAAAAAGTCAAATGGCGCTCCTTCCCTTCCGAGCCTTACCATGTGCCCAAACAGTGGTTTACCCCCACATATGAGGTATCGGCGTACTCAGGAGAAATTGCCCAACACATTTTAGGATCCATTTTATCCTGTTGCCCATGTGAAAATGAAAAAATTGAGGCTAAAAGAATTTTTTTGTGAAAAAAAGTACTGTTTCATTTTTACGGATCAATTTGTGAAGCACCTGGGAGTTCAAAGTGCTCACTATGCATCTAGATAAGTTCCTTGGGGCGTCTAGTTTCCAAAATGGGGTCACTTGTGGGGAGCTCCAATTTTTAGGCACACGGGGGCTCTCCAAACGTGACATGGTGTCCGCTAAAGAGTGGAGCCAATTTTTGATTCAAAAAGTCAAATGGCGCTCCTTCCCTTCCAAGCCCTGCCGTGCGCCCAAACAGTGGTTTACCCCCACATATGAGGTATCAGCGTACTCAGGACAAATTGCACAACAACTTTCGTGGTTCAGTTTCTCCTTTTACCATTGGGAAAAAAAAATTGTTGCTAAAAGATAATTTTTGTGACTAAAAAGTTAAATGTTCATTTTTTCCTTCCATGTTGCTTCTGCTGCTGTGAAGCACCTGAAGGGTTAATAAACTTCTTGAATGTGGTTTTGAGTACCTTGAGGGGTGCAGTTTTTGGAATGGTGTCACTTTTGGGTATTTTCAGCCATATAGACCCCTCAAACTGACTTCAAATGTGAGGTGGTCCCTAAAAAAAATGGTTTTGTAAATTTCGTTGTAAAAATGACAAATCGCTGGTCAAATTTTAACCCTTATAACTTCCTAACAAAAAAAAATTTTGTTTCCAAAATTGTGCTGATGTAAAGTAAACATGTGGGAAATGTTATTTATTAACTATTTTGTGTCACATATCTCTCTGGTTTAACAGAATAAAAATTCAAAATGTGAAAATTGCGAAATTTTCAAAATTTTCGCCAAATTTCCGTTTTTATCACAAATAAACGCAGAATTTATTGACCTAAATTTACCACTAACATGAAGCCCAATATGTCACGAAAAAACATTCTCAGAACCGCTAGGATCCGTTGAAGCGTTCCTGAGTTATTACCTCATAAAGGGACACTGGTCAGAATTGCAAAAAACGGCAAGGTCTTTAAGGTCAAAATAGGCTGGGTCATGAAGGGGTTAACGCATACCTTACATTAATCATCTAAAAAACGCTGCGTTTGCACACGTTTGCATGTAGTTTATCACGCGTTTCAGGTTGCGGATTAAACACTGCGGATTCTAACACAAATGTGAAACTAGCCTTACTTGTTAGGTGATTGGCAATTGGAAAACGAGTGTTCCCAAGAGGTTAACATTTATTTATGCATCATACAGTGAACACTATTTACTAATATTTGTACATTATTCATGCTATGTATTTCATCTGATTTGTAGTAAGAGAAATGCTAAAAAGATCACCTAGTATGTTAATTTCCCATTTTGCTAAGCTCGTTGGCCAACCAGGAGGACATGGCCACAACCAAGTCACTTTACTCTGATAGTAGCACTCACTGGTGGTTCCAAGAGCTAATAATGCATTTCACAATAATTAACGGGGTATTCTCAAAATTATAATGCAGTCTCATTATTCCGTACATACAAAATGAATTGTGTCCTAATACAACTTATTTTTAAATCTGAACTGATTTGCATCATCAACACCCTAATAAAGGCTTCCTTCATGAATGACACCCATGCCTGCAATTCCCCTGCAGTGTACACCCTATTGTGTCACAGGAAATACTCACCTCTATTTGGCTTTCTATCTCTTTAGCTAACTGCAGTGAACTTATATGTCAATTTTCATCAACCGTTCTCATCACAAGATGCTCCGGTTTAGGTGTTGACTTTCATATTCGGCGTGGATATCTCTGTGGCTGCAGTTCCATCTCTGTCAAAGTTTTGTAACACTTTTATTGTAGTATTCTGCCTGATAAGTAAAGCTTTGCTGATCTACTTGTAGTCTTCACCTTTCTTGTGTAAAGAAATTATTTACTTTCTCAGGACTTGTGTCATTTCTTTTCCATGTGGTGCCATACTGACAGCATGAAATAGGAAGGGTTTTTCTTTGTTAAGTAAAGCCCTTGTATCAACAACTGTCTGCTGGACATCTCTTAAGGTATAATTAGACTTACCTGTGATTGAATTCATTTTAATAAAAATTTTGTCGAAACTTTAGCTTTGCTCTAAGACTTTCATCGGAGTGTACTTATTTTTGTAACATGGTCTTTAATTAATTTGTTTGGAAAATTAGTTTTTTGGATGTTCAAAATAATAATCTTCCTTGCAATCAGTGGCTCACATTTGTGGGAGCATTTTGTAGTATGGTACTCTTGAAGTATGGAAACTAAACTTTCTTTGACAAATGTGTTGGGGTGTACTCATTTATGCTGAATGTATATATATATATATATATATACACACACACACACACACACACACACACTGCTCAAAAAAATAACGGGAACACTTAAGCAACAGAATATAACTCCAAGAAAATCAAACTTCTCTGAAATCAAACTGTCCACTTAGGAAGCAACACTGTTTAACAATCAATTTCACATGCTGTTGTGCAAATGGAATAGACAACAGATGGAAATTATTGGTAATTATCAAGACACACCCAATAAAGGAGTGGTTCTGCAGGTTGGGACCAAAGACAACATCTCAGTACCAATGCTTTCTGGCTGATGTTTTAGTCACTTTTGAATGTTGGCTGTGCTTTCACACTCATGGTAGCATAAGACGGATTCTACAACCCACACAAGTGGCTCAGGTAGTGCAGCTCATCCAGGATGGCACATCAATGCAAGCTATGGCAAGGTTTGCTGTGTCTGTCAATGTAGTGTCCAGAGGCTGGAGGCGCTACCAGGACAGTACACCAGGAGATGTGGAGGGGGCCGTAGAAGGGCAACAACCCAGCAGCAGGACTGCTACATCAGCCTTTGTGCAAAGAGGAACAGAAGGCACACTGCCAGAACCCTGCATAATGACCTCTAGCAGGCCACAAATGTGCATGTGTCTGCACAAACAGCTAGAAACTGACTCCATGAGGATGGTCTGAGTGCCCGACGTCACCAGATGGGGGTTGTGCTCACAGCCCAACACCATGCAGGCCACTTGGCATTTGCCACAGAACACCAGGATTGGCAAATTTGCCACTGGTGCCTTGTGCTCTTCACAGATGAAAGCAGGTTCACACTGAGCAGATGTGACAGACGTGACAGAGTCTGGAGACACTGTGGAGAGCGATTTTCTGCCTGCAACATCCTTCAGCGCATGACCGGTTTGGCAGTGGGTCAGTAATGGTGTGGGGTCGCATTTCTTTGGAGGGCCGCACAGCCCTCCATGTGATCACCAGAGGTAGTCTGACTGCCATTAGATACCAAGATGAGATCCTCAGACCCCCTGTGAGACCATATGCTGGTGCGGTTGGACCTGGGTTCCTCCTAATGCAGAACAATGCCAGACCTCTTGTGGCTGGAGTGTGTCAGCAGTTCCTGCAAGATAAAGACATTGAAGCTATGGACTGGCCCGCCCGTTCCCCAGACCTGAATCCGATTGAACACATCTGGGACATCATGTCTCGCACCATTCATCATGTCTTGCACCACAGACTCTCCAGGAGGTGGCAGATGCTTTAGTCTATGTCTGGGAGGAGATCCCTCAGGAGACCATCCGCCACCTCATCGGGAGCATGCCCAGGCATTGTAGTGAGGTCATACAGGGATGTGGATGCCACACACACTACTGAGCATCCTTTCCTTGTCTTGAGGCATTTCCACTGAAGTTGGATCAGCCTGTAACTTCATTTTCCACTTTGATTTTGAGCATCATTCCAACTCCAGACCTCTGCCGGATGTTAGTTGTTGATCATTTTTAGGTTTTATTGATCTCAACACATTTCACTATGTAATGAATAAAGATTTACAACTGGAATATTTCATTCAGTGATATCTAGGACGTGGTATTTTAGTGTTCACTTTATTTTTTTGAGCAGTGTAAATATGTATATTGTAGTCAGCATAAATGTATATATGTGTAGGTATGTGTGTGTTCTCTTATACAGTTTTTTAAATATGTAGTAGCACAATCTGTACCTTCAGTCTGTTGTTCTACAGTTAGAATTATCTGACTGTATAGTATAGAGAGCAGTAACGTTGTCCAATGCTGCTATAACAAAGTTATCAGCAATCAAGCAATGTGAACATGTAGAAAACCAGAGGAAGCATTGCTTTAATAAGGGTGAACTTTTGCTGTTACTCTTATAGCAAATCGATATGTCATGTACACTCAGCAATACACACGCAATTAACTCTCCCTTGCCATCACTTGAACTTGTATCGTTTTTTGAAATCTGTTTCAACTTTTAATCAACAGTAAATAAAGCTGAAGTTGATTATATCTATAATCGTTGTGTGGTTAAATATAACATAACAGATTTTTGTGAGTTGCTTGTTAGCACGACATTTTTTTTTTCATGTTTGGCCCATTTGACCTTAAACAGCTCCTAAATGAGCATACTGACGTCCACATACATGGCTCTGTAGAATACGAAATTGCATACTCAATGTTAGACACTAAAATATAACTGTTACAGTCTCACAATCAGGTCACAAGCTTGATAGTTTCACATTGTACTCGTACTTTTACAAATTCTGCTTGATAACCGATTCATGCAGCATTACATGAACACCTGACTAGGGTTGAGCGACTTTTCTTTTTATAGGATCGGGTCGGGTTTCATGAAAACCGACTTTTTCAAAAGTCAGGTCGAGTGAAATCGGCCGATCCTATAGAAAAGGCGGGGTCGGGGTCGGCCGAAACATGAAACCCAATGCAGTGCATTGGGTTTCTAATGGTTCCCAGGGTCTGAAGGAGAGGAAACTCTCCTTCAGTCCCTGGGATCCATATTTAAGTGTAAAATAAAGAATCAAAATAAAAAATATTGATATACTTACCCTCGGACGCGCCCTGGTTCTCACCGGCAGCCTTCCTTCCTAAGAATGAGCGCCTGAAGGACCTTCGATGACGTCGCGGCTTGTGATTGGTCGCGTGAGCGGTCACATGGGCGTCACGCGACCAATCACAAGCCGCGACGTCATCTAAGGTCCTTCAGGCGCTGATTCTTAGGAAGGAAGGCTGCGGGTTAGAACCAGGGCGCGTCCGAGGGTGAGTATATACCTATTAGGAATATACTCACCCTCGGACGCGCCCTCGGACGCTTCCTTCCTAAGAATTAGCGCCTGAAGGACCTTAGATGACGTCGCGGCTCACTCGACCAATCACAAGCCGCAACGTCATCAAAGGCCCTTCAGGCGCTCATTCTTTGGAAGGAAGGCTGCCGGTGAGAACCAGGGCGCGTCCGAGGGTGAGTATATCAATATTTTTTTATTTTTTATTCTTTATTTTACACTTTAATATGAATTCCGATACCGATTCCCGATATCTTAAACATAACGGAACTCGGTATCGGAATTCCGATTCCAGATCAGACGATCGCCGACCTCATGGCCGACCCCACACAGGGGTCGGGTCGGGTTTCATGAAACCCGACTTTGCCAAAAGTCGGCGACTTCTGAATCTGGCCGACCCGTTTCGCTCAACCCTACACCCGATTCTTACACTATGGCCGGTCAGAACAATGAAAGCAATTGTTACCATCCACCTTTCGTGTCTCATCTATTTCCTCATAGAATGTAAGCTTGCGAGCAGGGCCCTCACACCTCTTGGTATCTGTGGATTTGTGTGTTTATTGTTATGATGTAATGTATTTTGTTGTATATGCAAGTCCCCTCTAAAATGTAAAGTGCTGCAGAATATTTTGGCGCTATAGAAATAAAATTATAATTATTATTATAGTACAGAGCTTAATGGTTAATCAACAGTATTTACACAGATCTTGATAGTTACACATCAATACTGAGGTATTGTGCTTGGCAGTTATATAATTTTAGAATGTCCCTGAGCTTTCAGTTGCATACCAGAAGTATCTTATAGTTAAAGGCCAAAAATATTTTAATCTAAATCCCTATTTAGTTCTGTAATCTTAACTATTTTCTAATATATTTGCATAAAAAATTACCTAACTGCTATTATTTTTTTCCTACTTCTGATGACAATTCGTTTGAGAGCCTTCAAGCTGGGATTCTTACATTAAGCATCATCAGTGGATAGAGGCAGCCCCTGTCCCCTACCTAAAGCTAATTGTAAGGAGAAGACCTGGATCTGGCAAACCTACTCCGTGACGGATCCGGAACTGTCAAGACTGTCACCCAGGTTGCACTTGGGAAAGCATAACGCCCCGGACCGACCTTTGCACTCTGGAGTAAGAGGCACGGTTAAGAAAAAAGAGCTGCAGCGCGTGAGAAATCAGTCAGTTTTAGCGGGAACGTGCAGCGCGCAGGAGGGCAGTGTCAGGGTTCTTACTGTAGAGCATCCAGAAGGGTCTGGGAGCTGCGACCAGAGACTGCCAACAAAGATGCATCCAGTCGCCACTGACATCGCTGACCATGAGTGACAAGTCAGGCTGTCAGGACATAGACGCGCGCACGCACTGACGTTGAATCCGGGTCACCCGCCTTGAGGGGTTTCCCATTATACCTGCTTTCCATCGTATCTTGCCTCTGGACTCTGAAAAGGAAAAAGACTGTGTAATACCCTGCTCATCACTTCTCACCCCGCCCTGCATCCACTGGACCACGAGGAACCACCGGCTCCCTCTTCAAGCTGAAGCGTGGATGAGGGACGGCCACAGGACGAGAGGTACAGCAACACTCAGCAGATACACAACAAAGATTAGATAATATAATATGAATATGTACTAACCAGTTTATAAAAGTGTATAAGTAACAAATACAATGACAGCAGTAACTCTCAATAGCACCGACTAAGAGTAGACGCACGTACACTTTAACAGAATCAACATTTATATGCGAGCAAAATACAACGTGATTAACACTTTCTATGCATAAATCAATAAATGACAGTGTTGTTGCAGTACTTTAGCAATCGCCTACTTGAAGCAGTTTTCTAAGTGTCTCTTACAGAAGAGGCCTTTTCTCATAACTAACTGGGCCTTTATAAAGCTATTTATATACATGCATATATAATCAGATACAAGATGGTACCAGTACATCCTTAAACTGAAATAGAAGGGTCCTTGCTGTGCTGAGACCCAAATAATCATTAACGCCATCTTGAAGCTCTTTAGAAATGCCGTTCTCTCCAACGCAGGGCTTCACTAAAGGTACTGTCACACTAGACGATATCGCTAGCGATCCGTGACGTTGCAGCGTCCTCGCTAGCGATATCGTCCAGTGTGACAGGCAGCAGCGATCAGGCCCCTGCTGGGAGATCGCTGGTCGGGGAAGAAAGTCCAGAACTTTATTTCGTCGCTGGACTCCCCGTAGACATCGCTGAATCGGCGTGTGTGACACCGATTCAGCGATGTCTTCGCTGGTAACCAGGGTAAACATCGGGTAACTAAGCGCAGGGCCGCGCTTAGTAACCCGATGTTTACCCTGGTTACCATCCTAAAAGTAAAAAAACAAACACTACATACTTACCTACCGCCGTCTGTCCTCCAGCGCTGTGCTCTGCTCTCCTCCTGCTCTGGCTGTGAGCGTCGGTCAGCCGGAAAGCAGAGCGGTGACGTCACCACTCTGCTTTCTGGCTGCCCGGCGCTCACAGCCAGACCAGAGAAGCAGAGCGCCGAGGACAGATGGCTGTAGGTAAGTATGTAGCGTTTGTTTTTTTACTTTTAGGATGGTAACCAGGGTAAACATCGGGTTACTAAGCGCGGCCCTGCGCTTAGTTACCCGATGTTTACCCTGGTTACCGGGGACCTCGGGATCGTTGGTCGCTGGAGAGCTGTCTGTGTGACAGCTCTCCAGCGACCAAACAGCGACGCTGCAGCGATCCGGATCGTTGTCGGTATCGCTGCAGCGTCGCTATGTGTGACGGTACCTTAAGTCCTTAGAGATAAGGACTCCTGTGGCCTAGCCCAATATGCTGTGTACTTGGTTGTCCTCACTGAGTCAGCTCTTATCAAGCTGAACAACGCTTCCCAGAGTCACCAACAACAGATCCAGAGTCGCACCGCTCTATCCAGACTTTCTCCAAGGATCCGCAGATTCTCTTCCACAGGGACTCTCCTTCGATTCCTCCCAACCGCCCAACAACCACCAAAAAACCCCGAGCTCCAACTCCGGCTTCTCTACTGGCCAGATCATATATTACATCGCAAATCTCCGACAATACAATAAACTATGAATAACCCTTACACAGACCCAACACAAATGGCAGTATAGAGAAGGTTATTTGGCTCAGCTGCACACTGCAGCTAACTGATATTCTGCCACCTGTCTAGCAGGCACACGCAGAAGTTTCCATACAGCTCTCAAATTGAGGCTGCTGCTGGTCTCCTCTTTACTTACAGGCTTTCTACTTATTTACTCTGCATTGACCAAATTCAGATCAAGACAGATTTCTCTAACCCCCTTTACCTCTGAGGGAAGTTTGCATGTCAATGACCGGACCAACTGTATTCTGACCGCTGTTCTTTTATGAGGTTATAACTCTGGAATGCTTCAACGGATCCCGGTGATTCTGACATTGTTTTCTCATGACATATTGTGCTTCATGACAGTGGTAAAATTTCTTTGATATGACTTGCTTTTATTTGTGAACAAAATTGAAATTTTGCCAAAATATTGAAAATTTCGCAATTCTCCAACTTTGAATTTTCATGCCCTTAAATCACACAGATATGTCACACAAAATACTTAATAAGTAACATTTCCCATGTCTACTTTACATCAGCACAATTATGGAAACAAAACATTCTTTTGTTAGGGAGTTATAAGGGTTAAAAGTTGACCAGCAATTTCTCATTTTCACAACACCATTTTTTTTTCGGGACCACATCACATTCGAAGTCACTTTGAGGGGTCTATATGATAGACAATACCCAAAAGTGACACCATTCTAAAAACTGCACCCCTCAAGGTGCTCAAAACCACATTCACAAAGTTTATTAACCCTTCAAGTGTTTCACAGTAATTTTTGGAATGTTTAAAAAAAATGGACATTTAACGTTTTTCACAAAAAAATTAGTTCAGATCCAATTTTTTTAAATTTTCCCAAGGGTAACAGGAGAAATTGGACCGCAAAAGTTATTGTTCAATTTGTTCTGAGTATGATGATGCCCCATATTTCGGGGGAACCACTGTTTGGGTGCATGGCAGAGCTTGGAAAGGAAGGAGTGCCGTTTGACTTTTTCAAACTAAAATTGGCTAGAATTGAGCTCGGACGCCATGTCGCGTTTGGCAAGCCCCTAATGTGCCTAAACAGTGGAAACCCCCACAAGTAACCACATTTTGGAAACTAGACCCACTAAAGAACTTCTGTAGATGTGTGGTGAGAACTTTGAACCCCAAGTGCTTCACAGAAGTTTATAACGTAGAGCCGTAAAAATAAAAAATAATTTTTTTCACGAAAATTATCTTTTTGACCCCAATTTTCTATTTCCACAAGGGTAACAAGAGAAATTGGACCCCAAAAATTGTTGTTCAATCTGTCCCGAGTACACACACACCCTATATGTGGGGGTAAATCACTGTTTGGTTGCACTGCAAAGCTCGGAAGGGAAGGAGCACCGTTTTACTTTTTCAACGCAGAATTGGCTGGAATTGAGATCTGATGCCATGTCGCGTTTGGAGAGCCCTTGATGTACCTAAACAGTGGAAGCCCCCAATTCTAACTCCAACCCAAACCCCTAGTCACCCCTATCCCTAATCCCATCCCTAACCCTAACTTTAGCCCCAACCCTAACTTTAGAGCCAACCGTAACCCTAATGGGAAAGTGGAAATAAATACATTTTTTTATTTTATTGTTTTTCCCTAGCTAAGGGGGTGATAAAGGGGGGTTTGATTTACTATTTATAGAGGGTTTTTATATCGTGTTTTTATGTTTGGCAGCTATCACAGACTAAAAGACGCTTTTTATTGCAAAAAATAGTTTTTGCATCTCCACATTTTGAGAGCTATAATTTTTCCATATTTTGGTCCACAGAGTCATGTGAGGTCTTGTTTTTAGCGGGACAAGTTGATGTTTTTATTGATAGCATTTTTGGGCACATGACATTTTTTGATCGCTTTTTATTATGACTTTTGTGAGGCAGAATGAACAAAAAACAGCAATTCATGAATCTCTTTTGGGTGGGGCGTTTATAACGTTCTGTGTGTGGTAAAATTGATAAGGCAGTTTTATTCTTCGGGTCAGTACGATTACAGTGATACCTCATTTATATAAGCTTTTTATGTTTTGTCGCTTTTATACAATAAAAACTATTTTATATAAAAAATAATTGTTTTTGCATCGCTTTGTTCTGAGAGCTATAATTTTTTTTTTTTCACTGATGATCCTGTATGGCAACTCATTTTTTGCAGAACAAGATGAAGCTTTCAGTGATACCATGTTTATTTATATCCGTCTTTTTGATCGCATGTTATTCCACTTTTTGTTCGGCGGCATGATGATAAAGCATTGTTTTTTGCCTTTTTTTTTACAGTGTTAACTGAAGGGGTTGACTAGTGGGACAGTTTTACAGGTCGGGTCGTTATGGACGTGGCGATACTAAATATGTGTATCTTTATTGTTTTTTTATTTACAAGAAGAAATGTATTTATTAGAACAATATATTTAAAAAAAAAAACATTTTTACACAGTAAAATATTTTTTTTAAACTTTTTTACATTGTCCCACGGTGGGACAGCACTGTATAAAGTCAGATCGCTGATCTGACACTTTGCACAGCACTGTGTAAGATCAGCGATCTGACAGGCAGTGAAGGAGGCTTCTCAGGTCCTGCTCTCAGCAGGCACTGACAAGCCACCGCCCTGCAGGACCTGGGAGGACCCCGCGGCCATCTTGGATATGGGGGTCTGCAGACAGGGAGAACCTCAGAACAACGCGATCTCATCGCGTTGTTCTGAGGGTCTGAGGGAAGCACGCAGGGAGCCCTCTCCCTGCGCGATGCTTCTCTATGCCACTGAAACGTTGTGATCTTGTTTGATCACAGTGTTCCCGGTGTTAAAGTGCCGGGAGCGGTCCGTGACCATTCCTGGCACTTAGTACCGGGTGTTAGCTGTGATCATCAGCTGACACCCAGCCGTGATCACCTGTGCTCTCCCCGTGAGCGCAGCTGATCGCATGTGATGTACTATTCCTTCCATGGGAATTAGAGCCCAGATCACATGGACAGGATGGTATGTCGGATGGCAGAAAGGGATTAAGTTATCTCTAAAAAAAATAAGATTAGTTGCACAAAAAATCAAAAATAGAGAAATTCAAAATACAAGGTGGTCACCAGCAAAGAAGAAAACTTCCATAATTGTATCCAAATGTAAACATACCAACTATTTCTCATGCACAAGCAGGATGCAGCAGACCCCCTTGATAAAGGCTGGGGCAGCACAGGTGCAAAATACTGATGCACGCAGCCCTCACAACCTACCAATTCATGGAGGGGGTGGCTACCTAGAACTAAAAATGTACACAGATGAGGCTTGCAAAAGACACCCATACCCATACAGCCCATACTATTAGATCAGGTGCGTTGCCCAGCACTTTTATAAGTACTCCCCACAAGGACAGACATCCAACACTAAATGGCTTGGCTGCATCCTGCACAAAAATGAAAAAAAAAGTGCAATAAACAGATTAGAATGGATAGAAATAGATGCAAACCAAAAAAGTATGAAAATTAAAAAAAAGCACAAAGAAAAACAGTCAGCTTTTTTGCGTATTAAAAAATTGGATGTCTGAGTGACTCATTAACCCCTTTCTGCTCTCGGACGGAATAATACATCAGAGGGCAGTACCCCCGCTTTGATGTAGGCTCCGGCAGTGAGCCCGCATCAAAGCCCGGACATGTCAGCTGTTTTGAACAGGCGACATGTGCCCGCATTAGGCGCGGTTGGAATCGCGATCCACCCGAACCTATTAACTAGTTAAATGCCGCTGTCAAACTCTGACAGCAGCATTTAACAAGCGCTTCCGGCCATCCAGATGGTAATGCGTGCACCGGTGACCCCTGTCACGTGATCGGGGGTCATCGGCGCATCGGTATAACAACCAGAGGTCTCCTTGAGACCTCTATGGTTGTTGATGCCAGATTGCTATGAGTGCCACTCTGTGGTCGGCGCTCATAGCAATGCAGTAATTCTGCTACATAGGGGCGATCTGATCATCACCTCTATATAGCAGAGCCGATCAAGTTGTGGCAGCTTCTAGCCTCCCATGGAGGCTATTGAAGCATGCCAAAATAAAAAAAAGTGTATTTAAAAATACGAAAAAAAATAAAAAAATATAAAAGTTTTAATCACCCCCCTTTCGCCCCATTCAAAGTAAAACAATTTAAAAAAAAATCAAACCTACACATATTTGGTATCGCTGCATTCAGAATCGCCTGTTTTTTTTATCACAGCGACATTGAATTAAAATGTAATAACGTGTGATCAAAAGAACGTATCTGCACCAAAATGGTATTGCAGCACCAAAGAGATCTGGTCGTTGCAGTATGACACTCTGTTAGGACTGGCGGAACGCACCAAGTATAAGGTGTAATGGTATTAGGTGCGTTCGCCGTCCGAGGTCCACCGTGCAGGTGAAAACCCTGCTGCTTGTAGAGACGGACAAGATGGCGGTACAATATGAATACACACTTGGGTTAACTACCCAGTGTGAAGGAAGCGAACCCTGTTGAGTCACAGGGCCGCGGTACCGCACCAAGAGAATATATTTAGAGGCACGAGAGTGCGTGCGGATGCCACTAACCACCCAGGCTTGGGTTAGGAAAGCACAGAGAAAGCGCACGGCGGTCACAGCAATAAGACGCTGTAATGTGTGTACCGTGCTGATGGCTAAGTCGGGCGCTAGGTAGCAATCACCCACCTTCCGCGAGCAGTCATACAATAGGGAGGGGATTTTAAAGAACGACTTTCACTCACAACACACACACATTTACAAAAGACAATACTAGCGAATGGCCGTGCGGCCATGCGAGGCTTAAATAGCTGCAGCATGTTTAGGACCTTCCAAAGAAGGACCAATGGAGTGCTGCAGCACCTGAGCATGTGACCCTGGATCTCCACTGAGAGATCTCGCCCTGGGCATGCTCAGAGTGCAAAGCAGGATTTAGTCCTAGCAGCTACAAGGACCTTAGCTGCAGTATCTGATCATGTGACCCTCGATCTCCACTGAGAGATCTTACTCTGGGCATGCTCAGAATGTAAAAAGCAGGACTTAGCCCCAGAAACGTCCGCTCGCCGCTGCCCAGCACTGACTTCAATGGGAGAAGCAGGAAACGCAGCAGTAACTCTAAGCACAGAGTCAGACTGAGCGAGACGCTGGGATCGACGTCTCTGCTGAGCAAGCTCCACTGCGGCAGGAGAAGAATGGGAGACCGCAGCAGAGATAGCCCGAGATTCCCCCTGTGCAGAGGCAGGAACTCGACTCCTAACATTACCCCCCCTCCTAAGGCCCCCCCGTCCTTGGGCCTCGCTACGTTTGAAGGCAGCAATGAGCTGCGGAGCCCGAATGTGCTCAGCAGGCTCCCAGGACCTGTCCTCAGGGCCATAACCCTTCCAATCCACCAAATAGAATTTTTTACCACGTACCACCTTGTACCCCAAAATAGCGTTCACCTCGTAATCATCCGTAGACGAACCCGATGTCCCGGCAGATGACTCAGAATACCGGGACATGTATACGGGCTTAAGGAGGGACACATGAAAGGTGTCGGTGATACCAAGGTGTGGAGGAAGGGCCAGACGGTAGACCACAGGATTAACCTGTTCGAGGACCTTGAAGGGACCCAAGTAGCGAGGTGCAAACTTAGTGGACTCTACACGCAGCCTGATGTTACGGGCGGAGAGCCACACTAAATCGCCAGGAGCAAAGGTCGGGGCAGGGCGCCGATGTGCATCGGCGGAGGACCTCATTCTCTCCTTTGAGGCCCGAATGGCATCCTGAGTGCGGTCCCAAATGTCCCGTGCCTCCACTGCCCAGTCTGCCACCCTGGAGTCAGCAGAGGACACGGGCATAGGCACAGGAACCCGCGGATGCTGGCCGTAATTAAGGAGGAAAGGTGTCTGACCAGTGGAGTCGGCTACAGCGTTATTAAGGGCGAACTCTGCCCATGGTAATAAAGATGCCCAGTCATCCTGCCTGGCAGAAACAAAATGCCGTAGATATGTGACCAGAGTCTGATTGGCCCTCTCTACCAACCCATTCGTCTCGGGATGATATGCAGAAGAGAGATTTAACTCAATGCTGAGAAGACGACAAAGCTCTCTCCAGAACCGAGACGCAAACTGGGGACCCCGGTCACTGACAATTTTGTCTGGCATGCCATGTAGGCGCAAGATGTGTCTTATGAACAACGCTGCCAAGGCCCGTGCAGAAGGTAACCGTGGGAGCGGCACCAAATGCACCATTTTCGAGAAATGATCGGTAATAACCCAAATGACGGTACAGCCGCGAGACTTGGGCAAACCCACTACAAAGTCCATCCCGACCATCTCCCAAAGCCTGTCTGCCACCGGCAAGGGATAGAGTAACCCAGACGGCCATTGTCGAGGAGATTTATTTTTGGCGCATGAGACACATGCCAGAACGTAATCTCTGACATCTCGGAGCATATGCGGCCACCAGTACGTCCTCGCCAGCAGCTCAGATGTCCTTTTTGTCCCAAAGTGTCCACCCACCCTGGAGGAATGAGCCCAAGAGAGAACCTCCGGTCGCAAATTTATGGGCACAAAAGTCTTGCCCGGAGGCACAGACTCAAGCGACACCGGAGCCACGGTTCTCAAGCTCTCAGAAGGAACAATAAGCCGAGGCTCTCCTTCCTCCTCCTCAGATGACACAACAGAGCGAGAAAGGGCATCAGCTCGAATGTTCTTCTCCCCAGCGAGATAATGGAGGGTGAAGTGGAATCGGGAGAAGAATAAGGACCATCTGGCCTGGCGAGAATTTAGCCGCTGGGCTGTTTGCAAATATAGCAAATTTTTGTGGTCTGTGAAAACTTGAAAGGGAAAACGAGCCCCCTCAAAGAGATGTCTCCACTCTTAGAAAGCCAATTTCATCGCTAGCAACTCCCTGTCCCCGATGGAATAATTCCTCTACGCTGGTGTGAAGGTCTTGGAGAAGAAGAAGCACGGATGCTTCCGACCTTGAGCATCCTTTTGGAAGAGGACTGCTCCAGCACCAACGGAAGAGGCATCCACCTCCATTATAAACGGCTTATCGACATCGGGACGATGTAGGATGGGAGCGCTAGCAAAATGAGACTTTGTAGAAGAAAAGGCCCTGGAGACCTCTTCAGACCACACTTTGGGATTTGCTCCCTTCTTGGTGAGGGCTACCAAGGGAGCTACCAGAGTTGAGAAGTGGGGAATGAACTGGCGGTAATAATTAATGAACCCCATAAAGCGCTGCACCGCCTTAAGAGAATGGGGCTCTTGCCAGTCCATCACAGCCTGTAGTTTGGCAGGATCCATAGCCAATCCCTGGGCGGAGATGATATAGCCCAGGAACGGTAAAGACTCCTGCTCAAACATACACTTCTCCAACTTTGCATAAAGAGAGTTTGCCCGTAGGAGGTCGAAGACTCTGCCAACATCTCTCCGGTGGGAGTCAATATCAGGAGAAAAGATGAGAATATCATCCAGATGGACTACAACCGAGGTGGAAAGCATATCCCGGAAGATGTCGTTGACAAAGTCTTGGAAAACGGCTGGGGCATTACAGAGCCCGAAGGGCATCACCAGATACTCATAGTGCCCATCTCTGGTGTTAAACGCCGTTTTCCATTCGTCCCCCTCACGGATGCGAATCAGGTTGTAAGCACCCCGCAGATCTAGTTTGGTAAACACCCTTGCTCCCCGAAACCTATCGAAAAGCTCAGATATCAAGGGCAAAGGATACTTGTTCTTAACGGTGATAGCGTTAAGACCCCTGTAGTCTATGCATGGACGTAGTTCCCCATTCTTCTTCTGCACGAAAAAGAACTCTGCCCCAGCAGGTGACACTGACTTCCTGATGAACCCTCTTGCCAGATTCTCTTGAATGTACTGAGACATTGCCTCCGTCTCCGGGAGAGATAATGGATAGACTCGACCCCGGGGAGTCTCAGCACCAGGCAAGAGATCAATAGGACAGACATAGGGGAGATGGGGCGGAAGGGTCTCCGCCGCCTTTTTGGAGAACACGTCTGCATACGACCAATATTGCTTGGGGAGAGAGGATAGATCTGCGGGTACCTCTGTAGTAGCAACCTGAACGCACTCTCGGTGACACCTACCCCCACATGGACCACTCGATGTGAGGAAAGTGGTACCGTAACCAAGGTATCCCCAACAGGACCTCATCAATCCCCTCAGGAATGATGAGCAGAGATATAATTTCCTGATGGGATGGTGACATTGACAGAGTAAAAGGGATGGTCAGATGTGTTATCTGTGCGGGCAGTGTCGACCCATTCACCACTCGTACCGTTACTGGTTGAGGTAGCATAACCAGGGGTATTGCGTGACGTTGGGCGAAGGCAGAAGACATAAAATTGCCCTCCGCCCCAGAATCCACGCAGAGGTCTACCGAGTGGGAGGATGAGCCTAATGTTATTGTCCCCTTAAAGGATAATTTGGAGGCAAACGTCGCCGTGTCTAGTGCACCTCCACCTACTACCACTAGACGCTGACGTTTCCTCGACCGCTGGAGACATCTGGTGGCAAGATGTCCTGACTGTTGGCAAACATGACAAACCTGGAGTGCACGAGCGGTCCGGGACTTAGATCCCGCTCGTGACACTACCATAGGCTCATGGGACTCAGGAGCCTGGACTGGAGATTCCAAAGGTTTGGCGAAGGTGGGAGCCAGCCGAAACCTCTGCCTACACTGGGCTCGCTCTAACCTCCGCTCGTGAAAACGGAGGTCAATACGAGTGGATACTATTATTAATTCCTCCAGTGTGGCGGGATTCTCCCTAGTGGCCAGGGTGTCCTTAACGTGGTCAGCCAGCCCCCTCCAAAATATAGGAATAAGGGCCTTATCCGACCACTCCAGCTCAGATGCTAAGGTGCGGAAGTGGACGGCAAACTGGCTGACCAAGGACGAGCCCTGAGTCAATTCCAACAGTTGGAGCGCCGTATCATGGGTGACACGAGGTCCTAAAAAGACCTGTTTCAGAGTGCTCAGGAATAACGGAGCACTCTGCACCACATGATCGCCATGCTCCCACAGCGGCGTAGCCCACTGCAACGCCCTGTCCGACAATAAAGATACGATAAAGCCCACCTTAGCCCGTTCTGTAGGGAAACGAGAGGCCAGAAGCTCGAGATGTATAGAGCACTGACTCACAAAACCCCTACAGGACTTACTGTCACCAGAAAATTTCTCTGGTAGCGGGAGGCGAGATAGCGTCGGTACAGGGGCGGCAGTGGACAAGGTAGCTGCAGCCACACTTGCAGCCTGAACAGCGACAGCAGTAACATCCACAGCTGAGGTTGAACGCTCAAGAGCCGCCAACCTTCCCTCCAGCTGCTGGATGTACCGCTGTGAATGCTGATCGTACGTCATTACTAGCCAGACCTTGGCGCTAGTATTATGTTAGGACTGGCGGAACGCACCAAGTATAAGTTGTAATGGTATTAGGTGCGTTCGCCGTCCGAGGTCCACCGTGCAGGTGAAAACCCTGCTGCTTGTAGAGACGGACGAGATGGCGGTACAATATGAATACACACTTGGGTTAACTACCCAGTGTGAAGGAAGCGAACCCTGTTGAGTCACAGGGCCGCGGTACCGCACCAAGAGAATATATTTAGAGGCACGAGAGTGCGTGCGGTGCCGCACTGGCGGACGCCACTAACCACCCAGGCTTGGGTTAGGAAAGCGCAGAGAAAGCGCACGGCGCCGCACTGGCGGTCACAGCAATAAGACGCTGTAATGTGTGTACCGTGCTGATGGCTAAGTCGGGCGCTAGGTAGCAATCACCCACCTTCCGCGAGCAGTCATACAATAGGGAGGGGATTTTAAAGAACGACTTTCACTCACAACACACACACATTTACAAAAGACAATACTAGCGCATGGCCGTGCGGCCATGCGAGGCTTAAATAGCTGCAGCATGTTTAGGACCTTCCAAAGAAGGACCAATGGAGTGCTGCAGCACCTGAGCATGTGACCCTGGATCTCCACTGAGAGATCTCGTCCTGGGCATGCTCAGAGTGCAAAGCAGGATTTAGTCCTAGCAGCTACAAGGACCTTAGCTGCAGTATCTGATCATGTGACCCTCAATCTCCACTGAGAGATCTTACTCTGGGCATGCTCAGAATGTAAAAAGCAGGACTTAGCCCCAGAAACGTCCGCTCGCCGCTGCCCAGCACTGACTTCAATGGGAGAAGCAGGAAACGCAGCAGTAACTCTAAGCACAGAGTCAGACTGAGCGAGACGCTGTAATCGACATCTCTGCTGAGCAAGCTCCACTGCGGCAGGAGAAGAATGGGAGACCGCAGCGGAGATGGCCCGAGATTCCCCCTGTGCAGAGGCAGGAACTCGACCCCTAACACACTCTGCCACTAAGGGGAGTGATGGTACGTCTGATGGCACTGAAGGAATTCTCCTGACCAGGTATCACCAGCACACATTACACTTCACACTCCGGCCACTAGGGGGAGCAAAAGGCTTTATTTATGGGGTTCCTCCTCACACTGGTAAAACTAGGGGTTGGATAGAAAGTTAGTCAGAAGCTGACTGGGTTGGATTCAGACAACATCCCGTGGCAGGGGGTGTTGCCGGGAGAAGGCACAGGGGGTCCCTGTCAGGTGTGGGAACCTGGCAGGTGCCTAGCGAACAGAGCAGAATGTAACGGAGCCGCGCCTGCACCTCCTGCGGCGGTATCCTAAGAAAGAGACAAGAAAGGAAGGATATTGTGGAACAGTGTAAACGAGATCTAGCAAAAAGGAGTACCAGTAGGAGTCGTGCCGTGAGACCGAGGCAACATCCTACTGAGGCGCGTAGCCAGTGGCCGGAACACCGCGGAAGTAACTGACTCTAGGCCTTACTTCAAACTCCGCAGGACAGTTAATTATAGGTTGGCTGTCTACCTTAAATTTCCTAAGAAGACATAGGGGGCAACATTGGGAGAGGGGCGTCTCTAGGGTCCCGGAAGACCTCCAAGCCTTTCCGTCATATGGGTGCGTCCTAGCCAAAACATACTGGGGGACGAGAAACTAGCAACATCTGGAACTAAAGAGAGAGAGAGCTGTAAAGAACAAACGAAACGAGAACAGCAGTTGTGAGGACTATTCCAAATGCTCAGCAGGGTAGGACTACAACACACAGGCGCTAGTGGTGGGCAACGATTTCCATCTGCGAGGGAAACTCTGGAAGTGCCCATCAGACCGGCCGGTCTCTGATAGCCCTGTTAAACGTGCTCTGGATTGAGGATCCTGAAGTCTTCAGTAAAGAGGTAAAGAGACTGCAACCTTGTGTCTTCGTTATTGCCCGCACCTCACACCATTACCATCCACCTTACTGGGAAGCTCTGGGGACATACTTCACCCGTGGGAAGGTATACCATCCAGCTGCCATTCCATCACCCCAGCGGACCCCACAGCAGCGTCGGTCACCCTGACCGAACACCACAGGTGGCGTCACGAACCCCTGACAGACTGCACCACCTTTATTGAACGCCCCTTAGCAGGGTCGCGGACCGGGTCTAGCCACCGTGACAGCCTCAGAACCGTACCAGAGAGGCCCGGAACCGAGAACTCGTGGCCCTGTGTCTGGGGGCGATCCAGTATCATTAAAAATGTCAGCTTGGCACTCAAAAAATCAGCCCTCACTAGTGTTGAGCATTCCGATACCGCAAGTATCGGGTATCGGCCGATATTTGCGGTATCGGAATTCCGATACTGAATTCCGATACTTCCCGCGTATCGGATACCGGAATCGGAAGTTCCCAGAATTCAAATTGAACGCAGCAGCCAATGAGGAATGAATGAAAGTGTGGGCACATCCTGTTTAGCATGGTGGGCATGTAAGTACTGGCAAGGCTGGGATTGGCTGCTGAAATGATGTCACTCTGCACTATAAAAAAGCGCTGCCGCCATTTTGCGCTCACTCTGCTGTGATTTCAGTTAGGGACAGGACGCTGTGTTCTAACTGAGGGCCAGTCGAGCTAGCTAATTGCTTTATTTTCCTTTCCAAAGGCTAATTTAGCAAAACGCTGTGTGTTCTTCACTGTTCACCTTGCTCTTGCCTTGCAGCGCTGTTTTAACAGCGTTCTGCAAGGTCTCTGTGTGTGTGTGTGTGTGCAGCTCACTCTGTAGTCTGTGTGCAGCCATATACCCGGTTGTATTCAGCTCAGGGGGGGTTCACACTGCCTCACACAGTTGTTCTTTTTTGCTCTTAGTGCAGCCTGCTGCACATTTTTTCTCAAATTTCCTATTAGTGTTTTTCCACCAGTCTCCAGCTCTATTGTGGAAAAACACTACATAGGATAACCTAGAGGGGGGTTTTTGGGCCTTGCAGCGCCGTTTACGGCTGTCTGCACGGTCTCCGTGTGAGCCCAGCTCGCCCTGTAGTCTGTGTGCAGCCATAGCCGGTTGGATTCAGCTCAGGGTTCGTTACTGGCTCATACCTTGAGAAAAATTTTCCTTTTTTTCAAATAGTGCAGCCTGTTTAAAATTTGAAAAAAAAAATTCCTATTAGTGTCTTTCCACTCGTATCCAGCTAAATAGTGGAAAAACACTATATAGGATAACCTAGAGGAGGGTTTTTTGGCCTTGCAGCGCCGTTTACGGCTGTCTGCACGGTCTCCGTGTGAGCCCAGCTCGCCCTGTAGTCTGTGTGCAGCCATAGCCGGTTGGATTCAGCTCAGGGTTCGTTACTGGCTCATACCTTGAGAAAAATTTTCCTTTTTTTCAAATAGTGCAGCCTGTTTAAAATCTGAAAAAAAAAATTCCTATTAGTGTCTTTCCACTCGTATCCAGCTAAATAGTGGAAAAACACTATATAGGATAACCGAGAGGAGGGTTTTTTGGCCTTGCAGCGCCGTTTACGGCTGTCTGCACGGTCTCCGTGTGAGCCCAGCTCGCCCTGTAGTCTGTGTGCAGCCATAGCCGGTTGGATTCAGCTCAGGGTTCGTTACTGGCTCATACCTTGAGAAAAATTTTCCTTTTTTTCAAATAGTGCAGCCTGTTTAAAATTTGAAAAAAAAAATTCCTATTAGTGTCTTTCCACTCGTATCCAGCTAAATAGTGGAAAAACACTATATAGGATAACCTAGAGGAGGGTTTTTTGGCCTTGCAGCGCCGTTTACGGCTGTCTGCACGGTCTCTGTGTGAGCGCAGCTCGCCCTGTAGTCTGTGTGCAGCCATAGCCGGTTGGATTCAGCTCAGGGTGCGTTACTGCCTCATACCTTGAAAAACAATTTCCTTTTTTTCAAATAGTGCAGCCAGTTTAAAATTTGAAAAAAAAAATTCCTATTAGTGTCTTTCCACTCGTATCCAGCTAAATAGTGGAAAAACACTATATAGGATAACCGAGAGGAGGGTTTCTTGGCCTTGCAGCGCCGTTTACGGCTGTCTGCACGGTCTCCGTGTGATTTAAACTAGCTCTGTAGCCCGATCTGCACCAAAAAAAAGGTTAAGTTCACCAAACACAACTTACACTTGTGTAGGCCACATTTGAAAAATAATAAAGTTTAGTCCACAATTTACAACATTAGTGTTTCTTACACCTGTTAGGAGGAGCATTACAGGAATAAGCACACTAAGGCCTTAGTACTTTTCTGCTTATCTTTATCTGTCAACCAAGATGAAGAGGGCAGGGAGTAAGGCACGTGGGCGTGGGCGCGGAGCAGGGAGAGGAGCAGGGAGAGGACGTGGTGATTCTGTGCCTGCTGCGGGCGCCGGTGACTCGTCGTCACTCAGTTTCAGCAGGGAACAGTCCTTCATGCGCAGCTTTGTCGGAGAGCGCCGTGCACCGCTGCTGCGTGAAGACCAAATTGAAGCCGTTGTCGGGTGGATGGCAGCTAACGCCTCGGCATCGACTTCAGTTAGTGCCACATCCTCTCAGGCACAGAGCACTGGAGAGCAGCCATCTGTCTCTTCACCACCTGCCAAATTGGCCAGGCAGTCAGAGAGCCCAGGACAGGAGCCGTCTCTACTTCTGTTCTCTGAATCTCTTGGCTTGGAAACAGGGGGCCAGCCAAGCAGCATTGGAGAAATGGAAGAAGAGGCAGTGTGCAGTGATGCCCAACACCTTTTTCTCTCTGACTCTGAAGAGGCAGGTGGGCCAGTGCCTCCGGTGACCACAGCGCAGTACGCATCTGATGATGAAACTCAGGTGCCGCTTTCTCGTGCGTACTGTGCTGCTGAGACTACCCAGGAGGAGCAGTTGGTGGCAGAGGGTAGTGGAGATGATGAGGTCCTTGACCCATCGTGGCGTGAGGAACAGGAAGGTGGTGGGAGCAGCTCAGAGGAAGAGCTTCCTCTTACGGGCCAAAGAGGGAGAGGGAGGGGGAAGACTGCGGAGCCTGTAGCCTCCACTTTGGCACCCGTTAGGAGCCTGTCTCTTTCCAAAGCCAAAAAGGGCGCTCCCAAGACTTGCAGTGCCTGGTCCTTTTTTGACACAGTTGCAGATGACATTTGTTTTGTCAAATGCAAGCTGTGTCATCATAAAGTAAAAAGAGGGAAAAATGTCAGCAACCTCAATACCACAAATATGTGGAAACATGTGCGGACCAGGCACGCGGTGGAGTTACAGAAACACACTGAAGATGTAGGCCAACCAACAGCGGCAGCTACCACCTCTTCAGCTCGTGTTGCCTCTTCCTCCAGCTCACGCACAGCTGGTTTGGCTTCCTCCCAGAGACCTTGTGTAATTCCACCCACAGCACCACCTTCCCAGTCATCCTCACACTCCCAGTCTACTCTACAGCCATCGGTAGTACAGGCATGGGAGAAAAGGCGGGCATTCTCGGCCAACCACCCCCGAGCACAGGCTCTGAATGCAGGCATTGCCAAACTGTTGTCCCTGGAAATGCTCTCGTTCAGGCTGGTGGAGACTGACAGCTTCCGTGACTTGATGGCATTGGCAGTCCCACAGTACAAGGTGCCCAGCCGCTTTTACTTCAGCAGGCAGGCTGTCCCTGCCCTGCACAGGCATGTTGAGGCAAACATAAAACATGCGCTACTGAACGCCGTCAGTAGCAAGGTCCACCTCACCACCGATGCGTGGACCAGTCAGCATGGACAGGGGCGATATGTTTCCCTCACTGCCCATTGGGTTAATGTTGTTGAGCCAGGTACAGATCGTGCGAGTGGCGCAGGACGTGTCCTGCCCACTCCAAGGATTGCAGGAATCCAGTCTGTACGCATCGACTCCTCCTCTTACACCAGTTCCTCTGATTCCTCTCTGCAGGATCCGTCACAGTCCACCCCCACATGGACCCGTGAACGTTTACCTATGACCGACATGAGCACAGCCGTGGCCAAACGTCAGCAGGCCGTCTTGAAACTAGTTTCATTGGGGCATCGAAGCCACACAGCGCAGGAGCTCTGGAATGCTATAAAGCAGGAGAGCGATGTGTGGTTACTGCCAGCGAATCTCCAGCCAGGCATGGTAGTGTGTGACAATGGCCGAAATCTGGTGGCAGCTTTGGCCCTTGGCAACCTCACTCACATCCCATGTCTGGCACATGTGCTCAATTTGGTTGTGCAGAGTTTTCTGAGGGACTATCCGGATCTTGATGCCCTGCTGCACAAGGTCCGCCTAGAGTGTGCTCACTTGCGGCGTTCCAGCTTGGCCAGATCCCGCATTGCTGCTCTGCAGCGCCGATTCCGCCTTCCGGAACACCGCATCATATGTGACCTACCTACCCGGTGGAATTCCACGTTACATATGTTGGAGCGGTTGTGTGAGCAGCAGCAAGCAGTTATGGAGTACCAGCTGCATCAGGCGCAAAGAAGTCGCAGTCAGCGCCGATCAGACTTCACAACCACAGAGTGGGCCACTATGAAGGACGTCTGCCAGGTTTTGCGTCCTTTTGATTATTCCACGCGGATGGCAAGTGCAGATGATGCACTAGTCAGCATGACTGTCCCCCTTATCTGCCTGCTTCAGCAAACTTTGCAAGGGTTAAGGGATGATGTGGTGGAAGAGGTGGAGGATGAGGAGTCACCTTTTCCATCAGCTTCTGGAGAGTCAGCGCCACGTGGTTCCTCACAAAGGGGTACGCAGGGGCCAATTTGTGAGGAGGATGAGGAGGAGTCAATGGAGGAGGAAGAGCTCCGTCCAGAGGAGGGAGCGACACAATTGTCCAGTGGTCAGTGTGTACAGCGAGGGTGGGGTGATGACGAGCGGGCAGAGATCATGTCTCAAGCAGGGGACAGCGTTTCTGGGCCGGTTGGCACTCTGCAGCACATGGTGGATTTCATGCTGCAGTGCCTGAGAAACGACCGCCGCATCGACCACATTCTCAACATGCCTGATTATTGGGTGTTCACCCTCCTCGATCCTCGCTACCGGGACAACGTCCAAAACCTCATCCCTGCGTTGACCCGGGAGCGTAAATTGCGGGAGTACCACGACACACTGGTGAATTCCATCATCTTCTCCTGTCCAACTGAGAGGAGTGCTGCTAGTGCTTTACAAAGCAGCTCAGTGCGTCGAGGCAGTGGGGGAGGCTCTGCCCAAAGAGGGAGCAGAAGCAGTGCCTCTGCCCAAGGCAAGCCCAGTATGGCACAACTCTGGCACACTTTTGTGTGCCCGCCCCAAATGTCTACACCATCACCGGCGGCTCCAGTCAGCAGGAGGCAACGGTTCCGTCAGATGGTGACAGACTACATGGCTTGCCCTCTTACTGTACTCCCAGACGGCTCTTCCCCGTTCAAGTTTTGGGTCTCTAAGCTGGATACATGGCCAGAGCTAAGCCAGTATGCATTGGAGGTGCTGGCTTGCCCTGCGGCTAGTGTCTTATCGGAACGTGTCTTTAGTGCCGCAGGTGGTGTACTAACAGACCGTCGCATGCGACTATCCTCCGATAACGTTGACCGGCTTACTTTCCTGAAAATGAACCAGGCCTGGATCTCGCAGGAATTTGCCACTCCTCTGCCTGATTAAGTAATTGGGTGTCATCCAGGTCTCCTGCTGTGTTCATCTTTCTACCACCTGAACTGCTATTCCTGGGCTCCAACACCGCCAGTTGCGGCTCAGAAGTGCAGGCTGCACAGTAAAAACATACGACCCAGTGTTATTGGGTTTCAGTAACGTCAGCTGATCCCCAGCTGTGTAGCCGGCAATGTGTCCTGCGACCGCCACGCTGGCACAACAACCTAAATGTAAGGGAACCTGTCCCCCCCCCCCCCCCCGTCGTTTGTTACTGAAAGAGCCATCTTGTGCAGCAGTAATGCTGCACAAGGAAAAGGTAGCTCTTTTTTTTTAGCTCTTTGCACACGCAGAACTTAACACTTATAAAATGTGTTCACTGATACCGTTATACCGTCCCGGAGCTGGGACTTTCCTTCGTAATGTGACGCAGCACAGCCGTCATTCCTACCCCCTTGGTGCCATGCGCTGCCTCCTCAGCGTTGTTTTAAGCTGTCACGGAGCCTGCGCTGTTCTGTTATCCCTTGGGCATGCCCTATTTGCGCTGCCTGTCTTCTGACATAATTTGGTGTCAGGCTGGCTGCGCCTGTGCGGCCGCGGTGCCCGAGATCCCGCCTCGCAGTGTCTTCTGATTGAGTCACACTGCGGGCCTGGGATCCATGGGCATGCGCAGTGCATATCTTCCCCTCGGGCTCTCGCTCATTTCCCTCCGCCTTCTTTAGACTGTGCGCCGTCAGCTGATCCCTAGCATGCCACGGCCGTGACACCGCACAGTCTGAAGAAGAGGGAAGGAGGGGAGTGAGAGTCGAGGTTATGCACTGTGCATGCCCATGGTTCCAAGGCCCGCAGTGGGATTACGTTAGATGAGACTGCGAGGTGGGATCTGGAGCAGCGTGGACGCACAGGCACTGACAGCCTGACACCAAATTATGTCAGAAGACAGGCAGCGCTAATTGGGCATGGCCAAGGGCTAACAGAACAGCGCAGGCTCCGTGGCAGCTTAAAACAACGCTGAGGAGGCAGCGCACGGCATCAAGGGGATAGGAATGACAGCTGTGCTGTGTCCCATTACGAAGGAAATTCGCACCTCCGGAACGGTTTAACGGTATAAAGGGACACATTTTTAGTGTTTACTTCGGTGTTTGCAAGGAGCATAATTAAAAGAGCAACCTTTTCCTTTTGCATCCTTAGTGCTGCACAACATGGCTCTTTCAGCTACAAACGTCTTGGGGGGGGGGGTTAAAGGTTTCCTTTCAACTTGCTCCAATCAGGCTTCGGCCTACACTCTGTTCCTCTGCTCCTCCTGCTGTCCCTGGGCTCTAACACCGCCAGTTGGTGCCTGGAAGTGCTGTGTGCACAGTCAACAGTCGCTCCTCTGTTATTGGGGTTCAGTAACGTCAGCTGATCCCCAGCTGTGTGTGCGGCAATACCTCCAATCTGCTCCTCCTGCTGTCCCTGGGCTCTAACACCGCCAGTTGGTGCCTGGAAGTGCTGTGTGCACAGTCAACAGTCGCTCCTCTGTTATTGGGGTTCAGTAACGTCAGCTGATCCCCAGCTGTGTGTGCGGCAATACCTCCAATCTGCTCCTCCTGCTGTCCCTGGGCTCTAACACCGCCAGTTGGTGCCTGGAAGTGCTGTGTGCACAGTCAACAGTCGCTCCTCTGTTATTGGGGTTCAGTAACGTCAGCTGATCCCCAGCTGTGTATCCGGCAACGTGTCATGCGACCGCCACGCTGGCACAACTAAAATGTAAGGGGACCTGTCCCCCCCCCCCCCTAGGCGTTTGTTACTGAAAGAGCCACCATGTGCAGCACTAATACTGCACAAGGGAAAGGTCGCTCTTGAAATTATGCTCCTTGCAAACGCTGAACTACACACTCATGTAATGTGTCCCCTCACACCGTCCAACCGTCCTGGAGGTGGGACTTTCCTTTGTAATGTGACGCAGCACAGCCGTCATTGCTACCCCCTTGGCACCGTGCGCTGCCTCCTTAGCGTTGTTTGATTCCGTCATGGACCCTGCGCTGTTATGTTATCCCTTGGCCATGCACAGTTTGCGCTGCCCGTCCTCTGACATCATTTGTTGTCGTCCTGGCTGCGCCTGTGCGTCCACGCTGCCCGAAATCACACCTCGCAGTGTCGTCTAATGTGATCCCACAGTGGGCCTGGTATCCATGGCCATGCGCAGTGCATATACTAGCCTCTCACTCCCCTTCTTCACGCTTCTTCAGACTAGGCGGCGTCAGCTGATCCCTAATAGCATGCCACGGCCGTGACGCCGCACAGTCTGAAGAAGCAGGAAGGAGGTGAGTGAGAGGCGATGATATGCACTGCGCATGCCCATGGATCCCTGGCCCGCAGTGGGACTACATTAGATGACACTGCAAGGTTGGATCTCGGGCAGCTTGGACGCACAGGCACTGCCAGCCTGACACCTACATGATGTCAGAAGACGGGCACCGCTAACTGTGCATGGCCAAGGGATAACATTACAGTGCGGGCTCCGTGACAGAACCAAACAACGTTGAGGAGGTGGTGCCCGGCACCAAGGGGGTTGGAATGACGGCTGTGCTGTGTCACATTACAAAGGAAAGTCCCACTTCCGGGATGGTTTGACGGTGTGAGGGGACACATTATATGAGTGTGTACTTCAGCGTTTGCAAGGAGCATAATTTTCGGAGCCACCATTTTCCATGTGCAGTATTACTGCTGTACAAGATGGCTCTTTCAGCAACAAATGCCTGGGGGGGGGGGTTAAAGGTTCCCTTTCATCTTGCTCCACTGCAGGCTTCGGCCTACACTCTGCTCCTCTTTGATTCCCTGGGTTTCAACACTGTCAGTTGCCACCTGGAAGTGTTGTCTACACAGAAAAAAACACTAGGTGATGTGTCAGTGGGGTTCAGCACCGCCAGCTGTTCCCCTGCTGTGTAGTCGGCAACGTGTCCAGCACAAGCCACGCTGGCACAACAGAACAAAAGCTGCCACCAGTGCAGGCTTCGGCCTACACTCTGCTCCTCTCCTCCTCCTGCTGACCCTGGGCTCAAACACCGCTAGTTTTTGCCCGGAAGTGCTAGCTGCACAGAGAAAAACACCAGCCAATGTGTTAGTGGGGTTCAGCAACGCCAGCTGTTCCCCTGCTGTGTAGCCGGCAACGTGACCTGCAAACGCCATGCAGGCACAGGAACTGAAATTAAAAGGGAACCTGGCCCCACCCCCCCAGGTGTTTCTATGTATAACAGCCACCTAGTACAGCAGTACTGCTGCATTTGTACAAGGTGGCTGACTTTTTCTCCTTGCCCACGTGGAACTCAACACGTACAAAATGTGTCTCATTGAGACCATTCCACTGTCCCTGAGGTGTGACTTTCCTTTGTAATGATACGCAGCACCCCCCTTGGTAGCGTTTCCCGTCTTTTGTCATCATGGTTAGCTGGCTGCGCCTGTGCATCCGCCCTGCTAGAAACAACGCCCCTCGTTGTCATATTTATTTTGTCAGCGAGGGTGTGGTTTATGGGCACGAGCAGTGCATATGTTCGCCTGTCTTAACTCATCTCCTTCCGCCTTCTTCAGACTGTGCGGCCTCCTGGCCGTGGTAGGCGATAAGGGATCAGCTGAGGCCGCCCAGTCTGGAGCAGGTGTAAGGACATGTGTAAGCGGCAAACCTATTTACTGCACAAGGCCACGAATCCCAGCCACGCAGTGTGATTTTTTGAAAACACACTGTGGGTCTGGGATTCATGTCCATCGCTAACCGCAACGGCCGACATGAAATGAGGTCAGAAGACAGGAAGCGCTCACAGCGCATGGCCAAGGGATCACAATAGCGCAGACTCCTGTACAGCAAATAACAACGCTCAGGAATCTGCGCCCAGTACCTAGGTGCAAATTTTGACACCTGTGCTGCGTCTCGTTAAAAAGACAAGTCACGCCTCCACAACTGTTTGACAGTATAATGGGCTAAATAGTGTACGTGTTTTAGTCAGCGTGTGCAAGGAGCAAAACAAATAGAGCAACCTTTTACTTGTGCAGCATTAATGCTGCACAAGGTGTGGCTCTTGTACCTTGCAACACCTGAGGGGGGGGTTAAAGGTAACCTTTGAAATTGGTTCAACTAGGCTTCGGCCTACACTCTGCTCCTCTACTCCTCCTGCTGACCCTGGGCTCAAACACCGCTAGTTTTTGCCCGGAAATGCTAGCTGTACAGAGAAAAACACCAGCCAATGTGTTAGTGGGGTTCAGCACCGCCAGCTGTTCCCCTGCTGTGTAGTCGGCAACGTGTCCAGCACAAGCCACGCTGGCACAACCGACCAAAAGCTGCCACCAGTGCAGGCTTCGGCCTACACTTTGCTCCTCTCCTCCTCCTGCTGACCCTGGGCTCAAACAACGCCAGTTTCTGCCCGGACATGCTAGCTGCACAGAGAAAAACACCAGCCAATGTGTTAGTGGGGTTCAGCACCGCCTGCTGTTCCCCCGCTGTGTAGCCGGCATCGTGTCCAGCACAAGCCACGCTGGCACAACCGACCAAAAGCTGCCACCAGTGCAGGCTTCGGCCTACACTTTGCTCCTCTCCTCCTCCTCCTGCTGACCCTGGGCTCTAACACCGCTAGTTTTTGCCCGGACATGCAATCTGCACAGAGAAAAACACCAGTCAATGTGTCAGTGGGGTTCAGCAACGCCAGCTGTTCCCCTGCTGTGTAGCTTGCAACGTGACCTGCAAACGCCACGCAGGCACATGAACTGAAATTGAAGGGAGCCTGCCCCCCACCCACAGGTGTTTCTATGTATATCAGCCACCTTGTACAGCAGTACTGCTGCATTTGTACGAGGTGGCTGACTTTTTCTCCTTGCCCACGTGGAACTCAACACGTACAAAATGTGTCTCATTAGAGACCATTACAATGTCCCTGAGGTGTGACTTTCCTTTGTAATGACACGCAGCACCACCCTTGTTAGCGCTGCCCGTCTTTTGACATCATTGGTTAGCTGGCTGCGCCTGTGCATCTCCCCTGCTCGAAACAACGGCCCTCGGTGTCTTATTTTTTTGGACAGCGAGGGTGTGATTGATGGGCATGTGCAGTGCATATGTTTGCCTGTGTTCACTCATCTCCTTCCGCCTTCTTCAGACTGGGTGTCCTCATGGCCGCGGCAGGCGATAAGGGATCAGATGAGGCCGCCCAGTCTGAAGCAGGTGTAAGGACATGTGTGAGCGGCAAACATATTTAGTGCACCAGGGCACGAATCCCAGCACCGCAGTGTGATTTTTTAAAAACACACTGTGGGTCTGGGATTCATGTCCATCGCTAACCGCAACGGCCGACATGAAATGAGGTCAGAAGACAGGAAGCGCTCACAGCGCATGGCCAAGGGATCACAATAGCGCAGACTCCTGTACAGCAAATAACAACGCTCAGGAATCTGCGCCCAGTACCTAGGTGCAAATTTTGACACCTGTGCTGCGTCTCGTTAAAAAGACAAGTCACGCCTCCACAACTGTTTGACAGTATAATGGGCTAAATAGTGTACGTGTTTTAGTCAGCGTGTGCAAGGAGCAAAACAAATAGAGCAACCTTTTACTTGTGCAGCATTAATGCTGCACAAGGTGTGGCTCTTGTACCTTGCAACACCTGAGGGGGGGGTTAAAGGTAACCTTTGAAATTGGTTCAACTAGGCTTCGGCCTACACTCTGCTCCTCTACTCCTCCTGCTGACCCTGGGCTCAAACACCGCTAGTTTTTGCCCGGAAATGCTAGCTGCACAGAGAAAAACACCAGCCAATGTGTTAGTGGGGTTCAGCACCGCCAGCTGTTCCCCTGCTGTGTAGTCGGCAACGTGTCCAGCACAAGCCACGCTGGCACAACCGACCAAAAGCTGCCACCAGTGCAGGCTTCGGCCTACACTTTGCTCCTCTCCTCCTCCTGCTGACCCTGGGCTCAAACAACGCCAGTTTCTGCCCGGACATGCTAGCTGCACAGAGAAAAACACCAGCCAATGTGTTAGTGGGGTTCAGCACCGCCTGCTGTTCCCCCGCTGTGTAGCCGGCATCGTGTCCAGCACAAGCCACGCTGGCACAACCGACCAAAAGCTGCCACCAGTGCAGGCTTCGGCCTACACTTTGCTCCTCTCCTCCTCCTGCTGACCCTGGGCTCAAACAACGCCAGTTTCTGCCCGGACATGCTAGCTGCACAGAGAAAAACACCAGCCAATGTGTTAGTGGGGTTCAGCAACGCCAGCTGTTCCCCTGCTGTGTAGCTTGCAACGTGACCTGCAAACGCCACGCAGGCACATGAACTGAAATTGAAGGGAGCCTGCCCCCCACCCACAGGTGTTTCTATGTATATCAGCCACCTTGTACAGCAGTACTGCTGCATTTGTACGAGGTGGCTGACTTTTTCTCCTTGCCCACGTGGAACTCAACACGTACAAAATGTGTCTCATTAGAGACCATTACAATGTCCCTGAGGTGTGACTTTCCTTTGTAATGACACGCAGCACCCCCATTGTTAGCGCTGCCCGTCTCCTGACATCATTGGTTGGCTGGCTGTGCCTGTGCGTCCCCCCTGCCCGACACAACGCCCCCCGTTGTCTCATATATTTTGACTGCGAGGGTGTGATTGATGGGCACGAGCAGTGCATATGTTCCCCTGTTTTCACTCCCCTCCTTCCGCCTTCTTCTGACTGTGCGGCCTCATGGCCGCGGCATGCGATAAGGGATCAGCTGAGGCCGCCCAGTCTGAAGCAGGTGTAAGGACATGTGTGAGCGGCGAACATATTTACTGCACAAGGCCACGAATCCCAGCACCGCAGTGTGACTTTAGGAAAAGCCACTGTGGGTCTGGGATTTATGGCCATCGTTAACCGCACCGGCCAACATGAAATGAGGTCATGAGACGGCCTGCACTAACAGGGTATTGCCAAGGGATAACACAAGAGCGCAGACTCCTGTACAGCAAATAACAACGCTCAGGAATCTGCGCCCAGTACCTAGGTGCAAATTTTGACACCTGTGCTGCGTCTCGTTAAAAAGACAAGTCACGCCTCCACAACTGTTTGACAGTATAATGGGCTAAATAGTGTACGTGTTTAATTCAGCGTGTGCAAGGAGCAAAATTAAATAGAGCAACCTTTGACTTGTGCATCATTAATGCTGTTCAAGGTGTGGCTCTTGTACCTTGCAACACCTGAGGGGGGGGTTAAAGGTAACCTTTGAAATTGGTTCAACTAGGCTTCGGCCTACACTCTGCTCCTCTACTCCTCCTGCTGACCCTGGGCTCAAACACCGCTAGTTTTTGCCCGGAAATGCTAGCTGCACAGAGAAAAACACCAGCCAATGTGTTAGTGGGGTTCAGCACCGCCAGCTGTTCCCCTGCTGTGTAGTCGGCAACGTGTCCAGCACAAGCCACGCTGGCACAACCGACCAAAAGCTGCCACCAGTGCAGGCTTCGGCCTACACTTTGCTCCTCTCCTCCTCCTGCTGACCCTGGGCTCAAACAACGCCAGTTTCTGCCCGGACATGCTAGCTGCACAGAGAAAAACACCAGCCAATGTGTTAGTGGGGTTCAGCACCGCCTGCTGTTCCCCCGCTGTGTAGCCGGCATCGTGTCCAGCACAAGCCACGCTGGCACAACCGACCAAAAGCTGCCACCAGTGCAGGCTTCGGCCTACACTTTGCTCCTCTCCTCCTCCTGCTGACCCTGGGCTCAAACAACGCCAGTTTCTGCCCGGACATGCTAGCTGCACAGAGAAAAACACCAGCCAATGTGTTAGTGGGGTTCAGCAACGCCAGCTGTTCCCCTGCTGTGTAGCTTGCAACGTGACCTGCAAACGCCACGCAGGCACATGAACTGAAATTGAAGGGAGCCTGCCCCCCACCCACAGGTGTTTCTATGTATATCAGCCACCTTGTACAGCAGTACTGCTGCATTTGTACGAGGTGGCTGACTTTTTCTCCTTGCCCACGTGGAACTCAACACGTACAAAATGTGTCTCATTAGAGACCATTACAATGTCCCTGAGGTGTGACTTTCCTTTGTAATGACACGCAGCACCCCCATTGTTAGCGCTGCCCGTCTCCTGACATCATTGGTTGGCTGGCTGTGCCTGTGCGTCCCCCCTGCCCGACACAACGCCCCCCGTTGTCTCATATATTTTGACTGCGAGGGTGTGATTGATGGGCACGAGCAGTGCATATGTTCCCCTGTTTTCACTCCCCTCCTTCCGCCTTCTTCTGACTGTGCGGCCTCATGGCCGCGGCATGCGATAAGGGATCAGCTGAGGCCGCCCAGTCTGAAGCAGGTGTAAGGACATGTGTGAGCGGCGAACATATTTACTGCACAAGGCCACGAATCCCAGCACCGCAGTGTGACTTTAGGAAAAGCCACTGTGGGTCTGGGATTTATGGCCATCGTTAACCGCACCGGCCAACATGAAATGAGGTCATGAGACGGCCTGCACTAACAGGGTATTGCCAAGGGATAACACAAGAGCGCAGACTCCTGTACAGCAAATAACAACGCTCAGGAATCTGCGCCCAGTACCTAGGTGCAAATTTTGACACCTGTGCTGCGTCTCGTTAAAAAGACAAGTCACGCCTCCACAACTGTTTGACAGTATAATGGGCTAAATAGTGTACGTGTTTAATTCAGCGTGTGCAAGGAGCAAAATTAAATAGAGCAACCTTTGACTTGTGCATCATTAATGCTGTTCAAGGTGTGGCTCTTGTACCTTGCAACACCTGAGGGGGGGGTTAAAGGTAACCTTTGAAATTGGTTCAACTAGGCTTCGGCCTACACTCTGCTCCTCTACTCCTCCTGCTGACCCTGGGCTCAAACACCGCTAGTTTTTGCCCGGAAATGCTAGCTGCACAGAGAAAAACACCAGCCAATGTGTTAGTGGGGTTCAGCACCGCCAGCTGTTCCCCTGCTGTGTAGTCGGCAACGTGTCCAGCACAAGCCACGCTGGCACAACAGAACAAAAGCTGCCACCAGTGCAGGCTTCGGCCTACACTTTGCTCCTCTCCTCCTCCTGCTGACCCTGGGCTCAAACAACGCCAGTTTCTGCCCGGACATGCTAGCTGCACAGAGAAAAACACCAGCCAATGTGTTAGTGTGGTTCAGCACCGCCAGCTGTTCCCCCGCTGTGTAGCCGGCATCGTGTCCAGCACAAGCCACGCTGGCACAACCGACCAAAAGCTGCCACCAGTGCAGGCTTCGGCCTACACTTTGCTCCTCTCCTCCTCCTCCTGCTGACCCTGGGCTCTAACACCGCTAGTTTTTGCCCGGACATGCAATCTGCACAGAGAAAAACACCAGTCAATGTGTCAGTGGGGTTCAGCAACGCCAGCTGTTCCCCTGCTGTGTAGCTTGCAACGTGACCTGCAAACGCCACGCAGGCACATGAACTGAAATTGAAGGGAGCCTGCCCCCCACCCCCCCAGGTGTTTCTATGTATAACAGCCACCTTGTACAGCAGTACTGCTGCATTTGTACAAGGTGGCTGACTTTTTCTCCTTGCACACGTGGAACTCAACAAGTACAAAATGTGTCTCATTACAGACCATTACAATGTCCCTGAGGTGTGACTTTCCTTTTTAATGACACGCAGCACCCCCATTGTTAGCGCTGCCCGTCTCCTGACATCATTGGTTGGCTGGCTGTGCCTGTGCGTCCCCCCTGCCCGACACAACGCCCCCCGTTGTCTCATATATTTTGACTGCGAGGGTGTGATTGATGGGCACGAGCAGTGCATATGTTCCCCTGTTTTCACTCCCCTCCTTCCGCCTTCTTCTGACTGTGCGGCCTCATGGCCGCGGCATGCGATAAGGGATCAGCTGAGGCCGCCCAGTCTGAAGCAGGTGTAAGGACATGTGTGAGCGGCGAACATATTTACTGCACAAGGCCACGAATCCCAGCACCGCAGTGTGACTTTAGGAAAAGCCACTGTGGGTCTGGGATTTATGGCCATCGTTAACCGCACCGGCCAACATGAAATGAGGTCATGAGACGGCCTGCACTAACAGGGTATTGCCAAGGGATAACACAAGAGCGCAGTTTCCTGTACTGCAAATAACAACGGTAAGGAATCTGCGCACAGCACCTAGGTGTAAATTTGTACACCTGTGCTGCGTCTCCTTAAAAAGACTAGTAGTCACGCCTCCACTACTGTTTGACAGTATAATGGGCTAAATAGTGTACGTGTTTAATTCAGCGTGTGCAAGGAGCAAAATTAAATAGAGCAACCTTTGACTTGTGCATCAATAATGCTGTTCAAGGTGTGGCTCTTGTACCTTGCAACACCTGAGGGGGGGGTTAAAGGTAACCTTTGAAATTGGTTCAACTAGGCTTTGGCCAACACTCTGCTCCTCTACTCCTCCTGCTGACCCTGGGCTCAAACACCGCTAGTTTTTGCCCGGAAATGCTAGCTGCACAGAGAAAAACACCAGCCAATGTGTTAGTGGGGTTCAGCACCGCCAGCTGTTCCCCTGCTGTGTAGTCGGCAACGTGTCCAGCACAAGCCACGCTGGCACAACAGAACAAAAGCTGCCACCAGTGCAGGCTTCGGCCTACACTTTGCTCCTCTCCTCCTCCTGCTGACCCTGGGCTCAAACAACGCCAGTTTCTGCCCGGACATGCTAGCTGCACAGAGAAAAACACCAGCCAATGTGTTAGTGTGGTTCAGCACCGCCAGCTGTTCCCCCGCTGTGTAGCCGGCATCGTGTCCAGCACAAGCCACGCTGGCACAACCGACCAAAAGCTGCCACCAGTGCAGGCTTCGGCCTACACTTTGCTCCTCTCCTCCTCCTCCTGCTGACCCTGGGCTCTAACACCGCTAGTTTTTGCCCGGACATGCAATCTGCACAGAGAAAAACACCAGTCAATGTGTCAGTGGGGTTCAGCAACGCCAGCTGTTCCCCTGCTGTGTAGCTTGCAACGTGACCTGCAAACGCCACGCAGGCACATGAACTGAAATTGAAGGGAGCCTGGCCACCACCCCCAGGTGTTTCTATGTATAACAGCCACCTTGTACAGCAGTACTGCTGCATTTGTACAAGGTGGCTGACGTTTTCTCCTTGCCCACGTGGAACTCAACACGTACAAAATGTGTCTCTTTGAGACCATTCCACTGTCCCTGAGGTGTGACTTTCCTTTCTAATGATACGCAGCACCCCCCTTGGTAGCGCTTCCCGTCTTCTGACATCATTGGTTGGCTACTTGCGCCTGTTCGTCCGCCCTGCCTGAATAAAATGCTCCTCGTTGTCTTAATTATTTTGACTGCGAGGGTGTGATTGATGGGCACGAGCAGTGCATATCTTCGCCTGTCTTAACTCATCTCCTTCCGCCTTCTTCAGACTGTGCAGCCTCATGGCCGCGGCATGCGAGAAGGGATCAGCAGAGGCCGCCCAGTCTGAAGCAGGTGTAAGGACGTGTGTGAGCGGCCAAAATATTTACTGCTCAAGGCCACGAATCCCAGCACCGCAGTGTGGCTTTATGAAAAGACACTGTGGGTCTGGGATTTATGGCCATCGTTAACCGCACCGGCCAACATGAAATGAGGTCATAAGATGGGCAGCGCTAACAGGGCATTGCCAAGGGATAACACAAGAGCGCAGACTCCTGTACAGCAAATAACAACGCTCAGGAAGCTGCGCCAAGCACCAAGGCGTTATTTTGGACACCTGTGCTGCGTCTCATCAAAAAACCAAGTCACGCATCCACTACAGTTTGACTGTAGAATGGGGTAAATTGTGTATGTCTTTCATTCAGCGTGTGCAAGTAGACAAATTAATAGAGCAACCTTTCACTTGTGCAGCATTAATACTGCACAAGGTGTGTCTCTTGTACTTTGTAACACCTGAGGGGGGGGTTAAAGGTTTCCTTTGAAATTGGTTCAACTAGGCTTCGGCCTACACTCTGCTCCTCTCCTCCTCCTCCTGCTTCAACACGGGCTCTAACATCGCAAGTTTTTGCCCGCAAGTGCTAGCTGCACAGATAAAAACACACGCCATTGTGTTAGTGGGGTTCAGCAACGCCAGCTGTTCCCCCAGTGTGTAGCCGGCAAAGTGTCCTGCAAACGCAACGCAGACACAAAGCTGCCTCCAGTGCAGGCTTCGGCCTACACTCATCTCCCCCTGCTTACCCTTTGCTCCAACACCGCTAGTTGGGGCTCTAGGAAGACAATCTTTAATAGGCAAGGCAACGCATCCGGGTTCCAGCACCGCCAGCTGGTTCTCGGCAGTGTTCTTGTCACAGGTACTCCCTCGTGCCAAGCCTGGTTTCAGCACCGTCAGCTGTTTCCGGGTTGTGTCAACTTCACTGAGACGCCTATGCTTGCCCCGTCGTGGGGCGGTCGAGTTAGCCAACTCCAGGGTGCCTCCAGTTTAGGAGCTTCCTATGTGGGCTGCGTGAACTGGTAGTCAAGGCTGGTTCTGTAGTGCCAGTAGGCCCAGCTCCCCCTGTAGGACTGTTGGGGTTCGGTAACTGCGGCTGCCTCGCGGCCTAGCTGTTCTCTCCTCTCCTGTGGGCCTTGGGGTCCACCACCTGGTTCCAGCACCGTCAGCTGGTTCCGGGCCGAGCCTTTGGCTTAGGTGCCTCCTCCTGGGTATCCGAGTTCCGCCAACGCCAGGCGGTCCTTGGTAGTGCTTTTAAGCGCGGGCACCTACAGCTTAGTAACCGGGTTCCAGCACCGTCAGCTGGTCCTCGGTCGTGCCATTGGCTCTTGCACACTGGGGCAACGCATCCGAGTTCCAGCACCGCCAGCTGGTTCTCGGCAGTGTTCTTGTCACAGGTACTCCCTCGTGCCAAGCCTGGTTTCAGCACCGTCAGCTGTTTCCGGGTTGTGTCAACTTCACTGAGACGCCTATGCTTGCCCCGTCGTGGGGCGGTCGAGTTAGCCAACTCCAGGGTGCCTCCAGTTTAGGAGCTTCCTATGTGGGCTGCGTGAACTGGTAGTCAAGGCTGGTTCTGTAGTGCCAGTAGGCCCAGCTCCCCCTGTAGGACTGTTGGGGTTCGGTAACTGCGGCTGCCTCGCGGCCTAGCTGTTCTCTCCTCTCCTGTGGGCCTTGGGGTCCACCACCTGGTTCCAGCACCGTCAGCTGGTTCCGGGCCGAGCCTTTGGCTAAGGTGCCTCCTCCTGGGTATCCGAGTTCCGCCAACGCCAGGCGGTCCTTGGTAGTGCTTTTAAGCGCGGGCACCAACAGCTTAGTAACCGGGTTCCAGCACCGTCAGCTGGTCCTCGGTCGTGCCATTGGCTCTTGCACACTGGGGCAACGCATCCGAGTTCCAGCACCGCCAGCTGGTTCTCGGCAGTGTTCTTGTCACAGGTACTCCCTCGTGCCAAGCCTGGTTTCAGCACCGTCAGCTGTTTCCGGGTTGTGTCAACTTCACTGAGACGCCTATGCTTGCCCCGTCGTGGGGCGGTCGAGTTAGCCAACTCCAGGGTGCCTCCAGTTTAGGAGCTTCCTATGTGGGCTGCGTGAACTGGTAGTCAAGGCTGGTTCTGTAGTGCCAGTAGGCCCAGCTCCCCCTGTAGGACTGTTGGGGTTCGGTAACTGCGGCTGCCTCGCGGCCTAGCTGTTCTCTCCTCTCCTGTGGGCCTTGGGGTCCACCACCTGGTTCCAGCACCGTCAGCTGGTTCCGGGCCGAGCCTTTGGCTAAGGTGCCTCCTCCTGGGTATCCGAGTTCCGCCAACGCCAGGCGGTCCTTGGTAGTGCTTTTAAGCGCGGGCACCTACAGCTTAGTAACCGGGTTCCAGCACCGTCAGCTGGTCCTCGGTCGTGCCATTGGCTCTTGCACACTGGGGCAACGCATCCGAGTTCCAGCACCGCCAGCTGGTTCTCGGCAGTGTTCTTGTCACAGGTACTCCCTCGTGCCAAGCCTGGTTTCAGCACCGTCAGCTGTTTCCGGGTTGTGTCAACTTCACTGAGACGCCTATGCTTGCCCCGTCGTGGGGCGGTCGAGTTAGCCAACTCCAGGGTGCCTCCAGTTTAGGAGCTTCCTATGTGGGCTGCGTGAACTGGTAGTCAAGGCTGGTTCTGTAGTGCCAGTAGGCCCAGCTCCCCCTGTAGGACTGTTGGGGTTCGGTAACTGCGGCTGCCTCGCGGCCTAGCTGTTCTCTCCTCTCCTGTGGGCCTTGGGGTCCACCACCTGGTTCCAGCACCGTCAGCTGGTTCCGGGCCGAGCCTTTGGCTAAGGTGCCTCCTCCTGGGTATCCGAGTTCCGCCAACGCCAGGCGGTCCTTGGTAGTGCTTTTAAGCGCGGGCACCTACAGCTTAGTAACCGGGTTCCAGCACCGTCAGCTGGTCCTCGGTCGTGCCATTGGCTCTTGCACACTGGGGCAACGCATCCGAGTTCCAGCACCGCCAGCTGGTTCTCGGCAGTGTTCTTGTCACAGGTACTCCCTCGTGCCAAGCCTGGTTTCAGCACCGTCAGCTGTTTCCGGGTTGTGTCAACTTCACTGAGACGCCTATGCTTGCCCCGTCGTGGGGCGGTCGAGTTAGCCAACTCCAGGGTGCCTCCAGTTTAGGAGCTTCCTATGTGGGCTGCGTGAACTGGTAGTCAAGGCTGGTTCTGTAGTGCCAGTAGGCCCAGCTCCCCCTGTAGGACTGTTGGGGTTCGGTAACTGCGGCTGCCTCGCGGCCTAGCTGTTCTCTCCTCTCCTGTGGGCCTTGGGGTCCACCACCTGGTTCCAGCACCGTCAGCTGGTTCCGGGCCGAGCCTTTGGCTAAGGTGCCTCCTCCTGGGTATCCGAGTTCCGCCAACGCCAGGCGGTCCTTGGTAGTGCTTTTAAGCGCGGGCACCTACAGCTTAGTGACCGGGTTCCAGCACCGTCAGCTGGTCCTCGGTCGTGCCATTGGCTCTTGCACACTGGGGCAACGCATCCGGGTTCCAGCACCGCCAGCTGGTTCTCGGCAGTGTTCTTGTCACAGGTACTCCCTCGTGCCAAGCCTGGTTTCAGCACCGTCAGCTGTTTCCGGGTTGTGTCAACTTCACTGAGACGCCTATGCTTGCCCCGTCGTGGGGCGGTCGAGTTAGCCAACTCCAGGGTGCCTCCAGTTTAGGAGCTTCCTATGTGGGCTGCGTGAACTGGTAGTCAAGGCTGGTTCTGTAGTGCCAGTAGGCCCAGCTCCCCCTGTAGGACTGTTGGGGTTCGGTAACTGCGGCTGCCTCGCGGCCTAGCTGTTCTCTCCTCTCCTGTGGGCCTTGGGGTCCACCACCTGGTTCCAGCACCGTCAGCTGGTTCCGGGCCGAGCCTTTGGCTAAGGTGCCTCCTCCTGGGTATCCGAGTTCCGCCAACGCCAGGCGGTCCTTGGTAGTGCTTTTAAGCGCGGGCACCTACAGCTTAGTAACCGGGTTCCAGCACCGTCAGCTGGTCCTCGGTCGTGCCATTGGCTCTTGCACACTGGGGCAACGCATCCGAGTTCCAGCACCGCCAGCTGGTTCTCGGCAGTGTTCTTGTCACAGGTACTCCCTCGTGCCAAGCCTGGTTTCAGCACCGTCAGCTGTTTCCGGGTTGTGTCAACTTCACTGAGACGCCTATGCTTGCCCCGTCGTGGGGCGGTCGAGTTAGCCAACTCCAGGGTGCCTCCAGTTTAGGAGCTTCCTATGTGGGCTGCGTGAACTGGTAGTCAAGGCTGGTTCTGTAGTGCCAGTAGGCCCAGCTCCCCCTGTAGGACTGTTGGGGTTCGGTAACTGCGGCTGCCTCGCGGCCTAGCTGTTCTCTCCTCTCCTGTGGGCCTTGGGGTCCACCACCTGGTTCCAGCACCGTCAGCTGGTTCCGGGCCGAGCCTTTGGCTAAGGTGCCTCCTCCTGGGTATCCGAGTTCCGCCAACGCCAGGCGGTCCTTGGTAGTGCTTTTAAGCGCGGGCACCTACAGCTTAGTAACCGGGTTCCAGCACCGTCAGCTGGTCCTCGGTCGTGCCATTGGCTCTTGCACACTGGGGCAACGCATCCGGGTTCCAGCACCGCCAGCTGGTTCTCGGCAGTGTTCTTGTCACAGGTACTCCCTCGTGCCAAGCCTGGTTTCAGCACCGTCAGCTGTTTCCGGGTTGTGTCAACTTCACTGAGACGCCTATGCTTGCCCCGTCGTGGGGCGGTCGAGTTAGCCAACTCCAGGGTGCCTCCAGTTTAGGAGCTTCCTATGTGGGCTGCGTGAACTGGTAGTCAAGGCTGGTTCTGTAGTGCCAGTAGGCCCAGCTCCCCCTGTAGGACTGTTGGGGTTCGGTAACTGCGGCTGCCTCGCGGCCTAGCTGTTCTCTCCTCTCCTGTGGGCCTTGGGGTCCACCACCTGGTTCCAGCACCGTCAGCTGGTTCCGGGCCGAGCCTTTGGCTAAGGTGCCTCCTCCTGGGTATCCGAGTTCCGCCAACGCCAGGCGGTCCTTGGTAGTGCTTTTAAGCGCGGGCACCTACAGCTTAGTAACCGGGTTCCAGCACCGTCAGCTGGTCCTCGGTCGTGCCATTGGCTCTTGCACACTGGGGCAACGCATCCGAGTTCCAGCACCGCCAGCTGGTTCTCGGCAGTGTTCTTGTCACAGGTACTCCCTCGTGCCAAGCCTGGTTTCAGCACCGTCAGCTGTTTCCGGGTTGTGTCAACTTCACTGAGACGCCTATGCTTGCCCCGTCGTGGGGCGGTCGAGTTAGCCAACTCCAGGGTGCCTCCAGTTTAGGAGCTTCCTATGTGGGCTGCGTGAACTGGTAGTCAAGGCTGGTTCTGTAGTGCCAGTAGGCCCAGCTCCCCCTGTAGGACTGTTGGGGTTCGGTAACTGCGGCTGCCTCGCGGCCTAGCTGTTCTCTCCTCTCCTGTGGGCCTTGGGGTCCACCACCTGGTTCCAGCACCGTCAGCTGGTTCCGGGCCGAGCCTTTGGCTAAGGTGCCTCCTCCTGGGTATCCGAGTTCCGCCAACGCCAGGCGGTCCTTGGTAGTGCTTTTAAGCGCGGGCACCTACAGCTTAGTAACCGGGTTCCAGCACCGTCAGCTGGTCCTCGGTCGTGCCATTGGCTCTTGCACACTGGGGCAACGCATCCGGGTTCCAGCACCGCCAGCTGGTTCTCGGCAGTGTTCTTGTCACAGGTACTCCCTCGTGCCAAGCCTGGTTTCAGCACCGTCAGCTGTTTCCGGGTTGTGTCAACTTCACTGAGACACCTATGCTTGCCCCGTCGTGGGGCGGTCGAGTTAGCCAACTCCAGGGTGCCTCCAGTTTAGGAGCTTCCTATGTGGGCTGCGTGAACTGGTAGTCAAGGCTGGTTCTGTAGTGCCAGTAGGCCCAGCTCCCCCTGTAGGACTGTTGGGGTTCGGTAACTGCGGCTGCCTCGCGGCCTAGCTGTTCTCTCCTCTCCTGTGGGCCTTGGGGTCCACCACCTGGTTCCAGCACCGTCAGCTGGTTCCGGGCCGAGCCTTTGGCTAAGGTGCCTCCTCCTGGGTATCCGAGTTCCGCCAACGCCAGGCGGTCCTTGGTAGTGCTTTTAAGCGCGGGCACCTACAGCTTAGTAACCGGGTTCCAGCACCGTCAGCTGGTCCTCGGTCGTGCCATTGGCTCTTGCACACTGGGGCAACGCATCCGAGTTCCAGCACCGCCAGCTGGTTCTCGGCAGTGTTCTTGTCACAGGTACTCCCTCGTGCCAAGCCTGGTTTCAGCACCGTCAGCTGTTTCCGGGTTGTGTCAACTTCACTGAGACGCCTATGCTTGCCCCGTCGTGGGGCGGTCGAGTTAGCCAACTCCAGGGTGCCTCCAGTTTAGGAGCTTCCTATGTGGGCTGCGTGAACTGGTAGTCAAGGCTGGTTCTGTAGTGCCAGTAGGCCCAGCTCCCCCTGTAGGACTGTTGGGGTTCGGTAACTGCGGCTGCCTCGCGGCCTAGCTGTTCTCTCCTCTCCTGTGGGCCTTGGGGTCCACCACCTGGTTCCAGCACCGTCAGCTGGTTCCGGGCCGAGCCTTTGGCTAAGGTGCCTCCTCCTGGGTATCCGAGTTCCGCCAACGCCAGGCGGTCCTTGGTAGTGCTTTTAAGCGCGGGCACCTACAGCTTAGTAACCGGGTTCCAGCACCGTCAGCTGGTCCTCGGTCGTGCCATTGGCTCTTGCACACTGGGGCAACGCATCCGGGTTCCAGCACCGCCAGCTGGTTCTCGGCAGTGTTCTTGTCACAGGTACTCCCTCGTGCCAAGCCTGGTTTCAGCACCGTCAGCTGTTTCCGGGTTGTGTCAACTTCACTGAGACGCCTATGCTTGCCCCGTCGTGGGGCGGTCGAGTTAGCCAACTCCAGGGTGCCTCCAGTTTAGGAGCTTCCTATGTGGGCTGCGTGAACTGGTAGTCAAGGCTGGTTCTGTAGTGCCAGTAGGCCCAGCTCCCCCTGTAGGACTGTTGGGGTTCGGTAACTGCGGCTGCCTCGCGGCCTAGCTGTTCTCTCCTCTCCTGTGGGCCTTGGGGTCCACCACCTGGTTCCAGCACCGTCAGCTGGTTCCGGGCCGAGCCTTTGGCTAAGGTGCCTCCTCCTGGGTATCCGAGTTCCGCCAACGCCAGGCGGTCCTTGGTAGTGCTTTTAAGCGCGGGCACCTACAGCTTAGTAACCGGGTTCCAGCACCGTCAGCTGGTCCTCGGTCGTGCCATTGGCTCTTGCACACTGGGGCAACGCATCCGAGTTCCAGCACCGCCAGCTGGTTCTCGGCAGTGTTCTTGTCACAGGTACTCCCTCGTGCCAAGCCTGGTTTCAGCACCGTCAGCTGTTTCCGGGTTGTGTCAACTTCACTGAGACGCCTATGCTTGCCCCGTCGTGGGGCGGTCGAGTTAGCCAACTCCAGGGTGCCTCCAGTTTAGGAGCTTCCTATGTGGGCTGCGTGAACTGGTAGTCAAGGCTGGTTCTGTAGTGCCAGTAGGCCCAGCTCCCCCTGTAGGACTGTTGGGGTTCGGTAACTGCGGCTGCCTCGCGGCCTAGCTGTTCTCTCCTCTCCTGTGGGCCTTGGGGTCCACCACCTGGTTCCAGCACCGTCAGCTGGTTCCGGGCCGAGCCTTTGGCTAAGGTGCCTCCTCCTGGGTATCCGAGTTCCGCCAACGCCAGGCGGTCCTTGGTAGTGCTTTTAAGCGCGGGCACCTACAGCTTAGTAACCGGGTTCCAGCACCGTCAGCTGGTCCTCGGTCGTGCCATTGGCTCTTGCACACTGGGGCAACGCATCCGAGTTCCAGCACCGCCAGCTGGTTCTCGGCAGTGTTCTTGTCACAGGTACTCCCTCGTGCCAAGCCTGGTTTCAGCACCGTCAGCTGTTTCCGGGTTGTGTCAACTTCACTGAGACGCCTATGCTTGCCCCGTCGTGGGGCGGTCGAGTTAGCCAACTCCAGGGTGCCTCCAGTTTAGGAGCTTCCTATGTGGGCTGCGTGAACTGGTAGTCAAGGCTGGTTCTGTAGTGCCAGTAGGCCCAGCTCCCCCTGTAGGACTGTTGGGGTTCGGTAACTGCGGCTGCCTCGCGGCCTAGCTGTTCTCTCCTCTCCTGTGGGCCTTCGGGTCCACCACCTGGTTCCAGCACCGTCAGCTGGTTCTCGGCAGTGTCTTTTGCTCTTGTACCTTCTGCTCCCCATCCTGGTTCCAGTACCGTCAGCTGGTTCCGGGCAGAGCCTTTGGCTTAGGTGCCTCCTTCTGGGTATCCAAGTTCCACCAATGTCAGGTGGTCCTTGGTAGTGCTTTCAGGCACGGGTACCTCCTGCTTAGTAACCGGGTTCCAGTAACGTCAGCTGGTCCTTGGTAGTTCCATTGGCTCTTGGACATTCGGCTACCCATCCGGGTTCCAGTACCGTCAGCTGGTTCTCGGCAGTGTCTTTTGCTCTTGTACCTTCTGCTCCCCATCCTGGTTCCAGTAACGTCATCTGGTTCCGGGCAGAGCCTTTGGCTTAGGTGCCTCCTTCTGGGTATCCAAGTTCCGCCAACGTCAGGCGGTCCTTGGTAGTGCTTTTTAGCACGGGTACCTCCTGCTTAGTAACCGGGTTCCAGTAACGTCAGCTGGTCCTCGGTAGTTCCATAGGCTCTTGAACCTTCGGGTAGCCATCCGAGTTCCAGTTCCATCAGCTGGTTCTTGGCATTTTCTCAGCCTTCTTGTACCTTCTGCTACATTTCCAAGTTGAAGACCCTAACGTCGACAACCCGGAAGACCACCCCGATGACGACGACCCGGAAGACCACCCCGATGACGACGACGACGACGACGGCGGAGACGACGACGGCTGAGACGACGACGGCGGAGATGACGACACTGGAGACGAAGACCCTGGAGACGACAACATGGAAGACCGAGAAGCAGAAGAACAAGAGGCTGCAGAACAAAGAGCAGAAGAACATTAAGCATAAGACTTAATATCAGAGCAAAAGATATTATCTAAATTATATGCAGAAGAAGACTAAGCAGTGTATGGGGGTGAGTCCGTTCCTCCTCGTGGTGCCCCTGGATAAAGCCTGATGCTGCAGGCCAAACTGAACGCGGACAAATGTAACTTTTGTGACTGGCAGAACGGAAGGTGTAATCTTCCAACTTTTATAGATAACAACTACGGGAATGCCTGTCACAAATGAGAATATGATGAAGAAGTAGAATAGGAAGAATAATAACAGTGGAATAAAAAGAATATGTAGAATAGGAAGAATAATAATAGTTGAAGAAAATGAATATGAAGAATGTAATAAAAAAAAAAATAGGTAGAAGATGAAGAAGAAGATGAATAAGGTGAAGAAGTTGATGTCAAGGATGCTGATGATGATGAAGATGAAAGTGTGGGAAAAGAAAAAAAAAAAAAAGAAAAAAAAGAAGGGGAAGGGCGTGGAATAGTGAAACATCAATATCTGACAAAATAAAAAAAATTTACATACTCAATATCTTTTTCAATCCGAACTTCTTTAAAAAAAAAAAAAAAACATGCTATTCTATTTGATTGGACTAATCCTCATTGCCTTTAATGTCTCCGCCACCTCCCCCATACATCCTACATTATTCTTAGTTGTTTTCCTTCAGGTAGAATGAACCTACAAGGAAAGAAAGGGTTTATTTTAATTCCGATATTTTGGTCCCATTGACTTGCATTGGGATCGGGTATCGGTATCGGCGATATCCGATATTTTTTGAATATCGGCCGATCCAAACCGATACCGATACTTTCCGATATCGGAAGGTATCGCTCAACACTAGCCCTCACCCAACCCCAGATCATGAAAATTGCACAATTTCTTTTTTCTAGCAAAGTTTGGAATTTTTTTCTCCCACTTAGATAAAAAGGAACCTAGATATGTTTGGTGTCTATGAACTCGTAATGACCTGGAGAATCATAATGGCAGGTCAGTTTCAGCATTTATTGAACCTAGCAAAAAAGCCCGACAAAAAAACAAGCGTGGGATTGCATTTTTTTTGCAATTTCACCACACTTGGAATTTTTTTCCCATTTTCTAGTACACAACATGGTAAAACCAATGGTGTTGTTCAAAAGTACAACTCGTCCCGCAAAAAATAAGCCCTCACATGACCATATTGACAGAAAAATAAAAAAGTTATGGCTCTGGGAGGGAGGGGAGCGAAAAAGAAAAGCGAAAATACCCTGGATCATTAAGGGGTTAAGGAACCTTTCTTGTTCTTGTTACTATCTTGGTCAAGGAAAAGAATGGAGATGGGCCGTATATTCTAAAAGATTATCTCATTCAGATTCCAAGCTCTTTCCTATAAGGTTATGTCCCCTTTAAAATGGACTATATATTAACCCCTTTCCAACATTGGGCGTAATAGTACGCCCACGTCAGACTCCCCCTGTTTGGTGCGGGCTCCTGCGCTAATAAGCCCACACCTTAACAGGCACATGACAGTTGATCTACACAGCTGACATGAGCTTGCAACAGCTGCGAGTGGTGTCGCAATCCACCTGTAGCTGTTAACTAGTTAAATTATGCTGTCAATCTCTGACAACGACATTAAATTCACCCTTTCTGAAAGCCCATCCCTAATCCCGCCCATCAGTGACCCCATCACATGACCGTGGGTCACTGATGGGTCGGCATGACAACCAGAGGTCTGCAGCAGACCTCTATGGTTGTCATTGCCAGATCATCACCTGTGTGTAACAGAAGTGATCAAAGTATTGGAGCTTCTAGTGTCCCACGGAGACTACTGAAACATGCAAAAAGTAAAAAAAAGTATTTAAAAATCTGGAAAAAATATAAAAATTTAAAATCAACCCCCTTTAGCCCCATTCAAAACAATGAAAAAATAAAATATACACGTTTGGTATCGCCGCATTCAGAATCACTCAATATATCAATATAAATAAAGAATTAACCTGATTGCTGAATGGCGTAATGAGAAAAAAAAAAAAGGCAAAATTACATTTTTTGGTCACCTCTACCTTGCAATGAAATGGGAGATCAAAAGATTGTATCTACACCAAAATAGTATCCAAAAAAATGTCAGCTCAGTGCGCAAAAAATAAGCCATCACCCAACCCCACATCACGAAAAATAGAGGCACCACAGGTCTCAGAAAATGGTGCCCCTTTTTTAACAAATTTGGAATTTTTTTTCACCACTTAAATAATAAAGAACCTAGACATGTTTGGTGTCTCTGAACTCGTGATGACCTAGAGAATAATAATAGCTGGTCAGTTTTTGCATTTAGTGAACATGGTAAATGGAAAAAAATAACTGTGGAATTGCACTTTTTTTGCAATTCACCATACTTAGAATTTGTTTCCTGTTTTACAGTACACGATATGTTAAAACCAATGGTGTTGTTCAAGAGTACAACTCGTCCCACAAAAAACAACCCCTCACATGGCCATATTGAGGGAAAAATAAAAAAGTTGAAGCTCTGGGAAGAAAGGGAGCGAACAACAGAAATTCAAAAACTGAAATACCCCTTTTAATGATTGGGACTTGCTTTATTGTCATTCTGAAAAAATGAGCAGGAGCAGTAGTCCTTTCCCGAATCGTTGTCCGGTTATGCTCTGGCACTTTACAGACAAACCGTGTCCCAGTACGAGTGTGCCATCAAGTGTGGGGTGCGTCACACTTAGGCTGGAGTCACACTACAGCAAGATACGACCGAGTCTCGCAGGTTAAAAACAAGCTCTGGTGCCGGTACCCCGGAGCGGAGCGTGCAACTCCATGTATTGCTATGCAGCCGCACGCTCCTCTCTGGAGTGCCACGTTACATGTAACGTTTTTTGCTGCCGACGGTCCACCACAACACGACGCAATTTTGCAGGATGTGTTTTTTCTCCTAAACGACGCATTGCGACGTGCAGTGCACAACGCTAGTGTGAAAGTAGCCTTAATCAGGTGGTTACAAGAGGGATAGAGCACATTTCATGTTTCTTCCCTTCCTTAGTACAGTACCTCTTTAGCTCTACAACTCATTCGTCCTGGACTACCCCCTAAGCCCGCTGAGTTAATCAGCCTCAGGGATTGTCCATCCACCCAGGACTGGCCACCTGCCCTTGACATAATTCCACATTCTCCAACCTCGAGATGTCAGAAGACCATCCCCGCTACTTGGTACCTGGCCCGAGCCCTAAACTCCAGACATTACCAGAATCTCTATGAGGAGAGATCTCAGTATGGCCTCCCACTGCCTCGAATGATTGGTCCATGCTGCCCCTAGCATCCCTATGCACATGAACTTGACGTTGACACTACACTGCTCTAACAACTCACTATTAGGAAGTACCCACTATTTCCCACTCACCGGGCTGGTTCTTTCATTAACTATTTCCTAGCCTATAGAGAGGGTAAGTTTTAGACAAATTGGGGCCCTAGGCAAAATTCAAAGTGGGGCCCCATATTCATATAAAACACATACATGTTACACCGATATTGGTGTCACCAGTGTTTTCAATCACTGTGCCTTCCATGTGCCATCTGTGTTTTTCTGGTATGGATAATGGAAATGAAATTACAAAGCTTCTCATATACTTTCCATGCTAAACACGGATGGCACACATATGGCACACGTACATCACATGTACAGCACACGGATGGCATGTTTACATGGACTCATAGACTTGTATTGGCCCTTGTCATCTGTGCTGCTGGGAAAACACGGACATGAGTGCAGTACCGTAGGTCAAATAGAGCACATGTGGCATCTGTGAAAAACATGATAGGTTGTGTGAAGGGGGCCGTATAGTCACATAATAGAAAACATTAGCAGAATTGCCATCTTTTCCTACATCCTACCTCACAAACAGCAGAATAAAAAGAGATAAAAAAAAAGTCCTACATGTCCCCCCAACCTACTCTGCTAAATCCCCTCTGGTTCCATTGCCGATGGTTCGGGGTCCCTGATGGTTATTATTCACTTTGCAGCTATAATATAAGGTGAAGCCACAAGACCCCTGCAGCCCACTGCTGAGACTGGCAGAGACCCCCAGATCCACAAGACTCCTGCAGCCCAGTGCTGAGACTGGCAGAGACCCCCGGAGCCACAAGACCCCTGCAGCCCAGTGCTGAGACTGGCGAAGAGTCTCCGGAGCCACAAGACACCTGCAGCCCAGTGCTGAGACCAGCAGAGACCCCCGGACCTCTGTTTGCTGTGCTGTAATCGGGCCCCTCCCCCTCAACTTCTAACATGACTGCAGGGAGAAAGAGAGAGAGAGAGGGGGGCTGGAGAGGGGTTTGGGAGAGACACTGCAGGACTACAGAGGATGCACAGCGTTATTCACTTCTGTACACCCTCTGGGCACTTCATAAAGGGGCTGCAGATGCATGGGGCCCCCTTTGTGAGTGGGGGCCCCAGGAGTCTGCCTGCCCCAAACGCCGGTTCTGCCTATAGACTAAACCTATTGTTCTTTTCCTATGCTGTCGCTAAACTGCTTACTATATAAACCATACTTATGCTATCCTAAAGCTAGTCCTATGCTTACCTTGCACTATACACTACTCACATGACCTATATGATGTGTTATGGTAATGTAAAACATATAAGATGCACATTACTATTACCTGTAAAACTGAATGACTGTACACACAGCACAATTGTCTTCACGGGCAGGAAGAGGGTAAGACAGGCCACATCCCTATAATTATTCTATGCATATTACACAATGAACATTTTTAGTTATATTTTTCTAAAAAAAGATGCAAAACCATTTTCTTTTTGCTGTCATTATTTACATCGGCAGTGCCATTTCGGCACTGGAATCCTAAATATCAGGAGAGAAGATCAGTACAGAGTACAGTGCTTTCTCCTTTAGGACCTTAGCTGGGCCCACATACTTCTCGTGTCTAGTACAATAACAGTACTTCTTTTCTTCTTTCACAGCTATGATCAGAAGTGATCAAAGAGAGGCAATGGGCTAAGAGCACGTCTAATCAAGGATTTCAAAGCTGCCCTGAGTCCCACATAATTATCTGGAGGATCCAGGACCAGTAGTGAAAAGTCCTGAGGGGCCGAGCAGCACCGTGAGGTATGACCATGCTTCCGTTACTCTTCTGTCTCTTGACCAATTACCAAGGAAAATTTTATGGTTTCTGCATAAACAACATTTTAGAAAGTTCAGTGCAAACGTATTAAAGGCTTCTTCTTGTGGTTTGAAAAAATGTTACCTTTATCCATTATTTTTAATAAAAATGCAAAGAATGAGAATCAATTAAATCCATTTTTCAGGTTTATCTCAAAGCTCTGGTTTGAGTGGAGCGTTATAGTGCCATGGAAATGATTTTTGCATTGTAGAGCTGTAGGATCACCCCCGCATCTACATATATTACCATAGCTAGTCACACTCAACATGTCATGATAATATATGTGTTAATAATTAATCCCTTCTCCGGGCCTGAATATATTAGCGAATATTATTTTATAATATGCATGCCTCATTTAGAAGGCTTCCAGAATTCGAAAGAAGATGTTTTTTTATACTTTTCAGCACCACATCTATCCTCCATGTCAAACTGATATTCCACACACCGCCTTTGGTATCCTTTATATTACCTTTTCCTGTGACCCTTCACGAAGTGACTTGAAGGGATAATGTGTTGGTATACATTATATTGCCATGAGTAGAAGATTTTTATATACTAAAAGGTCATTTCCATTTTGAACAGAAATGTTGTGAAAACAGTGAAAAGGTATTAAACACTGAAGAAAATGACAAGTATTCAGTTACTATAATAGTCAGCCAGTGACCATACATCTGTTAACCCTGAAGTGACACGTGCTACCATATTTTTTTACTAAATTAAAGGAAAACACATTTCAATTTACTTGCTTCAAACAGGAGTACTTAAATTAAAGGATAGCGATTACCTACATTATTTTTGGAATTGCTTTATTCTATTATTTTGCATGTGATTCAATTCCTACCCCATCTAGTCAAATCGTTCACTCACTATTTCCAATTAGAAGACAATGATAAACTTTTAACGGTAAGTACTAATTTTCGAGCTGGATAAAATTGCAACCAACTGGCTTTCTCCTTCAGTTGTCTCCTACTGAGCCTTACTGCTAAGGAGGCCATGAATAAGTGTAGGACCACTCACAGTTCTTGCGTGAGAACCCTATTCTGCCCATGTCATTCATTGCCTGATTGCAATCAGCATCACGACTCCTACTTGATAGCAGATGTAAGCGGTAGCATTGGGCATGTTTGATTTCTATATACCTTGTTCTAGCAGGAAATAATCCATTGCAAGAGGAGCTTATAATCCTCATTTTCTTATAGGGAATCTGTCAGTATTATTTCACACCCAAAGAATTTATGTTTGCACACAGCTTTTATAAAGACAAAATCAGCAATACATATACATGGCCATTAAACTTTTATGGCAATGAGACTGATGAGCTATTTATAGATCTGAAGCCTCCGTCACTCCAGCTCTATTCCTCACACAGCTCTTCCTCCTCCTGCTTGATTGATGGATAGTTTGGGGGGTGAACTCCTGCTGACAGATTCCCTTTAAAAGCACATGTACATCCGAGCATTTAAGTCTATGGGGGAGTCAGGAGGAAAACTATCGCTATGTAGATTGCATATTCAACCAGCATTGACAAATGTACATACCTTTAAAATATACACAGGCTCATAGTTTGTAGAAGAGGACTAAAGTGGTGTACATTGTTTGGGCACAGCAGAATTAACTATTTGTTTTCCAGGAACTTGCCGTGCTACTGTCACATCTACCACCTGTTTCTTCCTTTGTGGACACATGGAGAACTGAGCTATAAAAATGAGTAGTTATTCAAAGTGTGAACCTTTGAAGTTATTAACTATGTATTATAGATTAGCTGCCGAAAGCCGTGAGTCCTGCTGAGGTTAAATAAGGGAGTAGACTGTTGGCTTTAGTTTGCTGAATTATAGGAGTGGATTGGGGGAACATAAAAAGTGATTTTCAGCTTCCTGCTTTGAACCATGCAGCTCAATAAATGATTTTTTTCATAGTTTCTCAAGCGCTCCCCTGTAATGATAAAAGAAAGGGCTTCTACTAGGAACGACATGCCATTGTAAATATAACAAAACCACGAATGCAGGGAGAGAATTATTTGTTTAACTACACAGATGGCGATGTCGCTTTTTAGACGATATAGATAAAAGGTCCTAGATAAACACACCTATTTTCTACAATGAAAGCTACTCCCCGAGCTGGGACTCCTAATTCCAGAGAAATTACAAAAATGATTTATATTTTCAGGATAAGCATTATTATTATTATTAATAATATTATTATTATTATTATTATAAAAAATCTCTCTTGTTACACAATTGACATTTAATCATAATCAGTCTTAATGCCGCAATTTTATTCCCATCCTCCATCCGAAACCGTTTTTATTCTCAAGCTGCAATATTTTTTGAATAACTTTTTAATGGGTTTCTCGCTAAGTAGAAGGGATAAAAACAAGTATATGCACAGAAAGGCAGTATATTGAATATCAGTTTTACACATGTACTAACATTGGAGGTTGCTCAGTTAAGAAGTAAAGTTGATGCTAATATGCTAAGGAACATGGCAAAATAAGATAGATATTATGAAATAGCATGTAATCTTTATTAATTCGTTATGGCTTAACTAGAGGCCCAGAAATGCATATGGTGCCCATATGGTTGATTTTCAACCCCTTGAAAGAAGCAAATTTATATTGTATGGTTGCCACCCCCCAAGATAATAACCGACCCAACCAAAAAAAAATAGAAGCACTCACTCCATTAAAGGAGTCCAGTGGTATCCATTGCATAGGTTCACTCTCTCAAGTAGCCGCTTGGAACACAAAGTCACAAGGTTCTTTATATCACACATGGAATTGTGTTTATTTCCACTGGCTGTACAGTACCTAAAATAAAACCATTAACATGATATCCTTAGCCTATTTCAAGCAATAACTAAACAATATAGACATTGGCTATTCAGACATGGCTGAGCTAGCCCAGCTTGAGCATACAATACAGCTATAATCCACAGCAGCCAATGATGCCTGCCATTTGGTGTGTACGGCCTGTGCAGTCTCTTCTCAAAGAGATTCTGGCTTGTCTCTCTGCAGATCCAACACAAGCACCTGTGCTCTGCTTCCCCAGCTGACTGACCAGTAGTGTTGAGCGATACCTTCCGATATTCAAAGGTATCGGTATCGGATGGTATCGGCCGATATCCAAAAAATATCGGATATCGCCGATACTGATACCCGATACCAATGCAAGTCAATGGGACACAAATATCGGAAGTGATCCTGGATGGTTCCCAGGGTCTGAAAGAGAGGAAACTCTCCTTCAGGCCCTGGGATCCATATTCATGTAAAAAATAAAGAATAAAAATAAAGAATATGGATATACTCACCCCTCTGACGAACCCTGGCTGTCACCGCTGCGAGCGTCTGCCTCCGTTTCTAAGAATGCAGTGGGTGAAGGACCTTCGATGACGTCACGGTCAGGTGACTGGTCACATGACCGCTCACGTGACCGCGACGTCATCGAAGGTCCTTCACTCACTGCATTCTTAGGAACGGAGGCTGCCGGTTGCACCGCTGAGAGCCAGGGTTTTTCGGAGGGGTGAGTATATCCATATTTTTTATTTTTATTCTTTATTTTTTACATGAATATGGATCCCAGGGCCTGAAGGAGAGTTTCCTCTCCTTCAGACCCTGGGAACCATACGCACCGCACACGCAAAAATATCGGAACTCGGTATCGGAAATCCGATACAGCAAATATCGGCCGATACCCGATATTTGCAGTATCGGAATGCTCAACACTACTGACCAGTGAACACATGGCCAGATTCTAGTTCTAACTATCCAGGTGCACTGAATCAGGATATGTAGTGTAGAACCTTTACATCGACCAAGATCAACAGTCCTAACGGAACACGGCAACACCACATGATTCAAAGTAGAGCAAGGATTCAGACAAGACTGTATCCTGTAACCATTTTTCTTCAGATAATATGCAAAAGCTATTTTCAGGAAGACTGGACTTGCCAAAAAAGAAGAATGAATCAAAATTGCTGGACGAACCATCAATCTTAAATATGCAAATAACACAATATTGATAGCAATAAGCATAGTTGGAATGAAGGACTTATTACGAAGTGTCAAGATGGAACACTTGAGCATGGGACCCCTACTCAAGAAGAAGACAAGGATATTGACTACTGCCAGGTACAACCAGGATGACAACAAACTGGAAGTTGTAAAGGACTTCAATCATCTATAATGAGTCAAGATGCTTCGACTACACTCACAGTCAATAGAATAGCTATGGGCAAATAAACAATGAAGTCACTGGACAAGGTTTTTAAATCAAGAAACATTTCACTGGTGATGAAAACACTGCTCATACATAGTTTGGTCTCTTCTGTGGTAACATACTGATGTGAAACCTGGATGATAAAGAAACAAGACTAAAAAAACCAATGCCTTCAAAATGTGATGCTGGAGAAAGATATTACCAACATCATGAATGGCAAAAGGAATAAATAAATCAATTTAAAAAAAATCAAGCCAAACATGCCACTCAACGCAATGATCATTAAGCCATGACTTGGAGAAGGACATCATGGTCAATGGCTTGATACTATCAAGATAGCTGCGGGCAGCAAAGACCCTATCTAGGCTTGCACAAGATTGAACTTCCTATAGAGTGTTCACCTATCATGTCAAGTTGAAGGCCATTAAATAATAAATTGCATCGTTTGATAAGCACGTGGTCTGAGCTCCTGCCACGCCTATTTTGCCAACAAAAAAAAAAAACAGAGAAATGCTTGAGCTAAATATGCTCTGTTTAAATGAATCATACATGTAGATGCTTATCCTTTGACCAAGCTGTGCCTGAAAGTAGTGCAATGCACAGTCCTTTAAAGAAGTCAGAGATCACATAAAAGACCCCGACAATATCTAGAGTGTGTAATATGTATCTAAATATTTAAATAATTACTATAGTTGTATTGCATGTGCACTGTAGGAAATGTTTAATCTAACACCTAGAATATGATTTTATACTGTTTCATTTCTGAAAAACATCTATTGAATGCTGTAGCACATTTTTCAAGTAAATATATTATTAGGACAATTATTCATCCCTTTCTAATGTTTGTAATTTAACTTTATTTAACTAGTTGCTAACTCAAGTGCTGATACATCTGCTGATTTTTAAAAGTGGGACCCCCAGTCTCCCATACTTATTTTTTGCATGAAAACTTTGCTTGCTTATTTTCATCAGTCCCATTGACAACGAACGAAGTAACATGCTCGATTGCTGCTCAGCATTCTCTTTGGCAGAGTCAAGTGGCTAGGATTGGATTGGATGTGTAAGAGGAAGTGATGGCACCCATGAAGAGCCCCTTTGTGGCAAGACATTACAGAGGAGAGACTGCCATCTTCTGCCGGGAAGAAATCAAGCGAAACCAATTAGCACCAGAAGAATTTCGAGGGGGCTGGTTTCTTGTGCGAGACCTGGCCAGGTGCATCTTATTCCAGAGTTCCTGAGTATAAAAGCCCTACGTGCCAAATGGCAGAAGGATTTGGCACTGAGAAGCAAAGCAGATCAGATGTAGACCAGGGACACATCTGAGCCAGTGTGAAAGGTTGCAGCAGCAAGTGTACACCACCTAAGTGCTGGTCATCCCCAGACAAGGTCCAGACAGCGCAAGGTGAGATCCAGGGGCCTGACCCAGCGGCACAAACTACACCTGTCAAGAAACAGAGTTCAAACTGCATCGGTCAAGGCCAGAACCTTCGCCAGATAACACTCGTCAAGTCGAGACCCAGTCCTTTCCACCCCAGGCGACATCCACCAATAGTCAAGCGACAAAGATGACAACCAGAGAAGCATGCCTGTGGTTACATAGGGACAGCACGGGTGATCAGGGCTATCACTTCCAGCTATAACATAGGGTATCGGGGTTGGCCTGGGTTAAGACAACAGGAGGGAAGGGCACCAGTTGGTGCACGTGAGGCTCAACATGACTTGATAAACTTTGTCAGAAGGAATTGCAGGCTAGCGGGAAAACCCGTTGACACCCGCTAAGGTCAGTATTCCAGGAAGAACTAACATGGGAGCTCCCATGAACCTGCGTGCCACCCTTGTAAGGAGAACATTAGCATAATATATCGAGGAACTTTCCCTGTTATTATAATTGTCTTGTTGTTTGGTTCATTGTTGATTTGTATTGTTTAATACCACTAATTGTTTACTTACTACTGTTAATCTTCTCTGTATCTGAAAATAATTAAACCATTCATTGACTGTTCCTCCCTTGTACCTTCTGAGTGTTGCGTCCGGGCACCTGCTTTACAGATGCAGATTCAACCAGTTGAATAGTAGACAGGTAACATTTTTTTTTATTGTCATGACTCTTTAACGAATGGAGGCAAAAAGCGATTTCTAAAGTTAAATACAAATAATTCAAAAAGACACCCTGTTAACCTCATGTACCTATAAAATGTGGCATTATTTCACAATATCTTTGTTATCCCTATTTAAACTCTTTGAAGGTAAAGAAGCTAATGTGCCTATCTGGCTTTCAGGTATACCACAGAACAAGCGGATCTAAATGGATATATACTATAAATACTGCTCTTTGATCAGTTCACTTATTTCTAGCGTAGCGTCACATCACTGTCAAGGCTCTTACATGTATTAGTCATCCACTTACGGCTTAATAAATCGTGATAGTGAAAAAAGTACCTATTTAAATATGAACACACTGGAGCCGATTACGTCTATGTAACAAGGCGAAATGAGCTGCAGCACATCTATAGTTCTACACGTTGTGAAGAGCAGAACAAAAATGATTACCTCAATGAACAAAAATAAAAAAAAAGAATTTGTGATAAATATTGACCTGTCCATTCAAGGACATTTTAGCTATAGTATGAAATCTTGTTTTTCTTGTCTGTGGAATTGCCTTTGTACTGTTTGTTGTGAAACTGCCGCCCACGAAACTGTTTTCTTTTCTTTTCTTTCTTTCCTGTTTTGTCTCTTTGTTTAAACATGCAAAACTTGTATAACCACTAACAACTATATAAAGAAGGGATAGCACTTTGAAGGCAGGCGTGCTTCAGAGACTTCCCAGTGATACACTATACAAGACGTGTCTTGTGTATTATTTCTGGTGAATCCCCACTTCCAAAGGCTGCTCCGACTGAGTGTGATCCCGACATTTCCTGGCGCCCGAACAGGGACCCGAGGTCTGTGTATTCCTTCAAGAACACCGGCAGAATACGAACGAAAAGAGAATCTGGGATAATGGACGGCAGATGAACAAAAACCTGGCCAGGTAAGAGACACTGTTAGATCTCTTATATCTGCCCTGCACTGTCCGTAAGATTTTCTGTGTCGTGTTCTTTAGCGGGTAGTTCTAGTAGAGGAGGATACCTATAGCTCGGGTTCTTGAACTATTTAGGAATTGATCACCTCACGGAGTACGGCATTGAATGAGAGTGAATGTGAATACAAGGTGTGTGGAAGTTGGGAATAGCCCTATAAGCCGCCCAGGGGGTTGAAACAGAAGAAGTGACTGTCCCACTGGGCAACGTGGTTGCGTCCTTTCGGGGAGACCTCCGCGCCTATGTTCAATCTCTGATCCTGTCTTTGACAAAAACCTGGTGACGGATAAGTGTATGATAGTATGAGCCCAGGACAGATAAATTAGCCTGGGACAAGAATACGTTGTATGTGATAGTATAAGCCCAGGACAGATAAATTAGCCTGGGACAAGATACGTTGTATGTTCTTTTTCTGTCTGGTTGCATTTGTGTTGTTTGCTATAGGTGTAGGAATCAGGATTTTCTTACATCAACACAGTTTAAACATCCTAGCTCCTTAGGAAGAAGGTAACGAGGTATTCTCATACCCAAACGCCACCTAGGGCAAGAAAAAGACATCCTAGCTCCTTAGGAAGAAGGTAACGAGGTATTCTCATACCCAAACGCCACCTAGGGCAAGAAAGCTCAGGATAAGAAAATGGGGAATAAGCAAACAAAGTCGGAACCAGAAGAATTAGATATCTATACTATCATAAAGGAGAGAAGTGGTGAAGATGCCACTAAGGGGCTGAAAAAGATTTTTAGTAAGTTTGGAGTTACTAGGGCAGAAGCTTTTAGTAGAAAACTATGGGAAGGAATTCAGGAAAGGAAAAAAGGCATAATCAGAGACAAGAAATGGATAGATCAGATCCAAGCATTGATTGATGTCTCTAGGGTAGCAGAAAATGAGGGATGGACATATAATCAACAGAGTAAAAAGTGGTGTATTAGACCCACAGGCTGTGGAGAAAAACAAAATGTGGAATCTAAAAATACCCCACCCCCATACCTTAACCCACATGCCCCATCTTTTCTCCAAACACCACCTCAAAGTTTAGCCGGACCAGGAGGATGGGTATGTCCGCACTGTGGACAACAAAATCCAGACTGGAGAAATGATTGCCTAGCCTGTGGTACACCTAGACATGGCGCTGTACTTGCCCCTGTTAGGGTAGTACCAAGACCCTTTAGGGAACCTGGTGCTGACGGAGTAATGGGAACTAGATATCACCAAACTCGACAATATTTCCCTTGGTCCCCCGCTGAAGGCATGTCTCTCTTGCATAACGCACCAGATCCCACCCAGTGTCCAGTTAGATTTGCACAATATATACAGCAAATTATGCAGACTCACGCTGGAGTTTGGGCAGATGGAGAAGAATTATGTAGAATGAAAATGACTCCTGGACTCTTCCAGGAGCTATTAGCAAATCTACAGGTACATAGGCCCCAAGCAGGAGATGGTGCCTTACAAACGATAGAATCAGGTACACAATTTGTAGATCACTTAATGGTTTTCATGAGGGAGAGACAGAGGCAGAGAGGAACAACGGGAGTGGTGGCTCAGAAATCTGGACAATCAGTAGACGAATATTATCTAAGTGTAGAAAATAATTTCAGAGATGAAGGCATGGATCTAACCGCTCCAGGAATGATGAGGTTAGTTACAAAAACCTTTATAGATGGATTGTCTCCAAAAGTGAAGAAAAAGCTTAAGGCCGCAACCCCTGATTGGAGAACCTTGGAAGACCCACACCTGGCTAGACAGAAAGCTGTAGGGATAGAAATGGACTTAAGAGAAAATTCTAAGCCAGTAAGAATTGCACAGGCTAATACTGGCTCTGCTAATCAAAAGTTTACTTGTCATTACTGTAAGAAGCCAGGACATTTCCAAAGGGAATGTAGGAAGAGAAAAACAGATATAGATTCAGGAACCTTTGTACCCAAAAATAGGATAAATAACCCAGTGCCTGATCAAACAGACAGCTCAGAATGACTGAAAGTTATGCAGGTCTCTCTTCCTTCTAGAAGACCAATAATACAAGTTGAAGTTGAGGGTAAAAATGTACCTTTTCTGATAGATACGGGAGCAACATCCTCCATTTTAAATCAGGACTTTTTACCATATCCTGACAATATATCCTCAAAGGTTACATATGCAGAAGGGTATGATGGTAAAATTCAGGCGTTGCCCTTTACAAAACCTTTAAATGTGAACTTTGGCCCTAAAACTTTTGTATCCAAATTTTTATTTGCTAAAGGTGCACCTACCTGCTTGTTGGGTACTGATGTCTTAAGTAAAATGCATGCAAACATCCATTTTAGAGAAGATGGCACAGTTATGCTGACCATCCCTGAAGATGCAGAAACTCTGGAACCATATGTTAGAATACAGGCAATGGAGGATTTTCCCGAAATTTACACTCAACAAGCAAAAATTGACTTGTCTCGGGTTCCTGACAGCCTATGGGCAAAAGGAGACACTGATGTAGGATTTTTATCAGTAGCTCCTATACTGTTAGAAACTGCCCCGGGAACCATATTACCTCAGCTTAGGCAATACCCCATCAGCGCCCAGCAAGAATAGGCGATTTCTCAACAAATTCAGGATTATGTGTTACAAGGTGTTTTGGTAGAAATCAGGTCACCCGCCAATACACCCTTATATCCTGTTAAAAAGAAAGTGTCCTCCAAAGAAACTATGGTGAAATATCGCATGGTGCACGACTTACGGGAAATCAATAAGGTTTTGGCACCGGTCACCCCTGTGGTACCGAATCCTCATACCTTACTGTCTCAAATTCCCAGCACTGCTGCATATTTTACGGTAATTGACTTATCAAACGCATTTTTTTTCTGTGCCACTACATAAGAACTGTTGGCATTTGTTTGCCTTTACATTCAAGGGTAAACAATTAGCATGGACAAGATTGCCACAAGGTATGGTACACTCACCAACTTTGTACTCTGAAGCAATGCAGACCGTGCTAAAAAATTTCATCCCAGAACCAGGAGTAGTCATTCTACAGTATGTAGATGACTTACTTATTTGTTGCCCTGATGAGCAGACGGCAGTTACCTCAACTGTTAATTTCTTAATTTTCCTAGCGCAAGAAGGCTGTAAAGTAAATAGACAGAAACTCCAGGCTTGTCAACAAACAGTCGTGTTTTTAGGTCACTGCATATCACAGGGCATCAGACACCTCACACCTCAACGTACGGAAGCCATACGTAACATGCTTGAACCCAGGAATCACAAACAGCTGCGTGCTTTCCTAGGTATTGTTTCACACTGTAGACAGTGGATCATACATGCAAGTCAACTCATGCAGCCTTTATATGACTGTATTGCCAACACACCATATTCACTCAGTGAAGAGGCTAAACAGTCATTTTCCTCTTTGAAAACAGCACTGGTATCAGCTCCGGCTTTGGGACTCCCAGACTACACTAAACCTTTTCAATTGATGGCAGCTGAGATATCCTCACATGCTACAGGGGTGCTCACACAAAAACATGGAAACAAACAGAGACCTGTGGCATACATATCAGCTCATCTGGACCCTGTAGCTAGAGCCGCACCTTCTTGTGTAAGAGTAGTAGCCACAATGTCACTGTTATTAGATAAAGCTTCTGAGATTGTTCTTGATCACCCACTTCTAGTTCAGACCACTCATGATGTACATGGCATTCTTAACCAGGTCCAACCTAAACATATTTCAATGGCCAGACACCTCCGTCTCCAATGTTCCCTACTACTGCCGCCCAACATTTCCTTTGCCAGGATTCAGACTCTTAATCTCGCGTCTTTGCTCCCTTTAGAGTCTGAGGGGGGTACCATACCTGAGGAAACTGCACTCTCCAACTCCTTTGAAACTGCACTCTCCAACTCCTTTGACCCATCAAAGTCAATGCATGATTGTGTACAATTAATGGAACAAGAGACTCAGGGCTTATGTAATGTACGTGACAAGCCACTCTGTAATGCTACATTTGAACTTTTCATAGATGGCAGTAGATATGCAGATATGAATGGACAATTTCATACAGGTTATGCGGTAGTAACTCAGCATGAAGTGCTGAAAGCAGAACCTCTCCCTGCTAATCAGTCTGCACAAGAAGCAGAACTTACGGCATTAGTTGAAGCTCTAAAAATAGCCAAAGATCAGACAGCAAACATATACACTGATTCTAGATATGCACATGGCATTATTTTCGATTTTGGCGTAATATGGAGAGCCAGAGGTTATATGACTGCTTCAGGCCAACCTGTTAAACATGCCTCCCTCATTAGACAGATTCTGGAGGCAGCACAAGAAACTAAAGAAATAGCGGTGATAAAGGTAGCTGCACATGTGAGACTCGACACCGAGGAAGCCAGGGGTAACGATAAAGCCGATAAGGCAGCAAAACAGGCAGCACGTAAACCCTTACATCATGCCCACACACTAGATAGCTCTGAAGATGATGAGGAAAGATTGAAGGAAGCTCAGAAACAGGTAGACGACGAAGAACGAGGGCAGTGGCAGAAAAAAGGGGCAGAAGATCAGCAAGGATTATGGAAAAAAGGAACTTTGTTGTGTTTACCCAGAGCCTGGTACCCCGCAGTGGCAAGTGACCTCCACCTACCCACGCATGTGTCGGCAAATGGTATGACGCTCAAGGTAAAAGAAAGGTGGTTGGCTCCAAGCTTTGGTAATTTTGCTCGGAACATGTGTGCTGCATGCGCTATATGCCTGGCACACAATCCAGGTCAGGCCATTAAAACCCCAACCAAGCATCATGTAAGACCACTGTATCCCTTTCAAAGACTCCAGATCGACTACATCCAACTTCCTAGGTACAATGGATACGAATATGTGCTTGTGTGTGTGGACATGTTCTCAGGGTGGCCAGAGGCTTATCCAGTTCGTAAAGCCTCAGCAAAAACTACTGCCATTAAAATAGCACATGAACTGATACCCCGTTACGGCATGCCTGAGGTGATCGAGTCAGATAGGGGTACCCATTTTACTGGGGAAATATTCCAGAATGTTATGAAAATGTTGGGAGTAGAAAACCAGTTTCACACTCCATATCATCCACAGAGTTCAGGTAAAGTGGAAAGATTAAATGGGACAATAAAATTAAAAATCCAGAAGGCCATGTCAGAAACAGGAAAGCCTTGGACCGAGTGTCTACCACTTGCCCTGTATTCCATCCGAAACACCCCAAGGGGGAAGGCTAAGCTGTCACCACATGAGATTCTTTTTGGTAGAGCAGCAAATTTGGGTTGTTATTTTCCACAACAACTGATGTTGAATACTGAGACTTTAACTGCTTATGTACAAGAATTACAAAAACGTTTAACTAAAGTGCATTCGCAAGTTTTTGCTTCCCTTCCAGATCCAGAAAATCTCGAAGGAGGCCACAAGTTGGAACCTGGTGATCAAGTCTACGTGAAAAGACACACCAGAAAGACTCTGGAACCGAGATTTGACGGACCTTTCCAAGTCCTGTTAACAACTCCAACAGCAGTCAAGCTTGAAGGAAAGGCATCATGGATACATGCAAGCCGTGCCCAAGCACACACTGTATAAAAGAGCTGCAGATAACTCACCACGTCCCTCGGGGAGGCCGCATATAGTACAAATGGGAATTCCCAACAAAATTGCTAGTACCATTTTTATTTATCCTATGTTAACACAAATGTGGGATAAATTAGTTAGAGCCACGGATTATCTAGATGATCAGATTTGGGATATATTGGACATATTAAATACTAGTATAGCTGTACAGAATCAGCTTATAATAGTCACTAACCAACATACCCTGGTATTGGATTACCTAACTGCCTCACAAGGGGGTATGTGTCAAATCATCGGACCCACCTGCTGTCATTATATAGACCCGAATAGTACTATGAGTATGAGATTTAAATTAAAAGGCGTACAACGACTCAGGGATCAGTATGACAAAGACAATGACCAAAATAAGGATAGCTGGTGGTCAGATACCTTTTCTTTTCTTAACCCGGCCAATTGGTTCAGAGGGATCGGTGGGTGGGTTACCGGGATTATGCAAAGCCTAATACATACAGTTATGGTTATTGTAATTATATATGTATTATTCAAGGTTGTACTCAAGGGTATCTCGGTATGCACAAATAAATTTTGTGTAATGGATGCGAGAATATAAAGTTTTTTTTGTAATATCACAAAAAGAATGACTAAAATGATCGACAAGGTTTTGAATGGAATATGTCAAAGGGGGGATTGTGAAGAGCAGAACAAAAATGATTACCTCAATGAACAAAAATAAAAAAAAAGAATTTGTGATAAATATTGACCTGTCCATTCAAGGACATTTTAGCTATAGTATGAAATCCTGTTTTTCTTGTCTGTGGAATTGCCTTTGTACTGTTTGTTGTGAAACTGCCGCCCACGAAACTGTTTTCTTTTCTTTTCTTTCTTTCCTGTTTTGTCTCTTTGTTTAAACATGCAAAACTTGTATAACCACTAACAACTATATAAAGAAGGGATAGCACTTTGAAGGCAGGCGTGCTTCAGAGACTTCCCAGTGATACACTATACAAGACGTGTCTTGTGTATTATTTCTGGTGAATCCCCACTTCCAAAGGCTGCTCCGACTGAGTGTGATCCCGACAACGTCATTCATTATTTTCATAAATGTGAAATAGTTGGATCCTGCTGAAGTGAAGGACTATTGCTATCCTTGATCGATTATGTCACCATAAAAATCATTGTTTTAGGCAACGCAATTAGCAAATGTAAGAGCTGTTCCACACGTTGACATGCACAACATCTATAGCTATCTATCCAGGCAAAAATGGCCTCCATGCAAAAAGCTAAGCTCATTCTTATGGAAATGTCAGAATACCAATATTTGAAGCTCTGCAATGATTTCCCAATATATAGTGATAGTAATAACCTGTGATTTGCCATCATTTAGTGAATCCAACTATCGAGGCTCAGTATTGATGAACATTGCTCTTTACAGATTTTCAGAAGGCAGTTCCTTGTACATCAGGTGGCCAGAAGCGCTCTTTGATGGTCTCTTAACATATCATTGTGGCAGAGGTGGAACTATGCTTTCCAGAACCCGGGCAAAAACTCAGTTAGGTGCAACCCCCAAGCCCTCAAGTTTAAGGAGTACAAACCATAAAAAATCCACTTTTGTTTAAAAAAATAAAAAATGTAATTCTCTATTTACTTAATTGTTTTAAATAGATACAGACAAACAGATTGCCGCCATCTGTTGGATAGCACAGGTTTTCATGCCTGGCCAGAAGAGACAGGAAGCACTAATGCCAGGGGTATAGAGTAACTTTATTAGAAGAATGTGAGCGTGGTGGAGAGGACACAGTTGGGGTGGTGAGAACAATACTGGGGTGGTGGGGGAGAAGAATGATTGGGCTGATGGAGAGGACACAGGTGTGGTGGGGAAGAAAACAAGGATGGATGTGGGGGAGAATGGAGGGGGTGGGGTTTATAATTGTCCCTGATAGTGTTATAATGAATTGTAAGATAGGGAAGACACTATCAGGGACTTAAAACTTATTGAGGACAGGAGGGTCTAAAGTGCATAGGACATTTTATAGTGAATTACAAGGTGAAGGAGAAGACACTGTCTTGGGAGGTGGCGGAGGATGCTCAGTACCTGATAATGTCTTCTCCCACCCCCAAATTCATTATGATGCTATCAAGGACTTATACTGAATGGAGGGACACCGGACAGGGACTAAGGCTATGCGCACACATTCAGGATTTGCAGGAGAAAATTCTGCTGCCTGTCCTAATGTGTTGGCCGCAAGAACGCTGTGTAAAATATATTTATTTTTTTCCACGCTTTTGTTACGTATTTTCCCAGCGTAACGGTGATTTAGTGATCTATTTCAAGTGTTTATTTCTGTTAATGTTGATGATTATGTTTTACAGCCAATGAAAACCCAAAAGTTATCTCAGTAAATTAGAATATTTCACAAAAAACACATGCAAAGCCTTCCTAAGCACTTAAAAAGGTCCCTTATTCTATTTCAGTAGGTTCCACAATCAGTCAGACTGCTCACTTCACAGATGTCCAGATGGCAATCATTGGCACACTCCGCAAGGAGGGTAAGCCACAAAAGGTCATTGCTAAAGAAACTGGCTGTTCACAGAGTGCTGTATCCAAGCATATTAATGGAAAGTTGAGTGGGTGGAAAAAGTATGGTAGAAAGCAACTGGAATAACTGCAGCCTTGAAAGAATTGATAAGAAAAGGCCATTCCAAAATTTTGGGGGAGATTCAGAAGGAGAGGACTGCTGCTGGAGTCATTGCTTCAAGAGTCACCACACACAGACATATCCAAGACACGGGCTTCATGTGTCGCATTCCTTGTGTCAAGCCACTCATGACCAATAGACAATGCCAGAAGAGTCTTACCTGGGCCAAAGAAAAAAAAGAACAGGACTGTTGCTCAGTGGTCCAAAGTGTTGTTTTCAGATGTCCAGAGTCTGGAGGAAGAGTGGTGAGGCACACAATTATTATTATTATTATTATTATTATTATTATTATTATTTATTATTATAGCGCCATTTATTCCATGGCGCTTTACATGTGAGGAGGGGTATGCATAATAAAACAAGTACAATAATCTTTAACAATACAAGTCACAACTGGTACAGGAGGAGAGAGGACCCTGCCCGCGAGGGCTCACAATCTACAAGGGATGGGTGAGGATACAGTAGGTGAGGGTAGAGCTGGCTGTGCAGCGGTTTGGTCAATCGGTGGTTACTGCAGGTTGTAGGCTTGTCGGAAGAGGTGGGTCTTCAGGTTCTTTTTGAAGGTTTCGATGGTAGGCGAGAGTCTGATATGTTGTGGTAGAGCATTCCAGAGTAGGGGAGATGCACGAGAGAAATCTTGTATGCGATTGTGGGAAGAGGAGATAATAGGGGAGTAGAGAAGGAGATCTTGTGAGGATCGGAGGTTGCGTGCAGGAAAGTACTGGGAGACGAGGTCGCAGATGTATGGAGGAGACAGGTTGTGGATGGCTTTGTATGTCATGGTTAGGTTTTTGTACTGGAGTCTCTGGGTGATGGGGAGCCAGTGCAGGGATTGACAGAGGGGAGAGGCCGGGGAATAGCGGGGGGATAGGTGGATTAGTCGGGCAGCAGAGTTTAGAATAGATTGGAGGGGTGCAAGAGTGTTAGAGGGGAGGCCACAGAGCAGGAGGTTACAGTAGTCAAGGCGGGAGATGATGAGGGCATGGACTAGGGTCTTTGCAGATTCTTGGTTTAGGAATGTGCGGATCCGTGAAATATTTTTGAGTTGGAGGCGGCAGGAAGTGGAAAGGGTTTGGATATGTGGTTTAAAGGAGAGATCAGTGTCAAGGATTACCCCAAGACAGCGGGCTTGTGGGACTGGGGAGAGTGGGCAGCCGTTTACTGTAATGGAAAGGTTCGTTGGGGAGGTCGCGTGAGATGGGGGAAAGATGATGAATTCTGTTTTGTCCATGTTAAGTTTTAGAAATCTAGTGGAGAAGAAGGATGAAATAGCAGACAGACATTGAGGGATTCTGGTTAGTAGGGAGGTGATATCTGGTCCAGAGATGTAGATCTGTGTGTCGTCAGCATAGAGATGATACTGAAAGCCGTGAGATTCTATGAGCTGTCCCAGGCCAAAGGTGTAGATGGAGAAGAGCAGGGGTCCTAGAACTGAACCTTGCGGGACTCCGACAGATAGGGGGCGAGGTGAGGAGGTGGTGTGTGAGTGGGAGACGCTGAATGTACGGTCAGTTAGGTATGATGAGATCCAGGATAGGGCCAATTCTGTGATTCCAAGGGATGAGAGGGTCTGCAGCAGCAGGGAATGGTCCACTGTGTCAAAGGCAGAGGACAGGTCCAGGAGGAGGAGGACAGAGTAGTGTCGCTTGCTCTTGGCGGTTAATAGGTCATTGGTGACCCTAGTTAGGGCAGTTTCAGTGGAGTGGTGTGACCGGAAGCCTGATTGAAAGCGGTCGAAGAAGGAGCAGGAAGATAGATGGGAGGACAGTTCAAGATGGACATGTTGTTCCAGTAGTTTTGAGGCAAAGGGGAGAAGTGATATAGGGCGATAGCTAGATGCAGAGGATGGGTCAAGAGAGGGCTTTTTGAGGATAGGTGTGATTGAGGCATGTTTAAAGCTTGAGGGGAAAATGCCAGTTGTTAGTGATAGGTTAAAGAGATGGGTTAGGGTTGGGATGAAGACTGTGGTGAGGTTTGGGATGAAGTGGGATGGGAGTGGGCCAAGTGCACAGGTGGTGAGATGCGATCTTGAGAGTAGAGTGGAGAGTCCATCTTCTGTAATGGTGGAGAAGTTGGTTTTGGAGGTGGAGGGCTGGGTAGTTGGGAGGAAGGGTTCTGGGGGTTGTTTACTAAAATTGTCTCTGATGTTCTCAATTTTCTGCTTGAAAAATGAGGCAAAGTCTTCAGCTGAGATGAGTGGGGAGGGAGGAGGTGCTGGGGGACGGAGGAGAGAGTTGAAGGTGTTGAATAACTGTTTGGGGTTGTGAGACAGGGAGGATATGAGAGATGAGAAGTAGGTTTGTTTTGCTGTGGCGAGCGTGGTTTTGAAAGCAGTGAGGGACTGTTTGAATGCGATGAAGTGCTCGATGGAGTGGGATCTTTTCCATCTGCGCTCAGCAGCTCTGGAAGCTCGCCTCAGTTTTTTGGTCATGCTGGTGTGCCAGGGTTGTCTGTTGATTTTGCGAGCTTTGGTATGTGTGAGAGGGGCAAGAGATTCCAAAGCTGCAGCTATTGTGGTGTTATATAGAGTGGCAGCATCATCCGCATTGTGTAGGGAGCTTATGTCTGTGAGAGGGAGGAGGGATTCAGAGAGTGAGTGAAGATCAAGGTGTTTAAGATTTCTGCGAGGGTGTGAGAGTTTGTGGGGTGGGGGTTGTAGACAAGGAGTGGAAAGGGAAGAGAATGTAAGTAGGTTGTGGTCAGAAAGAGGAAGAGGTGAGTTTGAGAGGTTAGATAGGGAGCAGAGGCGGGTGAGAATGAGGTCCAGTGTGTGACCATCTTTGTGGGTGGCTGTAGAAGACCATTGAGTAAGGCCAAAGGAGGAAGTGAGGGATATAAGTTTAGTGGCAGCTGAGAGGGAAGTGTCAATGGGGATGTTGAAGTCGCCCATGATGATAGTGGGGATGTTAGCGGCGAGGAAATGGAGTAGCCAGGTGGTGAAGTGGTCGAAGAAGGTGGTGGCTGGCCTTGGGGGACGGTAGATGACAGCCAGTTGGAGGTTGGAGGGGGAGTAGATACGCACAGAGTGCACCTCAAAGGAAGGGAGGGTAACAGAGGGTGGCAGTGGGATTGGGGTGAAGGAGCAGTTATCTGACAGGAGAAAACCAACTCCTCCGCCATGTTTGCTGCTGGGGCGGGGTGTGTGAGAAAGGTGGAAGCCACCGTAAGAGAGTGCCGCAGGGGAGGCTGTGTCAGAAGGGGTGAGCCAGGTTTCAGTGATGCCGAGGAAGGAGAGTTTGTTATTGATAAAGAGGTCATGGATAAATGACAGTTTATTGCAGACAGAGCGTGCGTTCCATAGTGCTCCAGATAGGGAAATTGGGGGAGTGGGGGCTGGATGAATGGGTATGAGGTTACTGTGGTTGCGAGGATGTGTAGAGGATCGTGGCAGGGGATTAGAAATGAGTGTGGGGATGTGATGAGTAGGGCCAGGATTTGGGGATATGTCGCCAGCAATGAGGAGCAGCAGACAGAGCGATACAATACAAGCTGCTTGAGGCCTACTGTGAAGTTTCCACAATCAGTGATGGTTTGGGGAGCCATGTAGTTTGCTGGTGTAAGTCCACTGTGTTGTATCAACACCAAAGTCAGCGCAGCCATCTACCAGGGAATTTGAGAGCACTTCATGCTTCCCTCTGCCGACAAGCCTCTTGGAGATGGAAATTTCAGTCCCCAGCAGGACTTGGCACCTGTACACACTGCCAAAAGTACCAATACCTGGTTTAAAAACAACAGTATCACTGTGCTTGAATGGCCAGCAAACTTGTCTGCCCTTAACCCTATGGAGAATATATCTGACAGATGGCAACAGTTGGTACATCCGCTTTTACTTGGCTCTACCATGTGAATAAGGCATAAGTCTGCATCTACATCAATTTGTATCCAAAGGAAGAGAATGGCGTAAAAGCTATGTGATGTAGCCAAGAACTGTAAATAAAGGCCCCTTCACATTAAGCGACGCTGCAGCGATACCGACAACGATCCGGATCGCTGCAGCGTCGCTGTTTGGTCGCTGGAGAGCTGTCACACAGACCGCTCTCCAGCGACCAACGATGCCGGTAACCAGGGTAAACATCGGGATACTAAGCGCAGGGCCGCGCTTAGTAACCCGATGTTTACCCTGGTTACCAGCGTAAAAGTAAAAAAAAACAAACACGACATACTTACCTTCCGCTGTCTGTCCCCGGCGCTCAGCTTCTCTGCACTCCTCCTGCACTGGCTGTGAGCACAGCGGCCGGAAAGCAGAGCGGTGCTTTCCGGCTGACCGACGCTCACAGCCAGTACAGGAGGAGTGCAGAGCAGAGCGCCGGGGACAGACAGCGGTAGGTAAGTATGTAGTGTTTGTTTTTTTTTACTTTTACGCTGGTAACCAGGGTAAACATCGGGTTACTAAGCGCGGCCCTGCGCTTAGTAACCCGATGTTTACCCTGGTTACCAGTGAAGACATCGCTGGATCGGTGTCACACACGCCGATCCAGCGATGTCCACGGGAGATCCAGCAACGAAATAAAGTTCTGGACTTTGTTCAGCGACCAACGATCTCCCAGCAGGGGCCTGATCGTTGGTCGCTGTCACACATAACGATTTCCTTAACGATATCGTTGCTACGTCACAAAAAGCAACGATATCGTCAACGATATCGTTATGTGTGAAGGTACCATTAGTAGTCAGCCTGTCATACACTATTTACTTGGTACTTTGATGCCAGTAGTGAGGCAAGCTGAGAGAGTACAGGTAAATGAAGAACTCATTGCTGTGGATTATTGCATATTTGCCTCTTAAAGGATTAGAACAAAAATATGGCAGTGATTGAAGAGGATAAATAAACCACCTGTGTGGTTTATAAAAGATTCAATGGTGTTGCAGTACAAAGACGAGAAAGTGCATATGCTCTATCTGGATATGGTGAGCTGTCTCACCAACATCTATGGTTATTGAGCTATCTCTTAATTCTCAGATCCTCTATTTTACTGGAGGCTAACACAAATATTATAGCAAAAAGTTAATTATTATTGTATCAGCAACATTATGTGCACTTTCTGAAGTGTGCTGTTCTCCCAATTAACACTTTAGTTTTTAGTTTAGTTTTAAGAGTGCACATCTTTATTGTGTAGAATTAAATGTCTACATTTGATAGGCATAGAGGTTCCCTGTGCGTTTAACCCTTTTACCCCCAAAGGTGGTTTGCACGTTAATGACCGGGTCAAATTTTACAATTCTGACCACTGTCCATTTATGTGGTTATAACTCTGAAATGCTTCAACGAATCACAGTGATTCTGAGATTGTTTTTTCATTACATATTGTACTTCATGATAGTGGTAAAACTTCTTCAATACAACTTGCCTTTATTTGTGAAAAAACAGAAATTTGAAAAAATTTTGAAAATTTGAAAATTTTGCAAATCTTAAACTTTTAATTTTTATGCCCTTAAATCACAGAGATATATCACAGAAAATAGTTAATAAATAACATTTTCCACATGTCAAGTTTGCATCAGCACGATTTTGGAACCAGAATTTTTTTGACAGGAAGTTATAAGGGTTAAAAGTTGACCAGCGATTTTTCATTTTTCCAGCAAAATTTACAAAACCATTTTTTCAGGTACCACATCACATTTAAAGTCACTTTGAGGGGTCTATATGACAGAAAATACCCAATACACCATTCTAAAAACTACTTGCCTCATGGTGCTCAAAACCACATTCAAGAAGTTTATTAACCCTTCAGGTGCTTCACAAGAATTTTTGGAAGGTGAAAAAAAAATTAACATTTAACTTTTTTTCACGAAAAAATTATTTACTTTTGGAGGCCCCCTGATGTGCCTAAACAGTGGAAACCCGCCTCAAGTGACCCCATTTTGGAAACCAGACCCCTCAAGGAATGTGTTTAAATGTGTAATGAGCACCTTGAACCCCCAGGTGCTTCACAGAGGTTTATAACGTTGAGCCGTAAAAATAATAAAGTCATATTTTCCCCACAAAATGTTATTTTAGTCCCTAATTTTGCACTTTTATAAGGGTAACAGGAGAAATTGCACCACACAATTTGCAGTGTAATTTTTTCTGAGTATGCTGCTACCCAATATGAGGGAGAAAACTACCGTTTAGGCGCACGGCAGGGCTCAGAAGGGAAGTAGTATCATTTGACTTTTTGAATGTAAAATTTCCTGGAATTATTAGCAGACGTCATGTCTCACTTGGAGAGCCCCTGATGTGCTTAAACAGTAGAAACCCCCAACATCTGACCCCATTTTGGAAACCAGACCCCTCAAGAAATGCATTTAGATATGTGATGAGCACCTTGAACCCCCAGGTGCATCATAGAAGTTTATAACATTGAGCGGTGAAGTAATATAATCATATTTTCCCCACAGAAAATGTTTTTTTAGCCCTATATTTTGCATTTTTCTAAGGATTCCAGGAGAAATTGCACCATAAAATTTGTACTGCAATTTCTCCTGAGTACGGTGATACCCCATATGAGGTCAAAGACTACTGTTTGGGCGCACGGCAGGGCTTGGAAGGGAAGGAGCGCCAAATTTTATTGTTATGGTTTCCAGGTGTCATGACCTATTGGGAAAGCCAATGAGGTGCCAAAACAGCAGAACCTCCCCATAAGTGTCCCCTTGTTACAAAATACTACACCTCACAATGAATTCATCTAGGGGTGCAGTGCTCATATTGACACCACGGGTGTGTGTCACAGAATTTTATACCATCGGGCAGTGAAGAAAAACAACTACGTTTTTACCACCAAAATTTTGTTTTCGAACCAAATTTTACATTTTCACACAAGAAGTGGGTAAAAATTGGGCTATAATTTGTCCCACAATTTATACTGAACGTGGCAATACCCCATATGGAGAAATTTGAGATTAACGGAGCGCTATTTGCCTCCTGGAGTACAGATTTTCCTAGAACAGTTTGCAGACTCTATATATAGAGCCCCTAATTGCTAGAAGAGCAGAATCCCCCTTCAAGTGACCCCCATTTTGGAAATGATACCCAATGTGGGAATTTATCTACAGGTGTAGTGCTGATTTTGACTCAGATATTTTCCAGAAACAAGCAGCGATGAATTGTGCAAAGTGAAAATTGCAAACTGCCTTTGTAGTGACCAGTACGTTGCATTTACCAGTACGTTATGCCCAGCCCGTGCTTCTGGAGACATGCACCCGAACGTTGTGACATGTGGACGCTATATGTGGTTTAGGTACACTGTGGGGCTCAGAAGTGAGGGGGCATTTGAATTTGGGAGCAGAGAATTTGCTGAATTTTTTTTGAATGGTGAGGAGCCATTTCGCTTTTCCAGATCCTTTGTACTTCCAGTAACGTGAAAGCCATCTATATTTCCGTTAAGAGATGACAGACCTGAATGGGGACTTGCTTTTTTTGTGGATTGAGTTGGAGCTTTTATTGGGAACATTTTACATCACATTTAGGATCACATTTATCCGGCGCTCTACGCTGACCACTTACTTTGGGGTTTCCATCTAAATCTCTGAGTGATGTGATCAAGATGAAACCCCTCACTGGCCTCTGTGGTCAGCGGTGTGATTCTTTTCAGAAGTGCACAAAGCTGTGTCCGACAGCACTTTTATTCAGTCGAAAACAGACGGACATCACTGGATCGCAGGTCAAACAGCATCAACAGTGCCTCCATGTGCCTCATTGTAGGGAATCTTCCATCGAGGGTTCCGTCTGAATCACGTGTTTCAGAGATTTACACGTAAGCACCAGTGTAAGTGCTCAGCACAGAGTGCAGGGTTAATGTGCGCCGAGCCTTACTGCAATAATTGGGAGGTCGAATGAAAAAATCAACAGCAGGTGAAGAATTGTTTTTTTAATTTTTTAAGCCATTCCTCGTGCGGTATAAGTGATTAGGCCACTTTATTCTTTTGATCGGTGCGATTACAGATATGCCAGATTTGTATTGGGGGTTTTTATGTTTGGCTGCTGTCACACACTAAAAGATTCTTTTTATTGCAAAAACTAGTTTTTTTATCACCATATTTTGAAAGCTACAATGTTCCCAAATTTTGGCATACAGAGTAATGTGATGGCTTGTTTTTTGCGGGATGAGTTGACGTTTTGATTGGTACTATATTCAGACACATGACATTTTTGATGGCTTTTTATTTTGATTTTTGGGTGGCAGAATTTACAAAAAACAGCATATTCTGAGGACTGTAACTTTTTTATTTTACCGCTGATGAAGCTGTATGGCAACTTGCTTTTTGCGGGACAAGATGACATTTTCAGCAGTACCATGTTTAGTTATATCCATCTTTGTGATTGCTTTTTATTCAACTTTTTGATCGACAGTATGATGATAAAGCATTGTTTTCTGCCTTGTTTTTTATTTTTTTTATGGTGTTCACTAAAGGGGTTAACTAGTGGGACAGTTTTATAGGTCAGATCATTGCGGATGTGGAAATACCAAATATGTGTACTTTTTTTGCTTGTTTTTTCACATAAATATTTATTTATGGGTACAATATCTTTTAATTTTTTTATTATTTAAAAAAAAAACTTTTACAATTAATTAAAAATTTTTTTTCACTTTTTGCTTTGTCCCACTAGGGGACTATCATTTTCTGCAGGCTGATCGTATGTATAGCATGGGGATACAGCAGCATCCCCATGCTATTCAAACTGTCAGATCTGCACTGACAGAGAAAGTTGCTGATCATGCACTGCGCATGATCAAGCAACTTTCCTAGCTCTAGTGACCCAGATGTCGTCATGACGACATTGGGTCACAATGGCAACTATCGTCTCCGCTCCAAGGGCAGGGGGCTGTCATCCCTTTGCCGACTCCCGGAATGCTGCAATCATATTCAATCACGATTTAGGAGGCAAAAATGTCAGTAGCAGTGCATGACTGCTCTTGGCACAGGATCAGCTGACACCCGGCGGTAGCTTATGTGCATGCACAATTGCCGGGACGTAATAATCCATCCCTGTTCAATAAGGCCCAGGACACAGGGACGTATAATTACACCTGATGTCAGAAATGGGTTACAGAGAACCTATCACGTTGGCTAATGTTATTAACCTGTAGAAATAGGGTTACTCTGAAGGTAATTTGCGATAGAAATGTGCCTGGTTGCAGTACGGAAAGTGCAGCTTCCATAAGAAAATTAACTTTAGTCCTCCCGAAATCCACCAGATTTAATTCATATAGGTTTGCCAACGTGATTAAAGTCATCACTCACAGTACAGTGAGTGGCGGCTATAAACATGCCACACTATGCACGTTGACTGACAGGCAACTCTACATTGATGCAGTCGACTCTTAGTCAATGTATTGGGGCATGCTTACAGCGCTGATGACTGTAGCCATGCAGCCATGTTGTCACGTCTCTATGACTGAAAGCTCCCAAGAGGAATAAAGTTAATTTTCTCCTGGGAGCAGCACTTTCACTATGGCAGCCAGTAAGAATTTTAATGCTATTGCCTTGTAAATTAACCCTGCATCTGCAGGTAAATGGTGTTATCCAGCGGGACAGGTTCCCTTTAAAAAATTATCTGAACATTAGAAAATGTGATAAAAAAATAACCTACACTTACCTATTGTTAAGCACCTGTCCAAATATCTCAGGCTCCACTCCCTTCCCCTGGCTCCACTGCCCTCTGTTATGCTCCACATTGGGTTTTGCATGTTGCCTGGTGTGAATCAGCGACCTCCCTAGATGGTTCCCTGACCACACACACCTGTCTCTTGGGATTTTGACTCAAGTGTCACTTGTTTGGTGTGCATCATTATATAATCTATCCCTGCTGGGTTCCACTCCATCTGCCCATCTGCTCCTGAGTTTCCAGTTAGTCCTATTCCCCACAAATCCCTGTGTCCTCTGGAAACTACATCAACGCCTGGGGTCTGTGTACCCACCTGGACCAGAGGCTCAGGGATCCAGCTCACCTGCTCACTGTTATCATCACTGCAGGACATGTAAGAAAATATGAGAGGGGAACCAGAGGAGCCAAGGGGATTTAACAGGTTGATTGTTTTTTTATTTGTTCATTTGATGTTGTTCAGTATTTTCCAACTATAATTTACCATAAAACCACACTGGCGCTACACGTGCTTACACTTAAAGGAGAAGGGAAGGAAAGCTGCTGGTATTTAGACTGAAGCTGTGCTGACTTCTGTCAGGTATATATGCATAAAAGGTAGACGTTAAAAAAAAAACGCGCTAAAGGAGATATACTTGGGGCTGGTAGTTTTTAGATAACCATAAATAAATACGCATATATAAGTATACTTAAAATTGGTTTCAGTCCGATCAGCCACCCTCAGAGATTTATATACTGGGGTTCTGTGTTAAATTGTTCATATAATAATTCAGTTAGTAGTTTAATTAATTAGCGATTGCACATTAATTAACATATTTGTACGCTTCACATACCTTTAGGAGAAGTTTTGTCGGTAAGAGATAAAGTGATGTACGGAGATGCCCCGTAGTTCGCTGAATAAACAGCTGATACCCACGGATCCGGGGATACGGGGCATCTCCATACATAATTAAACTACTAACTGAATTATTATATGAATGATTTAACACAGAACCCGAGTATATAAATCTCTGAGGGTGGCTGATCGGACCGAAACCAATTTTAAGTATACTTATATATGCGTATTTATTTATGGTTATCTAAAAACTACCAGCCCCAATTATATCTCCTTTAGCGCGGTATTTTTTAACGTCTACCTTTTATGAGCATTTTCCAACTGTTTGGCCAATTTTTCAAACTTTGGGCAAAACACTTTAACATTTTTTATCTTGCTCTATTTTATCTGCTGTTATGTCTCAGGTTCTCAGCTACATTGATTTCTAATTAAAACAAATTAACTACTGTATGTACTTGACTGATGTTACCTTTGAACTATACTGGTGTCTTACCTTGAAAATTAAAATTGCATTCATTATAAATTGCAGTGGCTGGCAAAAGAATCGCCCTCTTGGCATTTTTTCTGCTTTGCTACCTCACAACCTGATATGTCACTTTTTTAGGGTTTGTATCAGTTCATGTACAACTTTTGAGGGGAAGCAAAAAACAAATAGGAAAAAATTATTGAAAATTTTAGTGTGCATATCTATTCATTCCCCCCCAAGTCAGTACTTTGTAATCGCTTTCCACATCTTGTCACTGCAATTTTTGCTCCTTCCTTCAAGTTCGATGGTGTCCATTGGTGAACAGCAATCTTCAAGTCTGACCACAGATTCCCAATTGGATTAATCTATGGGTTTTGACTTGGCCGATCCAAAACATGTACATGTTTCCTCTTAACCCCTGAGTGACCCGGCCAAATTTTTGAACTCTGACTAGTGTCACTTTATGTGGTAATAACTCTGGAATAGTAAAAGAAATCTCAGTCATTTTGACACATTGAAAACTGATGTCATGAAGTTTATTTACCCTGTGCGTGATTTTCAGGAATTAATGCAAAGTAACATAGTAACATAGTAACATAGTTAGTAAGGCCGAAAAAAGACATTTGTCCATCCAGTTCAGCCTATATTCCATCATAATAAATACCCAGATCTACGTCCTTCTACAGAACCTAATAATTGTATGATACAATATTGTTCTGCTCCAGGAAGACATCCGGGCCTCTCTTGAACCCCTCGACTGAGTTCGCCATCACCACCTCCTCAGGCAAGCAATTCCAGATTCTCACTGCCCTAACAGTAAAGAATCCTCTTCTATGTTGGTGGAAAAACCTTCTCTCCTCCAGACGCAAAGAATGCCCCCTTGTGCCCGTCACCTTCCTTGGTATAAACAGATCCCCAGCGAGATATTTGTATTGTCCCCTTATATACTTATACATGGTTATTAGATCGCCCCTCAGTCGTCTTTTTTCTAGACTAAATAATCCTAATTTCGCTAATCTATCTGGGTATTGTAGTTCTCCCATCCCCTTTATTAATTTTGTTGCCCTCCTTTGTACTCTCTCTAGTTCCATTATATCCTTCCTGAGCACCGGTGCCCAAAACTGGACACAGTACTCCATGTGCGGTCTAACTAGGGATTTGTACAGAGGCAGTAAAGTGACATGGAAGTAATGAAAAAGTGTTTTTTTACCATTTAACTTCTGAACAGGTTACAACAGGCGGCAGACTCTAAGGCCACTATTTGTCATGAATTGTCATGGCAAACATCAGGACCACACAATCAAACATATGACTGCTGTGCTTGCCAACAAGGGATTTGCCACCAAGTATTAAGTCTGGTTTGCCAGAGGGATCAAATACTTATTTCTCACTGCAAAATGCAAATAAATTTATATAATTTTTACAATGTTATTTTATGGAATTTATTTTTGATATTCTCTCAATGTTAAAATTAACCTACCCTTAAAATTATAGACTGTTCATGTCTTTGTCAGTGGGCAAACTTACAAAATCAGCAAGGGATCAAATACTTATTTCCCCCACTGTAACTGCCAAGGAGATAAGAGGAAATCGATGTTGTTGCAGTGATTACATAGTAGTAATTTATTTATTTATTTATGTTACTCACTTTTACAGCACCATTAATTCCACAGCGCTTTACATACACTATTGGCTACATTCCCTATCGGTATGTCTTTGGAATGTGGGAGGAAACCGGAGAACCCGGAGGAAACCCACGCAAACACCGGGAGAACATACAAACTCCTTGCAGATGTTGTCCTTGGTGGGATTTGAATCCAGGACCCCAGTGCTGTAGTACTACCCACTGGGCCACCGTGCTGCCATTTATATGGCAGACAATGGTGACTGATCAACGGATAGTTACTGTAACTGGAAAATCGAGACAGAATAAGCCTAGATCACAAATAGCAGAACTGAGAAGACCGCACACAGTTATTAAACTGATTAGTTCAGGAGCACAGTCAAGTTTTTATTTTGTTTGGAGGAATCCACTACATTGTGTCTAGAGCGACCCCCAACACTTAACTGTATCTTAGGTCCATTACTGTATGCAGTTAGAAGGTATCTCCTGCCTGCACTTCTTCACGTTTCTAGCACATTTCAGCTGTAATGATGCATGAAATAAACAGCCTCCTTGATTAGTCTTGCACAACTTCTTTGTAATTACATCTTGTACAGAAACACACAAGTGGCTCCTAAATGCTCATTCTGTTGCCCAGAGTACAATGCATTAGCATTATAACAAAGCATACAATGCCACATAAGAGGCAACTGTAATTGCGAAAAGCATTAAACAAGGTTTGAACAGACAAAATACTCATAATATAGCCTTAAGTTACAATAATATCATCCAAATCGAAGAAAAAAATATTATATCCATGACCTTATCATGGACACGCTATACTATAGATAGAAAATACACTGGAGATCCTACACACCAAAAGCATAATAATAATCTTTTATTCATATAGCGGCAACATATTCCGCAGCGTTTTACAGTTTTGCACACATTATCATCACTGTCCCGGATGGGGCTCACAATCTAAATTCCCTATCAGTATGTCTTTGGAATGTGGGAGGAAACCAGAGGAAACCCACGCAAACACGGGGAGAACATACAAACTCCTTGCAGATGTTGTCATTGGTGGGATTTGAACCCAGGACCCCCAGGTTGCCAGCCCTGTTTCATTATCCAACATTATAGGGATGTCCCACTGTGGCATTATAGGGGTCTCCCACTGTGGCATTATAGGGGTCTCCCACTGTGGCATTATAGGGGTCTCCCACTAGTACTTATAGGAATAACTCTGCACGCACTTTCCGCCTGGCCATATCTACTTCCACAGTTGTCCGGTCGAAGGATTTTCTGCATTTTGCTGTGTAATTCAGGTACCTGAGAGCTGGATATTAGGGCAGAGTGTATATTCTACGTGCTAAAGGCTGCTTATAAGGGAATCAAGCAAGTCCTTTATATGACTGGCACTTTTATAGGGACAATGTGGGCAGCACAGTAATGGGAATACTCTGGTTTGTTTAGATAAGGGCACTATGACATTACGAAAATGTTGACAGTGGTACATGAAGAATTAGGTTGTGATATAATCCTCTATTCCACCCTCAAAACTTGGAAGGTAAGAGGGATGTTAGAGTGAACAATTTACAGAAACTATTAGAGCATGTAAAGCACTTGAATGAATGACCCCGACATGTACATGAATAGGGACCCTTGACAGCACACAGATCGAGAATTACCTCGTCCATTGCGGTCCCCAGAAGAAATCTCCTTATGGAATATCCTCATCCTCTAACTATTGTACTTTGATCTACAGTTTTTTGAGAAGGTCACTGATTAAGTTCTCCCTGATGGAAAATCGCTTGACACTGACTGTTCTAACCTTCGCCACCGAAATGAGGTTTGTGTCATGGGGTCTTTGCCTTGAGGCAGAGGTCTTAATTAGAGGCAGATATTAGATCTCCTGGATGTTATTTTTTTTCCACTTAAAGACATGAAAAGGCAATATCATAGAGTTCGAGTTTCTCATTTGTCATCTCCATACTCCTGGCAATTGCAGGACACAACAGTGATTTTAGAATTATCCGCATTATAGAGACAAGTGTGTCTGGTAAATATATATCCTGCCAAATGCTCTTATTTTTGAAGCTGTCTCTTTATTACTGCACAAGTAAGGGGATTTACGGCAATATTGCAGTTTTTGGCCTTCATTAACTAGATGTATATTTTATAACTTTAATACATTTTTGGTAAGTACTGTTCACATGGAAGCACGAGCAGGACTTACAGAGGAACTTGTACAGTGTTTCTGGATTATTTTATGAAAAGGAATGTAAACACAGTTAAAGGAAATCTATCGCCAGGTTTTTGCCATATATTCTGAGAACAGTGTAATGTAAAGACAGACACATATGCCAGCAATGTGTCTCTTACTGGTCTACTTACTATAGTTTGGATATAATCATGGTTTTATCAGCAGGAGATTATCATTAGTTAAATTGCCGCCATGTAATCCCCCATATTCGTGAACTCTGTATAACCCCAACCCCTCCTCTGATTTCTTCCTATGCACAGTGTACACAGAGAGCTGTCAATCAGTGGTGTGGGCGGGGCTATACAGAGCTCAGCATTCAGAGAACGGCTTGATCTGAGACAGATAACACAATGATTTCATCAAAACTCCAACAAGTAGCCCAGTAGATACATTGCTGGAATAGGGGTCTCTGCTACTCTATCATGCTGCTCTCAGAGGGGGTAGCAAAAACTTTTTTACATGTTTCCTTTTACAATTTGTACATTTTTGAAGCCTAGCCATTTATACACCATGGTGCTGTATCGATTGTTTGCATCAGTGAAATAGCCCACAGTAAGTTCCTGCACGCTCCCTCCTAACTTGTGCATCCCTTGTAATACCATCAGAAAAAGTTAATTTATCTTAAAAGGTTTTCTAGGTATATAACATAATAATAAACCAGATCAGTGGTGGTCCATCATCCCCACCAGGAGCAGCTGAATGTAAAGACTGAACAGCGCTGCACTGCACAGCTTCATTCAATGTGTAGTGGCTGCTGCTGTGTAAGGCAGATCAGCTCCCATTCTCTTGAATGATAACTGATCTGCAGTACACATGTCATATTGAATAAGTCACTGCTGGAAGGTTATAAATAGATGATCGGTGCAATGCTGGATGGAACTGCATCAAGTTAATATTGAGGAATGAGGACATGTTCCAAAGATAGCGCGTCAATATTATATGCCCAGAAAAACACTTTAAGTGTCTATAAATATAAGTTAACAGTGTTCCTATTTGTGAGGTCTTAATGTAGACTGGTTTCAATAATATAAAACGTGGTAGTTTATAAAAGACAGGCAGAAATCACTTTGCAGAATTTCATCTTAAAGTTCTGTGCAAAAGCAAGGTTCATGGCAATACCTAAACGGTTAAGATACCTTTAAAAATATGCATACTTTTGCCATCATCATGTTATTGCGCTCAAATATCTAAAATGCAAAAAAAAAGAAAGGAAAACAGCCTTGATTTAAAAAAAAAAAAACTATTTCAGTTTACAGCTACTATTCAGATCATCATCTACGTCTTTGTTTCCAAAGTTGAAGATCACAGTCACAGCCAAAAGTTGAGACTGACACAAATTTTGGTTTACACAATGGTTAAGATACAGTATTTTAGTCTGATTTGTCTATGGTCACTAGAGTAGAATAATGAGCATTTCATAAATTTTTACACTTTTTTTTTTACAAAACCACCAATTTTATGGACTCAACATTGACAATGTTGGCCCTTTTTTTTTCAAGACGTCTACAATACAACCTATTCTTGGCTCAAAATTTCTGTGGTTTTGGTTTTTCACCCACTTTTTGAGGATTGACCACAGGTTCTTAATGGGATTCATATCTTGGGAGTTTTTCTGGCTATGGGCCTAAAATGTCAATGTTTTGTTAACCAAACCATTCCATTCCTTATTCGTAGGAAGCATGCTTAGGCAAAACGGTGTGTGAGCAATTTCCCTTGAATGAATGAATAATGAATGAACTCCCTTGAATGAAAAATAACCTCAAACACAACTCCACCTTAGAATGCTTCACTGTTGGCACTGTCATGATCCTATGGAAGGATTTGAGCAGGAACCTCGGGGGTTAATGCTGTGGTCTCCCTTTGGTTTTTGGGCTTTGGCCTCCCTTTGGTTGGGCTTTTTATAGCTGTGGGAGGCTTGCATCCTTCAGTTATACTTCTGCCCTCGGCTGAGTTAAGGCTGGTTTCACATTTGCGGGGTTTTTTTTTGCGTTTTTGCGGTAAAAAACGCAAAAAAAGCATGCTTTTTTCCCCTATATTTAACATTAAAAACGCATGCCTTTTTTTGCATGCGTTTTGACGCATTTTTGCAACGCATGCGTTTTTCTCTGCATGCGTTGTGTTGCAGAAATGCGTTTTTTCGCAGCAAAAAAACCTATTGATGTCTATGTAAACGCATGCGTTTTTAAGCACATGCGTTTGTTTGCGTTAAAAACGCATGCGTTTTAAAAAGAAACCCAGAAAACACACTGATATGCCACCCCCCACCATAAAGGTGATAAAGGGATCCTAACCCTAACCCTAAAGGGATCCTAACCCTAACCCTAAAGGGATCCTAACCCTATCCCTAACCCTATCCCTAACCCTATCCCTAACCCTACCCCTAACCCTACCCCTAACGGGATCCTAACCCTAACCCTATCCCTAACCCTACCCCTAACCCTACCCCTAACGGGATCCTAACCCTAACCCTACCCCTAACCCTAATCCCTCACCTGATCCACCTGCCATAATCACCTATACGGCATCACGTGGGATGACTCAGCCCCAGGGGTGGCACCTGACCGGATCCACCTGCCATAATCGGCTATACGGCATCACGGGGGATGACTCAGCCCCAGGGGGTGGCACCTACACGGCTGTCGATCAGTCATATCTGTAACGGATGGGGTACTAACTGGATCCATCGATCCCAGTCAAAGCACGGTGGCTCACTTGTTAGCGCTGCGGCCTTGCCGAGCTGGCGTATCGGGTTTGAATCCTGTTGTGTCATACATTCAGAAAGGGAAAAATCTCAGGTGTTATGTCAAGGACACTTCCAGGGATCCTGGGGAAGGATTGCAGGCAGGGTCCTTGACACTTAGAAAAATTTTGAGACAATCCTGATTTTGTAAAAAAATCTCACATTTTCCCTACTTCAACCTCATGGGTCGTCAATATGTTGTAAAGTACCCCAAGATAGAGACCTAAGTGTGGGTAAAGTGTCTTGTTCATGGGCGCAAAGTTGAATTTTCAGTGAAAATTTGTCGGAAATCCGCTGTGGACATTGGCTGGGCGCGTGACCCGAGTGAGAGAGGCGAATCTGGGCGACCCGAGCTTGGCAGGACCCTTCCCACGGGGGTCCTGGTTCTCTGGAGGTTATCACTGTCAGAAGGGCAAATCTTGAGACCTCACCCAGGTGATGGCTCTTGGAAGGCGGACGCCCTTCTGTCTTTGTCCCCCCAGAACAGGCTCGGTGTTTATCGGAAGTCTTCTGCAGACGTTGGCTGGGCGCATGTCCCGAGTGAGAGAGGCGAATCTGGGCGACCCGAGCTTGGCAGGACCCTTCCCACGGGGGTCCCGGTTCTCTGGAGGTTATCACTGTCAGAAGGGCACATCTTGGGACCTCACCCAGGTGATGGCTCTTGGAAGGCGGACGCCCTTCTGTCTTTGTCCCCCCAGAACAGGCTCGGTGTTTATCGGAAGTCTTCTGCAGACGTTGGCTGGGCGCATGTCCCGAGTGAGAGAGGCGAATCTGGGCGACCCGAGCTTGGCAGGACCCTTCCCACGGGGGTCCCGGTTCTCTGGAGGTTATCACTGTCAGAAGGGCACATCTTGGGACCTTACCCAGGTGAGGGCTCTTGGAAGGCGGACGCCCTTCTGTCTTTGTCCCCCCAGAGCAGGCTCGGTGTTTGTTGGAAATCCGCTGCGGACGTTGGCTGGGCGCGTGACCCGAGTGAGAGAGGCGAATCTGGGCGACCCGAGCTTGGCAGGACCCTTCCCACGGGGGTCCTGGTTCTCTGGAGGTTATCACTGTCAGAAGGGCACATCTTGAGTCCTCACCCAGGTGAGGGCTCTTGGAAGGCGGACGCCCTTCTGTCTTTGTCCCCCCAGAGCAGGCTCGGTGTTTATCGGAAGTCTTCTGCGGACGTTGGCTGGGCGCGTGACCCGAGTGAGAGAGGCGAATCTGGGCGACCCGAGCTTGGCAGGACCCTTCCCACGGGGGTCCTGGTTCTCTGGAGGTTATCACTGTCAGAAGGGCAAATCTTGAGACCTCACCCAGGTGATGGCTCTTGGAAGGCGGACGCCCTTCTGTCTTTGTCCCCCCAGAACAGGCTCGGTGTTTATCGGAAGTCTTCTGCAGACGTTGGCTGGGCGCATGTCCCGAGTGAGAGAGGCGAATCTGGGCGACCCGAGCTTGGCAGGACCCTTCCCACGGGGGTCCCGGTTCTCTGGAGGTTATCACTGTCAGAAGGGCACATCTTGGGACCTTACCCAGGTGAGGGCTCTTGGAAGGCGGACGCCCTTCTGTCTTTGTCCCCCCAGAGCAGGCTCGGTGTTTGTTGGAAATCCGCTGCGGACGTTGGCTGGGCGCGTGACCCGAGTGAGAGAGGCGAATCTGGGCGACCCGAGCTTGGCAGGACCCTTCCCACGGGGGTCCTGGTTCTCTGGAGGTTATCACTGTCAGAAGGGCACATCTTGAGTCCTCACCCAGGTGAGGGCTCTTGGAAGGCGGACGCCCTTCTGTCTTTGTCCCCCCAGAGCAGGCTCGGTGTTTATCGGAAGTCTTCTGCGGACGTTGGCTGGGCGCGTGACCCGAGTGAGAGAGGCGAATCTGGGCGACCCGAGCTTGGCAGGACCCTTCCCACGGGGGTCCCGGTTCTCTGGAGGTTATCACTGTCAGAAGGGCACATCTTGGGACCTTATCCAGGTGAGGGCTCTTGGAAGGCGGACGCCCTTCTGTCTTTGTCCCCCCAGAGCAGGCTCGGTGTTTGTTGGAAGTCTTCTGCGGACGTTGGCTGGGCGCATGTCCCGAGTGAGAGAGGCGAATCTGGGCGACCCGAGCTTGGCAGGACCCTTCCCACGGGGGTCCCGGTTCTCTGGAGGTTATCACTGTCAGAAGGGCACATCTTGGGACCTTACCCAGGTGAGGGCTCTTGGAAGGCGGACGCCCTTCTGTCTTTGTCCCCCCAGAGCAGGCTCGGTGTTTGTTGGAAATCCGCTGCGGACGTTGGCTGGGCGCGTGACCCGAGTGAGAGAGGCGAATCTGGGCGACCCGAGCTTGGCAGGACCCTTCCCACGGGGGTCCTGGTTCTCTGGAGGTTATCACTGTCAGAAGGGCACATCTTGAGTCCTCACCCAGGTGAGGGCTCTTGGAAGGCGGACGCCCTTCTGTATTTGTCCCCCCAGAGCAGGCTCGGTGTTTATCGGAAGTCTTCTGCGGACGTTGGCTGGGCGCGTGACCCGAGTGAGAGAGGCGAATCTGGGCGACCCGAGCTTGGCAGGACCCTTCCCACGGGGGTCCCGGTTCTCTGGAGGTTATCACTGTCAGAAGGGCACATCTTGGGACCTTATCCAGGTGAGGGCTCTTGGAAGGCGGACGCCCTTCTGTCTTTGTCCCCCCAGAGCAGGCTCGGTGTTTGTTGGAAATCCGCTGCGGACGTTGGCTGGGCGCGTGACCCGAGTGAGAGAGGCGAATCTGGGCGACCCGAGCTTGGCAGGACCCTTCCCACGGGGGTCCTGGTTCTCTGGAGGTTATCACTGTCAGAAGGGCACATCTTGAGTCCTCACCCAGGTGAGGGCTCTTGGAAGGCGGACGCCCTTCTGTCTTTGTCCCCCCAGAGCAGGCTCGGTGTTTATCGGAAGTCTTCTGCGGACGTTGGCTGGGTGCGTGACCCGAGTGAGAGAGGCGAATCTGGGCGACCCGAGCTTGGCAGGACCCTTCCCACGAGGGTCCTGGTTCTCTGGAGGTTATCACTGTCAGAAGGGCACATCTTGAGTCCTCACCCAGGTAAGGGCTCTCGGAAGGCGGACACCCTTCTGTCTTGGTCCCCCCAGAGCAGGCTCGGTGTTTGTTGGAAATCCGCTGCGGACGTTGGCTGGGCGCGTGACCCGAGTGAGAGAGGCGAATCTGGGCGACCCGAGCTTGGCAGGACCCTTCCCACGGGGGTCCTGGTTCTCTGGAAGTTATCACTGTCAGAAGGGCACATCTTGAGTCCTCACCCAGGTGAGGGCTCTCGGAAGGCGGACGCCCTTCTGTCTTTGTCCTCCCAGAGCAGGCTCGGTGTTTGTCGGAAATCCGCTGCGGACGTTGGCTGGGCGCGTGACCCGAGTGAGAGAGGCGAATCTGGGCGACCCGAGCTTGGCAGGACCCTTCCCACGGGGGTCCTGGTTCTCTGGAGGTTATCACTGTTAGAAGGGCGCATCTTGAGTCCTCACCCAGGTAAGGGCTCTCGGAAGGCGGACGCCCTTCTGTCTTTGTCCCCCCAGAGCAGGCTGGGTGTTTGTCGGAAATCTGCTGCGGACGTTGGCTGGGCGCATGTCCCGAGTGAGAGAGGCGAATCTGGGTGACCCGAGCTTGGCAGGACCCTTCCCACGGGGGTCCTGGTTCTCTGGAGGTTATCACTGTCAGAAGGGCACATCTTGAGTCCTCACCCAGGTGAGGGCTCTCGGAAGGCGGACGCCCTTCTGTCCCTGTCCCCTAGAGCAGGCTCGGTGTTTCTCTGTAGGATGTCCCCACTGTTTTGGTTTTTGTGTTTCGAGGTGTATCCTTGCAGCTTGGCCGAAACAAACATTTGCCGTTTTCGGTGGCGACAGCCATGACCGCGGCGAAGCACTTTGGGCGCGGCCGGGATGCGCACACCCCGCTCGCCACGTTTCAGTCGCTGGCTGAGTGGACTCCGAAGGGGGGCTTAATAGTCAGCCCTGTGGAAGTCGGAGGGGGGCTTAATAGTCGGCCCTGTGGAAGTCGGTGGAGGGCTTAATCGTCGGCCCTGCGGAAGTCGGTGGAGGGCTTAATAGTCAGCCTGTGGAGGTTGTCTGAGGGCTTAATAGTCACCCCGAGTATGCCAGAGAGACTCTCCAAGGTGGGGGCACAGTGTGCGTTCCATGGGCGGAAAGTTGAATTTTGAGCGAAAAACCGTATTTTCGCACTGTAAAAAATGTCAGACTTCCAGGCGGGGGGAAACCGCTGGAGGCGTACCGAGGAGGCTTCCAGGAGCCTGGGGAAGATTTTCCGAAAGTGTCCTTGATACTTACAAAAATTTTGAGAAAATCATGATTTTGTGAAAATTGACACCTTTCCCCTACTTCCACGCCAGGGGGGCGTCAATATTTTGTGAGGCACCCCAAGGCGGTGACCTAAGTGTGGGTGAAGTTTGCGGGTCATGGGCGCAAAGTCGAATTATGGGTGAAAAACCGCATTTTCATACTTTAAAAATTTCAGACAAGTGTCAGACTTCCAGGCAGGGGGAAACCGCTGGAGGTGTACCGAGGAGGCTTCCAGGAGCCTGGGGAAAATTTTCCAAAAGTGTCCTTGACACTTTTTGAGAAATTTCCGATTTTGTGAAAAATGACACATTTCCCCTACTTCCACCCTAAAGGGGCATCAATATGTTGTAAAGCACCCCGAGACAGAGACCTAAGCGTGGGCAAAGTTTGGGTCTGATGGGTGGAACACTGAAAAAAAAACGCGATTTTCCACTTAGAACAAACATAGAACTTTCAGACTTCCAGGCAGGGGGAAAGCTCTGAGGCTGTACCGAGGACACTTCCATGGCCCCCGGATCGATTTTCAAGAACGAGTCCTTGGGACTTTGAAATTTTTCGGCGAGGCGTTTTTGGCTTCCGGGAGCCGCAGAAACTTGGGAAATTCGTTCCGCTCGCCGGTTCCAGGTGTTTCGGGCTAGTACAGGTCCCAGCTACGCCGCCTGGCCGCCAAATTTCGCAAAATCGAAAAAAAAAAATAGAACCGGAATGAGTAATTTCTGGCCGCCAGATCCACCGCACAGCTCCAGGAAGTCGGACACTTTTTGGCTTCGCTCCCTTAAAGTGGGGGTCGGTGTTTCGCCATGCAAATACCCACTTTTGCACACCAGCTGCAGGATATAGGAGAGAGGGGTACCTCTCGGTCCCGACTGATTTCCGATGTTTTCGTGGTTCCTCGAGTCGGGTAGGCGGTTTGGCAAGTACCCCCCTGTTTGCATGGAAGTCCGCCCTCGCGTCGACACCAGGCTTCCGCGGCTCCAGGGGGACTCTTGCCGGTCGTCTGCCCCAAGTCAGAGACGCGTTTCCCGGGTCGCCTGAGCCTGAACGGACCCTCTCCAAGCGTGTTCTGGTTCTCCGAGGGTGACGAATGTCAGAAGGGAGGCAAATCTGGAGTCTTCGTCCCGAGGAGGGCTCCAGGAGGGCGGATTGCACCTTCTGACTCGGTCCCCTCAGAGCAGACTTGGCGTTTCTCTTCGTCGGATGTCTCCCGCTTCCACGCCACCGGGGAGACCTATGAGAGAATCGCACCGTGACCCGGAATCCGTCTCGAGGGCACCCGTAGCGTGTCGGAGAGGTACCTCCTGGACTATTGGGCACGTTTCTTCCCCGTCTCCCCGAGGGGAAGGATGGCAGCGGGTGGGGGTTCTCACCCATGCCCCCCCCCGGCTCTTCCTCCGATCGATTTGGCTCAGCGCTCCCGGGTGGGGAGGTGGTGCCGGTCGCTCGGCCCGGGCTTTGGAGCCCGCGTCAGTCTACGGCGGGCGGTCGCCTTCCTCTTTTAACCCCCCCGGGATTCAGGCACTCGTCCTTGGGCGCGCACGCCGGCAGTCGCCTCCCGTTCGCAGGACGGTGGCTGCCGTGCAGAGGGGGAGTTTGACCCGAACTGTGGTACGGCAGGGGTCTGACGACCCGCACGGGCGAACGGCGGGGTGCCCACCCACCTCGGCGTGGGGGCCCGCCGTCCGAATCGCTCCCCGCGCGGGGTAGCACAACTATCTTCTCCGAGGGCGGCCCTTTGACTTCCAGATGCGCAGCTCGCCCACAGAGGCCCGTGCCGACCCCCACCCAGCGTCCGATGGGCGGCCTCCGCGGTGGGCATCGGCGAGAGCGACGGCGGTGGGTGGCGCTTCCACGCCACCGCCGAGCTCCGTGTTCTCCAGTCTTTTCCCGAGCCCCTACGATAGTGGGGGGACGACAGACGCATGGGGAGGCGGGCGGAGTGGGTTCTCACCGTGTGGTGTGCCCGGCCGAACGCCGTCGCCTTCCCCGCTCGTCCGACGTCCTCCGAGGCGGCTCGGCAGGGAGCGCGAGAGCGAGAGCGAGAGAGACCAAGCGGACGCCCCAGAGCGAGAAGGGAGGATGGAAAAGGGAAAGACGAATCGTCCACGAGGTGGGCAAAAGAGTTTTGGCGAAGGGGAGTACCCGGCGAACTGCCGCCCCGGGCTTCTTCTGTTCTCAACAGCGGAGGCACGGCTTTGGGGGGGAGACGCCGCTCGGTTGGGGCTCCTTTGAGGTTACGGGCAAGAGCCCGGGATGAGGGACTATGCCGGAGGGCGACGCCGACACGGCCAGGCCAACTGCGCCCCGCGCGCGACCTCCGCGTCGCTGGCGGGCTCTGCGCCTGAGCCACGGTGGACCCCGACGGCCAGCCCCCCTCTCCCACTCCTCGCACCCGTCCGCCGGTGGGTCGAGGACCCCCCGCGGCGGAGGCAGGTCTAAGCCAGACGGAGGCTCCGCATAGGCCCCCCACCGCCCTGGCCCCTCTCCCCAGCAGCGACTCTGTGTGTCACCCCGGGAGCGGAGGGTCACGAGGCAGGGCGGCCGTGGTGTCCTCCGAAGGCCAGTCACCTACGGCCCTCCCCGCGCAAGGGGTGGTTTTTACAACGGATGCCCTCCGATTGGGAGGCCGGGTCTAAGCCAGACGGCAGCGCCGCATAGGCCCCCCACCGCCCTGGCCCCTCTCCCCAGTAGCGACTCTGTGTGTCGCCCCGGGAGCGGTGGGTCACGAGGCAGGGGAGCCGTGGCGTCCTCCGGAGGCCAGTGACCTCGCCCTCTCCGTGCAAGGTGGGTTTTTTCCAGACACCCTCCGCATCGGCCGCCTCGCACCGTACAGCATGCACAATCTCCCCAGTGGCACTGCACTCGCCATTCAGGCTTCTTTTTTCCTCCGCAAGGTGACACCCCGGGCTTCTTCTGTTCTCAACAGCGGAGGCATGGCTTTGGGGGGAGACGCCGCTCGGTTGGCTTCCTTTGAGGTTACGGGCAAGAGCCCGGGACGAGGGACTACGCCGGAGGGCGACGCCGACACGGCCAGGCCAACTGCGCCCCGCGCGACCTCCGCGTCGCTGGTGGGCTCTGCGCCGAAGCCGCGGTGGACCCCGACGGCCAGCCCCCCTCTCCCACTCCTCGCGCCCGTCCGCCGGTGGGTCTGCGACCCCCCGCGGCGGAGGCAGGTCTAAGCCACCCCCCACCGCCCTGGCCCCTCTCCCCAGTAGCGACTCTGTGTGTCGCCCCTGGAGCGGTGGGTCACGAGGCAGGGGGGCCGTGGCGTCCTCCGGAGGCCAGTCACCTCGCCCTCTCTGTGCAAGGTGGGTTTTTTCCAGACACCCTCCGCATCGGCCGCCTCGCACTGTACAGCGTGCACGATCTCCCCAGTGGCACTGCACTCGCTGTTCAGGCTCCCTTCTTCCTCCGCAAGGTGATGCCCGGGGATGCCCGCCTGCTGGCACGGACGACAACGGGGATTTCCCCTTCCTTCGGGCGCTCTTCCTGCTGCGGGGCTTCCTTTCTGGCTTCTCTCCCTCGATTGATTAAGTCCCTGCCCTTTGTACACACTGCCCGTCGCTACTACCGATTGGATGGTTTAGTGAGGTCCTTGCATCGGCCCCGCCGGGGTCGGCCAGGACCCATGGTGGAGAGCCGAGAAGACGATCGAACTTGACTATCTAGAGGCAGTAAAAGTCGTAACAAGGTTTCCCTAGATGAACCTGCGGAAGGATCATTAATGGGCGAGTGAAAAATACCGATTAGGCGCAGAGCAGGAAGCCGAGGCCAGCCGCCCGCCAAATCCCCGAAGGGTACCGAACGCGATGGGGGCAGTGGTGGGTCTCTTTCCGCTTCGCCAGGGCGCTCCGCAGGGTGGGGACGGCGAGGGCACGTGAGGACAGCGGGCGGGCGACGTCGGGAGGGTGCGGGGAGCCCCTCTCGCTCCGTCGCCCAGGAAAAAGACGCCCGGCCTCGCGCCGACGATTGTTGCCCTGCCGCTGCCTGCCGAGGAAAAATAAGAAGCCCCCCGCGCACGCGAAAGGCCATCCCGGGTACCATTCTCCCATGCGCTCACACACCCCTCCCCGGGGTATGCGGGTCCGGGCGGTAGGTCGAGAAGCCTCGAGCCCTCCTTCGTTTTCCTCCCCGCTGGAGGGAGGGACGGGGAGGCCGAGCGCCCGGGCAACACGGCCGAGATTTGAAAACAACCCTCCGAAGCATCCCAGTCTTTTGCGGCCAGCTGACACTAGAGTGAAAAGGGGGGCGCCTCCGAGCGTCCCCAAACCAGAAAGCGCGACTCTTAACGGTGGATCACTCGGCTCGCGCGTCGATGAAGAGCGCAGCTAGCTGCGAGAATTAGTGTGAATTGCAGGACACATTGATCATCGACACTTTGAACGCACCTTGCGGCCCCAGGGTGCTCCCGGGGCTACGCCTGTCTGAGGGTCGCCCCTCCGTCTATCGCCTCCATGGCGCAGCTGGGGTCCCCTCGCAAGGGTGACAACGAGGGAGGCCCGAGGCTCCGTGCCCCAATAGTCTCTCCTCCTTTATCCCTTACGTCCCCCCAAGGCCAGACTCATCCGCCCTGGGCCCACCTGATGGGGTTTACCATCCGTCACTCCCCCCGTTGCGACGCAAAACCCTGTGGCGCAATGAAGGTGAAGGCCGGGGCGCCCCGGCCGAAGTGGGATCCCGCCGCCCGCTCCGGGGGGTTGACACGGCGGGCGCACCACCGGCCCGCCTCGCCCGCTCCGTCGGGGAGGTGGAGCACGAGCGCGCGCGATAGGACCCGAAAGATGGTGAGCTATGCCCGGGCAGGACGAAACCAGAGGAAACTCTGGTGGAGGTCCGCAGCGGCCCTGACGTGCAAATCAGCCGTCTGACCTGGGTATAGGGGCGAAAGACTCACGGAGACCACGGGCAGACGTACAGGGGCCTGATCAACCCCTGGACCGTACGGGCTGCTGTGCCTGCCGCAGGCGAGAAGCGAGAACCCCTTCGGGGCACGGAGACCACAACCGGACGTACGGGGGTCTGATCCATCCCTGGACCGTACGGTCTGCTGGCTGCCGTGTCTGGTGCAGGCGAGAAGCGGGAACCCCTTCGGGGCACGGAGACCACAACCGGACGTACGGGGGTCTGATCCACCCCTGGACCGTACGGTCTGCTGGCTGCCGTGCCTGGTGCAGGCGAGAAGTGGGAACCCCTTTGGGGCACGGAGACCACGACCGGACATACCGGGGTCTGATCAACCCCTGGACCGTACGGGCTGCTGGCTGCCGTGCCTTCCTCAAATTGCTTGGCCTTAACAAAAGTTAATTTTTGTGACAACAGTGACGACCGTGACAGAGCACTGGAGGTGTACCCCAAGACAGTGACCTAAGTGTGGGTGAAGTCTGTGGTTCATGGGCGGAAAGTTGAATTTTGGGTGAAAAACCATACTTTCACACTTTGAAAATTTCAGACAAGTGTCAGACTTCCAGGCGGGGAAACCGCTGGAGGTGTACCGAGGATACTTCCAGAAGCCTGGGGAAGCTTTTCTGGAAGAGTCCTTGACACTTAGAAAATTTTGGGCAATTTTCTGAGAAAAAAAAAAAAACATCACATTTCCCCTTACCCCCACCCAAGAGGGGCTTCAATATGTTGCGGAGTACCCCGAGAGGGTCCCCAAAGTGGGAGAAAAGTGAGGCAAGTCAAAGAGGCAAAGATGAATGTACATTTGAATAATTTTATTAATGGCATATAAAAATTGACAGATTCACAAGGGCTTTGTTCTCCTGATTGGGACGAGCCGAATATTCTTGAGTCCATACCCCTCAGTAGACTCGGATGACTCGGTATCACTTTCCGTGAGGTCTACCACCTCGTTATCCAATTCACTGGTTGATGCCATTACTGGTGACATAATTTTGGCATCCTCACGATTTCCTGCGTTGAACACTAGCTCTTGGGCACGGCACATATCTGTCAGGGTCTTCTCCCGGTAAACTCTCTCGGCCACATCGTTTGTATGTGCCAAGTAGCGTGCAAATAAGCGCTTTTCGCAATCCGTGTATTGTGACAAAGTCCATGTCTCGCAAATCCGCCGTACAAGGTGGCTGGTGATGTTTGGGAGGTTGTAGCTAAGGAGGAAAGCACATTTTTAGTATCGGTTGCTACTTATGGCTGTGGGTCACTTGACTTGTGGCCACCTTACCTTGAATGGTATCGTCTGAGGCTCATGGATGGATTATTTATGACCTTCCCAGTACACGTCACGAAAAAGTTTGTGATAATCTTTCGGCCAGCGGTAAAGACCGGTCTGACATATTCCGCATATGCATTGAACCACTGAAAAAGAAAAAAAAAATATATGTTAATCTCCAGCCAGGGGGCACCCCTCCAAAAGGTTTTACATGGGGACAAGAGAGTGTTTTGCTCCCCATAATGAGTGGGGTTGCCTGGGTTCCCTGGCTTTGAGAAAAGCTTACCAATTCCTCTTTCTCTGAAAGTACAAAAGTTGCTACCTGAGAGGTGGAGCACTTGTGAGTCTTCACACCCACAATTGTCTTGCGTCTTCCTTGGTACGTGTGATGGATCCTCTCATTCCACTCTGAAACCTACGATGTGAAAAAAAAAGGTGGAAAAATATTGAACCGGTTCAGCAAATACCGCTGACCCACAGGCTTGACGACTTACCGTCATGTTACGAACAACACCTGGTCTTTGGAGATGTTTTAGAATCAGAAGGGCCTCGAGGTACAGTACCACTTCCCGGCGATCTACTTCCGATCCGCCATCTGTCACAGCCTCGACGCTAGCTAGAAATGTTGGCCTTGCCTCCTCCAGTATAATCTGGCAGTCCTTGGGTGACTTTGATGGCTTCATCAATAGATCGTACCTGCGGGGAAAAATAAAGGCAATTAACCAACATCCAAGGTTTGGTAACAATGCGCTGAATATTGGCTCTTTTGAACGGTGTACCTTTTACTTACAGACTCTCGGCAGGCTCCCATGTACAATGATTTCTGAAGGTCTGTTGTAAAATTCATAAACACTTCACATGCCTTATAAAGTTGAGGATTCTCTAGTCTCAGTTTGGTAGCCCTCATCTGATAGATGGTAAATCTCCGTATATGCTTCAACATTTTGAGGGAGGTCTGGCTAGATAGATGGAGTTTTCCAAGTTGTTGAAAAAAATTATTAACCTTGTTTGGTTTTACGAGGTACTCCAGAGTTACAGATTTTGGGTTCACAAAAAATAGAAACCGTGCTACGTTTGATACCTCCTGTTGACAGTTTGGGACCCCATGGGTAACTGTTAGGTACGAGTGGAACCCCTTTAACATGGGGTGATTCAATGATTGACGCTTGTACAATCCGGCGGCCTTGGTAGCCGTGCGGTTTTTGTCTTTCATCCACGACCTCCTCATTGCCTATGCGGTCAGAAACGCTCCCTGTGTGGTCAGGCTCAGGGCACGGGTCTCCCTCCCGACTGTCTACCGGCCGTAAAAGGAAAGGCACGTCCATCTCATCCGAATCTAGCTCTGGCGGGGGGCATGGGTCTCCCTCCCGACTGTCTACCGGCCGTAAAAGGAAAGGCACGTCCATCTCATCCGAATCTAGCTCTGGCGGGGGGCACGGGTCTCCCTCCAGACTGTCTACCGGCCGTAAAAGGAAAGGCACATCCATCACATCTGAATCTAGCTCTGGCATGGAGCCTGGGCGGAGCTCCGGATTGTCAGTTGGTACCTGAGCGGGCCCTTCACAGGTCAGTGGTGTGATTTGTGACTCAAACCTAGGCTTGTTTGCTATCAAAAAGCCGCGACCTTCTAAGAAGGCGACAGTCTCCTCCAAGGATTGGAGGGGCTTGAGCTCACTGAATTGGATTGTTGTCCCCTTGTTAGCGATACAGCGAAGTTGATACTTGGCGGAGGCTATGGCGGTTTTTATCTCCGAATCACCGTGTGACCTCAGGCATACCCTTCTCAGATGTGTGGATAGATATTTGGTTACCCTGTGGCACACGGGGCATGTAAGTGGTGTCCGTGGGTGCCTGCAGGGGAGACACAAGCAATAAAACCGGTCACCTTGCCAGCAAGTGTACAACTCCACTACAAGGTACATTCATGTGTCTCTATGTGGCCGAGAAATGTCTTCTACTCACCGCTCCTATGCGAAGGGTTTCCCGCAGTCAAACAGAGCGTCTCGTAATAGTTTATTAAAGTGCTGTGTTTCTCTGTGTCTTGAACTGTGGCAAAATGATTTTCCTCCGCGCGAGTCAGCCACGCAGGTGAAAGACGCCAGCCGAGGTGATTGAAATTAACCGGATGTGTTTTGCCGTACTCTGATATAGGTCACCACGTGGGTTGAGTCAGCCCCGGGGGTGGCACCTCCACGGCCGCTAAACATCCGTAGGGTTGATGATATATCCCTTTAGGGTCAGGGTTAGGATCCCTTTAGGGTTAGGGTTATGATCCCTACCCCTAACCCTAACCCTACCCCTAACCCTAACTATTTCTGTTTATAGTGGGTTTTTTACTGTATTTTGATGATTGGCAGCTGTCACACATTTCTCAGCATGCGTTTAAAAAACGCAAACGCATGAAAAGACGCATGTAAACGTGTCAAAACGCCGCGTTTTTTCACCACATGCAAAAACGCATGCGTCAAAAAAACGCAGCGTTTGCACGCGTTTACATGCGTTTTTTCACCATGCGTTTTTTTTTAAACGTATGCGTTTTGAAACGCAAGTGTGAAACCAGCCTAAGTGACCGCTGTATGCTTGTGTGTTTGTGCCTTGTGCCAGACTTGTGAGTTTTCATCCCGTTTTGACCCGGCCTGTCCCCCACTTCGCACTTGCATGTCGATTAGGTTCTGTCTGTGGATTATCTGGTTCACTGACCCCAGCTTGGTTTCTGACTTCTCTTTCGGTTGTTCCCTCATACCAGTATTACCCGCTCGGTTTCCTGACACCCACTTGTACCTGGTTACTTTTCTGTTTATACGCTTCTCAGCATCCCAGCCAGTCACCCCCCGGTTGTACCCTCGGTGCTCCGCTGATTGCTTCGGGAACTCCGGCGGCTGGCTCCACCCCTTTCCCTTCTCATGCGATTACATGCCGCAGGTCCTGCACGCTTGCGAACATGCCGGTCTGTGTCTGCGGGTGCTGTCTACCCATCCTGTTCTGTGCAGTGTGGGACTTGTGTCCGGACCTGGACAGGTCGGTCACAGGGTCCCTGACAGGCATTTTATAGACCACATGCCAGCACTCACCTTGTCATCTCTAAACAATCCTTCCAGTCCTCCACAATCTAATCCCTGTACTCCCTACAAACTGACATTCTGCAACAATTGCAGTGATTGGACTGCAGAGGACAGATGAAGCCCCCATCAGACTTTTTGGGATATGTAGAAGAATGATTGTTCAGAGAAGGACAGCTTTACCATGAGCCCTGTGTCATTCCTTTTTTCAGCATTCCGGTCAATCTTTAAAAAACAGGTGCACAAACTAAAATTGTGCTTAGGCAAGAATGGGTTGCCATCAGTCAGGAACTGGACCAGAATCTGATATGTAGCATGCCGGACTGAATTGCAAAAGTCTTGATAAATGAGGATCCACCCTACAAATATTGAGTCTTTGCATAAAACTAATGTATTTATTAATAAAAGTATATCATCTTATGAAAAGTTTATTGTACTTCAGCAACAACAAAAACGGACTAAAAGGTCTAAGAACATTGGCGTAATGAATATTGTGAAAACCAAAGTATGTGTTTCTGCGGCCGGAGACCTGTGTGAGAAGACTTGGAATGGTGATGGAGGAGGAGGAGGCAGCAGATGGGGTTGATGGGACGGCCGGTAATTGGCACCACACTAAGGCATGTAGCTGTCAAATTATTGCATTTTTTGTCTCTACTGATTTTTTTTTCTGCAAATTTGACATATAATGGGTGTTGGGTCATCCTTTGCACACTCATGACCAGTGCTGGTCACAACCAGAATTGGGGCTAAAGATGAAGTGCATCTCATGATTTCATCACTTCATAACCTCATAAGGATCACTTTGACTCTTGTTGTCTAACATATGGTGATAAGAGTCTGGCCCCGGATCTAACATGAAAAAAACTTGGGTATCGGTGCAGATGCTTTCCTCCTCTGGATTCTGTGATTCTTCAGAGCAGACCTCTAATGCCCATGGAATAGAATGTGTGAACAGCTCTGCAGAATGGCCCATCTGAGGTTCCCCAGAGTCAGTTGAGCATTTGGAAATTTTTGATGCAGGGGGGGGAGGGGAAACAAGCGTGATTGAGGTACCACCTCGGGGGATTGTACTGTGTGTGATGTTAAGGAGGAGGAAGAGGAGGAGAGGCCACTTGAGGTAGCGCTTGCCATCCACTGTAGCAAATTCTCTTTCTGAGCCTCATCTACCAAAGGCATGCTGCTGTGCGACTGCCAAAGAAAGGGAGTTGAGCAGCCCGGCCAGTAACAGATGTTGTTAGTGGTCTTTGGAAAGGATGAGACGCTGTTTGTTAGTTGAGCTTTCATTCACATTAACACTTAACCCACGAACATGTAGAACACCATGCCTATTCACCCTTCCACCACAACGTCGCTTTTTCCCACTCATGTTGTAAGTAACATAGTAACATAGTAACATAGTTAGTAAGGCCGAAAAAAGACATTTGTCCATCCAGTTCAGCCTATATTCCATCATAATAAATACCCAGATCTACGTCCTTCTACAGAACCTAATAATTGTATGATACAATATTGTTCTGCTCCAGGAAGACATCCAGGGCTCTCTTGAACCCCTCGACTGAGTTCGCCATTACCACCTCCTCAGGCAAGCAATTCCAGATTCTCACTGCCCTAACAGTAAAGAATCCTCTTCTATGTTGGTGGAAAAACCTTCTCTCCTCCAGACGCAAAGAATGCCCCCTTGTGCCCGTCACCTTCCTTGGTATAAACAGATCCTCAGCGAGATATTTGTATTGTCCCCTTATATACTTATACATGGTTATTAGATCGCCCCTCAGTCGTCTTTTTTCTAGACTAAATAATCCTAATTTCGCTAATCTATCTGGGTATTGTAGTTCTCCCATCCCCTTTATTAATTTTGTTGCCCTCCTTTGTACTCTCTCTAGTTCCATTATATCCTTCCTGAGCACCGGTGCCCAAAACTGGACACAGTACTCCATGTGCGGTCTAACTAGGGATTTGTACAGAGGCAGTATAATGCTCTCATCATGTGTATCCAGACCTCTTTTAATGCACCCCATGATCCTGTTTGCCTTGGCAGCTGCTGCCTGGCACTGGCTGCTCCAGGTAAGTTTATCATTAACTAGGATCCCCAAGTCCTTCTCCCTGTCAGATTTACCCAGTGGTTTCCCGTTCAGTGTGTAATGGTGATATTGATTCCCTCTTCCCATGTGTATAACCTTACATTTATCATTGTTAAACCTCATCTGCCACCTTTCAGCCCAAGTTTCCAACTTATCCAGATCCATCTGTAGCAGAATACTATCTTCTCTTGTATTAACTGCTTTACATAGTTTTGTATCATCTGCAAATATCGATATTTTACTGTGTAAACCTTCTACCAGATCATTAATGAATATGTTGAAGAGAACAGGTCCCAATACTGACCCCTGCGGTACCCCACTGGTCACAGCGACCCAGTTAGAGACTATACCATTTATAACCACCCTCTGCTTTCTATCACTAAGCCAGTTACTAACCCATTTACACACATTTTCCCCCAGACCAAGCATTCTCATTTTGTGTACCAACCTCTTGTGCGGCACGGTATCAAACGCTTTGAAAAAATCGAGATATACCACGTCCAATGACTCACCGTGGTCCAGTCTATAGCTTACCTCTTCATAAAAACTGATTAGATTGGTTTGACAGGAGCGATTTCTCATAAACCCATGCTGATATGGAGTTAAACAGTTATTCTCATTGAGATAATCCAGAATAACATCCCTCAGAAACCCTTCAAATAGTAGCCTTCCCCTAGGTGCTAACCATGCAGGGTGCCAAAACTTTTGCATCTAGCCAATTTCCATTTTGTAATTTTTAAAATGTAAATCATGAAAATTAACTTTGGGCCTTTTACACATCATTTCATCTTCAATTTGCTTAACTGTTCAGAATACAAGGGGTGCCCACACTTTTAGATGCCACTGTATATGAGGCTTTGTATTATTATGAAGGTAGAAATTGTTTTATTTTTCAATGCCTTTTGGGATATTCAAATAATAACTTTACATATTATTTTTTTTTTACTTGAATGTCAAAAAAGTGATTTTTGAAAAAGTTTTCTGTTTATTTTTTATGCTATTCATGTTTCCCATGAAATAACCTGACTGAAAATTTATAAAGGTCCTGTGTATTCCTAAACATGTATAGTTTTTTTTGTGATGTACAGTACAGACCAAAAGTTTGGACACACCTTCTCATTTAAAGATTTTTCTGTATTTTCATGACTATGAAAATTGTACATTCACACTGAAGGCATCAAAACTATGAATTAACACACATGGAATTATATACTTAACAAAAAAGTGTGAAACAACTGAAATTATGTCTCATATTCTAGGTTCTTCAAAGTAGTGAAAAAAGCAAAACTAAATCAGTCTATTTGGAAAAATCCGACAGAATCCCACCAATGTAATAGGAACACAGCTATAGTAGGAATTAAAACATAACCTTTATTAGGTACGAAGTAAAATACTCAAAAACAACAAATAATGTCGCCCCAAAACAAACGAAAATATAATGGTATTAAATGATGTAACCTGTCAGGTAAGACATCACTTATGGGTGATACCAATATAGACTAATAGTGAGGACAGTCATAATAAATTGTAAAATATACTGCCCCACATTCTCAAGATACCTCTAGTGAATGACAAAAGCACGTAAATGCAAAAAATGTTCAGCCAAGTAACCTTGTGTGTATAGGTATTGGCAGGTATCAGAAAAATAAATGCGCGGGAGGGGGGTAAGACAAATACGGTAGAAATCATATACAGTACCAATATTTAAAACAGGAATGATCTCACCAATTGCCGTGACTCAGGTCAGTGTAGCCCATGGTTCGCTGAGAAGGAAAAATCCATGAAGCAGCGATGTAAGGAGACAATACCCTGTCGATCCCTAAGAGGGCTAACCAAAAGCCTATATCCCCAAACTCCCGCCCTTACAAGGGCAGTCCACAGCTACCCCTGAGCAAAAATCATGCCCTGCACTCTCCCTGTAAGAATGTCCCGACGCGTTTCTTCGCAGGCCGTATCATCAGGGGACTTGCCTGCCTGGGAGCTAAAGTGCACGAGTGCTATGATAGAGGACAAAGGAACCTGCCACCCTCCATGTTACGCAGCGTTTGCACGCGTTTACATGCGTTTTTTCACCATGCGTTTTTTTTTAAACGTATGCGTTTTGAAACGCAAGTGTGAAACCAGCCTAAGTGACCGCTGTATGCTTGTGTGTTTGTGCCTTGTGCCAGACTTGTGAGTTTTCATCCCGTTTTGACCCGGCCTGTCCCCCACTTCGCACTTGCATGTCGATTAGGTTCTGTCTGTGGATTATCTGGTTCACTGACCCCAGCTTGGTTTCTGACTTCTCTTTCGGTTGTTCCCTCATACCAGTATTACCCGCTCGGTTTCCTGACACCCACTTGTACCTGGTTACTTTTCTGTTTATACGCTTCTCAGCATCCCAGCCAGTCACCCCCCGGTTGTACCCTCGGTGCTCCGCTGATTGCTTCGGGAACTCCGGCGGCTGGCTCCACCCCTTTCCCTTCTCATGCGATTACATGCCGCAGGTCCTGCACGCTTGCGAACATGCCGGTCTGTGTCTGCGGGTGCTGTCTACCCATCCTGTTCTGTGCAGTGTGGGACTTGTGTCCGGACCTGGACAGGTCGGTCACAGGGTCCCTGACAGGCATTTTATAGACCACATGCCAGCACTCACCTTGTCATCTCTAAACAATCCTTCCAGTCCTCCACAATCTAATCCCTGTACTCCCTACAAACTGACATTCTGCAACAATTGCAGTGATTGGACTGCAGAGGACAGATGAAGCCCCCATCAGACTTTTTGGGATATGTAGAAGAATGATTGTTCAGAGAAGGACAGCTTTACCATGAGCCCTGTGTCATTCCTTTTTTCAGCATTCCGGTCAATCTTTAAAAAACAGGTGCACAAACTAAAATTGTGCTTAGGCAAGAATGGGTTGCCATCAGTCAGGAACTGGACCAGAATCTGATATGTAGCATGCCGGACTGAATTGCAAAAGTCTTGATAAATGAGGATCCACCCTACAAATATTGAGTCTTTGCATAAAACTAATGTATTTATTAATAAAAGTATATCATCTTATGAAAAGTTTATTGTACTTCAGCAACAACAAAAACGGACTAAAAGGTCTAAGAACATTGGCGTAATGAATATTGTGAAAACCAAAGTATGTGTTTCTGCGGCCGGAGACCTGTGTGAGAAGACTTGGAATGGTGATGGAGGAGGAGGAGGCAGCAGATGGGGTTGATGGGACGGCCGGTAATTGGCACCACACTAAGGCATGTAGCTGTCAAATTATTGCATTTTTTGTCTCTACTGATTTTTTTTTCTGCAAATTTGACATATAATGGGTGTTGGGTCATCCTTTGCACACTCATGACCAGTGCTGGTCACAACCAGAATTGGGGCTAAAGATGAAGTGCATCTCATGATTTCATCACTTCATAACCTCATAAGGATCACTTTGACTCTTGTTGTCTAACATATGGTGATAAGAGTCTGGCCCCGGATCTAACATGAAAAAAACTTGGGTATCGGTGCAGATGCTTTCCTCCTCTGGATTCTGTGATTCTTCAGAGCAGACCTCTAATGCCCATGGAATAGAATGTGTGAACAGCTCTGCAGAATGGCCCATCTGAGGTTCCCCAGAGTCAGTTGAGCATTTGGAAATTTTTGATGCAGGGGGGGGAGGGGAAACAAGCGTGATTGAGGTACCACCTCGGGGGATTGTACTGTGTGTGATGTTAAGGAGGAGGAAGAGGAGGAGAGGCCACTTGAGGTAGCGCTTGCCATCCACTGTAGCAAATTCTCTTTCTGAGCCTCATCTACCAAAGGCATGCTGCTGTGCGACTGCCAAAGAAAGGGAGTTGAGCAGCCCGGCCAGTAACAGATGTTGTTAGTGGTCTTTGGAAAGGATGAGACGCTGTTTGTTAGTTGAGCTTTCATTCACATTAACACTTAACCCACGAACATGTAGAACACCATGCCTATTCACCCTTCCACCACAACGTCGCTTTTTCCCACTCATGTTGTAAGTAACATAGTAACATAGTAACATAGTTAGTAAGGCCGAAAAAAGACATTTGTCCATCCAGTTCAGCCTATATTCCATCATAATAAATACCCAGATCTACGTCCTTCTACAGAACCTAATAATTGTATGATACAATATTGTTCTGCTCCAGGAAGACATCCAGGGCTCTCTTGAACCCCTCGACTGAGTTCGCCATTACCACCTCCTCAGGCAAGCAATTCCAGATTCTCACTGCCCTAACAGTAAAGAATCCTCTTCTATGTTGGTGGAAAAACCTTCTCTCCTCCAGACGCAAAGAATGCCCCCTTGTGCCCGTCACCTTCCTTGGTATAAACAGATCCTCAGCGAGATATTTGTATTGTCCCCTTATATACTTATACATGGTTATTAGATCGCCCCTCAGTCGTCTTTTTTCTAGACTAAATAATCCTAATTTCGCTAATCTATCTGGGTATTGTAGTTCTCCCATCCCCTTTATTAATTTTGTTGCCCTCCTTTGTACTCTCTCTAGTTCCATTATATCCTTCCTGAGCACCGGTGCCCAAAACTGGACACAGTACTCCATGTGCGGTCTAACTAGGGATTTGTACAGAGGCAGTATAATGCTCTCATCATGTGTATCCAGACCTCTTTTAATGCACCCCATGATCCTGTTTGCCTTGGCAGCTGCTGCCTGGCACTGGCTGCTCCAGGTAAGTTTATCATTAACTAGGATCCCCAAGTCCTTCTCCCTGTCAGATTTACCCAGTGGTTTCCCGTTCAGTGTGTAATGGTGATATTGATTCCCTCTTCCCATGTGTATAACCTTACATTTATCATTGTTAAACCTCATCTGCCACCTTTCAGCCCAAGTTTCCAACTTATCCAGATCCATCTGTAGCAGAATACTATCTTCTCTTGTATTAACTGCTTTACATAGTTTTGTATCATCTGCAAATATCGATATTTTACTGTGTAAACCTTCTACCAGATCATTAATGAATATGTTGAAGAGAACAGGTCCCAATACTGACCCCTGCGGTACCCCACTGGTCACAGCGACCCAGTTAGAGACTATACCATTTATAACCACCCTCTGCTTTCTATCACTAAGCCAGTTACTAACCCATTTACACACATTTTCCCCCAGACCAAGCATTCTCATTTTGTGTACCAACCTCTTGTGCGGCACGGTATCAAACGCTTTGAAAAAATCGAGATATACCACGTCCAATGACTCACCGTGGTCCAGTCTATAGCTTACCTCTTCATAAAAACTGATTAGATTGGTTTGACAGGAGCGATTTCTCATAAACCCATGCTGATATGGAGTTAAACAGTTATTCTCATTGAGATAATCCAGAATAACATCCCTCAGAAACCCTTCAAATAGTAGCCTTCCCCTAGGTGCTAACCATGCAGGGTGCCAAAACTTTTGCATCTAGCCAATTTCCATTTTGTAATTTTTAAAATGTAAATCATGAAAATTAACTTTGGGCCTTTTACACATCATTTCATCTTCAATTTGCTTAACTGTTCAGAATACAAGGGGTGCCCACACTTTTAGATGCCACTGTATATGAGGCTTTGTATTATTATGAAGGTAGAAATTGTTTTATTTTTCAATGCCTTTTGGGATATTCAAATAATAACTTTACATATTATTTTTTTTTTACTTGAATGTCAAAAAAGTGATTTTTGAAAAAGTTTTCTGTTTATTTTTTATGCTATTCATGTTTCCCATGAAATAACCTGACTGAAAATTTATAAAGGTCCTGTGTATTCCTAAACATGTATAGTTTTTTTTGTGATGTACAGTACAGACCAAAAGTTTGGACACACCTTCTCATTTAAAGATTTTTCTGTATTTTCATGACTATGAAAATTGTACATTCACACTGAAGGCATCAAAACTATGAATTAACACACATGGAATTATATACTTAACAAAAAAGTGTGAAACAACTGAAATTATGTCTCATATTCTAGGTTCTTCAAAGTAGCCACCTTTTGCTTTGATGACTGCTTTGCACACTCTTGGCATTCTCTTGATGAGCTTCGAGAGGTAGTCACCGGAAATGTTTTTCACTTCACAGGTGTGCCCTGTCAGGTTTTATAAGTGGGATTTCTTGCCTTATAAATGGGGTTGGGACCATCAGTTGTGTTGTGCAGAAGTCTGGTGGATACACAGCTGATAGTCCTACTGAATAGACTGTTAGAATTTGTATTATGGCAAGAAAAAAGCAGCTAAGTAAAGAAAAACGAGTGGCCAGGTCAGTCTGTCTGAAAAATTGGGAAAACTTTGATAGTGTCCCCAAGTGCAGTGGCAAAAACCATCAAGCGCTACAAAGAAACTGGCTCACATGAGGACCGCCCCAGGAAAGGAAGACCAAGAGTTACCTCTGCTTCTGAGGATACGTTTATCCGAGTCACCAGCTTCAGAAATCGCAGATTAACAGCAGCTCAAATTAGAGACCAGGTCAATGCCACAAAGAGTTCTAGCAGCAGACACATCTCTACAACAACTGTTAAGAGGAGACTTTGTGCAGCAGGCCTTCATGGTAAAATAGCTGCTGGAAAACCACTGCTAAGGACAGGCAACAAGCAGAAGAGACTTGTTTGGGCTAAAGAACCCAAAGAATGGACATTAGACTGTTGTGAATTCTGCTCTTGGGTTCCCTCCAGTGGTTGTAGGTGGGAATGCAGTTGTCTCTGAGTCACAGTCTTGGCCAGGTGTATCTGTTGATTGCAGTTCTGACTGGGATATTTAAGTGTGCAGGATTCATTAGCCCTTTCCAGTTGTCAATGTTTCTTCTGAAGTGTTGGATCACTTTCTGGCTTCTCCTGCTCAGTTGTCAATTCAGCAAAGATAAGTGTCTGTTTTTTGTTTCTGTGGCACACATGCAGTGTGCTTATATTCTGTGCTATTCATTTGTTTTTCTCTTGTCCAGCTTAGACTGTGTCAGTGTTTTATCGGTCTTGTTGGATTCTCTGGAGATGCAGATATACGCTCCACATCTTTAGTTAGATGGTGGAGTTTTTGTATTTTCTGCTGTGGATATTTTTGGAAGGATTTTTTAATACTGTCCGCTTAGTATCCTGTCATATCCTTTCCTATTTAGCTAGTGTGTGCCTCATTTGCTAAATCCTGTTTTCTGCCTACGTGTGTCTTTTCCTCTACTACTCACAGTCAATATTTGTGGGGGGCTGCCTATCCTTTGGGGTTCTGCTCTGAGGCAAGGTAGAAATTCCTATTTCCATCTATAGGGGTATTTAGTCCTCCGGCTGTGTCGAGGTGTCTAGGTTTTGTTAGGCACACCCCACGGCTACTTCTAGTTGCAGTGATAAGATCAGGGTTTGCGGTCAGTATAGTTACCACCTACTCCAGTGAAAGTTTTCATGCTGCTCCAATGTCACCTGATCATAACATTAGACCATTAGACCAGTGGAAATCTGTGCTTTGGTCTGATGAGTCCAAATTTGAGATCTTGGGTTCCAACCACCGTGTCTTTGTCAGATGCAGAAAAGGTGAACAGATGGACTCTACATGCCTGGTTCCCACCGTGAAGCATGGAGGAGGAGGTGTGATGGTCTGGGGGTGATTTGCTGGTGACACTGTTGGGGATTTATTCAAAATTGAAGGCATACTGAACCAGCATGGCTACCACAGCATCTTGCAGCGGCATGCTATTCCATCCGGTTTGCCTTTAGTTGGACCATCATTTATTTTTCAACAGGACAATGACCCCAAACACACCTCCAGGCCGTGTAAGGGCTATTTGACCAAGGAGGAGAGTGATGGGGTGCTACGCCAGATGACCTGGCCTCCACAGTCACCAGACCTGAACCAAATCGAGATGGTTTGGGGTGAGCTGGACCGTAGAGTGAAGGCAAAAGGGCTAACAAGTGCTAAGCATCTCTGGGAACTCCTTCAAGATTATTGGAAGACCATTTCCGGTGACTACCTCTTGAAGCTCATCAAGAGAATGCCAGGAGTATGTAAAGCAGTCATCAAAGCAAAGGGTGGCTACTTTGAAGAACCTAGAATATAAAGCATAATTTCAGTTCACACTTTTTTGTTAAGTATATACTGTAATTCCACATGTACTAATTCATAGTTTTGATGCCTTGTGCAGGTATGTACTACGGAGGACAGAGAATGAACTTCAATCGAATATTGCAGCCAGCATGCAGCTAGCGGGTAAGGAAAGGGTGAATCAAACACCCGTAAACCCTGTCTCTATGGCTGAAAATTGTTCCCTCCAAATTCAGGTGACAGAGTCCCTTTAAATGAGAAGGTGTGTCCAAACTTTTGGTCTGTACTGTATATGCAGTAAAATGTTTTTAAAAAGAATAGTTGCCTTTTTTGTATATTTGCAGCTTTGGGAATTTTTTTTCTTTGTTAAAGGTTTTATGACATTACTTTGCCTTATATTCTATATCTATATATATAAGAGGCATCGTGATTACTCGCTAATCCCGCCCCCTGCACAGAAGCTCTGCCTCCCACCACATCACCAAACACAATCCCGCCCCCCACCACACACAATCCTGCCCCCCACCATATCACCACACATAATCCCGCCCCCCACCACATCACCACACACAATCCCGCCCCACACCACATCACCACACACAATCCCGCCCCCCACCCCATCACCACACACAATCCCGCCCCCCACCCCATCACCACACACAATCCCGCCCCTCACCCCATCACCACACACAATCCCGCCCCTCACCCCATTACCACACATAATCCCACCCCCCACATCACCACACATAATAACACCCCCCCACCACATCACCACACATAATCCCGCCCACCACCTTATTACCACACATAAACCCACCCCATCACCACTCATAATCCCGACCCCCATCCCACCACTACCCATAATACCGCCCCCCCACCACATCACCACCCACAATCCCGCCCCCCACCCCATTACCACCCATAATCCCACCTCCACCCCATCACCACGCATAATCCCGCATCTCACCACATTACCACGCATAATCCCGCCTCCCACCACATTACCACACACAATCCCCCCCACCACCACATTACCACACACAATCCCGTCCCCACACATTAAATTTGTACCTGGTAGAAGTCAAGGAAAGATCTTTGAAAATGACGAAAATTACTGTACATTTAATTGTGTTTACAGAGAAATTTTAACTTAATTTATGTTTCGTTATGAAATTTGTTTAGATGCTGGAATGAATAAAAAACGCACATCTTACTGAATCCAGTTTGTTTTTGATTTTACGCTGTGAATAAAATGTATTATTAGTATTATTCAGATTTTTAAAGATTAGTATTGTTATTAACTTCATTTTAAGTTAATTTACCACCTGCGTAAGCGCTATTGAATGTTGTCATTATTTACTTTAATCACCAGCAGCGTTAATTAGATAGCAATGAGCATGCCGAGCGTTAGCTGGCTGGAAACATCTAGTTTATACATATTTGTAAAATATTACACCCCCAAGATGTGCACAAACAGGGTTAACTATGTGGAAAACCTCAACAAAACAAATGTCAATGCTGCCGAAGGTTTTAGTATGGTTTTTCCATAGTGCAAATATGGTATATGGCAATGTACCCTTTTACTTTCAACCTAGAAATTTGCATTAAGAGGTTCCTTCAACACATGCGGTGCTTCATTACCAAATGCACTTTCTGATCTTAGGAGGCAGCATATTATGAAAGCTTCTATATGATTCATCCAGGTACTCCATATTCTATACACATTCCGCAAACAGACAGATAGGGTAACTGGTTTCCTATGACGGTTAAGCTCGCGTTTGTGTAGGAGAAAAAAATTAGAGAGTGATCCCCTAGGACGTGGACTAATGTGAGAAAATGTTTTCTGTATAGAGCTATAAAATATGATATTGCAATAAAAAAAATAATAATTCTTGTCCAGAAATAATAATTATTACTTTCCACACCAGTTGAATTTAGTTTTTTTTTTAAATACACTAAAATATTTCTTTTTATGTCAACTCTGTCATATAACCAACTTTCATCAAGTTTGATGAAGTGCTACCAGCTTGGATCCTTTCATATTTTTCTACCTGCTTTTTAGTGAACTTATTCTGTTTATTAAAGTTTTGGAAGGGTAATGTGTCACACTACTTGATGCATAAAAAAAAAATCTTGGTAGCAATCAAAAATTGTCATGTGAAACTTATATAAGTGGGGACAGTGGGGTTGCTTGAAGTGTCCTGATTGACAAAAGACAAGCAGAAATAAAGAGACAAAACCGTCCCCAGCATGCACCGTGATAAAGAATAATAAAAGGAAGGGGGCTTCTCTCCAGAAGAGCAAGGTCATCCAAATGATAGGAATAAAATAAACAGCGTTTGTGAAGTGCGCTTTTCAAAAGCATTCTGGGCCTCCTGCTTCCATGGTGTGTGCAGCGCAAGGAATGTTTGATATCACACCCTTTGAAATGATGATATATTCATCAGTTTCTCCTGTATACTTGCGCAGAAAGTTTCTAAACAGCATCAAAGAACAAATCAAAGGGCCAGATCGGAGGCTTTTAAAGGTAATAAGGGATGTTCAAACACGGGACCGAGTTTAGATATTTTCAGACGTCCATAGAATCGAGCTCCGCAGGAAATAGCGTGAGAAAGGATTTCAGTGTTGGATTGCTTGCTGCTTATTATGAATGATGCTGCCTTACTCATTATGTACTTCTTTTTTTTTTCGACTGGTTTGCAAGGATGCCGAGCTGTACATGAAAGGACTGTAAGCTGAAAAACATGTCTTTCTTCTCATCAGTGAAGCAAAGTACAAAATGAGCTAATTTTCTTTCTTTTCCTTTTGTACTGGAGGTAGCTCTAAATACTTCTGAATAGCTAAAAAGACTGGTTGTTTTCTAAAACAGGGTCAAAATGTCTCTGAACCCTAGGTACCAGTCTGGATTCAGCCCATGCATCTGCATGTGGCACACATCAAGGCTGAAGGGACCTTATGTGTCGCCTTTTATTGTTCTCAATGAAAACCGAAATCTGTCGAAAAAAATCAGCTTGGCAAGAGAATACAGAAGATGTTGTAAAATTATGTATTAATGTTGCATATAAATTTCACCATATATCTCTACTCATTAGCTTGCCCCACAACCGTGCAGATGACTGAACCATAAAACATACTGGAGCGCCCGCTAGGACCGTGGGGTACTCGGTACCGGGCCAGTTCTGTTCTTAAAGTGGTGGTCACAGTGACAGTGACCCGGTCTGTGGCCCTGGGCGTCCAGTAAAAGGGGGTTAATGAAAATGGGATAAAGTCTAATGTAGTATGTTCATGATGCTACCTGTGGTACACGGCCAGTGATGGCCAACGCTGCTTAATGGGGTCCTCTGGAGACAATGTTATTGCAGCAGAGGTGGTATAGCTCCCCACAGCTGGAGCTTAGTCCCCAGGGCTCCCGGTATGGTTGGTCAGGATGATAAATGGTGAAGTGCAGAAAATAATTGGAGGACACAGGTTTGTAGTCTCTTTACCTTTTACTGATGATATTCATGTACAGGTTACAAGTGATCTTTGGAATCCGGGCAGCCTGGAAGCGATTCAGATTCCCCCTAGCCAGGTGGGGATGGAAGCCTTCCTTTCTGTGCTGTGTTCTAAGTCCCTTGCTGCCCTAGGCTTCATACAAGGTCTTCTCTCAATCTGTCCTCTTAGGTGCTGCTGTACCTTCAGTTGTAATTGTGGACATGAGACTTGGAATCACCTGCCTGCCGTTTTCTGCTGTTGGGCATGCTGTTCCCCCTACGACCTCGGACTTGCGGTCTCCGGTTTCTGGCGCTTAATCCTGAAGGGAGCCCACTCACAGCTCCACTCCAGTTTCTCTCTCCTCCTGTGGTCCTTCTCCCCTCACTGTCTCCTACAGACAATTCTGTCAGGAGCTGGAGAACCACACATCTGCTCAGCTCCAGCTTTCCTCACAGACTCCCCACTGCTCACTCCTCAACTTCTCCTCCAGCCAGAATATATCTCGGGAAGCTACCCTCAAACCTGGTCCAGAGCTCCTCCTTCTGGCCTGGAGTCAGAAAAGTGTTGTTTGTGTTACCTGTTAAGGGGATCCTTCTTGCTTCCAGGCATGGCATCACCCTCCCAGTGAGGAAGGCAATACCACTGTGACAACCGAATTCCTGGGGTGTTACAATACCACTTAGAGATTTTATCTTTACTGACTGATAAATGGGTTGAGGCACTTAAGTAATTCATTATTTATTTCACTGGGTTACCACTAGATTGTAGATATCACTTCAGCAAAACTACAGTAGTGTGGAAGTATCTGTCCCTCTCCTGAGAACTGCATATTTGGTGTAAATCTAATGTAACAAGAGATAAAAAAAATGCAATTAATAAGAATTTAAAATATTTTTTTTTAGATACAAAGGTAAACACTACTTCCTCCAAGTAAAATAATAAATGTCTTCTGGATTTCACAATCAAGTGAGTTACCATATTTAATTTATAACTGTCCTCTGTGAATAGAGCTGTGCCATGTTAATGGGCCTAAGGATGGACTTTTTGCAGGACTGGCTGATCATCTCATTTGTATGCTGGTGGCCCAACCATTTTGCAATGGCAATGTGTGAAGAAAGATTGGGCATGTTTAATTCAACACCTGATAACTTTGTTCACAGGGAAACAAAGCCTTTACCAGAAATGTCTGCAGCAGCTTACACCTTTCTCTTCTTTAACATATGAATGCTCAGCTGAACCAAACCTAGAAATGTAGAGTGGTTGGGAGGAAAAGTTGTTGGTCAACAACTATTAACCCCTTCCCGACCAGTGACACAGCGTATGCGTCATGAAAGTCGGTGCCAATCCGACCTGTGACGCATATGCTGTGTCACAGAAAGATCGCGTCCCTGCAGATCGGGTGAAAGGGTTAACTCCCATTTCACCCGGCCTGCAGGGACAGGGGGAGTGGTAGTTTAGCCCAGGGGGGGTGGCTTCACCCCCCCGTGGCTACGATCGCTCTGATTGGCTGTTGAAAGTGAAACTGCCAATCAGAGCGATTTGTATTATTTCACCTAAAAAACTGGTGAAATATTACAATCCAGCGATGGCCGATGCTGCAATATCATCGGCCATGGCTGGAAACACTTATGTGCACCCACCCCACCCCACCGATCGCCCCCCCAGCCCCCCGATCTGTGGTCCGCTCCCCCGTCCTCCTTCCGCTCCCCCGTGCTCCAATCACACCTCCCGTGCTCCAATCAAACCCCCCCGCACTCCGATCCCCCCCCGCACAGCGATCCCCCCCGTGCTCCGATCCACCCCCCCACACAGCGATCCCCCACCCCGTGCTCCAATCCCCCACCCCGTGTTCCGATCCAACCCCCGTGCTCCAATCCACCCCCCCATGTTCCGATCCACCCCCCCGTGCTCCGACGCCCCCCCACCCCCGTGCCCTGATCTCCCCCCCTTATACTTACCTAGCCTCCTGGGGTCCGTCCGTCTTCTTTGCTGGGCGCCGCCATCTTCCAAAATGGCGGGCGCATGTGCAGTGCGCCCGCCGAATCTGCCGGCCGGTAGTTTCGTTCCAAAGTGAGTTTTGATCACTGAGATATAACCTATCTCAGTGATCAAAATAAAAAAATAGTAAATGACCCCCCCCTTTGTCACCCCCATAGGTAGGGACAATAAAAAAAAATAAAGAATTTTTTTTTTGTTCCACTAATGTTGGGGTAAGAACTAGGGTTAGGGGTAGGGGTAGGGTAGGGTTAGGGGTAGGGTTAGGGGTAGGAATGTGCACACGTATTCTGGTCCTCTGCGGATTTTTCCGCAGAGGATTTGATAAATCCGCAGTGCTAAACCTCTGTGGATTTATCGCAGATTTACCGCGGTTTTTCTGCGCATTTCACTGCGGTTTTACAACTGCGATTTTCTATTGGAGCAGTTGTAAAACCGCTGCGGAATCCGCAGAAAGAAGCGACATGCTGCGGAATGTAAACCGCTGCGTTTCCGTGCAGTTTTTCCGCAGCATGTGTACAGCGATTTTTGTTTCCCATAGGTTTACATTGAACTGTAAACTCATGGGAAACTGCTGCGGATCCGCAGCGTTTTCCGCAGCGTGTGCACATACCTTTAGAATTAGGCTATGTGCACACGGTGCGGATTTGGCTGCGGATCCGCAGCAGTGTTCCATCAGGTTTACAGTACCATGTAAACATATGGAAAACCAAATCCGCTGTGCCCATGGTGCGGAAAATACCACGCGGAAACGCTGCGTTGTATTTTCCGCAGCATGTCAATTCTTTGTGCGGATTCCGCAGCGTTTTACACCTGTTCCTCAATAGGATTCCGCAGGTGAAATCCGCACAAAAAACACTGGCAATCCGCGGTAAATCCGCAGGTAAAACGCAGTGCCTTTTACCCGCGGATTTTTCAAAAATGGTGCTGAAAAATCTCATACGAATCCGCAACGTTGGCACATAGCCTTAGGGTTAGGGTTGGAATTAGGGTTGTGGTTAGGGTTAGGGGTGTGTTGGGGTTAGGGTTGTGGTTAGGGGTGTGTTGGGGTTAGGGTTGTGATTAGGGTTACGGCTACAGTTGGGATAAGGGTTAGGGGTGTGTTGGAGTTAGAATTGAGGGGTTTCCACTGTTTAGGCACATCAGGGGGTCTCCAAACGCAACATGGCGCCACCATTGATTCCAGCCAATCTTGTATTCAAAAGGTCAAATGGTGCTCCCTCACTTCCGAGCCCCGACGTTCGCCTAAACAGTGATTTACCCCCACATATGGGGTACCAGCATACTCAGGACAAACTGCGCAACAATTATTGGGGTCCAATTTCTCCTTTTACCCTTGAGAAAATAAAAAATTGCTTGCTAAAACATTTTTGAGGAAAGAAAAATGATTTTTTATTTTCACGGCTCTGCGTTGTAAACGTCTGTGAAGCACTTGGGGGTTCAAAGTGCTCACCACACATCTAGATAATTCCTTGGGGGGTCTAGTTTCCAAAATGGGGTCACTTGTGGGGGGTTTCTACTGTTTAGGCACACCAGGGGCTCTGCAAACGCAACAAGACGTCCGCAGACCATTCCATCAAAGTCTGCATTTCAAAAGTTACTACTTCCCTTCTGAGCCCCGACGTGTGCCCAAACAGTGGTTTACCCCCACACATGGGGTATCAGCGTACTCAGGAGAAACTGGACAACAACTTTTGGGGTCCAATTTCTCCTGTAGCCCTTGGGAAAAATTCTGGGCTAAAAAATTATTTTTGAGGAAAGAAAACGTACTTATTATTTTCACGGCTCTGCGTTATAAACTTCTGTGAAGCACTTGAGGGTTCAAAGTGCTCACCACACATCTAGATTAGTTCCTTTGGGGGTCTAGTTTCCAAAATGGGGTCATTTGTGGGGGATCTCCAATGTTTAGGCACACAGGGGCTCTCCAAACGCGACATGGTGTCCGCTAATGATTGGAGCTAATTTTCCATTTAAAAAGCCAAATGGCGTGCCTTCCCTTCTGAGCCCTGCCGTGCGCTCAAACAGTGGTTTACCCCAACATATGGGGTATCTGCGTACTCAGGACAAACCGGACAACAACATTTGTGGTCCAATTTCTCCTATTACCATTGGCAAAATAGGAAATTCCAGGCTAAAAAATCATTTTTGAGAAAAGAAAAATTATTTTTGATTTTCATGGCTCTGCATTATAAACTTCTGTGAAGCACCTGGGGGTTTAAAGTGCTCAGTATGCATCTAGATAAGTTCCTTGGGGGGGTCTAGTTTCCAAAATGGGGTCACTTGTGGGGGAGCTCCAATGTTTAGGCACACAGGGGCTCTCCAAACGTGACATGGTGTCCGCTAACAATTGGAGATAATTTTTCATTCAAAAAGTCAAATGGCGCTCCTTCCCTTCCGAGCCTTACCATGTGCCCAAACAGTGGTTTACCCCCACATGTGAGGTATCGGTGTACTCAGGAGAAATTGCCCAACAGATTTTAGGATCCATTTTATCCTGTTGTCCATGTGAAAATGAAAAAATTGAGGCTAAAATAATTTTTTTGTGAAAAAAAAGTACTTTTTTATTTTTACGGATCAATTTGTGAAGCACCTGGGGGTTTAAAGGGCTCACTATGCATCTAGATAAGTTCCTTGGGGCGTCTAGTTTCCAAAATGGGGTCACTTGTGGGGGAGCTCCAATGTTTAGGCACACAGGGTCTCTCCAAACGTGACATGGTGTCCGCTAAAGAGTGCAGCCAATTTTTCATTCAAAAAGTCAAATGGCGCTCCTTCCCTTCCAAGCCCTGCCGTGCGCCCAAACAGTGGTTTACCCCCACATATGCGGTATCAGCGTACTCAGGACAAATTGGACAACAACTTTCATTGTTCCGTTTCTCCTTTTACCATTGGGAAAATAAAAAAATTGTTGCTGAAAAATCATTTTTGTGACTAAAAAGTTAAATGTTCATTTTTTCCTTCCATGTTGCTTCTGCTGCTGTGAAGCACCTGAAGGGTTAATAAACTTCTTGACTGTGGTTTTGTGCACCTTGAGGGGTGCAGTTTTTAGAATGGTGTCACTTTTGGGTATTTTCAGCCATATAGACCCCTCAAACTGACTTCAAATGTGAGGTGGTCCCTCAAAAAAATGGTTTTGTAAATTTCGTTGTAAAAATGAGAAATCGCTGGTCAAATTTTAACCCTTATAACTTCCTAGCAAAAAAAAATTTGGTTTACAAAATTGTGCTGATGTAAAGTATACATGTGGGAAATGTTATTTATTAACTATTTTGTGTCACAAAACTCTCTGGTTTAACAGAATAAAAATTCAAAATGTGAAAATTGCGAAATTTTCAAAATTTTCGCCAAATTTCCGTTTTTATCACAAATAAACGCAGAATTTATTGACCTAAATTTACCACTAACACGACGTCACCGCTCTGCTTTCCGGCCGCTGTGCTCACAGTCAGTGCAGGAGGAGTGCAGAGAAGCAGAGCGCCGGGGACAGACAGCGGTAGGTAAGTATGTAGTGTTTGTTTTTTTACTTTTACGCTGGTAACCAGGGTAAACATCGGGTTACTAAGCGCGGCCCTGCGCTTAGTAACCCGATGTTTACCCTGGTTACCCGGGGACTTCGGGATCGTTGGTCGCTGGAGAGCTGTGTGACAGCTCTCCAGCGACCAAACAGCGACGCTGCAGCAATCGACATCGTTGTCGGTATCGCTGCAGCGTCGCTGAGTGTGAAGGTACCTTAAAGGTGTATGGCCGCCTTGTTTAGAAGACTACCTAGCCTAATTATATAATGATTAGGACTCACCGTATCAATTTGGGAAGTGTTAACAGTGTCGTACATGCAGGTGGCACACATGGTTCGTGGACTCACTGTGCAACGTGGAAGTTTACCTAGGAGTGGCATAGCTAAGGCTACGTTCACACTAGCGTTCGGCTAGTGTGCGTCGCGCTAGCGTCGGGCGACGCAGCGGCGACGCACGCGTCATGCGCCCCTATGTTTAACATGGGGGACGCATGCGTTTTTGCTTGTTGCGTTTTCCGACACGTGCGTCTTTTTTGACGCTAGCGTCGGACCAAGAAAACGCAACAAGTTGCATTTTTCTTGCGTCCGATTTTCGTCAAAAAACGACGCACGCGTCAAAAAATGCAGCGTTTTTGCGTGCGTTTGCACGCGTTTTTCGGTGCGTTGCCGACGCAGCGGCGCACAACGCTAGTGTGAACGTAGCCTAAGGGGATTCCTGGGAGATTTCCTGGACTCATAAGGAAATTCATCTGAATGGTGAGCTGAATATATTGTTTTTTCTGCATAGCTAAGGGGATACCTGGTGTTCACTGGAGCTCCTGATGGTGGAGTAAGCCTTGCTCTGCAGCTAGCTGCCAGGTACCACTCTTGGGCAGTCCCTGGTACTACAGCTGCTGACCCCAAGGATCACGCATGCAGACACGGACTCGGGATCAGTTCAAACTACTCCTCGGGCAGGACGGACACTGACAAGGAGTCACAGACAGGACTAGATTCAGAGACTGGTTTTTGCAGACCAGATTTATGGAGTACACAGACACTGGCTGCACACAGACCAGGAGACTAGGTTCAGGCACTGGTCACACACGGACCATGGGAAGGGTTCAAGTACTGGCCACTAGTGATGAGCGAATATACTCGGTACTTGAGATTTCCCGAGCATGCTCAGGTGTCCTCCGAGTATTTGTAAGTACTCGGAGATTTAGTTTTCAGCGCCGCAGCAGAATGATTTACATCTGTTAGCCAGCATAAGTACATATGGGGATTCCGTAGCAACCAGGCAACCCCCACATGCACTTATGCTGGCTAACAGATGTAAATCATTCAGCTGCGACAATGCAAACTAAATCTCCGAGTACTTACAAATACTCGGAGGACACCCAAGCATGCTTGGGAAATCTCGAGTACCGAGTATATTCGCTCATCACTAATGGCCACACACAGAACACGGGACCTAACAACTCACCAGTTCCACTCCAGCTAACTGATGAATCCACGTTGCTTAGGCACCTCACAAATGGGGAGGGTGCCTTCTATACAAGATGCCTCCCAGCTATTGGCTGGGGGCATCTTAGCAGCTGCATGAACTCGCCCCCTTTAAGAGTAAGGGAGTGCGTCCATGCCAGAAGTTGGTGCGCCGACGGCAAGGAGATGTTGTGGGCGATGGGGATGTGATCATGTTGTCACAGCGGTGAGTGTGTCAGCGTCCTTGCACAAAGGGTGAAAGGGACCCATGCAGGAGCACCGGCAAAAGTGTTACAAACAGTCATGGGATGCCATGAAAACCGCAAGTGGTTTATATTCAAGTGTGAAATCCCCAGTGTGATGCAGTGACCCATGCTGCAGCTAGGGGGCGCTGTAGGTGCTCCTCAGTATGTGCATGGATGCGTATCTGTAAGCCTGAAGTAAGATTGTTCTGGGACCTGTAGTCCCAAAAGTGTTTGTACAGTTTGCAAAGGGAGGCTTGCAGGGTTAGCTGGAGAGTTGGGTGGGTCTGGCTAACCACACACACTACCCATCTATGGGAGTAGTTACAACTACATTAATGTGACCATGATGTGGCCACATGGGCTCTGTAATGTAGAGTGTGTAGATCCTGGATGGCTTGTGTGTTGGGAGGTCCTGTGTGTGGACCTGATCCCTGAATAGCGCACTGAGAGGCCGTGGATCTGAGAGACTTGTGTGTTGGGAGATCCTGGGAGTAGGATCGGATCCCTGAATAGGGCACTGAGAGACATGTGTGTTGGATGGTCCCAAGTGGGGACGGACATCCTGAACAGCACACGCAGTGGTCTGTGTGTTGGATGGTCCCAGGTGAGGACGGACGACCTGAAGAGCGCACGGAAAGGCTGAATGTGCAGAGTCTGTGAAGGCTTTTGTTGGAGAGCTACCGTCCTTTAGAGGGTCTGGAACTGACTGATGTGTGCCTGCCAGGCAAGTTGGTGAACCCCGTATGGCAGCTCCCCAGGAAAAGGACTGACAGTAGGTCAGGGTGTGGAGCAGGAGCTCCAGAAAGGTACACCCGGGAAGGGGGCTATCATACCGGCACAGAAGTATCTGCCAGTGGAACAGACTGTTGGTGCTTGTTGTGTTCCATGGACATTGATGAACAGTTCGGCATACGGTCACCCATGGTAACTGGACAAAATGAGAAGTCCGGCATGTTTAGTGACTGAGTTGAAGCTGTATAAAATATATATATATATATATATATATATATATATATATATTAATGAACCATGCATGACCCAGTTTATGCTGCATAAAATAAACCGGATAGACTGATTAAGTGAAAAACCGTGCCTGTCTGCATTTATCCCGTTGCCAAGGGAGTGTCCCCAACACACTCAGTAAGTGCTATCTTGCATATGGTGCTAGACTGCGGGCAACAGTCCAGAAAGCACATGTGGAGTTGATTGCTGTAACTCGGCGCAGGTTACGAAGTTATGCTGTGGATCGGCGCGTCCACGAAGCTTACAAGCATCTGGCTGTAACTCGGCGGGGGTTACAATGCTTTGCTGTGGAACAGCGGGTCCGCGAAGTCTGCGGTGCAGGGCCATGCAGAGCCTTATGGAGAGGAGCTGCAGTTGCACCAAGAGGTTCTGCAGCAGCCAGAGCTGCAGTGGCAGCAGCAACGGCTTGTGATTGGCAGCCGGAGGTGTCGGCGGTTTTTGACTGCAGCAGAAGCTGTGGCAGTACCAGCAGGAGCTGGTGATGTGTCATAAAAACATTGGTGGTCCACGTCATACAAACTCTTAAAGGGCCAGTGCAAGCCCAGAGATGTTTTGTTTGTACTGTGCAAACTGGGGCCTGAAAGTACAGTGGGGAGTCCACAGGGTGTACCACAGGGAAGGGGTGGTGTCCCTAAAAGTGAGCGGTGACCCAAACAGGGATGGCTGCCCAAAAAGGGTGGAGTTCCTAAAAGGGGGCGGTAACTCGAACAGGGATAGTTGCCCAAAAAGGGGTCGAGTCCCAAAAGGGGGCAGTAACCTTAACAGGGATAGTTGCCCAAAAAGGGGTGGAATCCCAAAAGGGGGCGGTAACCTGAACAGGGATAGTTGCCTCAAAAGGGGTGGAGTCCCGGGGAATGGTAGTTTTCCAAAAAGGGGCAACGCAGATTATTTCGCTTTAATTATTGTATTGTTAATGTTGTTACTTATGACTGTTGTGTTTGAAACTGTTAAACTGTAAAGCGCTGCGGAATATGTTGGCGCTATATAAAGATTATTATTATTATTGGGAACATTTTACAAAAAACATTTGGGATCACATTTATCCGGCGCTCTACACTGAGCACTTACATCGGAGTTTCCCTTTAAATCTCTGAGTGACGTAATTCACATGAAACCCACCAAGGGATCCATTCACTATAAAGAGTCAGCAGAGTTACGCTGGACTCTGTCAGGCCTCTGTTCAGCGTTATCCTTTTTTACCGAGGTGCACAAAACTAAGCTATAATTTTTCCATATTTTGACCGACAGAGTAATGTGAGGGCTTATTTTTTGCAGGACAAGTTGACATATTTATTGGCATAATTTTTGGGCTCATGACATTTTGTGATTGCTTTCTATTGTAAAATGCCGCTGTCAATCTCTGACAGAGCATTTAATTTAATTAATTCCACCCATCGGCACCAGTGTCACATGACCATGGGTTGCCGAAGGACGGCATGACAACCTGGGATCTGCAGGAGACCCCTGTGGTTGTAATTGCCGGACTGCTATGCCCGCCACCCAGTGGCATTTCTGCTTCACACAGTCGATCTGATCATCACCTGTGTGTAGAGGAGGCAATCGGATTATCGCAGCTTCTAATCTTCCATGGAGACAATTGAAGTGAAAAGTTTAAAAAAGTGTTTTTAAAAATATTAAAAAATATAAAAGGTCAAAACACACCCCAGCCGCCCAATTCAAACTAAAATAATTTTGAAAATACACATATTTGGTATTGCTGCATTCAGGATCACCCGATATATCAATAAATAAAATGAATCAATCCAACTGGTAAACGACGTAGCAAAAAAAAAAAAAAAAGTCAAACCGCCAGAATTACATTTTTGGTCGCTGTAACATTGCTTTAAAATGCACTAACAGGTGATCAAAAGATCGTTTCCACACCAAAATGGTATCATTAACCCCTTAGTGACAGAACCAATGTGGTACTTGATGACAAAGAATTTTTACAATTCTGACTACTGTCACTTTATGAGGGTATAGCTCTGGAACACTTCAACGCATCCCACTGATTCTGAGAACATTTTTTTGTGACATATTGTACTTCATGTTAGTGGTAAAATTTATTCAATATAACTTGCGTTTATAAAAAAAAACTAATTTAGCAAAAATGTTGAAAATTTTGCAATTTATAAGCTTTTAATTTTTGTATCCTTAAATCAGAGAGTGGTGTCACACAAAATAGTTAATAAATAATATTTCCCACATGTCTAATTAACAACAGCACAATTTTGAAATTTTTTTTTGTTAGGACGTTAAAAGGCTTAAAAGTTGACCAGCAATTTATAATTCTCCCAACAAAATTTACAAAACCATTTTTTAGGGACCACCTCACATTTGAAGTGATTTTGGGGGGTCAATATAACAGAAAATACCCCAAAATGACACCATTCTAAAAACTGCATCCCTCAAGATGCGCAAAACCACATTTAAGAAGTTTATTAAACCTTCAGGTGCTTCACAAGAACTAAAGCAATGTGGAAGGAAAAAAATGAACATTTAACTTTTTTCACAAAAATTTACTATGGAACCAATTTTTTTTTATTTTCACAAGGGTATCAGGAGAAAAAAGACCACAAAATTTGTTGTGCAAATTGTCTTGAGTATGCTGATGCCCCGTATGTTGGGGAAAGCCACTGTTTGGGCACATGGCAGGGCTCAGGAGGCAGGGAGCATCATTTGACTTTTTGAACTCAAAATTGGCTGGAATCAATGGTGGTGCCATGTCATGCTTGGAGACCCCCTGATGTATCAAGAAAGTGGAACCCCCCAATTCTAACTCCAACCCCAACTCACCCTTTACCCTAATCTCAACCCCAACCACAACCCTACCCCAACACACCCCTAACCCTAACCATAGCCCAATCCTAACTTTAGCCCAACCCTAAACCTAGCTGTAGCCTAACTCTAGCTTTAGCCCAATCCTAACTTTAGCCCCAACCCTAACTTTAGCCCCAACCCGAACCCTAGCTTTAGCCCATCCCCAACCCTAGTTTTAGCCCAACTTACTTTAGCCTAACTCACTTTAGCCCAACTTAAACCCTAATGGAAAAATGAAAATAAATATATATATTTTTTATTTCAATAATTTTATCTAACTAAGGGGGTGATAAAGGGGGGGTTTATTTAATATTTTTTATTTTGATCCCTGTGATAGGGTCTATCACAGTGATCAAAATGAACCAATAGGAAAAATTTCCTATTGTTGCCGGGTAACGGTGGTAGATCTCAGCGGAGACACTGCGCATGTGCCCATCATTTTCTCCCTGAAGAAGATGCCGGTGGGCCGGGGACTTCACTGGGGATGCAGGGACACCAGAGGTACCGAGGGGGATAGAGGGACCCTATTTCTCGCTCTTCTGATGTGCCATTACATCAGAGGAGAGAGAAACTAATGGAAAATCAGACTTTTTTGTCTGATTGCAACACTAGGGTCGGTAAAAACTAACCTGAATCATGTTCTCTGGGGGTCTCAGCTGCCCTCGGTAACCAAGACCCTGGAGAAATTCCGACACTGGGGAACGCTATACACTTATTTGTCAGCGCAGTTAAAAAGTGGCGCTGAGGCATAAATACCTCTAATTCCTGCCTATAAAAGGCGTATCAGTGGACATTAAAGGGTTAAAAAAAACATCAGCTCGGCACACAAAAATTAAGCCCTCACCCAGACCCATTTTTTTTTTTTTTTTTAAACAAACTTTGGATTTTTTTCACCACTTAAAAAAGAACCTATACAAGTTCGGTATCTACGAACTTGTAGTGACCTGGAGAATCATAATGGCAGGTCAGTTTTAGCATTTTGGGAACAGGGTAAAAAAAAATAAAAAAAAACAGTTGTGGAATTACACTTTCTTTGCAATTTCACTGCACTTGGAATTTTTTTCCCATTTTCGACTACACGATATGGTAAAACCAATGATGTCGTTCAAAAAGTACAACTCGACCTCCCCCCCCAAAAAAAGCCTTCACATGGCGAACAGACAATTCTCTATACTCCTCCTTCTAGACCTGTCCTCTGCCTTCGACACAGTTGACCACTGCCTCCTACTACAGATCCTCTCTTCCTTTGGGGTCAAAGACCTCGCCCTATCTTGGATTCCTCATACCTTACTAACTGCACATTTAGCGTCTCCTACTCCCATACTACCTCTTCATCTCACCCCCTCTCTGTTGGTGTCCCTCAAGGCTCTGTCCTTGGGCCCTTACTCTTCTCAATCTATACACTCGGCCTGTGACAACTCATAAGGTCCTATGGCCAGTACTATATGCTGATGACACTCAGATCTACCTCTCTGGCCCAGATGTCACATCTCTGCTCTCCAGAATCCCAGAGTGTCTATTAGCCATATCCTCCTTCTTCTCCTCTTGTTTCCTCAGGCTCAATGTGGACAAATCTGAACTAATTACAGTGGGGCAAAAAAGTATTTAGTCAGTCAGCAATAGTGCAAGTTCCACCACTTAAAAAGATGAGAGGCGTCTGTAATTTACATCATAGGTAGACCTCAACTATGGGAGACAAACTGAGAAAAAAAAATCCAGAAAATCACATTGTCTGTTTTTTTAACATTTTATTTGCATATTATGGTGGAAAATAAGTATTTGGACAGAAACAAACAATCAAGATTTCTGGCTCTCACAGACCTTTAACTTCTTCTTTAAGAGTCTCCTCTTTCCTCCACTCATTACCTGTAGTAATGGCACCTGTTTAAACTTGTTATCAGTATAAAAAGACACCTGTGCACACCCTCAAACAGTCTGACTCCAAACTCCACTATGGTGAAGACCAAAGAGCTGTCAAAGGACACCAGAAACAAAATTGTAGCCCTGCACCAGGCTGGGAAGACTGAATCTGCAATAGCCAACCAGCTTGGAGTGAAGAAATCAACAGTGGGAGCAATAATTAGAAAATGGAAGACATACAAGACCACTGATAATCTCCCTCGATCTGGGGCTCCACGCAAAATCCCACCCCGTGGGGTCAGAATAATCACAAGAACGGTGAGCAAAAATCCCAGAACCACGCGGGGGGACCTAGTGAATGAACTGCAGAGAGCTGGGACCAATGTAACAAGGCCTACCATAAGTAACACACTACGCCACCATGGACTCAGATCCTGCAGTGCCAGACGTGTCCCACTGCTTAAGCCAGTACATGTCCGGGCCCGTCTGAAGTTTGCTAGAGAGCATTTGGATGATCCAGAGGAGTTTTGGGAGAATGTCCTATGGTCTGATGAAACCAAACTGGAACTGTTTGGTAGAAACACAACTTGTCGTGTTTGGAGGAAAAAGAATACTGAGTTGCATCCATCAAACACCATACCTACTGTAAAGCATGGTGGTGGAAACATCATGCTTTGGGGCTGTTTCTCTGCAATGGGGCCAGGACGACTGATCCGGGTCCATGAAAGAATGAATGGGGCCATGTATCGTGAGATTTTGAGTGCAAACCTCCTTTCATCAGCAAGGGCATTGAAGATGAAACGTGGCTGGGTCTTTCAACATGACAATGATCCAAAGCACACCGCCAGGGCAACGAAGGAGTGGTTTCGTAAGAAGCATTTCAAGGTCCTGGAGTGGCCTAGCCAGTCTCCAGATCTCAACCCTATAGAAAACCTTTGGAGGGAGTTGAAAGTCCGTGTTGCCAAGCGAAAAGCCAAAAACATCACTGCTCTAGAGGAGATCTGCATGGAGGAATGGGCCAACATACCAACAACAGTGTGTGGCAACCTTGTGAAGACTTACAGAAAACGTTTGACCTCTGTCATTGCCAACAAAGGATATATTACAAAGTATTGAGATGAAATTTTGTTTCTGACCAAATACTTATTTTCCACCATAATATGCAAATAAAATGTTAAAAAACAGACAATGTGATTTTCTGGATTTTTTTTTCTCAGTTTGTCTCCCATAGTTGAGGTCTACCTATGATGTAAATTACAGACGCCTCTCATCTTTTTAAGTGGTGGAACTTGCACTATTGCTGACTGACTAAATACTCTTTTGCCCCACTGTATCTTTCCTCCATCTCGCATATCTTCCCTACCTGATCTAATTATCAAAATAAATGAAATCACACTTTCCCCTGTCCCCAAAATCCGCTGCCTTGGAGTAACCCTGGATTCTGCCCTGTCCTTCAAACCGCACATCCAAGCTCTCGCCACCCCCTGTCGCCTCCAGCTCAAAAATATTTCCAGAATCCATCCTTTCCTCAACCTTCACTCTACCAAAATGCTTGTGCATGCCCTAATCATCTCCCGCCTCGACTACTGCAACATCCTCCTCTGTGGCCTACCGTGTAACACTCTTGCACCCCTCCAGTCCATCCAACTCTGCGGCCCGACTAACTAATCTCTCTCCTCACTACACTCCTGCTTCCCCTCTTTGCAAATCCCTTCACTGGCTCCCAATTTCCCAGCATATCCAGTTTAAGCTATTAACACTGACCTACAAAGCCATCCATAACCTTTCTCCTCCGTATATTTCCAAACTAATCTCTCAATATCTTCCCTCAAGTAAACTCCGGTCCTCCCAAGACCTCCCTCACTCTTCCACGCTTATTCGCTCCTCACCCGATCGCCTCCAAGACTCCTCCCGAATATCCCCCATCCTCTGGAATTCTGTGCCCAACATGTCCATTATCCACCACATTTGGATCCTTCAAAAGAAACCTGAAAACCCACTTCTTCAAAGAAGCTTACATCACCTCTAGCATTACTTTTGTAAAGATACGAGGAGCCATTGAAAGACCAAAAGGCATTGCCACATATTGAAAGTGACGAACCTGTCCTGCCCAGTTGCCCGCTACCCTTAGGTACCGCTGGTGCTTGGTGTGTATTATTATTATTATTTATTTAATTTATTTATATAGCACCATTAATGCCATGGTGCTGTACATGAGAAAGGAGTTACATACAGGGTTATAGATATCAATTACAGTAAGCAGGTTTACATTGACAGACTGGTACAGAGGGGAGAGGACCCTGTCCTTGCGGACTTACATTCTATGGGATAGTGGGGAAGAGACAGAAGGTAGGGGCGAGGCGGCGGCTCTGGCGATGGCGTATGGTGTATGGGAAGATGATAGTAGGCATCTATTCCTGCCATCACACATCTAGGAAACAAAAGTTTGATGGTAGAACCAATGGTAGAACCAATGGATTCCATTTTAAAAGGTACGGTTACGTAAAAAAGAATTTAATTTTTTGAGATTAATGATAGTTCTAAATGAACCATCCGGTTTATTGATAAGGAATAAAGGGGAATAAAATCCCTTCCCCTCTTGACCCTGGGAACTTCTATCAAGACTCTTTTAGTTAGTAAGGACAGGATCTCTGATTCAAGAGCCTTTTGTTGTTCTAGCCCTTTAGGTGATGTTACTACAAATGAATCCCAAGGGATTCGCTCAAATTCTAAATTTTAATCCGAATTCTATTATGTTAAGAATCCATTGGCTTGATGTTACTTTCTTCCATTTCTGGGAAAATATTTTAGTCTGCCACCAGCTTGAGCATTAGCGGTACTTGTTACGTCTTGTATTATAGGATCCGCTATACAATGCACCATTTGTTTTGGGTCCTTTGTTTCCCAGCGCTCTCTTTGAGCCTCAAATGTTTTATTTCTCGCAAAGGGGCGTCTTCTAAAGGCTCTCCAGTAAGAAGGAAGAGACTGGTTAGGAAATCCCTTCTTTCTTTCCCCTGCTTTGTTTAGGAGATCGTCCAATGCTTTCCCAAAAAGAAACTCACCCTGGCACGGGATCGCACAAAGTTTTGCTTTCGTCTGTGCGTCCCCTTCCAGCTCTTTAACTAGAGTGCTCGCCGGGCTGTATTTACTAGGCCGGTTGATCTGGCTGCTAAGCGTAGCGAGTCTGCTGATGCATCCGCCAGGAACGCTACAGCTTCTTTTATTAGAGGGATTGTTGGCAGAATTTTTTCCTCTAATTTGCTCCTCCAGCTTTTCCACCCAAACTAGTAGTGACCTGGCGGTACATGTACTAGATATGGCAGGTCTGAATGCCCCTGTGTTGGCCTCCCATGATCTTTTTAGTAAGGCCTCTGCATTACGGTCTAAAAGGTCTGGCAAGACGCCCAAATCCTCTACTGGTAATGTGGATTGTTTGGACGTTGAAGCAACTGCAGCATCCACTTTAGGCACTTTTGACCAGGAATTTAGTTCTTCATAGCTAAAGGGATACGTCTCTTAGAGGATGATGGTAAGAACCCCCGTATGTTTTGCCTATCCAATTCCTTTCTTATTAGTTCTTTAATAGTTGATGTCACAGGAAAAGATCTCTGCCGTTTTTTCTGGCTCAACCCGGAAAACATGATATCCTGTGCCAATTTTGACCGTTTTTTATCCGGGCATCCCATCGTACTTCTGACTGATTTTACTTGGTTGTCTATGCTACCTTCTGGTAGACAAGGACCTCCTTCAGATTTAGATGAACTTAACTGGGAATTTGAATTGTTTGAGGATCTGTTTACATCCTCCGATTCTGAGTCCACTGGTTAAAGGGATCTGCTTGGCTGGCGCATACTGGAGCTGCTGGTGTACATCTCTTCCCGAATTATAGCTCTTACGTCTGCTGACGTTACCACTTTCTCTTCATGTAAGGTTAGACTGATACAATCGGGACATAAACTTTTAACATATGAATTCGGAAGAGGTTGCGTACATAGGGCACATTCTTTATGCTTGGACTTGTGTGTCCGTTTCTTAGTCTAAAAGGAGAGGGGCAGAGGAGGAATAGATCAGCATATAGGAAAAGGATTTTTAACACTCACCCAGTGAAGCTGAAAGGTACCGGTTCTGGAGGCGGAGATTTAGGCAAAACATCCTTGACATTCTGTCTGGCGGTGGGTCGCTTCACTGTGGGGCGACCACTGCTTTTTTTTAGTGCTGCTTCTGGCACTTCTCTCCTTGCTGGGAGAATGCTGTTCTGCTGCAGGCAGGTGCGCTTCGTCGGCCGGTGAAGCCATACTTGCACACACCGGCTCCGACGGTGGCACCGTTTTTTAAATCGCATCTCCTGCCTCCCCGGACCCAACCTGGAAGTTCTCCGGCTACTTCCGGGTTAGACATGGAACCGGGCGGCCCACCCCGGACCCGGACCATGGATTGGGGGACAGATGAAGGGGGAGGCTGCAAGCAGGGGCTCCCCCATCGCTGCTTCTGGTACCGCAGCCCCTCCTGTTCTTACAGAAACCACACAGGCGGATGCATCTGGCCCAGGAATCCTCTTCAACTGCAGGTAACTTCGGATTCCTATAGGAACAGGAAACCTAAACTGAGGAGGAGAGGGGACCGCCTCCTTTTATTCTGTAGGTTTCCTGTTCCTATGGGCAGATCCCTCTCTCTCGTGTGGGTGCTGTTGTAGCGAAGGGTAAAAAATGCTTTTTTAATTTTCACGGCTCTTCATTACAAACTGTGAAGCACGTGGGCGTTGAAAGTGCTCACCACACATCTAGATAAGTTCCTTGGGGGGTCTAGTTTCCAAAATGGTGTCACGTGGGGGGTTTCAATGTTTAGACACATTAGTGGCTCTCCAAACACAACATGGCGTCCCATCTCAATTCCTGTCAATTTTGCATTGAAAAGTCAAATGGCGACATGACGACCGCAGACCATTCCATCAAAGTCTGCATTCCAAAACGTCACTACTTCCCTTCCAAATCCTGACATGTGCTCAAACAGTAGTTTTCTTCCACATATGAGGTACCAGTGAACTCAGGACAAATTGGACAATAACTTTTGGGGTCCAATTGCTCCTGTTACCCTTTTGAAAATAAAAAATTGCGAGTTAAAGAAATAATTTTTGTGGAAAAAAAAGTTTTTATTTTCACGGCTCTGCATTATAAACTTTAGTGAAACACTTGGGGGTTCAAAGTTCACACAACACATCTAGATAAGTTCCTTGGGGGGGGTCTAGTTTCCAAAATGGGGTCACTTGTGGGGGGTTTCTACTGTCTAGGCACATCAGGGGCTCTGTAAACGCAACATGACGCCCGCAGACCATTCTAAGTCTGCATTCCAAAACGTCGCTCCTTCCCTTCCGAGCACTGCCGCGCGCCCAAACAGTGGTCCCCCAACATTAGGGATATCAGCGTATTCAAGACAAATTGCACAACAATTTTTTTTGGTCCAATTTTTCTTGTTACCCTTGTGAAAGTAAAAATTTGGGGGTGAAAAGGTCATTTTTTGTGGAAAAAAAATGATTTTTTATTTTCATGGCTCTACGTTATAAACTTCTGTGAAGCACTTTGGGCTCTGCCGTGCGCCCAAACAGTGGTTTACCCCCACATATGGGGTATCAGCGTATTCAGGAGAAATTGCACAACAAATTTAGTGGTTCATTTTCTCTTTTTACACTTGTGAAAATAAAAAATTGGTTCTGAAGTAAAATGTTTGTAAGAAAAAAGTTAAATGCTAATTTTTTCCTTCCACATTGCTTCAGGTCTTGTGAAGCATGTAAAGGGTTAATACACTTCTTGAATGTGGTTTTGAGCACCTTGAGGGGTGTAGTTTTTTAGAATGGTGTCACTTTTGGGTATTTTCTGTCATGCACACCCCTCAAAGTGACTTTAAATGTGAGATGGTCCCTTAAAAAAATGGTTTTGTAAATTTTGTTGTAAAAATGGGAAATTGCTGGTCAACTTTTAACCCTTATAACTTCCTAACAAAAAAAAAAAATTGTTTCCAAAATTGTAGACTTGTGGGAAATGTTATTTATTAACTATTTTGTGTGACATATCTCTCTGATTTAAGGGTATAAAAATTAAAAGTTAGAAAATTGCTAAATTTTTCGCTATATTTGTTTTTTTCATAAATAAACGCAAGTAGTAGTGTAGAAATTTTACTGCTATCAGAAAGTAAAACGTCACGAAAAAACAGTCTCAGAATTAGGGGGGCGCAACCGATCCAGAGACCCCGCATTTTGGGTAAGATCCGTATATGGCTCATGTTCTGAGAGGGGGGTGGTGTCACGCCGGCTGGCAATTTACTCTAATCTCCCGCTTAGACAGTCTGCCCACCTCTAGCCTGACTGTGGACTGGTAGTTACTAGCTGTATTTGCAGCAGTCTAGCCGCAATTGCGGCATTAGCACAATTATATACATAGTTCTATTTGGTAATCCTTGGTCCGGTTTGTAGGAGATGTGGGCGCCATGGATCTTTTCCCATTCACATCAATGTATGGTGATAAGGTTATAGTGTTAAATATCGATTGCAATACATACAGAATTTATATTGATGTATATGTACTATTCCTGGGTCTTTCTGGTGTTTTTTATTGGTGTCTTTTAGTGTGTTACTTTTAATGTTTTTGTTTTTCCAATAAAATTTGTATGGATTTTCCTATATGCTCCTGTTGTCCTCCTGTGTTCATAATGAATTCTTTGGAGTAGATATTAGAGGGGCTTGGACATTGTCCCGGCCACCGTACACTATGAATCTGGGTTTTTGTGTATTACTGCATTGCTTACTGTATACACATTTTCAAGATGGGCGGAACAAAATTTCACTCAAATTGCATGAAAAATGTTTTGTATTCAACAGGCAACCACTCACAGATTTTCTGCTTTATACTTATAAATAGAGTTATGTGAAAAGGGGTTTGCCCCTTTCTGATCTTTTGCATGTTTGTGAGACTGTAATCATGTTTCAGATCACCAAACAAATTTAAATATTAGACAAAGATAACAAGTCAACACTAGTGAAGAGCGAGTATACTCGTTGCTCTTCTTTTGCTGTAAACATAAAAATCTTAAAAACATCTCCAGAATCCGACCTTTTCTCACATTTGAAACTGCTAAGACTCTTACTGTCACTCTTATTCATTCTCGTCTGGACTACTGCAACTCTCTTCTGATCGGTCTCCCTCTTTTCAAACTTTCTCCTCTCCAACCCATCTTGAATGCGGCAGCCAGGGTCATATTTCTGTCCAGCCACTTCACCGATGCCTCCATCTTGTGCCAGTCATTACACTGGCTACCCATTCGCTACAGGGTCCAGTATAAACTCATCTCTCTCACCCACAAAACTCTCCACAGTTCTGCACCGCCTTATATCTCCTCTCTCATCTCTGTCTATCGCCCTACACGTGCCCTCCGTTCTACAAATGACCTAAGACTAACATCCCCCGTAATCCGAACCTCGCACCTCCGTCTCCAAGACTTCTCTCGTGCTGCGCCAGCTCTCTGGAATGCACTTCCCCAGACGATCAGACTGATACCTAGCCCCGACCTATTCAAGCGCGCTTTAAAAACCCATCTCTTCAAACAAGCCTACCAAATCAACTACTCAGTAAACTAACTTTGTCCTGTTCCCTCCTTCCAAATATTATCTGCATGTGAATCTGCACCCTACTATTCATCTGTCTCCACACCCTCCATGCACATAACTGCACTTCTGGATACTTGACTATTGCACTTAAACACACCGGCTGATGACCGGATCATGCAGCTTTATATGAAAATCCTTATTTATTATTATGCCAGACCTGAAATAACAAGCACTTTTCACCTATTGTGTCCCCCCATTTCCTTATAGATTGTAAGCTTGCGAGCAGGGACCTCACCCCTAATGTCACTGTTTAAATTGTCTTAACTTGTACTGAATTTATTGTCTGTACATGTCCCCGCTTCCCCATAGTTTGTAAGCTTGCGAGCAGGGCCCTCACTCCTCCTGGTATCTGTTTTGAACTGTATTTCTGTTATGCTGTAATGTCTATTGTCTGTACAAGTCCCCTCTATAATTTGTAAAGCGCTGTGGAATATGTTGGCGCTATATAAATAAAATTATTATTATTATTATTTATTATTATTAATTGTAAAGTTCTGCGGAATATGTTGGCGCTATATAAATAAAAATTATTATTATTATATAGCACAATCAGATGATCACAGCGTCTTGTCCCTGAAAAGGACGAGAACAGTGAAAGATAAAGATAATTAAAACAACTAAAAAGATACACATATGCGGTATTGCCGCATTCAGAAAAGTCAGATCTATCAAAATAGAAAAACCATGAAGCTTTTTTGGTCGCTACAACACCACAAAAAACGCTGCTACAAGCAATCAAAACGTCATATCTATCCCAAAATGGTATCAATGAAAACATAATAATAATCTTTATTTTTATATAATAATCTTTATTTTTATATAGCGCTAACATATTCCGCAGCGCTTTACAGTTTGCACACATTATCATCACTGTCCCCGATGGGGCTCACAATCTAGATTCCCTATCAGTATGTCTTTGGAATGTGGGAGGAAACCGGAGTGCCCGGAGGAAACCCACGCAAACATGGAGAGAACATACAAACTCTTTGCAGATGTTGTCCTGGGTGGGATTCGAACCCAGGACCCCAGCGCTGCAAGGCTGCAGTGCTAACCACTGCGCCACCGTGCTGCCCGTAGTCATAGTCTTGCATTGGAAACATAAGCCGTTACACAGCTCCATCGACTGAAAACTGAAATTTGTTAGAGGTCTCAGAATACGGCAACATAACCCCTTCTAAAAAAATTTAAAACTTTGGATTTTTTACATCACTCAAATAATTTTAAAAAATACATGTTTGGTAACTCCGTAATCGTACTGATGAGGAGAATCATATTGCGAGATCATCTTTATCACACAATGTATACTGTATAAACAATTTCAATGTTAGAATTGCGGTTTTTCACAATTTCTCCCTACTTACAATTTTTTCCCGTTTCCCTAGGACCTCGTTGTCACAGTGGTTTGTGACGTTTCTGCGACATTGGCCCCCACGTCTCGGTTACCTTTTTGGTTTGTTCTGTGTTATTGACCTAAGAAGGGGAAATTCTTCTGTAGCATCCCCATCCGCCATTATCGGAGTCTGAATGGGCGGTATCTGTCGATGATTGACTGAATCTGGATGAAGTTGTTCGTGAAGAGAAATCTCACCATCTGTAGCCATATTATTTAAATAGTCCTCTGTGTCAAAAATGCATTTAAGGCACTTTTTTTTAATTCTTGACGATGGCACTGTTTTGTATTCTGTACCTTTTCCTGAAAGAGTTTTTCCAATCTCCAAGATCCTATCCCAATATGTAATAATACTAATAATATGTGCAATGCCTCCAATTAGAAATGTAGTACAGTTCTTTTGATTTGCTATATCGCTTACCCTATGTGTAGGGAATTTCAGTAGCTCAGATATATACGGTTACAACCACTCATATAGTGACAGTTAGCTGTTAGTGGACGTCACCATGGATACCTAAGCTACTGCAATGCCCTGCACATGGGGTAGGCGACATAGCAAACCAAAATAACCATACTATATTTCTAATTGGAGGTAATTGCCAACATTATTACTGGGATTGGATTTGGAGATGGGAATACCCCTTTAAAAGTGTTGCATAGTCTTCAGTTGATTTAGTCTTTACTACATGAGTGTTTAAAGGGTGGCACCCTATCCGAGAACCTTTATATCTGTGGAGTGTCGTATTCTATAATTACAGAACACCATAAATATATTCTGCAAAGTAGCTTTGCTGAAAGAACCAGATGATCAGCCCTCAATGCCACGGAGCATAAGGACTGAAATCATCAGTAAAAATGTGTCATCAGGCCAAGCATGCAAAACCAAATTTCCTTAGGGATGATATGTGATATAGTAATTGGATTGCAGAGTTGTGTAGCTATGATGCACTTTTTATTTTTCACTAGAGGTTTTGGTTTCTATGATTTTCTCATCAAAGTAAGTCCTACAAGTAATCAGTTCATAGGAAAGTATTACCCTAATATCAATATCTTTTTATAACTAGAAGTTTTCATATTCAATCAATAAAAGGATCGACTGGGACCAGGAAGTGGGCCAACCGATGTCAGTACCTCTTTCAGCTGGAGGTGCTTCTTCGGACACACATTCAGTTGAGATGAAGCTCTGTGCACTCCTATAGCTATACAAGCCACTAGCCAATAATAGACCAGCATCTAATGTCAGGTGTGTCCAATGTGTTGCCCAATCACCTGGCTACGGAGGAAAAAGAGGGCATTGCTCATCGTAGAAGTGGGACAGAGAAGAATCCTTTTTTTTGTTTGGGTTTTTTATGTGTACAACACCAGTAGGCTGGGAGAAATTACAGGATGGAGAGCAGGATTGGGGGTCATTTCTACAGAAAAGGGCCAGGACAGAGGACATTATTAAAGGACGGAGAATATTACTACAGAATAGGGGCCAGTAAGGGGAGGATTTTTATAGGATTGGAGACACTATTACAGGATTCAGGCTAAGATGGAGATCATTATTACAGGATGGGACATTATTACAAGATGAGAAGTATTATTATAGGAGAGGGCCATTATTAAAGGATAGGAGCCAGGATAGGGCATATTAATACCGAATGGAGGCCAGATAGGGGGATAATATCACAAAATGGTGTCCGTTATGGGAGATATTATTACAGAATAGGGGCAAGAACAACAGACATTATTACGGGATTGTGGCCATTATTACAAGATTGGGGCCAAGACAGATAATGTTATTAAAGGACAGGGTACATTACTGCAGACAGGGGCCCAAAAGGGAGACATTATTATAGGATTCAGACATTACTACAAAATGGAGGATATTATTACATGATAGGGACAAGAATAGAAGACATGATTAAAGAACAGGGGACATTACTACAGGACAGGTGCCAGGAAAAGGGACATTATTATAGGGTGGTGGACATTATTACAGGATAGGGATGTTTGATTGGGTTTGTTTTTATTCTGGCCGAAACTATGGCTGAAGTCCAGAGCACTATGGACTAGGAATAAAATGTAATTAAAAATCTTTGTACTTTCTCCATTTCTCTCCGTCTTCCACTGAAACACAGCCCCACAGCATGATGTCATCAACACCATTGTAACTATGGCATTATTTATGGCATTTTTTAGGCACTGAGCAGTGCCTGCATTCCTCCAGATGTTTCTAGGCATTCAGGCTGAGGAGGAAGTGATTAGAGAAACATCAAATTCTTAAACGCCACTAGATAAACTGTGTCTTATGTGACTGGGTAAGCCCTTAAGTCAAAATCCTCATGGGATGTATGTGTGTAATTGGGTAGACAGAGGTACAGCAGTTGCCATCTGCAGCAGAAACTGGCTCTAATATACTATTGAGCTTGTGGTACAATGCTAGAACAAGGGCTAGCTCCGATCCTAGCACTATAGCCCCTTTACATGGCCAATTACGTTTTTTTGCTCCCCTTTCGTTTTTTGAAGGGTAAGTTGTACTTTTGAATAGCACCACTCATTTTATCACAGTGGTACTAGAGCACAGGTTAAAAAAAAAAAAAAAAAAATCATAGTGCAGTGAAATTGTTAAAAACGCATAATCCTGACTGTAAAAATTACCTGGTGCCATGACTGTTCAGGTCAGGATGTTTATGGCGAAACTAAACTTGTCATTTTTTTTTATTATTTTAGTGGTGAAAAAACAAAATCGGATATTTATGGAACATAAATAAAATTATAGTCACCCAAAATAGATTTTTTTTTGCTCAAAAGGAATAGTGTTAGGTTTTTGTTTTTTTTTTGCCGGGTGAGACATTTTTATTTCTGCCATTTTGGGATAGATATCACATGATATGAATGCTTCTTTCTTACTGAATTTAATTGGCATTGTGGTGTTAAAAACAAAACAATGCAAATTTGGCATTTTGATTTTTTCTGTTTACAGAGTTTAACGATTGGGTTAATTAATTTTATATTTGATAGCTCTAATGTTTCTGGACGCGATGATACCAAATGTATTTTTTTTTATTTTAAGATTTTTTTAATGGGGGAAAAGGGTGTGATGTGAACTTATGGGGGCTTTTTTCAGTGTATGTATTAGTCTTGATAGGGGACTATAAAGTCGGATCAGTCGATTGCTTGTATTATATACAGCAATACTACAGTATTGCTACTCACAGTAACTCTCGTTTGAGGTCCACACACAGGCCGGGTTTCAATGGAGCGTTGTGATGGCAGGTCATCAGCAGACCCCCAGCTGCAGTAGCAACCCATCGGCCAACCGGGATCACGTCAATGGGGGCCGATGGGCACATAGAATGAAGTGCCCTCATGCTGGAACAATGTTAATACCGCTGTCTCACCGTGTCATTTAACAGATTAACAGAGACAGATAGCTGTGACACAGCCAATATCTGCTGGTATGGGGTGGGCTCAGCGCGCAAGACTCTCCATACACTCGCTCCCGATGGCGTGGTTAGCTGTACAGATACAGTTGTTAAGAGTATAATATTTATCCTGCATTAGGATAAATTGGGGTCTCAATATGGTGACCAAAAAAAATTACAGATTTTTTTTGTGCAAAATAAGTAAAACAAACAATCCTGTATAAATTTTGGTAGTGTATTGACTCAGATGTAATGTCCAAAGAAATACTGATGTGGAACCTAGATTGTGATCCCCAATGGGGACAATGCTGATAATGTCTGTAAAGTGCTGTGAGAATTAATGGCGCTGTATAAATAAGAATAAATAAATGTCAATTAAACTGAATGGTGAAGAGTGTTTAAAAAAAAATTATAGAGTTGCCATTTTTTACTTTATTCACCTCACAGCCCAAAATGTGCCATAAAAAGTGCCAGTTGACTGTACCGCAAAGTACAAATATAAAGAGAATACATTCACACTAGATTTGTGAAGCACATGAATAGTGCAGAACGGAATACATCAAAAACAACTGGAGAATTGCTGTTTTTTTTTCCTATTTCTCCACATAAAGAGTTAGGAAACGGGAGGTAATGAGTTACATGAACCCCAAAATATTGTCACTGGCAAATGCAGCTCATCCCACAAAAAAAGAAGCCCTCTTACATCTAAAGCAAGAGAAAATAGAACAAAACATAACTTCAGAAACACCGAGAAAAAAAAAAACAAAAAACAAAAAAAGGATGTTTGGTCAGGCAAGTCAAATGAGGGCTGTCGTTATGGGGTTAATAATGGATTATGCAAAAATAATTTGCCATGAAAAATATGCATATCATATTTGAGATTTTGGCCACATGACTGGGGTTTTAAACCGCGCTAAGCTTTGCAGGTTCTGAGAATTAAGATTGCCATCAATGCGTGCTTTAAGCTCCGAACATTAAATTACACCATGTTAACCTTATGTCATTTGTTTGAGCTTCTGAACAAGGATTTATTGTGAGACAAACCCCTGTAAAAGGCAGTTCTGGGAAGATCACCAATTACTTGCATAGCAGGAGTGTCTTCAAACCTCCTGCCACAGCCTGTTCACAGCAGTGGATTCATTTCATTAATGATTTCCTGTAGAATGAAGATAAACTAAGCGAATGCAAACAAAAGCCTGGGCTCATTTACAAGGATGTCACAGTTTGGAATACAAAGTTTTTCACCAAACCGCTAAATATCTTTCATTGCTAATTAGGTTTTATCTTTATGTTGTTTTCTCGTTAAGCTCAAAGGTATTCGGGCTTCTAGAAGTGGAAATTGATTAAAACTAATATTCTTTGAGAAATCAGTTATGCTTTTTAAGATAATCGGCTCTCAAAATGCTTATAAATATTTAAAACAGAATCATTGGGTAATGGGATAAAAAGGAATTGGTTTTTTTTCAGTAAAGTAGCACATCAAGTACGCATCTTATTACTGGGGCTTATTAATAACTGCAATAAAGGAGAACCTCCATTTGGGATATTTTATAGAAAGTCATTTAGCAGCACGATTTAGCGTAATGTTAGTCACAGTAATAAGAAAGAAGAATGTTATTAGATTCTTCGTGGAAGTTCTTGATGTTCCCAAAACTATGAGTTTCCAAATTCTGATAATCAACACCAGCACAAGGTTTCCCTGTTTTTGTACAGATTTCTCACAATTTATAGGTGACCTTCTGCCGCTGTGTGTGACCTTCAATAGTTTTGGATGTCATATGTGCACTCTTGTACTGAATGCATTCAATATATGGACACAAGTAGATAAGCATTCCAAAATCAGTCATGCTGTAATGTCTCAGTACCTCCTGCTCTAGTTGTCGGGTGGTTACTAGTGTTGAGCATTCCGATACCGCAAGTATCGGGTATCGGCCGATATTTGCGGTATCGGAATTCCGATACCGAGATCCGATATTTTTGTAATATCGGGTATCGGTATCGAATCAATAGGGATGTGGAAAATAAAGAATTAAAATAAAAAATATTGATATGCTCACCTCTCCGGCGGCCCCTGGACTTCACGCTGCTATCCGGGAGGCTTCTTTGTTTAAAAAGCGCGCCTTTCGGACCGGTGAATGACGTCCCGGCTTCTGATTGGTCGCGTGCCGCCCATGTGACCGGCACGCGACCAATCAGAGGCCGCGACGTCATTCGCAGGTCCTCAATTCCTAGAATTAGCAGTTTTGTGAATGAGAATGACGTCGCGGCTTCTGATTGGCCGCGTGCCGCCCATGTGACCGGCACGCGGCCAATCAGAAGCCGCGACGTCATTCTCATTCACAAAACTGCTAATTATAGGAATTGAGGACCTGCGAATGACGTCGCGGCCTCTGATTGGTCGCGTGCCGGTCACATGGGCGGCATGCGACCAATCAGAAGCCGGGACGTCATTCACAGGTCCGAAAGGCGCGCTTTTTAAACAAAGAAGCCTCCCGGTTAGCAGTGTGAAGTCCAGGGGCCGCCAGAGAGGTGAGCATATCAATATTTTTTATTTTAATTCTTTATTTTACACATCCCTATGGATCTCAGGGCCTGAAGGAGTTTCCTCTCCTTCAGACCCTGGGAACCATGAGAATACCTTCCGATACTTGATGTCCCATTGACTTGTATCGGATATCGGCGATATCCGATATTTTTCGGGTATCGGCCGATACTATCCGATACCGATACTTTCAAGTATCGGACGGTATCGCTCAACACTACTCACCACTGGTTACCAAAATCCTATGTTCTGTTATGTTGTTTGAGAAATTGGCCTACACTGCCATCTACTGTCCAAACTGTAAAGGTGCAAGAGTTTGGTCACATGACACTTTCTCAAACCGGTTAACTGCGGAAGCTTCCAGAAGTTGATGAGGGGGGAGACAGGGAGGAGTTCCTCTCTTTCCCGTGGGGAGCAAAGGGAAAAAAAACAGCCTGAGAAGAGGTCTACTTCCTAGGCTGCTCTGCCTTTAGCCTAGGTCCCGCTTCCCTTAATATTTAATTGGCCAGGAAACTGCCACAGTCTACACCAGGAGGGCATCTTACATTTCAATCTTCATAGAGACAGAAGAGATAGAGCTGTGCAAGGGCTCTTCTGCTACAATCCATGCCTTTAATGGTTCTGCCAGCGTGAATGCTTCATGTTCTACTGCATCTTCTACTGTTCGCCCTGCGACAGGTAGCCATATCAGGACATTGTCGTGAGTAAGCAGTAAACACCATTTTTCATAGTGAAGCAAACTGTGTAGGCCCATCCTTGGTAGTAATATAACTGGAGGACTGTGTGAATTAAGATAGTAACCTGGTATATAACCGGCAGTCAGCTGATCACTGTATTTAAGTCATTAACTGGGAAGATTCCATAGTAAACGGGACGGTGACCATTTCTTTTGCTACCTAAAATTTCAAGCTTGTATGAAAGACTGTGATACCATCATACCATCACTATGGACTATGTATTTTGAAAAGAATACAGTAATGACTCCCTTATGCTTACGTTAATACCCTTGTCAGCTTTCATCCTTGAAACTGCGCGCGCACACACACACTAAGCCGCGGTAAAAGCTCAGTGTGAGGGACACAGAACTAGCACGCCACAAAGCCGCCTGTGACATTCCTAATTTTTTTATTATTGGCCGGCCTTGGCACCTATAACATCTAGTTCCCCCCTGGGGACTACAATGTCCGATTTGTACTCATATCTATCTGGGGAACAGTTGGGATGCTCCCCAGAACATTAGACCATCAAACCTGATTATTATTAGAGCACCATTTATTCCATGGCGCTTTACATATGGAAAAGGGATATATTATAAAAAGGAGTACAGTAATCTTAAACAATACAAGTGACCTACTGGTACAGGAGGAGAGAGGACCCTGCGTGTGAGGGCTCACAATCTACAAAAGGATGGGTGAAGACACAGTAGGTGACGTTAGAGCTGGTCGTGCAATGGTATGGTGGAGCGATGGTTACTGAAGGCTGTAGGCTTGTCGGAAGAGGTGGGTCTTCGGGTTCTTTTTGAAGGTTTCCATGGTAGGAGAGAGTCTGATATGTTGGGGTAGAAAGTTCCAGAGTAGGGGGATGCGCGGGGGAAATCTTGCATGCGATTGTGGAAAGTGGAGATAAGAGGGGAACAGAGAAGATCATGTGAGGATTGGAGGTTGCGTGCAGGTAAGTGCCGGGAGACTAGGTCACAGAAGTTGCCTAGCGATTTCTCATTTTTACAACAAAATTTACAAAACCATTTTTTTTTGTTTTAGGGATCACCTCACACGTTTGAAGGGACTTTGAGGGGCCTACATGACAGAAAATACTCAACACTTACACCATTCAAAAAAACTTCACCCCTCAAGGTACTCAAAATTACACTCAAGAAGTTTATTAATCCTTCCGGTGCTTCACAGGAATTTTTGGGATGTAAAAGGAAAACATTTACTTTTGTTTCACAAATTTATTTTTTTTTACTTTTACAATGGTAACTGGACCATACATGTTGTTGTGCAATTTCTCCTGAGCATGCCGATACCCCATATGTGGAAGAAACCTACTGTTTGGGCACACGACAGGACTCCGAAGGGAAGGAGCGCCATTTCACTTTTTGAATGAAAAATTTGCTTGAATAATTAGCGGAAGCAATGTCATGTTTGGATACCCAATTTAGATTTTTTTTTATGTTTTGGCGCTTTTACACAATAAAAACTTTTATAGAAAAAAATTATTTTTGCATTGCTTTATTCTGAGAGCTATAACTTTTTTATTTTATACTGATGGAGCTGGATGGTGGCTTGTTTTTCGTGGGACAAGTTGTCATTTTCAGGGGTACCACTTTTATTTACATTCGTCCTTTTGATCACGTTTTATTGCACTTTTTCGGCGGTATGATAAAATAAAAAATGAGGCAAACTTTTTTTATTGCGGTGTTCACTGAAGGGGTTAACTAGTGGGACAGTTTTATAGAGCGAGTTATTACGTACATGCGAGACCAAAATGTGTACTTTTATTGTTTATTTTTTTATATACGTAGGTTTTATTTCTTTATTTGGGGATTTTAAAAAAAATAAAAATTTTTACACTTTTTTTTTTTTACATTGTCCCATTCTGCGATATCACTGTATAGCATCAGATCGCTGTTCTGATACTTTGCAATGCTTCTGCACTGCAGAGCATCTGATCAGCATCTGGCAGGCAGGGAAGTTGGCGTTTCAGATCCTGCTCTCCGCAGGCGCTCACAAGCTACCTTCCCTGCAGGACCCTGCGGCCATTTTGCGGCCAGGGTCTCCATGGAGAGCATCAGGACAACGTGATCGCATCATGTTGTCCTGATGGAAGCGCACAGGGAACCCATTCATCACTACTGACAGCGGCATCAGAGGGGTTAAATGCCCGCTACTGGTGCTGGCAACAATCAGGGGCGTTGCTGCAGTGTGTCAGCTCACACACAGCTGACACCAGCACCCGATCGCCATGGCGCTCAGTGTGAGGCCGCGCCATCATGCTGCCGTACATATACTGCTGTATGTGTACGGTGCATGTTGGGAAGGGGTTAATAAGCCATCTCTTGATTTCAGACTGAATGCCATTCCAACCACCTCAGAGGGTTCTTAACTTGACTAGATGTTTTCTCTACCAAACTAAAGTCTATGATCATCCACGTTGTGTTCTGAACTCTTTCAGTCCTCATGAAATTGTTGAGCCCCTTTCAGCATTTTTCCTTTTAAGAGTAAACTATATGGTTCATTTAGTCACCCTTACAGTTTACGCTACTATGGATCTCTGATGTTTTTTCTTTATTTTGTTAAAGCAAATCATAACTGCATTGACACCACTTAGGACAGACTATCAAAGGGGTTATCCAAGTTTAGGATAAAAATCTGCCATGAATCTATTAGACTATAGACTTCTGAATCTTCACAATCCTCACAGAATTTTACTGTGAAGCGAGAGAGGCCAAGCATGTGACTCGAAATATGCGATTCGTATATATGTGGACACAAGCTGACTAGACAGGAGAGGCCTTTCTCTATTCACTTGTATTGAGCAAGGCCATGCACGTCTAGTTGGAAAGTGGCTCGAAGTATGCAACTCGCATACATGTGGTCACATGACCACCCGTGAATCCTAAGTGTGCGGTGCACATGCTGAGGAGTCAAGTCTGCAGTCACAGAATGACTGCAAACTTTCATCCCAAATATAGACAACCCCTATAACAGTGGTCATGAACATCAACGAATAGAACTTCAACTCCAGGCCACTAATCTCTTTAGTTTGTAAATATATAGGAAGGTAAAACAGGCCACAACAGACTATGTTTTCACATTTATGGTGAAAAATTGAGGGAGTACGAGGACAAAAATTTTATTTCTATACAATAAACAATTTTTTTTCTAAAACCCCTTAAAAGTAGACATTTCATCATAATGTCCTTCTTTCAAGTCAACTGTACAGAGACTAAACTTCCATTGTCACTTTTGGAACCAAATGTATGTATTTATATATTATATTTAGGTTCAACAGCTGCCTCACGTTTCTCCAGATTATTACTTTATGATCAGAATCATAACACTCTTTCCAAGATAAGGAAACAGAAGAGGATCTTTTATTACACACATTTATCACTATATATAAGCTAAATGCACAAATAAGACAAAATAAAGTCTTGGAAATGCATCGATACGTTATTTCAACAAAATGGTGTTTTATTGAATAGTTACTTACAATACACATACATTGAAAATAGGAAAATAAAAAGGCAGATGAATTTTAAGAAAAGTGTGCAAATCAATCAGTAAGCTATTTTTTTTCTGCAGTCCAAGAGTCTGGTGCTTTTTTTTGGCAGCATTACAATTTTACATAGCAAAATCATATAATTATTAAAATCCGTCCAGAATGGTTGATATTCCCAATCAAAATTCTTCGGTGCAAAGAAGGAATCAAAATGTATTTTTTCCACAAGATCAACAAAATGAATATGTAACTGAATGTGAATATTCATTAATAATGCCTGATCCCCATTAATATCTGCTCTTTATGACTCATAATGTTTGGAATTACCATGTAGTTCTAAACTAGAGTTGAGCGAATTTCTTCGGTTCCCCGCTTATTCGGCAAACTATAGCGCTTGCTGAATAAGCTGCAGAGGGAACCAGGATACATGGAGCGCGCCGGCTGATCAGTGCCGCAGCTGCATGTGCCGTGGCTGTGTCACTGTCACAGCACATGCATGGAGAACCCAACACAGACACATGCAGCGGCGATCAGCTGGCACAGGTATCTGGGTTCCCTCTGCAGTTTATTCGGCAAGCGCTATAGCTTGCCAAATAAGCGGTGAACCGAAGAAATTCACACAACTCTACCTCCAACCACTGGCTTACGGTCTAATTATTTACAAACTCTCCAATAGCTTAATCTATACATCAATATAGTAGGGATCTACATCATTACTGGGGAATTCGTGCTTCACAGTATTTTGGAGCCATCTGCCTTACAGGTAAGATTTTGTGTTTTACTCAAATACAGTACATCTAGTCGGGCAGAATAAATCTATGGATTCAATCAAGGGCTGCCTGACGGCTCCCTATGGTGTATGGGCACGTTAAGTTGTTAGCATTTTGTAAACTATCCATTGAAAAAAATGGACAATAGACTAGTGGGCATTAAAGGGGCTGACCCAAGATTGCACCATCAACTGGTCACAGGATAAATGAGAAAGGTGCTAGCTGCTATTTTTAATGGAGGGGGGGGGAATAGTGCACAGCCATAGTACTGCTCCATTTAAAGTCTATGGTACTGGGTATATTGTTCCGTATCATGGCTTTTTCACAAATGTTTCTGCTGTATTTTTTTTTTCAGAAGTGGGCATGGACAAGAATGTGCAATATTTTATACAAAAGAAAATGCATAGTGGAAGATTTCCATTTATTCTACAGCATCGATAAAGGAATTCTTAAAACCTGGACACTGTTCCGTTTAGCGCAAATCTGCAGTTTAAGAAGATACATATATTAACTTTGTGGATGGCACTGGAGTTAGTGATAGTCAGCAGCGCGCTCTCTACTAGTGATAAGTGAACGTGCTCGGATAAGGCGTTATCCATGCTCAGGTGCAGAGGGACTTCGGTGTGCTTGAATAATATGTTCGATCTGCATGTCTCAAGGCTGTTCGACAGCCGCAGCACATGCAGGGATTGCCTAACAGGTAGTCCCTGCATGTGCTGCACATCCAGGAGGACTCAAACATATTTTTTGACCACAGAGAAGACCCTCTGATAGCACACGAGCATGTCGGGTAACACCTTTTCCCAGCATGTTCGCTCACCACTACTCTCCATAGATATAAAACAAAGATACACAGATACACCTGCTATGGTGTTTGCACTAATGTTGACTTTTGAGAAAGCCTGGAATTCTCTGTTGAAATTAATGGGTTGCTAACGGTTATGTTTTAAGGTTTGGTTCACATCTATGGGGAAATTGAGGTCAGCTCTGCCCTGCAAGTTAAGTCTCAGTTTTCTGGATGTGAAAATAATGCAGCACAAACTTTTGACCTAAGGAAACTGACTTGAGAACTATGTAGATCCCATCCATATCAATATGTGCTGGTTTATGGAGTATGTTTAGAAACCAGGTAAACTTTAGCTCCAGTCTTTAACTCTTGAAGTTGACTATGGCTATCTTAGCTAGAGAATGGAAGACAGGCACTGTATAGCTTCTGAACATTTTGTGGACAAGTGTTAAATACATAACATCTGTTTGACATATTCCAGATTTGACAGAGAAAAACATAGCATGGATACTAAAGAAGAGAATAAAGCACCAAGGATTCCCCAGAAGATAATGACCCATGCAAAAGTTCTGTGCATTGGGTTTTAGTGCATTTAAGAAAATGCTGTATAGGCCGTGTCTATAGAAATGCATAGGATTCCCTCCGTACTCTGCACTGCTTCATAGTACAAAGTCCAAACCGAGGAGAAATAGTAAAGTACAATGATCTACTGCAGAACACTAACAATCAAAACAAGGGATTACCATTTCTATCAGAATGTACGACATGACAATAAGTGTGCGGTGTAAACCTGAATGGCAGTTCTGCCAATGCAATGGCAACAAGAAAATGGTGAAAGATGCAACAATTGGAAGTTGGTTGTATTATCCTTGGATTTTAATATAGATCACGAACCTTGTTAATTCTGAACACTTTGGGCATCATTTATAACAAAAGGGCCAATAGCAACAAATAATGCAGCTTTGAGTGATCAAGAACAGCCTGACAAAAGCCGAGCTCAGATTGGCTGCCTTGGGCAACAAATCCAGGATTTCTAAGCTTTGCTCATCATCAGTAAGGCTAGGTTCACATTGCGTTAAGTGCAGTCCGTTCAGCGCATACGCTAATGGACTGCGTTAATGCAAGTGTCGAAAAAGATCGCGTTTATGCGATCGCGCTAGCGCAGATGCTCTATCTGTGCTAGCGGTGACGGACCCAAAAACGCTGCAGACTGCGTCCAAGGGTCCATCACAGAATGACGGCACATCGCTAACGCATGCCGATTATGACATGCGTTAGCGATGCGCTACATAATGGCAGTCAATGAGTGCGCTAACGCATCCGTTACATAGCGATAGTGGCGCTATGTAACGGATGCCGTCAGCGGACTGCACTTAACGCAATGTGAACCCAGCATTAAGGAGGACCTATCGCTTCAGAGAGGAACACAAAAAGTGTCAGAGGGTGAAATGAGATTTTACATAAATACTGGTCATGAGCAGTTCAGATGATTTCGGTCACTACTATAGGGCCACGGGTTTTGCTATTACTTTACCAGAGTAAGGGAAAAAAAACTTTAGATTTTTTTCTTCTGTAGTAACTGTCAGGAGGTAAAGTGTTTGTACTCTGATGTGGGGAACAAACCAGTTAATGTGTCAACTTGCTAGCCCATGCAATATGATGGGAGAACGAGGTACCTAAAGTAGAAGGATGAAGTGGCTTTTACAAAATTAAATCTTCATAAGGTAGATATGGTATCTTGTGGAGAGTTAATCATCTACAAGACAAAACAGCTGCTTGTAAAAGATTAATCTACTGTTTGGGGACATAGCAGCTTCTAAAGGATTAATCGGGAGTCTCTCACTACATCACAAAGAGCTCAAAACCGGAGCTGTGACATGTTGTGTAGTGGTTTCTTCTGGCCTCCTCATGCTGCTCCATCAAAAAAGATCAATTTTACATTACTTAATACATTATTACATCCAGTATGAAAAAAGCAGCACAGATCTCCTGTGTCTGCATGGTGACTCCATCTCCCAGACAGTGGCATCTCCCAGCTCAGAAGCATGAAGTCTCACAAAGCTATCAAGACAGTGAGACAGCAGAAAGAGGATTTCATCCTTCCTCTCAGAGATATTGTTAATTAGAAAAATTATTTTAAATTATTTTTACTTTTCCAAATATAAATATTTGAGTTAGGCTACGTTCACATTAGCGTTTCCCGACGCAGCGCCGGGAAACGCAGCGGCGACGCATGCGTCATGCGCCCCTATATTTAACATGGGGGACGCATGGACATGCGTTGTGCTGCGTTGTGCGACGCATGCGTTTTTTATTCCGCAAGCGTCGGGCAAAGAAAACGCAACAAGTTGCATTTTTTTTGCGTTGAAATTTCGGCAAAAAACGAACGACGCATGCGTCGCAAAACGCAGCGTTTTTGCGTGCGTTTTGGTGCGTTTTTATTTGCATTGTGCGTTGCGTCGCCGACGCAGCGGCGCACAACGCAAATGTGAACGTAGCCTAAGGGTTACATTTTAGTCATAGCCTCCTGCATGAAGCTTCCCAGGAGGCGATAGGTCCTCCTTATAACATTTTGTAGCCTCTCTTCTAAAGATTCTCATGAACTGTACTCTCCGTTACTGGGAGGATTTAACATAAGACATAGATTGCAAAGCTTCTTGTTTTTGCATTCAAGTTGTAATTGTCCCCATTTATTATGAGAAAACCTTTCTAAAGTTACATGGTCACATAATTCATATCTAAATTTATGAAGATGATTACAGAGTTAACGACAAGTGAACAAGTAATTTTCATAAATGAAGACCCCTTGTATTAATCAGGAAGAAGAGGACCACCAGACACCATATTGTTGGAGGCTATAGAGAACATCAGTCATATTTGCTTGAGATCATGCAATTCTCTTATGTTCCCTTTTTGTGAATGGAAACTATTTTGTCAACACATAATGCAAAAGGCACTATGAGAGTTAGTGGTTCTGCTTAAGACTTTGTCCACATTGGCATTTGGCGATAACATGAGGTTAATTTGGCTTTGCGGTATTATTATCCATGGTATATAGATGGAGACAGAAGAAACCCAACTTCTATGCACACATACGTATCACTAAACATACTCTACAGCGCTAATCGAGAATAGTCTCTCCACATTCTGTTACAAAGTATCATAACCCAAAAGGTAGGGCCAGGTTCATGTCTCCAGCTGAATATTCCACTGAATGAGAAGAAACAATGTCTATGAACTACTGGTTCCAAATTGTATGTATACTCGCTATTCTGCATGGTTGTCCACTTTAATACAGCAGACAGAATGCTAATAAAAATAATCCCTAATGTTAAAGATACACAATAGATTTATAGTATACTGAAACCTGGACAATCACAAGAAAGCAAGAGAAAAAATATTTCTATGAGGATTTCATATTTTACATACCAAAGTGCTCAAACCCATTCTACACTACTCCCAAATCATATTCCAGTTACATTACTTCACTCCATTGCAACTTATGCCATCCTTGGCATGGCACACAATTAGGAATTATTTAGGGCTCGTTCACACAATTAACGTTTCCTGCGCTAGTTAATGCTTGTGAGCACAGTAATGAACTTCACACATTTATGAGGACGATTTTATAAGCGTTTTAGCGTTTTTGAACATGCGGTTTTTTTTCTCTTTCGTCTTTTGAAGCCCTATAGTGGAGGTTATGGCAATAAAGCCAACAAAACACCCCATATCTAAAGCATGTGGCGTTTTGAAACACCCTCAAAAAAGCAAACCAATATGAACACAAAAACGCTATGTAGGCATTTCAGTGTTAAATTAACATTTGGCCGGAGTGTTTTTGACCTACAAAAATTGGCAAGTGAATAATTCCAACTAACAGAATGGGGGGAAAAAAATACAGCAAAGAATATGAAATTCAGCCATACAAACATTTAAAAGGGTTGTCCCACCAGTAATCATATTACCGTAATTTATAGATCAAAAAATAGAATAAGGTTTCAACTTTACATACGAATACAGCTAAGTGCGCTCCATGTAATGAGCCAAGTTCTGCTGGACACTCAGGCTTAATCACGCTCCTACCCAACAGCCAGGTCTCCACATTGAGATCTTCTGTTCACTGCAAAGAAGTCAATATAGATGGATTTCTGCCCTGTTTTCAGAAAAAGAAATCTAATACTGCCTCCTCTGCAGTAGCTTTAGGAGCAGAGCCTTCTGCAGGGAAAATTTAAAAAAAAAAATGACAAAATCCTCAGCTGCCAGAGGGAGAAGGTGATAGATTTTATCCACGGCAAATCCCCAGCAGCACATCATGGGAGCAAATGAAAGTAAACAAATTCTGAGAAGAGTATGAACATATTACTTTAAAATGCTCATTAACAGATTTCAGGACTGTTTGCATGACTATAATTAATAAGCTAAACCCTTCAAGGTACGTTCTTGCATTACCCATGCCACAGTAGATGGAGCAGTCATTTCCAATCAAGTGCAAAATTAGCTCTCAGAGTAGATGGGATTAAGAGATGAGATTATGTTTTCCAGCAATAAAAGGTTCAACAGCTTAATCGGCATTACAAAAAAATGCTATCATTCCAGAAGTAATAACTGCACAGGAAAATAAGGCTACATGGGAAATAAATAATGGAGACGTCTGCCCATACAGAGGACACAATACACATTGCTCCTTACTACTGCATATTACATTAGAGTATTGCTATGCGCTGCCGCCATTATCGCCCCGCAGGGAACTAAATAGGCGCTTCCTAATTTGATCTGTCTGCCCATTAGGATTTCAGCGTAATAAGTAGTCATTTAAAACAAAAATGGTTAAAAATTGTGAGTGCGTTAGTTGATCGCAGAGGCTCTCGGTTTTAACCTCTTGCTTACCAGTCTGTGCATCCCCCCATATTTTCCTTGAGCGCCAAAGCTATTTTTCTTGCCACTTGGACACTAATTTTCCTGCTTAAGAGAGGGATTGACTACATACTGGGGATATTGGGCAAATGCCTAAACGGCTGGTAAGAAGATTGGTACTTTGGCAAAAGCATGGTGTCTATGATATAGTAACGAGGCATTCAAAAGACACGCTCTGAGCGGATCTCACCCGCCACGTGGAAACTGAACGCTCTCCGATATGTTCTGAAGGTCATTCGTTTCGCTCGTTTGTTCAGCATTGCTCACGGTAAGACTGACGCATAAGACAATGATGCAGTCTGACGAGACCACAAGTGATTGTATGGCACATTTTAAAGATCAGGAACCTACGTTCTACTCAGTCATACAAAAAGAAAAAGCAGTGTTAGTAAAAATAGACATATATTATTCAGATTTAAATTAACTTACATATAACGAACTTGCCAAATGGTCTTTTGGAGATGCCTACTTACAATAAGTCAAGTCGTTTTTGTTTTTTTTCTGCTTTTTTCTTTTTGCAAAATAATTGTGCCTTTGTTTTAAGAAAAACTTATTTCATGCAGAAATTGTATGCGCAAAAAAAAAAAAGATGACAATTTTGCTAATTAACTCAGCAAAATTGGCTAATACTTGAAATATTTGCTCGTACCGGTGATAAAGGAAAAAAAAAACATAGGTGAAGAACAACACTAAGTAATGTGTTGGTACAGGTCAGGTTTAACATGCGGCATGGCGAGTCTAGGATCTGAAAAATGGGCTGTCAAGATCTGGAAAACCTTCCATTTGGCAAATGTGCAATCGGAAAAGGAGATATTTACAGAGATATTCGACAATTCTATCAAACAACGAGAGCTGCTGGAAACCGAGAGATTTATTTTCTTGCTTAGTGTCTTCCAGTCTATTAATCTAGCCTCTTCTACACCTTCTTGATTCACATTGGATACAGAGAGGAATGTCTGCTTGCTTTTGCCTAAAAGGAAACAAAAAAAAAAAAAGACATTTGAAATCAAAAGCAAAGCGGAGATCAATATTTTGTATAAATGTACCGTTCCTTCCCGCTGTGACACATCTGTGATGTTAAGAAAATGCTTTCTTTTCCAGTATTTTTTATACCGCGACATATTTAAGGCAGATTTTACTAGCTGGACCCTTTTCAGAACTGCACAGAATCAATTCTACTCTACGAGATCGCAGTGAACTGCTGCATGACCCCATATCAGAAATGACAGCGCTTCATATCTCTAGACGCAAAAAAAAAAGAAGTTAGAAACATACTAGCAATACATCAAAGTAATACCAAACTGAAATGCGGGTTGTGCTAATCAGATGTACTGCTTTCACCGAAAGTTAAAAGTTTAAAAAGGGAAAGAAAAATTTAGTCCAACTATTCAGTTCTTAAAAATGTTTGGAAACTTTTTTCAAAGACATCTATAAAATAAAAAAAGTAATGAGATATTCCCGAGAAGACATCAATGGTCTACTGTCTGTTACTTAAGTTTATCATTAGGTTATGTTAACCGAGTACATCAACCCGGAGAAACGTGCAAGTAGACTCATTAGTGACTGAATACCACCAGTCACACAAAGATAACAGAATGGCATATATTAGTAGGGTTACCGAAGAACAGCAGCTCTGCCGATTAGCTGATGGTTGAGTCACGGTCAGCTGTCACTGCCGAGGAACGTTTCACTGTCATACATTTACAGAAACTGTCATGCATGGCCACTATATCTTCCTACAATTCATATGCATGTAATTAATTACTAAGATGTATTTAAAATGATTGTGGTGGATAGAGAAAAGCACCACTTCCCATTAGATGGGCCATCAGCATCTTGTCGGTTAAGCCCTTCCAAACATGAGACATAGATGTATGTCTTACATTGGGTGCAGTACGGATCGTGTTCAGGAACGGAGCGTGCTCTATACATGGCAGGTGCCAGCTCAGCTAAAGAGCCACCACCTGACTAACAGCAGAGACTGGAGCTCGCGCTGATCACTGCTGTTTGACTACATGGATGCCGCCATCTCTGACAGAAGCATTTAGATGGCTCTGCTGTATGAACGCACATCAGCCTCCCATCATGAGACCACAGGACTATGATAAGCTATCATGGCAGCAAGGGGGCCTACTGAAGGCCCCAGTCACAGGAATCTTTGGGTTCCTTTGAAGTCAAGTCTATGGGTTCTGCTTTATAGAAGATTTTCTTTTTGTTACACTATATAGTGCAGTAATGACATATTGCAGTCTGTATTACAAGTGATTAAACAAGGTTCAAGTTGCTTAGAAGGACTGAAAAAAATGTTTGTAGAAGTATATGTATAAAGTTTTAAGATGCACAAAAAAACAAAAAGAAATTAATATTAATGCAGGGGTGCATTTGTGCACTATTATTCCTGTACATTTATTCAAAGTACTTTTTCTAAGTACTCGCAGTTATAACATGGAAGAATATGACAAGCATCTCTTTTCTCTTCATACAGGAAAACAGATCATTCATTCTCTGAACTGAAATACCCTGCATGTCTATTGCTCCAGTCCCTGACAGCAAGCAGCCTGAATGGTATCTGAATCATTCTATCTTTGACATTGAATCCTGCATATATCTATATAGGTTAGCCATCTTAGTAAGCAATTGTTTTTGTTTATAGATATTTAACTCACTTCTGCTTGTCCTCATGCAGAGAGATCACATAACTGTTTCAAAGCAGTTTATGATCCATGTAGACCTGCATATTTGTTTATCTGATCACTGCAATTATTGTGTCCTGCTGTCTCAACTGTGTTAGATTGATTGCCAACGAGAGGGGGGAAAAAAAAAGTGAGATCTAAGAGCTAGCCTTCTATAAATGTAGACATACTTTGGGGACGCATTCGTGCAGGGGTGCATTTGTGCACTATTATTTGTGTATATTTATTCAAAGTACTTTTTCTAAGTACTCACAGTTATAACATGGCAGTTAGACAGGGCAGGAGACAGGTAAGACAATCTAAATCTATTCCCTGTTCATTTGGAACAGAACAAATATTCACCATATGTATTTGTATAATATTTATCCTGGCTGCTGCATTCACTCACATTCACCGCCCTTGCATTAACTCTCTACACTCCATCCATATCGACCCCTCTGTCCTTGCCTCTCCTATCTATAGCACTCACGCTCTGTTCACATTGCTTAACAGCACAGATCCATTCAGTCCCACCATCCAACACAAGAGACGCTCTCACAAATCACTTAACCATCTGCTTACTCTTTCTATCCTCCTTTTCCTAGTCGCTGGAGACATAGTAACATAGTAACATAGTAACATAGTTAGTAAGGCCGAAAAAAGACATTTGTCCATCCAGTTCAGCCTATATTCCATCATAATAAATACCCAGATCTACGTCCTTCTACAGAACCTAATAATTGTATGATACAATATTGTTCTGCTCCAGGAAGACATCCAGGCCTCTCTTGAACCCCTCGACTGAGTTCGCCATCACCACCTCCTCAGGCAAGCAATTCCAGATTCTCACTGCCCTAACAGTAAAGAATCCTCTTCTATGTTGGTGGAAAAACCTTCTCTCCTCCAGACGCAAAGAATGCCCCCTTGTGCCCATCACCTTCCTTGGTATAAACAGATCCTCAGCGAGATATTTGTATTGTCCCCTTATATACTTATACATGGTTATTAGATCGCCCCTCAGTCGTCTTTTTTCTAGACTAAATAATCCTAATTTCGCTAATCTATCTGGGTATTGTAGTTCTCCCATCCCCTTTATTAATTTTGTTGCCCTCCTTTGTACTCTCTCTAGTTCCATTATATCCTTCCTGAGCACCGGTGCCCAAAACTGGACACAGTACTCCATGTGCGGTCTAACTAGGGATTTGTACAGAGGCAGTATAATGCTCTCATCATGTGTATCCAGACCTCTTTTAATGCACCCCATGATCCTGTTTGCCTTGGCAGCTGCTGCCTGGCACTGGCTGCTCCAGGTAAGTTTATCATTAACTAGGATCCCCAAGTCCTTCTCCCTGTCAGATTTACCCAGTGGTTTCCCGTTCAGTGTGTAATGGTGATATTGATTCCCTCTTCCCATGTGTATAACCTTACATTTATCATTGTTAAACCTCATCTGCCACCTTTCAGCCCAAGTTTCCAACTTATCCAGATCCATCTGTAGCAGAATACTATCTTCTCTTGTATTAACTGCTTTACATAGTTTTGTATCATCTGCAAATATCGATATTTTACTGTGTAAACCTTCTACCAGATCATTAATGAATATGTTGAAGAGAACAGGTCCCAATACTGACCCCTGCGGTACCCCACTGGTCACAGCGACCCAGTTAGAGACTATACCATTTATAACCACCCTCTGCTTTCTATCACTAAGCCAGTTACTAACCCATTTACACACATTTTCCCCCAGACCAAGCATTCTCATTTTGTGTACCAACCTCTTGTGCGGCACGGTATCAAACGCTTTGGAAAAATCGAGATATACCACGTCCAATGACTCACCGTGGTCCAGTCTATAGCTTACCTCTTCATAAAAACTGATTAGATTGGTTTGACAGGAGCGATTTCTCATAAACCCATGCTGATATGGAGTTAAACAGTTATTCTCATTGAGATAATCCAGAATAACATCCCTCAGAAACCCTTCAAATATTTTACCAACAATAGAGGTTAGACTTACTGGCCTATAATTTCCAGGTTCACTTTTAGAGCCCTTTTTGAATATTGGCACCACATTTGCTATGCGCCAGTCCTGCGGAACAGACCCTGTCGCTATAGAGTCACTAAAAATAAGAAATAATGGTTTATCTATTACATTACTTAGTTCTCTTAGTACTCGTGGGTGTATGCCATCCGGACCCGGAGATTTATCTATTTTAATCTTATTTAGCCGGTTTCGCACCTCTTCTTGGGTTAGATTGGTGACCCTTAATATAGGGTTTTCATTGTTTCTTGGGATTTCACCTAGCATTTCATTTTCCACCGTGAATACCGTGGAGAAGAAGGTGTTTAATATGTTAGCTTTTTCCTCGTCATCTACAACCATTCTTTCCTCACTATTTTTTAAGGGGCCTACATTTTCAGTTTTTATTCTTTTACTATTGATATAGTTGAAGAACAGTTTGGGATTAGTTTTACTCTCCTTAGCAATGTGCTTCTCTGTTTCCTTTTTGGCAGCTTTAATTAGTTTTTTAGATAAAGTATTTTTCTCCCTATAGTTTTTTAGAGCTTCAATGGTGCCATCCTGCTTTAGTAGTGCAAATGCTTTCTTTTTACTGTTAATTGCCTGTCTTACTTCTTTGTTTAGCCACATTGGGTTTTTCCTATTTCTAGTCCTTTTATTCCCACAAGGTATAAACCGCTTACACTGCCTATTTAGGATGTTCTTAAACATTTCCCATTTATTATCTGTATACTCATTTCTGAGGATATTGTCCCAGTCTACCAGATTAAGGGCATCTCTAAGCTGTTCAAACTTTGCCTTCCTAAAGTTCAATGTTTTTGTGACTCCCTGACAAGTCCCCCTAGTGAAAGACAGGTGAAACTGCACAATATTGTGGTCGCTATTTCCTAAATGCCCAACCACCTGCAGATTTGTTATTCTGTCAGGTCTATTAGATAGTATTAGGTCTAAAAGTGCTGCTCCTCTGGTTGGATTCTGCACCAATTGTGAAAGATAATTTTTCTTGGTTATTAGCAGAAACCTGTTGCCTTTATGGGTTTCACAGGTTTCTGTTTCCCAGTTAATATCCGGGTAGTTAAAGTCCCCCATAACCAGGACCTCATTATGGGTTGCAGCTTCATCTATCTGCTTTAGAAGTAGACTTTCCATGCTTTCTGTTATATTTGGGGGTTTGTAACAGACCCCAATGAGAATTTTGTTACCATTTTTCCCTCCATGAATTTCAACCCATATGGACTCGACATCCTCATTCCCTTCGCTAATATCCTCCCTTAAAGTGGACTTTAGACAAGACTTTACATAGAGACAAACCCCTCCTCCTCTCCGATTTTTACGATCCTTTCTAAACAGACTGTAACCCTGTAAGTTAACTGCCCAGTCATAGCTTTCATCTAACCATGTCTCGGTTATTCCCACTATGTCAAAGTTACCTGTAGATATTTCTGCTTCTAGTTCTTCCATCTTGTTTGTCAGGCTTCTGGCGTTTGCGAGCATGCAGTTTAGAGGATTTTGTTTTGTTCCAATCTCCTCACTGTGAATTGTTTTAGAAATGTTCTTACCTCCCTTCTGAGTATGTTTTCCTGGGTCGTCTTTGTTCGAGTCTAATGTTTTTCTTCCCGTCCCCTCTTCTTCTAGTTTAACGCCCTCCTGATGAGTGTAGCGAGTCTTCTGGCGAATGTGTGTTTCCCAGGTTTGTTGAGGTGTAGTCCGTCTCTGGCGAGGAGTCCATCATACCAGTAATTCACACCGTGGTCCAGGAATCCAAATCCTTGTTGTCTGCACCATCGGAGACATCTCTCCCAACCCCGGCACCCCATGTTATAGCCAGTCAAACCTCCCAACTGCTACACTCAGAAACCCCTCTAACCTTATTAATATTCCAAGCATGCCTTCTGTCTCTTTCAATTGTGCCCTTTGGAATTCTCGCTGTGTGTAATAAACTCTCCTTCATCCATGACTTCTTCCTTTCTATTTCTCTTAATCTCTTGGCTCTTACTGAAACCTGGATCCAGCAGTCAGACACCACCGCTGCTGCTGCTCTTTCATATGGTGGACTACACTTTTCTCATACCCCAAGATCAGACAACAGAGCAGGTGGAGGCGTTGGTCTGCTCCTTTCACCCAAATGTACCTTCCAAGTTATCCCCCAAGTACCCTCACTTGTCTTCCCTTCGAGGTCCATGCTGTCAGACTCTACATCCCCTTCTCCATGCGAGTGGCGGTGGTGTATCGTCCTCCCAGCCCCTCATCAGTTCCTGGATCACTTTGCCACCTGGCTCCCACACTTTCTCTCCTGTGACACCCCCACCCTCATCATGGGTGATTTCAACATCCCCATTGCTTCTCCCCTCTCCCCATCTGCTTCTCACCTTTTATCTCTAACCTCCTCTTTCGGCCTCTCGCAGCATACTAACTCTCCAACGCATGAAGACAGAAACTCCCTCAACTTGGTCTTCTCCCGTCTTTGCTCAGTGGATGATTTCACAAACTCCCCTCTCCCGCTCTCTGACCACAACCTTCTTTCATTCTCTATCAAGAACTGCCATCCCGCTCAGGTCACCCCCACTTTCAACACTTATAGAAACATACAGGCCATTAACACCCAGAAACTTATGAAGAACTTGCAGTCCTCATTGGCCCCAATCTCCTCCATCTCATGTCCTGATTCTGCTCTGAAGCATTACAATGAAACCCTGCAAAGTGCCCTGGATGAAGTTGCACCTCCTATACATAGAACAACTCAGCACAAACGGCAACAACCGTGGCATACGCTGCAAACACGTTTCCTGCAGCGGTGCTCCAGGTGCGCTGAACGTCTGTGGAGAAAATCTAATCTACCCGAAGATTTCATCCATTATAAGTTGATGCTAAAAACATACAACTCTGCCCTTCACCTCTCCAAACAAATTTATTTCAATACCCTCATCACCTCGCTGTCCAATAACCCTAAACGTCTCTTTGACACTTTTCAGTCCGTACTCAACCCAAGAGTGCAGGCCCCAACCACGGATCTCCATGCTGACGATCCGGCCAATTATTTCAAAGAAAAAATTGACCACATTCGACAGGAAATCATCTCCGAATCTCTTCATACCATGCACTGTCCTCCCTACCCCACTGCATCTAGTTCACTCTCTGACTCTGAACCAGTTACAGAAGAAGTAATCAGGCTCTTTGTATCTTCTCGCCCGACCACTTGCACCAGTGACCCCATTCCATCATATCTCCTCCAGTCCCTTTCCCGGCTGTCACCTCTCACCTAACAAAAATATTCAACCTCTCACTTCCAGTATTTTTCCCTCCTCATTTAAGCATGCGATCATACATTCATTACTTAAAAAACCATCCCTTGATCAAAACTGTGCCTCCTCGAACGCCTGGTCCACTCCCGTCTTACCCGCTATCTCTCAGAAAACTCTCTTCTCGACCCTCTTCAATCTGGTTTCCGCTCTTTACGCTCTACTGAAACTGCCCTCACTAAAGTCTCTAATGACCTACCAACAGCTAAATCTAATGGTCACTACTCCATGCCAATTCTCTTGGATCTCTCTGCAGCATTCGATACTGTGGATCATCAGCTCCTCCTCACTATGCTCCGCTCCATCGGCCTCAAGGACACCATTCTCTCCTGGTTCTCCTCCTATCTCTCTGACGGCTCCTTCACTGTATCTTTTGCTGGTTCCTCCTCTCACCTTCCCCTTACTGTTGGGGTTTCTCAAGGATCAGTCCTAGGCCCCCTCCTCTTCTCTTTGTATACTGCCCCTATTGGACAAACAATCAGTAGATTTGGTTTCCAGTACCATCTCTATGCTGATGACACCCAATTATACACTTCTCCTGTTGTCACGTCGACCTTTTTAGAAAACACCAGTGATTGTCTTACCGCTGTCTCTAACATCATGTCCTCCCTATCTGAAACTGAACCTGTCAAAAACTGAACTCCTCGTGTTTTCTCCCTCTATTAACCTACCTTTGCCTGACATTGCCATCTCCGTGTGCGGTTTCACCATTACTCCAAAGCAACATGCCCGCTGCCTTGGGGTCATACTTGATTCCGAGCTTTCATTCACCCCCCACATCCGATCACTGGCTCGCTTTTCTTATCTGCATCTCAAAAACATTTCTAGAATTCGCCCTTTTCTTAAGGTACCATCACACATAACGATATCGTTAACGATATCGTTGCTTTTTGTGACGTAGCAACGATATCATTAACGAAATCGTTATGCGTGACAGCGACCAACGATCAGGCCCCTGCTGGGAGATCGTTGGTCGCTGGGGAATGATCAGGACTTTATTTCGTCGCTGGATCACCCGCTGACATCGCTGAATCGGCGTGTGTGACACCGATTCAGCGATGTCTTCACTGGTAACCAGGGTAAACATCGGGTTACTAAGCGCAGAGCCGCGCTTAGTAACCAGGTGTTTACCCTGGTTACCATTGTAAAAGTAAAAAAAAAAAAAAAAAACACTACATACTTACATTCCTGTCGCGTCCCTCAGCGTCAGCTTCCCTGCGTCCCCCAGTGTCAGCGCCGGCCGGCCGTAAAGCAGAGCACAGCGGTGATGTCACCGCTCTGCTTTCTGGCCAGCGCTTACACAGTGCAGGGAAGCTGATGCTGCGCTTAGTAACCCGATGTTTACCCTGGTTACCCGGGGACTTCGGCATCGTTGGTCACTGGAGAGCTGTCTGTGTGACAGCTCTCCAGCGACCACACAACGACTTACCAACGATCACGGCCAGGTCGTATCGCTGGTCGTGATCTTACTGTTTCACTTATTCATTCTCGTCTGGACTATTGTAACTCTACTAATTGGCCTCCCTCTTACCAAACTCTCCCCGCTCCAATCTGTCCCGAATGCTGCAGCCAGGATCATATTCCTCACCAACTGTTAAATCGATGCCTCTACCTTGTGCCAGTCATTACACTGGCTACACATCCACTCCAGAATCCAGTACAAAACTACTACCCTCATCCACAAAGCACTCCATGGCTCAGCACCACCCTACATCTCCTCTCTGGTCTCAGTCTACCACCCTACCCGTGCCCTCCGCTCCGCTAATGACATGAGGTTAACAGCCTCAATAATCAGAATCTCCCACTCCCCTCTCCAAGACTTTACACGTGCTGCGCCGATTCTTTGGAATGCACTACCTAGGTTAATACGATTAATCCCCAAAGTTTTAAGCGTGCCCTAAAAACTCATTTGTTCAGATTGGCCTACCGCCTCAACGCATTAATTTAACTATCCCAGTGTGGCCCATTCAAAAAAAATCAAAACCATAATCAGATTCCTCGCATCATGTTCTCATACACTTTATGCAGTTAATAGCCCTCTGTGTCTGTACTGCTACATACTTAGGCAGTTAACTGGTTCATGCAGCTTTACATGAACACCCGAGCCTTACACTATGGCTGGTCCGACTAACTAAAGCAATTCTTACCATCCACCTCTCGTGTCTCCCCTTTTCCTCATAGTTTGTAAGCTTGCGAGCAGGCCCCTCATTCCTCTTGGTATCTATTTTGATCTGTGTTTTCTGTTATGCTGTAATGTCTATTGTCTGTACAAGTCCCCTCTATAATTTGTAAAGCGCTGCGGAATATGTTGGCGCTATATAAATAAAATTATTAATAATAATAATAATAATAATAATAATAATAATGTTTGACTCACCCCATTTTTTCCTCCAGTTGAAAATAAAGAAATGAACTAATAATAAACGCATACTTGGTAACAGGCCAATCTTTGAAAATATCAAATTAATCTATATCAGACCTGGGCAAAGTGCGGCCCGTGGGGCTGGAAAAAAGAGGTGCCCACCCGATCACTGTCTCCATCTGTGCTGACTTCGTTGGTGGAGGAGCGGCCTCCGGCCACTTCCTCCACCAATCAGGGTGTGAAACAGCTGACACGATGACGTCAATTCATCACGTCAGCTGTGTACTGTGGAGAGTCAGCGCATCGGAGGCAGAGAGAAGCAGAGCGCCAGGTAACGGGACCGAGGTGAGTATGTGGTGGTGTTTTTTCATGTGTATGGGATGTTTGGGTGGGCATGGGGAGGCATTTGGGGCATCATGCAGTGTCTATAGGGAGGCTGTGTGGGGCTCATGCCGCATCTGGGGGAGGCTGTGTGGGGCTCATGCCGCATCTGGGGGAGGCTGTATGGGGCTCATTTCGCATCTGGGGGAGGCTGTATGGGGCTCATTTCGCATCTGGGGGAGGCTGTGTGGGGCTCATGCCGCATATGAGGGAATCTGTGTGGGGCTCATGCCGCATATGAGGGGCAGCTGTGTGGGGCTCATGCCGCATCTGGGGAAGGCAGTGTGGGGCTCATGCCGCATCTGGGGGAGGCAGTGAGGGGCTCATGCCGCATCTGGGGGAGGCAGTGTGGGGCTCATGCCGCATCTGGGGGAGGCAGTGTGAGGCTCATGCCGCATCTGGGGGAGGCACTGTGGGGCTCATGCCGCACCTGGGGGAGGCTGTGTGGGGCTCGTGCCGCATCTGGGGGAGGTCGTGTTGGGCTCATGCCGCATCTGGGGGAGGCTGTGTGGGGCTCATGCCGCATATGGGGGAGGCTGTGTGGGGCTCATGCCGCATATGAGGTAGGCGGTGTGAGGCTCATGCTGTATATGGGGGAGACGGTGTTCGGCTCATGCCGCATATAAGGGGATGTTGGGGAGCTCATACGATACAAATAATTTATAAGGGTTCAAATGATATATAGGGGGATATCAGCATACTTAATTCTGCTCAATATTAAGTAATACAATTAATATTCAAATACCGTATATACTCGAGTATAAGCCGAGATTTTCAGCCCAAATTTTTGGGCTGAAAGTGCCCCTCTCGGCTTATACTCGAGTCACGGTCGGCGGCAGTAAAGTAATGAATATGGACTCCACTCCCATAGGGGTGGAGCCGCATATTCATTTCTCTAATGAGCGGTAATGGTGACCGCTGATAGAGGAAGAGGCTGCGGCACCGAAGACCAGCTGTCTGGGGGAAGGAGCGGAACGCCGGGAGCAGGTAAGTATTACATATTCACCTGTCCGCGTTCCACCCGCCGGGCGCCGCTCTGTCTTCGCGTCCTCTTGCACTTACTGTTCAGGTCAGACGGCGCGATGACGTATAGTGTGCGCGCCGCCCTCTGCCTGATCAGTCAGTGCGGAGAGACGCCGGGACGGGACGCTGAGGAGCTGCAAGCAAGAGAGGCGAGTATGGCATTTTTTTTTTTATTGCACCAGCAGCAGCAATGGCACAGCTTTCTATGGTACATCTATGGGGCAATAATGAACAGTGCAGAGCACTATATGGCAGAGCTATGGGGCAATAATGAACGGTGCAGAGCACTATATGGCACAGCTATGGGGCAATAATGAACAGTGCAGAGCACTATATGGCACAGCTATGGGGCAATAATGAACGGTGCAGAGCACTATATGGCACAGCTATGGGGCAATAATGAACGGTGCAGAGCACTATATGGCACAGCTATGGGGCAATAATGAACGGTGCAGAGCACTATATGGCACAGCTATGGGGCAATAACGAACGGTGCAGAGCACTATATGGCACAGCTATGGGGCAATAACGAACGGTGCAGAGCACTATATGGCACAGCTATGGGGCAATAATGAACGGTGCAGAGCACTATATGGCACATCTATGGGGCAATAATGAACGGTGCAGAGCACTATATGGTACATCTATGGGGCAATAATGAACGGTGCAGAGCACTATATGGCACAGCCATGGGGCAATAATGAACGGTGCAGAGCACTATATGGCACAGCTATGGGGAAATAATGAACGGTGCAGAGCACTATATGGCACAGCTTTCTATGGTACATCTATGGGGCAATAATGAACGGTGCAGAGCACTATATGGCACAGCTATGGGGCAATAATGAACGGTGCAGAGCACTATATGGCACAGCTTTCTATGGTACATCTATGGGGCAATAATGAACGGTGCAGAGCACTATATGGCACAGCTATGGGGCCATAATGAACGGTATGGAGCATCTATTTTTATTTTTGAAATTCACCGGTAGCTGCTGCATTTTCCACCCTAGGCTTATACTCGAGTCAATAAGTTTTCCCAGTTTTTTGTGGCAAAATTAGGGGGGTCGGCTTATACTCGGGTCGGCTTATACTCGAGTATATACAGTAATTAACAATAATATATCGATATTAATATTGAGTAGAATTCATTTCGGCCTATTGGTTCAACCCTCCACAACAGTCACAGTCTCTAATGTGGCCCCTCGGGAAAATTAATTGCCTACCCCTGATCTATATGGTAATTAAAAGGAGAGGAGAAAAAATTATCGAGATACCTCAAGTGATGATTCTTTTTGGTCATCATGCATAAAAAAAATGAAATAAGAGATCAAATTATTGTACGTACCCAAAGATGGTAACATTAAGTACTACAGGTTACCGGGTAAAAGAAAAAAAAAAAAAAAAAGCTCCCACACCACTGTGTTAACAATGAAAAAAGTAAGGGTATCTGAAAATGCCAGCAAACTAATTTTTATTTACAAAGTACTTTATTCTGTGTACTGCTCCTCTCCAAAACAATAAAAAGATATTCAAGTTTGGCACTGCCATAACAGCAGAGACCTCAAAAGTCATGTTTTTAATTGCAGAATGAATGCTGCTAAAACAATGGCAAAATTCTAATTTCTTTCACCACTTCATCTCACTTGGAATTTATTTCCCATTTTCACTACAGTTTATGGTAAAATTAATCGTTTCAATGAAAACTACAATCTTGTCCCACAAAAAAACAAAAACAAGCCATCATATGGCTATGTAGATGTACAAATAAAAAAGTTATGACTCTTGGAAGAAGGGAGTTAAAAAATGGAAGCTTAAAAAATAAAATTCGCCCAATGGAGATTAAAAAAAAAAGCAAAAAAAAAAAAAAAAAAAGAAGAACTTTTAAGGCCGACACATCGCTGATCGGGTGGACAGATTATTGGGAGGGGCTGGTGAGGACCCAGCGGTCATGGTGCACATTGGCACTAATGACAAAGTTAGAGGTAGGTGGAAGGTCCTTAAAGATGATTTCAGGGAATTAGGCTGCAAGCTGAAAGCAAGGACCTCCAACGTGGTATTTTCCGAAATACTGCCGGTACCACGTGCCACGCCAGAGAGGCAACGGGAGATTAGGGAGGTTAATAAGTGGCTCAAGAATTGGTGTAGGAAAGAGGGGTTTGGGTTCCTGCAGAACTGGGCCGACTTCTCAGTTGGCTACAGGCTCTACGCTAGGGACGGGCTGCACCTCAATGGGGAGGGTGCAGCTGTGCTGGGGGAGAGAATGGCTAGAAGGTTGGAGGAGTGTTTAAACTAGGAATTGGGGGGGAGGGTATTCATTTTATAGGAGGGGAAGATAGTGCAGACAGAGTCCTGGGCACAAATAAGGAAGTTGGGGGTGGCGGTGGCATGGGGGGTGGGGTCAGAACAGTTAATAATTTAAGAAATAGAAGTACAGAGAGGAACATAAAGTGCATGTATACTAATGCCAGAAGCCTCGCCAACAAAATGGACGAATTAGAACTAATGTTGTTGGAGCATAATTATGACATGGTGGGGATATCTGAAACGTGGCTGGATGAGAGCCATGACTGGGCTGTTAACTTGCAGGGCTATAGCCTGTTCAGAAATGACCGTACAGATAAGCGAGGGGGAGGGGTGTGTCTATATGTAAAATCATCCTTAAAACCCATCCTGCGCGATAATATAGGTGAATTTAATGAAAATGTAGAATCCCTGTGGGTGGAGATAAGGGGAGGGGGAAAAAATAATAAATTACTGATAGGGGTTTGTTATAAATCTCCAAAAATAATGGAAGCAATGGAGAATATCCTAGTAAAGCAAATAGATGAAGCTGCGACTCAAGGAGAAGTCATTATTATGGGGGACTTCAACTACCCTGAAATAGATTGGGGAACAGAAACCTGCAGTTCCAGCAAAGGTAATCGGTTTTTGACAATTATGAGAGACAATTACCTTTCACAACTGGTTCAGGACCCAACAAGAAGGGGGGCACTGCTAGACCTAATATTAACCAACAGGCCAGACCGCATATCAAATATAAGGGTTGGGGGTTACTTGGGAAATAGCGATCACAAAATAATAAGTTTTCATGTATCCTTTAAAAAGATGTGTAGTAGAGGGGTTACAAGGACACTAAACTTCAGGAGGGCAAATTTCAAACGGATGAGAGAGGATCTTGGTGCAATTAACTGGGACGATATCCTGAGACACAAAAATACACAGAGAAAATGGGAGACGTTTATTAGCATCCTGGATAGGACCTGTGCACAGTATATACCGTATGGGAATAAACATATTAGAAATAGGAGGAAACCAATATGGCTAAATAGAGCTGTAAGGGGCGCAATAAGGGACAAAAAGAAAGCATTTAGAGAATTAAAGGAAGTAGGTAGCGAGGAGGCATTAAATAAATACAGAAAATTAAATAAATTCTGTAAAAAGCAAATCAAGGCAGCAAAGATTGAGACAGAGAGACTCATTGCCAGAGAGAGTAAAAATAATCCTAAAATATTCTTTAACTACATAAATAGTAAGAAACTAAAAAATGATAGTGTTGGCCCCCTTAAAAATAGTCTGGGTGAGATGGTGGATGAGGATGAGGAAAAAGCCAATATGCTAAATGACTTTTTTTCATCAGTATTTACACAAGAAAATCCCATGGCAGACAAAATGTCTAGTGATAAAAATTCCCAATTAAATGTCACCTGCTTAACCCAGCAGGAAGTGCGGCGGCGTCTAAAAATCACTAAAATTGACAAATCTCCGGGCCCGGATGGGATACACCCTCGAGTACTGCAGGAATTAAGTACAGTCATTGATAGACCATTATTTTTAATCTTTAAAGACTCCATAATAACAGGGTTTGTGCCACAGGACTGGCGTATAGCAAATGTGGTGCCAATATTCAAAAAGGGAACAAAAACTGAACTCGGAAACTATAGGCCAGTAAGCTTAACCTCTACTGTGGGTAAAATCCTGGAGGGCATTCTAAGGGACGCTATACTGGAGTATCTGAAGAGGAATAACCTCATGACCCAGTATCAGCACGGGTTTACTAGGGACCGTTCATGTCAGACTAATTTGATCAGTTTCTATGAAGAGGTAAGTTCCGGATTGGACCAAGGGAACCCAGTGGATGTAGTGTATATGGACTTTTCAAAAGCTTTTGATACGGTGCCACACAAAAGGTTGATACATAAAATGAGAATAATGGGGATAGGGGAAAATATGTGCAAGTGGGTTGAGAGCTGGCTCAGGGATAGGAAACAAAGGGTGGTTATTAATGGAGCACACTCGGACTGGGTAGCGGTTAGCAGTGGGGTACCACAGGGGTCAGTATTGGGCCCTCTTCTTTTTAACATATTTATTAATGACCTTATAGGGGGCATTCAGAGTAGAATTTCAATATTTGCAGATGACACTAAACTCTGCAGGGTAATCAATACAGAGGAGGACAATTTTATACTACAGGATGATTTATGTAAACTAGAAGCTTGGGCTGATAAATGGCAAATGAGCTTTAATGGGGATAAATGTAAGGTCATGCACTTGGGTAGAAGTAATAAGATGTATAATTATGTGCTTAATTCTAAAACTCTGGGCAAAACCGTCAATGAAAAAGACCTGGGTGTATGGGTGGATGACAAACTTAATGCCAGTGTCAGGCAGCTGCTACAAAGGCAAATAAAATAATGGGATGCATTAAAAGAGGCATAGATGCTCATGAGGAGAATATAATTTTACCTCTATACAAGTCACTAGTTCGACCACACTTAGAATACTGTGCACAGTTCTGGTCTCCGGTGTATAAGAAAGACATAGCTGAACTGGAGCGGGTGCAGAGAAGAGCGACCAAGGTTATTAGAGGACTGGGGGGTCTGCAATACCAAGATAGGTTATTACACTTGGGGCTATTTAGTTTGGAAAAACGAAGACTAAGGGGTGATCTCATTTTAATGTATAAATATATGAGGGGACAGTACAAAGACCTTTCTGATGATCTTTTTAATCATAGACCTGAAACAGGGACAAGGGGGCATCCTCTGCGGTTGGAGGAAAAAAGGTTTAAGCATAATAACAGACATGGATTCTTTACTGTAAGAGCAGTGAGACTATGGAACTCTCTGCCATGTGATGTTGTAATGAGTGATTCGTTACTTAAATTTAAGAGGGGACTGGATACCTTTCTGGAAAAGTATAATGTTACAGGGTATATACACTAGATTCCTTGATAGGGCGTTGATCCAGGGAACTAGTCTGATTGCCGTATGTGGAGTCGGGAAGGAATTTTTTTCCCCAATGTGGAGCTTACTCTTTGCACATGGGGTTTTTTTGCCTTCCTCTGGATCAACATGTTAGGGCATGTTAGGTTAGGCTATGGGTTGAACTAGATGGACATATAGTCTTCCTTCAACCTTAATAACTATGTAACTATGTAAGGCATGGACACTCTTAAAATAAAAAATTAAAGCATACTCGTCGTCTAGCACCTTGATGGATCGAAAGGAGGCTGTTCCAGGTGTCTTGGCCAGCTCTAGAAGAGATGCCTGCTTCATTCAGAAGTCAAAACACTAGATGCTAGGACCATCCCGACAGGGTACACCTCGGCACTTGTAGGATGGCTTTTACCCTTTTTTCTTTTTAATGAAACGCGTTTACCCCACACCCTAGGTTATTTATATGAACTATTGCTTTTCACTTACAGCAGGATATAAAGCTCTAGCAAAAATTAAGAGACCACTGCAAAATATTCAGTTTGTCTGATTTTTCTCTTTATAGGCATCCTATATATAGGATGGTGGCCCGATTCTAACGCATCGGGTATTCTAGAATTTGCATGTCCACGTAGTATATTGCACAGCCCACGTAGTATATTGCACAGCGACGTAGTATATTGCCCAGCCACGTAGTATATTGCCCAGCCACATAGTTTATTGCCCAATGACGTATTATATTGGCCAGCCACGTAGTATATTGGCCAGCCACGTAGTATATTGCCCAGTTACGTAGTATATTGCCCAGTTACGTAGTATATTGCGCAGCCACGTAGTATATTGCCCAGTTACGTAGTATATTGCCGAGCTACGTAGTATATTGCACAGCCACATAGTATATTGCCCAGCCACATAGTATATTGCCCAGTTACGTAGTATATTGCCGAGCTACGTAGTATATTGCACAGCCCACGTAGTATATTGCCCAGCCACATAGTATATTGCCCAGTTATATAGTATATTGCGCAGCCACGTAGTATATTGCCCAGTGACGTAGTATACAGCAAAGAGCCACGTAGTATATTGCACATCGAAGTAGTATACATCACAGAGCCACGTAGTATATGGCCCAGCTATGTAGTATATTGCCCAGCCAGGTTTGTCACAGATGAAAAAATAAAAAATAAACATATACTCACCTTTCCGAGGGAGCCCTTGTAGTCCACGGCAGCTTCCGGTCCCAGGGTTGGTATTAGCGCATGACCTGTGATGACGTCGCGGTCACATGACCGTGACGTCATGGCAGGTCTTTGCAGTGCAGGCGCGCAGGGCCTGTGATGACGTCGTGGTCACATGACCGTGACGTCATGGCAGGTCCTTCTGCCACCGGAACCTGAAACGGAAGATGGCGGCCAGCGCGAGCTGCTACGGAGGGTGAGTATAGCAGTTTTTTTTTATTTTTTATTATTTTTAACAATACATTTTTTACTATTGATGCCGCATAGGCAGCGTCAATAGTAAAAAGTTGGGGACACACAGGGTTAATAGCGGCGGTAACGGAGTGCGTTACCCACGGCATAACGCGGTCCGTTATCGCCGGCATTAACCCTGTGTTAGCGGTGACCGGAGGGGAGTATACGGGCGACAGGCACTGACTGCAGAGAGTAAGGAGCGGCCATTTTCTTCCGGACTGTGCCCGTCGCTGATTGGTCGCGGCAGCCATGACAGGCAGCTGCCGAGACCAATCAGCGAATGAATAATCGTGACAGAAAGACAGACGGAAGTGACCCTTAGACAATTATATATTAGAAGATTTTTTAGTAAAATGTAAACTCTTCTTTTATTCTATAAACTTCTGACAACATGTCTCTGAATTTCCAAGTAATAATTTTTGTATTTTTTTTCCTGACAAAGAAAAACGGTAAAAAAACAAAAAACAAAACAACCCATTGCTTTCAGACCAACCCATTGCTTTCAAGTAATGCAAAGAAAACAAGATCATAATCATTTAGAAACAACAATACTAATGTTCTAACTCCGGAAGAGATCAGAAATCAATATTTTGTGGAATAACCATGATTGTTAATCACAGCTTTCATGTGTCTTGCCATGCTTTCCACCAGTCTTTCACACTGCCTCTGGAGCAAAAATGTAAGCAGTTCTTTGTTTGATGGCTTGTGACTCTCCATCATCCTCTTGATTACATTCCAGAGGTTTTCAATGGGGTTCAGGTCTGGAGATTGGGCTGCCCATGACAGGGTTTTGATGTGGTGGTCTCTTAAATTGTGCCAGAGCTGTATGTTCATTTTTTTTTTGTCTACCTTGGGTTTTGTCCGTTTGTGGCCACACTTCTACACATTGCATGTATATTATTATAATATACATGCAATGTACAATTTATACTCCAGTCCACTGCCTATGCCAACTTGCCTTGTTCCCACAGTGCATTCTCTTGCCATCTCGCGCACAGGTAAGTAACGGACATGTAAAAAATTATGATTCATGAGATTAGGCCATGTTCTATTCTTCCATGGTCATGTGCCCTGTATGGCCACTCTGACCAGTCTGTAGCAATGTAACCCAATATACATCAAGCTGTCATGCCATCTGTGCTGCAACGGCTCTCTAGCATAGCCAGCATTAAGTATTTCACCAATGTGAGCTACAGTGGTGCTTCTGTGCTATCAGATCAGACAAGCCAGCCTTTGCACGCCGAGCTCATCAAAGAGTCTTGGGTGCCCATTAACTGGTGGCCAGGGCGCTTGTTGTAATTTGAGCGGAAACTAACTACTGCTTGTTGGTAACAACCCGTTACACTAGCTGCTTTGGAGGTTCTCTGACCCAGTTGACTAGTCATCATAATTTGGCTTTTATCATATGCTCTGTATTTGCTCACAAAAATTCATATACAAATTTATAAGGATCCGCATTAGTAATCCAAGACTGACAATTGGCTTTCTGCTGAATGAAATCTTCAAGAAGAATGAACATAGCATTTGAGAAAATGAGAATCTTTTTCTGATCAATTGAATAAGGCATTAAATCCCAATGCACTCGCATGTAATGTGGAATAATGGCCAATTTGATGAGGATTTAAATGCAGATTTCTTAACTGCAAGCCCTCGGCTTCGCCAGCTTCTTTGCAGTGTTGTGTTTGGCTATCTCCATCAGTCCCAAAAACCATAAATGAAGCAGCAGTGTACGTGTTCCACAAGTGGTCCATTCAAACCTAGGGCCCAGATACCACTGATCTCAAGAGCAGCGAATGTCTTAGTAGTGGAAACTCCTGAGATGGGCAACTTATCACTTAGAACCTACCCACATTATAAGGTGTTATTGTGGAACAGTCCTTAATGTACAAACATGGTATTATGCTTGGCCACTTCTACACTCTAACATGACCATTCACTATCAGCCTACCAACCTTCCAGCAGCTTTTGCGTTGTGGCTTATGGAGTACTGTGAGAGTTCTTTGGACCACAGTCTGCATGATATAAGATGCTGGGGCTTGTATTTAAAGTGTAAAAAAAAAAAAAAAAGAAACACGGGTATTACATACCTGGTAATGTGTTTTTTCATGAGACATGACGGCACCACGAGAGGGGATCCGCCCATCAAGGACAGGATACCTTCAAGATAAAAGGGGCGGCTCCTCTCTCCACATCAGTTGTTTTACAGAGTACGAGAGGAACTCCGCTGGTAAGTGTACACATAAATAATACATCCTATACGGTTCTATTCACCGATACCCCAGGGAGCGTATAATACAAATAATGCTAATAATGCACCCAACTAATGACGTGATCAAAAGGGTGGGAATATAAGGGTGCCGTCATGTCTCATGAAAAAACACATTACCAGGTATGTAATACCCGTGTTTTTCCATCATACATGACGGCACCACGAGAGAGTTACAGAGATTTGTTTTCTCTTCTAGGGAGGGATCACTGCTTGTAACACTCTTCTCCCAAAAGTGAGATCAGAGGTAGCAGATAGGTCTAGCCTATAATGTTTAAAAAATGTAGACGGAGAGGACCAAGTGGCCGCCTTACAGATTTGGTCGATGGTAGCATCTGCTCTCTCCGCCCACGACGTCGCCATGGCCCTCGTGGAGTGGGCTTTCAGACCCTGTGGAACAACCCTGCCTGCACTACTATATGCTAGAATAATGGCCTCTCTCACACATCTAGCTAGAGTCTGTTTTGAGGCTTTAAGGCCCTTCCTTGACCCCTGGAATGAAACAAATAAAGCCCTCTGTTTCCTCCAGGATTTAGTCACCTCTAGATACTGTAGGATACATCTCCTAACGTCTAGGCAATGGAGTCTCTCCTCTTTTTTGTTACTGGGATTGGGACAGAAAGAGGGTAGGGTTATATCCTGAGCTCTATGGAATCTCGATACCACTTTGGGGAGATATGCCGGATCTAATTTTAATACAACCCTATCGTCCATAATTTGTGTGTAAGGGGGGTCAGCTGACAACGCGTGTAAATCCCCCACCCTACGGGCCGACGTAAGTGCCACTAACAAAGCTGTTTTTAATGTTAGCATTTTATCAGAAGTTGTATTTAACGGCTCAAAGGGGCTTTCCGTCAGGGCAGTTAACACTAGATTTAGATCCCATGGTGGAGGAGTAGGAGATGGGACAGAGTCAGCTCTACTACAGGCTCGGATAAACCTCACCACCCACCTATTACTTGCCAGGTCACAGTTGAATAGGGCTGCTAAGGCTTAAATGTGTACTTTGAGGGTACTAACAGCTAACCCCAGATCTAAGCCCTTCTGCAGGAACTCCAGTATTGCCACTATCGGGACCTCCCCTTCCCGTATTGGCCCTGAGCTGGACAGGAATTTCTTCCATATCCTCCCATAGATCTTGGTCGTTACTGGTTTTCTGCTGCTGAGCAAGGTGGATATTAACCCAGCTGAGAACCCTTCTTTCTCTAGTAACGACCGCTCAAATGCCAGGCTGTCAAATGAAGCCCGGAGTTCTGCGGGTGGTTGAAGGGACCCTGAGTTAGAAGGTCCTGGTCTTCCGGGAGAACCCACGGGTCCGTCACTGACATCACTCTCAGCCAGTAGAACCACGGTCTTTTCGGCCAGAAGGGCGCTATCACGATCACTCTGGCCTTGTCTTCCCTGATCTTCCTCAGAACCACTGGGATTAGACATATCGGTGGGAAGGCATACAGGAGTCCAGATGTCCATTTTATGCTGAAGGCGTCTACTGCCAACGGCCTGTCTGTAGGGTTCAGGGAGCAAAATTTTTGGACTTTCCTGTTGACTTTTGAGGCAAAGAGGTTCACCCTGGGTTTTCCCCACATGTGCACTATCCGTTGAAAAACGGACTTTTTTAGGGACCATTCCCCTTGCCTCAAGTGGTTCCTGCTTAAAAAGTCTGCCTTTATGTTGTCCACACCTCGGATATGCAGGGCCGATAATGACAGGAAGTGCCTTTCGGCTAGAGACATGAGTCTTGTGGTTATGTGCATCAGCGCCCGAGAGCGGGTGCCTCCCTGGTGGTTCACGTATGCGACCACTGTTCGGTTGTCCGATAGGACTCTCACATGATGCCCTGCCAAGTGTGGAAGTAATCTCTCTAGCGCCCTTTCTATTGCTAGGAGCTCCCACTCGTTTGAGGATAGATCTTTCTCCTCTTGAGCCCAGGGGTCTTGGACCCATAGTGTGTCTGAGTGAGCTCCCCATCCCCATGGACTGGCGTCCGTTGTGATTACCATGGAGGCTGTGAATGTCCAGTGAACTCCTCTGGGGGATGACTCTATCTGTAACCACCATCTGAGAGATTGGAGCACAGAGAGTGGGAGAGTGAGCTTCTGCTCTAACTGTCCCTGAAGTTCTTGGTCGTTCTGCAGCACACACCATTGCAGTTCTCTTGCATGGAACTGGGCCCATTTTACTGCCGGTATGCAGGAGGTTAGGGACCCCAACACCGACATGGCCCTTCTTAAGGTCATTTCCGGCTTTTTTAATGTGGCCATAATCATCTGTTTGATTTTTTCTTCTTTTTCTTCTGGGAGGCGGCACTCCTGTGCCACGGAGTCCACCGTTATCCCCAGGAAATTCTGGACCATTGCCGGCTCTAACTTGGACTTCTTGAGATTTAGTTGCCATCCCAGTGTCTGAAGAGTGTCCATCACTATCCTGACCTGCTCCTGACAGTGAGAAAAGTTCTTTCCCACTATCAGGAAGTCGTCCAAGTAGGGAATTATTAGAGTGTCCTTTTCCCTGAGATGTGCTGTGACCTCTGCAATCAGCTTCGTAAATACGCGTGGGGCGGTTGCTATCCCAAAGGGCAGAGCCCTGTACTGGAAGTGACGCAGCTGGGACCCCATCTGAACTGCCACTCTGAGGAACTGACGATCTTGTTGTCTGATTGGGACGTGATAATAAGCGTCCTTGAGGTCGAGGACGGACATGTAGCACTGGGGATAGAGAAGTTTCACCGCCGATTTTATGGTTTCCATCTTGAATGATGGTACTACAAGAAATTTGTTGAGGCCTTTTAGATTTATAATTGTCCTCCAAGAGTTGTCCGGTTTTTTTATGAGAAAAAGAGGGGAATAAAATCCTTCCCTCCTTTCGTCTATAGGAACTTCTTCCAAGACGTGCTTGTCTAGGAGTGATGTTACTTCCCCCTCCAGACTGTCTTGCTTCTCTTGGGAGGACTGTACCGGGGTCTGCATATACCTTCTTGGAGGCCAGTGGTGAAACTTTATTCTTAGGCCTGATCCTACGATCTGCCGGATCCATATGCTGGAGGAGATCCTCTCCCAGGCTGGAAGGAAGTGAGAGAGCCTCCCTCCCACCTGAGAAGGACCGTCACTGGGAGGGTTTTTTGGGGTCTCTGGGGGACTTGCCGAAATAGAAGCCCTTTCCTCCCCTGGGTCACTTGTCCAGGTTGCTTCTGTCTCGGTCCCTGTACTGCTGTCTTCGGAATCTTTGGCCTCTCCGAAAGGAGCGACGAAAGGACTGAAATGGCTGTCTTGGAAAGTTCTTCTTTTTATCCCCGGCCTTCTCCAGTACCTCATCTAATGCTGGTCCGAACAGGAAGTTTCCCTCACAAGGCAAAGAACAAAGCTTCATTTTGGCCTGAGTGTCCCCTGGCCAGCATTTAAGCCATACGGCACGGCGTCCAGTGTTAGCTAACGCTGCTGATTTTGCTGCCAGCCTAGCAGAGTCTGCTGATGCTTCAGCCAGAAACATAGCCGCTGCCCTCATAGTTGGAAGTGACTCTAAAATAGCTTCCCTGGGAGCTTTTTGCTCCACCTGTTCCTCCAGGTTGTCTTATCCAGATCTTAAGGGATCTGGCGACACAAGTGGCCACGATAGCTGGCCTTAGTGCTCCCGCTGAGGCTTCCCAAGCTGTCTTCAGGGAACTGTCCACCTTCCTGTCCAGAGGTTCTTTTAGAGAACCTAGGTCCTCGAACGGCAGGGAGGATTTCCTGGCCACTTTTGAGACCGCCACATCGATTTTTGGGGCTCTGTCCCAAGATGAGGATGCTTCCTCTTCAAAGGGATACCTTCTTTTTAGGGAGGTAGTTATCTGGGACCTTTTTTCTGGCTTTTGCCATTCCCTTTTGATCAGTTCTTGTATTTGATCGTTAACAGGGAATGATCTCAGTTTCTTCTTTTGTAGGCCACTGAACATGAGTTCTTGGGCTGTCTTTTTTGCCTTCTCCTCTACCAGCCCCATGGTAGAGTGAACAGCTTTAATAAGTTTATCTGTAGCCTCTGCTGGAAAGGTGTCTTCCTCCTCAGAGCTACTATCAGAAGAGCGGGCCGTATCAGAATCCTGCTCTGACCCCGAGGAATCCCTTTGGGATGCTATAGAGGGGCTGGATCTGTCCCTAGATCTGGCATCTGTGTCAGGTGTCTGTAATGCTCTTACGGACTTAGAGACTTCGGACTGAATCAGAGATCTTAGGCTGTCCGTAAAGGAGGGTGTTTCCTCCGCCACAGTCTGGTTAATACAGTCCTGACACAGTCTTTTACACCAAGATGACATTAAAGGCTTTTTACATAAGGGACATTCTCTATTTTTAGTCTTCACCTTATACTTTTTGGGGACCTCCTATACTCCACCCCGCAATGTATGTAAGAAAAGAGGGGAGAGACGGAGATAAGAGAAGAGAAAAGAACAGACATTAGCGTGCTGGACTTTCTCGTAGTTCACTCACCACTCGGACGTTTTCAAAGTGCGGGTACCGGATCCGGAGGTTGGCTGGTTTTCTCCGTGTCTCCCAATGAGACTAGGGACCCCTCCTTGTTACGCCGATCCGTCCGTATACTGTCCGAGCGGCTTTTGCTGCTGACATGGCGGGTCTGGCTCTTTTCGCTTGAGCGAGACCGCCTCTCCTGCACCTCCTGCTGTGGCATCAAATGCTCTGGCGAGAAACTCTCCATTATACACACCAGCACACCAACAAGAATAGTCACCTTCAACCTGACCTGGTTTTAGTGACACAGGGCAGCACTTCTAGCTCGTTTAAATAGATTCATCACTTTTTTTTTTAATGAATCACCTGGTTGATCCTGCCTTTATTGGCTGCTCAGCACCAGGTGTATTTAACTACCTGGCTGATCGTGCCTGCACCACCTCCGTGCATGTAATCAATCAAACACCTGGTTGATCCTGCATCTGCCACCGCTAGCGCAATGCTGCTGTATAAACAAAGCATGCCCCTGGCACCACTTCCGGGGCGCGCTCTTAATCATTCACCTGGTTGATCCTGCCTCTGACCCAAGTGCCACCGCTGGGTTCTGCGCGCGCACCCTGCACTTACTTCCGGTGCGCGCTGCTCTGTCGCCCTCCAGCGTCCATGCACTCACCTTCCAGGCGCGCATCTGGCCCTTACTTCCGGTGCGCGCCGAAGATTCCTGTCCTCCTGCCCCAGTGCCCTGCACAAACGTTCCGAGCGCTGCTGCCCAGCGATGTGCGCACGCACAGCCGCCTCCTGGAATCATGGCGCCGGCCAGGCAGGAAACTCTGCAGTGTCCCCTACGTCCGACACGCCACGCTCACCTCCAGATCCATGCTGTCAGATACCGCTCCACACCTCTCCGCTTGTCTCAGGTACCGATCCAGGAAGGAAGGAGAGGGGGGAAGGGGAGGGGGTGGGCTGGGGGACCATCTGCAGTGCTCAACAGGGATGGCATAAAACCTCCAAGGAGCCTTACCTAGCCTGGGCACCGATGTGTCTCACAGGCTGCATGGCCACCATAGTCAACAGGGAGGGAGCACCTTTGTGACCTCCGAGGACAATTGGCAGGTGGATTTTTTTTTTTTTTTTTTGGTAAAAGGGAAGGCCTCCGAGGCTCCAACTTCACCCGGGCATTCGCCTCGCGGGCTGTGGCCATGCTTCGCTCAGGGGGGGCATGGTATACATTGACCCCCGAGGCGACTACGGGTACCTGGTGACGGGTGCAGCAGACAGCGCCTGCCCAAATCCACCCGACCCAGATCCCGGCATCCTATTCAATCTTCATCAGATGTCTTCCATCTTGAGGGTTCCCCGTCAAGGACAGGAAACCAACTGATGTGGAGAGAGGAGCCGCCCCTTTTATCTTGAAGGTTTCCTGTCCTTGATGGGCGGATCCCCTCTCGTGGTGCCGTCATGTATGATGGAAAAAAGTTCTTCTATGGCAGATCATTTTTAAGAGGAGTCTGTAACATTGGGGTGAATATTTGCATTCATTACAATAAGCAAAGGGTGCAAAGACAAAGATGTAAATTAAGTCTCTCCAGAAGAAACTTTCGCAAGGGTTACCCATCACAGATAGCTTCTGATAAGTTATCACCATTTCAGACCAGGGATATAAAACTGGCCATACACATTAGATGCTGTCAGATGAATGATCATTCACAACTCTCCCATACAAAGGAAGGATTGTTTGGCCAAGTGCTTCCATGTTGGATATGAGAATGATGTCCCTTTATTTTTATCTCCATAGAAATAATGTGATAGGAAGTTAGCCGGCACCCCCTCTCCCTCATAAACATCAGTCCATCATGCAAATCTATTGATATCGGTGGGTTCAGCAGACATTAGGGTACGTCACACAGTGGCATTTTGATCGCTACGATGGCACGATCCGCGACGCTCCAGCATCGTAACAATATCGCTCCAGCGTCGTAGACTGCTGTCACACTTTGCAATGTACAATGCTGGAGCGATAATTTCATGACGTATGTGCGATGTAGAAGCCGTTGGTTACTATGCGCACATCGTATACAATATCGTGCACACCTTTGTTACACCATGCGATCATGCCGCCACAGCGGGACACTAGACGACGAAAGAAAGTTTCAAACGATCTGCTACGACGTACGATTCTCAGCGGGGTCCCTGATCGCAGGAGGGTGTCAGACACAGCGAGATCGCTGGAACGTCACGGATATATCGCTGGAACGTCACTGATCGTGCGGTCGTAGCGATCAAAATGCCACTGTGTGACGGTACCCTGAGTCTAACATTTATGGAGGTCTTTAGCCAAGTTAGATAACCATGTACAGCTATCTATCGTGGGGTTCATGTCCTTCATCAGAGCAGAGCAGCATTAGGCTGGCTAAGAGACAAGCCCTTGGCCTCGGAAAAGACACAGAAGATCTATAAGCCCCAGGAGTCAACAAAGGTTAGGTGCCGTATGCCCAATTACAATGGTTTTTATACACCACCCTCAGAAAGATCATCAACAGCAGATGCTGGTAATATGCAGCAAAGAACATCACTTCTAGGTAATAGGCTGTATCTTGGTATGAATTTTATGCAGAATATTTTTGTGAAGGTTGTAGGACGTCCTTTATATTAAATCAACATGACTTTATGTTTCTGGGAGTGTAATATACGTCATTAGTGTCTATAAATATTCAACGCTCTAGGAATTAAAAAAAACTAAAGAAAATGCACAATTCATTTAGCGGTCCATGTTCATCTTCCGTACATGCTAATCAGTGAGGGTTTTATAAGGTATAACGTGCAGTGGAAATCTCTAAAGATTAGGCAGTGGATTAGCATACAAAGTAGCAAGCGGCTTTCACTTCAGGGCAAGGAAGCCACACGTTGTAAGGTGCCGTGTTCCTGATGTATAGATGTGAAAGCAATTCTGGTGGCCTAGTACATTAAACATTTTATAGCACTTAACGCATGTCCATTAATTTACGCTTCAAGGATAATTTAAAAGAAAATCTGAACGAATAACTAGATAGAAAATATTGCCAATATTTCACATAAATGAAGGATCAAACTCATTTTAGCAGCCGGCAACCAGAGATGCATTTAATTTTACAACCTTTAGTGATGAAATCATTAAGAGAATGATCTTCCCATTCTAAGAATAGAAACGGATTCTTAGGATCATTTCACTGCAGATTAAGGACTTACCTCTAGTACAAGAAAAAAAATCTTGTTCTATGAGTAGCCGCCATACTTTCTGACATGTTCCGTACTTTGAGATAATTGACGAACCCTCTAAAGAATAGCAGCAGACCTAAAACAGAAGAAGGACATCCTTTATTGAATCATTCTTAAATATTACATTTTCAAGCAAAATCGTACAAAAAAGTGATAAGTGAGGTGACTGGTGTGCAGAAGGGAACAAAATGGTGGTGCTGTTTCTGAAGGGGGAAAAAAAAGAGAAAATTCACTACTGTGATCTCAAACAACATCTGAATAGTAAGCCATCATGGTGGAGGGTAAGCTTTTGCCTTTTCACCACTAAAAGTAGGGCCTTTCTCTTGCATGCCCAAGTCTGGTATTGCAGTTTAACCTTTTCACTTATTCCTGCAATCCACAAACAAGAATGGGGAGTGAGATTGTTACTGAGACCACCAAAACTACTTCTATAAAGAGCAAATATTTGTTTTTTTTGTGTGAATTGTTTTCAAAACAAACATAACAATGTGTAATAGATCACAGAATGGACACGAGTCAACAGAGCGATGCAGCAACAAAAAACGCAAACCGTTCTAGGATGTATTAAGAGAAGCATAGAGTCTAGATCACATGAAGAAATTATTCCCCTCTACTCCTCCTTGGTCAGGCCTCATCTGGAATACTATGTCCAGTTCTGGGCACCACATTTTAAAAAGACATTGAAAAATTGGAGCAAGTTCACAGAAGAGCGACCAGGGTGATAAGCGGACTGCAAAGTATCTCCTATGAGGAACGGTTAAATAATCTTGCAATGTTTAGCTTGCAAAAAAGAAGGCTAAGAGGATACGCAATAGCAGTCTACAAATATCTGAAGGGATGTCACAGTGTAGAGGGATCATCCTTATTCTCATCTGCACATGGAAACACGAGAAGCAATGGAATGAAACTGAAAGGGAAAAGATACAGATTAGTTATTAGAAAAACTTTTTGACAGTGAGGGTGATCAATGACTGGAACACCTGCCACAAGAGGGGCGAGCTCTTCTTCAATGGAAGTCTTAAGATTAAAAAATGGGATATAGAGATGGATTCTTCTCTGCACCGCTCATAAAATTAGAAGTCCAATTGAGTAATCCAATGAAAGTGGATTTATTTTTATTACGCGTTTCGGAGCACCACAGCTCCTTCATCAGGATTCCACATGAAATTTGAATGGAATTTATCTCTTTATACCCAGATAAGACCCTATTGCGGTCCTTATTTCCTTTTAGCCCTTCACTGTTCAATGGAAGTCTTCAAACAGAGGCTGGACAGACATCTGTTAAGAGATGGTTTCGTGAATCCTGCATTGAGCAGTTAGTGGACACGGTGAGGTCCCTTCCAACTGTACATACTATGATTCTATGATAATCTTAAATTATTGCTGATAAATATGTTTATTCTTACTAGATTGTAGCAAGCATAAATTTTGTCACTAGAAGACTCCATCAATGCCGAAGGGTCTTCAGAGCATACAATATCACAACCCTTCTATCGCATCCAATATTTCTTGATACTTATTCTTCAAAGCTCCTTTCTAACCAACCACATTTCCACAATCAATTGTGCCCCAGCTATAGTACATGGTGGGCCATGTATATGGATACACCTAAATAAAATGGCAATGGTTGGTGATATCAACTTGTTTGTAGCACATTAGTATATGGGAGGGGGAAAACTTTTCAAGATGGGTGGTGAGTGACCATGGTGGCCATTTTGATGTCAGGTATTTTGGATCCAACTTTATTTTTTCCAATGGGAAGAGGGTCATGTGTCACATCAAACTTCTTGAGAATTTCACAACAAAAACAATGTTGCTCTGGTTTTAATGTAACTTTACTCTTTCATGAGTTATTTACAAGATTCTCTTTGTTTACAGCAGTGGTCCCCAACTCCAGGCCTCGAAGGCCGCCAACAGTGCAGGTTTTCAGGATTTCCTTAGTATTGCACAGGGGTTGGAATCATCACCTGTGCAGATGATCACATTACCACCGATGCAATACTAAAGAAATCCTGAAAACCTGCACTGTTGGCGGCCCTCGAGGCCTGGAGTTGGGGACCCCTGGTTTACAGCCATTGACATGTTAACACGTGAGGAGCGGATAGAAATTGTGTTGATGTCTGGTGAACACAATACCCGAGTCATTACAGCAGATTTCAATGCAAGACATCCTACGCAAGAAAACAGTCACCATTCCCATGTTATTTAGGTGTATCCATATAAATGGCCCACCCAAAAAAGTTTGCCTCATCACTGAACATAATGTTCTGTGTAAACGGAGGGTCCTGTTCCAATTTTTGTTTTGCCCATTCTGCAAATTCAGCGCACTGATCTGGGTCATCCTTGTTGAGATGCTGCAGCAGCTGGATTTTATAAGTGTGCCATTTGTGAGTAGCTAAGGCTACGTTCACATTAGCGTTGCGCGCCGGTGCGTCGGCGATGCAACGGCGACGCAACGCACGACGCACAAAAAATGCGCGCAAACGCACGCAAAAACGCTGCGTTTTGCGACGCGTGCGTCGTTTTTTGACGAAAATCGGACACACGAAAAATGCAACTTGTTGCATTTTCTTGCGTCCGACGCTAGCGTCGGAAACGGCGCACGTGTCGGAAAACGCAACAAAAAAAACGCACGCGTCCCCCATGTTAAACATAGGGGCGCGTCGCCGCTGCGTCACCGCTGCGTCGCCGACGCAACAGCGACGCACATTAGCGGAACGCTAATGTGAACGTAGCCTAATATCCTCCAAAGGGATGTTCGACTGATGCAGCCGGATCGCTTTTTTTCTCAAAGACTTGTATTAGCAACGGACTGCGATGGATGGCCTCACATTTCATCCGTCGTTCGCCGGATCCGTCGAAAATTGTTTGTCCAGCGCCTGGAGATGAAGGACATTGTAATGTTTTTTGCCTACGTAAAAAAAAACGGACAGCGACGGATCCGTCGCCAGCTGTCATTTGCTAAAATAGAAGCCCATGGCGTGGATCCATCAAATGATGGAGCATGGAGCATGCTCCGATCCAATTAGCCAGATCCGCTAGTCGGATCCGTCGAAAAAACGAATCCGTTGCATCAGTTTTTCACAGTCTGCGACGGATTGTGACTGACAGCAAAAAAACTGATGTGTGAAAGGGGCCTAATCCTTAATGTCTCAACACAACTTCCAACCAGTCTGTTGAGTGATAATCCATTCCTTTTGGTGACCAGAATCATGGAACTAAGTTATATTTACTGGATGTAAATCAGAAAATGAGAAAGAGCTACTTTATTCCCAAAGCTTCCACAAGGCTGTGCATCAGAAGAATGGAAACCTACACCTAGATTACACAGAACATCTGTACAATACATTATTGAACAAACCACGTTTTGAGGTCACGATTTTGAGATGAACTGATCCAATCTTTATGAAACATGCCTTTTGTGTTAATGACCGTAGGAAAATTACTTCTTTATGGGCTACATTTTGCTAAAGCCAAGGACACATGCCACTGCTCTAATGATAATGTGGTCACCAGAAAGCACGGAGAACGTTAATTAGTTTAATTAGCAGAGTGGGAGCAAACTGCTTCATCATCTGTCCCTTATTATGTAGCACAATGACTGTAAAATGTACAAGAATATAGAGATTTTTAAAATGTATGACTCCATCAAGTTCAATATCAACACAACTTTCTAAACGTTTAGCAAAAATATGAATTTGCCAGGAAAAGCGGCATGTCCACCTGCATACAGCAAATTCTTAGCGTCTCACATTCTGGCACATATGGGGGGATCTTGTATGGGCTCAAACAGGACAGAAGAGAAGGGCCAAAGACTTAAGGTCATTTTCTTTGCGGAATATTTTCTGTCGGTATTTGTAAGCCAATACTAGGATAGAAAGCAAGTCTTTCCATTATAGCTTTTGGTCTAGGTTCCACTCCTGGTGCTGGCTTACCGATACACAACTAAGAATCTGTCAGTAAGCCTGCTATGATGGTTTAATGGGGAGTTTATAACTTATCAGTGTTTTTCTTAGCTCCTCTCAACTGATTTACAACCACAGACCACATCATAGTTAAATGTGTCGCAAGCCAGTAAAAGTCAAACTGCAACATTTTTAAAGAAACTTAAATTTGAAAAATTATCTTTAGGCCCATATACATGCAATTTAAGAAAAATATATATCAATTTTTCCTCACTGAAGAACAACTACTAAACTGTGTTAGATCTTAGAAATCTAGGTCGGAAAGACTATTATCACTATTACATCTGACACTGGTTGCCCCCCGATCCAACCTGAAGAAAAATAAGTTCTATTATACTCACCTAGGGGGGGCGGTCCGATCCGATAGGTGTTGCAGGTGCAGCGCCTCTCATCTTCTTGCGTCACCGCCCTCCTGCTTCTTCATCGCCCGGGTGAGTATAATAAAACTTATTTTTCTTCACTTGCAGGTGAGATCAGGGGCTTATCTACAGCATTATAGAATGCTGTAGATAAGCCCTGAAAGGCAGTGGCCGCATCTTATAGCGGTAAAATCTGCTGACAGGTTCCCTTTAAGTATTTCTAATTACTGGTGGATTCTTGGATTTGGGGGTGAGAATTCTGAAGGTGGGTCCCCGGGGTGGTAACATGGAAAACAGCCATTACCATTCTTTATGGAGATGCAGATCGCACTAGATTGGATTTGGAGAATGAAGAAGATCCTTCCCTTTTATCCTAATGACCATGGAGGAGATTAGAAACAGGTGCTGGTCAGACCGCAGATTACTGAGGCTAATACAATACTTCCCTAGTCATCATGACTTGGAGACCAGAGGTTTATAAAAAGTAATCTTGTTAAATGGGAAGGATTGAGAACCATTATTACCCCGGTAAATATTCCACAATATATTTGCGGAGTGAAGCTGGTACAACGGATGTTCTGTGATCTGGAAGCATGAAGGCTTTTACTATGCCTGGCTGAGCACGGCATAATGTACTATGCATTTCAAAAGAACAGACACACCACAGCCTTAGGGGCCGGTAGCGCTCCTTCATTCTAATGAATGCTGGGTTTTTTTTGTTTGTTTTTTTATTTATTTATTTTTTTAGATACAGCAATGTATAAGCTCAAAAAAAACAAAACAAAACAAAAAACTAAACTAATATACAGGCATGCTGCAAGCAATATATGTCATACAGGAGTGCAGTGATCTAAAATCCCCTCATTTTCACATGCTATTGCCTAAGAAATGTGTTTGGCCTACGGCGTTTTGTAGAATACATTAGCTGCGCTCCCTAACGAAGCAAACGCTACACGCTACATGACCATTGGTGGAACCAGCGATCATTAATATCACGGTCTGGAGTGACAGCAGCTGCTTGAATGGCTCCTTAGAGGGGCTCTCTCCGCATGGGGCATCCCTCTACTCCATCTGAATGGCTCATCGTGAAGGGTTACCGCTGTCAGGCATCACAGATGTTACTGCCATGTAGCATTTTTCTCCATTCTCAAATGAAGTGATCCTTTCTTTAATAGCACACGGTAGAAAATGTAACTCGGGATTTTCTTCATTTGACTACAAATGACTTTTCTTCATAGGAAAAAGCCAAGGACGTGTGCCACGTCTAATGATGATCTGGTCACTAGAAGATATTGCAGCGTGTTAATTAGTTTTAATTAGCAGAGTGACATCCAGCAGCTTCATAAGTCCTTCTATGATGGAATACATCGGCGGAAAAATGCACAGGATAATGGCGGTTTTTAATTTATTGACTACATAGTGTACTTAAGGTGATATTTAGCATTTAAATAGTATTTCATCCTGAAGAAAAAAATTCTAAAATCACCAACATTTTATATGAGGGTGTTGAGCACCCTACACATGAGAGGCGTTTACTAGGAAAAGCTGCCATCAGCCTCTGGGCAGCCCATGTCCATCACATGGAGTACAGCTGCTTGTTAGCATCTTTCTGTTCTGGCACATATAAGAAGGGATACCAGGTGGCAAAGCAATAAAGGAAAATTTACTGTTGTGTTAAGCCAGCTAAAACTCTAGAAGGGTTGATTCATGAAGGGGTTTTTATCAGTTTTGTGGCGTAACATGAAGTTGCACAAAAATGTTGAGATTTTTGGTATTTTAATGCAAGAATCTGCTGGCCATGGGCAGAGCTAGAGAGAGAGATGAAGTGTGACATTGCCTGCCCGACATTCATGAAAAGTTTTGGTGTACCTTACACCAGAAATTTTATTCTGAGCAGAGAGATAAGTCGATGCCCTGCTGCGCTGTGGAAGGAGCGCTGACTGTACAATACCGTTACAAAGTTTAGGGTCACTTAGAAATTTCCTTATTTTTGAAAGAAAAGCACAGTTTTTTTTTCCAATGAAGCTAACATTAAATGATTCAGAAATACACTCTATACATTGTTAATGTGGTAAATGACTATTTTAGCTGCAAACATCTGGTTTGTAATGCAATATCTTCATAGGTGTATAGAGGCCCATTTCCAACAACCATCACTCCAGTGTTCTTATGGTACTTTGTGTTTGCCAACTGTGTACGAAGGCTAATGGATGGTTAGAATACCCTTGTGAAAGAATGCTAGAACAGCTATAAACAGTTTGGCTGATTAGAGAACCTATAAACCTGACCTTCCTTTGAGCTAGTTGAGAATCTGGAGCATTACATTTGTTGGTTCCATTAAACTCTCAAAATGGCCAGAAAACAAAGAACTTTCATGTGAAACCTGACAGTCAATTCATGTTCTTAGAAATGAAGGCTATTCCATGCGAGAAATTGCCAAGATACTATCCTACAGCGGTGTGTACTACTCCCTTCAGAGGAGAGCACAAACAGGCTCTAACCAGAGTAGAAAGAGAAGTGGGAGGCCCTGCTGCACAACTGAGCAACAAGACAAGTACATTGGAGTCTGTAGTTTGAGAAATCGACGCCTCACTGGTCCTCAACTGGCAGCTTCATTAAATAGTACAAGCAAAACACCAGTGTCAACATCTTCAGTGAAGAGGAGACTCCAGGATGCTGGCCTTCAGGGCAGAGGGGCAAAGAAAAAGCCATATCTGAGACTGGCTAATAAAAGGAAAATATTAATATGGGCAAATGAACACATACATTGGACAGAGGAAGATTGGAAAAAAGTGTTATGGACAGAAGAATCCAAGTTTGAGGTGTTTGGATCACACAGAAGAACATTTGTGAGACGCAGAACAACTGAAAAGATGCTAGAAGAGTGCCTCACGCCATCTGCCAAGCATGGTGGAGGTGATATGATGGTCTGGGATTGCTTTGGTGTTAGTAAAGTGGGAAATTTGCATAAGGTAAAAGGGTTATTGAATAAGGAAGGCCATCACTCCATTTTGAAACATCATGCCATACACTGTGGACAGCGCTTGATTGGGAGCCAATTTCATCCTACAACAGGACAATGACCCAAAGCACACCTCCAAATTATGCAAGAAATATTTAGGGAAGAAGCAGGCAGCTGGTATTCTATCGGTCATGGAGTGGCCAGCGCAGTCACCAGATCTCAACCCCATTGAGCTGTTGTGGGAGCGGCTTGACCGTATGGTACGCAAAAACCAATTGGTGGGAAGGGCTTCTGGAAGCATGGGGTGAAATTTCTCCAGATTACCTCAGCAACTTAACTGCTAGAATGCCAAAGGTCTGCAATGCTGTAATTGCTGCAAAGGGAGCATACTTTGATGAAAGCAAAGCTTGCCGGAGAAAATTATTTCAAATAAAAATCTTTTTTTCTAACCTTGTCAAAGTCTGGACTAGATTTTCAATTCATTTGGCAACTCATTTGCTTAATAAAAGTACGAGTTTTCATGGAAAACACAAAATTGTCTGGGTGATCCTAAACTTTTGAACGGTAGTGTATAACTTGCCTCTCAGTGATATAGACAGTCAGCACTACTTTCTCCGCTTCTTTAAGTCTTTTTTTTTCCTTTCAAACTCTGCTTTATCCAGATGTTTTAGACAGATTCATGAAATTAGACTTTTACATTTTTTTCTGGGGCATTCTACGGATGACCCCCCAGAGTAAGGCTTCTGAAGGTGTTCTCAATTTGGCAATTTTTTGTGATTAAAAAAAAAAAAAAAAAAGAAAAAAGTGCGACTTTTTGGGCCATAAGTGGAAAAGCCATGTAACGACTATCGGGAGAAACCCCACTAGTATGGTGCGGTCCTGGCCGTTTTTTTCCCAGCCCTCTTGGATCTCTCCCTATGTACACACAAAGTGGAGGCCTGCCAATCACATGGAGTGGCGTAAGGAGAAGCCTGCAGGGGACCATGCCAGACCAGATAGGTCTCACCTTACGGTCCTAGGCCAGCTTTACAAGTTATTTTTTTTTTGAACCATTGCAGTGTGAAATATAATTGGCTGCGATCCCCGGCCAAGCTCTAATTGACGCTGGCCCTGCTTCAGGCAGCAGGAATCTAGTGACAGGTTCCCTTTAACCAGCAGTTATCTATATTTCTTCCCTATGTTCTGGATCTATTATTAATAAGGCTTATAAACCATCCTTATATAATGAAAAATAAAATGTCATACTTAGAACTGAATATTAGCCGCATACAATAATGTATAATCTTCCTTAGATTGCCTTTGGATTTCATTTGCAATATTTATGGGCATGAAGACGAGAGGCACGTCATCATTTCTACTACAGTTTACACATGGACAAAGAAGCAAAAGTGGCATTATACGCGTAAAAACATTTCATTTTTCATTTTAATGGCATTTCAGAATTCACTGCATGCTGTACGTTTTCCTGGCAAAGGCACCTTTTATAACTTGCTTAAAACATATAAAAGTTCTCATAAATATGCTTTATTGTTACTGAACTATGACTGCTGTGGAGATTTTCTTTTTTTTTTTTCGGCTATAAATATCAGATATGCTGTATACATCCATCTTTTTGATTGAGAAGAGAACATTACAATCTCCAAACTGATAAAACTAACAATGTCAAGCCAAAGCGCAGCAGTGCACAGCATGGATCGCATTTCGCCAGTGCTACATGTTATTCCTATCTGATAGAAACATGCATCCCACAAATACAACTTCCACAACTGGGTCTCTACATGGCATTTTATTTGTCACCAACACAAACTGTACAGTAGAAACAAATCCTAATACGTTATTGAAAGCTCATATGCAATAAGCACAAGCCATCAAACAGAGGAAAGTATCCAAGTTCTCCCACGCAAAATTACAGCTCCATAGAGTTAAAAAAGCACCCAAAACCGATAGACCGTAACATGTACTTTTCTCATAAAGCAGTCTACCCATTTCCATGTACTTCAGCCTTCTGTTTTGTCCCATCAGCCTACAACACCTAGCTTTCAGCCTGCATTTTAGTCCTCTATGCTCGGCTATAAATCCCATGAAGCAGTAGCACAGCATCACACGATCAGCCAGAACTGGTACCATCTCTGTCTGCTGAGAACAATCTGTGATTATCCTTACCCCTATAAAATACTAACTAATCAAATGTATTAAAAAGTATTTAAGTCAAGAGGCTGAACTATGATCTATATTCTAATTGTGTGTCGGGAGCTGTGAAGTCATCATCATGGTCTTTGATAGGAGATTCGGTCTCCCTATAGTCTATGCAATTTCATCACATGGGAAGTTCTGGCAACAGAGGTGGCGATTTTCTTCACAGAACATAAAGGAATGGGGTTACCAAGATAACATGACTTAAAGGGACACTGTCACCTGAATTTGGAGGGAACAATCTTCAGCCATGGAGGCAGGGTTTTTGGGTGTTTGATTCACCCTTTCCTTACCCGCTGGCTGCAATATTGGATTGAAGTTCATTCTCTGTCCTCCGTAGTACATGCCTGCACAAGGCAATCTTCCCTTGTGCAGACGTGTACTATGGAGGACAGAGAATGAATTTCAATCCAATATTGCAGCCAGCATGCAGCCAGCGGGTAAGGAAAGGGTGAATCAAGCACCCAAAAACCCCGCCTCCATGGCTGAAGATTGTTCCCTCCAAATTCAAGTGACAGTGTCCCTTTAACTGAAGAGAATGATACAAAGAATTTCCAGACAGAAATAAGGGATGGCGTACTACCTAAATGACATATTGGAGGACTAGTGATGAAATAATAAAAATTAAAAAAAAAAAAAGAAACTGCTTCTTCAAATGAGTTGTCCACTTCTGTGTTGCATAATTACGTTCTGCAACTGTGAATTATACATTTTAGTCAATGAATGGAAACATTCTTGTGAAAGCCACCGTCTCATTAGGACAAACCCAATTTCTATGCCTAATAAAGAATATAGAGAGAGACAGATTCCCCCCTTTAGGAGCCACAATGTAGAAATGCAGCAAACAGTAGCTTAGTTTATCCATATGAGGACATTCATTCAATTGCACAGATACCAAGTAATCTACTATATAATTGTCTAAGGGTCACTTCCGTCTGTCTGTCACGGTTATTCATTCGCTGATTGGTCTCGGCAGCTGCCTGTCATGGCTGCCGCGACCAATCAGCGACGGGCACAGTCCGGAAGAAAATGGCCGCTCCTTACTCCCCGCAGTCAGTGCCTGTCGCCCGCATACTCCCCTCCGGTCACCGCTAACACAGGGTTAATGCCGGCGGTAACGGACCGCGTTATGCCATGGGTAACGCACTCCAATACCGCCGCTATTAACCCTGTGTGTCCCCAACTTTTTACTATTGATGCTGCCTATGCAGCATCAATAGTAAAACGATCTAATGTTAAAAATAATATTAATGATAATAATAATAATATAAAAAAAAAAACCTTATTATCACCTTCCGCCGTCGCGTCCTCTCCTCGGCACTGCAAGCGGCAGGTTCCGCTTCCAAAGATGCTATGGGAGAAGGACCTTCCATGACGTCACGGTCATGTGACCGCGACGTCATGGAAGGTCCTGCGCTCATACCAATCCTGGGACCGGACACGGCACACAAGCGCCGGAACTACAACGGGCTCTTCGGATGGTGAGTATGTTTCTTTTTTCTTTTTTAACCTGTTACATACGTGACTGGGCAATATACTACGTGGCTGGGCAATATACTACGTGGCTCTGTGCAATGTAGTACGTGGCTGGGCAATATAGTACGTGGCTGGGCAATATAGTACGTGGCTGGGCAATATAGTACGTGGCTGGGCAATATAGTACGTGGCTGGGCAATATAGTACGTGCCTGGGCAATATAGTACGTGCCTGGGCAATATAGTACGTGCCTGGGCAATATAGTACGAGGACACGCATATTCTAGAATACCTGATGCGTTAGAATCGGGCCACCATCTAGTAGTATATAAATAGCTAGAAATTAAGTGTATTGCAGTGAGAAATAACCCTGGATTTATTAGCAGAGAGCCAGGACTATAGAAAGCCAGATCTGTGACCTGTGACCTGGGCTAGGCAATTCTCAGCACTGCACCAATGTCTCTCCTGTGCTCATCATTTGCCTCAATAAATATTTTAGTGTTTCTAAAATGTATTAGGCTGTATTCACACTATAGGTGAAGCAGGTGTTTGGTGTGACATGTGACACTGAACATATAAGTCAGACATTTGCCGTCCAAATGTATGCAAAAAATATACAATTTTAGGATATATGTTTACCTACTAAGGTCTATGGGATCATAATATATATTATATATATCCATGTTAATATCAAACATGCACCAATGACATGGTGTGAGCTGTGCCTAGCGAAATTCATCTAGTGTGTAAGTTCACTGTATAGAAAGTAGCGTATAGAAGAAACTTGCATTACTTTTTTGATGCATAAATTCCCTATATAATAGTAATCTGTCATATCCCACTTTTTCCGATGGAAGCCACTGATCCCTACCTCCCTAGGATGGAATCTTCTACAGACCAAGCAATGATTGATCCTTGCTCATCGTGCACTTCTGGAATCTGACTGTCAGAAGTGATGGCCAGGTTCTAGTGATTTCATAGAAAACTGAAATATTCAGTGCAATAAGCTTCCACGTGAACCAGTTGCCATGGCAACCAGTGACAGTATGTTATCTGCTTTACTGGTCATGCGGGGGGCGTACAGGGATTATACTATGTGCGTCACTTTACTGTGTGTGGACCACTAGTTACTTGGTGACCAGCTGCTTAGATCAATGATGACTAGTACTGATGTCACTCCTGCATTTATGAGAAGTGCGGTAAGCCTACGTTCAGACTAGCGTTGTGCGCCGCTGCGTCGGCGACGCAACGCACGCAAAAACGCGGCAAAACGCACGCAAAAACGCTGCGTTTTGCGACGCGTGCGTCGTTTTTTGCCGAAAATTGGACGCAAGAAAAATGCAACTTGTTGCGTTTTCTTGGTCCGACGCTTGCGGCAAAAAAGACGCACGCGTCGCAAAACGCAACAAGCAAAAACGCATGCGTCCCCCATGTTAAACATAGGGGCGCATGACGCATGCGTCGCCGCAGCGTCGCCCGACGCTAACCCGACGCACACTAGCACAATGCTAGTGTGAACATTGCCTTAGATATAAAAGGTCTCTCCGTGATAACAGGTCAGCGCCATGGCAGAAGGTAGGTTATCCCAAAACAACAAAAACAACCCCCACCCAACCCATTTAGGTCTACCTATAAACCTGATCAACAAAATAGCTGAAAAACCGGTGCCGAATACAACAGGTAAACATCCAATGTAGTGGTACACTCCAAATGTTAATTAGAAGTGTCTTTGGAGTACACGGTTTATTGTTGGAGGATAGTCATGAGATCAGCTTGTAGCACATTGTATATTTCTAACAAAACACTACTATTGGTTGTTCGAGCCTGAAGGGCAAGTTTGCCATTGTGCACAGTGTAACCCTTCATTGGATGTTTACCTATTGAATTCAGCACCATTGTTTCAGCTATTTTATTCATTTGGTGTTACCGTATTTAATTTAGTTTTTTGGGGGGGCAATCAGGTGACCATTATAAGGATTAGCGCAGCAAACAATTTGTATTCATTATATCTTTTTGTATGGGATTTGACACACAGGATCCTGAGCTTTGCCAGCAGCAGTACAGCCTATATTCCAATTAAAATTGTTTTTTTAAGTTACCCCTTTCACTAAGGGCGCTGGTGTAATGGATATACATTACTACCTATAAACCTGTCAGGTTGAACAAGTCTGATTAACTCATTGTCCAGATCACTGAAGCTGGCTGGATCCATCGAGAAGAGCTTGCAAGAGCTGAGCTACTTGTCCAGGGGACTGGCCAAAGTGCATAGAGGGCAACGATGGCAGGTAAAAGACACAAGCGCGAAACCATAGATTAGAAAATAGGGTTTTTCATAGAAAAAAAAATACATTCCAAGGTTTTACTTTTAAAGGGGCTTTACAACTGTAATTATCTAAGGACTTGAGAACACTCCTTTAATGAGAGTCTGTCACATCAAATTTACACTTCAAACTATCCACAAAGTATTGTAGGAGATGTGGCAACAATACAAATAATTCTTTAGGCTTTTAAATCTGTTCTTCTATTGCTCTCCACCACCCCCCAAAACAATTTTATTGTAACAGTCATGGCCAAAATTATTGGCACCATTGAAATTGTTTCAGAAAATGAAGTACTGTATTTCTCCCAGAACATTATTGCAATTACACGTTTTGTTATACATGTTTATTTTCTTTGTGTGTATTGGAACACCACACACAAAAAACTGAAAAAAAAATAAACAAATTGGACATATTTTCAAAGAAAACCCCAAAAATGGGCAGGACAAACTTGTTGGCACCCTCAACTTAATATTGGGTTGCACTCCCTTTGGAATAAATGTCTGCAATCAATCTCTCATCTGTAATTTTGGACCACTCTTCTTTTGCAAACTGCTCCAGATCTCTCATATTTGAAGTATACCTTCTCCCAACAGCAATTTTAAGATCTCTCCACAGGTGTTCAATGGGATTTAGATTTGGACTCATTGCTGGCCAATTCAGAACTCTCTCCAGCGCTTTGTTTCAATATATTTTCAGGGGCTTCTTGAAGTATGTTTGGGGTCATTATCCTGCTGGAAGACCCATTACCTAGGACACAAGCCCAGCTTTCTGACACTGGGCACTACATTGCAACCCAAAATCCTTTGGTAATCTTTAGATTTCATGAAGCCTTGCACAGTCAAGGCACCCAGTGCCAGAGGCAGCGAAACAAACACAAAACATCTTTGAACCTCCAACATATTTGACTGTAGGGACTGTGTTCTTTTCATTGTAGGCTTCATTCCGTTTTCGTTAAACAGTAGAATGATGTGCTTTGCCAAAAATCTCTATCTTGGGCTCATCTGTCCACAAGATGTTTTCCTAGTGTCAGCAGTGGGGTCCTCCTGGGTCTCCTGCCATAGTGTTTCATTTCATTCAAATGACGTTGGATAGTTCATGCTGACACTGATGAACCCTGAGCCTGCAAAACAGCTTGAATTTCTTGGGAACTTGATTGGGGCTGCTTATCCACCATCCAGACTATCTTGCATTGCAACCTTTCATCAATTTTTCTCTGCCATCAACGTCCAGGGAGATTAACTACAGTGCCAGTGGGTTGCAAACTTCTTGATTATGTTGTGCATCGAGGACTAAGGAACATCAAGATTTCTGAAGATGGACTTGTAACCTCGAGATTGTTGACTTTTTCAACAATTTGGTATCTCAAGTACTCAGACAGTTTTATTTCCCCCTCTTTCTGTTCTCCATGCTATGAGTGGCACACACAGACACACAATCCAAAGACTGAGTCAACTTCTCCCCTTTTTATCTGGTTTCATGTGTGATTTTTATATTTACCACACCTGTTACTTGCCACAAGTGAGTCTGAATGAGCATCACATGCTTGAAACAAAGTAGTATTTTTGTCTGGCCCATTTTGTGGGTTGTGTGAAATTATTTTTATTTTGCTCTTTGTTTTTCTCAGTTCTTTTTTGTGTTGTTCCGATACACACAAAAGGAAATAAAGTGTATAAAAAAAATGTGTAAATTGTGATAATTTTCTGGGAGAAATACTTCATTTTCTGGAACAATTTCGCGGATGCCAACACTTTTGGCCATGACTGTATGTAAATGGAGGTAATGCAACATACTCTTCTCACTGCTGACATTTCTCATCTCCCCTGCTATCACTTCAGTGCAGAAGAGAACACACATCACTCTCTTGTCACTGCTGACATTGCTCATCTCCTCAGCAATCACTTCAGTGCAGGAGAGAACACACATCAGTCTCTTCTCACTGCTGACATTTCTAGTCTCCCTGCTTTCACTTCATTGCAGGAGATAACCCACATCACTCTTCTCACTGCTGACATGGTTCATCTCCTCTGCAATCACTTCAGTGCAGGAGAGAACACACATCACTCTTCTCACTGCTGACATTGCTCATCTCCTCTGCAATCACTTCAGTGCAGGAGAGTACACACATCACTCTCTTCTCACTGCTGACATTGTTCATCTCCTCTGCAATCACTTCAGTGCAGGAGAGTACACACATCACTCTCTTCTCACTGCTGACATTGCTCATCTCCTCTGCAATCACTTCAGTGCAGGAGAGAACACACATCACTCTCCTCTCACTGCTGACATTGCTTATCTCCTCAGCAATCACTTCATTGCAGGAGAGAACACACATCACTCTCTTTGCAGCAGACATCATTCCACATATACATCCGAGCGATATCTTCAGGAAAAAGTGATATGTGTGCTCTCTCCTACAAGAAAGTGATAGCAGAGGAGATGATAAATGTCAGAAGGGACAGTGATTTGTGTGCTCTTCCCTGCAGAGGGACAGTGCACACATAGTGGTGGTTAATCTCCAGACAGCGCTGGCAATCAATATAGAAGGAGCGGCACTAATATTAACATGTGGGTGAAATGGCACTTAGCCACACCAAGGGTTCACCAAGAAACTTTATTTGAAAATCATATTAAATCATATTTGCTGGGGAGGGTTTATTTGGGGGAGAAAACAATAAACAGATTTAAAAACGAAGCTTTTCATTGTTGCTCCATTTTGTACAAGGCTGTAAGTTTTTCATATATTGATTTCATATCCTACTCAATATCTTTCTGAGTCCAGCGGGTGGAGTAAGCTACCTGATTCTATTTAGTTTGCAAAATAAAGTATACTTTAGTGACTAACTGAAAATAACAATAATGGATTATTTTATTCTATGAGAGACTTAACTTTAGAACAAGGTCTTGTGCCAAAAAACTGCTGCACTCCTTTAATAAATCAGGTACTATCCACCACTAAACAAATCCATGCCTCTTTTCTACAGACTTAAAAAGTGGCCTTTAGCACTATGGTCACAAATATGTATCTATATACAAGATGTAGGATTAAGTCAACTGTAGCGTTCTACTGTGTCCACATATCAGAAAATATTATATGCAAGTCACACATAGCATCCTACAGACTGTGGGCCGCTTTCAGACCGCTGACCCTATTGTTCTCGAAGAGTGCTTTCCCATTGCAGTTTGCCACCCATTCGTTAGTCAAGTCAGGGCTTACATCTGGACAACCCACAAAATGGGATTCAGGTGTATAATGGTGACGGCAGAGTGAACGTGGGCTCTGTCCTGCATCATTTTCAGGTGCATATGCCTACTGGAGGTGAACACTCAGGTGCAGTCTACCTTCACCTCCAGTAGGTGTACATGCCAGAAAATTAAGTACAACAGAGAACACGTTCATTTTGTCGGCACCATTATAGTCTATGGGCCTGTCGACACATACGCCCGAATGCTGTTTTACTGGGGAATTTGGATGCAAGCCCAGATGGGAACAACGTATGTGTGACAAAAGGCAAAGTGAAAGGACCCCAAGAGATCAGCCAAAGGAGTCTGGCAGTGGGTCTCCTAGAAAAAGCAGGAGAGCTTGTGAGAGTGAGCGCTCCTGTGTATAGAGGAGTCAGGAGAGTTCGATAGGGCCAGTCGGCCCAACCATCGTTCAGCCGACAACTGTATAAAGTATATGGGGTTCTTTAGTAACTGCTGTAATAAATGCATGCAGGATTTAGGATGGAGAACTTACCGAGGACCAGGAATATCCACCACAGCCAATATTGTCCATTGAAATAGCCAGTAAAGTAGTCTGAGAACTGAAACGAGAATATTAGAGAGTTATGGTCTATAATCCTAGAAGAAATTGTAAAGTGCATGTACAGTGATTTCATGATACAGAATTATTAAAGGAGGTGATCAAACATTAGTGCTGGGCTGCAGCTTCCTGGAGGACATTTTATCAATAATGGGCACTGTATATTTTGCCGAGAAGCTCTGCTTTGGTACCACTTTAACTTTAGAAGTCACAGATGAATAATAATGATGCTGAAGTCACAGTCTCCCTACCGGGACTAAATACAGATGACATGGTGATTACACTGATAACTAATACAGGCTGCTGTAAACAGTCTCTGTACATAACTGGCAGTGCCCGCAGGGCAGACAAGGACTTGTTACACTTAACGGCTATAAGGACAGTTGCTATGCGTCACTCGTAAACCGTTATGACAGCCTTACTTGAAGCAGCAATCTGGCATCTTCCTGCTGGGCAGATCGGGTCTGTAGCTGCATCCCAGCTGTGAGCACCACCATATCCAGCTCCCCAGAAGATGCTGCCATTCTCCCGGACCCAGCATTGACCCCATACACCGCACTAAATACAAATCTCCAAACACGGCAGTATCGGCTTACACATCCACCTGGCCAGTTTACACCTCAGCACGCTGCCGGTTTAGACGATTTCCTCAAAGTTAAAGCAATTTAATCTCATCAAAATTAGATTTTTTTACGCGCCCCTTAAAAAGGAGCAACTTTTAACCTCATAAACCCCCATTGCCAGCTGCTGTCAAAAGATACTAACCTCAAAAGCCTTCATCTCATTAAAGTCCTTTCATTTCTAAACTAGATGGTCCTGTAGTTGGCTCCCAGCAGAGAGCAGAACACGACTAAATGAACCTTGAAGTGGCGTTTCAGGCCCGTTACTGGCCACACCAGATAGTTCTGTTCTCCGGATGATAAGGGAATATGAATAGGCTCACTTTGATTGATTCTGCGGCGGGGCTGTACGCTTCACTGATAAACCAACCATCACACGTCCTTAGTATTCATCTATGTCGCACTTCTTACACAACTTGCTTAAATAGCTTCTCATAAGACGCTATCAGATACAATTTTTGGATGTCTCTGGTTCTCGCTCTGTACAAATGCGCCTTAAATGAAATGTACACGGTGCAGAACACAACAGATTGTATAATCTGCCTTTGTCGATAAGATTCGAGAGGAGTTTTATTAATGTGGCAGGAGAATAAATAATGGTGTATTGACTGTTTAAGTGTCCTTGGAACCATACTGTTAGTTTCACGTTACGTAATGGAAAATATTACAGCAGCGTAGAAGATATGCAGCTCACAACGCAGACACCTTGCGTCCTTCATTAGCCGCTCTGTAGGTACCGTATATTCGCCACGCTGTTAGGTGAGGCCACCCAATATTACGGGACTTATTATAAAAGTAAAGTCAATTGTGTCTCAGTTATTTATCTCCATTTACTGTGAAGGTATTGTATAATAATGTGTTACACATTTCCTTTGTGCGTATTGTGCGCGAGTGCGTGCGTATTGTGCGCGAGTGCGTGCGTATTGTGTGTGAGTGCGTACGTATTGTGGGCGAGTGCATGCGTATTGTGGGCGAGTGCATGCGTATTGTGGGCGAGTGCGTGCGTATTGTGCGAAAGTGCGTGCGTATTGTGCGCGAGTGCGTGCGTATTGTGCGCGAGTGCGTGCGTATTGTGCGCGAGTGCGTGCGTATTGCGCGCGAGTGCGTGCGTATTGCGTGCGAGTGTATTGCGTGCGAATTGCGTGCGAGTGCGTACGTATTGCGTGCAAGTGCGTATTGTGTGCGAGTGCGTGCGCATTGCGTGCATTGTGTGTAAGAGAAACAAACCCAAAACATGTTTGAAGCTCCACCATATATGACTGTAGGTACAGTGTTTTTATTGTAGGCTTCATTCAGTTTTCATTGAACGGTAGAATGATATGCTTTGCCAAAAAGCACTATCTTGGTCTCATCTGTCTACAAGACACTTTTTCAGAAGGGTTTTGGCTTACTCATGTACATTTTGGCAAACTATAGTATTGCTTTTTTAAGTATCTGTGTCAGCAGTGGGGCCCTCCAGTTTCTGCTGCCATAGGCTACTTTCTCGCTTCCGTCTTTTCAGATCCGTTGCAATGTGTCGTTTTGGGAAAAAAACGGATCCTGCAAATGTGCCCGCAGGATCCGTTTTTTACCCATAGACTTGTATTAGCGACGGATCTCGACGGATGGCCACACGTCGCATCAGTAGTGCGACGGATCCGTCGTGTTTTGGCAGACTGGAAAATGTTCAATGTAACGTTTTTTGTCGGCGTCAAAAAAACGTACAGCGACGGATCCTGCGGCGTCCATCGTTGGCTAGAATGGAAGCCTATGGACGCAGGATCCGTTGCTGTCCGTCAAATGATGGAATCCAGCAACAGATTCCGTTTTGTTTACACTGAGCATGCCTGGAAGGATTTCTATTCCTTTAATTTAACCCATTTTTCCTGCAGCTGCTGCATCGACGGATCCGTCAAAAAAACAGGATCCAGTGAATCCGTTTTTTTACAATCTGCACAGGATCCATCTTTTCAACACTGACGGATTGTGACTGATTCTAAAAGACGGAAATGTGAAAGTAGCCATAGCATTTCATTTCATTCAAATGTCAGCAGATAGTTTGTGTTGTCACTGATGCATCCTGAGCCTACAGGACAGCTTGAATTTCTTTCTAACTTGATTTGAGCTGCTTATCCACCATCCGGACTATTCTGCCTTGCAACCTGTAAGGGTACCGTCACACTATACGATTTACCTACGATCACGACCAGCGATACGACCTGGCCGTGATCGTAGGTAAGTCGTAGTGTGGTCGCTGGGGAGCTGTCACACAGACAGCTCTCCAGCGACCAACGATGCCGAGGTCCCCGGGTAACCAGGGTAAACATCGGGTTACTAAGCACAGGACCGCGCTTAGTAACCCGATGTTTACCCTGGTTACCAGCGTAAAAAAAACAAACAGCACATACTTACATTCCGGTGTCTGTCCCTTGCCGTCTGCTTCCCGCACTCAGTGACTGCCGGCCGCAAAGTGAAAGCACAGCGGTGACGTCACCGCTGTGCTCTGCTTTCACTTTACGGCCGGCAGTCAGTGAGTGCGGGAAGCAGACGGCAAGGGACCTGACGGACACCGGAATGTAAGTACGTGCTGTTTGTTTTTTTTTTACATTTACGCTGGTAACCAGGGTAAACATCGGGTTACTAAGCGTGGTCCTGTGCTTAGTAACCCGATGTTTACCCTGGTTACAAGCGAACGCATCGGTGTGACACCGATCTAGCGATGACAGCGGGAGATCCAGCGACGAAAGAAAGTTCCAAACGATCTGCTACGACGTACGATTCGCAGCAGGATCCCTGATCGCTGCTTCGTGTCAGACACAGCGATATCGTATGGATATCGCTGGAACGTCACGAATCGTACCGTCGTAGCGATCAAAATGGCACTGTGTGACGGTACCCTAATTCATTTTTCTCAGCAGTCCACGTACAGGGAGATTAGTTATAGTAAAACAGGTTGAAACGTCGTATGTTGTGCCATGTGAACAAAGGAACATGAAGATCTCTGGAGATAAAACTTGAGGTTGTTGATATTAATCTACAATTTTGGTTCTCAAGTCCTCAGACAGTTCTCTACTCCTCTTTCTGTTCTCCATGCTTAGTGTGGCACAAACAGACACACAATGCATTGAGTCAACCATTCCCTTTTTATCGGATTTCAAGTGCGTTGTCATATTAACCACAGCGAGTACTTGGCACAGGTGAATTTGAACGAGCATCACATGTTTGAACCAAAAGTTGTAGACCCACATTTTTGGAAAGGTACCAACAATTTAGTGGGCCCATATTTGAGGTCGTGTTTGAAATTAGGTCCAATATGCCTTTTTTTCTGTGGTGTACCAATATACACAAAGGATATAGGCATGTGTATAAATAAACACACACACACAGCCAGAATTGTATTACTAAAACTCCCATTTAAAGCTTATGCGTCTAGGATTTCACCATCTTTGCATTCACAGTGGAGAATATACTGTACATTTTAACTGCTCCACTTTAATAAAACTTCATGACAGATTGTGAATTGTGTCTGCTTCTTCTATGACACCAATTCGCTCTTCTCCATCCCTCGGACACATCGTGCCCCTGTCTAGCTTTTTTTCTAACTGCAGTCCATAGAAGATATCAGACTGATACCACGGTGGACATATCTGACAATTATTCTCCCTAAACAGACAGAATCATTTTAAGACTTGTCGGGAGACAAGTGCTGACAGTCATCGTAGAGCCGGCAACGGATGACTTAACAGAGACCGTAATACTCAGGGATTAGAACATCACTTCAGTTAGTTCTCTGTCAGGCGGTGATAGAAGAGCTTTGCATCCTTCAAGCCTCCTGAAATCTGGATAGGGATCCCGGAAAAAACCCAAAAGATTACAATAGAGGGAAGCCGCAGACTTGGCGAATGGGGATTGCCGATGAGAGCAACTCCAGTTTGTACAAGGAAATGAATATGACAGGTGGTTAAAAATGGAGCATAATATAACATGATGCCAGCAGACATGCCTGTGCTAATATAAGTCAGCTTCCCACAGATACGGAACTGCTATCTAATCTGTGCGGCTAGGCTTCTGCTATACAACCATAGGAGATATTTTAAAATCACTTTTATGGCCCTTTTGTGTGTTTTTTCTTTGGAACCCAAACCTGATTTCTTGGAAGTAAAAAGTTGCTGATAAAAAGCAGGTTTTGCAGGCTTTTTTTGCTGCTTTTCTTGTTGTTGTTTTTTTTTTTGCTGTTGCGTTTGTCAGGATCCCAAAGTTCAGCTTTGCTTCCGCCGTACAAGCATGAACAATGCAAAGTGTTAGGCCACCAATGCAAGATGTATTTGAAACCATAACATTTTTTTTGAAAAAGGGTAATTTCATCAAATTATTTAGTGGAAAAAGATTTCTACGTCTGAAAAAAATATAGTGACTATTCTGAACAAAAAAAGTTCAAGAAAAATACAAAACTGCAACCATAAAAATAGCGGGAGGAGTTGAATTGGTCAGGTATAGTTTACCCAAGACATTGGCAGAGCATTGGTCAGGCATTGCTTATTTTAAACACATTGATTAGGCAAAGTTTAGTTTTACATATTGCTTACTGGTAGGACATTGCCAATTTTCATAAATTGGTCAGAAATTGCTTACTTTCACATATTGGTCAGGCATTGCTTGCTTTCACACATTGCCTGTCCAATGTGGGAAAGTAAGCAATGCGAGACCAATGTGTGACAAGAAGCAATGCGAGGCCAATGTGTGAAAGTAAGCAATGCCTAAAGGTACCTTCACACTGAACGATATCGCTAGCAATCCGTGACGTTGCAGCATCCTGGCTAGCGATATCGTTGAGTTTGACAGGCAGCAGCGATCTGGATCCTGCTGTGACATCGCTGGTCGGAGCAGAAAGTCCAGAACTTTATTTCGTCGCTGGACTCCCGCAGACATCGCTGAATCGGCGTGTGTGACGCCGATTCAGCGATGTCTTCACTGGTAACCAGGGTAAACATCGGGTTACTAAGCGCAGGGCCGCGCTTAGTAACCCGATGTTTACCCTGGTTACCAGCGTAAATGTAAAAAAAAAAAAAAAAAAACACTACATACTTACATTCCGGTGTCTGTCCCCCGGCGCTCTGCTTCTCTGCACTGTGTCAGTGCCGGCCGGAAAGCAGAGCACAGCGGTGACGTCACCGCTGTGCTTTCCGGCTGGCGCTCACAGTCAGTGCAGAGAAGCACAGCGCTGGGGACAGACACCGGAATGTAAGTATGTAGTGTTTTTTTTTTTTTATGTTTACACTGGTAACCAGGGTAAACATCGGGACTTCGCATAGTTGGTCGCTGGAGAGCTGTCTGTGTGACAGCTCTCCAGCGACCACACAGCGACGCTGCAGCGATCGGAATCGTTGTCTAGATCGCTGCAGCGTCGCTAAATGTGACGGTACCTTAACCAATGTTTAGTTTTACATGTAGACATTGGTCGGACATTGCTTACCCTCACACATTGGTTGGGTATTGAAATTGTCAGGCAAGGTTTACTTTCACACACAACTAATTTATCTAAACGGCACTAATACTATCATCCATGGCCATACAGCGCCATTTCGAGTAAAATATACATATTTTTGCCACACAGTACTATATGACTAAATTGCCACCGCCATTTTGAATGTTAATTTGCCGCAATGCGGTGGCCTCTGGGAAAATGGCCTCCAGCTTCCTTTTTCCTGGAGGCCACAGAATCACAGCAATGGAAGTGCGGGGGCTCCGGGCTTTTGCAAAATGTTGGCAGAGCCCCTGCACCACCCAATACTGCCTCACCAGCCCGGGATGTGAGTCATATCGCCCTTCAGCATCAGACCAACACAGAACTGCCCGACTACTGCTGCAGCCACACAACTGGTAAGTACATTGTGTCTTAATGGGTCTTATAGTCTGAAAAATACGGTACACAACAACCACAAGAGGGAATTCATCAACCAAGGTATAATTTTAATCAGTATAATTGCACCAACCTGACACTGTCTGTAGGTTACTGAGCACAATCCTGCTGACAGGTTCCCTTTAAGATTTATAAACGTGATAACCTACTCCAGCTATGTGATCTGGTCAATTACTGTCCAATGGAGACAGGACTAATGGTAAGTTGGTCTACCTGCAATAAATTTCTACCATTTTATACAGAAGAACCCCACAAGGCTGGTGATGGTATTTAGGCTGGTGCTACATGGCGACATTAGTCGTATGACAACATTTCTCTTACAAATTGCACGACCAAAAAAAATTAGAACAATTTTTCAATGCTACAATTTTGCTGCAACACCCCAAAAAACCCCAAACCCTGCCAAATCGCATGACAGTGACATGCAGACAGTGACAGAAACCCCATCACATTTGGTAACATTTTCGGTTTTGAGATCTACCACAACCACTACACTGACACCATATGAAATTTTGGTCCTGGTAAAAGAGACGCCTTACCGTGGCTACCAGGCACACATGAATTGGCCAATTTATGCTCTAAACTTTCTCAAATTTTCATATTTCGAGTGCAGTAATGCAATTCAATTTTCATATTTCATATCTGCATGCTATGGTGCTGCCTTTTTTGTTTGTATGTATATGAGTTGGCGACTCTAGGTTCAGCACCTGTTCACACTTAGTCTATGTTTGCATGTGATGGTCAGTTTTTTTAAATTAAAAAAAAAAAGGATTAACCTGATTGCTAAACTGTGTCAGACCCCCCTATTTTCTCATTTCTTTTTTTTTTTCCGTACTTTCTTTTCTTCTTTTCATTCTCTTTTGTTTATCAGATGTTTATAATGATAAGGAATATGATACACTAGACAGCATTATGGCACTCTCCGGACAATCAATAAATGGTTATTGAGTGAATCCGACTCATGTAAGGCAGTTATGCTTTACCGGATTGTCTTGCCGTTTTACTTGACTGTTTTGCTATTTTTTGCTTTTCCTTGTCCTTGCATGGATACTTTTTACTTTTTGCATGTTATGTATGAAATTATTCAATAAAAGCTGTTTAAGGGAACCTGATTGCTAAACGGCATAGCGAGAAAAAAAACAATGAAAACGCCGGAAATCTTCACCACTTAGATAAAAAAAGAACCTAGACATGTTTGGTGTCTATGAACTCGTAAGGACCTGGAGAATCATAATGGCAGCTCAGTTATGGCATTTAGTTAACATAGTAAAAAAGCCAAACAAAAAAACAACTGTGGGATTGCACTTTTTTTTTAAATTTCACCGCACTTTGAATTTTTTTCCCCGTTTTCCAGTACATGTTATGTTAAAATCAACAGTGTCATTCAAACTTACAACTCGTCCCACAAAAAAAAAAACAAAAAAAAAAACACCAGCCCCCAAATGGCCATCTTGATCGAAAATTAAAAAAGCTATGGCTCTGGGAAGAAGGTGAGCAAAAAATGAAAATGCAAAATCAAAAATCCCTCTGGTCGTTAAGGGGCTAAATATCCCTCCCACCCCCACAAAAAAAAAAATTGCATCATTTTGCATGTAAGCGTCACACACACGTTACTATAACCAAGAGAAATGTGACAGTGAACTGTCCCCGCTTCCATGTAATCAACAGAAATACTCCGGCAATTACATTTGTGCATTGAATGTCAGAAACAAAAATGCATCAGATCAATAGGTTTGAAAATGAAAAATGTAAAGCATATTATAGTGTTAAATTCTGTCTGGAGAGTTCCTAGGAGCTGCTTCCTTGGTAAACCCCCTGGCGCTTTGTGCCTAAGTGCAGATGTTTCCAGAACATTTAAAAGGGAAGAAAAAAAAAAGGAAGCAGGCTTATACTTGGAACAACAGTGCCACACAGTGGACAATCATATGTATTGCTGCAGCTTTGCAAACAGCATTCTATTACTGCTTTTCTAATTACTGAATATCTTTGCAGTGCAATCAGAAATTAGCCGGGTCATCTGGGGTTCTAGAACAGACTTTCTCAATAATGAAACATTAATTTCAATATGAAAATGTTAAAATTATAAATGTATTGCCGCTCTCCACATCGTCAGACATGCAGAAAGTCACTTACCCGCACAATTAAAATCCATTTGATGAGAGACAATCCAAAGCCACAGATTGCACCATAGCGCCCGGCAATTGTGTTGGTTATACAGAAGGACAGACAGAACCCAATCCAGTTGAAAATGAATGCCACTAGAGAAAAAGGAAAAGATTAATACTAGTGAGAAGGTGATGGCACCGATTACAGGACGCCTGCAATAATGGTTACTAAGCCATTAGAATACATCTCCGCACTAGGGCCTGGGCGTCCGACCTATTAACCCTTTGTGCCCCCGGACTGGAACTATGGGAATCAGAGTGCGCTTGTTCCATCCATGGGGCCAGTCATCAGTTCATCTACGATAAGGGGCTCCTCCACCAGGAGGTAAAATACGCCTTTAAAAATTGCCATTTACAGCAAACCCCGGCTTCACTTCTATAGCTGATCGCTCGGTTCGGACGACGCTGATGCAATGACGTGAAAACATTGATTTTTTTTTCTCTTTATACTAAAGAGGGGGTGTGAGGCAATAACCGGATGGATGGTCCCCTCTTCCGACCTTCTAAAAACACTATTCTCCGGCAGGTCAATTGGAGAGAATGGTGGGCAGCACTCTCCAGTGTAAGCGATGTGTTAATGCACCTGCTGCACAGCTCCGTCCATGGGCTCCGTAAGTGAGCGCTACTCGCCTCATTGTTCCTTTCATCACTTCAGGGCTTCTACATAGCAATCAGACCACTCGGATGGCCTTTAGAGGTTCGTCCCGCAGTGATTTCATACTGGAAAGAAAGATGCCGCCTCCATTTACAGGGCATTAGCTCTGCGGACTCCTTTTCAGGGGACGCTGGTGGTAAACACTAGTTAGAGGTAAGGCAGTGAATGAGCAGCTGACGTCCCAATACGGGACCTCTTCTTCTAAAAGTGGTCATGTCCCTAAAAGGTTCTTTATCAATTTCTATAAAAAAAAAGCTAAAAAAAAACAAAAACAAAAAAACGTCCTGCTGCCCACAGATGTGCGGAGAGCATGGGGTACCGGCGGCTTCACCTTCAGCCCTGTCCTCCACACAGGAGCGAGATTCATGTATGGACGCATAGTTACAGAGGTGTGTGAAGGCTGACGGACTCTTTAGTTGCCAAGCCAACCCCCTTCTATATCATGAGGGTGCTGGCTTAGGTCCTGGCCAACACAGGAAGCTTTATTGGGAGTCCAGTACAGCACCAGTGTCAGGACTGAGGCCATTATCTGGACATAGGTCAACATTTGCATATAAAAGTAAATCAGTAACTTTTTTTGTACATGAAGAAGAGGCGCACAGCAGAACCCTTTAAATAAGGCGCCTGTTACTTTTTATAAACTTAATAGGGAAGACTCCCAAAGAGAGGGCCTCTCAAAGTGTATTCCCTCTGGAAGTCCAGAACAGGTGGGACCACCGAAGCCAAAGCGCCCCCGGTAGAAGCTGAGGGACGTAGATTATAAAATGGGGATCCCAAAGTGGAAACATGGAAACAGTGAGATTTGTCAGGAGGACAAATGGGATAACAAAAAAAAAAGGCCATAATATACAATGTAATGTCAGCCAGTCCTGCTTGTACAGAAGAGCGGTGCACTGCTCCACTGACCAGCCCGTAGTCCTTTCCTCCAGGTATGTAACATGTACGGTATCTGACAGAAGCCTCCGCTCCACTGTCCTGGGCACATCCACACACTGAAGATAACACTACAGTCATGTCCGAAGATTCATTCTGACTCACAGAGGAAATCTGTCCACAGATGTAGAAGACAGGCGTCACCATACTGTACAGATGCTGGATTTCTTCACGTCCCGACATTGATGCGTGCAAGTGTCATTCCTACAAAGTTAGACGAGGTGCCATCTCCATCCAGTGAATGGCCTTATCCAAGACTTTAAGATAAAACTATCCAACGTATGAGCTTATTTACCGCCGTTCACTCTGATGTTCACAAATTGTAAACTTACATCGTGCTGTCACAGTGGGTGTATGGAGTTGGCTCAGAAACTAGGCCCGCACCATACCAGGGAGATGCCGCTGGGTTACACAGAGGGCATCGGTCTGTAAGAGCAGGGGCCGAAGCGAGTTCACCCACAGCTCTTCAGCTATTTAAATCCTGCTGACAATCTCTGACAGCGCCATCAAAGGAGCAAGATCTCCGATATATGGGTATACCGCCTCCACAAAACTCAAAAATACTCCCAAACTCGGCTTTGGGAAAATGGCCGCCGCGATCTCTAATGCGCACGCGCGGCATCCCGCGGCCATTTTCCTGAAGCCCCGTGCAGCAGAGCACTCGATCTGCGCACGCGCGGCCCCAGGAAGATGGCCGCCCCCACCGACGAAAGGGATGACAGCGCAGATCGCGCGCTGCTTGTTCACCACTACGCCACTACGCCACCAACGTAAAGCTGAGGAAGAACCAGCGATGTCACCACGCCCTCCCGACCTGACCAGCCTGATTGACAGGCGAAAACGGCTACTTTGGTAAGTTATTTCTCAGCATACATGGGGAATCGGGGTACACTACATACACTATAGGAACACACAGCGCAGGCCCTATTTAAAAGTATTTATAGCTCAATCTCAAAAAACGGGGTGACAGGTTCCCTTTAACAAAAAAGTGTGAAACAACTGAAATTATGTCTTAGGCTACTTTTACACTAGCGTGGTTTTCAATACGTCGCAATGCGTCGTTCAGGGGAAAAAACGCATCCTGCAAAGGTGTTTGCAGGATGCGTTTTTGCCCCATAGAGTAACATTAGCGACGCATTGACACACGTTGCAACCGTCGTGCGACGGTTGCGCAGTGTTGTGGCGGACCGCCGGGAGCAAAAAACGTTATATGTAACGTTTTTTGCTGCTGACGGACCGCTTTTTCGGACCGCACATGCGCGGCCGGAACTCCGCCCCCACCTCCCCACACCTCACAATGGAGCAGCGGATGCGCCGGAGAAATGCATCCGCTGCCTCCGTTGTGCAGCGCATCAAACGCTAGCGTCAGAATCTCGGCCCGACGCATTGAGACAGGCCGAATCCGACGCTAGTGTGAAAGTAGCCTTATATTCTAGGTTCTTCAAAGTAGCCACCTTTTGCTTTGATGACTGCTTTGCACTCTTGGCTTTGATGAGCTTCAAGAGGTAGTCACCAGGAATGGTCTTCCAAAAATCTTGAAGGAGTTCCCAGAGATGCTTAGCACTTGTTAGCCCTTTTGCCTTCACTCTACGGTCCAGCTCACCCCAAACCATCTCAATTGGGTTAAGGTCTGGTGACTGTGGAGGCCAGGTCATCTGGCGTAGCACCCCATCACTCTCCTTCTTGGTCAAATAGCCCTTACACAGCCTGGAGGTGTGTTTGCGTTTAGTTGGACCATCATTTATTTTTTTAACAGGACAATGACCCCAAACCGGATGGAATAGCATGCCGCTGCAAGATGCTGTGGTAGCCATGCTGGTTCAGTATGCCTTCATTTTTTAATAAATCCCCAACAGTGTCACCAGCAAAGCACCCTCACACCATCACACCTCCTCCTCCATGCTTCACGGTGGGAACCAGGCATGTAGAGTCCATCTGTTCACCTTTTCTGCGTCGCACAAAGACACGGTGGCTGGAAACAAAGATCTCAAATTTGGACTCATCAGACCAAAGCACAGATTTCCACTGGTCTAATGTCCATTCCTGGTGTTCTTTAGCCCAAACAAGTCTCTTGTGCATGTTGCCTGTCCTTAGCAGTGGCTTCCTAGCAGCTGTTTTACCATGAAGGCCTGCTGCACAAAGTCTCCTCTTAACAGTTGTTGTAGAGATGTGTCTGCTGCTAGAACTCTGTGTGGCATTGACCTGGTCTCTAATGTGAGCTGCTGTTAACCTGCGATTTCTGAGGCTGGTTACTCGGGTAAACTTATTCTCAGAAGCAGAGGTGACTCTTAGTCCTCCTTTCCTGTTGTGGTCCTCATGTGAGCCAGTTTCTATGTAGCGCTTGATGGTTTTTGCCACTGCACTTGGGGACATTATCAAAGTTTTCCCAATTTTTCAGGCTGACTTACCTTCATTTCTTAAAGTAATGATGGCCACTCGTTTTTCTTTACTTAGAATTTGTATTATGGAAGAAAAAAGCAGCTAACAGTCTATTCAGTAGGACTATCACCAGACTTCTGCACAACCCAACTGATGGTCCAACCCCATTTATAAGGCAAGAAATCCCACTTATTAAACCTGACAAGGCACACTTGTGAAGTGAAAACCAATCCTGGTGACTAACTCTTGAAGCTCATCAAGAGAATGCCAAGAGTGTGCAAAGCAGTCATCAAAGCAAAAGGTGGCTACTTTGAAGAACCTAGAATATAAGACATAATTTCAGTTGTTTCACACTTTTTTGTTAAGTATATAATTCCACATAAGTTAATTCATAGTTTTGATGCCTTCAGTGTGAATTATAGATTTTCCATGACTATGAAAATTGTACAATCAGAAGGTGTGTCCAAACTTTTGGTCTGTACTGTAAATAAAAATGAATATCCCATGGAGGTCTGGATTTGGAATCCTACTTAAAATTCAAGTGGAAAATCAAATTACAGGCTGATCCAACTTCAGTGGAAATGCCTAAAGACAAGGAAATGATGCTCAGTAGTGTGTGTGGCCTCCACGCGCCTGTATGATCTCCCTACAATGCCTGAGCATGGTCCGGAGGAGGCGGCAGATGGTCTCCTGAGGGATCTCCTCCCAGACCTAGACTAAAGCATCCGCCAACTCCTGGACAGTCTGTGGTGCAACATGGCATTGGTGGATGGAACGAACATGATGTCCCACATGTGCTCTATTGGATTCAGGTCTGAGGAACGAGCAGGCCAGGCCATAGCATCAATGACTTCATCATGCAGGAACTGCTGATTCACTTCAGAAACAAGGCCTAGCATTGTTATGCATCAGAAGGGACCCAGGGCCCGCTGCCCCTGCATATGGACTCACAAAGGGTCTGAGGTTCTCATCCCGGTACCCAATGGCAGTCATGGTACCTCTGGCTAGCATATGGAGGGCTGTGCAGCTCTCCAAAGAAATGCCTCCTCACACTATTACTGGTCCACTGCAAAACTGGTAATGCTGGAGGATGTTGAAGGCAGCAGATCACTCTCCACAGCGTCCCCAGACTCTGTCACGTCTGTCGCATGTGCTCAGTGCGAACCTGCTCTCATCCATGAAGAGCACAGGGTGCTAATATCAAATCTGCCAATCTTGTTCTCTGGCAAATGCCAATCTCCCTGCATGGTGTTGTGTTGTCAGCGCAAAACCACTTGTAGACGTCTGGCCCTCGTACCACCCTCATGGAGTCTATTTCTGACAGTTTGCGCAGACACATGGATGTTAGTGGCATGCTACAGGTAATTTTACAGGGTTCTCGCACTGCTCCTACTGTTTATGTTTGCACAGTTCGTAGCAGTCCTGATGCAGGGTTGTTGCCGTCCTACGGCCCACTCCATGTCTCCTGGTATCTGCTCCATGCTCTGGACTGACAGACACAGGTATCCTTCTTGCCACAGCTCGCATTGATGTGCCATCCTAGATGAGCTGCACTACCTGAGCAACTTCTGTGGGTTGTAGAAACATGCTATCTCTAGGGGTGAGAGCAATGACATAATGCAAAAGTGACCAAAACAACAACCAAAAAGGATGAGAACAGAGAAACTGTCTGTGGAAACCACCTGCAGAATCACTCCTTCATAGGGATTGTCTTCCTAATTTCCTATCATTTCTACCTCATGTCTGTTCCATTTGAACAACAGCAGGAGAAATTGTTTCACAGTCAGTGGTGCTTCATAACTGGACAGATTGATTTCATAAAAGTGTGACTGACTTGGAGTTACATTGTGTTGTTTAAGTGTTCCCTTTATTTTTAGCAGTGTGTGTATATATGAAATATAACACTTTCAATTATCCCTGTGGTGTTCCCATTAAAAAAAAAAAAATCTCAAAAAGCCCAATAAACAGTCAGTAAAAGTCCTATCTGTCAAGAGAAAAAATTTAAGCCATAAATTGAAGTGTAAGAACAATAGATTTTCAGTCACTGCACTAGCCAGAAAAAAAAGCAGTAAAAATAACCCCCCCCCCAAAGAAAAATGTTGTATTTAAGCCAAAATGCTATTGATAAAAATGTTTTGCGTGATATATGTGGTATGTAACCCTAGCACTAAAGGACAACCGACCATCTACTTATTTGCATCTCCTGTGCAGACAAGCAGACCACATTTCCAATGTGCACGATCAGTGATAGATTACCGTATTCTGTGCGTTTAGACTTTCATTGATCTCGGCAGTACACGTCCTATTTACACAACACGATGTGCTACAGAAAATGATTTTTAAGTGACAAATGAGCAATTTGCTAGTTCATCAGGTGACTGGCAGCCAGATTTCACTGCCTGGTTATTGGGAGATGAGCGCCCTTAGGAACACTCCTTCACGAATTGGACAGTGTAAATAAAGCTTGTAGTGCACAAGCGTGCCACTAGAGGGAGATTACCGACCAGTATATAGAATACGGCTGGGAATTTGAAATCCCATTTTTATTGTAATTTAAATAACTATGAAATTAAATCTGTATACAAGCGGCAATAAAAGGAAATGCAGAAATGATAATAAATTCCAGTTTTTGAGGCAGTATTTATAGTATATGACTAGCATACAACTTCAGGCCTTCTATATTGTATAACAGGAAAGGTAAAGCGGGGAGCATTATCTGATTACATGCATTCTGGACTGAAGACGGGCATAGCATTCCAGCTGAAAGTAGCAAGCCATCTGACCGCTAATGGGTCCATGAGAGGGGGTGGGGTTAATGCCCCTCTCCCCGCCTGGCATCTCAGTTTCGACTGCATCAGTATCCTGAATGTCGATGCAGTAGAAGGCAATGATGGAAGAGGGATCCGTCTGCTCAGTCCTATCATTCTCCCCATGTGTCTGAGCCCTGGGGTCTCAGTGTAGGAGGTGCGATGACATCACTACATCTTGCCCGCTCTGCAGAACTTCAGAGACCATGATACAGAGGCAAAAGCAGCAGGTGATCAAGGACAGGCGAGTTTTTATTTATTTTTTAAATCAAATGGGGCCATTATACTGTTTGGAGAGCTGTGTGAAGGCCTTAAAAGTTTGCAGGTGTACATGGGGGCCATTATACTATTTGGAGAGCTAAGAGGGGGTCATTATACAGTTGGCAGGGCTATGTGTGGGCCATTACACAGTTTGCAGGGCTACACATGGTCCATTATTCTGTTTGTACAGGGCTATGTGGGGAGCCATTATACACAATGTCAAGGGTTATGTGAGGGCCATTATACTATTTGGAGGGTTGTGTGGGGTAAATAATACTGTGCAGGCACTTTTATAATGTGGAGGGCTATGTAAGGGCCAATACACTGCGCAGAGGGCCAATACACTGTGAGGGCATAATACTTTGAGTGATGGGCGGCAATGTAGGGTCATCAACTGGAATTTGTCCGTGATTTTAGTATTGGTGGTTATCAAAATTTCTATGATGAGACAATATGGCGAGTTGTGCACTAGACAAAGGGGGGCTCACCGAACGGTCTTTTAACTGCAATATAAGGGACAGGATAGAACTTCAATGAGAATAAATCAAATGCCTAGGAAAAAAATGAAGATGTGACACAGGATAAAGAACTGAACTCAATGGACCTCTCAAAAATGTAATTTTGTTGATAAAAATTGCATTACATGATTAAAATATTAAACGCACAAGGTGCCTCACAGACAGGGACAAGAGACGTCTGGGATCAAGCTGGGCGAAACGCATGTCGGGGGTTCAGGGTCACTGGGCCTGTTCTACAAATGTAGAAGCTAGAACATAATAAGGTATTCCTCTTCTCTCCAATTATTATTATTCATGTGTGTGATTGTATTGTACGTGGCACTATTATTGAGGTAATAGCATTATGCACATGGGTTTTCTTTTGTTTTTTTCTTTTTGAGGCTATGTGCATACGTTCAGGATTTTTTCGTGTTTTTTCGGCAGAAAAACGCTTAAAGCATCCCATCATTTTCAATGCATTCTGCAATTTTTGTGCACATGATGCGTTTTTTCCGTGAAAAAAATGCAGCATGTTCATTAATTTTGCGGATTTTTCGCGTTTTTGCCGCTATTTAATGCATTGGGAAGCTCTGGGGAAAAAAACGCACAAAAAACGCGACAAAAACGCATGCGGATTTCTTGCAGAAAATGTCCGGTTTTGTTCAGGAAATTTCTGCAAAAAATCCTGACGTGTGCACATAGCCTAAACAGTCTCTCTACACTTCCCCCCTTCCTTATCGGATATATTCTACATTATCTACCACTCATACTTTTTTTTTTAAAGGCTCATTTTGTGTCCCTATCTGAGGCACCTTGTGCTTTTTATATTTTAAACTTGTAAAAGTATGTTTACCCATTAAAATTACATTTTTGAGGGATCCATTGAGTTCACCCCCTTGTGTCCTGGGTCAAGTCTTCATTTTTTCCTAGGCATTGGCTTTGAATTAGTCTCTGCAGAATTTGCCTGAACTGGAGCCGTGAACACCTTGTCTCGTGGACTTACACAATCCATCATCACGCTCATCGAAGTGAAGGGTTTGTTCTGCAACTTTTCGAAGTTCTACCCAAACTTTTGGAGAAAAAAAGAAAAACACAAACTTTTGACCGATGTTCATTGTTAGCTTACATATTACGCAATGGAGAGACGATCCACAGTATGTTGTCCCATGAGGTGTTTAACATTTTGTCAAAAAGGGTCAAAAGTCTGTGGTGTTGTATATGGGACATACTGGAATTTTGTAGCCAAATGGTTAAGAAAAACAATTATCCCGCACTAAAGACAGATTTCTTCTTATACGCCTGGTGGTACTAGTACACATTAAGTTCATTGGGAAAAGAAATAGGAACAGACTTACTAAAGAAAGCCAACATAAAGATCCCATCGTTTCCAACTCTCAGCTGGTCGGCATCACTGAAGTCATCTCTAGGTGGATATTCTTCTTCCTAGCCCAATAAATGGCAGAGAATAGAGGACACATTTAGTCATTGTTTTCAAAGGCTTCACTTTTACCAATCATTAGTAATTATAGGCCAGTTAGGGCCATGTAGTGCAATGTGATCAGGGCAAAGAATCGGAATCTATAGATATAAAACATCAGGAGTAACATTTCCATAATGAAAGGGTGTGTGACAATGCAGCTCAGTATTTACTACCACCAACAAGTGTTAAAGTACCGTAATCATTGGGTACATTCACAAGTCTTTTTTTTATTTTTTTTCTTGTTTTGTCACAGTGCTAGTCCTCTTATTCTCTGAAGAGACAATGTGCATATTTAATTTCCCAAAGGAGCATGCATGTCTTACAAGTCTCTTTACTCTGACATGCCAGGCTTGGCTCCCCACTCTCCACAAAGGAGAAATGTTAACCCTTAGACCTGGGGTCCAGATCCTCTGAACTAGCCAAATCAGATCCCATACTCTATAATGATGAGGGGCAGTACCCGAAACACCGTGTCTGCAAATTGAGATTCTGGTTTGGCTTTTATCTCATGTCATATTGAAAGGCGCGTTGAAGAGTCAATATTGACTTAGGATTGCTGCTTCCATAGGTGGCGCTAGAGTTCACGTCCTCTTCCTCTCTGAAGAGGCAATTTGCTTGTTTAATTTCCCAGAGGAGCATGAATGGCTAATAAGTCTCCTCACTGACATGCCAGGCTTGGCTTGCCACTCTGCACAATGAGAAACATCATCTCTTAGGCTGTTGCTGAATTGCCGAGGAAATGTCTGCGGCAATTATGCAACTCCCTGCCGCGGGAAATACGCATGCAGAATTGGCATGCGTTTTCCCGCTAAACACTAGCGTTTTGCAAGCGTTTTGTAGCATCGCTTGGAAAACTGATAGACGGGTTAGTCACACTTGTCAAACATAGTGTTTGACAAGTGTGACCAACTTTTTACTATTGATGCTGCCTATGCAGCATCAATAGTAAAAAGATATAATGTTAAAAATAATAAAAAAAAAAAAAACAACGGTGATATTCTCACCTTCCGGCGTCTCTCACAGCCTTCCCGATCCTCGTGATGCTCCCGGCAACTCCTGTTCCCAGCGATGCCTCGTGACAATGACCCCAGATGACGTAGCAACACGCCAGACCGCTACGTTATCACCGGTCATTGTCACAAAGCATCACTAACGGGAGCTGCTGAGAGCATCGCTAAGGCCTGGGCTGGACCTGGGGGCCGCTAGAAAGTGAGTATATAACTATTTTTTATTTTATTTCTTTTTTTAGGGCCTGGAGGAGAATCTCCTCTCCTCCACCCCAGGTACCATCCGCACATGATCCGTTTACTTTGAGTATGGTGGGCATAGCCACATGCGGGAAGTAAGCGGATCAATGCATTCCTATGTGTGCGGAATCGCCGCGATTCCTCACAAAGAATGAGCATGCTGCATATTTTTCCACAATGCCATTCCGCCGTGAAAAAATATGCAGCATTAGCACAGCATTGCGGAATCCCATTGAATTCAATGGGTTGTGTATGCGTTTTCACCATGTTTTCATGGCAAAAACGCATAAAATCCGCAACGTGTGCATACACATAGCCTCAAACAACTACCATGATTAGGAAATTGTGAGCGGTAAGAGTCAATTTAACCTAGGCTTAATAAAACCATACAGACGCTGACAACCGGTAAGATAGCTATAATAATTATTACACAAATATATCACAACTTTTTTCTTTCCTAACCACACAATGGGGCAGATTTATTATCTGGTCTCATTTTTAGGCATCGCAAAGTGTAGACATCCTAAAATTCATGAAATTTATCACAGTGACTTATGCTGATGATGAACTTGGTGCATATCTAGCTGCCTTTGTCTATCTTTATACCACTTATTACTTAGTTAATGATCAATGGTAACATTTTGGCATAATGTTGGAGCAACAGAGTCATTTTTTAACAAATGACCTGTTGCTGTAAAGCCATGCCCTTTTGTAAAGCACATGCAAATGTGTCTAAAAGGCATAATAAATGGGGTACAAGGCATGTTCGTCACTTTTTGACACAATTTGAGCCAAAATTCTGCCTCATTCAGGTCAGTCTTACAGCCTAACAGAAAAAAAGTTCCCTCATTTTATAAAGAAAAGTCTGCGGAAATTCACTGCATTACTTTCCCAGCAGCTGAATGACTAAAAAGGAGATTATGCAAAAGCATTAGCATAAAGCAAATGTTGATGGTAATGTAGGTATTTAGCTCCAAATCTCCTATAACCGCCTTTACAAAAAGAAAGACACAATTTTCAGCAGAGACATGACAGAGTGTGCAGCATCAGCCTCATTGCTGGGCTGGTGAATAAGTGAGGATACGTGCCAATACATGAAGACTCAGTACTAGTGATGAGCGAGTGTACTCGTTGCTCGAGTGACCTCCGAGTATTTATGACTGCTCGGAGATTTAGTTTTCATCGCGGCAGCTGAATGATCTACAGCTAGTATAAACAGGGTACCAGACAACCACATAATGCTTTAGATATTGCGTACAGTTATGCCATATCGAACAAAGTTACCCCACTCCATATAAACATAGAAGATCGGAGGAAACAGGAGTATTTAGGGTTAAAAAAATAGTAAGCTTTATTACAAAAACATATCAAGTCATATCAATATATTCCAAAAAGTGATACTAAAACCGGATGATGTGCCAGATCAATGGCGCCACCTATGCCCCAATAGTACATAATACATAGTGAGAGGTAAAGGGGAAAGTATGTTCCAAAAAAAAAAAAAAATATCTATGTTCGGACGAAGTGGTCAAAAATGTGCAACTATGCAGCAGGAACAACACTCACCAAAGGATAGATGGGGGAAGTGGCACTAGATCGCATCCAAGAGCGCCCCTTGGTGCCACTTCCCCCATCTATCCTTTGGTGAGTGTTGTTCCTGCTGCATAGTTGTACATTTTTGACCACTTGGTCAGAACAGATTTTTTTTTTTTCTTTTTTAAATTTGGAACATACTTTCCCCTTTACCTCTCACTATTATGTACTATTGGGGCATAGGTGGCGCTATTGATCTGGCACATCATCCGGTTTTAGTATCACTTTTTGGAATATATTTGTATGACTTAATATGTTATTGTAATAAAGCTTACTATTTTTTAACCCTAAATACTCCTGTTTCCTCCGATCTTCTATGATCTACAGCTAGTAGCCAGGGCTGAGTACATGTGGGGGTTGCCTGGTTGCTAGGGAATCCCCACATGTAATCAAGCAGGCTAGTAGCTGTAAATCATTCAGATGAGGCAATGAAAACTAAATCTCCGAGCAGTGATAAATACTCGGAGGTCACTCGAGCAACGAGTACACTCGCTCATCACTACTCACTACGAGGCCCACCAGTCACCACCTAGAATGGCCTATTACTCATCAAATCTGCACCTACAAATGAAGGAACCATAAGGCCACGTGCATACGTTGAGCATTTGGTGAGTTTTTTACCTCAGTATTTGTAAGCCTAAATCAGGAGTGGGTGAGAAACACAGAACTGGTGACGTGTTTCTATTATACTTTTCTTCTGATTGTCCCACTTCTGCTTTTGGCTTACAAATGCTGAGGTAAAAAAAACTCATCAAATACTCAACATGTGCACGTGGACCAACCAGGTGACTCACATTCAAGCGTTCAGTTTTTTAGACAGTTTTTGAAGCCAAAAACTGGTATCCGCCGTTTATTATGTATTCCTGGTTTGAATTTTAAGGGAACATGCACACTAAGTTTTTCAGTTCAGTTCAGCTCCAAAAAAAGCCTGAAAAGTTGGTTCAAAACACTTTGCTCAATGTTTTCAGAGGGTTTTTTCCTGCTTCAGGCTGTAAAACATGTGGGAAACAAAGAATGTGCATGTTACTTCTTTGGAGCTTCTCTTGACATAATGCTCCACACTAGGCACAATCCAACAAGAGGGGAGAAAACAATGCTTCTGGAAAAGAATTCCTCCAAAATGCTTAAAAAAAAAAGTCAATTGTGTTCATATACTTACAGGCTACAATTATGGGGTTTTCAGATATGCAATTGTTCCCCAGTCTCCATCCTTCAGGTTATAAGCCTGCAGAGCATTTTACGTAATTAATGCATACTATTAATATCCTGCCTTATGTAAGCCTCTAGCAGTACATTGGAGTGATCACTGACTCACCCACCCCTAATGATAGAGGCGACTCTACTTATCATGACCCAATCTGTACTGCAAAGCTGAAAATGGAGCCATAGAAAAGAAAAGTGCCAGCCTGTTATCACACACACAAAAGAAATGTTTAGTCTCTAAACTTCGGACAGAAAAAAAAAAAAAAAGTGATGTCAATTTAATGAAATTCTCAATCAGAGAAAGAAAACTCTCTACAGCCTGATCTTGAAGTTATATTTCCATCCACCGGCCCTCTACTGTATGTCAACAATGGGTAGATGACCATGAAGTAAAGGACAGGCAGAAGTGAGCGTTCCTGTCCGAGTAGATTGCTCAGGATTTTCTGCTCATCTGTATAGAAGCCGCAGTTACAAAATTATATCAAGTTGCTTCATTTTTTTATTTTAGATTCATTAAGCCAGTGGGAAAAAAATATAAGCAGAGGTGAACCGGTTATGTGAATAACTGATATTAACCTGCAGATGTGTGACATTCTGAAGATGCCCAGCACGGGCACTGAAAGTGTAGATACTAGCAGAAAATGAACATTATTCCTCCCGGCAGCCTCGGGCTTTCAGTCATATAGGTATGGCAAGTGCAGCTATTGTCACAGCTCATTGCAAAGTGAACTGCAGCTGAACTATGCCCCAGCACTGAGGCTCCCAGAGGAATAAAGTTAATTTCCTCCAGACCCTTGAGCTTTCAGTCATATAGGTACTGCAGGTGCGGCTTATGTCACCGTTCAGTGTGTAGTGAACTGCAGCTGAACTATGCTCCAGCACTGAGGCTCCCAGAGGAATAAAGTTAATTTCCTCCAGACCCTTGAGCTTTCAGTCATATAGGTACTGCAGGTCACACAGACCGCTCTCCAGCGACCAACGATGCCGGTAACCAGGGTAAACATCGGGTAACTAAGCGCAGGGCCGCGCTTAGTAACCCGATGTTTACCCTGGTTACCATCCTAAAAGTAAAAAAAAACAAACACTAGATACTTACCTACAGCCGTCTGTCCTCCAGCACTGTGCTCTGCACTCCTCCTGTACTGGCTGTGAGCACAGCGGCCGGAAAGCAGAGCGGTGACGTCACCGCTCTGCTTTCCGGCTGACCGACGCTCACAGCCAGTACAGGAGGAGTGCAGAGCACAGTGCTGGAGGACAGACGGCTGTAGGCAAGTATCTAGTGTTTGTTTTTTTTTACTTTTAGGATGGTAACCAGGGTAAACATCGGGTTACTAAGCGCGGCCCTGCGCCTAGTTACCCGATGTTTACCCTGGTTACCAGTGAAGACATCGCTGGATAAGTGTCACACACGCCGATCCAGCGATGTCAGCAGGAGTCCAGCGACGAAATAAAGTTCTGGACTTTATTCAGCGACCAACGATCTCCCAACAGGGGCCTGATCGTTGGTCGCTGTCACACATAACGATTTCATTAACGATATCGTTGCTACGTCACAAAAAGCAACGATATCGTTAACAATATCGTTATGTGTGAAGGTACCTTTACTCTATGGGACAGCTCAAACCTAGGATTATATTTTCTATTGCCGATTCGGTATGAGAGAACAATGGCAGCATGCTGAGATTGGAAGAGAGACTCGGCTCACATACCCCCATACAAGTCTAAAGGTACCGTCACATTTAGCGACGCTGCAGCGATATAGACAACAATGCCGATCGCTGCAGCGTCGCCGTTTGGTCGCTGGAGAGCTGTCACACAGACAGCTCTCCAGCGACCAACGATGCCGAAGTCCCCGGGTAACCAGGGTAAACATCGGGTTACTAAGCGCAGGGCCGCGCTTAGTAACCCGATGTTTACCCTGGTTACCATTGTAAAAGTTAAAAAAAAAAAAAAACCAGTACATACTTACATTCCGGTGTCTGTCCCCCTGCGTCAGCTTCCCTGCACTGTGTCAGCGCCTGCTGGCCATAAAGCAGAGCACAGCGGTGACGTCACCGCTGTGCTCTGCTTTACGGCCGGCCGGCGCTGACAGTGCAGGGAAGCTGATGCCAGGGGACAGACACCGGAATGTAAGTATGTACTGTTTTGGTTTTTTTTAACTTTTACAATGGTAACCAGGGTAAACATCGGGTTACTAAGCGCGGCCCTGCGCTTAGTAACCCGATATTTACCCTGGTTACCAGTGAAGACATCGCTGGATCGGCGTCACACACACCGATTCAGCGATGTCAGCGGGTGATCAGCGACCAAAAAAAAAGGTCCTGATCATTCCCAGCGACCAACGATCTCCCAGCAGGGGCCTGATCGTTGGTCGCTGTCACGCATAACGATTTCGTTAACAATATCGTTGCTACGTCACAAAAAGCAACGATATCGTTAACGAAATCATTATGTGTGAAGGTACCTTAAGGCTACTTTCACACTTGCGTTTTTTGGTTTCCGTCGACGTGCAGTGAAATGACGTATCGACGGACGGCATGAAAATAGTGAAAAACGTGTGCGATGGATCCTTTGAAATGAGAGAGAGCGAGAGAGAGAGACAGAAACAGACTTGAAAATCCTTCCGGGCATGCTCAGAAGGGAAAAACTGGATCCGTCGCTGGATTCCTGTGTGTGACGGTCAGCGACGGATCCTGCGTCCATAGGCTTCCATTGCAGCTGATGACGGCCAGCGCAGGATGAGTCGCTGACCGATTTTCCGACGTGCAGAAAAAACGTTACAATGAACGTTTTCTCTGCACGACGGACCGCTATTTTACGACGGATCCAGTGCACGACGGATGAAACGGATGGCCATCCGTCACAATCCGTCGCTAATACAAGTCTATGGGAAAAATTTTTTGCAGGATCCTGCATTCTCAAAAATCGACGGATTGTGACAGATCTAAAAAGACGGAAGTGTGAAAGAGGCCTATGGGTGCGAGTGAAACATCGGACTGCTCTTTGACGTCATCCCAGTGCAGTTCGATATACGCTGAGTCGGGCCATGGAGGAGATGGAGAAATGTATTTCTCCGTCTCCTCCACACTTGTGCCGTGAGTCTCTCATGCAAGAGCATCGGAGCACAGAGCACTGACACTTGGCTCACCCCCGCAGCTGAGCACGAGCTGAGGGTCATCAGCATCTCACATCTGATACTATACCCTGGTCTGTTTACGGCCTCAGGCTCGGACTACATGGGGACGCTGAAATTGCATAGTGATATCGCAGCTAATGATTCGCTATGTCGTCATACTTTCACCTGCAAAAGTCAGAAATGGTTCTAGATATGTTGGATTGTCAGATGATGCTCGCACGCAACCTAATGGCCATAGACGTCAATGCAAGACACATGCAACTGCGGCTTATCTAGGATTTGGCCATTTTTAAAAGAAAAGTTTTACAGCAAAATCTCATTTCTAGAATATTCACAGCCAATCAGTCAGAGACAGCAAGTTACGGACAAGGTGCATAGATTTTTCTTCATGTTGGGGTAGCCAGAGTCTCACCACTGGCTTATAATCATCATGCACATACCGGCTTGGGAACATGCTGGCTGAGCCGCCTGCTACAGGGTAAACCTGACAGCCTTGAAGAGGTTAATATTACATTGAAAGTCTCTTCACACAGCCGGATATCTGCTTTACAGCAGCCATGTGTGCTCAGGTAATAGAGATTCCTATATGACGTGCAGATAAAGGCAGGGCGGACAATATCCTCTACTTGTCATATCACTAATGAGCCCGTAATCATCTTATCAATGTTGATAATACGGCTATGAGCATCAAGGTCAGTGTAATATGCCAACGCCACAGTAATCGGTAAGGGGATGATCTACTCACCTCTTCTCCACCCAATTAAGATCATTTAAAGCAGACTACATATTAATTATATATGGCTGTACCAATAACACCATTATCCGGAGGTCAGAGTAAATGGCGCCACTATTGTAATATATTAGTAACAACAATAAGCAGTAAAATAAATCTATTTACCTCTTTGTAGCCTTAAAATGCATTTTTACACCAAGCGGAGTGTCAACAGAAAGGATGCCCTCTGATATATATATATGTTAGGTGGATACATAAAAGTACGAGGACCCGCTTGGTTATTAATATTGGGTGTTTCAGCCATAGCCGCTGCACACCATCAAGCACACAGCCATGCGATCTCCACAGACAAGCTCATAGAAGTGTAATAGTTGCTGTAGGTGTCCACTTACAATAGGCGGCCATACAGTGTATAGAAGGGATAGGTTGTATGGGAATACGGACTGGCTGGTATCATGTGAACAAATACAGTTTTAAAAAATTCCGAATTCAGACAACAGGAAAATATACAGTACATTTTTGGTTTAGTTATTAAACTAAACGTTAAAAAAAAACTTAGATACTGCAACACTAAAAAGAACAAAAAAAAAAAAAAATGGATAAATTGGCAAGATGGTTTTATCATAGTAGACTAAGGCTATATTCACACTAGGCTTTTTTTCTAGCTTTTGTTATGCGATTTTTATGCAAAATTTTCAGCTGTGTTTTACAGTATTAGCAAAGTCTATGATATTTCAGAAATCTCATGCACACTTTTTTTTTTGTCATCAGTATTTTGTGCTTTTCATGGAGCATGTCACTTTTTTTAGCGTTTTTCACCCATTGAAAGTAATGGGTGGTCAAAAAAAATGCTGAATATCCAAACAAAAAAAAAAAAAAAAAACGCGGGTATGAGGCTTTGCAGCGTTTTTTGTGCCAAAACCTGATTAAATAGAATGAGCGTTTTTTTTTGTTGTTGCAATAACTTTTATCAGCACGCAAAAGAGAAATGTAGAATGACAAAAACGCAGGAAAAACCAACAAAAAAATGCAATAAAAAAACCTGCTTTTTTCCTGCCAAGAGAGCAGGTTTTGCTGCAGAAAAAAAAAACGACTAGTGTGAACATAACACTATTGTGTATTACCCCCCTAGAATATGTAAATCTATGCATGACATTCTTGCTCAGGATTGGCAAGAAGCCATGATAGGGCAGTCATGAGCCTCTTGTACTCCTTCGTATGGAACAGATACCGATACCTTACAGGGTTTGTCTAAGGGGTACTTCCGTCTTTGTCGGCAACTTCCGTAACGGAAATCCCGTGTCGCTGATTGGTCTCGGCAGCTGCCTGTCATGGCTGCCGCGACCAATCAGCGACGGGCACAGTCCGATTAGTCCCTCCCCTACTCCCCTGCAGTCAGTGCCCGCTCCGTAATCCCCTCCAGTCACCGCTCACACATGGTTAATGCCAGCGGTAATGGCCCGCGGGTACCGCATTCCGTTACCGCTGCTATTAACCCTGTGTGTCCCCAGCTTTTTTACTATTGATGCTGCCTATGCAAAAGATGTAATGTTAAAAAAAATAAAATAAAATAAAAAAAAAACACAAAACCTGCTATTCTCACCTTCCGTCGTCCGACGATGCGCTCTCGCCGGCCGCCATCTTTCATTCCCAGAGATGCATTGCGAAATTACCCAGAAGACTTAGCGGTCTCGCGAGACTGCTAAGTCATCTGGGTAATTTCGCAATGCATCCTGGGAATGGAAGATGGCGGCCGGCACACGCGCATCGCCAGAGTTTCGCTGGATCCCAGGGGGTGAGTATATAACTATTTTTTATTTTAACTATTTTTTTTAACAGGGATATGGAGCCCACACTGCTAAATACTGCCTGGGGAGTGTTATATACCGCGTGGCTGCTATATACTACATGGGTAGTGTTATATACTCCATGGGCTGTGCTATATACTATGTGCCCTGTGTTATATACTGCGTGACCTGTGTTATATACTATGTCGCCTGTGTTATATACTGCATGGCTGCTATATACTGCGTGGGTTGTGTTATATAACTTTGTAACACCCTTTGTAACTTGTATGTAACCCCTTCTCATGTACAGCACCATGGAATCAATGGTGCTATATAAATAAATAATAATAATATAGTACGTGGGCTGTGTTATATACTCCGTGGGCTGTGCTATATACTACGTGCCCTGCGTTATATGTTACGTGGGCTGTGTTATATACTGCATCACCTGTGTTATATACTGCGTGGCTGCTATATACTGCGTGGGCTGTGTGATATACTGTGTGGGTGGTGCTATATACTACGTGCCCTGTGTTATATACTGCGTGACCTGTGTTATATACTACGTCGCCTGTGTTAAATACTGCGTGGCTGCTATATACTGCGTGGGTTGTGTTATATAGCATGTGGGCTGTGTTATATACTGTTTGGGCTGTGTTATATACTGCGTGGCCACTGTTATATACTGCGTGGCCTGTATTAACGCATCGGGTATTCTACAATATGTATGTATGTATGTATATAGCAGCCACACAGTATATAGCAAAGGCCACGTAGTATTTGCTATATACTACGTGGCCTGTGCTATATACTATGTGGCTGCTATATACATACATAAATACATATTTTAGAACACCCGATGCGTTAAAATCGGGCCACCATCTAGTCCATCTAATAAGGGTCTCCCAATTCTCACCGTCCAACACTCTTTATCCTTTTATTCAGGTCCAGTATCATTGTTGTCTTGTAACGCTGGTGTCCTGGGTTCAGATCTCACTAAGGAGAGCCTCTGAATGGAGTTTGTATGTTCTCCTTGTGTTTACAATGCTTTATTTTCCTCCTAAATCCTAAAGACATACTGGTCGGGAATTTCTGTAAAGCATGGCAGAATATGTTGGTGCTACAGAAGCAGAGGCGCTAAACTTAGGACCGTTAGATCCTGTAAGATTTTCGTACACAATCCACATCTCTCCTATGTAATGTTCTTATAATTGGGTGACAAAGCTCATATAGGGCATAAAATGCTAATCTCTTCCCCCCAAATCATATTTTATTTAATAATCACCATCGCTGAATTAAATGTGTACATAAATTTAAATTTTTAGCAGGCTGATCTAATTCGGTAACGGGAAATGTACGCAGAACAGGAGAACTGGAGACTCGAGCAGAACACAATTTTGAAAGCCTTGTAGGCATCAAAGTGCTTTCTGCTTGTGCTTCAAGTCATTATTCGGCTCCGCTACAGGTCACTGGTAAAAATAGACTGCACTAATGTTACTTCAGTACAACTGGGTAAGAGGCTTCTAGCGGGGAGGAAGGAGCGGGTGAACTTTAAAATGCCGAATAACAATAATAAATGGCAACGTGAAAGGTTCCCGATGACGGGTATTTTTACTTTAGCAAATGCTTACAGCAAATTAGTAGCTACAGGTGACATGAATGGTTCAGCAACAGGCGTAGAACACAGCTATGTGTCAAAATATGACAAAACGCCTCTGCCACGAGAAGCGGCCCGCGAGCATAATCACCGGAAGCATCGCTGCACTCTTCTACTTGGGTATGAGCAGAGATGATGAATGATTAACGTACTGCAATTTTCCCAATATGAAATGATCGGGACAGAATAGCTGGAGAAGGGTCACACGATCAAATTCATTACTTTAATAAAATGAAAGGTGCATCTGTGTGGGAAATGAGGGATTTGGGCAGAGCTGGCGGCTTACACAATGTGTCATTAATGCGAATAATTTCCCTTAGGATCACAGGGGGTTATGCCGAATTCAAAGGGTTTATTGTATTTGTCTTATTCTAAACTGGAGCGCTTGCTGTGTATTTTGGACATGGAGTCGGAATACATTGGCCCTGCACGCACTGAAGTTTCCAGATGCTGCCGCAAGTGAGAGGCGGCAGAGCCAGCGTTCCTTTTCCCTAGGTAGTCAGAAGTTTGCCAGGTGGATTAACACTTCCATACCCCGGTCTTTTAAGACTTTATGAGCAGATCAAACTTGACCTTTTTGCCTTTTTTTGCAGTGACCTGCTGGAATGATGCAAACGGAACGGGAAGAGATTTTCTTTCTTCTACAATTAGACTACATTCAGCTGAACAGAACAATTCATGGACAAACTGCAGATGTGTTCTGCTCAGCGCACTCGTCTGCCTCCCAGATGGGTACAGTGGCTAAGTGCCATTCAGCAGAATATAAAACGAGCCCATGCTGCAGTGCGTGTGGAAGAGCGCTCATGTGTCCTAGCACAACGGTCAGGGTGCCATCCCTGTGCGCTCTGCTCTGCACATGGACTGAAATAACATTTCCTTTCAAAGCAAAATCTAGAATTATTACTACTATAGTTTAAGAATTAAAGGATTATTCCCATCCTCAAACTGAGTATTGTCGGATAGTGTTGATAAATTAATACTAATTTTGCAATTTACCCTTTATTAAAATGATCACACATTCTTGAAATAATTAACTTTTCTTTTGTTTACAGTTAGTTTCCTTGGAGACAGACCACCACTGCTAGACAGCAAAAAATGTGCAGCACTTGCAAACTCTTTGCTACTGAGCTTGTAAGGACTGTTTGGAAGCTGGCTGGGATCACTGAAGCCCACTTATATATCCTAAACCCAGTGCTTACAAGCTACACAGCAGTGGTGGTCGGTCCCCTAGGCAATGAGCTGTCAACAGAAAAAAAAATGTGTTTTTGTCTCAAATTATTGTCTGCAAATTTTAATAAACAGTAAATTGGAAATGCTCTTATTTTAACGAGCACCATCCAACAATATCCATCTGTGAAGATGGGAAGAAGCCTTTTAAAAGCTACAACAAAAAAAACGTATTCCTCTAATTCTTCCTGAGACGTTGTAACTGACCTGGTTACCATGGCTGTGCCCATCTGTCACATGAAGTCATAGTATACAGGGATACATTGGGACATTCAGCAACATCCATTCGGAACAACAAAACTTTTCCAAGACTCTGGAATTTCGCACTCAAATTAAGCCCAGCTTTTATGTCATGGAACCAATCTTTTCAGTTATGCTACCTTGCAAAGATCAAGCATTCTCACTCACAGATCAGGCCTGGTAATGGTGACGGGCCACGTAGCACAATGAAGAAGAAAAAAGTGACAGCGCTGTAGGGGTGTCAGAGAAAAGCTAAAAAGTCTTATTACTCTGCTCACAATACCCAAGCAATGTTTTGTCCTACAGAAAATTTCTTCATTAAACTTTTACATAGGTTGAAACATTGCTCGGGTATTTTGCATGTAGGAATAAAAAGACTTCCAATTTTCCTACAAAACTAAGTGATAATTTTTTTTAATTGTTATAATCTACCACACCAGATTTTTTTTTTTTTTTTTTTATTTAGCGCTGTGGACATTTACTTTTCGGGAATGTTACTTAGCAAAATCTGCCACTAAGCTGCTGACATAAGTCTACACCAGACCGGGGCAAAGTGTGGCCCGCAGGCCACATCCGGCCCTCTGGCTGTTTCAGTCTGGCCCATGGACCGAGACAGCCATGGGGCTGAAAACCTGAGGTCCGCAGGCTGCACCGTACCAGCCCGCCCGCTCGCTGTATCCTGCAGTCAGCATTGGTGGAGGTACCGCCTCAGGCCACTTCCTCCACCAATCAGCGTGTGAAACAGCTGACGCGTTGACGTCATGTCATCGTGCCAGCTGTGTACCGCCGGAGACAGCAACAGAAGCAGGGCACCTGGGAACGGGACTGAGGTGAGAATGTGGTGATATTTTTTTTTTCATGGGGGTGAACATGGGCATTCTATGGGGGTGAACATGGGCATTCTATGGGGGTGACAAGCAGCACACGGGTAGGCTATGGGGGTGAACGTGGGCATTCTATGGGGGTGAACGTGGGCATTCTATGGGGGTGAACGTGGGCATTCTATGGGGGTGAACGTGGGCATTCTATGGGGGTGAACGTGGGCATTCTATGGGGGTGAACGTGGGCATTCTATGGGGGGTGACATGCAGCACACGGGTAGGGTATGGGGGTGAACGTGGGCATTCTATGGGGGTGAACGAGGGCATTCTATGGGGGTGAACGAGGGCATTCTATGGGGGTGAACGAGGGCATTCTATGGGGGTGAACGTGGGCATTCTATGGGGGTGACATGCAGCACACGGGTAGGCTATGGGGTGAACAAGGGCATTCTATGGGGGTGACATGCAGCACATGGGTAGGCTATGGGGGTGAACATGGGCATTCTATGGGGGTGAACATGGGCATTCTATGGGGGTGAACATGGGCATTCTATGGGGGTGACATGCTGCACACTGGGAGGTATGGGGGTGAACGTGGGGATTCTATGGGGGTGAACGTGGGGATTCTATGGGGGTGAACGTGGGGATTCTATGGGGGTGACATGTAGCACACGGGTAGGCTATGGGGGTGAACATGGGCATTCTATGGGGGTGAACATGGGCATTCTATGGGGGTGAACATGGGCATTCTATGGGGGTGAACATGGGCATTCTATGGGGTGAACATGGGCATTCTATGGGGGTGAACATGGGCATTCTATGGGGGTGAACATGGGCATTCTATGGGGGTGAACATGGGCATTCTATGGGGGTGAACATGGGCATTCTATGGGGGTGAACATGGGCATTCTATGGGGGTGAACATGGGCATTCTATGGGGGTGAACATGGGCATTCTATGGTGGTGAACATGGGGATTCTATGGTGGTGAACATGGGGATTCTATGGTGGTGAACATGGGGATTCTATGGGGGTGAACATGGGGATTCTATGGGGGTGAACATGGGGATTCTATGGGGGTGAACATGGGGATTCTATGGGGGTGAACATGGGGATTCTATGGGGGTGAACATGGGGATTCTATGGGGGTGAACATGGGGATTCTATGGGGGTGAACATGGGGATTCTATGGGGGTGAACATGGGGATTCTATGGGGGTGAACATGGGGATTCTATGGGGGTGAACATGGGGATTCTATGCGGGTGAACATGGGGAATCTATGGGGGTGAACATGGGGAATCTATGGGGGTGAACATGGGGATTCTATGGGGGTGAACATGGGGATTCTATGGGTGTGACGTGCAGCACACAAGTAGGATATGGCGGTGACATGCTGCACACGGGGAGGCTATGGGGGTGACATGCTGCACACGGGGAGGCTATATACTCTAATGCAATACATGGGGAGGCTGTAGGGGCCTCATGCAGTATATGGGAGCCTGTGTGGGGCCTCATTCAGTATGTGGAGAGACTGGCTCATGCTGTACATAAAAAGGCTTTGTGCGGCTCATGCAGTTTATGGGGTGGCTGTGTGGGGCCTCATGCAGTATATGGGGAAACTGGGGCTCATGCTGTACATGGAGAGGCTGTGTGGGGTTCACGCTGTACATGGGTAGGCTGTGTGGGGGCTAATGCCGTATATAGGGAGGCTGTGTGGGGCTCACGCTGTACATGGGTAGGCTGTGTGAGGGCTAATGCTGTATATAGGGAGGCTGTGTGGGGCTCATGCTGTATAGAGAGTGGCTGTGTGGGGTTCATGCCATATATAGGGAGGCTGTGTGGGGCTCATGCCGTATATGTAGTAGGCTGTGTGAGGCTCATGCTGTATATAAGGGGCTGTGGGGGGGTTCAAATATATATAGGGGGTGTCAGCAAACTTAATGGTGCTCAATATTAAGTGATACAATTAATATATTATATTAATATAATATTAATAAATTAATATTGAGTAGAATTAATTTCAAGCTATTAGTTCGGCACTCCACAACAGTCATGGACTCTCATGTGGCCCGAGGAAAATTAATTGCCCACCCTTAGCCTACACCCACATAGAATGGAGCCCTCCCTCTCCATGCAGTTTTTCTCTGCTGTATATATTCATTTGTACTACAGGACTGTCCTTAAACAAGCTTCTCTGCAGCCTACCAGTTTACACACTCTGCTCTATGACTTCATGTACCTTTGGCACATTGACGGCCCCTATATCCTTTTCAGAGGCTCCCAGGCAGATTCCTGGAAACCACAGTGCTTGGCCCGGAGGAGGCGTTTTGCCGGGCTTGGGACTTTTAATTGCCCGTTACATTGCAAGCACGAGCATGCAGCATTCAATACAGAATGCTACACGCATGTAATGAAGGAATATATCCTAAAGCTGGCCGGCGCCAGCGTCCCCAGCCACACTGCATCGCTCTACAGACGTCTCCAGCCCCGCACCAGCGCTCTACAGATGGCCCCAGCCTCTCCTGCGCTCTACAGACGGCGCTAGCATCTCAAGCGCTCTACAGATGGCGCCATGCTTTCCAGAAAAAGATAAATGCCTTGTTTTCCACAGAATAGTGATGAGCGAGTGTACTCGTTGTTCGGAGAAAACAAGCTCGGGTGACCTCCGAGTATTTGTTAGTGTTCGGAGATTTAGTTTTCATCATGGCAGCTGAATGATTTACAGCTATTAGCCAGGCTGAGTACATGTGGGGGTTGCCTGGTTGCTGGGTAATCCCCACATGTAATCAAGTTGGCTAATAGCTGTAAATCATGCTGCTGAGGCGATGAAAACTTAATCTCCGAGCAGTCATAAATACTCAGACCACCCGAGCATGCTCAGGAAAACCTGAGCAATGAGTACACTCGCTCATCACTACTAAAGAACCATCCAAGGTGTACTCCCAACTACAGAGTAACAGTACAAATCGAGAAACTCCACCAACAGCAGAGACTGAACAATACTAGAGGAACATATGGGAGAAGGAAAAACACTCAATATCAGTGCAATGCTGTGATATGAAAATGAAAAACAGCAACGACCTAGAACAAAAACCAGTCACTATTACAGAAGCAGATATCCAACAGTGGGTCAAGAACATGAAGAGTTGGACAGCACCTGGACCAGACATGATCCACACCTACTGGCTAAAGAAATTAGCAGCGGTACACGATAGCTAAGCAAAGCAGATTAACCAACTGCTAGAAGCAGGCCACCACCCAGCTTGGCTAACACAAGGAAGAACACTGCTGATCATGAAGGATCCTCGCAAAAGAACAGTTCCATCTAACTACCACCCAATAACCTGACTTACAACAACAACATGGAAACTCCTGTCAGGCGGAATCATAGCCACCAAGCTACAGAACCATATGAACCAGTACATGAATCCAGCTCAAATAGGCATTGGGACCAACATGGGATAAGCATCCTAGCCACCATCACAACTGAAACAAGGAGTATACAGGAATACATTAGAAAAATAGAACCAAAAGATGAGATGCTGAGAGAAAGCCTAAAGCAACTACAACAATAGATCTTGAAGGAAGAACAGGAACATGAAGCGCCATGGCAAGACAAGCCGCTGCATGGGATGTACCATAGAAAGATAATGGAGGTGGCTGACTTGGAGAAATCCTACCAAAGGCTGGAGAAGGCTGGACTCCGAGACAGCACAGAGGCACTATCGTAGCGGCACAAGAGCAAGCAAATACCAGATCCATAGAAGCAGGAATCTACCGCACAAGACAAGACCCAAGGTGCAGACTATGCAAAGAAACCTCAGAAACCGTCCAACACATAGTGGCAAGATGCAAAATGCAAGCAGGAACAGTTGGGAAAATGGCTACAACATCTGAACTCTCTGTCCAGAAAAGAGCAATGCTGGGAACAACAAGATCCTGCACAGAACCCCAAACTCCCAGGCCTGTGGTAGAGGACCCGAGAATGAGAAAGGACAAAAAATACCACCCCCCTATAAATATCACATACCATTTATTCCACACTATCTTACTCGTACATTAATACCAACATCACAAGCAGCCATTTACTAGGCAGAGTCAGATGGAGCGGCCAGGTTTCAGTCGGGAACCGCAGCAGTAATTAACCTCTCCGGTTTGGAGATCACTTATTAAACAATCACTGCTAGTCAGTAAACAATCACCAAAGCGCAGTTGTTAATTTTCTCCTGTGAATTCAACAGTTTCATGGCCGTTCGGTCAGGCCTTACCCCGAGGACATGCATAATTACTTAAAGGCCCATTTACAAGCAGTAATGTTGCAATTTGTACATTTTTATGTAATAATTGCCTACACGTTCACAATTTAATAACAAAGTACAAAGAGTACATGTGCGAGAGAGAGAGAGAGAGAGAGAGACGTGATAGGTTGCTGGATTCCTGTGTGTGACGGTCAACAACGGACCCTGCGTCCATAGGCTTGCACTATAGCCGACGACGGACAGCGCAGGACCAGTCGCTGACCGATTTTCCGACGTGCAGAAAAAACGTTCCTCTGAACGTTTTCTCCGCACGACGGACCGCTATTTTCCGACGGATCCAATGTACGACAGATGAAACGGATGGCCATCCGTCACAATCCGTTGCTAATATAAGTCTATGGAAAAAATGAAGGATCCTGCAAATTTTTTTGCTGGATCCTGCATTCGCAAAAAACGACGGATTGTGACAGGAGCTGAAAGACGGAAGTGTGAAAGAGGCCTAGGTTTAAAAGGGGCTGTGTCAGCATGACAACCCCTTCATGTACTATATACCGTATTTTCCAGCGTATAAGATGACCACCCCCAACTTTTCCAGTTAAAATATAAAATCTTCTTAAAAGTCGGGGGTCTTCTTATATGCCATGTGTCGTCTTATAGGGCCGGTGACTATTGTGCCTTTTGGGGGGAGAGTGGTCCCGATGACGAAGAGGGGGCGTCTCACAGGAAAGTGTGAGTGGAGTATCTCCCATTACCTCATTGGAGCTGCAGCGTGGGCTCTCTGTGCCGGGGAGCGGTGGCGGCTGCTCCTCTTTGTGCCGCGTGGGTGGTGTGGGGAGATGGCTCCTTTTTGTGCAGCGTCAGGGCTCTGTGCTGTGGGGCGGCGTATCTTCGTGCAGAGTCGGAGCTCCTCCGGCCTTTCCCAATTCCTTAAAGCCCGGAGGCACCGGCAGCTCCATTCCTGCGATGCGGTGGCCTCCGGGAAAATGGACACTGGGGGCGGCGCATGCTCAGATTCAGATCTCGTCCCCTGAAGTACAAGGTCTTGCCTTTTCGGTAGTAAGATTGGTCTCTCTGTTGACATTCTGGATAGTAGAGAGAACCAGCTCCTTTTTGGCCAAAAAGGAACCACCAGGATTACGGTTGCTCTCTCATCTCGTATCTTCCTGAGTGTCTTCGGTATCAGAGGAAGAGGCAGAAATGCGTACAGGAGACCTTCTCCCCAATACTGAGACAAGGCGTCTACTCCGGTGGCTCCATCTAGAGGATTGAGAGAGAAAAATGCCCTGGTCTTTGCATTTGACCTGGTGGCAAAAAGATCCACCTGAGGTGTTCCCCACTGCTGGCACAGACTGCTGAATATATCTGGGTTTGGTTCCCATTCTCCTGGATGTACAGGCGTTCTGCTCCAGAAGTCTGCTACTTGATTTTTGGCGCCTTCCAGGTGAACTGCCGAGATGGATTTGACAGACTTTTCCGCCCATCTGAAGATCTGGTCTGCTAAGTATTGCAGCGGTGGATATTTCGGACCTCCTTGGTGTCTGAGAAATGCCACTGCTGTCACATTGTCAGACAGTATTCTTACATGTCTGTCTTTGACCTGTGACTGGGCGTGGTATAGCACCTTCCAGATCGCATACAGCTCCCTGAAATTTGACGACCTTGCGGCAATCTGGGGATTCCATTCTCCCTGGCAGTATGTCCTTTCTATATGTCCGCCCCATCCGAATTGACTGGCGTCTGTGGTAACAGTGACACAGGGATCGAGGACCCATGGAACCCCCACTTTTAGGTTCTTCTGTGTGGTCCACCAGGTTAGGGATTTCTTTCCTGACGGAGAAACAATCGTCTTCTTGTCCAGAGAGTCCTGTCTCCTGTTCCAAGATTTCAAAATCTTTCTGTAACCCTCGCGAGTGGAATTGGCTCCACTTCACACAGGGTATACATGCCGTCATTTTGCCCAGAATCCTCATTGCCTCTCTTATGGAGGGGGTACTCCTTCTGAATTGGTGTATGTGCCTGATCAAGGCCTTCTGTCTGTCTTCTGGTAAAAAAGATGTTCTGGCGTTGGAGTCTAATATGACCCCCAAAAATTTAGTTCTGGAATTTGGGACCAGGCATGATTTTTTCCAATTCACAATCCACCCCAGGTCCTGTAGAATGGAGAGTGTGGAGCTGCAGTCTATCTTGAGAAGTTTCTCCGACCTTGCCATTACCAGAAAGTCGTCCAGATATGGCACTACGGCAATATTTTGGTTCCTTAGATAGGCTACTACCTCCAACATTAGTTTGGTAAAAATTCTGGGTGCTGAAGCAAGGCCGAAGGGGAGACATCTGAACTGGAAGTGATACATTACTTCTTGTTTATCAGGGCGAATCTCAGAAACTTCTGGTAGGAAGCGTGTATTGGGACATGGTAGTATGCATTGCTTAGATCTAAGGCGCACAACACCATGTCTTTGTCTATGAGAGGCGTTTTTTTTATTGAGAACAGGTGAGAATAATGGCCCTTGCCTTTTTCCGAGACGGGCAGCGGGATGATTGCCTCTAACTCTAACAACTCCTCGATGTTTGTCCACATAGGGAAGTTTAAGAGAGGACAGGGTCTGGTTACTACAAATCTTTCTGGGGGACGGTTGGAGAACTCTAGTTTGTACCCCTGAGCAATTACCTGCATAATCCAAGGATTTTGGGATATTTTCTGCCAACTCCCTAGAAATTTTTGTAGCCGACCTCCCACCTTGATGTCATTTATTTGGCTTTCCTGCACCTGTACTTGGGAAGATGGAGTCTCTACCCTTTCCACCCTTGGGATGAGACCACCTCCCCGATTTCCCTTTGTAGTCTGTCTTCTGACCAGGTCGGGATCTACGAAAGGTCTGGAATTTTTTTGTGTTCTCCTGAGGGAACCCCTTCTTTTTATCTGAGGCTTTTTCTAAAATGTCATCTAGAATAGGCCCAAATACTTTATTCCCTGAGAATGGGATTCCGCAAAGTTTATTTTTTGATTGGATATCCCCTGACCAAGTCTTTAGCCAGATAGCCCTTCTGCCCGCATTGGACAAAGACTCGCTTCTGGCGGCGAAGCGTACAGACTCTGCTGAAGCTTCCGCCATAAAGCCTGTTGCGAGTTTAAGTAACGGAAGAGATTTGCGAACAACATCTCTGGAAGTCTTAGCTTTGAGATGTTACTCCAAATCGTCTATCCATAAATGCATGGACCGGGCTACTGATGTTGCAGCTATATTGGCCCGTATTATTGCTGCCGAGGATTCTGAAGTCCTCCTGGGCAGTCCATCTGCTTTGCGATCCATTGGATAATTTAAGGAGGAGTCTTCAAACGGGATTGAGGTCTTCTTTGCCACCTTTGCCAATGGAACATCAATCTTGGGAACTTCATCCCACACTTTAATGTCCTCTGGATTATAAGGTAAACGGAGTCTGAAGTCTCTAGGAACAACTAGTCTCTTCTCCGCTTCCTGCCATTTTTCCAGAATCATGGAACGAATAGGATTGTTGACTGGAAAAACCTTTGTGACTTGAGCATGTAAACCGCCAAACATTTCATCCTGGATCGAGGTCTCCTCTGGCGTGTCCTGTAACTGCATGGTGTTACGAACTACATGAAGAAGCTCATCAGTATCTGCAGCCGAGAAGAGATATCTTTTCCCTCTGGCCAATGATTTGACTGTTCCTTCCTGGTCTGATTCTTCTGAATTCTCTTCTTCGGAAGAAGGACTAGACTATCTTGGCCTTTTTGGTGATGTTTGCGGTTCTGACTGACTTGTCTGGGCTTGAGATGGATGCCTGAACCGCCTGACGAATCATTGTTCTCATACTTGTTAATAACGCAGTCTGTTCATCACCCACAATCTTAAATGTGCACGACGTGCATAGTGGCTTCCGCCAATTTTCCCGGGAATTTAGCAGCACATATCAGGCGTTTAATTTTCCTGAATTTTTTTATTTCAGGTGCGGGGATGGGAGGCTCTGCCTAGAATACATAGAGATACCAGCAGTAGATAGGGAAGTAGGGGGAGGGGTGAGCATTGTGGTATGGCTTAGATTAGCCCACTCACGTGCCCCTGAAGCTGGTCAGTCCACTCAGGTCTGGCTGTCTTTTCCATAGTTAGATAGTTTAGCCGTTTAGCCTAGTGCTCCCGGTCAGGATGGCCGGCGGCATAAAGACCTAATGACATATATATATAACGCTGGGAGCGTCACTCTGTCCGAAGCCTTTATAGACTGCGCAAGCGCCGGCGCAGTCTGGGTCTCACAGAGTGACGCTCCCAGGAGATCGCGGTATGCGTAAACACTGAACGCACACCGCGATCTCCAACAGAGAAGCAGGGACCGCCAGGAGGGCAAGTATGAGCTATATTCACCTGGCCCCGTTCCACCTCTGCGCGCCGCCATCTTCCCGGTCCTCGGCCTGTGACCTTCAGTTCAGAGAGCGCGATGACGCGCTTAATGCGCGCCGGCGCCGCCCTCTGACTGACCAGTCACAGCCAGAGGACCGGGAAGATGGCAGCGCGCAGCGGTGGAACGGGGCCAGGTGAATATAGTAAGTGCTGGGGGGCGTGAGCTGACGGCGATACCGGCACCTGACCCCCACAGCGCGCCGGTGTCCCCGCCTGCTCAGGCCCCCCAGCACTCGGCGCCCAGCAACCATAGGTGAGTATGGTTTTTTTTTTTGTTTTTTTTTATATATTGCAGCAGCATACGGGGCATATACAATGGAACATTTTATGGGGCCATAAACCATAATGGAGCATCTTATGGGGCCATAAACCATAATGGAGCAGTGTACAGGGGCATATAGTATGGAGCATCTTATGGGGGCCATAAACCTTTATGGAACAACGTACGGGGCATACACTATGTAGCATCTTATGGGGGCCATAAACCATAATGGAGCAGTGTACAGGGGCATATAGTATGGAGCATCTTATGGCGGCCATAAACCTTTATGGAACAACGTACGGGGCATATACTATGTAGCATCTTATGGGGGCCATAAACCATAATGGAGCAGTGTACGGGGGCATATACCATGGAGCATCTTATGGGGGCCATAAACCTTTATGGAACAGCGTATGGGGCATACACTATGGAGCATCTTATGGGGGCCATAAACCTTTATGGAGCAGTGTACGGGGGCATATACTATGGAGAATCTTATGGGGGCCATCAACCTTTATGGAGCAGTGTACGGGGCATATACTATGGAGCATTTTATTGGGGCCATAAACCTTTATGGAGCAGCGTATGGGGCATATGGATGGGAGCAGCAAATTAAAGAACGGTGGCGCAGGATGGGAGCAGCACATGACATGTGCTGCTCCCATCCTGCGCCCCTGTTCTGTCATGTGCTGCTCCCATCCTGCGACCGTTCGGTCATGTGCTGCTGCCATCCTGTGCCCCCATTCTGCCATGTGCTGCGTCACCGCTGTGCTCTGCTTTACGGCCAGCCGGCGCTGACAGTGCAGGTAAGCAGAACGCCAGGGGACGCGACAGACACCGGAATGTAAGTATGTAGTGTTTTTTTTTTTTTTTTTTTACATTTACACTGGTAACCAGGGTAAACATCAGGTTACTAAGCGCGGCCCTGCGCTTAGTAACCCGATATTTACCCTGGTTACCAGTGCAGACATCGCTGAATCGGTGTCACACACGCCGATTCAGCGATGTCAGCGGGTGATCCAGCGACGAAATAAAGTTCTGGCCTTCTAGCTCTGACCAACGATGTCACAGCGGGATCCTGATCGCTGCTGCGTGTCAAACACAACGATATCGCTAGCCAGGACGCTGCAACGTCACGGATCGCTATCGTTATAATTCTAAAGTCGCTCAGTGTGAAGGTACCTTTAGTTTAAAACTATGGATGTTGAGAGTATAATATTAGAAAAAAAACTATTCACCCCCTTTGCAAAATAGGTTTAATCAGCAAAAAAAAAAAAATACAGACTTTCTGCTGTTCACCGAACACCAATCAAACAAGAACAATTTAAAAACCTCAACACAATTAACAGAGCAAGTGGTTCCTCCAAATTCACCAGAAAATTACTACTGCAGTCTCAGAATTATTCAACCCCTACATGAAGACTTAGTATAACTCCTTTGGTTGTTATGAGCCGCTAGAAATGTGATGCATAGCCAGACCCAGCATCTGGCAGCAGTACTGAGGAAACTTTGCCCAGTCTTCAAGGGCAATGACCTGTAGTTCACTAATATTCTAAGATTGAGAGTAATGGACACTCCAGAACTTCTAAAACTAGGTCTTGGTGGACTCTGAGAAGTGTATGGTGTCATTGTCCTGTTGGCTGAACTAAAGATAACCAAGATTCAGCGTCATCACAGGAGTCAAGACATTTTCTCCTGGGATGTCCTGATACTTATTTGAATCCATCTTACCCTCCACATTTTAAAAGGTTCCCACTGACAATAGAAGCAAAACAGCCCTAGAGCAAAATCAACCCACCACCATGCTTCACCATAGGTGTAGTGTTATTTTCATGCCATGCTTCATTCTTTATTCTCCAGAAATACTGATCCATTGGCCTGAAAAGTTCCAGTTTTGTTTAATCGCTCCACAGAACAGAATCACAAAAATGCTGTGGCTCATTTATATGGTTTTAAGCAAATTGGGGGGGACTTTTCTTGTGCATCTGGAGGGTGGGGAACATGGAGATTAGGAAAACGTTCAGTATGCAAATTACTGTGCAAACTGAAGCATGCTGCCACCAAATCTTGCTGCAGATCTTTTGAAATCAACTCGGGGGTGGAAAGGATTTGACCACCTCTCTCCTCAGGAATCTCCTGGAAGCCGATGGCTGCTTACTCTTTCTGCCACTTCCAGTTAGTGCAGACAGTGTTCGTTTAAATTTGAACTGGTGAATTATGCTTCCAACCATATTCAATGCCTTTGTTATCTTTTTCTGTTTCCTTTCTTGAGCAAAGCTATGACTGCTTCATAACTTTGTGAACCACTTTTGACAATCCAAGAATATTACTGAACTGGAGACCATTGCCCAGCAGGAAGGAATGAAGCATCAAATTTGCAGTACCATAGGTCATAACTAGTGATGAGCGAGTGTGCTCGTTACTCGAGTTTTCCGACCATGCTTGGGTGTTCTCCGAGTCTCTTGGGCGTGCTCGTATATTATGTTTGGGTCCCCGCAGCTGCATAATTTGCAGCTGCTCAGGTGTTCTCCGAGTCTCTTGGGCGTGCTCGTGTATTATGTTTGGGTCCCCGCAGCTGCATGATTTGCAGCTGTTAGACAACCTGAACAAATGCAGGGGTTGCCTTTTTGTTAGGCAATCCCTGCATGTATTCAGGCGGTCTAGTAGCCGCAAATCATGCAGCTGCAGGGACTCAAACATAATATATGAGCATGCCCAAGACACCCGGAGAACACCTGAGCATGCTCTGAAATCTCGAGTAACGAGCACACTCGCTCATCATTAGTCATAACAACCAAAGGGTTCTCTAGTCAGTACTAATGATGCTTGTCACAAAAAAGTTGAATAATTCTGAGACTTCTGTAGTCATTAAAAGTGGAATTTTTGGAGGAATTTAGACAAACCACTTATTATAATAGTTATGTTGAGGTATTTAAACTGAACCTGTCACCTTGGAAAACCTGCAGATTTCCTCCTGGAGGCTGCCAGCTTTCAGTTATAGGGGCGGTGCAGAAAGCGATTGCAGTCACCGCTCGCTATACTGTAGGCACGTGCCATGACAATTGAAAGCCGGTTTTGTAGCATTTTTTTGGAGAGGTGTCGGTCACAGTGTGAGGAATGCTTATAGCTGACACTCACAGTATACGGAGCTGTATGTTAATCTCTCCCTGCATCAATTCTACAAATGAAATTTGGCCACTACCAGGAAGAAATAAATTCATTTCTTCTGGTAGCCATTCTCTGCACATTAATGCTATAATCTACTAGTAAATAACATTGTCCAAGGTGACAGGTTCCCTTAAAATTCACCTCATTTCGCGAACAGCAGAAAGTCAATTTGTACATTTTTTTAAATTTGTAAATGTTGCTAATAGTCCTCATATACAATGGGGGCTGCGTAAGTATTTGTCTGTAGGCAGAGACTCAGACCGGTGACCCATCAGTCTATTCTCAGATCACGTTTTGTGATGTAAGGGTTTTTCCTTGTCTTACTAATTACAAAAAGGAAGAATCAGGTCACTGCAAGAATTTCCAACTTATTAAAAAAATCTTCTTGTATGAAATTGAGCTCATTACCAACAGCTACGCCTACACATCCCGATTCTCAGACTGACCGACACCAGACCCATTCATCATAATTCAAGACAAAGCCAGAACGCTTGTGATAGATAAGGATGAATTCTTTATACCATTCTAACAAGTCCTCTTGAAGGTAGGGCGCTTAATAAGAGAAGAGAGCAGCAAGACAAAGGAAATCATTACCATGCAATAAGCTATGGAGGACAATTCATTATCCAAGCTTTTAATAACAGATGGAAAAAGAGAGAACGTTCACATCTCAGCATGAAAGACATTGATATCAAAGTCTAAAATGGTTCCATACCTCTGAAGGACTGAGGAATATTTCATCAAACAGACTTCTAGACTCTCTAATTTGGCCGTGCTTAGCATGTAAAACAAAGACACAAGACAAAAGAACTGAAGCAGTTAGGTCATTGACCTAGAAGGAAAGCAAACAATTTACCAGTTTCGCAGCCTTCAGATAATTTCACATTATTATTACAGAAAACATGAAAATAAAGATAATGAGAAGTTATACCAAAGACTCAGAAAGTAAGGGTGTACATATTAATAAGATATGCTGAAAGGTCAATTACCTAATCAGAGAGTAAGGAATTTGAACCATCTCCCAAGATACGCAACATTTCAGAAGCAATTGTCAGATAAAATCATTTCACTACCCACCAAAGGCAGAGAAATCTGTGATTAATAGTTTCAACCAGCGGATATTGGATGGTAATGGTATTACTATGGGGCTTATACACCATGGAGTTATCAGTATGACCCAGTAGATGCCATTCAGGTGCTAACATTTTATATGGGCAGCCTCACACCAAGTCTACGGGGGATGATGTGATAGGCCGTAAAATGGTAATACGTATTGAGGGGGGTTTTCATCTTATTTTTATGCCTGCTACTCCAGCGCTGCCTCTCTGCCGCTGCCCTCAGCCCTTATTGACATGACAGCAGCTAGACCATTACCGCTAATGTTAATTACTGGGCTCGGCTGTGATCCTAATTTATTACTACCATCCCTGAAAATTGATATGAGAATGTCAGAACTAAAAGGTGCTCATACTGTTCAGATTAGGGCCATCGGGACCTGCCAATATCAGCAGTAGCAACCATCAAGTACATTAGGTGACTTGCCAACATTTGCTCAGCCTATGTCAGAGGATACATAAGATTGAGTGTGTTGAAATTTACATGCCTGATCCATTTGTTCTACAGGGAGGACAATTTAGGGTATGTTCCCACGGTCAGGAAATGCTGCGGGTTGGACGCTGCGTACATCCGCAGCGTCCAACCCGCACCGGCCAGATGTTACAGCATAATGGATAGGATTTGCACTTTGCGTGCACGGACGCCTCCGGCTTCCCTGCGGAGACAGACATGCGGCGTGTCTTTCGAGACAGCAGCATGCCTATTTATCTTGTGGAAATGCTCTGTCTCCGCAAGATAAATTTCCCGTCCAATGTATTGGGCGCTGTGATTCCGCATGGTTCAAAGAACACATGCGGAATCACCTGCATTCAAAAGCCGGCAGCGCTTTGGACAGAGCGGGACATGTGCTGCAAACAAAGCGCTGCCTAATACGGACTGTGGGAACATACCCTCAAAACCTGAGCCGAACGATAAGCAAATATACGTGCAAAGTGTAAGATCACATTCACACTGTGGCCATTTCACAGACAAAAGCCAACTAAAAGCAAAAACTAAAAAAAAAAAAAAATCATAGACCCTACAACAAATAAATAAGTAGTTCCAAATGTAAAGAGAGCAAGAAATGGACGGTACTCGAGAGATGTGTACTCCTTGGAACTTTTTAAGAACTCACTGAAAAATCGTCCCATACAGCTTGTGGGTATAAGGTGCTCTAGCAGTATAAGCATATAGCTAAGTGAATATCAAAGAACAAAAAGTCTGCGGCACTCACCCCGTTGTTGCTGTGTGAATGTGTTCTTTATTGAAACATGACTGTAAAGGGAACTTGTCACCCCGAAAATCATGGGTGAGGTAAGCCCACCGGCATCAAGGGCTTATCTACAGCATTCTGTAATGCTGTAGATAAGCCCCCGATGTTACCTGAAAAAGGAGAAAAAGATGTTATATTATACTCACCCCGGGGCGGTCCCGCTGCTGGTCCGGTCACATGGGCGTCTCTGGTCCGCTGCGGCGCCTCCTATCTTCATTACAAGACGTCCTCTTCTGATCTTCAGCCACGGCTCTGGCGCAGGCGTACTTTGCTCTGCCCTGTTGAGGGCAGACAAAGTACTGCAGTGCGCAGGCGCCGGGCCTCTGACCTTTCCGGCGCCTGCGCACTGCAGTACTATCCTCTGCCCTCAAGAGGGCAGAGCAAAGTACGCCTGCGCCGGAGCCGTGGCTGAAGATCAGAAGAGGACGTCTTGTAATGAAGATAGGAGGCGCCGTAGCGGACCAGAGACGCCCATCCGACCGGACCAGCAGCGGGACCGCCCCTGGGTGAGTATAATATAACGTCTTTTTCCCCTTTTTCAGGTAACATCGGGGGCTTATCTACAGCATTACAGAATGCTGCAGATAAGCCCCTGATGCCGGTGGGCTTACCTCACCCGCTTGTGGCTGAATCATCATCATCAGTTGTCACACCGGTACCAGCCATTCGGTATTTTCACTAGTTTCTTCTGCAAACCAATGATCTGGACCAAAAAAGGCAACATGTAATGTTTTTTAATCTGCTTCTTTAAAAGATCAACAACGGATGTGCCTTACAAATGTGAACCATCCCATAGAAATGTGCAATCCTGTAATATAATGATGTGTATGAGTAATAACGAAAGTAGATAACCAGAAAAAAGTGGTAAAAAGACAGAACAAAATCAACTTTGCGGCTTTCGTTTTGCATTGTAAAGGCGCTTAAGTACAGCAACTCATCAGACGCCGCTCTCTTTCTCGAGAGAAAACCATTTCATACTGTGTAATTGAGCCGGGCTGACAGACGGAGACGGTCTAGAACAACTCCCTGTGTGCTGAAATGGGCTCATAGAAGAAGATAGCGCTAAGTACTGCTCTCACAAGGCATAAAACAACATTACCGATAACAGCCTGAAGTAATGTGCTCTACAACCACAATCGAGTCGAGAGCTGCCGGAACAGAACACGCACAGAACAGGAGAACACCATCCCAGCGCCACTATATTGGGTACTTAGATCTGTCATCCATTACCGGGAGTTTCATTGTGGCCAGGAAACAAGGACGAGAAGAGGGAAGATTTAGGCAACTCAAATTAAAAAATTTCTTACACTAAAACTGCCCTTATAGGGATATTATTTGCATTAGAAACCAATTTATTAAAACAAAGTTAATACAGGGATTAAAAAAAGCAAAAAAGTATTTTCCCATAAATGGCTACATTTTGCCTTTACAGCAGTGTGCAAAATAATAGCAGTGACTTCAAAAACATGAGTTAATAAAATCTTTATTCTAGTTTTTATTTCTATGCATTGGGAACATTGCACACTACAGTTCTCCGTGTTCTGAATTAGAGAGCAGAGAATTTTTAACTACTTTACAGAAAATAAAAAAAACAACAATGGGCTGTTCAAAAAAAAATAGCAGTGTCTGCATTTGTCTTTACAAGCTCACTATATGTCCTTTTTTGTGGATTTAGCATTCCTGTGAATCACTAACCTAATTAGTTGTATAGTCACAGTTTTTTAGAACTGCTTCACATCTCTGTTGCATAAAGTCAACCAACTTCTGGCCCCTGTCACCTGTTATTCCTGCCCAGGTGCTTTCACTACACCCCACAATTTTTGGGCATTTGTTGGCTTTTCCTCAGAAACGGCATTTTTAACGTCAGCAATCAAGTGTTCTATCGGATTAAGGTCCGGGGATTGGGCTGGCCACTCCATAACCTCAGTTTTATTGGACTGGAACCAAGATTTTGCTTGTTTACTGGTGCATTTAAGGTCGCTGTCTTGTTGAAACACCCATTTCAAGGGCATATCCTCTTCAGCATAAGGCAACATGACCACTTCAAGCATTTTAATACATGCAAACTGGTCCATGATCCCCGGTGTGTGGTAAATAGGTCCGGCACCTTAGTAAGAGATATACATGCACATATCATGATGCTTGCATCACCATGCTTCACTGTCTTCAGAGCGTACTGTGGCAGGGTTTGGGGGTCTTCTGACAAACGTCTGCAGCCCTTTGGATCCAAAAACAATAATTTTACTTACTTCAGTCCACAAAATGTTTCTCCATTTCTCTTTAGGTCAGTTGATGTGTTCTTTGGCAAATTGTAATGGTCACAGTACTCACTGGTAACTTGAGACTGTCTCTCATTATCCTGGAGCTGATCTTTGGCCGAGTCTTTGCCATTCCAGCTTTTTGTCCATCTATTCGAATGGTAGTCTTCCGTTTTCTTCCACATCTCTCTGGTTTGGCTTTCCATTTTAAAGATCTGGAGATCATTTTCGCAGAACAGCCTATCATTGTCTGCACTTCATAAGTTTTATTCTCTCCAATCAACTTTTTAATCAAAGTACGCTGCTCTTCTGAACAATGTCTCGAACGGTCCATATTTCTCAGGCTTTCAAGGAGAATGCATGTACAACATGTCCTGGCTTCATTCTTAAATAATGGCCACCCGATTCACACCGCTTACTTCACAGAATGACTGACCTCACTAATTGAACTCTACACTGCTAATATTTTGAACACACCTCATTTCAGTTATTCTTATATACAAGACTTAAAAACTTGCAGGTCATGAATGTCCATTCTGTTGGTTTTCTTAGTATCTACGGCAACTGGTAAATTGCTTGACATGTGGTAATTCGTTTAATCTGGTTGTCATATTGGACTGCTATTATTTTGAACACTACTATACACCGTGAAGGAAATTATTATTTGATCCCTTGCTGATTTTGTAAGTTTGCCCACTGACAAAGACATGAACAGTCTCTAATTTTAAAGGGCCATTGTCACCCCCTCCAGCCGTTATAAACTAAAAGAGCCACCTTGTGCAGCAGTAATGCTGCATTCTAACAAGGTGGCTCTTTTAGTTTTTGGTGCATGTATTCCCAAAATAAAGCGTTTTATTCTCCAAAATACCTCTCTTTTGCCAGGGAGGCAGGTCCTCACCCCCCTGCTTGAACCGCTACTCTGCCGTCACTCAAATATTCAGGGGCTCCGGGTGCCGCCCCCTCCGCGCTGTTTTCGCTTGAAATCCGGCGCCTGCGCTGTGTAGTACTGTGTGGGGCAGGCGCAGTGAGGTCTGGCCATCTGACGTCACAGCCAGGCTTGCAGACTGCGCCTGTGCGGCCGCCATGCCTATGAATCCCAGCCCCGCACTGTGCATAATGCATAACACACTGCGGGGCTGGGATTCCCAAGGTGGGTGGCCGCACTGCCCGCACAGGCGCAGTCTGCAAGCCTGGCTGTGACGTCAGACGGCCAGAGCTCACTGCGCCTGCCCCACACAGTAATACACAGCGCAGGCGCCGGATTTCAAGCAAAAACAGCACGGAGGGGGCGGCGCTCGGAGCCCCTGAAGATTTGAGTGACGGCAGTGTGGCGTTTCAAGCAGGGGGGTGAGGACCTGCCTCCCTGGCGAAAGACAGGTATTTTGGAGAAGTAATAAAACGCTTTATTTTGGGAATACATGCACCAAAAACTAAAAGAGCCACCTTGTTAGAATGCAGCATTACTGCTGCACAAGGTGGCTCTTTTAGTTTAGAACGGCTGGAGGGGGTGACAGTGGCCCTTTAAGGGTAGGTTAAATTTAACATTGAGGGTATGTGCACACGTTCAGGTTTTTTCGCATTTTCTTCGCGATAAAAACGCATTACAAACTGCAGACATATGCATCCTATCATTTAGAATGCATTCTGCAATTTTTGTGCACATGATGCGTTTTTTTCCGCAAAAAAAAGCATTGCGATAAAGCAGCATGCTCATTAATTTTGCGGATTCTCTGCGTTTTTCCCGCTATTTTATGCATTTGGGAAAAAACAAACAAAAAACGCACAAAAAACGCGTAAAAACGCATCATAAACGTGAAAAAAAACGCATGCGGATACCCTGAGAGATACAATATCAAAAATAAAATCCCTTCCCCCCCCACCTCCCCCCAAAAAAAAAAAAATCTTTTCTTTAGCACACCAAGTAAACTGCAAATACTCTTCACTTTCTTTTGATGTATGCTGTGGATGCGATTTGCAATGATGGGCCAAACCTTTTGATGGTTAGCATGTACAACTTAAATGGGTTCTCCAAGACTATAATAAAACTAGATGGTGGCCCGATTCTAACGCATCGGGTATTCTAGGATATGTATGTATATAGCAGCCACATGGTATATACCACAGACCACGTAGTACATACCAGGTGGCTGCTATATACAGTTATATGAAAATGTTTGGGCACCCCTATTAATCTTAAGCTTAATGTTTTATAAAAATTGGTTTTATTGCAACAGCTATTTCAGTTTCATATATCTAATAACTGTTGGACACAGTAATGTTTCTGCCTTGAAATGAGGTTTATTGTACTAACAGAAAATGTGCAATCTGCATTTAACCCCTTAGCGACCGCCGATACGCCTTTTAACGGCGGCCGCTAAGGGTACTTAAACCACAGCGCCGTTAATTAACGGTTAGGGTTTGGATTAGGGTTGGTATTAGGGTTAGCGTTAGGGCTAGGGTTAGGGCTAGGGTTAGGGCTAGGGTTAGGGCTAGGGCTAGGGTTGGGGCTAAATTTAGGGTTAGGGTTGGGGCTAAATTTAGGGTTAGGCTTCTTTCACATTTACGTCGGTACGGGGCCTTCGCAATGCGTCGGCCCGACATACCGACGCACGTTGTGAAAATTGTGCACAACGTGGGCAGCGGCTGTAGTTTTTCAACGCATCCGCTGCCCAATCTATGTCCTGGGGAGGAGGGGGCGGGGTTACGGCCACGCATGCGCGGTCAGAAATGGCGGATGCGACATACAAAAAAACGTTTCATTGAACGTTTTTTTTGTGCCGACGGTCCGCCAAAACACAACTGATCCAGTGCACGACGGACGCGACGTGTGGCCATCCGTCACGATCCGTCGGCAATACAAGTCTATGGGCAAAAAACGCATCCTGCGGGCACATTTGCAGGATCCGTTTCTTGTCCAAAACGACGGATTGCGACGGATGCCAAACGATGCAAGTGTGAAAGTAGCCTTAGGGCTAGGGTTAGGGTTGGGGCTAAAGTTAGGGCTAGGGTTGGGGCTAAAGTTAGGGTTAGAGTTGGGATTAGGGTTAGGGTTTGGATTAGGGTTGGTATTAGGGTTAGGGTTGGAATTAGGGTTACGCTTGGGATTAGGGTTAGGTTTGGGATTAGGGTTAAGGTTAGGGTTGTGATTAGGGGTGTATTGGGATTAGGGTTAGGTTTGAGGTTAGGGTTGAGATTAGGATTAGGGGTGTGTTGGATTTAGGGTTTTGATTAGGGTTATGGTTAGGGTTGACATTAGGGTTGTTTTGGGGTAAGGGTTGTGATTATGGTTAGGGTTAGTGATTAGGATTATGGATCAGGTTGAGATTAGGGTTAGGGGTGTGTTGGGGTTAGGGTTGGAGCTAGAATTGGGGGGTTTCCACTGTTTAGGTACATCAGGGGGTCTCCAAACACGACAGCCAATTTTGCGCTCAAAAAGTCAAATGGTGCTCCCTCCCTTCTGAGCTCTGCCGTGCGCCCAAACAGTGGGTTACCCCCACATATGGGGCATCAGCGTACTCGAGATAAATTGGACAACAACTTCTGGGGTCCAATTTCTCTTGTTACCCTTGTGAAAATAAAAACTTGGGGGCTACAATATCTTTTTTGTGAAAAAAAAAAAAATTTATTTTCACGACTCTGCATTCTAAACTTCTGTGAAGCACTTGGGCATTCAAAGTTCTCACCACACATCTAGATAAGTTCAATGGGGGGTCTAGTTTCCAAAATGGGGTCACTTGTGGGGGATTTCTACTGTTTAGGCACATCAGGGGCTCTCCAAACGCGACATGGCATCCGATCTCAATTCCAGCCAATTCTACATTGAAAAAGTAAAAACGGCACTCCTTCTCTTCCAAGCTCTGCGGTGCGCCCAAACAGTGGTTTACCCCCACATATTGGGTATTGACGTACTCAGGAGAAATTGCACAACAACTTTTGTGGTCTAATTTCTCCTGTTACTCTTGTGAAAATAAAAATATGTGGGCAAAAAGATCATTTTTGTAGAAAAAAATGCGATTTTTTTTTTTTTTTCATGGCTCTACGTTATAAACTTCTGTGAAGCACATGGGGGTTCAAAGTGCTCACCACACATCTAGATAAGTTCCTTAAGGGGTCTAGTTTCCAAAATGGTGTCACTTGTGGGGAGTTTCCACTGTTTAGGCACATCAGGGGCTCTCTAAACGTGACATGGCGTCCGATCTCAATTCCAGCCAATTCTGCATTGAAAAAGTCAAACGGCGCTCCTTCACTTCTAAGTTCTGCGGTGCGCCCAAAAAGTGGTTTACCCCCACATATGGGGTATTGGCGTATTCAGGAGAAATTGCATAACAAAATGTATGGTTATATTTCTGTTTTTACACTTGTTTAAATAAAAAAAATGGTTCTGAATTAAGATGTTTGGAAAAAAAAGTTAAATGTTCATTTTTTCCTTCCACATTGTTTCAGTTCCTGTGAAGCACGTAAAGGGTTAATAAACTTCTTGAATGTGGTTTTGAGAACCTTGAGGGGTGTAGTTTTTAGAATGGTGTCACACTTCATTATTTTCTATCATATAGACCCCTCAAAATGACTTCAAATGTGATGTGGTCCCTAAAAAAAAAATGGTGTTGTAAAAATGAGAAATTGCTGGTCAACTTTTAACCCTTATAACTCCCTAACAAAAAAAAAATTTGTTTCCAAAATTGTGCTGATGTAAAGTAGACATGTGGGAAATGTTATTTATTAACTATTTTTCATGACATATCTCTCTGATTTAAGGGCATAAAAATACAAAGTTTGAAAATTGCAAAATTTTAAAAATTTACGCCATATTTCCGTTTTTATCGCAAGTAATATGGAAGAAAAGTTATCACTAACATGAAGTACAATATGTCACGAAAAAACAATCTCAGAATCAGCGGGATCCGTTGAAGCGTTCCAGAGTTATAACCTCATAAAGTGACAGTGGTCAGAATTGCAAAAATTGGCTCGGTCATTAAGTACCAAATTGGCTCTGTGACTAAGGGGTTAAACAAAATTTGACAGGTGCATAAGTATGGGCACCCTTATTTTCTTGTTTTAAATACTCCTACCTACTTTTTACTGACTTACTAAAGCACTTTTTTTGGTTTTCTAACCTCATTGAGCTTTGAACTTCATAGCCAGTTGTATGCAATCATGAGAAAAGCTACTTAAAGTGGCCACTTGCAAGTTGTTCTCCTGTTTGAATCTCCTCTGAAGAGTGGCATCATGCATCATGGGCTCCTCAAAACAACTGTCTAATGATCTGAAAACAAAGATTATTCAACATAGTTGTTCAGGGGAAGGATACAAAAAGCTGTCTCAGAGATTTAACCTGTCAATTTCCACTGTGAGGAACATAGTAAGCAAATGGAAGAACACAGGTATAGTTCTTGTTAAGGCCAGAAGTGGCAGGCCAAGAAAAACATCAGAAAGGCAGAGAAGAATGGTGAGATCAGTCAAGGACAATCCTCAGACCACCTCCAGAGAGCTGCAGCATCAACGTGCTGCAGATGGTGTCACTGTGCATCGGTCAACTGTACAACACACTTTGCACAAGGAGAAGCTGTATGGGAGAGTGATGCGAAAGAAGCCGTTTCTGCAAGCACGCCACAGAGTCGGCTGAGGTATGCAAAAGCACATTTGGAGAAGCCAATTTCTTTTTGGAAGAAGGTCCTGTGGACTGATGAAACCAAGATTGAGTTGTTTGGTCATACAAAAAGGCGTTATGCATGGTGGCCAAAAAACAGCATTCCAAGAAAAACACTTGCTACCCACAGTAAAATTTGATGGAGGTTCCATCATGCTTTGGGGCTGTGTGGCCAATGCCGGCACCGGGAATCTTGTTAAAGTTGAGGGACGCATGGATTCCTCTCAGTATCAGCAGATTCTTGACAATAATGTTCATGAATCAGTGACAAAGTTGAAGTTACGCAGGGGATGGATCTTTCAGCAAGACAATGATCCAAAACACCGCTCCAAATCTACTCAGGCATTCATGCAGAGGAACAATTACTCTGTTCTGGAATGGCCATCCCAGTCCCCAGACCTGAATATCATTGAACATCTGTGGGATCATTTGAAGAGGGCTGTCCATGCTTGGCGACCATCAAACTTAACTGAACTGGAATTGTTTTGTAAAGAGGAATGGTCAACCTTCATCCAGAATCCAAGAACTCATTAAAAGCTACAGGAAGCGACTAGAGGCTGTTATTTTTGCAAAAGGAGGATCTACTAAATACTAATGTCACTTTTCTGGTGGGGTGCCCATACTTATGCACCTGTCAAATTTTGTTTGGATGCAGATTGCACATTTTCTGTTAGTACAATAAACCTCATTTCAAGGCAGAAACATTACTGTGTCCAACAGTTATTAGATATATGAAACTGAAATAGCTGTTGCAAAAAAAACAATTTTTATAAAACATTAAGCTTAAGATTAATAGGGGTGCCCAAACTTTTTCATATAACTGTACATACATACATATTGTAAAATACCCGATGCGTTAATATAAGCCACGTAGTAAATAACACAGCCCACATAGTATATAACACTGGCCACGTAGTATGTAACACTGGCCACGTAATATATAGCACAGCCCACATAGTATCTAACAGTGGTCACGTAATATATAGCACGCAGTATAGAACACAGCCACGTAGTATATAACACTGCCCACGTAGTATATAGCAGCCATGTAGTATATAAAGCAGCCCACGCAGTATATAACACTGTCCACGTAATATATAGCACAGCCCACGCAGTATAGAACACAGCCCACGTAGTGTTTAGCAGTGTGGGCACCATATCCCTGCTAAAAAAAAAATAATTAAAATAAAAAATAAATAGTTATATACTCACCCGGCGGGATCCAGCGAACCTCTGGCGATGCGCGCGGTTGCCGCCATCTTGCGTTCCCAGAATGCATTGCGAAATTACCCAGATCACTTAGAGGTCTAGTAAGACGGTAAAGTCTTCTGGGTAATTTCGCAATGCATCTCTGGGACTGGAAGCTGGCGGCAGGCGCGAGCGCATCGTCGGACTACGGGGGGCGAGTATAGCAGGTTTTTTGTTTTTTTTATTATTATTCATTATATCTTTTTACTATTGATGCTGCATAGGCAGCATCAATAGTAAAAACTTGGTCACACAGGGTTAATAGCGGCGGTAAAGGAGTGAGTTACCTGCGGCATAACGCGGTCCGTTACCGCTGGCATTAACCCTGTGTCAGCGGTGACTGGAGGGGAGTATGGAGCGGACACTGACTGCAGGGGAGTAGGGAGGGACTAATCTGACTGTGGCCGTTGCTGATTGTCATGGCTGCCGCGACCAGGCAGCTGGTGAGACCAATCAGCGACTTGTATTTCCATCACAGACAGAGGCCACGACCAATGAATATCCGGGACAGACAGACAGATTATATAGTAGATGGCCTCCATTACATAATTCAAACAGAAGCTATCCTAGTCATGTTAAGATGGGCTGCAGTCTGAAGAAGCACAACTCCTAAGACCTGTGTCTCAACTGTCAAAAGATCGGTATCGTAAGCACACATACCGGATCTACTGAAGAAATGTGCAACAGAAGAAAATTCTTCCTTCTTCTCAGCTGACTGAGCGCAAAGATGTTTTTCTCCAGCCTCTGTGCTCAGTTAGCCAATGAGAAGATTTATTTCTTCTCCTGTCACACACTTCTCCAGCAGCTCCAATATGTGCATTTATGATACTTGTCTTCTGACATTGGAGACACAGGTCTCGGGAGTGAAGTTCCTCAGACTGCAGCCCATCCTTATGTGACTCGGACGGGCTGCCCTCTGAATTACGTGAAGGGGGCCATTTTATGACATTCTTTGAGAACCCCTTTAAACAAATTAGCTGCTAATATCGAACAATTTTAAAAGCTACCATAGACACTAGAACTAGACAAAAATAGAAGAGAGTTTTCCCCAGATCATTGGAGGTTATAAAAACGGTAATTAGACCTACCGGTAATTGTATTTCCAGGAATCCATCCTGACAGCACCATTGGAGGACGTCCTTCTTACCCTCAGTGGGACAGGAACAACAAGCGGTTAAAAGGACCCTCCCCACTCCATCCACCAGTGATTTTCTAAGTACCACATCTGGGTGGATGCAAAAAAGAGTTTATTAACAGTCATACACCAATGTTACATCACATTAGTCTATAATACAAATTTGCAGTGGGAGGGAACTAGTAGTGCTGTCAGGATGGATTCCTGGAAATATAATTACCGGTAGGTCTAATCACAGTTTTCCAGTTCTCCACCTGACAGCACTATTGGAGGAATACCAAAGGATGGTAAACTAGGGTGGGACTACTGCATGTAATTCTTTTCTACCAAAGACTAACTGATCTGATGAGACATCTAATTTATAGTATCTGGCAAAGGTAGAAAGACTGGTCCAAGTCGCCGCCCTACAAATCTGTTCTGCTGAGGCTCCCCCCTTCTCTGCCCATGATGTAGCAATAGCTCGAGTTGAGTGGACTCTGAGAATATCCGGGAGATCTTTCCCTTGGTCTGTATTTGCTAGGTTTATCATGGTTTTAATCCACCTAGCAATGGTTGATTTTGCTGCCTTACAACCTCTATTTGGACCCCCGTACTGTATGAACAAGTTAGGGTCCGGTCTCCAACCTTACGTCTCCCCCAGGTATTTTAGAACAGTCTCTCTAACGTCAAGGTTATGGTAGACCCCTTCCTTCATGTTTGTAGGGTGTTGGCAGAATGAGGGAAGAATTATCTCCTGATTTATATTTGTTGAGGACACTACTTTGGGGAGGAAGGCTGGGTTAAGTCTTAAGACTATTCTGTCGTCAAAGATCTGAAGATATGGATCTTGAATGGATAGAGCCTGCATCTCCCCAAAATCTTTTAGCTGACGTGATGGCAATTAGGAAGGCAGTTTTAAAGGAGAGATTGGCTATGCCCATATCTTCTGATAACAAGTACGGGGTTTTACACAGGGCATTAAGGACCAAGTTTAGGTCCCAAGGAGGAGTTGATTTCCTTACAAGTGGTCTCATTCTCTGTGTGGCCCTGGAGAATCTTGCTATCCAAGGATGGGAGGCTAGGGACAAATCAAAAAAGACGCTAAGCGCTGCAATCTGTACTTTTAAAGTACTAGGCGGGAAGCCCTTATCAAAAACCAATTGTAGGAAGTCGAGGATTCTGGGAATGTCGGGTTTTGAAGTATCCACAGGAACTTCACCTAAGAAAGAACAACACCGCTTCCAGATTTTGTTGTAGATTGCTGAGGTCACCGGCTTCTTGCTTGCCTGGAGTGTGGTAATGACATCCTCTGACAGGCCTCTGGATCTTAAGGTACCTTCACACTGGCCAACTTAACAACGATATCGCTAGCAATCCGTGACGTTGCAGCATCCTGGATAGCGATATCGTTGTGTTTGACACGCAGCAGCGATCTGGATCCTGCTGTGACATCGTTGGTCGGTGCAGAAAGTCCAGATCTTTATTTCGTCGCTGGATCTCCCGCAGACATCACTGAATCGGCGTGTGGGCCGCGCTTAGTAACCTGATGTTTACCCTGGTTACCAGCGTAAACGTAAAAGAAAACCAAACACTACATACTTACATTCCGGTGTCTGTCCTCCGGCGCTCTGCTTCTCTGCACTAGCGCCGGCCGGCCGTAAAGCACAGCGGTGACGTCACCGCTGTGCTTCCCGGCCGGCGCTTACACAGTGCAGAGAAGCAGAGCGCCGGAGGACAGACACTGGAATGTAAGTATGTAGTGTTTGTTTTTTTTTACGTTTACGCTGGTAACCAGGGTAAACATCGGGTTACTAAGCGCGGCCCTGCGCTTAGTAACCCGATGTTTACCCTGGTTACCAGGGGACTTCGCATAGTTGGTCGCTGGAGAGCTGTCTGTGTGACGGTAAATGTGACGGTACCTTTAGGGTTCGCCGTTCAGGACCAAGCAGATAGGTGTAGAGAGTCTGGATTGCTGTGGAACACCGGTCCTTGGAGTAGAAGGTCCTGCCTTTTCGGTAGTAAGATGGGTCTCTCTGTTGACATTGTGGATAGTAAAGAGAACCAGCTCCTTTTCGGCCAAAAAGGAACCACCAGGATGACTGTTGCTCTTTCATCCCGTATCTTCCTGAGTGTCTTCGGTATCAGAGGAAGAGGCGGAAATGCGTACAGGAGACCTTCTCCCCAATGCTGAGACAAAGCGTCGACTCCTGAGGCTCCATCTGGAGGATTGAGAGAAAAAAATGCTCTGGTCTTCGCATTTGACCTGATGACAAAAAGATCCACCTGAGGTGTTCCCCCACTGCTGGCACAGACTGCTGAATATTTCTGGATTTAATTCCCATTCTCAGGGATCTACAGGCGTTCTGCTCCAGAAGTCTGCTACTTGATTTTTGGCGCCTTCCAGGTGAACTGCCAAGATGGATTTGACAGATTTCTCCGCCCATCTGAAGATCTGGTCTGCTAGGTGTTGCAGCGGTGGATGTCTCAGACCTCCTTGGTGTCTTAGAAATGCTACTGCTGTCACATTGTCGGACAGTATCCTTACGTGTCTGTCTCTGACTTGGGCTTGGTATAGCACCTTCCAGATAGCATACAGATCCCTGAAATTTGATGACTTCGCAGAAATCTGAGGACTCCACTCCCCTTGGTAGTATGTCCTTCCTATAGGTCTGCCCCATCCAAACTGACTGGCATTTGTGGTAACAGTGACACAGGGATAGAGGACCCATGGAACCCCCACCTTTAGGTTCTCCGGTGTGGTCCACCAGGTTAGGGATTTCTTTCCCGACGGAGAAACAATGATTTTCTTCTCCAGAGAATCCTGCCTCCTGTTCCAAGATCTCAAAATCTCTTTCTGTAACTCTCACAAGTAGAACTGGCTCTATTTCACACAGGGTATACATGCCGTCATTAAGCCCAGAATCATCATTGCTTCTCTTATGGAGGGAGTACTCTTCCTGAATTGGTATATGTACCTGATAAAGGCCTTTTGTCTGTCTTCTGGTAAAAAAAGATGTTCTGGCGTTGGAATCTAATATGACCCCCAAAAATTTCATTCTGGAATTGGGACTAGGCATAATTTTTTCCAATTCACAATCCACCCCAGATCTTGTAGAATGGAGAGTGTGAATCTGCAGTATATTTAGAGAAGTTTCTCTGATCTCGCCAATATCAAAAAGTCATCCAGATATGGCACTATGGCAATATTCTGGTTCCTTAGATAGGCTACTACCTCCGACATTAGTTTGGTAAATATTCTGGGTGCTGAAGCAAGACCAAAGGGGGAGACACGTGAACTGGAAGTGATACATTACTCCTTTGTTCATCAGGGCGAATCTCAGAAACTTCTGGTAGGAAGCGTGTACTGGGACATGGTAGTATGCATTGCTTAGATCTAAGGTGCACATCACCACATCTTTGTCTATGAGAGGCGTTGTGGACCTTATAGATTCCATCCTGAATCTTTTGTACCTGAATCAGCTGTTCAGGGGTTTTAAACTTATAATCGTTCGGGAGTATCCCAAACTTTAATATCCTCTGGATTATAAGGTAAATGGAGTCTGAAGTCTCTAGGTACTACTAGTCTCTTTTCCGCTTCCTGCCACTCTTCCAAAATCATGGAACAAACATGATTGTTCACTGGAAACAATTTAGTGACTTAAGCATGTAAACCGCCAAACATTTCATCTTGAATTGAGGTTTCCTCTGGCGTGTCCTGTAACTGCATGGTGCTAAGTATAGCATGTAGGAGTTCATCCGTATCTGCCGCCGAAAAGAGATACCCCTTTCCTCCTCCTACTGGTTCCTCTCTTCCTTCTTGGTCCAATTCCTCTGAATCCTCTTCCTCCGATAAAGGACTAGAGTCTCTGGGTCTTTTCCGCGATGTTTGCGGTTCTGTCTGGCTGGCGTGGGGAAAATTCAGGCTCGAGATGGATGCCTGAACTTCCTGACGCATCATTGTTCTCATATTGGTTAACAAAGTAGTCTGTTCTTCCCTAATGATTTTAGATGTGCACGACTTGCATAGTGGCTTTCACCAATTTTCCGGGAATCTAGCTGCACAAATAGGGCATTTACTTTTTCCGGATTTTTCCTTTTCAGGCGCAGGGATGGGAGGCTCAGCCTAAAATACATAGAGATCCTAGTATGTAGGGGAGTAGGGGAATAGATAAGAAGCATCGTGGTATGGCTTTGATTAGCGCACTCACATGCCCCTGTGGCTGATCTGGCCCCTCAGGTCTGGCTGCCTCCTCCATTGTGGTAATACCTTAGCCGGAGAGCTCCTTATCAGGATGGCTGGTGGCATATAGACCCCCATACATTGTTTATATATGTTTTACCTGGTTGATCCTGCCCTCCTTACCGCGTCCTCGCGGCTGACTGTGCTCAAAGGCCTCTCCTGAGGTCAGCGCTGTCGCTGGCGTCTCGCTCTCCGGCTCTCGCCGCGACCGGAAGTGACACGGCCGTCGCGGCCGTAAGTGACGCGGCTGTTGTACCTGGAGGCGGCCTCCGCTGATGGAGCAGCCGCATGCTGGAATCGGCTGCTGTGCTGGAAGCGGCCGCCGCACTCACCCTCCAGCAGACAAGCACCCGGACCGAAAGCCCCCTGTACGGAGGAAGCGGACCCGACCCCAGGAGCACTGGGGAGGTCGAGGGACCACCCATGGCAGGTATCAGCCGCAGATAACTTGCAGTGGGGAAGGGAAAGGCTGGGCCCCCTGATCACCACCATCTGCACAGCACCTTCGGAGGAAAAGCTTGCCGTTCCTTTCCACAGTGGGACAGGAAAAACACTGGTGGATTGAGTGGGGAGGGTCCTTTTAACCGCTTGTTGTTCCTGTCCCACTGAGGGTAAGAAGGACGTCCTCCAATGGTGCTGTCAGGTGGTGAACTGGAAAAACAGTTTCTGTATTTTATGACATCTATATACAAGAGTGTTTGTATTTGGACTATAACCTTAGTGGCCGAGAGTTTGTGGGCCACCAGCTGTATGGTACATGGCCAGCTGTAGACTACATGACAGTAGACATCAAGTGTCGCACTCATCATTCCTGCCAGTCCTATAGCTATCTGCGCTGCTTTAGCCATTCTGTTAACCAACATGTGGACGCCAACCCTACACCCGGAGTCTTACATAATTTCATTCTAATTATGGCTTGTTTTTTATTGGAAAGCACTTTTCCTGGGTGTGCCGACTATGAGGAGTAGACATTACATAAGTGCTTACAGCACAATTTATAGTACAGGATGAGCGCACACATAATTTAGGTCTTAAATTAACTTTTACACAGCCACAAATAGATTAGCTTTAAAACATAGTTGGGAATAAGGAAAATTACATGGACACTGATATTCTGGGATAATTTCTTAATCCAACGTGACCACAAGGAATGGCAGCCATTACATATACTATATGGATGGGCTGTCCCCTTTTACTTCTAGGCTCCTAAGCGTGTAATGCCATGTTTGGGGGACAAAAATCCACTGTTTTGGTCAAAAAGTCACAGCAAACCCATGACAAGTGTTTTTTTTTCCAGATTTCATTGTGTATTTGGCCGCTGATTTCACTCTACTCCATTACAAAGCATTGGACATGGTGTAATCTGCGATGAAAGCCCGCACAAGAATGATCATGCTGCAGATGTGAAATCCGAATATGATCTCACTTTCAGGCAGTTTTTTTTCCTTTCCATAACATGTGAACAGGATTTTGTAAATGGCTGTGTGAGGAATCCGCGTCAGAAATTTTCTCCATTTTATCATTACATTGCAAATTTGTCATTTTGGCAACAAATGAAAGCTTCTATCATAGCTGGAAATTAAAGTTATATTCAGAATAGCATCATGGCTGCCATGAATTACTGTAATTAATATACTGACCAATCTGTCAACCACTGGATCTAAACAGTCACAGACAGACCCTACTTATATATATATCATCATCAGGGTTTTTGTCATTTTTTACATAATGAACAGCACGGATATATGCTGCAATACAAGTATTACAGAGCCTGGGGGTCCATCAGCCGAGACACAGAAGGAATGCAAGCAAGAAGCGATGCAGCGCTAGACTAATCAGGCTCCCGCCCCATGTACGGAGAGGAAAATCCAGTCTTTTATCCAGACTATCAATATCAACAAGAAACAGGTTTCCCCAGGATCACCTGGGTTCTCGTATTTCTGCAGAAAGAGGAACCACCACATACCTCCCATGCTGGGGGGCACCTGGGAATCTCCCTGCAATGGTCGATATGCGGTGCTAGATCTGAATTATGAGGAACGTGAAGCCTATCTCTTAACAGAAGGGACATATGTGCATTGCAGTCCCATTCATTTCAGCGTAGAGACTGCGTCTATGTCTAGTGCGGTGTCATCACAAGTTAAATTAGAAAAAAAAAAAAGATCAAAGTATAATTAAATGTTACAAGAAAAAAACATGTAAAATAATAAACCAACAGAAAAACGACTTACCCTCTGTGCAGCTTCAGCGGCGACAGCGGCCATGGCCGCAGCCTTAGCCTTCTCAGCCTCGTCATATGTTGGAAGAGTGGTCGCCACACTATACGGGGGTGGCACAGGGTAGAATTCATTCTGTGCTTCTACCAAGAAAAAACAGGAAAAATGCGTCATTTTACTACAAGCATAAGATAACTATGATTAAAAGTATCAAGCGTACGTTATAGCATAACAACAAGTGGCATTAATCTGTGAACTACTGTGCAATGGTGCCAAGAGCTGCTATAGGAAAACATGGGGCTATACACAAACTGCTGCACGTCAGGAATGGGACCGTAGGAAGGCTCAGTACGGAGACGTAGGATTTAGCTGGACAGCTAGCTCACTAATCACTGGTACAATAAAATGGAAGATTTCACATTGCCAAGCTAAGAAACAATGTATTCAGTCTTCTAGAATCATTGTGCCCGCTAAACAAACCGTGCCATCTTCACCCAGTGAATTGGCCCATTATCTGGTCTTCTTGGAAGAGACCAGCCAGAACTGAAGAGCCCTCTATTCATGAAGTAATAGGAAGGACATCCAGACAGCCATCCTAGAGCGGACCTATTATTCATGTGTCATCAGGCCGTGCAGGGCAGCCCACCGCTCCTAATAATGATTCTCCGGACACACCAGCATTCACAGCCAGTGCTCATATAGTCTGAGGTAACACATCTAGGTTTACTCTGTGTAATAAAGAAACTAACGCAGGAAACGCTTATGATTACATGTAAAAACAAAAGCAATGGGGAAGCTCCCAAAGTATAATAATATGGTGGTCGCTGGGGTCAGCACCTTCTAGACCAGGCATGAAGAACGCATGCGCCTTGCCGAAGGATGTTATGGGGCCCCCAGAGAACCGAGTGACTCCAGTTCTCACTTCTTCACGTTCAACTGAATTCTCATCTTTCAGACACAAATACAGTTAAACACTGACGCTGGCACAGAGCGGAGCAGCGCTAGTCAGCCCGGCCCAAAGGTGCAGCCGCATGACTGCAGCACTCTGCTGCTATTGCAGGCGTCGCAGCGCGGAAGAGGTAAGGACACAGCCTGAAACAGGGAGCGCTCCAGGAGCAGTATGCAGAGGGGCATCTGGGAATAGTATGGAGAGGAGCTGCCTGAGAGGAGCCATGTGGAGACGACATTACAGAGAGAAGTGGGGAAACATGGAGAAGGGCACTGGGGGGGGGGTTGACATTACAGAGAAGGGCAATGTGGGGGGACATGACAGAGAAGGGCAATGTGGGGGGGACATTACAGAGAAGGGCAATGTGGGGGGACATTACAGAGAAGGGCAATGTGGGGGGGACATTACAGAGAAGGGCAGTGCTGTGGGACGTTACACAGATGAGCAATGTGGGGGGGACATTACAGAGAAGGGCAGTGCTGTGGGACGTTACAGAGAAGGGCACTGCGGGGGGGACATTGCTCTTCTCTGTAATGGGGGGGGACGCTACAGAGAAGGGCAATGTGTGTGGGGGACATTACAGAGAAGGGCAGTGCTGTGGGATGTTACAGAGAAGGGCAATGTGGGGGGGGGGACATTACAGAGAAGGGCAATGTGGGGGGACATTACAGAGAAGGGCAATGTGGGGGAACATTGCCCTTCTCTGTAATGTCCCCCCACATTGCCCTTCTCTGTAATGTCCCTCCCCCACATTGCCCTTCTCTGTAATGTCCCCCCACATTGCCCTTCTCTGTAATGTCCCTCCCCCACATTGCACTTCTCTGTAATGTCCCACAGCACTGCCCTTCTCTGTAATGTCCCCCCCACATTGCCCTTCTCTGTAGCGTCCCCCCCACATTGCCCTTCTCTGTAGCGTCCCCCCTACATTGCCCTTCTCTGTAGCGTCCCCTCCCACATTGCCCTTCTCTGTAGCGTCCCCCCCACATTGCCCTTCTCTGTAATGTCCCCCCCACATTGCCCTTCTCTGTAATGTCCCCCCCACATTGCCCTTCTCTGTAATGTCCCCCCCACATTGCCCTTCTCTGTAATGTGGGGGGGACATTACAGAGAAGGGCACTGCGGGGTGGACATTACAGAGAAGGGCAATGTGGGGGGGACGCTACAGAGAAGGGCAATGTGGGGGGGATGCTACAGAGAAGGGAAATGTGGGGGGGACGCTACAGAGAAGGGCAATGTGGGGGGGACGCTACAGAGAAGGGCAATGTAGGGGGGACGCTACAGAGAAGGACAATGTGGGGGGGACATTACAGAGAAGGGCAGTGCTGTGGGACATTACAGAGAAGTGCAATGTGGGGGAGGGACATTACAGAGAAGGGCAATGTGGGGGGACGTTACAGAGAAGGGCAATGTGGAGGGGGAGAGCATTACGAGAAGGGCAATGTGGGTGATGACATTACAGAGAAGGGCAGTGCTGTGGGACATTACCGAGAAGGGTGTGGGAATATTATGGAGAAGGGGAGAGAGGATATTTTGTGTAAGAAGCACAGTGAGGGGCAATTATTTATTCAAGGGCACAGCATCAGAAATATTTTTACTTTTTGCTTATGGGAAAGTGTAATGATACTTTTATGTTTAAGGGCACTGTGTCGGGAAGTGCTGCTGAAGATGGAGAAGATGGAAGTATGCAGAGAGGAGCTCTGTGCATGAAATCACTTCACGGCGTCTGTACTGCATGAAGGCACAGCACGGTGGCACAGTGCTTAGTGCAGCACTGGGGTCATGGGTTCAAAACCCACAAAGCACAACGTGTTTGCATGTTTTTCCTCCGGGTTCTTCGGTTTCCTCCCACGTTCCAAAGACATACTCGATAGAGAATTTAGATTGTGAGCCGCAATGGAGACAACGATGATAATGAATGTAAAGCGCTGTGTAATATGATAGTGCTATATGAGCAAAGTATAATAAATAAATAAGATAAAAGGGATGGAAATGACTTCAATAAAAGACGGTGTCACTTATAAGTTATCTGGGTGTAAATGTTTATTTGTGATACTGCCTGCGTTTCATCAGTGCTGTGGTTCCTGTATGGTCTGCAGTCTAACAATGGCTGGTAACAACTCCCAGTATCTTTACTATTGTTAAAGACCTACTGGGAGTTGCAGGTTTACATGATACAAGTGTATATGGGGGTGAGCTGAAACTGCAATTGATCACTGTACTAAGTGATCAAAAAACTGAGTATTGCCGACTTATGTTTTCTCAACTCCGCCATACTGTTACAGAGATACGGGCCTTTTTATTTAGTGCTAATTTTTATTGTCTTTACTAGGACTCGTGGCTTAATGGGTAATTATGCAGAAAAATCCTGTCAGCTACTAACACTCAAAAACACCATAAAATGTAAGACTAGACAAAAAAGTTAATACCTCCAGAGCTACATAGCAAATTTACAAAGAACACATACACACAGAAATCGAATACACAGTGGAGCAGAGGGAATACATTTTGAGCGACAATTGGTAAGTTTTGACCTAGTGAAAGGTCCACATCAAAGCAATATTTTCATCTTCTAAAAGAGATGTCATATCACTAGGATGTCAATCATGGGGGGGATGCAACTGGTCCTTATTTAGTTCTGAATCCCTTCATATTGCTGCTTTGTAACAGCCGGCTATGGAGTGGACTCCTGGGGTTGTGCTGCAGTTCCCCACAGGGTGGGAAGGACACCTTAAGGGCTCCTCACATGTTGGGATGGGTAGTCACCTTCCAACTAATACTACCTGCAATCATATGCCAGGAGCTGTACATTGCTATACAAATTTAGGATCATACAGTGAAACGTTACATGAAGTAACTCAATTCTCCCTGGAGTGAAAAGATGGTTTCCAAATGGCCGATACACATGAATGGGCAGCAATGATCACAGAGTACCACCATACATACCAGTGTCCACACCACTGTCCACGACAATACTGCTGTACGGGGGTGGAGATGCATCTACTGAAGCTGCGGCTGTGGTCTGGCAAGCTTGAGAAGCTTGTAATGAGGTTGATGGCTGCTCTACAGTTGGGGTCTCCGAGGCATCTTCCTCATTCTCTAGCTAAGAAAGGTAAAAAAAAAGATATATGAGTTTCCTTGCTCCACCTCCCAAGGACAGAATATGGAACGTGAAAGGTTAATTACTAGATGATATAGTCTAATATTACTACCTGGTCTCAGTCACTCTGGTCTGTTTTGCACCCTACACATAAAAAAAGGTTCAAGATGATGTAATATGTACAGGAGGCCTGAGGGATTGTACCATGTCTGATCCTTTGGCATCATGGGTGACAAGTGATGTGTATATTTATGGGGAAGTCTGGAGAGAAAACTACAGGAATATTGCAATCCTATGATCCTTAGGACAGGTGATCAATACCAGATCTTTGGGGTCTGACATCGGCACCGTCACTGAACAGTTGGTTATAAGTTCCAGTGATGGATAACCAGTTGTAGAGCTCCATCAATTATTTAGTGGCCACTGCCGATTACCACAGATCCACTACCATTCATTCCAAACTGTGTACATCCATCCTCCGCCAGAGCTGGGAACAGCTGATGGGCTGCGGTGCCAGGTTTCGGACCCTCAGTGATCTGATATTGAAAACCCAAGGATAGATCCTAAAAGAGAAAGACCTTTTTAAACAAAATGTATCTACTGTTTATGACCAGGTAAGATGGGAGGACCCATATATGAAGCGATAGAACGGTATACTTCCATTACTAATCTGAGCACTGCGGTAATTATTACAAATACAATAGAAATAAACCTTGCTGTATACAATCACACGGTCAGAGAAAGAGTAAAACACAGAAAAGTCCTTCATGATTAAGATCAGTGTGAGACAGAAGATCAGTATAACATCACTGTGAGCCAGGTCTTCACGCCTTGTGTCCCTACAACACACATCTTCAAGGATCATACATCACACAGTGGTTCTTACAGTGAAATAACTGGAGACACTCGACCTCTTTTCTGGAAGCAATATTAACAGGAGGAAAATACTGATAGATGCCCGCCGCCCTGGAACCAGGAGAACCTTTACATTCCCCCATAGGAAATCAATGTAAAAAATGATGAGCCATCTTAAGGCTAGGTAACCTCGGTAACTTGCTTACACTCATTAGAAAAGTCATGCGCTTCATTCTGAAGACATTGGTTTTATATTGAAAAGGGAAGATCCCATTTCTGTAACTCAATGGACCAGCATTACATGAAGTCACAAATGGGCTTATCTACCTGTGCACCTCTTCATTCTGGCTAATAAATGGGGTCACGGGCAGAGAACAGCTCTATGATGCCCATAAAGCAGGCATATCCCCACATACGGTTTGCCTGTAATATCTTCTTAATGGATGTAAATGAGATACCATATTTTATAAAGTTATTGTATGTAGACTGTAGAGGTCATCTACAAAGACCACATAAGCTTGTTACATTACAAGTGCCTTGAGAAGTATGGCTCCAAAAATGTCACTAATTCCTGCTGGTCAGGGACCAGATCCATGTTTGGTGATAAACACAAATGGTATACTTTTTGATGTTTAAATGACATATTTACCGCACTTGAAAAATCCAGAAAGAACGAGATCTCTGGGTATTTCCGTCAGATCAAGCAAAGCTCAACCACAAATACCATACCTCGACATCTCGCTCAAATGAAGCCAGTGTCTTTGCTCTAGAAGGGCAATGCTGACAGTTTTTGGCATGTGCGTAGGCCAAACCAGCGTGTATACTGCTAAATGTCAAACTTAAGGATTCCAGGTACAGGAGCACTGTCATACAATACAAGCTATGCGATTACATCTAGAAATAAGAAGTAAATGAGATCCAACGACAGGAAGACAATGGTCGGCTGGGCAAATTTCATTAATTAATAAGTTTGCAAAATTAGTCCGTTGGTATAGGGTCAGCTCAACAATCCTCAGATCTAATAATGTGGGATACGGCATAATGAAATTCAATATGCTTGATCCTTTGTTGTCCAAAAAGATAAGCAGCACTATAAGGGTACCGTCACACAGTGGTATTTTGATCGCTACGACGGCACGATCCATGATGCTCCAGCATCGTAACAATATCGCTCCAGCGTCGTAGACTGCTGTCACACTTTGCAATGTACGACGCTGGAGCGATAATTTCATGACGTATGTGCGATGAAGAAGCCGTTGGTTACTATGCGCACATCGTATACAATATCGTGCACACCTTTGTTACACCATGCGATCATGCCGCCACAGCGGGACACTAGACGACGAAAGAAAGTTTCAAACGATCTGCTACGACGTACGATTCTCAGCGGGGTCCCTGATCGCAGGAGCGTGTCAGACACAGCGAGATCGCTGGAACGTCACAAATCGTGCCGTCGTAGCGATCAAAATGCCACTGTGTAACGGTACCCTAAGTGTTCGGTAATGGCTTACAATACAATGAAGTCGGTCAGCCCCATTGCTATTGTTGCTTGGTCCACAGATTTCATATGTGCACTGGTCCAAAAAGTGAGCATGACTAGGTAAAGATCACTTGTGAAGCCTCACAGTGTGTACTGTCAGGATTCTCCAGTACCGACGCCAGAAGCGGGCGGTCATATGACTGCAAGTATGTCATTTGGAAGCTCCAGGCCACATTCCCAAAAGATCGGTAACTCCTTGTGCCGACACCGTAGACCTGACAGCACACAGAGTGACTGTAGACTTTCATGTCAACCCTAGACAAACCGTTTAGGACGTTCTATTTCGCTTCCATAAAAAGTGGTGAACAGCTACCCAAATCCAAACAGAATAAACTTTCTGTTTGAGAGATGGAAATCAGATTACTGAAGATTAACTGTACTTCACATAACCCACAAGCCTGTAATCGTAGAAGGACCATTGACAAGAATGACCATTCCTGATCATTGGCTGTAAATATGTTCACTGATGATTGGGCTGTTTATAAAGCCTAAAAATCGTCGTTGTCTCCTCGCGATGTGTTGCCGACAATATGCATGCTGTATGGGTAGGATGATGGTAGTAACCGTTCGTAAATGAGTTTCCATTGACTTGTATATAGCCAATCAATGCTCGATAAGGTGAGAAATCTGTGAATGTAAATTGTAGCACTAAATTAAAGAGGTATTCCAGTAGATAGACGTTATCATCTAGTCACACTCCACAGGATAGGAGACTACGCCTAAATCAGTAGGAATCCGAAGACCCTCAGTGATCGCCAAAATGGAGCACTTTTATCCCAGCGAGAATGGAAAACCGTGATCCCACAAATCTATAGGGAACGAGTGGCGGTCAAGCATGCGCTCTGCTATATATTCTTATGGGGACAAAGTGCCCCGTACTGGTGATTGTTGGAGGACTCACTAGTTGAACCCCCACCGATCTAAAAGTTACCACCAAGCATTAAGTGATAATTGTTTCCAACTGGAATACCCCTTTAACCATTGCGAAATAGACATTAGAGACCAAATATTCACCGGTTTGCTGAAATCTACATATACATTTTTATGACCCATTTATCATTATGAACAGGATTAAAGCCGACATTGAGTATGAAGCTTTCCAGAAAAATCAGACAAAAAAGGAAAGGTTATGTTCAAGAATTAAAAGATTACTGTAAACCACAACTCAAATTACCTGTGAACACAGCACATGAGCTGCCTGTACGGCCACAGACATACTGTGCCACGTGCCAGTGATCCGGCTGGTAACAAAACTCTGACCGGCCCTGAGAGGTGCCCTACAATAATCACTCTCGTCTGACCAAGGTGGCTCAGGGTGTACAGAAGGCACACGGACTGACAAAGATGTGCTCCATACACACAAACCATGCTGACTGTTTTTCAAGGATTGCTAGATAATTGAAAAGTAGAGATTTTTTTTTCTCATCTGAACAAAACTGCTGAAACTTGGAAGACAATCGAAACAATATCAACGATTTTTCTTCAACATGATAATACAGATTTCCGAATGAGCGCGGACACAAGGGGTTTGTCTGCAGATTGGTTGTGGATTGGTGGTCTACAGCGGACATTTTCTGCTACGTATGAACATAACCCAACATTGAAGCAACAACAAATACTGAACGTTTCAAACTAGAATACTGTTAAGGTACCGTCTCACAGTGGCACTTTGGTCGCTACGACGGCACGATCCGTGACGCTCCAGCATCGCTCCAATATCGCTCCAGCGTCGTAGACTGTGGTCACACTTCGCAATGCACGACGCTGGAGCGATAACTTCACGACGTATTTGCAATGTAGAAGCCGTTGGTTACTATGCGCACATCGTATACAATATCGTGCACACCTTTGTTACACCATGTGATCATGCCGCCACAGCGGGACATTAGACGACGAAAGAAAGTTTCAAACGATCTGCTACGACGAAGATTCTCAGCGGGGTCCCTGATCGCAGGAGCGTGTCAGACAAAGCGAGATCGTAAGTATATCGCTGGAACGTCACGAATCGTGCCGTCGTAGCGATAAAAATGCCACTGTGTGACGGTACCCTAAGGCTGTGTGCACACGTTGAGTAAATTTATGTAGACATTTCGGCATCTCTTGGCAGGAAAAACACAGCTGCAAAAACACGCGTTTTGAAGCATTTTTGCTGTGCATTTGACCAATTTGAATCAAGCCATTGGTGAAAAACCTTAAAAATAGGTATACTGAAGTATATGGTAGATAACATAGAAAAAAAAGGCATTATTGTGACAAAAAATAATTGTAAATCATTATGACTAGGGTGTTCTCCATGTCAGACTTTTCCTATCTAGAATGTGGGACTCTGCAATAAAGAATTCTTGATTTTTTTTTCCTTACCAGTGTATGTGACACAACAATCCCATTTTTTAATCTTTGTGTTATCGGCTGTCAGTCACCAGTGGGACTGTTTTATTAATGAAGGATTTTTGTCTATTTGTGACAATTTACAGAACTTTATTACATGTAGAAGAGGTTTGCAAATCCCTAAACAAAAATGAAGGGAAGGACAAAAATGTTAAATTACATCTTCCCCCTTCAGAGACCTTTTGTACTACGTATTTTAACACTGGCTTTTATATAGCATGATCATAAATGTTTATTGATTTTCTTACAAATTATTTACCGTAATTATTGTATTATCAATTACATTATTAGCATTTTACGATGTGATGTTTCCTTATAGGAATCTAGGCTGTGTACATGGTTATTACTCAATGAAAAAAGTAGGCCACAGTGTAATATCATTCAAACTGAGAAGAGAATCATCCTAATCTTCCATCCATGGCACTTCAACACAATGACCATGTTATCAGACAGGTTTAGCTAGACAAGGTATGTGCTGCTGTCTGCTCACAGCTTTCTTACCAAGTGCCCAGCTTGATGATGACAGCTCAGATTTATGTCAGAGCTTTACAAATACAGAAGGTGAAATAGGTATTTAACACATCACTGATTTTCTAAGTAAATATATTTCTGAAGATGCAATTGACATGAAATCATCACCAGATGTTGGTAACAACCCATCCAATCTACGAAGGCAAATAAATCAAACCATAGATGTCCATAAAGTTAGTTTTGTGAAATAATGAGAAATTACACAGGGGAAAAAGTATGGACCACACTTCCTAAAATGTATTTAATACTTCCTACAAATGCCTTTATTAGTGACTGCTTCAAGATGCCTCCTGTATGGAGAAACTAGTCGCATGCATTTCTCAGGTGTGATTTTGGTCCATTCGTACACACAACCACTCTTCAAATCCTGAAGGTCACGTAAGCTCCTTCGATGAATTCTGAGCTTTAGCTCATTCCATAAATTTTGTATTGGATTCAGGTTCAGTTATTGGCTGGGCTATTATAGCAGCTTAATTTTGTGTCTGTCAAATCAATTGTGCGTTTTCTTGGCTGTGTGTTTGGGTTTGCCATCTTGCTTATTTGTCCATCCTCGTTTCATTTTCATAATCCTGGTAGATGGCAGCAGATTTTAAACAAGAATATTTCCGCAACTTTGTCCATTCATCCTTCCTTCAATTATATGAAGTTTGCCAGTGCCGTATGCTGAAAAACAGCCCCAGATCATGATGTTTCCACCTCCAAATTTTAATGTTGGTGTGGTGTTTTGGGGCTTATGAGTGCCTTTTGGCTTTCAAACAAAGCGAGTATTATGGCATCCAAAGAGTTCAGTTTTGGTCTCCTAACCAGACTGTATTCTCCCAGTATTTGACAGTCTTGCATAAATGTTGTTGAGCAAACCCATGGAAGCGTTGTTATATGAAATGGCTGCCGTCCTTCTTGTCTCTCCCCACATGCCTCTGTAACCTGCACAACTCGATCAAGCCATGTCCTGCAGCAAGCAATAAAGGACTAGTACATTTTTTGGGGTGAATGCCACATATTCTTCTATCTTCAGAAGTCGTGTATACTTACTTGCTGAGCACCTGACAGATGTTGAGCACCTGACATCATTCGGCAAACCGCTTTAGTTCCTTGGCTACGGGTCTGCTGTTCCACTACAGGAACTTTATTTTTGTTAGTGCTGTTACTTTTTCTGTAGACTTTGAGCAAACTTTAATGCACTTGAACATGCTTTTTGTTCAGCTCAGCAAAGGAGACTTGCATGGTGAGCGTGCATACAGGCTATGGAGGATGAGTGTATTACTTATAGTTTTCTTTGAAACAAAAATGCTGATTCCAAATCTTTCTGTAGGTCTCCAAACGTGGTACTTGGCTCTTGGACAACTCTTCTGATAATTCTTCTCACTCCTGTCTGAAATCTTGCTGGGAGCACCTGGTCGTGGCCAGTTTATGGCGAAATGTTCTTTTCACTTTTGGATTACGGCCCCAACAGTTCTCACTGGAATCTTCAGTAGTTTAGAAAGTCTTCTGCAACTAATGCCATCAGCAGACAGCTCACGAGTTTTACCCATCTTGAGATGTTTCTTGTGTGACACCTTGGTAATGAGACACCTTTTTTTATAGACAATCAGTTGAACCAGTTGATGTATTATTTTTCACTAAGTGGCAGGATTGCCTTCTAATTACTGATAGATTTCAGCTGGTGTCATGACTTTCCATGGCTCGTCATTACTTTTTCCCTATATAATTTCTTATTATTTCACCTAACTTACTTTATGGACATCTATGGCTTGATTTCTTTGCCTGTGTGGATTGGATGAGTTGTTACAGACAGCTGGTGAGAATTTCATGTCAATAGCATCTTTAGAAATATATTTACATAATAAATTGGTGACGTGTTCAATAATTATTTTACCGCCTGTACAAGAAATTCAAGGTAACTGGGAAAATCTTAAATTATTATTACAGTGGCCAAAATGTTCTGAAATTAGCTTTCAGAGCACACTGAATTAGGCTAAATACACAATATGTTTGTGGGCATTGTCAGGCCATTCATGGTAGACCGTCATACTGCCTAGGCATCTGCCCACCACTGGGACCCAAAGTGTATACTGCATGGTATATGATTGGTGGCCCTTTAAATGAGAAAGCACAACCTGCATCACTTCCTACACAGCAAGTCAAAAGGTATTTAGACACATACCTATCAGATGGACCCCAAAAGAAACATTTTGGCGGCTTTTCTACATGCATTTGCATATTTCCCATAAGGGTGTAGGGGCAGTGTTCTGGATCACTGCGTTGAGAAACACGTGATGGTGTCTCCGCGGTGTTGGATGTTTTGATCTCCCCAAGGTCATTCATCGTTATGTTTATAGTCCTTTTACTAGGCACTGCTCCTAATAGCCAGTTTCCTACTCCACACTGATCAAGGGCAAATACCCCGAAACAGCTGTCTGTGGATGGATACCATGTTTTGGCATAGGTGGTTTTCCTTTTTGGATGCTGCCCTTCCCGTGGTTTTTCCTTCCCGGTGAAAGACCTGGCATTTTATTGCTTGCGTTGAGAAACACGTGATGGTGTCTCCGCGGCTTTTCTACATGCATTTGCATATTTCCCATAAGGGATGGGAGCGTTTTTCTGGATCACTGCGTTGAGAAACACGTGATGGTGTCTCCATGGTGTTGGATGTTTTGATCTCCCCGAGGTCATTCATCCTTATGTTTATACTCGTTATAATTGGACATCTGCGGACACAGGGAGTATAGTGTTTGTTTATTATTTTAAGATTTTTTTACAGGTGACACTGGCTTCGGTGATCAAGGTGACACGGTAATGGTGAGCATGTACTCTATGTTGTATGTACTGTATGTCTATGTATTGTATGTTCTGTTATATGTATGAATGTACTGTATGTATTGTATGTTCTGTTATATGTTGTATGTTCTGTTATGTTTGTGTTTTTTTTTTTTTTTTTTTAAATTCAACACATTAGCCGGATGATGGGACTACTACTGTCCCATCACTGGCTAATGTGTCAATCACTGTCACTGTAGCAGGCATAGCCTGATGGGACTTGTAGTCCCATCGGACAATGCCTGCACACACACACACACACACACACAGACCCCCGAGAGCCCCGCACAGACCCCGGCAGCGCCGCACAGGCCCCCCGAGAGCCCCGCACAGGCCCCGCCCACACACTCCCCCCTCCCGATCCTGCAGCTAAACCGCAGATCTTTTTTACATCTGCAGTTTTGCTGCAGATGTGCCCGACTCAATGCAAGTCAATGGGTGCAGAAACGCTCCAAATCCGCACAAAGAATTGACATGCTGCGGAAAAACAACGCTGCATTTCCGTGCGTTTTTTTCCCGCAGCATGTGCACAGCGGATTTGGTTTACATGGTACTGTAAACCGCATGGGAAACTGCTGCAGATCCGCAGCGTTAAAAACGCTGCGGATCCGCGGTAAAAACCGCAACGTGTGAACATGGCCTAACAGATTCACCAGATTCCCCACTAGTAATATTTATGCCAAAACCGTCTCACTTCCAAGTTTTAGGATCTATTACAGAACAAGAATTTCAAGAAAAGCGAGCACAGACCAACCTCTAGCTCCAAGCCAGGCTGCTTCTAAACAGGTTAGCCAGGATGCGCTTTCCAGAACGTTACTTTATTAGAGTGACAATACAATGCGGCAACTGTGACAATTCATGAGCAATGGCATTATGATGTCCTTATTCAGGAACCAAAACAATGTACGGAGAGGCCAGCCTTCTTCTGGGTCCAGTGGAACTGTAGAGAACATGGCAAATACTTTGGAAATCTGAACAAAAAGAATGAACCAGTTATTTGTGAAGAATTGTTAGATTGGTGGGAGCCTCACTGCTGGGATTCCACTGATCACCATAATGGGAGACTTATGTCCACCATTTTTCACTGGCCGCAAGACCACAGCCAGGAGTTCAATGTAGCAGTCAGTCACACATGAGGCCATACACATCAGATTGCCGTCAGCCGACATCCTCGTACGCAGAAACGCTGGGCTCAGCCGAGTGCTCGTGTTCTCTAGAGATGCTGCCAGAAACTTATCTTTGATGATAACAAAAAGACTGGTGGTTGGTAATGCAACCGCTACCCTTCCTTACCCAGACATCACCTGCTGGGGTAAAGCTATTGAAGGCCCCATACCACATTAGACTAATGGCCGATACCATAGAATCGATGGGTTCGTCTGATTTTAGTCTAATGTGTATGGGGCCCTACCATGCTGTTCCATTCAAAAAAGACTGAGGGATGACTAAAGGTACCGTTACAATAAACGACTTACCAACGATCACGACCAGCGATACGACCTGGCCGTGATCGTTGGTAAGTCGTTGTGTGGTCGCTGGGGAGCTGTCACACAGACAGCTCTCTCCAGCAACCAACGATCAGGGGAAAGACTTCGGCATCGTTGAAACTGTCTTCAACGATGCCGAAGTCCCCGGGTAACCAGGGTAAACATCGGGTTACTAAGTGCAGGGCCGCGCTTAGTAACCCGATATTTACCCTGGTTACCATTGTAAAAGTTAAAAAAAAAAAAAAAAAAAACACTACATACTCACATTCCGATGTCTGTCACGTCCCCCGCCGTCAGCTTCCCGCACTGACTGTCAGCACCGGCTGTAAAGCAGAGCACAGCGGTGACGTCACCGCTGTCCTCTGCTTTACGGCAGGCGCCGCAGACAGTCAGTGCAGGGAAGCTGACTGCGGGGGACGAGACAGACATCGGAATGTGAGTATGTAGTGTTTTTTTTGTTTTTTTAACTTTTACAATGGTAACCAGGGTACATATCGGGTTACTAAGCGCGGCCCTGCGCTTAGTAACCCGATATTTACCCTGGTTACAAGTGAACACATCGCTGGATCGGCGTCACACACGCCGATCCAGCGATGACAGCGGGTGATCAGCGACCAAAAAAAGGTCCTGATCATTCCCCAGCGACCAACGATCTCCCAGCAGGGGCCTGATCGTTGGTCGTTGTCACAAATAACGAGATCGTTAGCGGGATCGTTGCTACGTCACAAAAAGCGTGACGTTGCAACAATATCGTTAACGATATCGTTATGTGTGAAGGTACCTTAAAACTAAAAGCCCTTTCAAAAAGACAATACTTGGCAAATGTGCATTGATAAGAATGTTTGTTCCCAATCATTGACCCATGTAGGCACAGCACTGGTAAATGAACAAGCCAAACCTTTTGCATCCTGCTGATTAAATTGCCTGCGTAAATTATCTAATCAGGCAATTTGTTGCTGACAATATGCCTGCTGTATGGGGATATAACAGTCACACTAATTATTCTGCCCGCATATATTTTGCATTGACCTGTGTGAAGAGGCTTTTAAGCAAGCACTGACTGACTTGTATATTGTTAATCAACCTTCAATATGGGCAGACATCAGCCCATGTAACTATACCTTTAGAATTTAGATATATGGGACAAAACTACAGTCGATATAAAAAGTCTACACACCTAGTTAAAAAGCAAGGTTTTTGTGATGTAGAAAAAAAAAAAAAAAAAAAAAAATCACATGAAAAAGACACGGGGTGTGTGTGTGTGTGGGGGGGGGGGGGGGGGGGGAGTCAGTCTATGCTCTCCTCCGCTGTCCCAAGACCGCATGGACAATGAGTTCATCACCACTGAACACCCGCTCTCCTTTCCTGTGGGCATAATACTACACAGACAAGACGGGATGAGGATAAAATAGGGTGGCAATAATTTATTAAACCACCAAACAGACAATAACATACAAAATCGTCCCAAAAAAATAACCAAGATTGTAGTACTGAGCCTGACCTCGCCAGGATTAGAGCAGCTGCGACTTTGGGGCTTCCAGGGCTGACTGACTATCTCCACCTGTGGCACTCCACTTTTGGCAGGCACCCACAGAGGAGGTACCAACAAGCTTAGGAAGCTGACCGTCTACTAAGGCACGTGGCCTGGCAACCGGATGATCCCAACCTGGCTTCTCCAAACTTCTCCATGACGGTAGGGTCCCAATCCTGGCTTTTCCAAATGTCTCCATGGGTTCAGGGATGGTCAATGGAGTAGATTTGTATTCTTCCAGCTAGGGCCGTGGTCCTTAAGCTCTCATCCTGTAGAATGTCAAATCTATGTCCCTCTTGATGGAACCATGGTGTCCTGGCAGCTATTTTGTAGGAGTGTTCCTGGCTGTGATTTTGGAAAGAGTCTCCCCTGATTCCCTCTTGCACAACGATAGAAATCCCTTTTAATACCCACATCTGTGGTTCAAGTCATCAACCACAGGTGCGGGGTCTGGAAGAAAGAATAGCAACTTTGAAACTCATCAAAGAGAATGAAGACTTTCTAGACAGAACAGAAGCATCTCTACTGGTCACAGAAGGTGCAAAAAGTGTCAGAGAACCTCCAAAAGCAGATGAGTGGAAGCATGTGACCAAAAGAAGCAAGAAGACCATGGAGAAATCACCAACCACACAACTGAAGAACCGATATCAAATCTTTGTAGAGGATGAAGATGGCACACCTAAGAATGAAGCAATACCAGCAAGCAAAAAAGAAAAGGGCACACAGCAACAAGTGACAGCAAAAAGTACAGCCAAGAAGCAACGAAGAGTGGTGGTGGTGGGAGACTCACTACTGAGAGGCACCGAAGCAGCCATCTGCAGACCGGACATAACTGCAAGAGAAGTATGCTGCCTTCCAGGTGCGATGATCAAGGATGTGACCGATAGGATACCAAAGCTCTTCAGCTCCAAGGACGTCCACCCATTTCTTCTGATACATGTTGGCACCAATGACACGGCAAGGAAGGACCTACCGACAATCTGCAAGGACTTTGAAGAGTTGGGGAAGAAAGTAAAGGAACTGGATGCACAGGTAGTTTTTTCTTCTATCCTTCCAGTAGACGGGCATGGCACCAGGAGATGGAACAGGATCCTTGATGCAAACAACTGGCTAAGACGATGGTGCAGACAACAAGGATTTGGATTCCTGGACCACGGTGTGAATTACTGGTATGATGGACTCCTCGCCAGAGACGGACTACACCTCAACAAACCTGGGAAACACACATTCGCCAGAAGACTCGCTACACTCATCAGGAGGGCGTTAAACTAGAAGAAGAGGGGACGGGAAGAAAAACATTAGACTCGAACAAAGACGACCCAGGAAAACATACTCAGAAGGGAGGTAAGAACATTTCTAAAACAATCCACAGTGAGGAGATTGGAACAAAACAAAATCCTCTAAACTGCATGCTCGCAAACGCCAGAAGCCTGACAAACAAGATGGAAGAACTAGAAGCAGAAATATCTACAGGTAACTTTGACATAGTGGGAATAACCGAGACATGGTTAGATGAAAGCTATGACTGGGCAGTTAACTTACAGGGTTACAGTCTGTTTAGAAAGGATCGTAAAAATCGGAGAGGAGGAGGGGTTTGTCTCTATGTAAAGTCTTGTCTAAAATCCACTTTAAGGGAGGATATTAGCGAAGGGAATGAGGATGTCGAGTCCATATGGGTTGAAATCCATGGAGGGAAAAATGGTAACAAAATTCTCATTGGGGTCTGTTACAAACCCCCAAATATAACAGAAAGCATGGAAAGTCTACTTCTAAAGCAGATAGATGAAGCTGCAACCCATAATGAGGTCCTGGTTATGGGGGACTTTAACTACCCGGATATTAACTGGGAAACAGAAACCTGTGAAACCCATAAAGGCAACAGGTTTCTGCTAATAACCAAGAAAAATTATCTTTCACAATTGGTGCAGAATCCAACCAGAGGAGCAGCACTTTTAGACCTACCGTATATACTCGAGTATAAGCCGAGATTTTCAGCCCAAATTTTTGGGCTGAAAGTGCCCCCCTCGGCTTATACTCGAGTCACGGTAGCGGTGGGGTCGGCGGGTGAGGGGGTGAGGGCGCTGAGGTATACTTACCTAGTCCCAGCGATCCTCGCGCTGTCCCTGCCGTCCCACGGGCTTCGGCGCTGCAGTTTCTTCCTCTCTTCAGCGGTCACGTGGGACCGCTCATTACAGAAATGAATAAGCGGCTCCACCTCCCATAGGGGCGGAGCCGCTTATTCATTTCTCTAATCAGCGGTGCCGGTGACCGCTGATAGAGAAAGAAGCTGCGGCACCGAAGACAGGAGGGGACAGCGCGAGGATCGCCAGGACTAGGTGAGTATAGCATATTCACCTGTCCTCGTTCCAGCCGCCGGGCGCCGATCCATCTTCCCGGCCGGCGCCTCCATCTTCCCGGCGTCTCTGCTCTCTGACTGTTCAGGCAGAGGGCGCGATGACGCATATAGTGTGCGCGGCGCCCTCTGCCTGATCAGTCAGAGCAGAGACGCCGGGAAGATGGAGGCGCCGGAACGAGACGCCGGGAGCTGCAATCAAGGGAGGTGAGTATGTGTTTTTTTTTCTTTATTGCGGCAGCGGCGGCACAAATTTATGTGGAACATCTATGGGGCACAGTGAACGGTGCAGAGCACCGTATATGGCACAGCACAGCTATGGGGCACAGTGAACGGTGCAGAGCACCGTATATGGCACAGCACAGCTATGGGGCACAGTGAACGGTGCAGAGCACCGTATATGGCACAGCACAGCTATGGGGCACAGTGAACGGTGCAGAGCACCGTATATGGCACAGCACAGCTATGGGGCACAGTGAACGGTGCAGAGCACCGTATATGGCACAGCACAGCTATGGGGCACAGTGAACGGTGCAGGGCACCGTATATGGCACAGCACAGCTATGGGGCACAGTGAACGGTGCAGAGCACCGTATATGGCACAGCACAGCTATGGGGCACAGTGAACGGTGCAGAGCACCGTATATGGCACAGCACAGCTATGGGGCACAGTGAACGGTGCAGAGCACCGTATATGGCACAGCACAGCTATGGGGCACAGTGAACGGTGCAGAGCACCGTATATGGCACAGCACAGCTATGGGGCACAGTGAACGGTGCAGAGCACCGTATATGGCACAGCACAGCTATGGGGCACAGTGAACGGTGCAGGGCACCGTATATGGCACAGCACAGCTATGGGGCACAGTGAACGGTGCAGAGCACCGTATATGGCACAGCACAGCTATGGGGCACAGTGAACGGTGCAGAGCACCGTATATGGCACAGCTATGGGGCACAGTGAACGGTGCAGAGCACCGTATATGGCACATCTATGGGGCACAATGAACGGTGCAGAGCACCGTATATGGCATAGCTAGGGGGCACAATGAACGGTGCAGAGCACTATATGGTTCACACCTATGGGGAAATATGAACGGTGCAGAGCACTATATGGCACAGCTAGGGGGAAATAATGATCTATTTTTATTTTTGAAATTCACCGGTAAATGCTGCATTTCCACCCTAGGCTTATACTCGAGTCAATAAGTTTTCCCAGTTTTTTGTGGCAAAATTAGGGGGGTCGGCTTATACTCGGGTCGGCTTATACTCGAGTATATACGGTAATACTATCTAATAGACCTGACAGAATAACAAATCTGCAGGTGGTTGGGCATTTAGGAAATAGCGACCACAATATTGTGCAGTTTCACCTGTCTTTCACTAGGGGGACTTGTCAGGGAGTCACAAAAACATTGAACTTTAGGAAGGCAAAGTTTGAACAGCTTAGAGATGCCCTTAATCTGGTAGACTGGGACAATATCCTCAGAAATGAGAATACAGATAATAAATGGGAAATGTTTAAGAACATCCTAAATAGGCAGTGTAAGCGGTTTATACCTTGTGGGAATAAAAGGACTAGAAATAGGAAAAACCCAATGTGGCTAAACAAAGAAGTAAGACAGGCAATTAACAGTAAAAAGAAAGCATTTGCACTACTAAAGCAGGATGGCACCATTGAAGCTCTAAAAAACTATAGGGAGAAAAATACTTTATCTAAAAAACTAATTAAAGCTGCCAAAAAGGAAACAGAGAAGCACATTGCTAAGGAGAGTAAAACTAATCCCAAACTGTTCTTCAACTATATCAATAGTAAAAGAATAAAAACTGAAAATGTAGGCCCCTTAAAAAATAGTGAGGAAAGAATGGTTGTAGATGACGAGGAAAAAGCTAACATATTAAACACCTTCTTCTCCACGGTATTCACGGTGGAAAATGAAATGCTAGGTGAAATCCCAAGAAACAATGAAAACCCTATATTAAGGGTCACCAATCTAACCCAAGAAGAGGTGCGAAACCGGCTAAATAAGATTAAAATAGATAAATCTCCGGGTCCGGATGGCATACACCCACGAGTACTAAGAGAACTAAGTAATGTAATAGATAAACCATTATTTCTTATTTTTAGTGACTCTATAGCGACAGGGTCTGTTCCGCAGGACTGGCGCATAGCAAATGTGGTGCCAATATTCAAAAAGGGCTCTAAAAGTGAACCTGGAAATTATAGGCCAGTAAGTCTAACCTCTATTGTTGGTAAAATATTTGAAGGGTTTCTGAGGGATGTTATTCTGGATTATCTCAATGAGAATAACTGTTTAACTCCATATCAGCATGGGTTTATGAGAAATCGCTCCTGTCAAACCAATCTAATCAGTTTTTATGAAGAGGTAAGCTATAGACTGGACCACGGTGAGTCATTGGACGTGGTATATCTCGATTTTTCCAAAGCGTTTGATACCGTGCCGCACAAGAGGTTGGTACACAAAATGAGAATGCTTGGTCTGGGGGAAAATGTGTGTAAATGGGTTAGTAACTGGCTTAGTGATAGAAAGCAGAGGGTGGTTATAAATGGTATAGTCTCTAACTGGGTCGCTGTGACCAGTGGGGTACCGCAGGGGTCAGTATTGGGACCTGTTCTCTTCAACATATTCATTAATGATCTGGTAGAAGGTTTACACAGTAAAATATCGATATTTGCAGATGATACAAAACTATGTAAAGCAGTTAATACAAGAGAAGATAGTATTCTGCTACAGATGGATCTGGATAAGTTGGAAACTTGGGCTGAAAGGTGGCAGATGAGGTTTAACAATGATAAATGTAAGGTTATACACATGGGAAGAGGGAATCAATATCACCATTACACACTGAACGGGAAACCACTGGGTAAATCTGACAGGGAGAAGGACTTGGGGATCCTAGTTAATGATAAACTTACCTGGAGCAGCCAGTGCCAGGCAGCAGCTGCCAAGGCAAACAGGATCATGGGGTGCATTAAAAGAGGTCTGGATACACATGATGAGAGCATTATACTGCCTCTGTACAAATCCCTAGTTAGACCGCACATGGAGTACTGTGTCCAGTTTTGGGCACCGGTGCTCAGGAAGGATATAATGGAACTAGAGAGAGTACAAAGGAGGGCAACAAAATTAATAAAGGGGATGGGAGAACTACAATACCCAGATAGATTAGCGAAATTAGGATTATTTAGTCTAGAAAAAAGACGACTGAGGGGCGATCTAATAACCATGTATAAGTATATAAGGGGACAATACAAATATCTCGCTGAGGATCTGTTTATACCAAGGAAGGTGACGGGCACAAGGGGGCATTCTTTGCGTCTGGAGGAGAGAAGGTTTTTCCACCAACATAGAAGAGGATTCTTTACTGTTAGGGCAGTGAGAATCTGGAATTGCTTGCCTGAGGAGGTGGTGATGGCGAACTCAGTCGAGGGGTTCAAGAGAGGCCTGGATGTCTTCCTGGAGCAGAACAATATTGTATCATACAATTATTAGGTTCTGTAGAAGGACGTAGATCTGGGTATTTATTATGATGGAATATAGGCTGAACTGGATGGACAAATGTCTTTTTTCGGCCTTACTAACTATGTTACTATGTTACTATGTTAGGTCAGGGGGATTGTGGGATGAGTTTTACCATCATTCCCTGCATATTTAATCAATCTGCGTCCTTCTATGTTTTGCAAGTCCACAAACTACATGGACTCACACAATGGATAATCAACATACTAGCATACATCTATTGTACAATTACTCTATGTTCCTGTCCCCCAAAGATAGATAGTAAGCTGCAGCAAACAACTCAAGAGCCAACTTTCAAATAACCTATTTCTCATGGCCTACTGAAATTAGACATCTGGATAATTAAGATTAAATGCTGTGTTGTCATAAGAATCATTTCAGAACTTTTTCCATCTTTAATGTCACCCTGTACAATCCATTGGGAAATGAGCTGAAATCAGTTTGAGGGAAAATAAAAATAACGTGGTTGCATGAGTGGGAACACTCTTTAAAAATTGGGGATGTGGTTGTGTTCAGAATTAGCCAATCAAATTTAGACTCATGCTAAACAGTAGTCAGTATTCAGCTGTAGTGTAGTGATTGCCCAATAGGCAATTCTTGCATGTATTGGGGATATTTAACAGCAGCGAGACATGAAAGCACGAGGACTGGAACATATTTTCCGAGCAAGCTAAAGTCACTCGGTTAGCACCCTTGCATGCTCGGATAACACCTTATCCATGCACATTCGCTCATCGCCACTCAGCTGCCATCGTTTAAGTTGATTCTGAATAACACCATATAAAATTCTGTTCTTGCAGGATTTTCTTCACATTTTCTTAGTTGCATTTTACAGCAAAAGCCATGGTCTGTAAACAATTTGCAACAAAGCAAAGGTATCTCATTGTTGCAAGCTATCAGTCAAAGAGTTAAAAAAAAGTGGCCAAGGCATTAAACAAAACATAAAATATTGTGAAGACTGTCAAGAATTGGCTTAAATTTGGCACAAAAGTGACATTATCTATAACTGGATGTCACTCAAAAATTGATAAGACAAAAAGAAAAAAATGGACTTTGATGCTGCCAAGAGCCCTTCAGCAACATCACAGGAGCTGCGGGAATTTCTGGCAAACACTGTTTGTGTACAGCATTTGACAACAACGTCCAGTATTTTTCATAGTCTTACAAAGAAAAACATCTACGCCCAGCTATGTTTTGCTAAAAACTAGATCAGGTTTACCAGGAATATGTGAGAAAATGTGTTATGGTCTGATGAAACCAAGGTTGAATGTTTTGCCATAGTTACAAAAGGCACGTTTGCCGCAAAGCCAACACTGCAAATCACCAATACAATACCATACCAACAGTGAAGCATGGTGGAGGCAGCAATATGCCTTAGGGCTGTTATTCGGCAGCTGGAACTAGAGCTTTAGGCAATGTGGAGGGAATTGTTAACAGCTCTAAATAGTTAATTTAGCAACAGAAACCTTCATACTTGTTAAAAACTTCAAGGTGAAGAGAAATTTCACTTTTCAGCATGACATTGACCCTTATCATACTTCAAAATCAACTTAAGAATGTCTTTACTAGAAGATCAAAGTTTTGGAATGGCTCAATAAGAGTCCAGGCCTGAATCCAATTGAAAATCTGTGGTATGAACTGAAGAGGGTTGTACACAGGAGATGCCCTCTCAATCTGACGGATTTGTAGTACTACTGCAAGGAAGAGTAAAAACACTGCCTATACTAATTGTGCTATGTTGATCGACTTCTACCCAAAAAGACTCAATGGTGTCATAAATTCAAAGGGTACTTCAAACAAAGCATTATAATAAGGGTGCGCTTATTTATGCAACTACATTTTTTTAGTTTTACGTTTTAGACCTAAACATATTTTAGTTTGTTTTTAAATTGACTTGTACAGATTATAGGTGATCTTAAAGGTGAAAGGGGGTCTGAAATTACCTTTTCTTGGTATGATTTTTCATAGGTGAGGCAGGGTGACCTACCAAGAGGGTAGATTTCATACTTCAGAACAGCAAAGTAAAGCCAACTACATCCCTTGTGACTTCACGACACAGAATGGTTGACTGCTGTGTACATTTACACTCCCAGGTCAACAACTATAAAGGTCCCCCAAACAACGAGGACACAAAGTAGCTCTGCTGAATTATTCACAGCCACACTTTTTAGAAGATAATGATGGTAAGTAATGGTGATAAATCAGAAGAGACTACAAGTTCTTCATTTTCTTCCTTTGTACTTTTCTTGTCATAAGCAATCTATTTACATAGTAACATAGTTAGCAAGGCCGAAAAAAGACATTTGTCCATCCAGTTCAGCCTATATTCCATCATAATAAATCCCCAGATCTACGTCCTTCTACAGAACCTAATAATTGTATGATACAATATTGTTCTGCTCCAGGAAGACATCCAGGCCTCTCTTGAACCCCTCGACTGAGTTCGCCATTACCACCTCCTCAGGCAAGCAATTCCAGATTTTCACTGCCCTAACAGTAAAGAATCCTCTTCTATGTTGGTGGAAAACCTTCTCTCCTCCAGACGCAAAGAATGCCCCCTTGTGCCCGTCACCTTCCTTGGTATAAACAGATCCTCAGCGAGATATTTGTATTGTCCCCTTATATACTTATACATGGTTATTAGATCGCCCCTCAGTCGTCTTTTTTCTAGACTAAATAATCCTAATTTCGCTAATCTATCTGGGTATTGTAGTTCTCCCATCCCCTTTATTAATTTTGTTGCCCTCCTTTGTACTCTCTCTAGTTCCATTATATCCTTCCTGAGCACCGGTGCCCAAAACTGGACACAGTACTCCATGTGCGGTCTAACTAGGGATTTGTACAGAGGCAGTATAATGCTCTCATGTGTATCCAGACCTCTTTTAATGCACCCAATGATCCTGTTTGCCTTGGCAGCTGCTGCCTGGCACTGGCTGCTCCAGGTAAGTTTATCATTAACTAGGATCCCCAAGTCCTTCTCCCTGTCAGATTTACCCAGTGGTTTCCCATTCAGTGTGTAATGGTGATATTGATTCCTTCTTCCCATGTGTATAACCTTACATTTATCATTGTTAAACCTCATCTGCCACCTTTCAGCCCAAGTTTCCAACTTATCCAGATCCATCTGTAGCAGAATACTATCTTCTCTTGTATTAACTGATTTACATAGTTTTGTATCATCTGCAAATATCGATATTTTACTGTGTAAACCTTCTACCAGATCATTAATGAATATGTTGAAGAGAACAGGTCCCAATACTGACCCCTGCGGTACCCCACTGGTCACAGCGACCCAGTTAGAGACTATACCATTTATAACCACCCTCTGCTTTCTATCACTAAGCCAGTTACTAACCCATTTACACACATTTTCCCCCAGACCAAGCATTCTCATTTTGTGTACCAACCTCTTGTGCGGCACGGTATCAAACGCTTTGGAAAAATCGAGATATACCACGTCCAATGACTCATCGTGGTCCAGCCTATAGCTTACCTCTTCATAAAAACTGATTAGATTGGTTTGACAGGAGCGATTTCTCATAAACCCATGCTGAGTGTTAAACTTGACGGGAACGGCAGCAACCAGCACCTAGCTGTCAGAATCAGTGTAAACCTCCCATGCCTGCTATACTGCAAGTCATCATTCATTTACATTTACTGATTCACGAGTATGTAAGAAGGAACTGCAATATTAGGCACATAAGACCCATCCCCACTCCTGGATTTCGTGACTGACAATTGGTTCATGGCTATAAAGGAGGAGAGGGGGCAAAGTTATCTTTGGATGAGCCAATGATAAAAAAAAATAATAAATACAAAGTGCATTTCTATATAGGGAAGGCTTGTACATATACACACACAGGCTGGTAAAAAAAAAAATAAGGTCTGCAGCAGAAATAAGTTACTAGGACAAAATCACAGAGCTGGGCCAAAATCGTCAATATAGAGTCCAAAACAAAATGGGAAGGCGTAAGAATCCTACACGTGAGCAGTCAGGATTGCCATATACAGAAGCCATAGGGAAAGAAAAGGACATCCCGTAATTCAAGCACTTAATGGTGTTTATTCCAGGAATAAAGTACATTTTAATCACTAGATCTTGGAGTAAAAACAATTTCCACAATTGGATGTGATTAAAAAAATGTTAATGTCACCTTTGCATTGTCAGGTGACATTAATCCCACGGCTTAGTAATGGAGAGGCGTCTATAAGACACCTATCCATTACTAATCCTATAGTTATATGTTAAATAAAGATACACCCAGAATAAAATTCTTTATTTGAAAAAAACGACACAGACTCCTTTAATATTCTAAATTAGATCATACTTACTGCAACGCCTAATTCCTCGATCTCCTGTAATGAAAAAAACAAACAAACATAAAAACAACAATATACCATACCTGTCTGTGGGTCTGTCGCACGCTGTAATCCATGTCTGGGGGCTAAATAGTTTTCAACCTGGACGGTGCAAAGATGCGACCGTCTCGGCTGAAAACCACTGGTGAATGAGCTGCTGAGAGTGCAGCATCATTCCCCAGCGGTGACATCATCCCTGGCATTTTCCCACTGTCCTAAGGTCACCGCACTTCCACCCGGCCTCAATGACGTCACCGCTGGGGAACGATGCTGCACTCTCAGCAGCTCATTCACCAGTGGTTTTCAGCCGAGACGGTCACATCTTGGCACCATCCAGGTTGAAAACTATTTAGCCCCCAGACATGGATTATGGCGTGGGATAGACCCACGGACAGGTATGGTATATTGTTGGGGGTTTTTTGTTGTTTTTTTTTTTTTTTTATTACAGGAGATCGAGGAATTAGGCATTGCATTAAGTATGATTTAATTTAGAATATTAAAAGAGTCTGTCGTTTTTTCAAATAAAGGATTTTATTCTGGCTGTGTCTTTATTTAACATATAACTATAGGATTAGTGATGTATACGTGTCTTATAGACACCTCTCCATTACTAAGCCGTGGGCTTGATGTCCCCTGACAATACAAAAGGTGACATCAACCTCACAAATAAGAACCCCACTTGCCACCGCTACAGGGCAAGTGGAAAGAGGCGGGCAAAGCGCCAGAATTGGCGCACCTATTCTTTTTTATCCTTTTCTGGACAGCTGGGGGCTGTTTTTAGGCTGGGGGGGCAATATCCATGGCCCCTTACCAGCCTGAGAATACAAACCCCCCCAACTGTGAGCTTTAGCAAGGCTGGTTGTCAAAAATGCGGGAACCCCATGCCGTTTTGTTTTTAAAATTATTTATTTAAATAAATTAAAAAAACAGCGTGGGGACCCCTCCATTCTTGTTAACCAACCTTGTTGAAGCTAACAGCTAAGGGTTGCAGCCCCCAGCTGTGAGTTTTGCCTGGCTAGTTATAGAAAATATGGGGGGTTTTCATTCATTTCGTTACATCGCAGGCGGCGGCTGAGGAATACCTCAATCATCCGCTCCTGCTGTCACTGTTATTAACAGCAGCAGGTGTCGGATGATGGGAGTAATAGTCCCAAAAGACCCAACCGGCTGTCATCATTCCAACTTTATCAGAACTCATCATTCTCCTCTGCTCGCGCCAATCACCGGCAGAGCAGTGGAGAATGATGAGAGCCGGCTTCAGCACCTGCCGCCGGGTAACAGCACTTATTGTAGTGCTTCTTCCCCAATGCCAATACATGTCATACGGAGGACATCAATGTTTGTTCTCAGTGTGCGGGATGTTTTGCCGTCAGTACTGACGGTAAAAAACGGATATGTCTACGTCTGGGGCACACGGTCCGTGGAAACACACCGACATGTGCACAGACCCATTCATTTGAATGGGTCTACATGTGTAAGTGTCTCCGGTACGTGTGAAAACTGTCACCACACGTACCAGACACACTGACGTGTGAAAGAGGCCTTAATTAAAGTCCCAACAGGTAAGGGCCAAGCGGAATTCTAATAAGCAATAGTCTGCAAGCCGTTGCCAAAACATGCCCAGTCATGGGTAGCAGACATGATGTGGTAACCTGGTAGGCTGTGTAGACCTGGTTGTGCTGTAAAAGGCCAAGATCATATAAATATAGGATTTCTCAAGACAAATTGTGGATTCGAGTGTCCCAAAGTAGCGCCGAATACTCGTTCACATCATGATCCGACTCCACTGCTATTAAAACTTGAATCCCCTCAACCATGAAATGTACAAGACTACAACAGGCTGCATTTTCCCCCACAGTAAATGTATGTATGGAAAATTGCTTCTGTGGTTCGATGAGCACAGATCCCAAATACGTTTTTAAAAAGCACAAAATCCCCAAAAAAAGTTTTTTCTAGACAGTGCCACCAAACGTAGGCAGGTACTCTTAGGCTACTTTCACATATCAGGCTTTTGCCGTCAGGCACAATCCGGTGAGTTTTTTTTTCCCCTCAGAGTTGTATTAGCGCCGGATTGTGCCTGATGGTCACATGTTTCATCCGCCCCCTCCTCCCCGGACTGCAGAATGGCCAGCGGATACATTGAAAAACTGCATCCGCTGCCCACGTCTTGCAGTTATTTCACAACGTCCGTTGGTACGTCGGCCCGACGCATTGCCAAGGGCCGTACCGACGGAAGTGTGAAAGTAGCCTTAGTCTATAGCAGGCACTGACATATTCTGCTGCTATGGCAAATGCACTTTCCTCTTCCCCCAGTATTATCGGCAGTTTCTCTTCCTCCTCCATGGAAGTGAAGTCTGGGAGGGGATCAGACAGTCTCTTGAAGTGAGTGTCTCTCACTGCAGAGTATTTGGGGCACCTCAGCAGGAAGTTGGCCTCATCCTCCACGGCCTCCTGGGGGCACTGCTGGCAGAGTCTATTCTCTCGGGGCTTGTAGTTCTGTCGGTGCCACTCAGGTTCAATTAGTAGGCTGTGGGCGCCGAGTCTGTATCGGCTCAGGATCTGTCGCTCTTTGGGGTTTTCTAGTTTCTCTAGATATGGGGCCAGTTTGTACTCCCTCTGTAGGTTCTGGTATATCGTCAGTTTCTTGGATTTATGTCATTCCTCCAGATGTTGAGATATTCTTCTTTGACTGTGTACCATCTTCTGGATTTTACCTTTTGTCAGGCCATGCAGGTTGATGGCTTGGTCAGACTGGCTTAGGGTACTTTTTGTTGGGAGGCTTCCTGGTGTAGGAAGGCTTTGTGATGGTAGGAGATGGGACTGCTACCTTGTAGATGAGCCTTGAATGACAGTGCCTTCTTTATTGCGATGTGCAGTGGGAATCTGCCCAGCCCTGCTCAGCAGGCGCTATATGATGTGCTCCGATGGACTTGGAGAAGATGCCTGCAGAACTCTAGGTGGAATATTTCTGTCGGCCCAGTGTCCCACTTTGATCAGTTTGGGTATGAGACTAGGCCCCAGACCTCACTGCCGTACAGAAGGATTGGGGCAATGATGGAGTCAAAGATTTTTAGCCAGACGGTTACTGGTGCCTTGAGATGGTGCAGGCGCCTTCTGATGGCACAGAAGGCTTTGGATGCCTTGTCTTTTAGTAACCATGGCTTGCTTGAAGCTCCCTGACAGGCTGAGTTCTTGGCCCAGGTAGGTGTACCTGTTTTCTGTAAGTGGATGGTTGTCTACCATAAAGGTAGGATGGCCAGTAGGTCTCTGCTTTCTTTTCTGGAACACCACGAAATTAGTTTTCTTCTGGTTGATTGGCAGTGCCCATGTGCTTCTGAAGGTCTCTAGGATTTTCAGATGATCTTGGAGGCCTTTCTCAGTTGGTGATAACAGCACGAGATCATCGGCATACAGCAGAAGTTTCACCTGGGTGGGTGTCATTGAGGGTGAGTCCTGGTGCTGAGGAGGACTCTAGGACCACTGCCAGCTCATTGATTTAGATGTTAAAGAGCGTTGGACTGAGGCTGCAGCCCTGTCTCACTCCTCGTCTCTCTCTCTTTTCCCCGGAACAGGAAGTCCAAATTGTATTTCCCTAAAAAAAAAAAAAAAACAGATCCGTTGCATCAGTTTTTCACAATTTGCAGCGGATCTGTTTTTTCAAAAATCCACCGAATCCTTCCTGACGGTAAAGGACTGGTGTGTGAAACTAGCCTTATGCTAGGTGTACATTGTGTCCGTGCACTTAGCCCACAGTATACATTGGGAGCTTTTCTGGACATAAAATGTTGTCATTTACAACTTGAAGGTCCAAAGAGTGTTCTTCAGCCCAAGTCTGGTCGTAAAGGGTTTCCATACCGTTTATGTAACTGCATATGTAGGCGCAGAAGGACAACTGCAAAGAAACATGGACCACGTGGTATAAGTTTCTGTACAATGGGCCCCTGTGGTGGAGGGATGACTCGGCAATGGCATCCATCTGGACCGTGGCTACTGCAGGGAGCTTTAGGTTTTTCCCCGACATTGGGAACAAATTTTAAGTGTACCTAGCCTTAGTAACAGACATATAAAGACAATAAGAATTCTCAACTTAGGCAAAATGTACACGCCTCACTCCCTAACTTGACAAACTCTATATCTAGATCAGAGCCATCAGGTGAGCGGAGGACAACCGATATGGGTTTTATGACTTGGACAATATCTCAATTTCTAGTTAGAAAGTCCCTTTGCATAAGCTCCACACAGGGTATTCGGCTGCTGGGCCCCACAATAAGCAGTTGTAGCCTGTGGGCGAATTTGGCAACAAACATATATATACCTTTTAGCCCCACTACAGGGGAAAAAGGAACATTGCACAGGTTATATGGAAATCAATGGGCAATCTATAGACCACAGATCCTACAGCGCAAGAGATGTTCTTTATAGTCACTATCCTGCTCTGGAGAATAGATGGAGGGTCCTGACAGTCTGTCTCTTCACAGAAGTATATGAACCATGTACTGAATCCTAATGGTGGGTAAAACACACACAGTTAGAATTCAGCGACGCTTACCGATTCCAGTGGTTTTCATGTGCCAACTAGAGTCTCAGTCACGTCTCACAATCTTCTATTGAGAAAAGCATCTGAGACTCTAGTTGGCGCATGATTGCAAATTGATTCTTGTGGCCACATAATGACGGCTGGAACCAGCAACCGCAGCTGAATCCTAGTTGTGTGTACATTACCCACTGTTACAATTTTAGAATATGGCGAGTTGCAGATCGCCAAAGATTTTCAGAGGATTTAGCAAAAAAATCTTAAGGAAAAACTAAAAGTGTTCGTTTCACACTGTTTATGTGTATTTCTTCTCTCATCTGACTTGGTTGACCTGTTCTGGAATATTTCAAAGGCTGAAATACTCAAAGAGTTGACATGTCGCCCCCCCCCCCCTTCCCCTAACCCAAGCTGAAAAAAGTCACGCAAAAAAAAAAAATATATAAAATATATGAATGAATGAAGCTTATTCAAGGAGTTTCAGGTCTTTCTGAATTTTTTTTGTATGGAACTAAAAAAAACAAAAACAGTGTGGAAGCATATCCTAACAGACATTCCCAGTATATAGGTTTTAGGAATAACTTCATTTATGAAAAACCAATGATGAGAGCAATATTAACAGTAAGCTCTCGAACGACTAAAGACGCGTAATATTACACTGGAAGGAACGTGTTCCTTCCTGATCTATATGCGACTACACCCGATCGTAGGTTACAGATAAAGGCCGGTCCAAAGTGTAACACAAATAGTCTATCCTGCAAGTCCCATACCTAGACTCACCTGGGTTATGCTCACATACCTCCGGATGGACTTACCATGGACTGTGAATTTACAGGTGACCAGACCGGAGTCACAAGATGCAGATCTGCCATTAGTGAGTCCCCATATAATCCATAGGGCATCCCAGCACACAACATCCCTGTAGTCTGTTACATAGACATAGAAAGAGGGGCGTCCCAGCTGGAGGAACACCTTCATCTCCTTACATAGAAAGCTTCTGGTTTCAATAGAGGACTGGCCTCGTGCGGCCATAACCTACAGATCATGGGCCCAAATGCAAGGTCTGGTACCAGGTTCCCCCAATGACCATACATTATCTTGGTACTGCTGTGCTTTCACACTGCCCTCTGTTCCCTGGTGGCATTCTTCAGGCACCAAGGCCCAACATGTCCCTATACCCATGTCCTATTGCTGAGCAGCCATTAAAATCAACACATGTCAGGCTACCCAGCTGAGAACCAAAACGGACCACCCATCCACTGCTCGCTGAGGACAATCCCTGCATGTCACCAGTGAGGTCTCAGTCCGATCTGTACAGATGTTACTAGAGAAGAACTGTGACTCAGGAACCACTTTTCATGACACCAGATGGGCCGTACACGTCAGCTTACAGCACGGGAGAACCACCTTTCCTTTCCTGAGGGCCTCACTATCAAACGGAATCAATCCCAGTGGCCCCTATAATCCCTAGGCCTTCTTCACACATGCATATAAGACACAAACGAAGAAGCTGTACCGCTGCGACGGACGCAGGAGCAGATGCGGCGGCAGACACGAGGGGCAGACACGGCAGACACGGGGGCGGATACGGCGGCAGACACTGGGGCGGATACGGAGGCAGACACGGGGGCGGATACGGAGGCAGACACGGGGGCGGATACGGAGGCAGACACTGGGGCGGATACGGAGGCAGACACTGGGGCGGATACGGAGGCAGGCACGGGGGCGGATACGGAGGCAGACACGGGGGCGGATACGGAGGCGGACACTGGGGCGGATACGGAGGCAGACACTGGGGCGGATACGGAGGCAGACACGGGGGCGGATACGGAGGCAGGCACGGGGGCGGATACGGAGGCAGACACGGGGGCGGATACGGAGGCAGACACGGGGGCGGATACGGAGGCAGACACGGGGGCGGATACGGAGGCAGACACGGGGGCGGATACGGAGGCAGACACGGGGGCGGATACGGAGGCAGACACGGAGGCAGACACGGGGGCGGATACGGAGGCAGACACGGGGCGGATACGGAGGCAGACACGGGGGCGGATACGGAGGCAGACACGGGGGCGGATACGGAGGCAGACACGGGGGCGGATACGGAGGCAGACACGGGGGCGGATACGGAGGCAGACACGGGGGCGGATACGGAGGCAGACACGGGGGCGGATACGGAGGCAGACACGGGGGCGGATACGGAGGCAGACACGAGGGGCGGATACGGAGGCAGACACGGGGGCGGATACGGAGGCAGACACGGGGGCGGATACGGAGGCAGACACGGGGGCGGATACGGAGGCAGACACTGGGGCGGATACGGAGGCAGACACTGGGGCGGATACGGAGGCAGACACGGGGGCGGATACGGAGGCAGGCACGGGGGCGGATACGGAGGCAGACACTGGGGCGGATACGGAGGCAGACACGGGGGCGGATACGGAGGCAGACACGGGGGCGGATACGGAGGCAGACACGGGGGCGGATACGGAGGCAGACACGGAGGCAGACACGGGGGCGGATACGGAGGCAGACACGGGGCGGATACGGAGGCAGACACGGGGGCGGATACGGAGGCGGACACGGGGGCGGATACGGAGGCGGACACGGGGGCGGATACGGAGGCGGACACGGGGGCGGATACGGAGGCGGACACGGGGGCGGATACGGAGGCGGACACGGGGGCGGATACGGAGGCGGACACGGGGGCGGATACGGAGGCGGACACGGGGGCGGATACGGAGGCGGACACGGGGGCGGATACGGAGGCGGACACGGGGGCGGATACGGAGGCGGACACGGGGGCGGATACGGAGGCGGACACGGGGGCGGATACGGAGGCGGACACGGGGGCGGATACGGAGGCGGACACGGGGGCGGATACGGAGGCAGACACGGGGGCGGATACGGAGGCAGACACGGGGGCGGATACGGAGGCAGACACGGGGGCGGATACGGAGGCAGGCACGGGGGCGGATACGGAGGCAGACACGGGGGCGGATACGGAGGCAGACACGGGGGCGGATACGGAGGCAGACACGGGGGCGGATACGGAGGCAGACACGGGGGCGGATACGGAGGCAGACACGGGGGCGGATACGGAGGCAGACACGGGGGCGGATACGGAGGCGGACACGGGGGCGGATACGGAGGCGGACACGGGGGCGGATACGGAGGCAGGCACGGGGGCGGATACGGAGGCAGGCACGGGGGCGGATACGGAGGCAGGCACGGGGGCGGATACGGAGGCAGACACGGGGGCGGATACGGAGGCAGGCACGGGGGCGGATACGGAGGCAGGCACGGGGGCGGATACGGAGGCAGGCACGGGGGCGGATACGGAGGAAGGCACGGGGGCAGACACGGCGGCAGACACGGGGGCGGACACGGCGGCAGACACGGGGGCGGATACGGAGGCAGACACGGGGGCGGATACGGAGGCAGACACGGGGGCGGATACGGAGGCAGACACGGGGGCGGATACGGAGGCAGACACGGGGGCGGATACGGAGGCAGACACGGGGGCGGACACGGGGGCGGACACGGGGGCGGACACGGGGGCGGACACGGGGGCAGACACGGGGGCGGATACGGAGGCAGACACGGGGGCGGATACGGGGGCGGACACGGGGGCGGACACGGGGGCAGACACGGGGGCGGATACGGAGGCAGACACGGGGGCGGATACGGGGGCGGACACGGGGGCGGACACGGGGGCAGACACGGGGGCAGACACGGGGGCGGATACGGAGGCAGACACGGGGGCGGATACGGGGGCGGACACGGGGGCGGACACGGGGGCAGACACGGGGGCAGACACAGGGGCAGACACGGGGGCAGACACGGCGGCAGACACGGCGGCAGACACGGCAGCACTGCTCACAGGATCGTACCCCGGGGTCACACTGCAGCCCCCCAGGTCCAGAACTGTAACCTGCCATCTCTGCTCACCCCAGCACCACCGCACAAAGCACAGGCCCCCAGCATCCACAGCCTCCATCATGAGCAGCGCAGCCAGGTACTGGGGAACGTCACAGCACAGAGTGAGGCCCACTGCAGAGCACCAGTGACATCACGCCTCACATGACGTCACCAGCCGTCCAGGTGACTTACCACTTGGTATCGGTTGGCAGCCTGGAGATGATCCATGACCCGCAGAGCCGGCGCTGGCCGAGTGTCGCCGCCGCTTCCTGTTCGCTTCCCGTCCGGTTCGTTTCCTGTGCGGGATCCGCCGCCTCCTCTCCTATCTGTCACCTGGACACAGCGATCACCAGCGCCGCACTGGAAACCTCCGCTCAGGTCTGCACCGCCCCCGTGGTTACCTCCGCTCCGCCTACAGGGTGTGCCTAACGCATGGAGGCGTGGCTTCGTGTTACTATGGATTCCCTGTAATGCTGGAAACTCCGGAACACGTCAGCACGTTCATACGTCATCACGTCGGCAGATACACACTGAGAGAAAGATACGTACTAAGCAAGCAGATTACAGAGGTGGTAGCACGGCAGGCATCCAGTGAGGAGCGCACGTGTCAGCTGGTGACCAGTCAGGTCGTGACTTTTGGTTTACAGACGGCTTTTAATAAAATGAAAGGAAGGATTTCATTGGTTGACATAGGCAACAGCTCCATATTTCTTGCCTCCAGTCACTGGCACACAGACTGTGGCTACCTGGCTCAGTACACCCTTGTCACCCGTCTGTCTGGGCCATGGCCATCCGCCAACTCCATGATAATGGCGCCGTGCCCGATGACAGCGTAGGATCGGCCCCGGGTGGCGGGTCATGCAGGCGTTGCTATTCCTGTACTGATCCCCCACACTTTTCCCATCGTTTCCTTCTGTCCTATTGGGGTCATCACCTGAGACCTCCTGCAGTGGTGATTTCACACACTATTACTTGTCTTTGCGCAATAGCTGGAGACCTCCATAACCAGCACAGTGCCCGTGTCCCCATCTACGCCTTATTCATACATGCAGTGTTGACGGCTCGACATTATTTCTCATTCAGATCACTGTTGCCGTAAAGAGAAAAGGGAGCTACGTACTGTACATGTATCATCACACTGGCTACCCAGCCGCTCAGTGTCCGACTGGATGACCTTGGGCCACCATCCAGTTATGTAAAAATATCACACATGACAGATCCTATACACTACACCATACAGGAAAGCTGACAGAGCCTCTATATTTTTAAACCAACAATCCCCAAAACATAATCAGGGAAAAAGAGGCATAGACTATAAATTAAATTCTTTTAAAACCATTTTTAATAGATAAACTAAAATACAGAAAATGTCAAAAAACAGGGTAAAGCTCAAAGTACAGACGGCTGGGAATAGTAGCCACACCAGGTAATATAATAAATAGAAATCCTATACATCAGCAGCAAGCAAGCAACAGTGAAGGTATATTGCACAATTTTCAATTATCATGGAAACTAAGTTCCTAAGGTGCTAACTCTATGGAGCCTCTATTATCCTCTGTAGCCTGCTAAACATAAAGTGCAAAGTACCTAATGCAAGGTGCATATCTATAAGCTGACATATAACGTATCAGTGCAAGATGTGAACTTACATAATTAGCTTTCCTGGTGGGGAACGTTCCACAGCGACACCGTCAGCGCCGTTTCGCCTGACTGGCTTCCTAAAATAGGGGGCATGTGTGTCTTCACCTAGCTACTCTATCCTTATATATACACAAAACCGCTGTGACCAGCATCGGTATGATTAATGTGCTGCGGCGCATGCGCCAATCTCCGGACTCCCAGATGCAAGTGTGACTTCCAGTCTTCCGCGCCTGGGACGCGAGCGTGGAACGCTTCGCCTCACCATCTGCGCAGAGCCGGAAATCAATGGGACGTCACTGACCAGCGCATGCGCACTCATATCACCGAGGCTCGAGTTCATGTGAGGACATCCAGCAGAGGGCGCATTACCGCTACTCGAGGTAACTACATGTCATTCACCTACATTCCATTCATTCGCCGGGTTTTTACAGGCAGGGGCGGCTGCATTAGCAGGCTTCTGCTTGTAAAATTAGTTAACCCTTTCAGATGGATTTACAGCGTGGGATGAGACAGATCGTCAGAAGATATGGAATATTGTTGTTTGGTTTTTTTTACATTTGTTACAGGTGACAAGGGTCTTCAGGTGGATTACCAGTATAATAAAATATTACAACATCCTGTGTATTTATTTCATTAAAATACTTTGTAATAATGTGTGTGTGTTTTTTTAACCATTTTATGGTTAACCCTTAAATTTAATAGCTAGAGCGCCCAAATGTTGCACATACACACTACTAACATTAGTAGTGTGGAATATGCAAAAAAAAGGGATATGAGATGGTTTACTGTATGTAAACCATGTCTCATATCATGTCGGGTTTGTGAAGGAAATAGCAAAAGCCGGTAATTGAATTACCGGCTTTTAAGCTATCTAGCGCTGTATGATATATTAATATATATATATATATATATGTGTCTCACTGACATATATATATATATATATATATATATAGACAGTATATATGATATATATAGACAGTATATATGTTTTTACGATTATTTGAGCGCATGGATCCATTGTATGTCCGTATGTCGGTTTTGCAAGCCTGCGAGAAAATCTCGCAGTACGGATGCCATACGGATTACATACAGAGGATGCCATGCGCAAAATACGCTGACACACCTTGCCTACGGATGACATACGGATCACTATTTTGGGGACTTTTCTGCATATTACGGCCGTAAAAAACGGACCGTATTTTTATACACTGTGTGTGAGGCAGGCCTTACGCTTACCCTCGTCCGGCGCCATGACAACCAGCAGAGTCCTGTACACGGAGGTCCTCCCGATCATGTGACCCCCTGACTCCTCCCATCCTGTGACCTCATCACAGGTCCTGTGCACACAGAGCAGCCAATATGTGGTGTGCTGCTCTGCGGGTACAGGGAGTGAGGGAGCTGACCGGGTGATATTACACACTCCTAACCAGTGCGGGACAACTAATGTGCCGCCCGGGATCGCGGGGCTGACTGTCAAAATTGGGACAGTCCCGCTGAATCCGGGACAGTTGGAGGTATGTCTATATACTACACCACACGGGTAGCGGTTAGCAGTGGGATACCACAGGGGGTCAGTATTGGGCCCTCTTCTTTTTAACATATTTATTAATGACCTTGTAGGGGGCATTCAGAGTAGAATTTCAATATTTGCAGATGACACTAAACTCTGCAGGGTAATCAATACAGAGGAGGACAATTTTATATTACAGGAAGATTTATGTAAACTAGAAGCTTGGGCTGATAAATGGCAAATGAGCTTTAATGGGGATACATGTAAGGTCATGCACTTGGGTAGAAGTAATAAGATGTATAATTATGTGCTTAATTCTAAAACTCTGGGCAAAACCGTCAATGAAAAAGATCTGGGTGTATGGGTGGATGACAAACTCATATTCAGTGGCCAGTGTCAGGCAGCTGCTACAAAGGCAAATAAAATAATGGGATGCATTAAAAGAGGCATAGATGCTCATGAGGAGAACATCATTTTACCTCTATACAAGTCACTACTTCGACCACACTTAGAATACTGTGCACAGTTCTTGTCTCCGGTGTATAGGAAAGACATAGCTGAACTGGAGCGGGTGCAGAGAAGAGCGACCAAGGTTATTAGAGGACTGGGGGGTCTGCAATACCAAGATAGGTTATTACACTTGGGGCTATTTAGTTTGGAAAAACGAAGACTAAGGGGTGATCTTATTTTAATGTATAAATATATGAGGGGACAGTACAAAGACCTTTCTGATGATCTTTTTAATCATAGACCTGAAAGAGGGACAAGGGGGCATCCTCTACGTTTGGAGGAAAAAAGGTTTAAGCATAATAACAGACGCGGATTCTTTACTGTAAGAGCAGTGAGACTATGGAACTCTCTGCTGTATGATGTTGTAATGAGTGATTCATTACTTAAATTTAAGAGGGAACTGGATACATTTCTTGAAAAGTATAATGTTTCAGGGTATATACACTAGATTCCTTGATAGGGCATTGATCCAGGGAACTAGTCTGATTGCCGTATGTGGAGTCGGGAAGGAATTTTTTTCCCCAATGTGGAGCTTACTCTTTGCCACATGGTTTTTTTTTGCCTTCCTCTGGATCAACATGTTAAGTTAGGTTATGGGTTGAACTAGATGGACTTAAAGTCTTCCTTCAACCTTAATAACTATGTAACTATGTAACTATGTACACCACACGGGACACATCCTCGATATACTACACCACACGGGACACATCCTCTCTATACTACATTACACGGGACACATCCTCTATATACTACACCACACGGGACACATCCTCTATATACTACACTGTTGAGGGAGGATCTAAATTGATCCTTCACGGTTGACTCAGTGATTTCCAAATTAATCTTCAGGGCGTTGCCGGCAACTGAAAATGACCAGACGGAGACGCATGTCTCTGTATGGGGGATCGAGCAGATCTCTGGCCCCCGTTTATTGTGTACGAGTTTTCATAGTCATAGAAATTATACTTCAACCAATCAGCATAAGAACACGCTCACAGTTCTTAACCTATAAGAATGCAGGAAAAACTTAGCCCATAAGGATACAGAAAAAACGGAAACTACAGATATGGTCATGTCTTCTTGGCATGAAAAAGACATTCTAACAGGTGCCTCAGTCTTGTATAGCGATACACCCCCGAGTCTCTTATCTGGCTCGAGTTAGAACACTCAAGGTCTTTATACCAATTATGAACCATAGCCTAGTTGAATAACAAAATGTTATCTTCGTGAGAAACAGGACAGAGTTACTTCATGGCAGCTGTAACCTTCTGCCTAATTAAATAACAGAATTTATCTTTGACCAACAAGAAAATGGAGTCAAAGCACAAAATGGAGAATCTAGCACAAAATGGAGAATCCTTCATAATTTGTTCCTTCACATTCCCCCCTAGATAAATTTTGTTAATTAATGTCCAGCATCAGAGGTCCTATCCCAAGCTATAAGCTCGAGGGGTACTGGTCTTCACATGACTGATGCCATGTTACCAGCCATGGCTGTTGCGGCGTACCCGTCCCCCTGTATACTAGAATTTACGAATAACAATTATTGATAACGGTGGTGGGGATCTTTTAAAAATAGCCATGAGCTTGGCTTCAACATCTTCATCAGGAAACTTTGTGAAATCGGTGTAGAGAAGAGCAGGGGTGGTAACGCTTTTGGTATCATCATTAGTTGTCTTAGTGCAGGATTTCCTAATACATACAGAAATACACCAAAGAACAAGTTTTAGTATTACATACATGACAAGGATAAAGGCAGCGATGTGTAACAAACTTTGCAAGATTCCAGCTATCCAGCCCCCAAGTCCCTCAAACCAATTGGCTGGATTAAGAAAGGAGAAGGTGTCTGCCCACCAACTGTCCCTATTACGGTCATTGTCTTTATCATATTGATCTGAGTTTTTTAATATCTTCTAACTTTAACTTTAAAGTACTATTGGGATCTGTATAATAACAGAAAGCGGGTCCAATAATCTGACACATACCACCCTGTGCAGCTGTTAAGTAGTCCAGTACTACAGTATATTGATTAGTGACTATGATAAGTTGGTTTTGGACAGCAACAGTAGTATTAAGTACAGTTAGGGCCAGAAATATTTGGACAGTGACACAAGTTTTGTTATTTTAGCTGTTTACAAAAACATGTTCAGAAATACAATTATATATATATATAATATGGGCTGAAAGTGCACACTCCCAGCTGCAATATGATAGTTTCCACATGCAAATCGGAGAAAGGGTTTAGGAATCATAGCTCTGTAATGCATAGCGTCCTCTTTTTCAAGGGACCAAAAGTAATTGGACAATGGACTCTAAGGGCTGCAATTAACTCTGAAGGCGTCTCCCTCGTTAACCTGTAATCAATGAAGTAGTTAAAAGGTCAGGGGTGGATTCCAGGTGTGTGGTTTTGCATTTGGAAGCTGTTGCTGTGAGCAGACAACATGCGGTCAAAGGAACTCTCAATTGAGGTGAAGCAGAACATCCTGAGGCTGAAAAAAAAGAAAAAATCCATCAGAGAGATAGCAGACATGCTTGGAGTAGCAAAATCAACAGTTGGGTACATTCTGAGAAAAAAGGAATTGACTGGTGAGCTTGGGAACTCAAAAAGGCCTGGGCGTCCACGGATGACAACAGTGGTGGATGATCGCCGCATACTTAATTTGGTGAAGAAGAACCCGTTCACAACATCAACTGAAGTCCAGAACACTCTCAGTGAAGTAGGTGTATCTGTCTCTAAGTCAACAGTAAAGAGAAGACTCCATGACAGTAAATACAAAGGGTTCACATCTAGATGCAAACCATTCATCAATACCAAAAATAGACAGGCCAGAGTTAAATTTGCAGAAAAACACCTCAAGAAGCAAGCTCAGTTCTGGAAAAGTATTCTATGGACAGATGAGACAAAGATCAACCTGTACCAGAATGATGGGAAGAAAAAAGTTTGGAGAAGAAAGGGAACGGCACATGATCCAAGGCACACCACATCCTCTGTAAAACATGGTGGAGGCAACGTGATGGCATGGGCATGCATGGCTTTCAATGGCACTGGGTCACTTGTGTTTATTGATGACATAAGAGCAGACAAGAGTAGCCAGATGAATTCTGAAGTGTACCGGGATATACTTTCAGCCCAGATTCAGCCAAATGCTGCAAAGTTGATTGGACGGCGCTTCATAGTACAGATGGACAATGACCCCAAGCATACAGCCAAAGCTACCCAGGAGTTCATGAGTGCCAAAAAGTGGAACATTCTGCAATGGCCAAGTCAATCTCCAGATCTAAACCCAATTGAGCATGCATTTCACTTGCTCAAATCCAGACTTAAGACGGAAAGACCCACAAACAAGCAAGACCTGAAGGCTGCGGCTGTAAAGGCCTGGCAAAGCATTAAGAAGGAGGAAACCCAGCGTTTGGTGATGTCCATGGGTTCCAGACTTAAGGCAGTGATTGCCTCCAAAGGATTTGCAACAAAATATTGAAAATAAAAATATTTTGTTTGGGTTATGTTTATTTGTCCAATTACTTTTGACCTCCTAAAATGTGGAGTGTTTGTAAAGAAATGTGTACAATTCCTACATTTTCTATCAGATATTTTTGTTCAACCCTTCAAATTAAACGTTACAATCTGCACTTGAATTCTGTTGTAGAGGTTTCATTTCAAATCCAATGTGGTGGCATGCAGAGCACAACTCGCGAAAATTGTGTCACTGTCCAAATATTTCTGGCCCTAACTGTATATCCAATATATCCCAAATTTGATCATCTGGATAATCTGTGGCCCTAAGCAATTTATCCCACATTTGTGTAATCATAGGGTAAATGAAAATAGAACTGAATTTTATTGGCTATACCCATCTGTACTATTAATCTTTCATGATATTGTACAAACTTATTATTCAAGGATGTTGGAAAATTTAGGCTGTCCCATGCGGTTACCAATATTATTATATGGAAATACAAAAAACTAAAACATTATGTCACCTTATTTGCTACTAGTCTGTTTGACCAGCTTGCAGTGCGATACGTGGATCCACGTCGGCCTTCCTTCCAGCTTTTACTTACATAGGAGTAATGAAGAGGACTTGGTAGGGACCGTCATACAAGGGTTCTAGTCCATGTTCTCTGACATAGCTTTTCACGACAATAAAACCACCAGGCTTCAAATTGTGACAAGTGTCGGTTTCTGCTGAATCTGGAAGGGAAGAATAAACTAAAACATGGGTGTTAGCAACATTTTTACTAAGCTGAATAACATATTGAACAGCACGGTCAGTTTCTTCTGATAACTACTGAGACTGGAAATTTGCAACTGAGGGCCTAGCACCAAAAAATATTTCATTAGGGGACAGGCCATGTTTTGCAATAGGGGCAGTACAAATGTGGTACAGTACAATAGGTAGGAGCTCTGGCCATGGAGCCGTAGTCTCCTGCATCATTTTGGTCAATTGTCCCTTCAGTGTGCCGTTCAGCCTCTCAACTTTCCCACTAGATTGTGGATGGTATGGAGTATGGAGGGCTACACTGGATCCAAGCATTGTCAGAACCTCCTGATACACACGAGAAGAAAAGGCTGGGCCTTGGTCACTTTCAACAACTTTTGGAACACCATATCTGCATATGACTTCCATCACCAGTTTCTTTGCTGTGGTTTTTGCAGTCATGTTGGTAACGGGGAATGCTTCCGGCCAATTGGAGAACATATCGACAACCACCAGACAATATTCATACCTTCCAGACTTAGGCAACGTGATGTGGTGCACCTGGAGCCTTTGGAAAGAATAGTCGGGCTTAGCAAGGTGCTTTGGGGGTACATGTTGAAGTTGACCGGGATTGCAGGTCTGACAGATGTTACATGCACGGTTGAGTGCTGTCAGGACTGTAGAAATACCTGGAGCCCAGTAGTTTTTTTGTACCAGGGCAAGGGCCTGTTTTTTTTTCCTCGATGTGTGAGCCCATGTGCCCACGTGGCAATAGCAGGGTACATCCACTTAGGGAGACACACAAGTTGGTCCTTTTTCCAGAGACCATTGTCCATACGTGCTCCATCAGCTTTCCACTGCTTCACTTCTTCCTTTGGAGACATTCTCTGCATCGTCATTAAGCGGTCTCGCGGGGTCCGGCAGAAAACTTCAGTCTGTTGTGGATCATCAGGTTCCTGTAGAGTCAGTGTTTCTTGTAACTGTTTACGCTGAGAGCGTGTGGTCACCATAGTTGGTATGGTTAGTTCAACAGGTAGGAGAGCAGCAGCTTTTGCTTGCATATCCACAAAGTTGTTACCAACAGTCTGTGGTCTGTTCCATAGTACCGTGCTCCTTAACTTTGATAATGGCCACCTGAGTAGGTAATTTGATTGAGTCCATGAGGGTTTTAACAGCTTCAGCATTCTTCACTAGAGTCCCGGCGGTAGTAATAAACCCTCCATTGGCCCATAGGGCTCCGAAATCATGAGCAATACCAAATGCATACTGTGAGTCCGTGTATATATTAGCCGGCCTTTCTTTGGCAAAAGTACATGTAGTAGACAGAGCCTGAAGTTCTGCTTCTTGTGCTGACAGTGAGGGAGGGAGGGAGGGAGTGCAGCTCCGGGCAATACAGTGTCTTCCGTAGTAACAGTGTATCTGGTGTGGAATCTGCCAGAATCATCAGCATATCTTGAACCGTCTTTCAGGGCATTGTAGAGAGGTTGCATTATGCGGGATGCGTCCGGTATTCACTGACAACAATAAGTACATGGTCCAAGAAAACGCTGGAGTTCAGTCTCATCTTTTGGGAAAGTAAGGGAGCTGACGGCTTTTTTTTTTCCTCTATGAGGTGTCTGGCACCCTGAAGGAGACAGTGACCCAAAAATATCACTTGACCAAGGCAGAACTGAAGTCTCGAGGCCGAAACCTGACAGTTCAGATCTGCTAGATACTTGAGGAGGCTAACAGTGGCAGCAATGGCTTCCTGCTCTGTCCGTGCACATAACAAAAGTTCATCCACATACTGAAGCAGCGTGACATAGGGGTGATTTAACTGGCAGGGTAAAAGACAATGGCCCATATTTTTTGCAAACTGATTGGGACTGTTTTGGGCCCCTTGTGGCATAACTGTCCACGTCAATTGTCGTACCTGATAAATGAATGCAAACAGAAACTGGCAATCTGGGTGTAATGGAATGCTGAAGAAGGCATTGGCGAGGTCGGTGACTGTGAAACAAGCAGCATCCTGAGGTATCTGGGACAAAAGAGTATGTGGCTTAGGCACCGGAGTTTCCAGAACAGTAGCTGCATTAACTGCCCGTAGATCTTGTACCAGCCGGTACACAGGGGGTTGGTCGGGTGGGGTCTTTTTCTTAACGGGAAACAAAGGCGTGTTACATGGGGAAACACAGGGTACCGGGGCACCATTATCGAGTAATGTTTGTATTTGCCTTTTGAGGCCCCGCTCCTGATCATAGTTCAAAGGGTACTGATGGACTTTGGGGAAAGGGGCACCAAGTTTGAGAAACACTTTTACTGGTTCTACAGGGCATTATTGGGGGTGAATCTGGGCCTATCAGGGCCATCATAACCGTGGGAAGGGCATGTAAGATATACATCTCATTATATTCACCTGCATAGGGGTTATATAACGTAAATACCATCTGACCATCATCTTGGAATTATATTCTGGAGCGGAACTGTGATAATAAATCTGCCCCCAGTAAATTTACCGGACATGAGGGAGAGATTACAAACTTAGCAGTAACTTCAGGGAAAAGTCCCACAAGGATGGGTTTTGTGAGAGTATATTTATTGGGTCTGCCATCTACACTGATTAAAACAAGCTCTTGATCTGAGAATTAACATGGCGAGGGAGATTCCCAGACATAGGGTTAAAAAGGGATATTGGAGTATGGGACTGGATTTGTGTAAGGGAGGGGGGCTGGAGCTGGAGTCTGGGCCACTGATAAGGAACCAGCTGCGTCTTTGTAACTGTGGGTGGGGGGGCTGAGATTGGAGCAGAAATCGCTGCAGCTACTGATTTAACCCTTGATTTCCCTGTTGATGCAGAGCGGGTTAAGTTTTTCTGAAAACTTTGTACTACTTTTTTTCAATGCATCGTCCAGAATGGAAGTCTCAGTATCGGGTCTCATTGACATTATTGCCTCTTTCAATTCAGATTTAAGGCCGGACATCAAAGCTACTGCAAAAAGGTGTGTATGGGCTTTATTATACAGTGAAAACCCCAGATCTTTAAACACTACCATAAGACGCCCATAGAACTTCTCGGCAGTCCAGGATATATTGGTGCCTTGGGGTTAAGGGGCATAGGGCTTACAGTCGGGAGAAGAGGCTTAATTTCCTGGGGAGGGACCATATTATCTAGCAGGGAGCCCCCCTGTCTCAAATTTTTAATTGTTTGCTTTCCCAACACATTGATCTCAGTCACTTTCTCAGTTCCTTCTTGCACCACAAACATCCAGTTTTTGTCATAGTAATAGACAACTTTCCTTTTTCAACGTAACAAAAACAAATCAGAATTCACTTCCTCTGTTAATCCTTAAAGGGAACCTGTCACCCCGTTTTTTAAAGATTAGATAAAAATAGTGTGAAATAGGGGCAGAGCTGGGCTTTACATTAGTGCCTTTTTGGTGCCTTTATTCCCCCGTTAGGCTGCCGAAATACCTTTGTGAAGTGGCCGTTTTGTCCTGTCTCTCAAGTTGGTCAGGTCGGATGGGCGTGGTCAAATAGCGGTTCCTCCCCCACCTCTTGCGTTTCCCTGCGCAATTTAGTCCCGCCGTTGGCGTTGTGTTTAGCGCCTGCGCAGTAACGTCTAATTTGGCGCCTGCGCATTATGCTTTGCCCAACTGTGGGCATAGCATAATTTACATCACTGCGCATGCGCGGGTCGTAACTTTAGCCTGGGTGCCCCAGAAGTGATCATATGGGCATAGTGTTTATCTGGATGCCGGTAAAATTTTCTCAGCCCGAACTGCGAGCGATTTTGGCACCAAACTTACGCTCGCAGTTCGGGCTGAGAAAATTTTACCGGCATCCAGATAAACACTATGCCCATATGATCACTTCCGGGGCACCCAGGCTAAAGTTACGACCTGCGCATGCGCAGTGATGTAAATTATGCTATGCCCATAGTTGGGCAAAGCATAATGTGCAGGCGCCAGAGGCGAATTCACTGCGCAACTGCTAAGAAAGAGCGCGATCTGTGCGATTCACAGATCGCGTTTACGACAGACACGCCGAGAAGCAGGGGGGAGGAACCGCTATTTGACCACGCCCATCCGACCTGACCAACTTGAGTGACAGGACAAAACGGCCACTTCACAAAGGTATTTCGGCAGCCTATCAGGGGAATAAAGGCACCAAAAAGGCACTAATGTAAAGCCCAGCTCTGCCCCTATTTCACACTATTTTTATCTAATCTTTAAAAAACGGGGTGACAGGTTCCCTTTAATTTGCTATATATCAACCATTCAACTTGAAGCAGATGAATTTTTTACCAATCTTTCAATTACACTGATAACCAAACAATCTCTTACAAGTTTCCTTCTAAAACTAGGCGCCATTTTTTACTTTAAACTTACAATATTTCTTTCTAATTCAATACAATATTGTTGTTTTAAACAAAACACAGATCTCCCAGCGCGTTCTACACCAAGGACATAAAATTCAGAGAGGACGCAGCTTCGTGCCCCCTCCATACCAGAGACACAGAGATAAGAATTTACAGCATTCCTCAGCACAAAAGAAAACAATAACGCAGTTGTTTGACTCCCCCTCCAATCGGGTATCTTAAAAATTTCACACAGAAACGGAATACAGCAGTTCTCAGACTTAATTAATTTCTACAAAACCTTCATCACACAATTCATATGAAAAACCAGACCACCTTAGAAAAACCAATGATTGAGAATATTTTCCTCATCCTTGGGCTAACAATATCAGATTCATTACACAAATTCAAAGTCTTCTCTTACTTCCATGGAAACATGATTCTCCTTTAGAGCTAAATATCCTTACTTTGTCGTGCATAGTACTAGAGCGGCCGTATATAGTCTATTCCACTGGGTCTACCTGTCCCCCCCTGGGACAACCCAAAAACGCGGTACTCAGTGAAAGGAGGAGGGCGTCTTAGACTAACCCTCTGGATACCTCTGGATATATATACTGTATACTTCTATATATTCCTGAGTTACGTATCCTACCCAATCTTCGATCACCTCACCGCGCCTGATTCTAACAATGATCAGGAATTCAGGATATTTTGACTATAAAGAGAATTACATCACTGGTCAATCCTGGGTGTCCGTCCCTTATGAGGTACGGTTCGAGCACTGGGCTCCCAATAGAACTACACCTCTATATGATTCCACCCAAAAATCACCCCACCATCGGGGACAAACCTCAGATCCTCTTTGCAGCACAAACACAGGAAAACCACACCAAACGGTCAGTCTGGACAGTATAACTGCCAACTTACCGTGGTTGTTGTGGGGGATGATCAGTCCCAATTTTCCAGTGCCTGTGTCCGGTCCGAGGGTCCTTCGTCTTGTTGTCCTCCGGGGGGCAGAGGCGTTCCTGTTTGGGGCCCCACGTTACGGGCGCCAAGCTGTTGAGGGAGGATCTAAATTGATCCTTCACGGTTGACTCAGTGATTTCCAAATTAATCTACAGGGCGTTGCCGGCAACTGAAAATGACCAGACGGAGACGCATGTCTCTGTATGGGGGATCGAGCAGATCTCTGGCCCCCGTTTATTGTGTATGAGTTTTCATAGTCATAGAAATTATACTTCAACCAATCAGCATAAGAACACGCTCACAGTTCTTAACTTATAAGAATGCAGGAAAAACAGCCCATAAGGATACAGAAAAAACGGAAACTACAGATATGGTCATGTCTTCTTGGCATGAAAAAGACATTCTAACAGGTGCCTCAGTCTTGTATAGCGATACACCCCCGAGTCTCTTATCTGGCTCGAGTTAGAACACTCAAGGTCTTTATACCAATTATGAACCATAGCCTAGTTGAATAACAAAATGTTATCTTCGTGAGAAACAGGACAGAGTTACTTCATGGCAGCTGTAACCTTCTACCTAATTAAATAACAGAATTTATCTTTGACCAACAAGAAAATGGAGTCAAAGCACAAAATGGAGAATCTAGCACAAAATGGAGAATCTTTCATAATTTGTTCCTTCTCAACACCACACGGGACACATCCTCTATATACTACATTACACGGGACACATCCTCTATATACTACACCACACGGGGCACATCCTCTATATACTGTTGTGAATTCTGTTGTCGGGCTCCCTCCTATGGTCATGAATGGTACTTCGGCTGGTTCTGTCCATGGACTTCCTCTGGTGGGTGTTTCTGAGTTTCCTTCCACAGGTGACGAGGTTAATTCATTAGCAGGCTGCGCTATTTAACTCCTCTTAGATCTTTGCTCCATGCCACCTGTCAATGTTCCAGTATTGGTCTAGTACTCCTGGATCGTTCTTGTGACCTGTCTTCCCAGCAGAAGCTAAGTTCCAGCTTGTATTTCTTTGGTTTGCTATTTTTCTGTCCAGCTTGCTATTATTATTGTTGTCTTGCTTGCTGGAAGCTCTGGGACGCAGAGGGAGCGCCTCCGCACCGTGAGTCGGTGCGGAGGGTCTTTTTGCGCCCTCTGCGTGGTCTTTTTGTAGGTTTTTGTGCTGACCGCAAAGTAACCTTTCCTATCCTCGGTCTGTTCAGTAAGTCGGGCCTCACTTTGCTAAATCTATTTCATCTCTGTGTTTGTATTTTCATCTTTACTCACAGTCATTATATGTGGGGGGCTGCCTTTTCCTTTGGGGAATTTCTCTGAGGCAAGGTAGGCTTTATTTTCCTTCTTTAGGGCTAGCTAGTTTCTTAGGCTGTGCCGAGTTGCATAGGGAGCGTTAGGCGCAATCCACGGCTATTTCTAGTGTGTTTGATAGGATTAGGGATTGCGGTCAGCAGAGTTCCCACATCCCAGAGCTCGTCCTTTATTATCAGTTACTATCAGGTCATTCCGTGTGCTCTTAACCACCAGGTCCATTATTGTCCTGACCACCAGGTCATAACAGTACAGGTGGCCCAAAGTACTAATGCATCTCAATAGAGGGATAAGAGAAGTTCTGAGACAATTTTTTTTTCTTTGCAGTGTGTTTTGTCTCTCTTTTCCCCTTTACCTCTGGGTGCTTCAGGACACAGGTGTAAACATGGACATTCAAGGTCTGTCCTCTTGGATGGATAATCTCACTACAAGGGTACAGAGCATTCAAGATTTTGTGGTTCAGAATCCGATATCAGAGCCTAGGATTCCTATTCCTGATTTGTTTTTTGGTGATAGATCTAAGTTCTTGAATTTCAAAAATAATTGTAAATTGTTTCTTGCCTTGAAACCTCGCTCCTCAGGTGACCCTGTTCAACAAGTAAAGATCATTATTTCTTTGTTACGTGGTGACCCTCAAGACTGGGCATTTTCCCTTGCGCCAGGAGATCCGGCATTGCGTGATGTTGATGCGTTTTTCCTGGTGCTTGGATTGCTTTATGACGAACCTAATTCAGTGGATCAGGCAGAGAAAATCTTGCTGGCTCTGTGTCAGGGTCAGGATGAAGCGGAGATATATTGTCAGAAGTTTAGAAAGTGGTCTGTGCTCACTCAGTGGAATGAATGTGCCCTGGCAGCAATCTTCAGAAAGGGTCTCTCTGAAGCCCTTAAGGATGTCATAGTGGGATTTCCCATGCCTGCTGGTCTGAATGAGTCTATGTCCTTTGCCATTCAGATCGATCGACGCTTGCGTGAGCGTAAAGCTGTGCACCATTTGGCGGTACTATCTGAGCATGGGCCTGAGCCTATGCAATGTGATAGGACTTTGACCATAGCTGAACGGCAAGAACACAGACGTCGGAATGGGCTATGTTTTTACTGTGGTGATTCCACTCATGCTATCTCCGATTGTCCTAAGCGCACTAAGCGGTTCGCTAGGTCTACCACCATTGGTACAATACAGTCTAAATTTCTATTGTCCGTTACTCTGATTTGCTCTTTGTCATCCTATTCTGTTATGGCATTTGTGGATTCAGGCGCTGCTCTGAATTTGATGGACTTAGAGTATGCTAGGCGATGTGGTTTTTTCTTGCAGTATCCTATTCCTTTGAGAGGAATTGATGCTACGCCTTTGGCCAAGAATAAGCCTCAGTACTGGACAAAATTGACCATGTGCATGGCTCCTGCACATCAGGAGGATATCCGCTTTCTGGTATTGCATAATCTACATGATGTGGTCGTTTTGGGGTTGCCATGGCTACAGGTTCATAATCCAGTATTGGACTGGAAATCTATGTCTGTGTCCAGCTGGGGTTGCCAGGGGGTACATGGTGATGTTCCATTTTTGTCTATTTCATCTTCTACTCCTTATGAAGTTCCAGAGTTTTTGTCGGATTATCGGGATGTATTTGATGAGCCCAAAGCCAGTGCCCCACCTCCTCATAGGGATTGCGATTGTGCAATTAATTTGATTCCTGGTAGTAAGTTTCCTAAGGGCCGATTGTTCAATTTATCTGTGCCAGAACACGCCGCTATGCAGAGTTATATAAAGGAATCCTTGGAGAAAGGCCATATTCGCCCGTCGTCATCACCGTTAGGAGCAGGGTTCTTTTTTGTGGCCTAGAAGGATGGTTCTTTGAGACCTTGTATTGATTACTGCCTTCTTAATAAAATTACAGTCAAATTTCAGTATCCTTTGCCGTTGCTGTCTGATTTGTTTGCTCGTATTAAAGGGGCTAGTTGGTTCACCAGGATAGATCTTCGAAGGGCGTATAATCTTGTGCGTATTAAACAAGGCGATGAATGGAAAACAGCATTTAATACGCCCGAGGGCCATTTTGAGTACCTGGTTATGCCATTCGGGCTTTCCAATGCTCCATCAGTATTTCAGTCCTTTATGCATGACATCTTCCGAGAGTACCTGGATAAATTCCTGATTGTGTATTTGGATGATATTTTGGTCTTTTCGGATGATTGGGAGTCTCATGTGAAGCAGGTCAGAATGGTGTTCCAGGTCCTTCGTGCGAATTCCTTGTTTGTGAAGGGGTCAAAGTGTCTCTTTGGAGTTCAGAAGGTTTCATTTTTGGGGTTCATTTTTTCCCCTTCTACTATCGAGATGGACCCTGTTAAAGTCCAGGCCATTTACGATTGGACTCAGCCGACATCTGTGAAGAGCCTGCAAAAGTTCCTGGGCTTTGCTAATTTTTATCGACGCTTCATCGCTAATTTTTCTACTGTTGCTAAACCGTTGACTGATTTGACCAAGAAGGGTGCTGATGTGGTCAATTGGTCTTTTGCAGCTGTGGAGGCTTTTCAGGAGTTGAAGCGTCGTTTTTCGTCTGCCCCTGTGTTGTGCCAGCCAGATGTTTCGCTCCCGTTTCAGGTTGAGGTTGATGCTTCTGAGATTGGAGCAGGGGCTGTTTTGTTGCAAAGAAGTTCTGATGGCTCGGTGATGGAGCCATGTGCTTTCTTTTCTAGAAAGTTTTCGCCTGCTGAGCGTAATTATGATGTTGGTAATCGTGAGTTGTTGGCCATGAAGTGGGCATTCGAGGAGTGGCGTCATTGTCTTGAAGGAGCCAAGCATCGCGTGGTGGTCTTGACAGATCACAAGAATTTGACTTATCTTGAGTCTGCCAAACGGTTGAATCCGAGACAGGCTCGATGGTCGTTATTTTTCTCCCGTTTTGATTTTGTGGTTTCGTACCTTCCGGGCTCTTAGAATGTGAAGGCTGATGCCCTGTCAAGGAGTTTTGTGCCTGACTCTCCGGGTGTTCCTGAGCCGGCAGGTATTCTCAAAGAGGGGGTAATTTTGTCTGCCATCTCCCCTGATTTGCGGCGAGTGCTGCAAAAATTTCAGGCTGATAGACCTGACCGTTGCCCAGCGGAGAAACTGTTTGTCCCTGATAGATGGACTAGTAGAGTTATCTCTGAGATTCATTGCTCAGTGTTGGCTGGGCATCCTGGAATCTTTGGTACTAGAGATTTGGTGGCTAGATCCTTTTGGTGGCCGTCTTTGTCACGGGATGTGCGTTCTTTTGTGCAGTCCTGTGGGACTTGTGCTCGGGCTAAGCCCTGCTGTTCTCGTGCCAGTGGGTTGCTTTTGCCCTTGCCGGTCCCGAAGAGGCCCTGGACGCATATTTCTATGGATTTTATTTCGGATCTCCCCATCTCTCAAAAGATGTCGGTCATTTGGGTGGTTTGTGATCGCTTTTCTAAGATGGTCCATTTGGTACCTTTGTCTAAATTGCCTTCCTCCTCTGATTTGGTGCCATTGTTTTTCCAGCATGTGGTTCGTTTACATGGTATCCCGGAGAACATCGTTTCTGACAGAGGTTCCCAGTTTGTTTCGAGGTTTTGGCGATACTTTTGTGCTAGGATGGGCATTGATTTGTCTTTTTCCTCGGCTTTCCATCCTCAGACAAATGGCCAAACCGAACAAACTAATCAAACTTTGGAAACATATCTGAGATGCTTTGTTTTTGCTGATCAGGATGATTGGGTGTCCTTTTTGCCGTTGGCTGAGTTCGCCCTTAATAATCGGGCCAGCTCGGCTACTTTGGTTTCGCCGTTTTTCTGCAATTCTGGTTTCCATCCTCGTTTCCCTTCAGGGCAGGTTGAGTCTTCGGACTGTCCTGGTGTAGATACTGTGGTGGATAGGTTGCAGCAGATTTGGACTCATGTGGTGGACAATTTGACATTGTCCCAGGAGAAGGCTCAACGTTTCGCTAACCGCCGGCGCTGTGTGGGTCCCCGACTTCGTGTTGGGGATTTGGTTTGGTTGTCGTCTCGTTTTGTTCCTATGAAGGTTTCCTCTCCTAAGTTTAAGCCTTGTTTCATTGGTCCGTATAAGATTTCTGAGGTTATCAATCCTGTGTCATTTCGTTTGGCCCTTCCTGCTTCTTTTGCCATCCATAATGTGTTCCATAGGTCGTTATTGCGGAGATACGTGGCGCCTGTGATTCCATCCGTTGATCCTCCTGCCCCGGTGTTGGTTGAGGGGGAGTTGGAGTATGTGGTGGAGAAGATTTTGGATTCTCGTGTTTCGAGACGGAAACTCCAGTACCTGGTCAAGTGGAAGGGTTATGGTCAGGAAGATAATTCCTGGGTTTTTGCCTCTGATGTTCATGCTGCTGATCTGGTTCGTGCCTTTCATTTGGCTCATCCTGGTCGGCCTGGGGGCTCTGGTGAGGGTTCGGTGACCCCTCCTCAAGGGGGGGGTACTGTTGTGAATTCTGTTGTCGGGCTCCCTCCTGTGGTCATGAATGGTACTTCGGCTGGTTCTGTCCATGGACTTCCTCTGGTGGGGGTTTCTGAGTTTCCTTCCACAGGTGACGAGGTTAATTCGTTAGCAGGCTGCGCTATTTAACTCCTCTTAGATCTTTGCTCCATGCCACCTGTCAATGTTCCAGTATTGGTCTAGTTCACTCCTGGATCGTTCTTGTGACCTGTCTTCCCAGCAGAAGCTAAGTTCCAGCTTGTATTTCTTTGGTTTGCTATTTTTCTGTCCAGCTTGCTATTATTATTGTTGTCTTGCTTGCTGGAAGCTCTGGGACGCAGAGGGAGCGCCTCTGCACCGTGAGCCGGTGCAGAGGGTCTTTTTGCGCCCTCTGCGTGGTCTTTTTGTAGGTTTTTATGCTGACCGCAAAGTAACCTTTCCTATCCTCGGTCTGTTCAGTAAGTCGGGCCTCACTTTGCTAAATCTATTTCATCTCTGTGTTTGTATTTTCATCTTTACTCACAGTCATTATATGTGGGGGGCTGCCTTTTCCTTTGGGGAATTTCTCTGAGGCAAGGTAGGCTTTATTTTCCTTCTTTAGGGCTAGCTAGTTTCTTAGGCTGTGCCGAGTTGCATAGGGAGCGTTAGGCGCAATCCATGGCTATTTCTAGTGTGTTTGATAGGATTAGGGATTGCGGTCAGCAGAGTTCCCACGTCCCAGAGCTCATTCTTTATTATCAGTTACTATCAGGTCATTCCGTGTGCTCTTAACCACCAGGTTCATTATTGTCCTGACCACCAGGTCATAACAATATACTACACCACACGGGACACATCCTCTATATACTACATTACACAGGACACATCCTCTATATACTACACCTCACAGGACACATCCTCTATATACTACATTACACGGGACACATCCTCTATATACTACATTACACGGGACACATTCTCTATATACTACACCACACGGGACACATCCTCTATATACTACATCACATGAGACACATCGCTGCATATAGCAGAAATCATGGTCTCCTTTGAAGCCTGGCCTCAGGTAGGGTTTAAAAAGATCTCTGTAATGAGAGGCACAAGGGTCATCAGTAGACCCCCGGCTGTCATGACAACATGACCATTGGCGCAGCCGTGATGTGATTGTGAGGCGCTGTTGGGGGAGAGAATGATATGCATGCATGTCGACTCTTGTTAAATGCTGCTGTCAGAGATGGACAATGGCATTTAACGTGCGCCTTACAAGTAAGGCGGATGTCGTGAAGGGGTTAAATACCTGATGACCCCTGCCCCACTGCGCATCTAATTTTCTGTGGGCCCACTCCCTCCGCATAGGGTTCCCTTTCCCTAACTGCCTCAGTGGCTGGAGAACTAGTCAGGGTCCAGGCATCATATATTTTATGTACTTAAGATTCCCACTGCAGCCATCAACGTTGTTTCTCTGATCCTCTATACAATATTGCTGTGTGTGCTGCTTGGGCAGGACAGCCGACCTATCACAGCACAGCTCCTTGCCTTAGCTGTGAGATCACACAAAGAAAACTAATGCTGATTGGCTGCATTGCAGCAACCACAGCTGTCCAGGGTGTTGTGGAAGAGGAGCTGGGGACTCAGCACAGGAAACAGGTGACTGTGGTTTGCAGGTCAGCTGTTGCCTGTGCGTGTCTCCTCTCAGCCTCCCACAGTCAGCTGTGCCTGTGACTGTGCAGGCTGATGTGAGGGTCACCACGCTCCGCTCTTCAATAGAAGCCAGCAGGGAAGGCAGGTGATGTGAAGGCTGAACTTCACATCACTTGTGCAGCCTGCTCATTGGTGTTATAGAATAAAGTGTGCACCGCTCAGTGCACGCTATTAGCTTGCAGGGTAGGCCTAGCCGCACGTATGAAGGAGGCAGAAGTTTGGGCTGAGGGCAGGCCCACCGGAGGATCCTCCAGTTCCCGATGCCCCAGTCCAACCCTGCATCCACTCAAGAATCCGGTACAAAACTACTACCCTCATCCACAAAGCACTCCATGGCTCAGCACCACCCTACATCTCCTCCCTGGTCTCAGTCTACCACCCTACCCGTGCCCTCCGCTCCACTAATGACCTGAGGTTAGCATCCTCAATAATCAGAACCTCCCACTCCCGTCTCCAAGACTTTACACGTGCTGCGCCGATTCTTTGGAATGCACTACCTAGGTTAATGCGATTAATCCCCAATCCCCACAGTTTTAAGCGTGCCCTAAAAACTCATTTGTTCAGATTGGCCTACCGCCTCAACGCATTAACCTAAACTATCCCTGTGTGGCCCTTTTAAAAAAAAAAAAAACATAATCAAGGTCCTCGCATCATGTTCCCATACACTTTATGCAGTTAATAGCCCTGTGTGTCTGTACTGTTACATACTTAGGCAGTTAACTGGTTCATGCAGCTTTACATGAACACCTGAGCCTTAGGGTATGTGCACACGTCAGGTTTTTTTCCTGACAAAATCCTGAGAATTCTGCCAGAAATCCGCGTCTTTTTTCGCGCGGATTTCTCGCGTTTTTTGCGCGGATTTTGCGCGGATTTTTTGCGTTTTTTTTTTTTTCAGGAATGTCCTTTTTGATATGGAATCCGCAAAAAATCCGCAAAAAGAATGAGCATGTCCGTTTTTTTTGCGGAATGTGTTTTTTTTGCGGAAAAAAATGCTAACATATGCACAAAAAATGCGGAATGCATTCTAAAAGATAGGATGCATAATGTTAGCGTTTTTTTACCGGATTTATAGCGTTTTTATTGCGAAATTCCGCAAAAAAAACGCTAAAAATCCGGACGTGTGCACATACCCTTACACTATGGCTGGTCCGAATGACTAAAGCAATTGTTACCATCCACCTCTCGTGTCTCCCCTTTTCCTCATAGTTTGTAAGCTTGCGAGCAGGGCCCTCACTCCTCTTGGTATCTATTTTGAACTGTGATTTTTGTTATGCTGTAATGTCTATTGTCTGTACAAGTCCCCTCTATAATTTGTAAAGCGCTGCGGAATATGTTGGTGCTATATAAATAAATTTAAACTTGTGAAAATAAAAAAAAATGGTTCTGAAGTAAAATGTTTGCAAAAAAAGTTAAATGTTCATTTTTTCCTTCCACATTGTTTCAATTCCTGTAAAGCACGTAAAGGGTTAATAAACTTCTTGACTGTGGTTTTGAGCACCTTGAGGGGTTCAGTTTTTAGAATGGTGTCACACTTGGTTATTTTCTATATAGACCCCTCAAAATGACTTCAAATGCGATGTGGTCCCTAAAAACAAATGGCGTTGTAAAAATGAGAAATTGCTGGTCAACTTTCAATCCTTATAACTCCCTAACAAAAAAAAATGTTGTTTCCAAAATTTACTGATGTAAAGTAGACATGTGGGAAATGTTACTTATTAACTATTTTTTGTGACATATCTCTCTGATTTAAGGGCATAAAAATACAAATTTTGAAAATTGCAAAATTTTTAAAATTTTCGCTATATTTCCATTTTTTTCACAAATAATTGCAATTAATATCGAAGAAATGTTACCACTAAGGCCAGTCTCACACGTCCAGATAATTCCGGTACCGGAAAAATCGGTACCGGAATTATCCGTGTCCATGTGTCCGTGTGCTTACGTTGAACATCAGTGTGGCACCTGTGCGGCAGCCGTGTGCCGCCCGTGTGCCGACTGAGGACCACACGGACCGTGCAGGAGACAGCGCTAGAGTTAAGCGCTGTCCCCTGCATGCGGTGCTGAAGCCGGTATTCATCCCTTCTTCCCAGCAGCGTTCGCTGGAAAGAAGGAATGAATAATCTTTTTTTTTAATTTATTTTTGTTTTTAAAATAAAGTTGCCCATAATCTGCCCCCCCTTTCACTGTCATTAAAATACTTACCCAGCTCCCTCGGCGCTTACATACTCGCAGCGTCGCTGTCTGTCCTGTATGAGCGGTCACGTGGTGCCGCTTATTACAGTAATGAATATGCGACTCCACCCCTTACATGAAGTACAATATGTCACGAAAAAACATTCTCTGAATCAGTGGGATCCGTTAAAGCGTTCCAGAGTTATAACCTCATAAAATGACAGTGGTCAGAATTGTAAAAATTGGCTCGGTCATTAAGTACCAAATTGGCTCTGTCACTAAGGGGTTAATGAGAAGAAAAAAAAATGAACTTTTTTAAATTTACCAAATGGCTGCAATGAAACAAAGAGTGAAAATTGAAAGGGGTATGAATACTTTCCGTACCCACTGTACGTACTTGCTATCTGATCCATAAGCAGCATGTGTTTGACCCTGACTGCACAATTTCAGCCATCTAACTTTAACATGGTTTAATAGAAAATATTTTAATAGCCGCTGTGGACAAAGCCGAATGGGAGACTAGATGGACAGGTGTGTCCTCAGTGTCTACTCCCAGCCCGATGTCCTAGAGTGACAGGTCTCTCCCCATACATGCACGCAGGGAGAAACCTGGCAGTGGGCTGGGAGAAGATGCCGGGGACCCCAACCCTACGTACTCTGCAGCCCGGTGAAACCTCAGCTTTGGTCCAGACTTAAATTTAGTCCCTGGCTTCAGTTGTGGCCTAGTCAACCTGGTGGGCCATGCCTCTTTTCTCTTCGACCAATCAATCGCTTGCATGGGCAATTATCCCTCTCTTCAGCATCCCTGACCCTTTTCCTTCCTTCATGGTTGGATAGTGCCATTTTCTTTGTCCTGCGATACACCACAGACCCCCCAATAGTTACTGTGGTGCTATAAGTGGGTCTTGTCACCTTCTTTCACCAGGACCTTTTCTCCAGCACTCCTCTACCTGACAGAACAGGTCTCCAACCCTGGTAGGCTACCTACTCTGGGATCTATACAACGGCCACCAGCAAGGCTCTCTTCTTCCTGGCAACCATTAACCCCTACCTGCTTGTCACTACCTTTCTTCTATTTTTCTATTAGCCAGGTCTGGCCCCTTAGAAAGATGTACACACCTGTCCTCCCAGCCCTCACTGGTTGTGTACTTTGCTTGCCTATACTGTAAGCAAAAATTCCAAGTGGGCCAGTGGGCCAACCCATGGTAACCAGCGCTGTATGCATCCCGTCACCTTCGGAGCCCCCCCATAGTCTGCGACAAGAGTGTGCTGTCACCAGCCTGGGCCATTAACCTCTCTCAGTCTGTTACAAATTTGACCAAGGTATCCCAGACCCTGATAACTATCAAGGAGCTGCTATCCATACCTCTGCAACGGATACTTAAACCATTGCCCATAATGAGTCAGACCCATCAACCACTCTGCACCAGCATTGCTTAGTTCGTCACCGTCAGTGGTAAAAGCGTCCTAGAGTGAGATCATCATTCCATTTTTTGTCTCCCTCCACAACTCCGAGACGACACTCACATTAACGCACTCTTTCTCTGGGGCACGATCACCTTAGGTATCGGATCACCAAATCTGATTCAGACACAGACCTGGATTTTGCTCATGTTTCTAAGCTGACATATGTTTGACATTCTTGTCTGCACTGTAAACCAATTCCTTGATTTAAAGGAAGCAGGCCCCTCACCCCCCGTTAACTCCATGTCTTTGAGGAGGGTCAGAAGTACTGTCAAATGTTTTTCTACCTCTCTGAAATTAGTGAGGTACTGGACAAAGAATGGACTCAACCCGAAAAACATTTTCACACACGTACACGTATGGAGATTTTGTTCACCTTTTCCTACAGATCTCATTGCCACCTGATCCTCCTTTTCCTTTCTGAACCTGCTAGTCCATATGTTTAGACTTTCCAGGACCATGATGCTTTCAACCTCTAATGCAACATCTCGGAGGAGGGACCCCACTGACCAAAGCATGGAATCCATTGCCAAGCCCATCTTTGAAGCTGCAGGTTCATCTCTGCGTCCATCTTTCGCTATGACCTGGTTTGCCAAGGCAGTCATGTCCTTGCCAAAGCAATTACACAAAGGAATTACACAAAGAAATTATTTCTGGGTTAGGCTACTTTCACACTAGCGTCGTTTGGCCTCTGTTGCAATGCGTCGTTTTGCAGAAAAAACACATCCGGCAAAGTTGTCTCCAGGATGCGTTTTTTCTCCATGGGCTTGTATTAGGGACGCATTGCGACGCATTGCCACACGTCGGACCGTCGGCACCAAAAAACGTTGCTTGTAACGTTTTTTGGTGCGTCGTGTCCTCCATTTCTGACCGCGCATGTGTGGCCGGAACTCTGCTCCCTCCTCCCCGCAACTCACAATGGGGCAGCGGATGCGTTGTAATAATGCATCCACGGCCACCATTGTGCAGCATTGAGACATGATGCGTCTGGACGTCGGCCCGACGCACTGCGACAGGCCGACGCCGACTCTAGTGTGAAAGTAGTGGAGCGCCCCCAGACACAGGGCCACAAGTCACTCGGTACCGGTCCCTTCTCCTTCTGTTCTGCGGTTGTCATGGTGGCTGGACCCTGCTAAGGGGCGTCCAATGGAAATGGTAGTACAGTCTGTCAGTAGTTCGTGACGCCACCTGTGGTGTTCGGTCAGGGTGACCGACGCTGCTGTGGGGTCCACTGGTGTGATGGAATAGCAGCCGGATGGTATACCTTCCCACAGGTGAAGTAAATCCCCAGGGCTTCCCAGTAGTGTGGATGGAGATGGTGTGAGGTGCAGGCAATAACGAGGGCACAGGGTTGCAGTCTCTTTACCTTTTACTGAAGGCTTCAGTACACTCAGTCCAGAGCACGTTCAACCGGGCTATCAGAGACCGGCCGGTCCGATGGGCACATCCAGAGTTTCCCTCGCAGATGGAAATTGTTGCCTACCAATAGCGCCTGTGTGTTGTAGTCCTACCCTGCTGAGCATTCGGAATAGTCCTCACAACTGCTGTTCTCCTTCGTTCGTTCTCTACAGCGTTCTCTCTCTCTCGTTCTTTGGTTCCAGATGTTGCTAGTTTCTAACGTCCCCCAGATATAGTATGGCTAGGATGCCACCCGTTTGACTTGAAGGCTTGGAGGTCTTCCGGGACCCTAGAGACGCCCCTCTCCCAATGTTGCCCCCTATGTCTTCGTAGGTGTAAAAGGTAGACAGCCAACCTATAATCAACTGTCCAGTGGAATTTGAAGTAAGGCCTGAAGTCAGTTACTCCTACGGTGATCCGGCCACCGACTACGCGCCTCAGGAAGATGTTGCCTTCCTCTCTCGGCACGACTCTTACTGGCTCTCCTTTGTGCTGATCTCGTTTACACTGTTCCACAATATTCTTCCCCTCTTGTCTCTTTCTTAGGATACCGCCGCAAGGTGTGCAGACGCGGTTCCGTTATGTTCTGTTCTGTTCGCTAGGCGCCTGCCAGGTTCCCACGCCTGACAGGGACCCCCGTGTGCCTTCTCCCTGCAACACCCCCTGCCACAGGATGTTGCCTGGTTCCAACCCAGTCAGCTTCTGACTAACTTCCTCCCCAGCCCCTAGTTTTACCAGTGTGATGAGTGGGCCAATAAATAAAGCCTTTTTCTCCCCCTAGTGGCCGGAGTGTGAAGTGTAATGTGTTCTGGTGATACCTGGTCAGGAGAACTCTTTAGTGCCATCGGACGTACCGCTACTCGCCTTGGGGCCATAATGCGACGACCAGGTCTCTGGAGCGCTGCAGTAGCCTTACACAGTCAGAGCTGGTAAACCATGCAGACCCAATCTCCCATGTGGGTAAGTATGTCTGTTCTGCCTTTCTTGAAGTAGCTGGCTGCTCAACACAAGCTTTGAGCAAAATAATGGCTATCCTCTGTATCTTCTGGCTCAAAGGAATTGTCCACTAATAGGACAATCCCTTTTCAATCTGAATGTTTGCCTCCGTTAAATAAAAACACCTATACTCACCTTCTGTGCTGGCGCTGTTTCGGCGGTGCCAGCACTGATGTTCCCGAGGCTCATGTGAGCTTGTAATGTTACGCAAGCCCTCCACCCAAACCTAGCTAATGTCTCTGTACCTTCCTTTTAACATATAAGTAAACAAGAGCAAGTCAGGGCTGCGACTGGCTGTTCACTTTCCCTTGATAACGTATATGTCTAAATTGGGCATAGGGCTTACGTAACATTACAATCTCATGTGAGCCCCAGGAACGCCAACACCGCTGAAACGGCATCGGCATGAGAGGTGAGTATAGGTGCTTATATTTTAACTAGATTGTGGCCCGATTCTAACGCATCGGGTATTCTAGAATATGCATGTCCCCGTAGTATATGGACAATGATGATTCCAGAATTCGCGGCACACTGTGCCCGTCGCTGATTGGTTGAGGCAACCTTTATGACATCATCGTCGCCATGGCAACCATTATGACATCTACGTCGATACTGTGCCCGTCGCTGAATCAGAAACGTGAGATGTCTACGTCCTTTATGACATCATCGTCGCTGTGCCCGTTGCTGATTGGTCGAGGCCTGGCGGCCTCGACCAATCAGACGCGGGATTTCTACGTCCTTTATGACATCATCGTCGCTGTGCCCGTCGCTGATTGGTCGAGGCCTGGCGGCCTCGACCAATCAGAGACGCGGGATTTCTACGTCGATGCTGTGGCGGTCTCTGATTGGTCGAGGCCTGGCGGCCTCGACCAATCAGAGAGCCGGGATTTCCAGGACAGACAGACAGACAGACAGACAGACAGACGGAAAAACCCTTAGGCAATTATATATATAGATGGGGGGTCAAACATGCAGGTTGAAAAGGCGTTGTCCTAGTAGTGGGCAACCCCTTTAAGATGTGGAGTGCGGACCACGCATCATAACGGTCCTTCACAAACCTTGTTTTTCTCAGATTTCCTTTCCTCGCTGAGAAATTGGGTGGGAAGAACACCCTGCTTTTGCAGAAGAGATCCCTATGATCTTTATCTAATCACTACATGGTGGCCCGATTCTAACGCATCGGGTATTCTAAAATATGCATGTCCATGTAGTATATTGCACAGCCCACGTAGTATATTGCCCAGCCACGTAGTATATTGCCCAGCCACGTAGTATATTGTCCAGCCACGTAGTATATTGCCCAGCCACGTAGTATATTACCCAGCCACTTAGTATATTGCACAGTCACGTAGTATATTGTCCAGCCACGTAGTATATTGCCCAGACACATAGTATATTGCCCAGTGACGTAGTATATTGCCCAGACACGTAGTATATTGCCCAGTAGTATATTGCCCAGACACGTAGTATATTGCCCAGCTACGTAGTATATTGCCCAGTGACGTAGTATATTGCCCAGTGACGTAGTATATTGTCCAACCACATAGTATATTGGCCAGTTACGTAGTATATTGCCCAGCCACGTAGTATATTGCCCAGTCACGTAGTATATTGCCCAACCACGTAGTATATTGCCCAACCACGTAGTATATTGCCCAGTGACGTAGTATATTGCCCAGCCACGTAGTATATTGCTCAGTTACGTAGTACCGTATTTTTCAGACTATAAGACACACCGGACCATAAGACGCACCCCAAATTTGGGGTGAAAATTGCAGAAAAAAAGATTTTTTATAAGATGGGGGTCCGTCTTATTGTGCGAATTTACAGTATCTTACCTGAGGGCTGGCGGTGGCAGAGCAGGGTCACAGGAGGCATGTTGTCGGCAGAGGTGGGGTAATGCGGTACGGCGTGCACCTGAGCAGGGTCCCTTCCTGCTTAGGTGGGCAACGCCACGGCCTGGTGTCCATGGGAGGGTTGCAGCAGTGGTGTGGCGACAGCAGAGGTGCGGGGATAATGAGCGGAATGGCGTGAGCAGGATCCATGCCACAGGTGAGGTGACGCAGCGGAGCCGGGTTAATACAGGCTTAGGCTACTTTCACACTAGCGTTTTCTGCAATCTGTCACAATGCGTCGTTTTGCAGAAAAAACGCATCCTGCAAAAGTGCTTGCAGGATGCGTTTTTTCCCCATAGACTTGTATTGACGACGCATTGCGACGGATTGCCACACGTCGCATCCGTCGTGCGACGGATGCGTCATGCTTTGGCGGACCGTCGGGAGCAAAAAATACTACATGTAAAGTTTTTTGCTCCTGACGGACCGCTTTTTTCCGACCGCGCATGCGCGGCCGTAACTCCGCCCCCACCTCCCCGCACCTCACAATGGGGCAGCGGATGCGCCGGAGAAATGCATCCGCTGCCTCCGTTGTGCAGTGCGTTAAACGCTAGCGTCGGAATCTCTGCCCGACGCATTGCAACGGGGAGATTCCGACGCTAGTGTGAAAGTAGCCTTAGCGGCAGTGGTGTGGAGGCGGCAGAGGTGCGGGGATTAGGAGGCGTAGTGAGCGGTATGGCGTGAGCGGTGAGGTGAGGTGATGCAGCAGCCCAGTAAGCAGCAGAGCCGGGTGAATCATGCTGTTATCGGTGGTGACGGCCATCTTCCTGAGGCCACGTGTGTGCAGATGGAATGCTCTGCTTCCTTGGGCTTCAGGAAAATGGCCACGGGAGGCCGCGCATGCGCAGATGGAGATCGCGGCGGCCATTTTCCTGAAGCCGAGATCTAAATCTGCGAACTTGGCTTCAGGAAAATGGCCACCGCGATCTCCATCTGCGCACGCGCGTCCATTTTCCTGAAGCCCCGGGAAGCAGAGCATTCCATCTGTGCACGAGCGGCCTCAGGAAGATGGCCGCCACCACCGATAACAACATGATTCACCCGGCTCTGCTGCTTACGGGCTGCTGCATCACCTCACCTGTGAAAGGGACCCCGCTCACGCCATACCGCTCACTGCCCCGCCTCCATCCCCGCACCTCTGACGCCGCTGCACCTCTGCCAACGCCACACCACTGCCGGTAAGCCTGTATTCCAACTATAAAACGCACCCCCCATTTTCCCCCCTTTTTTGGGGGAGGGGGGGAAAGTGTGTCTTATAGTCGTAAAAATACGGTATATTGCCTAGTGACGTAGTATATTGCGCAGCAACGTAGTATATTTCCCAGTTACATAGTATATTGCCCAGTCACGTAGTATATTGCCCAGTCACGTAGTATATTGCCCAGCCACGTAGTATATTGCCCAGTCACGTAGTATATTGCCCAGTCACGTAGTATATTGCCCAGCTACGTAGTATATTGCACAGCGACATGGTATACAGCACAGAGCCACGTAGTATATAGCACAGAGCCACGTAGTATATTGCACAGCCACATAGTATATTGCCCAGCCACATAGTATATTGCACAGCGACGTAGTATATTGCCCAGCTACGTAGTATATTGCACAGCGACATAGTATACAGCACAGAGCCACGTAGTATATAGCACAGAGCCACGTAGTATATTGCACAGCCACGTAGTATATTGCCCAGCTACATAGTATATTGCCCAGCTACATAGTATATTGCCCAGCCACGTATGTCACAGGTTAAAAAATAAACACTCACCTTCGGATCCGAGGGCCCCTTGTAGTTGTAACATACTCACCTTCGGATCTGGCGCAGGCGATGATCGTGCGGCTGCCGCCATCTTCCGTTCCCAGGATACATTGCGAAATTACCCAGATGACTACGGTCTCGCCAGGCCGCTAAGTCTTCTTGGTAATTTCGCAATGCATCGCTGGGAATGGAAGATGGCGGCCGGCGCGAGCGGCTCGGCAGACAACGGAGGGTGAGTATAGCAGGTTTTTTGTTTTTTTATTATTTTTAACATTAGATTTTTTACTATTGATGCCACATAGGCAGCATCAATAGTAAAAAGTTGAGGACACACAGGGTTAATAGCGGAATGCGTTACCCGCGGCATAACGCGGTCTGTTACCGCCGGCATTAACCCTGTGTTAGCGGTGGCTGAAGGGGAGTATGCGGGCGCCGGGCAGTGACTACGGAGAGTAAGGAGCGGCCATTTTCTTCCGGACTGTGCCCGTCGCTGATTGGTCGTGGCTTTTTTTCCGGGACCAATCAGCGACTTGGATTTCCTTGACAGACAGAGGCTGCGACCAATGAATATCCGTGAAAGACAGACAGACAGAAGGACAGAAAGACGGAAGTAACCCTTAGACAATTATATAGTAGATGTCAGTGAGATACACACATATATATATATATTATTATTATTGTTTCATACAGCGCTAGATAGCAGAAAAGCCGGTAATTCAATTGCCGGTTTTTCCTATCTCCTTCACAAATCCGACAGGATATTGTGATAGAAATATTTATATCATGTAGATCTCACTTGCATGTATACTCCTCTATAATTATATATACTCATATAAACGCAAATATATCTATATAAATTATAATCAATTGCTTAAAATGGCTGACATAAACTGATATAAGCCAGACAGACTCTTTGGTGTTTTCCACCCGAAAAGCAGAAGAACTCCAGATGTATTAAGTGCTAATGAGATGTCTCAACTTTGTCCTAGATGCAGAGATACATTTTAGTTGCTTAATCAGCAATCATATGTGCATAAATCACAATATTCCATATATATTCAGATAACCAATAACGGAGGAGCTAGACAATATGTTAATTAACTAACCACCCCCTAACCACTCCTTTCTATATGCAATTATAAAACTATGTCCTAGGAAATAAAGGGTCAGTATTGATGGAATGCTTTCCTGTCACAATCGTGTACAGACTCACTCTTGATGAGCGCTCAAAATACTCAGTCTTATTGGGAACGGCCACAGCACACACGGGATAGATTTATCCAATCCAAATTTCCATATCAAATGGCGCCCCGTGGGGCGTGGCCAGCAGCTGAAGGAGCAGGACGTGTCTCCATTGAGCTCCTCTGCTGGCTGCAATAATCTAACTTAATCTGCAGCCTTATTAACCCATCCACCAGACTGGAGAACGTTATTCATCTCCCCGCTGGCCCAGAGGTCTTTTTTCGCCTCATCTGACCCATAAATTGGCGTCTAACCACACTTTAATCACGAGGCCTACACGTGGGCCTGAAGCCTGCTGGAGGATCCCCCTTCCCACCAGTTGTGGGCTGAGTGCTGAGCCCAGTGTGGAGACCGCATCGAACTACCCTGTAGTGGGAATCTCCCACCAACATCTACACCCGGATTCCTGACTGACCGCCTAGAGCGTTCTGCGGTGCCTGGAGGGCTGTGCTGTGGCGCCGGGAGGAGGTAAGAAGACCTGAAGGAGGAGCGCATCCTGCGGCCTCGCCAGCGGCGCTCTCGCCAACCCCTCTGACCGCCGAGCCCACTGCAACCCTGCCGCATTCACCACCGAGGCCGCACGTTACCCCTCCTCACCAAACGCTCACTCACCTGCTTGTGGGGTGAATCAGAGCTGCCGCGCTCCATGCCCAGCTGGGATCCGGCCGCCTGAGCCACTGCTGCGGGCCCCATAGAAAAACTAATCACCGGGCAGAATAGCCTTCCTGTCACCTGAGGCGAAGGGAAGCAGCCGTGCTCCAGTGCTCACTCCTGGGACTTGAGATACGCTGGTCTGATCCCCTGCAGCCACGCATCCCCTCCCCCACCCCCCCTTGTTGACCTACACAACATACCAAACAACCCCTTGGTGAAGGGTTAAACTGAGCCACTAGACGCCGTCTGGGGGAAGGAGGGGAGGAGAAGGACCAGATAAGGAAGGAGGGGGTTAAAAGAGAAGGAGGAAAAGACAATCTGACCTTTTGTGACTGCTGTACCAAGGCTCCTGCAGCCATATCTACAATAGGTCCCACAGGACCCAAAACCAGCATAATTAGACGCTCTACTCTCCCTCGGTGGGACAGGAGATTGCTTTGTGTCTCCACTATACCCTCACCTCCATCTTATTACTGGAGTGCCATATTTTCTACTGCAATAATGTGCCTTATACAACTACAACTCTGAGGCTGAAGGTCTCCTCTGTGGAACTGGCCTAATACAAAAGAAGTCACTACACAGTACTTCACTGCCACCTAGTGGAATCACAGCAGAGGTTCTATTCCAGTTCTCACTTCTTTTCAGTTCATTTTTATTCCTTTTCCTTTTCTATTTTTTTTTTTTTTTTTTTTGCAATTATATTTAGTTTTTATGGACTTCTGTACTCACTCAGTACTGGGGTGACGCCTCTGCACAAGCTCAAAGGTATCGCCCCACACAGATAAATGGATAACTGATCCTTCTCTAAATGTTCAAGTGGTGATCATTGCACATCACGCTATCAGAAGCTTAAACATGGGCAAATCAAATAAAGAGCGTGAAAAAAGTTCGACTAAGGCTCTAGCGGAAAGCCAGAAATGCAACACACATGGCGACCTTGATAAATACCTTAAAAAGAGACCTGAAGCAACTCAAACTCCTTCAAAAAAACCGCCAAAAAGGCCTATCTCCCCTGATACCTTGGGTGACTCTGACTCCAGCGGAGACGGCTCAGACTGTGAATCTACTGCAGAGGACTCTGTACCAATCTCCAGAGCCTTTATGAAGAAGCTGATGGCACAAAGTATGCGTCCACTCTTGGAGGAAATAACTGGTATGAGGGCTGACATTCAACAAATGGGCCAGAGAGTGGAAACCTTGGAGGCGGCCAATGTGGAAGCGACAGAAGCAATAATATGCTTACAAGACCAACTCATTCAACAACAACACCAGCTAAACACAGCCCTTTTGGCAGCGGAAGACCAGGAAAACCGCAGTAGAAGAAAAAATATCAGATTGAGAGGTATTCCTGAATCTTTCGCTCGTGAATCACTGGACAAGGTTTCCAGAGAAATTTTTTCTAACCTTCTGGGTAAGGAGAGAGCTGATACAGTTGTCATCGAAAGAGTTCACCGCGCTCTCAAACCCAGACCTAAACAGAACGACCCTCCAAGGGATGTTATATGCGGTCTCCTGAGTTATGTAGACACTGCTGCCATCCTAGCCAATGCGAAGGAGAAAGACAGTCTCTCATATGATGGCTCCCAGCTTCAAATATTCCAGGACCTGGCCCCATCTACTCTTGCAAAGAGACGTATCCTCAAACCTCTCCTGACAGAACTGAGAGCAAAGGGCTTGCTATATAAATGGCTTTTCCCTTTCGGTCTCGCGATAACACTAGGAAATCGTCAGATCACAATACGCTCCCCTGCGGATCTGGATGAGGCCTGGACAGCTCTTGATATTGCTCCAATGGACATTCCATCCTGGCTGCCAGTTGACACGGGATGGAGTCTTCCCCAGCTGTCGAAACCACAGGAGTGGTTTGTAAAGAAGAAGCACGCTTCCCCACGAGCGAAGAAAACCGTCTCAAAAAACCACCCTACCTGAACTCTTAGAAGTAATTTTAGAATTTATTTTTGCTTGCAACGGTGACAGACTTATATGGAGTTGAGAGGTCCTCTCCTGCCGTCTGTCTTGGTTTTGCTTTTTTCTTCTTTATGTGTTGCTTTGTTTCGTTCCACAGGTTTCCGAAAATAATTTTCTATTGTTTGAATCTCTAGACATCTTCTTTCTAAAGATCACCACTTGAACAACTCTCGCTCATGTTTGGGTTCTTACACCCCCCCCCCCCTGCGATGGGCGAGTTCTATATTGTACAAAGTTTTTTGTTTACCTTGTTGTTTTGTTTTTTCAGGCCCTACGGTGTGACGGTGGATCTTGGGGTTAGGACTGATGGCTGATGGTAGGTCTGATGTGGGCTCGGTCACGGTGGCATCCTTTAATGTGAAGGGTCTTAACTCTCCCGCGAAACGCAATCAAACCCTCTCATTACTAAAGAAACAATCCGCGCAGGTAGTATTTCTGCAAGAAACACATTTTAAAACGGGTAGAACTCCGAATATGTCATTCTCCTCTTTCCCCACTTGGCATAACAGTTGCTCCTCCTCTGCTTCCAAAGGAGTAAGCATAGTGCTTAGAAAGGGTCTTCCCTTCACATTTGGGGACAGCTTGGCAGATTCGGAAGGCAGATATATTTTTGTAAAAGGCATATTGGCAAACACAAAAATCACCCTAGCTAATTTATACGCACCTAACTCCAATCAAATTCAATGGCTCATTAAAACTCTAGATACTCTCCATCTTTTCCAAGAAGGGTTGTTGATTCTGGGTGGCGACTTCAATCTAACGCTGCAACCCAATTTAGACGCCTCTAGTGGCTCCTCCCCCATCTCTCAGAAACTGAGACAAAAATTTTTAAACAAATTAAGCTCTCTACAGTTAGTCGATCCCTGGCGTAATTTCTTCCCCACCACAAAAGATTATACCTTCTTTTCACCCCCACATAATTCATACCACCGCATAGACTACTTACTTGTGCAGTCTCACACTTTACACTTAATCAAAACATCCCGAATTGGAGAAATTACAATATCAGATCACGCACCTATCTTCCTGGAAATAATAATCTCCACCTTACCTAGAGCCACCATGACCTGGCGTTTAAATGAATCATTGCTTGATAACCCAAAACATATGAATAGTCTAAAATCTACCATTTCCCGATTCTTTGATGAAAATATTAACTCTGGACAAATCTCTCCCATCATCTGGGAAACACACAAGGCCGTTCTCAGAGGGGAACTTATCTCTCTAGGCTCTCATATAAAAAAACAGAGACACAAAGAAATACAGTCGCTCCTTCATCAAATTAATATATCAGAGCGTACCCATAAATCCACCAGATCGAGCGATTCCCTACAAGAACTCACTTCCCTTCGAAACAAACTCAAAGATTTGTTAAACGTGAAATCAGCAAAACTGTTCATGTATTGCAGACATCGCTTCTACATGCATGGGAACAGAAGTAGCAAACTCACAACACAGTTACTTAAAAAGCAAAAAAGAAAAGAAATTTATTAAACATGTTTTCACCAAGACAAATAAGAGAGTTGTGGACTCCAAGGAAATTGCTGAGACCTTCCGCCAATATTATGAATCCCTTTATAATTTACCCCCCCCCTGATAATATGAAAGACTGTTCAACGGCTTTATCCAAAATTAAAAAATTTTTGGCCCCTCTTCCCCTTCCAACAATTTCCCCTGAGGACTGCAACACACTTATGGCTGAAGTCACACATAAGGAGGTGGAAGACACTTTAAAGGCTACCCCCAATGGCAAATCTCCTGGTCCAGACGGGTTCCCGGTGGGATACTATAAAAAATTCTCTGACGTCCTCCTTCCCCATCTAGTAAATCTCTTCAACTCCTTCTTTGGAGGAATGACCCCACCCCGACAAGCGCTGGAAGCCTACATTGCCATTATACCCAAAGAAGGGAAGGATGACAGCCTTTGCAGTAATTATCGTCCCATTTCGTTACTCAACACCGACCTCAAATTGTGGGCTAAGATATTGGCCTCAAGAATTAATAAAGTATTAGGTGGAATTATCCGCCCCGATCAGGTGGGGTTTGTGAGAGGACGGGAGGGCAAAGACAACTCGGTAAAGGTCTTGCACGCTATTTCCTATGCAAAGACAACCAGAATGCCGCTAGTCGTCCTCTCAACGGACGCCGAAAAGGCGTTCGACAGGATCAGCTGGAGATACATGGTCTGTACACTTCAAAAATTTGCCTTCCCGCCCCCTTTCATAGACGCTATCATGTCCCTTTATGTAGACCCATCTGCTAGAGTCGGGGTGAACGGGATCTTCTCTGAGCCCTTTAAAATACGGAATGGCACCAGACAGGGCTGTCCTCTTTCCCCTGCCCTTTTTATCGTGGTAATGGAGACCCTAATGGAGAGGATAAGACAGACACTGACATCAAAGGCTTAAGGGTGGGTGGTACAGAGGTCAAGGTGGCTGCCTTCGCTGACGATCTCCTACTTTTAACTACTAACCCAAGATCATCTTTTCCCAGACTTATGTCACTATTCGCAGAATTTGGTGAGATTTCCAATTTTAAAATAAATATGAACAAATCAGAAGCTTTAAACGTCTCAGCAAGCAAATCAGATATCTCTATAATAAAAAAAGACACCCCCTTCAATTGGCCTCCAGAAAAATTGAAATACCTCGGAATACACCTATCGGCTGACCCTTCCTCTCTTTATAAACATAACTACATCCCCCTTTTAGCTAACCTACGTATAGATTTAAAAAAGTACGACCTGCCATATCTATCTTGGATGGGTAGGATAAACGTCATAAAATCCTATATCTTTCCAAAAATCTTCTGTATCATGAATATGGTCCCTATAACTCTCCCCAACTCTTTTTTCCTTTCAATTAACCAATTGGTCTCCCAGTTTGTGTGGAAATATAAAAAAGCTAGACTTCCTCTAAAAATCCTCTCTCTACCCAGGGGTGAAGGTGGTCTGGGTCTACCTGATTTTCGCACCTACCACAAAGCAATTCACCTCGCTAGGTGGATAAACTTAACAAAACCCAACCCAGATAACTTAAACACGCAACTTGAATTGTCCCTACTGGGTAAGGGAGCCGATCGTTACCTATGGACTTCCACTATCCCCCCGCACCAGAAATTCGATGAAATAATTCTTAATACCTTATCTGTCAGACGTGCCCTTGTCCCAAACCACCCTCCTTTCTGCCTATTTCTTGACAAGATCCCACTCAAAGTTACTCCCTGGCTAACAGACCCCAAATACCAAGATGCCTTTGGCCTCTGGGACTTCATCCCTGATGTCACAATCTCCCAGTTCTTAGCCAAACAAGTTCCCTGCAATGACAATTGGCCATCTAATGTGACAAAACAGCCCTCCAATCTCCTCCAGAAAATCCATATTCGCCATGTCATGTCGAAACTCAATTTAATTGAGAGACCACCCCTCAATTGTTTATGGCTAGAATTTCTGGTTAATTTGAAATCGCCAATCACCAAATTAGTCTCCAAATTATACGCAAATCTCCTTAAGACCTCTAATCAATTTAAACCTCTATACCTCTCTTCCTGGGAGACAGAGTTGAGGATCACACTATCCCCCCGGGAAACTCAACAGGTTCTTGCCAACTCTCATGGGTTTTCCAGATGTATCTTATTACAAGAGAATGCGTTTAAAATTCTCTCCAGGTGGTACAGAACCCCAGAGCGACTATTTCACTTAGGGCTGGCGGACTCTCCGCTGTGCTGGAGATGCTCCCAGTCTATAGGGACTTTATTTCATATCTTCTGGCTCTGCCCGGGTTTAACACAATTCTGGAACGATATAAATAAATCTTTACAAAGTATGGGCCTAATGTCGCAAGACCTGAGCCCCCAGGATGTCTTACTTTCCCTCCCTTCCACTACTTTTAAACCAGGGAAGCATGGTCTGCTTCCCATTCTAGTTGCAGCTGCTAAACATCTGATCTCTACACACTGGAGGCAATTAACCCCCCCTACGCTAAAAGAATGGATCTCCAAGGTCCAGGACATCCTTCGCCTAGAAGAACTATCTAGTTGGGAAACTCGTTCCCATGAAAAATTTGTAAATTCTTGGCTTCCCTGGATCGAATTTTCCACCCACTCTGGTGGACCTGCCTCCCCCCCCTTTTGAAAGTTGTCTCTACTGCTATAGATATGTCTCGCCATGCGTGTTTTCTGTTTCTCCTCCTTGCGGGTTCTGGGATGCGTCGCCGTGACCGAGACCCCCCCAAAACGGGCTCTTTTTTTTTTTGTTTCATCGCATGACCTGCCTCATGTTCGAGCCTTCTGTCCTTCCTCACCTCTTGAAATGACTTAATTGCTTTTGTTTAACTCCTACCGTCATATCCTATAGCCTTCATCTATTTTATATGTGCAATACCACATTTTTAGGCTATCCTTTTTTGGCCTGAACCAGTTTGTTTATGTTTTACTATGCTCACTAATTTTCCTTCCAGCAATACCCGGTTGGATTTCCTGTAAGTTGTAGTGCTTTATTATCTCCTGAATCAACATTTGTTTGGGATTCATATGTGAGCTTTTCTGTTTATTGATATTTGTTTATGTTATTTGAAAACTTTAAATAAAGAATTTAAAAAAAAAAAAAAAAAATGGCGCCCCGTGAGGCGTGGACGAAACACACGGCGACCCCACTGACCGGAGAGATGGAGGTGTTGGCCACGGCCTTGGTTCACGGGACGGAGACTGCGCAGCTCCATAAGTAAGGTAAGAAAATGTTATCATCTTACCTGAAAGTCCCCTGTGCCCAGTCCGGGTCTATACCTCTTGCCGGTCAAGTGTGGTCACCATCGCATTCCCAGGTAGTGTAAAAAGTCCAAAGCCTGTACCCAAAACCCTGGGATCAAGGTGTCTGCTGTGTGCCGTGTATGTGTTCTGTGTTTGTGTAAGATCCGGGAGAAGCAAGGAACAGTGACTATTTGCGGTTGCTGGGTAACAGACCACAGGAGGTCAAATCGCTCGATAAGTTATTGCAGGATTCCCGTGCATAGGAGGAACAGCTCAGTTTCGGGGCAGGTGGCTCCATATCCAGGCACGGGTAGTGATAACTTAGAGGGCTACTGCAGATTCCCGTAGTGCCGGCGATCCAGTCAGGATAACCGGACCGGGGTGGTAGATCCCGGGCACAGGTGTGCCCAGTGCGATTGGCAGTAGTCTGTTCCCAGCACAACCTGCACGTGTCACAGAATGAAAACGGGCATCTCCCTGATGTCTATCTGTTTGGTTCGATTCATGTATTGCTGCTTTAAGAGCATACAATTGTAAAAGAGAGGTTTTTTTTTTTTGGTTTTTTTTCTTCTCTTCTGAACTTCCTCTTTTCCACGCCGCAAGCAGAGATATATCCATTGTAAATCACACAGTCATATGTTTTTTTTTTTCCTTTTTCTAAGTTTCCTGTTTTTGCATATATCTGGCTATGGTATAGCATTTATTTGAAGAGGTGAAACTAAATGATATCTATCATTTTTGATGTGACATACGTGATTTTTGGTTAAACAGCAGCTGCTTATAAAAAGGGGAAGTGTGTCTCTAACTGTGTTTGAGCGCAGACAGTTTAGGAAAAAAGAAAAAAAAGAGAGAGAAGCCATTTTAAATTTACATTCTTTCTCTCTCTCCCCCTTCTCTAAAACCACCCGTCTTTTGCTCTATCAGCTCCCCTCCCTCACTCTTCACCTCCGCACGTCCCGCCTTCTGCGCACCTTACATCTCTACCTCCTTCTTTTCCTCTGCACCATGTATCTCTTCCTGTTTCACACTCTCCTTCTCCTGCTTTGTTGCCTGTTGGGCAGATGCCAGATTCAAGCAGTGAAGTGTCTCTGTATCCTGTGCTCACAGCACAAGGCACATTCTATGTTCCCAATACAGCCCAGCCTCTGACAGTCATGGTATCGGGGGAGGAAGGTGGAGATCCCCCGGTAGAAGGCACCCCCCAAGCTGCAGTAAGCGGCAGACAGCTCAGCCCTGGGTGCAGAGGGGGGGAGGACTGACATCATCATCATCTGTTGATAATGTGCAACTTCAGCACCGGTCAGAGCTGCCTACATTCACATCAATATAGAGCTTTAAGCCTAGTCCACCACAGCTTCAGCAAGGGGGGAGACATCCTCACACAAAAAGGCAGCTTCTAAGTCCAAAATCAGCCAGTGTATGACCCCAGCACACGCTATCACAAATATTCCTCTGATGAAGATGAGGAGGGAACATCATACATGCTGCCCAGTACTAGGAAAAGAAACCCACAGGCACCAAGAATGCAGGGGCAGATAGAGGCACCACCATTACACTATGTGCACTGCACTTCAAGTCAGGTGACAATCTTCCAGACCCAGGGATGCATCCCATGCCATTTTACTGAAGAATGTAGCAGAACCAGCGAACATATATAGCCACCTGGAAAGATCTCTGGGCCATAAATGGAACTGAAAAACAGGTGATGCACTCTGGCCAATCATGAAGGAACAATTCAAACTTCCAGCAGAATTAGATGTACACGCTTGGGAGTCAGGGCCACAGCTAATTGAACAGCTCAGAGTGTGAGCCAAAGGCAGATTGGCAGGACAAGCCCTCAGCTTACATGACATGAGCCAAGACAAGACAGAGTCTGTAAAGAAGTTTCATGGCAAAGTAATGCAAGTATTCCAAGACTTGGGCTTCACCATTCATGGCCAGATACACACGCAAATGTTGGCAGAGGCCTTTGTGCATGGACTGAGACAGCCAATCAGGAAACCACTGATAGTGGCTAGGCCCGAGAACAGGTCAATAGCAGTGGAGTGACCCAGCAAAACGGGTTATGTGCACCTGGGAGACTGTTTATTGCCAATTGTCACCAAAGCTGCTGCCATTATAGCGCCACAAAGAGCGCGAAGAAGGAAACGGGTGCCGTGCTGCTGAGAACGCCGGAAGGGGAGCCAGAGGTGAAGATGCTGCAAAGTGCCGAACGACACACCGGAAGAACCGCTGCAGACTCTGGAGAGGAGACACCAACCTCAATAAGGTTAGCAAAGGGGAGAAGCTATGTCAAAGCAGGGGGAAGAAGTAATGACAGATGCGGCCGCAGCCCCTGTAATGCCCCAAGACCTTGGGTTGGATGCAGCCACCGGTCTCAATGCACCCCCGGGCCTCGCCAAGGACGCACCTGCAGGCCCCATCTTACCACCGCAGCTTCAATCAGCAGGCCGGACCCCGCTGCCGCTACAGTGTCCATCATGCCATTGTCCACAGTAGCCAAAGGGATTGAGTCAAAACCAGGAGTGCAGAAGACAGCCCCTCTCATGGTGACCACTGACCTGGAAGCGCAACCACCCTACAAAGGCAGAGGAAGTGTCAAGTGTTACATCTATGGCAAGTTTGGCCATTTCTGGAACCAGTGCAGAGCACCCATGCAACCCAAGAGTTGGTCCAGAGAAACAGGTCAAGGAAGAAGTACAGAAGACAGTGAAGTACCTTATCCATGGGACAGGGGTAAGCAAGCCAGGTCTGCAAGACACTACGCTCCAGACATGTAAAACCCCGTCTGCAGGACCAATACCTCAAATTGCCCTGAAAGTGGATTGCGTTGTCAGATCTTTTCTTCTGCACACTGGTGCAGCCAGAAGTGTGATGAGACCTGCGGAACTCGCTGATCCCACCTGCCTATCAGAATCCTCTGTGTCTCGCATGGGCATTGATGGTCAAGTCAGACATTCTCAGCTTACAAAGCCTCTGAGCGTGTGCACTCAGCCAGGACACTCTATCCTGTCCCAGTTTGTGGTGTCAAGAACCTGCCACTCAACCTGCTGGGAGCGGACCTACTGCAGAAGCTGAAGGCAACCACAGTGTTCCAGGAAGATGGGACCATGACACTTTCTTCATCCCTGACCCAAGAGGAATCATGGTCATGCTGGCGGCCCTACAAGAACCTCAAACAACCGACGGAGGCCTACCCAAGGAGGTACTGGACGTAGTACCAGAAAGTTTATGGTCTAAGGGACCTCAGGACGTAGGAAAACCTCAAGTTTCCCCAGTACGGGTGTCACTCAAGCCAGGTACCCCGTACCCTCGTAAAGGCCCAGGCCAGGCCTAGAGTCAAGCTGCCTCTGACCAACTGAAGATCTACCTGGAAAGAGGAATCATTGTTCCTTGCACATCGCCTTGCAATACCTGTTGTGAATTCCGTTCTTGGGCTCCCACCGGTGGTTGTAAATGGCACTTTTGTGAATTCTGCCCTTGGGCTCCCTCTGGTGGTTTTGAGTGGAACTGCCGCTCCTTGGGTTTAGCTTTAGCAGCTGCTTTCACTAATCGTCTCTCCTGGCTCTGCTATTTAACCTGGCTCTAGTCTTCAGCCTATGCCACTTGTCAATGTTCTCTGGCTGGATTCACATCTCTGCTTGGATTCTCCTGGTTTCCTGACCAGTTCTGCAAAGATAAGTTCTGGCTTTGCTCATTTCAGTCCACATGTTGTGGACTTATTGTTCTGTGCATTCTATTTTTGTCCAGCTTGTCATTATGGATTTTTTCTGTTAGCTGGAAGCTCAGGGAAGCAGATTTACCCTCCACACCTTTAGTCAGGTGTGGAGATTTTGTAAACTCTGTGTGGATTGTTTTGTAGTTTTTTTACTGACCACACAGTATCCTTTCCTGTCCTATCTATCAAGCTAGATTGGCCTCCTATGCTAAAATCTGATTTCATCTCTGCGTATGTTATTTTCCCCTCCTCTCACCGTCAATATTTGTGGGGGGCTATCTTTCCTTTGGGGATTTTCTCTGAGGCAAGATAGGTTTCCTGTTTCCACCTTTAGGGGAAGTTAGATCTTAGGCTGTGCCGAGGGGTCTAGGGAGCGTCAGGTATCCCCCACGGCTATTTCTAGTTGCGCTGCTAGGTTCAGGGTCTGCGGTCAGTACAGATACCACCTCCTTCAGAGCTTGTCTCATGTGTTGTGATGTTGTGAATTCTGTGGTCAAGCTCCCTCCTGTGGTCATGAATGGTACTTCGGCTGGTTCTGTTTATGAGCTTCCGCTGGTGGATGTGAGTGGGGCTGCGGCTTCTGAGTTTCCTTCCTCAGGTGAAGAGGTTAAGTCGTTAGGTGCTGCTCTATTTAACTCCACCTAGTTCTTTGTTCCTGGCCTCCAGGCAATGTTCCAGTATTGGTCTGGCTCTCTCCTGGATCGTTCTTGTGGCCTGTCTGCCCTGCATAAGCTAAGTTCTGCTTGTGTTCCTTTTGTTTGCTATATTTTCTGTCCAGCTTGCTATATTGGTTTTTCTTGCTTGCTGGAAGCTCTGAGACACAGAGGGAGCACCTCCGTACCGTTAGTCGGTGCGGAGGGTCTTATTGCCCCTCTGCGTGGTTGTTTGTAGGTTTTTGTGCTGACCGCAAAGCTATCTTTCCTATCCTCGGTCTATTCAGTAAGTCGGGCCTCACTTTGCTAAAATCTATTTCATCTCTGTATTTGTATTTTCATCTTAACTCACAGTCATTATATGTGGGGGGCTGCCTATTCCTTTGGGGAATTTCTCTGAGGCAAGGTAGGCTTATTTTTCTATCTTCAGGGCTAGTTAGTTTCTCAGGCTGTGCCGAGTTGCATAGGGAGCGTTAGGCGCAAACCACGGCTACCTCTAGTGTGGTATGATAGGATTAGGGATTGCGGTCAGCAGAGTTCCCACGTCTCAGAGCTCGTCCTATGTTAGTAACTATCAGGTCACTTTGTGTGCTCTTAACCACTAGGTCCATTGTGGTTCTGAATCACCTGTTCATAACAGTACTGGAGGCCCAAAGTACTAATGCTTCTCAATAGAGGGAAAAGAGAAGTTCTGAGACCATTTTTTTTTCTTTGCACTGTGTTTTGTCTTTCTTTTCCCCTTTACATCAGGGTGGTTCAGAACACAGGTGTAGACATGGACATTCAAGGTCTGTCCTCTTTGATGGATAACCTTGCTATAAGTGTTCAGAACATTCAAGATTTAGTGGTTCAGAATCCTATGTTAGAACCTAAAATTCCTATTCCTGAGTTATTTTCTGGAGATAGAGCTAAATTTCTGAATTTCAAAAATAATTGTAAATTATTTCTGGCTTTGAAACCCCGCTCCTCTGGTGACCCAGTTCAACAAGTAAAGATCATAATTTCTTTATTACGTGGCGACCCTCAAGACTGGGCATTTTCCCTTGCGCCAGGAGATCCTGCATTATGTGATATTGATGCGTTTTTTCTGGTGCTCGGGTTGCTTTATGATGAACCTAATTCAGTGGATCAGGCAGAGAAAATCTTGCTGGCTCTGTGTCAGGGTCAGGATGAGGTAGAGATATATTGTCAGAAATTTAGGAAGTGGTCTGTGCTCACTCAATGGAATGAATGTGCTCTGGCAGCAATTTTCAGAAAGGGTCTCTCTGAAGCCCTAGGGATGTCATGGTGGGATTTCCTATGCCTGCTGGTCTGAATGAGTCTATGTCTTTGGCCATTCAGATCGATCGACGCTTACGTGAGCGTAAAACTGTGCACCATTTGGCGGTATTATCTGAGCATAAACCTGAGCCTATGCAATGCAATAGGACTTTGACCAGAGCTGAACGGCAAGAACACAGACGACGGAATGGGCTTTGTTTTTACTGTGGTGATTCCACTCATGCTATCTCCGATTGTCCTAAGCGTACTAAGCGGTTCGCTGGGTCTGCCACCATTGGTACGGTACAGTCGAAATTTCTTTTGTCCGTTACTTTGATCTGCTCTTTGTCATCCTATTCTGTCATGGCATTTGTGGATTCAGGCGCTGCCCTGAATTTGATGGACTTGGAGTATGCTAGGCGCTGTGGGTTTTTCTTGGAGCCCTTGCAGTATCCTATTCCATTGAGAGGAATTTATGCTACGCCTTTGGCCAAGAATAAGCCTCAGTACTGGACCCAGCTGACCATGTGCATGGCTCCTGCGCATCAGGAGGATATTCGCTTTTTGGTGTTGCATAATCTGCATGATGTGGTCGTGTTGAGGTTGCCATGGCTACAAGTCCATAACCCAGTATTGGATTGGAAATCAATGTCTGTGTCCAGCTGGGGTTGTCAGGGGGTACATGGTGATGTTCCATTTCTGTCTATTTCATCATCCACCACTTCTGAGGTCCCAGAGTTCTTGTCGGATTACCGGGATGTATTTGATGAGCCCAAGTCCAGTGCTCTACCTCCGCATAGGGATTGTGATTGTGCTATCGATTTGATTCCTGGTAGTAAGTTTCCTAAAGGTCGACTGTTTAATTTGTCTGTGCCTGAGCACGCCGCTATGCGGAGTTACGTAAAGGAATCCTTGGAGAAGGGTCATATTCGCCCGTCATCGTCGCCATTGGGAGCAGGGTTCTTTTTTGTGGCCAAGAAGGATGGTTCGCTGAGACCTTGTATTGATTACCGCCTTCTAAATAAAATCACGGTCAAATTTCAGTACCCCTTGCCGCTGCTGTCTGATTTGTTTGCTCAGATTAAGGGGGCTAGTTGGTTCACCAAGATAGATCTTCGTGGTGCGTATAATCTTGTGCGCATTAAACAGGGCGATGAATGGAAAACAGCATTTAATACGCCCGAGGGCCATTTTGAGTACCTGGTTATGCCATTCGGGTTTTCTAATGCTCCATCAGTGTTTCAGTCCTTCATGCATGACATCTTCCGAGAGTACCTGGATAAATTCCTGATTGTATACTTGGATGATATTTTGGTCTTCTCGGATGATTGGGAGTCTCACGTGAAGCAGGTCAGAATGGTGTTCCAGGTCCTGCGTGCGAATTCTTTGTTTGTGAAGGGGTCAAAGTGTCTCTTTGGTGTTCAGAAGGTTTCATCTTTGGGTTTCATTTTTTCCCCTTCTACTATCGAGATGGACCCTGTTAAAGTTCAGGCCATTTATGATTGGACTCAGCCGACTTCTCTGAAGAGTCTGCAAAAGTTCCTTGGCTTTGCTAATTTTTATCGTCGCTTCATCAATAATTTTTCTAGCATTGCTAAACCGTTGACTGATTTAACCAAGAAGGGTGCTGATGTGGTCAATTGGTCTTCTGCTGCTGTGGAAGCTTTTCAAGAGTTGAAGCGTCGTTTTTCCTCTGCCCCTGTGTTGTGTCAACCAGATGTTTCGCTCCCGTTCCAGGTCGAGGTTGATGCTTCTGAGATTGGAGCAGGGGCTGTTTTGTCGCAAAGAAGTTCTGATGGCTCGGTGATGAAACCATGCGCCTTCTTTTCCAGGAAGTTTTCGCCTGCTGAGTGTAATTATGATGTTGGCAATCGAGAGTTGCTGGCCATGAAGTGGGCATTCGAGGAGTCGCATCATTGGCTTGAAGGAGCTAAGCATCGCGTGGTGGTCTTGACTGATCACAAGAACTTGACTTATCTCGAGTCTGCCAAACGGTTGAATCCTAGACAGGCTCGTTGGTCGCTGTTTTTCTCCCGTTTTGACTTTGTGGTTTCGTACCTTCCGGGCTCTAAAAATGTGAAGGCGGATGCCCTGTCTAGGAGTTTTGTGCCCGACTCTCCGGGTTTGTCTGAGCCGGCGGGTATTCTCAAAGAGGGGGTAATTTTGTCTGCCATCTCCCCTGATTTGCGGCGGGTGCTGCAAAAATTTCAGGCTAATAGACCTGACAGTTGCCCAGCGGAGAAACTGTTTGTTCCTGATAAATGGACGAGTAGAGTTATCTCTGAGGTTCATTGTTCGGTGTTGGCTGGTCATCCTGGAATCTTTGGTACCAGAGATTTGGTGGCTAGATCCTTTTGGTGGCCGTCTCTGTCGCGGGATGTGCGTTCGTTTGTGCAGTCCTGTGGGATTTGTGCTCGGGCTAAGCCCTGCTGTTCTCGTGCCAGTGGGTTGCTTTTGCCCTTGCCAGTCCCGAAGAGGCCCTGGACACATATCTCTATGGATTTTATTTCGGATCTCCCTGTCTCTCAAAAAATGTCGGTCATTTGGGTTGTTTGTGATCGCTTCTCGAAGATGGTCCATTTGGTACCCTTATCTAAATTGCCTTCCTCCTCTGATTTGGTGCCATTGTTCTTCCAGCATGTGGTTTGTTTACATGGCATTCCGGAGAACATCGTTTCTGACAGAGGTTCCCAGTTTGTTTCGAGGTTTTGGCGAGCCTTTTGTGCTAGGATGGGCATTGATTTGTCTTTTTCCTCGGCTTTCCATCCTCAGACAAATGGCCAGACTGAACGAACCAATCAGACCTTGGAAACATATCTGAGATGTTTTGTTTCTGCCGATCAGGAAGATTGGGTGTCCTTTTTGCCTTTGGCTGAGTTCGCCCTTAATAATCGTGCCAGCTCGGCTACTTTGGTTTCGCCGTTTTTTTGCAATTCTGGTTTCCATCCTCGTTTCTCTTCAGGGCAGGTTGAGTCTTCTGACTGTCCTGGTGTGGATACTGTGGTGGATAGGTTGCAGCAGATTTGGACTCATGTGGTGGACAATTTGACATTGTCTCAGGAGAAGGCTCAACGTTTCGCTAACCGCAGGCGCTGTGTGGGTCCCCGACTTCGTGTTGGGGATTTGGTTTGGTTGTCATCTCGTTATATTCCTATGAAGGTTTCCTCTCCTAAGTTTAAGCCTCATTTCATTGGTCCATACAGGATTTCTGAGGTTCTTAATCCTGTGTCTTTTCGTTTGACCATCCAGCTTCTTTTTCCGTCCATAACGTATTCCATAGGTCATTGTTGCGGAGATACGTGGCACCTGTGTTTCCATCCGTTGATCCTCCTGCCCCGGTTTTGGTTGAGGGGGAGTTGGAGTATATAGTGGAGAAGATTTTGGATTCTCGTATTTCGAGACGGAAACTTCAGTACCTGGTTAAGTGGAAGGGTTATGGTCAGGAAGATAATTCCTGGGTCTTTGCCTCTGATGTTCATGCTGCCGATCTGGTTCGTGCCTTTCATTTGGCTCATCCTGGTCGGCCTGGGGGCTCTGGTGAGGGTTCGGTGACCCCTCCTCAAGGGGGGGGGGGTACTGTTGTAAATTCTGTGGTCAAGCTCCCTCCTGTGGTCATGAATGGTACTTCGGCTGGTTCTGTCTATGAGCTTCCGCTGGTGGATGTGAGTGGGGCTGCGGCTTCTGAGTTTCCTTCCTCAGGTGACGAGGTTAAGTCGTTAGGTGCTGCTCTATTTAACTCCACCTAGTTCTTTGTTCCTGGCCTCCAGGCAATGTTCCAGTATTGGTCTGGCTCTCTCCTGGATCGTTCTTGTGGCCTGTCTGCCCTGCATAAGCTAAGTTCTGCTTGTGTTCCTTTTGTTCGCTATATTTTCTGTCCAGCTTGCTATATTGGTTTTTCTTGCTTGCTGGAAGCTCTGAGATGCAGAGGGAGCACCTCCGTACCGTTAGTCGGTGCGGAGGGTCTTTTTGCCCCTCTGCGTGGTTGTTTGTAGGTTTTTGTGCTGACCGCAAAGCTATCTTTCCTATCCTCGGTCTATTCAGTAAGTCGGGCCTCACTTTGCTAAAATCTATTTCATCTCTGTGTTTGTATTTTCATCTTAACTCACAGTCATTATATGTGGGGGGCTGCCTTTTCCTTTGGGATATTTCTCTGAGGCAAGGTAGGCTTATTTTTCTATCTTCAGGGCTAGTTAGTTTCTCAGGCTGTGCCGAGTTGCATAGGGAGCGTTAGGCGCAATCCACGGCTACCTCTAGTGTGGTATGATAGGATTAGGGATTGCGGTCAGCAGAGTTCCCACGTCTCAGAGCTCGTCCTATGTTAGTAACTATCAGGTCACTTTGTGTGCTCTTAACCACTAGGTCCATTGTGGTTCTCAATCACCTGTTCATAACATTGTGAATTCTGTTTTCGAACTCCCTCCTGTGGTCATGAATGGTACTTCGGCGAGTTCTGTCCATGGACTCCCTCTGGTGGCTGTGAGTGGAGCTGCTGCTTCTGAGGTTCCTTCCACAGGTGACTGTTATGGCTGGCAATCAGGCAACACAGCGTGCAGTAATCAGCGCACATACAGAGATCTGGCAATAACCAAAAACAATAGGACGAGCTCTGAGACGTGGAATCTCTGTAGACTGCAGTACCTGATCTATCCTCACACAACTATAAGCAGCAGTGGATTGCGCCTAACAACTACCTATGCAACTCGGCACTGCCTGAGGAGCTGACTAGCCTGAAGATAGAAATACAAGCCTGACTTACCTCAGAGAAATACCCCAAAGGAATAGGCAGCCCCCCACATATAATGACTGTTAGCAAGATGAAAAGACAAACGTAGGAATGAAATAGATTCAGCAAAGTGAGGCCCGATATTCTAGACAGAGCGAGGATAGCAAAGAGAACTATGCAGTCTACAAAAAACCCTAAAACGAAAACCACGCAAAGGGGCAAAAAGACCCACCGTGCCGAACTAACAGCACGGCGGTGCACCCCTCTGCTTCTCAGAGCTTCCAGCAAAAGACAATAGCAAGCTGGACAGAAAAAAACAGAAAACAAACTAGAAGCACTTATCTAGCAGAGCAGCAGGCCCAAGGAAAGATGCAGTAGCTCAGATCCAACACTGGAACATTGACAAAGAGCAAGGAAGACAGACTCAGGTGGAGCTAAATAGCAAGGCAGCCAACGAGCTCACCAAAACACCTGAGGGAGGAAGCCCAGAGACTGCAATACCACTTGTGACCACAGAAGTGAACTCAGCCACAGAATTCACAACAGTACCCCCCCCCTTGAGGAGGGGTCACCGAACCCTCACCAGAACCCCCAGGCCGACCAGGATGAGCCACATGAAAGGCACGAACAAGATCTGGGGCATGGACATCAGAGGCAAAAACCCAGGAATTATCTTCCTGAGCATAACCCTTCCATTTGACCAGATACTGGAGTTTCCGTCTAGAGACACGAGAATCCAAAATCTTCTCCACAATATACTCCAATTCCCCCTCCACCAAAACAGGGGCAGGAGGCTCCACAGATGGAACCATAGGTGCCACGTATCTCCTCAACAACGACCTATGGAATACATTATGTATGGAAAAGGAGTCTGGGAGGGTCAGACGAAAAGACACCGGATTGAGAATCTCAGAAATCCTATACGGACCAATAAAACGAGGTTTAAATTTAGGAGAGGAAACCTTCATAGGAATATGACGAGAAGATAACCAAACCAAATCCCCAACACGAAGTCGGGGTCCCACACGGCGTCTGCGATTAGCGAAAAGCTGAGCCTTCTCCTGGGACAAGGTCAAATTGTCCACTACCTGAGTCCAGATCTGCTGCAACCTGTCCACCACAGAATCCACACCAGGACAGTCCGAAGACTCAACCTGTCCTGAAGAGAAACGAGGATGGAACCCAGAATTGCAGAAAAATGGAGAGACCAAGGTAGCCGAGCTGGCCCGATTATTAAGGGCGAACTCAGCCAACGGCAAAAATGACACCCAATCATCCTGGTCAGCGGAAACAAAACATCTCAGATATGTTTCCAAGGTCTGATTGGTTCGTTCGGTCTGGCCATTAGTCTGAGGATGGAAGGCCGAGGAGAAAGATAGGTCAATGCCCATCCTACCACAAAAGGCTCGCCAGAACCTCGAGACAAACTGGGAACCTCTGTCAGAAACAATATTCTCAGGAATGCCATGTAAACGAACCACATGCTGGAAGAACAAAGGCACCAAATCAGAGGAGGAAGGCAATTTAACCAAGGGCACCAGATGGACCATTTTAGAAAAGCGATCACAGACCACCCAAATGACCGACATTTTTTGAGAAACGGGAAGGTCAGAAATGAAATCCATCGAAATATGTGTCCAAGGCCTCTTCGGGACCGGCAAGGGCAAAAGCAACCCACTGGCACATGAACAGCAGGGCTTAGCCCTAGCACAAATTCCACAGGACTGCACAAAAGCACGCACATCCCGTGACAGAGATGGCCACCAGAAGGATCTAGCAACCAACTCCCTGGTACCAAAGATTCCTGGATGACCGGCCAGCACCGAACAATGAAGTTCAGAGATAACTTTACTAGTCCACCTATCAGGGACGAACAGTTTCTCGGCCGGACAACGATCAGGTTTATTAGCCTGAAATTTCTGCAACACTCTCCGCAAATCAGGGGAGATGGCAGACACAATGACTCCTTCCTTGAGGATACTCGCCGGCTCAGATAACCCCGGAGAGTCGGGCACAAAACTCCTAGACAGAGCATCCGCCTTCACATTTTTAGAGCCCGGAAGGTATGAAATCACAAAATCAAAACGAGCAAAAAATAACGACCAACGGGCCTGTCTAGGATTCAAGCGCTTGGCAGACTCGAGATAAGTCAAGTTCTTATGATCAGTCAATACCACCACGCGATGCTTAGCACCCTCAAGCCAATGACGCCACTCCTCGAATGCCCACTTCATGGCCAGCAACTCTCGGTTGCCCACATCATAATTACGCTCAGCAGCAGAAAATTTCCTGGAAAAGAAAGCACATGGTTTGAACACTGAGCAACCAGAACCTCTCTGTGACAAAACCGCTCCTGCACCAATCTCAGAAGCATCAACCTCGACCTGGAACGGAAGAGAAACATCAGGTTGACACAACACAGGGGCACAGCAAAAACGACGCTTCAACTCCTGAAAAGCTTCCACGGCAGCAGAAGACCAATTAACCAAATCAGCACCCTTCTTGGTCAAATCGGTCAATGGTCTGGCAATGCTAGAAAAATTACAGATGAAGCGACGATAAAAATTAGCAAAGCCCAGGAATTTCTGCAGACTTTTTAGAGATGTCGGCTGAGTCCAATCCTGGATGGCCTGAACCTTAACCGGATCCATCTCGATAGTAGAAGGGGAAAAGATGAACCCCAAAAATGAAACTTTCTGCACACCGAAGAGACACTTTGATCCCTTCACGAACAAGGAATTAGCACGCAGTACCTGGAAAACCATTCTGACTTGCTTCACATGAGACTCCCAATCATCTGAGAAGATCAAAATGTCATCCAAGTAAACAATCAAGAATTTATCCAGATACTCACGGAAAATGTCATGCATAAAAGACTGAAAAACAGATGGAGCATTGGCAAGTCCGAACGGCATCACCAGATACTCAAAATGACCCTCGGGCGTATTAAATGCCGTTTTCCATTCATCTCCCTGCCTGATTCTCACCAGATTATACGCACCACGAAGATCAATCTTAGTAAACCAACTAGCCCCCTTAATCCGAGCAAACAAGTCAGAAATCAATGGCAAGGGATACTGAAACTTAACAGTGATCTTATTAAGAAGGCGGTAATCAATACACGGTCTTAGCGAACCATCCTTCTTGGCTACAAAAAAGAACCCTGCTCCCAATGGTGACGACGATGGGCGAATATGTCCCTTCTCCAGGGACTCCTTCACATAACTGCGCATAGCGGTGTGTTCAGGTACGGACAAATTAAATAAACGACCCTTAGGGAATTTACTACCAGGAATCAAATCGATAGCACAATCACAATTCCTATGCGGAGGTAGGGCATCAGACTTGGACTCTTCAAATACATCCTGAAAGTCCGACAAGAACTCTGGGATGTCAGAAGGAATGGATGACGAAATAGACAAAAATGGAACATCACCATGTACTCCCTGACAACCCCAGCTGGTTACCGACATAGAGTTCCAATCCAATACTGGATTATGGGTTTGTAGCCATGGCAACCCCAACACGACCACATCATGCAAATTATGCAGTACCAGAAAGCGAATAACTTCCTGATGTGCAGGAGCCATGCACATGGTCAGCTGGGCCCAGTACTGAGGCTTATTCTTGGCCAAAGGTGTAGCATCAATTCCTCTCAACGGAATAGGACACCGCAAAGGCTCCAAGAAAAATCCACAACGTTTAGCATAATCCAAATCCATCAGATTCAGGGCAGCGCCTGAATCCACAAACGCCATGACAGAATACGATGACAAAGAGCACATTAAGGTAATGGACAAAAGGAATTTGGACTGTACAGTACCAATAACGGCAGAGCTATCGAACCGCCTAGTGCGTTTAGGACAATTAGAAATAGCATGAGTAGAATCACCACAATAGAAACACAGTCTGTTCAGACGTCTGTGTTCTTGCCGTTCTACTTTAGTCATAGTCCTGTCGCACTGCATAGGCTCAGGTTTACTCTCAGGCAGTACCGCCAGATGGTGCACAGATTTACGCTCGCGCAAGCAACGACCGATCTGAATGGCCAAGGACATAGACTCATTCAAACCAGCAGGCATAGGAAATCCCACCATTACATCCTTAAGAGCTTCAGAGAGACCCTTTCTGAACAAAGCCGCTAGTGCAGATTCATTCCACAGAGTGAGTACTGACCATTTCCTAAATTTCTGACAATATACTTCTACATCATCCTGACCCTGGCATAAAGCCAGCAGATTTTTCTCAGCCTGATCGACTGAATTAGGCTCATCGTAAAGCAATCCGAGCGCCAGGAAAAATGCATCAACATTACTCAATGCAGAATCTCCTGGTGCAAGAGAAAACGCCCAGTCCTGTGGGTCGCCGCGCAAAAAAGAAATAATAATCAAAACCTGTTGAATAGGATTACCAGAAGAATGAGGTTTCAAGGCCAAAAATAGCTTACAATTATTTCTGAAGCTCAGGAACTTAGTTCTGTCACCAAAAAACAAATCAGGAATCGGAATTCTTGGTTCTAGCATCGATTTCTGATCAATAGTATCTTGAATCTTTTGTACATTTACAACGAGATTATCCATTGAGGAGCACAGAGCCTGAATATCCATGTCCACAGCTGTGTCCTGAAGCACTCTAATGTCTAGGGGAAAAAAAAGACTGAAGACAGAGCTAAGAAAAAAAAATGATGTCAGGATTTCTTTTTTCCCTCTATTGGGAATCATTGGTGTGGCTCCTTGTACTGTTATGGCTGGCAATCAGGCAACACAGCGTGCAGTAATCAGCGCACATACAGAGATCTGGCAATAACCAAAAACAATAGGACGAGCTCTGAGACGTGGAATCTCTGTAGACTGCAGTACCTGATCTATCCTCACACAACTATAAGCAGCAGTGGATTGCGCCTAACAACTACCTATGCAACTCGGCACTGCCTGAGGAGCTGACTAGCCTGAAGATAGAAATACAAGCCTGACTTACCTCAGAGAAATACCCCAAAGGAATAGGCAGCCCCCCACATATAATGACTGTTAGCAAGATGAAAAGACAAACGTAGGAATGAAATAGATTCAGCAAAGTGAGGCCCGATATTCTAGACAGAGCGAGGATAGCAAAGAGAACTATGCAGTCTACAAAAAACCCTAAAACGAAAACCACGCAAAGGGGCAAAAAGACCCACCGTGCCGAACTAACAGCACGGCGGTGCACCCCTCTGCTTCTCAGAGCTTCCAGCAAAAGACAATAGCAAGCTGGACAGAAAAAAACAGAAAACAAACTAGAAGCACTTATCTAGCAGAGCAGCAGGCCCAAGGAAAGATGCAGTAGCTCAGATCCAACACTGGAACATTGACAAAGAGCAAGGAAGACAGACTCAGGTGGAGCTAAATAGCAAGGCAGCCAACGAGCTCACCAAAACACCTGAGGGAGGAAGCCCAGAGACTGCAATACCACTTGTGACCACAGAAGTGAACTCAGCCACAGAATTCACAACAGGTGACGTAGTTTATTCTTTGGCTGGCTGTTCTATTTGTCTCCACTCAGATCGTTACTCCATGCCAGCTGTCAATGTTCTTGTACTGGTTCAGTTCGCTCTTGGATCTTTCTGGTGACCTGTCTACTCCAGCAAAAGCTAAGTCCCTGCTAGTTATTTATTTGTTCATTGTTTCCTTGTCCAGTTGGCTATCATGATTTTGTCTTGCTAGCTGGAAGCTCTGGGATGCAGAGTGGCACCTCCGCACCGTGTGTCGGTGCGGAGGTCTTTTTGCACACTCTGTGTGGTCTTTTGTAGTTTTTTGTGCTGACCGCAAAGATACCTTTCCTATCCTCTGTCTGTTTAGTAAGTCTGGCCTCCCTTTGCTGAAACCTGTTTCATTTCTGTGTTTGTGACTTTCATCTTAACTCACAGTCAATATATGTGGGGGGCTGCCTTTTCCCTTGGGGAATTTCTCTGAGGCAAGGTAGGCTTTATTTTCTATCTTTAGGGCTAGTTAGCTCTTAGGCTGTGAAGAGGCGTCTAGGTCATGTCATGTACGCTCCACGGCTATTTCTAGTTGTGTGATAGGATTAGGGGTTGCGGTCAGCAGAGCTCCCACTTCCCAGAGCTTGTCCTGTGTGAGTTTAACCATCAGGTCGTGCCGGGTGCTCCTAACCACCAGGTCCATAACACTCATGTTGTTCCTAAACCACCAGATCATAACAGTACAAGTGGACAAAGATGAATTAAATGTATCTCAAAAAAAGGAAAAGAAAGTTCTGAACCATTTTTTTTTCTGTGCTCTGGTTTGCCTCTTTTTTCCTCTTGATATCTGGGTGGTGCAGGATATATGCTCTGGCATGGATGTTCAGGGTTTGTTTTCTCGTGTGGATCAACTGGCTGCAAGAAAACTGAGTATCCAGGACTATGTTGTCCAGACTCCGGCTTTAGAGCCCAGAATTCCTACTCCGGATTTGTTCTTTGGGGACAGATCCAAGTTTTTGAATTTTTAAAATAACTGCAAATTGTTTTTTGCTTTGAAACCCCATTCTTCAGGTGATCCCATTCAGCAGGTGAAAATCATCATATCCTTGCTGCGTGGTGATCCGCAAGACTGGGCTTTTTCTCGTGAAACAGGGAATCCGGCATTATTGAATGTAGACGCATTTTTTCAAGCGCTCGGATTATTGTATGACGAACCTAACTCTGTAGAGCATGCTGAGAAAACACTGTTGGCCCTGTGTCAAGGTCAGGAAGCAGCAGAGTTATACTGCCAGAAATTTAGAAAATGGTCTGTGCTCACTAAATGGAATGAAGAGGCTCTGGCTGCTATTTTCAGAAAAGGTCTTTCTGAAACCCTTAAAGATGTTATGGTGGGCTTTCCTACGCCTGCCGGTTTGAAGGAATCTATGTCTCTAGCCATTCAGATTGATCAGCGTCTGCGCGAGCGCAAAGCTGTTCACCATATGGCAGTATCCTCTGAGCATAGTCCTGAACCTATGCAATGTGATAGGATTTTGACTAGAATAGAACGGCAGGAATTCAGACGTCAGAATAGGCTGTGTTTTTACTGTGGTGATTCTGCTCATGTTATCTCTGATTGCCCTAAGCGTACTAAGAGAGTCGCTGGGTCTGTTACCATTAGTACGATACAGCCTAAATTTCTCTTATCTGTGACCCTGATTTGCTCATTGTCGTCCTTTTCTGTCATGGCATTTGTGGATTCAGGCGCTGCCCTGAACTTAATGGAATTAGAATTCGCCAGGCGCTGTGGTTTTTCCTTGCAGCCTTTGCAGAGCCCTATTCCTTTGAGGGGCATTGATGCTACACCCTTGGCCAAGGATAAACCTCAGTACTGGACACAGATGACTATGTACATGGCTCCTGCACATCAGGAAGACTGCCGTTTTCTGGTGTTGCATAACCTGCATGATGTTGTTGTGCTGGGATTTCCATGGTTACAGGAACATAATCCGGTGCTGGATTGGAAAACTATGTCTGTGACTAGTTGGGGTTGTCAAGGGGTACATAGTGACGTTCCTTTGATGTCAATTTCCTCTTCCCCCTCTTCTGAGGTCCCTGAGTTTTTGTCGGATTTCCAGGATGTATTTGATGAGCCCAAGTCCAGTTCCCTTCCTCCACATAGGGACTGTGATTGTGCTATTAACTTGATTCCTGGTTGTAAGTTCCCTAAGGGCCGACTTTTCAATCTGTCTGTGCCAGAGCATGCCGCCAAGCGGAGCTATGTTAAGGAATCTTTGGAGAAAGGGCATATTCGGCCCTCTTCGTCACCATTGGGAGCGGGTTTCTTTTTTGTTGCTAAGAAGGATGTCTCCTTGAGACCCTGTATTGATTATCGTCTTCTTAATAAGATCACGGTCAAATTCCAATACCCCTTGCCTTTGCTTACTGATTTGTTTGCTCAGATTAAGGGGGCTAGTTGGTTTACTAAGATTGACCTCCGAGGGGCATATAATCTTGTTCATATTAAACAGGGTGACGAATGGAAAACTGCATTTAATACGCCCGAAGGCCATTTTGAATACCTTGTGATGCCATTTGGGCTCTCTAATGCTCCATCTGTGTTCCAGTCTTTCATGCATGATATTTTCCGCAATTATCTTGATAAATTCATGGTTGTATATTTGGATGATATTTTGATTTTTTCCAATGATTGGGAGTCTCATGTGAAGCAGGTCAGGATGGTGTTCCAGATCCTTCGTGATAATGCTTTATTTCTGAAGGGGTCTAAGTGCCTATTCGGAGTTCAGAAGGTCTCTTTTTTGGGTTTTGTTTTTTCTCCCTCGTCTATAGAAATGGATCCGGTTAAGGTCCAAGCTATTCATGACTGGATCCAACCTACATCTGTGAAGGGTCTTCAAAAATTTTTGGGCTTTGCTAATTTCTATCGCCGTTTCATTGCCAACTTTTCCAGTGTGGTTAAGCCCCTTACTGATTTGACGAAGAAGGGCGCTGATGTGACGAATTGGTCCTCTGAGGCTGTTGAGGCCTTTCAAGAGCTTAAACGCCGATTTACTTCTGCCCCTGTGTTGCGTCAACCGGATGTTTCTCTTCCTTTTCAGGTTGAGGTCGACACTTCTGAGATTGGGGCAGGGGCTGTCTTGTCTCAGAGGGAGTCTGATGGTTCTTTGATGAAACCGTGTGCTTTTTTTTCCAGAAAGTTTTCGCCTGCGGAATGCAATTATGATGTCGGCAATCGGGAGTTGTTGGCTATGAAGTGGGCGTTTGAGGAGTGGCGACATTGGCTTGAGGGAGCTAAACACCGTGTTGTGGTCCTGACCGATCATAAGAATCTGATTTACCTAGAGTCGGCCAAGCGGCTGAATCCTAGACAGGCTCGATGGTCCCTGTTTTTCTCCCGTTTTGATTTTGTGGTCTCGTATCTTCCGGGATCTAAGAATGTTAAGGCTGATGCCCTCTCTAGGAGTTTTTCGCCTGATTCTCCTGGAGTCCTTGAGCCGGTTGGCATTCTTAAGGAGGGGGTGATTCTTTCTGCTATCTCCCCTGATTTGCACCGGGTGCTTCAGGAATTTCAGGCTGATAGGCCTGACCGCTGTCCTGTGGGGAAGCTGTTTGTTCCTGATAGATGGACAAGTAAGGTAATTTCTGAGGTTCATTGTTCAGTGTTGGCTGGTCATCCTGGGATTTTTGGTACCAGAGATTTGGTTGCTAGGTCCTTTTGGTGGCCTTCCTTGTCTCGCGATGTGCGTGCTTTTGTGCAGTCCAGTGGGACTTGCGCCCGGGCCAAGCCTTGCTGTTCCCGCCCTAGAGGGTTGCTTTTGCCTTTGCCGGTCCCTGAGAGGCCCTTGACGCATATTTCCATGGATTTTATTTCGGATCTTCCTGTTTCCCAGAAGATGTCTGTTATCTGGGTTGTTTGTGACCGGTTCTCTAAAATGGTCCATTTGGTACCTTTGCCTAAGTTGCCTTCCTCCTCAGATCTGGTTCCATTGTTTTTTCAGCATGTGGTTTGTTTGCATGGCATTCCGGAGAATATTGTGTCTGACAGAGGTTCTCAGTTTGTATCTAGATTTTGGCGGGCCTTTTGTGCTAGGATGGGCATTGATTTGTCTTTTTCTTCGGCGTTTCATCCTCAGACTAATGGCCAAACTGAGTGAACTAATCAGACCTTGGAGACCTATTTGAGATGCTTTGTGTCTGCTGATCAGGATGATTGGGTGTCTTTCTTGCCGTTGGCCGAGTTTGCCCTTAATAATCAGGCTAGTTCGGCTACTTTGGTTTCACCTTTCTTTTGTAATTTTGGTTTTCATCCTCGTTTTTCTTCTGGGCAGGTTGAGCCTTCTGATTGTCCTGGTGTTGATTCTGTGGTGGACAGGCTGCAGCAGATTTGGACTCATGTGGTGGACAATTTGACGTTGTCTCAGGAAAGGGCTCAACGTTTTGCTAACCGCCGTCGGCGTGTTGGTCCCCGGCTTCGTGTGGGGGATTTGGTTTGGTTGTCTTCTCGTCATGTTCCTATGAAGGTTTCTTCTCCTAAGTTTAAGCCTCGGTTTATTGGTCCTTATAAAATTTCTGAAATTATTAATCCGGTCTCTTTTCGTTTGGCTCTTCCAGCCTCTTTTGCCATTCATAATGTTTTCCATAGATCTTTGTTGCGGAGATATGTGGTGCCCGTTGTTCCCTCGGTTGACCCTCCTGCCCCGGTGTTGGTTGAGGGAGAGTTGGAATATGAGGTTGAGAAGATTTTGGATTCTCGTTTTTCGAGGCGGAGGCTCCAGTATCTTGTCAAGTGGAAGGGTTATGGCCAGGAGGATAATTCTTGGGTTGTTGCCTCCGATGTCCATGCTACCGATTTGGTTCGTGCTTTTCACTTGGCTCATCCTGATCGGCCTGGGGGCTCTGGTGAGGGTTCGGTGACCCCTCCTCAAGGAGGGGGTACTGTTGTGAATTCTGTTCTTGGGCTCCCTCCGGTGGTTGTAAATGGCACTTTTGTGAATTCTGCCCTTGGGCTCCCTCTGGTGGTTTTGAGTGGAACTGCCGCTCCTTGGGTTTAGCTTTAGCAGCTGCTTTCACTAATCGTCTCTCCTGGCTCTGCTATTTAACCTGTCTCTAGTCTTCAGCCTATGCCACTTGTCAATGTTCTCTGGCTGGATTCACATCTCTGCTTGGATTCTCCTGGTTTCCTGACCAGTTCTGCAAAGATAAGTTCTGGCTTTGCTCATTTCAGTCCACATGTTGTGGACTTATTGTTCTGTGCATTCTATTTTTATCCAGCTTGTCATTATGGATTTTTTCTGTTAGCTGGAAGCTCTGGGAAGCAGATTTACCCTCCACACCTTTAGTCAGGTGTGGAGATTTTGTAAACTCTGTGTGGATTGTTTTGTAGTTTTTTTACTGACCGCACAGTATCCTTTCCTGTCCTATCTATCAAGCTAGATTGGCCTCCTATGCTAAAATCTGATTTCATCTCTGCGTATGTTATTTTCCCCTCCTCTCACCGTCAATATTTGTGGGGGGCTATCTTTCCTTTGGGGATTTTCTCTGAGGCAAGATAGGTTTCCTGTTTCCACCTTTAGGGGAAGTTAGATCTTAGGCTGTGCCGAGGGGTCTAGGGAGCGTCAGGTACCCCCCACGGCTATTTCTAGTTGCGCTGCTAGGTTCAGGGTCTGCGGTCAGTACAGATACCACCTCCTTCAGAGCTTGTCTCATGTTGTTCCTAAACCACCAGATCATAACAAATACCCCTGTCAAGAAAAAGATTGCAAAGGAGAGCCAGCCAAGTTCAAAATGGTACATGACCTGAGAGATGTGAATGACGCCACTTTGTTTAAAACTCCAATTGTGCCGAATCCACACACTCTGCTCTCAAAATGTGCCTTCCACAGCAAAAGTGTTCACAGTGACCGACCTGGCTAATGCTTTCTCCAGTGTTCACTTCATCCAGAAGACCAGTACCTGTTTGCCTTGACGCACCAGGGAGGACAGCACACATGGACAGTTATGCCACAGCAGGCCCAGAACAGCCCTTCACAGCTCAGCAAAGCAATGTCCACAGTCCTCACCAACTGGGTCACAGAACATGCAGAAGTAACCCTGCTACAATACATGGACGATCTGCTCCTTTGTGCAGTTGACATTAACTCGTGTAAAGCCCATTCCTTGTCTCTCCTACTCTACCTGGCGGAGCAGCACTGCAAGGTCTCAAAGAACAAAGTCCAGTGGTGTCTGAAGAGAGTTACGTTCCAGAGACACTGTATTGCTCACCAGACGAAACATCTGACAGATAACCGGAAGACCACAGTGGAGAAGACGGTTCCTCCAACAACTCCAAGGGCACTACAGGCCTTCCTTGGTCTAGTTTCGTATTGCAGAGCCTGGATCCCTGATGCTTCAGTCCTAATGCAGCCTGTGTATGACTGTGTCAACATAACCCCGTTCCTCCTGACAGATGCAGCCTTCAGCTCGTTCAAGAAGTTAAAAGACTCTGTAGTCTCAGCGCCAGCACTAGGCTTACCTGACTACGAGAAGCCATTCCATCTCTACCTGATGAAAAAAGAAGGCCTTGCTACTGGAGTCCTGACACAGCTTCAGGGGGGAAAGCCGAGACCTTTGGGCTAATTTTCAGCTTGCTTGGATCCAGTTGCAAGGGAAGCCCCCTCCTGCATGAGAGCAGCATTTGCAGCACCGGCCCTCCTGGACAAGACTGCTGACATCATTCTTGGATTGCAGATTGGAAATCCTGGCTCCACATGACATCTCAGAAATCCTCAACCAAACCCAGCCAAAACATCTCTCCACCGCCAGGCATCTTCGTCTCCAGATGCACAGTCCTCAACCCGTCCACTCTACTCCCTGTTATGGCTGGCAATCAGGCAACACAGCGTGCAGTAATCAGCGCACATACAGAGATCTGGCAATAACCAAAAACAATAGGACGAGCTCTGAGACGTGGAATCTCTGTAGACTGCAGTACCTGATCTATCCTCACACAACTATAAGCAGCAGTGGATTGCGCCTAACAACTACCTATGCAACTCGGCACTGCCTGAGGAGCTGACTAGCCTGAAGATAGAAATACAAGCCTGACTTACCTCAGAGAAATACCCCAAAGGAATAGGCAGCCCCCCACATATAATGACTGTTAGCAAGATGAAAAGACAAACGTAGGAATGAAATAGATTCAGCAAAGTGAGGCCCGATATTCTAGACAGAGCGAGGATAGCAAAGAGAACTATGCAGTCTACAAAAAACCCTAAAACAAAAACCACGCAAAGGGGCAAAAAGACCCACCGTGCCGAACTAACAGCACGGCGGTGCACCCCTCTGCTTCTCAGAGCTTCCAGCAAAAGACAATAGCAAGCTGGACAGAAAAAAACAGAAAACAAACTAGAAGCACTTATCTAGCAGAGCAGCAGGCCCAAGGAAAGATGCAGTAGCTCAGATCCAACACTGGAACATTGACAAGGAGCAAGGAAGACAGACTCAGGTGGAGCTAAATAGCAAGGCAGCCAACGAGCTCACCAAAACACCTGAGGGAGGAAGCCCAGAGACTGCAATACCACTTGTGACCACAGAAGTGAACTCAGCCACAGAATTCACAACAGTACCCCCCCCTTGAGGAGGGGTCACCGAACCCTCACCAGAACCCCCAGGCCGACCAGGATGAGCCACATGAAAGGCACGAACAAGATCTGGGGCATGGACATCAGAGGCAAAAACCCAGGAATTATCTTCCTGAGCATAACCCTTCCATTTGACCAGATACTGGAGTTTCCGTCTAGAGACACGAGAATCCAAAATCTTCTCCACAATATACTCCAATTCCCCCTCCCCCAAAACAGGGGCAGGAGGCTCCACAGATGGAACCATAGGTGCCACGTATCTCCTCAACAACGACCTATGGAATACATTATGTATGGAAAAGGAGTCTGGGAGGGTCAGACGAAAAGACACCGGATTGAGAATCTCAGAAATCCTATACGGACCAATAAAACGAGGTTTAAATTTAGGAGAGGAAACCTTCATAGGAATATGACGAGAAGATAACCAAACCAAATCCCCAACACGAAGTCGGGGTCCCACACGGCGTCTGCGATTAGCGAAAAGCTGAGCCTTCTCCTGGGACAAGGTCAAATTGTCCACTACCTGAGTCCAGATCTGCTGCAACCTGTCCACCACAGAATCCACACCAGGACAGTCCGAAGACTCAACCTGTCCTGAAGAGAAACGAGGATGGAACCCAGAATTGCAGAAAAATGGAGAGACCAAGGTAGCCGAGCTGGCCCGATTATTAAGGGCGAACTCAGCCAACGGCAAAAATGACACCCAATCATCCTGGTCAGCGGAAACAAAACATCTCAGATATGTTTCCAAGGTCTGATTGGTTCGTTCGGTCTGGCCATTAGTCTGAGGATGGAAGGCCGAGGAGAAAGATAGGTCAATGCCCATCCTACCACAAAAGGCTCGCCAGAACCTCGAGACAAACTGGGAACCTCTGTCAGAAACAATATTCTCAGGAATGCCATGTAAACGAACCACATGCTGGAAGAACAAAGGCACCAAATCAGAGGAGGAAGGCAATTTAACCAAGGGCACCAGATGGACCATTTTAGAAAAGCGATCACAGACCACCCAAATGACCGACATTTTTTGAGAAACGGGAAGGTCAGAAATGAAATCCATCGAAATATGTGTCCAAGGCCTCTTCGGGACCGGCAAGGGCAAAAGCAACCCACTGGCACGTGAACAGCAGGGCTTAGCCCTAGCACAAATTCCACAGGACTGCACAAAAGCACGCACATCCCGTGACAGAGATGGCCACCAGAAGGATCTAGCAACCAACTCCCTGGTACCAAAGATTCCTGGATGACCGGCCAGCACCGAACAATGAAGTTCAGAGATAATTTTACTAGTCCACCTATCAGGGACGAACAGTTTCTCGGCCGGACAACGATCAGGTTTATTAGCCTGAAATTTCTGCAACACTCTCCGCAAATCAGGGGAGATGGCAGACACAATGACTCCTTCCTTGAGGATACTCGCCGGCTCAGATAACCCCGGAGAGTCGGGCACAAAACTCCTAGACAGAGCATCCGCCTTCACATTTTTAGAGCCCGGAAGGTATGAAATCACAAAATCAAAACGAGCAAAAAATAACGACCAACGGGCCTGTCTAGGATTCAAGCGCTTGGCAGACTCGAGATAAGTCAAGTTCTTATGATCAGTCAATACCACCACGCGATGCTTAGCACCCTCAAGCCAATGACGCCACTCCTCGAATGCCCACTTCATGGCCAGCAACTCTCGGTTGCCCACATCATAATTACGCTCAGCAGCAGAAAATTTCCTGGAAAAGAAAGCACATGGTTTGAAGACTGAGCAACCAGAACCTCTCTGTGACAAAACCGCCCCTGCACCAATCTCAGAAGCATCAACCTCGACCTGGAACGGAAGAGAAACATCAGGTTGACACAACACAGGGGCACAGCAAAAACGACGCTTCAACTCCTGAAAAGCTTCCACGGCAGCAGAAGACCAATTAACCAAATCAGCACCCTTCTTGGTCAAATCGGTCAATGGTCTGGCAATGCTAGAAAAATTACAGATGAAGCGACGATAAAAATTAGCAAAGCCCAGGAATTTCTGCAGACTTTTTAGAGATGTCGGCTGAGTCCAATCCTGGATGGCCTGAACCTTAACCGGATCCATCTCGATAGTAGAAGGGGAAAAGATGAACCCCAAAAATGAAACTTTCTGCCCACCGAAGAGACACTTTGATCCCTTCACGAACAAGGAATTAGCACGCAGTACCTGGAAAACCATTCTGACTTGCTTCACATGAGACTCCCAATCATCTGAGAAGATCAAAATGTCATCCAAGTAAACAATCAAGAATTTATCCAGATACTCACGGAAAATGTCATGCATAAAAGACTGAAAAACAGATGGAGCATTGGCAAGTCCGAACGGCATCACCAGATACTCAAAATGACCCTCGGGCGTATTAAATGCCGTTTTCCATTCATCTCCCTGCCTGATTCTCACCAGATTATACGCACCACGAAGATCAATCTTAGTAAACCAACTAGCCCCTTTAATCCGAGCAAACAAGTCAGAAATCAATGGCAAGGGATACTGAAACTTAACAGTGATCTTATTAAGAAGGCGGTAATCAATACACGGTCTTAGCGAACCATCCTTCTTGGCTACAAAAAAGAACCCTGCTCCCAATGGTGACGACGATGGGCGAATATGTCCCTTCTCCAGGGACTCCTTCACATAACTGCGCATAGCGGTGTGTTCAGGTACGGACAAATTAAATAAACGACCCTTAGGGAATTTACTACCAGGAATCAAATCGATAGCACAATCACAATTCCTATGCGGAGGTAGGGCATCAGACTTGGACTCTTCAAATACATCCTGAAAGTCCGACAAGAACTCTGGGATGTCAGAAGGAATGGATGACGAAATAGACAAAAATGGAACATCACCATGTACTCCCTGACAACCCCAGCTGGTTACCGACATAGAGTTCCAATCCAATACTGGATTATGGGTTTGTAGCCATGGCAACCCCAACACGACCACATCATGCAAATTATGCAGTACCAGAAAGCGAATAACTTCCTGATGTGCAGGAGCCATGCACATGGTCAGCTGGGCCCAGTACTGAGGCTTATTCTTGGCCAAAGGTGTAGCATCAATTCCTCTCAACGGAATAGGACACCGCAAAGGCTCCAAGAAAAATCCACAACGTTTAGCATAATCCAAATCCATCAGATTCAGGGCAGCGCCTGAATCCACAAATGCCATGACAGAATACGATGACAAAGAGCACATTAAGGTAATGGACAAAAGGAATTTGGACTGTACAGTACCAATAACGGCAGAGCTATCGAACCGCCTAGTGCGTTTAGGACAATTAGAAATAGCATGAGTAGAATCACCACAATAGAAACACAGTCTGTTCAGACGTCTGTGTTCTTGCCGTTCTACTTTAGTCATAGTCCTGTCGCACTGCATAGGCTCAGGTTTACTCTCAGGCAGTACCGCCAGATGGTGCACAGATTTACGCTCGCGCAAGCGACGACCGATCTGAATGGCCAAGGACATAGACTCATTCAAACCAGCAGGCATAGGAAATCCCACCATTACATCCTTAAGAGCTTCAGAGAGACCCTTTCTGAACAAAGCCGCTAGTGCAGATTCATTCCACAGAGTGAGTACTGACCATTTCCTAAATTTCTGACAATATACTTCTACATCATCCTGACCCTGGCATAAAGCCAGCAGATTTTTCTCAGCCTGATCCACTGAATTAGGCTCATCGTAAAGCAATCCGAGCGCCAGGAAAAATGCATCAACATTACTCAATGCAGAATCTCCTGGTGCAAGAGAAAACGCCCAGTCCTGTGGGTCGCCGCGCAAAAAAGAAATAATAATCAAAACCTGTTGAATAGGATTACCAGAAGAATGAGGTTTCAAGGCCAAAAATAGCTTACAATTATTTCTGAAGCTCAGGAACTTAGTTCTGTCACCAAAAAACAAATCAGGAATCGGAATTCTTGGTTCTAGCATCGATTTCTGATCAATAGTATCTTGAATCTTTTGTACATTTACAACGAGATTATCCATTGAGGAGCACAGAGCCTGAATATCCATGTCCACAGCTGTGTCCTGAAGCACTCTAATGTCTAGGGGAAAAAAAAGACTGAAGACAGAGCTAAGAAAAAAAAATGATGTCAGGATTTCTTTTTTCCCTCTATTGGGAATCATTGGTGGGGCTCCTTGTACTGTTATGGCTGGCAATCAGGCAACACAGCGTGCAGTAATCAGCGCACATACAGAGATCTGGCAATAACCAAAAACAATAGGACGAGCTCTGAGACGTGGAATCTCTGTAGACTGCAGTACCTGATCTATCCTCACACAACTATAAGCAGCAGTGGATTGCGCCTAACAACTACCTATGCAACTCGGCACTGCCTGAGGAGCTGACTAGCCTGAAGATAGAAATACAAGCCTGACTTACCTCAGAGAAATACCCCAAAGGAATAGGCAGCCCCCCACATATAATGACTGTTAGCAAGATGAAAAGACAAACGTAGGAATGAAATAGATTCAGCAAAGTGAGGCCCGATATTCTAGACAGAGCGAGGATAGCAAAGAGAACTATGCAGTCTACAAAAAACCCTAAAACGAAAACCACGCAAAGGGGCAAAAAGACCCACCGTGCCGAACTAACAGCACGGCGGTGCACCCCTCTGCTTCTCAGAGCTTCCAGCAAAAGACAATAGCAAGCTGGACAGAAAAAAACAGAAAACAAACTAGAAGCACTTATCTAGCAGAGCAGCAGGCCCAAGGAAAGATGCAGTAGCTCAGATCCAACACTGGAACATTGACAAGGAGCAAGGAAGACAGACTCAGGTGGAGCTAAATAGCAAGGCAGCCAACGAGCTCACCAAAACACCTGAGGGAGGAAGCCCAGAGACTGCAATACCACTTGTGACCACAGAAGTGAACTCAGCCACAGAATTCACAACAACTCCCACTCCCAAGGGGGATACAGATATGGACCCTCAGATCAAAATTCTGATCAAAAATCTGCATGATACCTGCTGCAGGGATCTGGATTTGCTCCGGATGGATGAAAATGATTGCTTCAGCATCAGGCAACAGGAAACAGCAGGACTACCCAAGGTGGCAGAAGAGCCACTGACCAACCCAGAGTTGATCCTCTACGTGGATGGTTCCAGATTTGCAGATGATGAAGGAAGATTCCAGACAGGATGTGCAGAGACCAGCAATCAAGAGATCCTGTGGTCCAGAAGTCTGCCGCCTACTCTGTCAGCTCAGGAAGCAGAATGGATAGCGCAGACGAAGGCCTGCCAGATTGCAGAAGGAAAAACTGCAAACATATACACCGATTCAAGGTACTCGCATGGCATAGCACACGACTCTGGACCCGTCTGGACTGCAAGAGACTTCATCACAGCAAGCAGAACAACCGTGAAGCATCATGGAGCCATCAAGGACCTGCTGGATGCACTCCAACTTCCAAAAAATAGTGGCAGTACTAAAAGTCAAAGCACATGGAAAATTGAATACAGTAGAGGCACAGGGTAACAACATGGCGGATATAGCAGCCAAAGAAGCAGCCAAAGGAAGGTAAAATGGAGAAGTGGGAGAGGTTGTAGAGCCGATCGGCTACTACATGACGACTGAAGACAAGAAACCTGACCAGATGACGTCCTGGGATCTGCTCAAAAAACTGCAAGAGCAAGCCCCAAAAAAGGACAAGAAGGAATGCTGGATGCGGAATGGAGCAACACATGAACAAGGAAGGGTATACGCAATGGACTACAAAACCCTGTTTACCCCACACTGTTTATCCCGCAGCATGTATCCTATGGTGGTCCAGTGGGCACAGGCGCCCACACACAGATCAAAGACACAGATGAATGATCTGATTGGCGCTTACTGGTTCGCTCCAGGGATCTCCACCCTAACAGCTAAGTTCACTAGCAGCTGTCTGACCTGTGGCAAATGCAACCCTGGAAGAATGGAGAAAGAAAGTTCCCACACATTATCTTGCCAGCCCGCTGTACCCCTTCCAGAGGATCCAGATCCAGATAGACCACATCCAGATGCCGCCAAGTGGAGGTTTTGAATTAGCCCTTGTGATCTTGGACGTGTTCTCAGGATGGCCAGAAGTTTATCCCAGTGAGGAACCAGTCAGCAAAGACTACTGCAAAGAGACTACCCTCAGAGATGAGATACGCAGATATGGGGTCCCAGAAGTGATAGGCAGTTACCAGGGACCCGCATTCACAGCAAATCTCACACGGGAGATCTGGTCAGCAGTAGGGTCAGATTTAGGCCTACACACTTTTTACAATCCCCAGAGTAGCGAGAAAATGGATAGACTGAATGGGACCCTTAAGAACAGGATGTTGAAAGTTGCTCATGAGACACGCAAACCATGGCATGAGACACTCCCAATCACACTACTTAGTGTAAGGCACACTCCCAGAGGCCTAGAAAAGCTGTCACCATATGAAATTTTGTTTGGGTCTAGTCCCAGGTTAGGGGTATTCTTTCCCTCAGCAGCTGACTATGCAATATGATACTTTGTCTGCTTATGTAATTGAACTCACCAAGAAACTTGCTAACATCCATTCTCGAGTTTTTTCTTCATTGCCAGATCCAGATTCAGTGTCCGGTACGCACTCCTTGAAGCCAGGAGACTGGGTGGTGGTGAAAAAAGTTTGTACGGAGAACACCACTCGATCCCAGATCTGATGGTCCTGTCCAAGTGCCGCTGATGACACCAACCTCTGTGAAGCTGGAGGGAAGACCCACTTGGATCCACGCATCGCATTGCAAGAAAGCTCCCATACCAGAAGTTGACACCCAAGCCAGAACGATGCTGTGGATGCCCTGCCTGACCGAACAGATGACCTACCTGATAAAGAATACACTACACATGCTATTGACTAAGAGACTGATTGCAACTAACCCCCGTTAGGGACAGATCTCCTGACCGCCCATTTGCGAAAAGTCTGTACGGTGTAGGGCGTGGGCACTAGGCATGCGTCAGTTCGCCGGCAGCACAAAAGAGTTGCAGCGCTTTGGGACAGAAGGCTAGGATTAGGGCAAGTGATAGCTAAGGGGGGCTTGTGATAGAAATATTTATATCATGTAGATCTCACTTGCATGTATACTCCTCTATAATCATATATACTCATATAAACGCAAATATATCTATATACATTATAATCAGTTGCTTAAAATGGCTGACATAAACTGATATAAGCCAGACAGACTGTTCGGTGTTTTCCACCCGAAAAGCAGAAGAACTCCAGATGTATTAAGTGCTGATGAGATGTCTCAACTTTGTCCTAGATGCAGAGATACATTTTAGTTGCTTAATCAGCAATCATATGTGCATTAATCACAATATTCCATATATATTCAGATAACCAATAACGGAGGAGCTAGACAATATGTTAATTAACTAACCACCCCTAACCACTCCATTCTATATGCAATTATAAAACTATGTACCAGGAAATAAAGGGTCAGTATTGATGGAATGCTTTCCTGTCACAATCGTGTACAGACTCATTCTTGATGAGCGATCAAAATACTCAGTCTTATTGGGAACGGCCACAGCACACACGGGATAGATTTATCCAACCCAAATTTTCATATCAATATGAGACATGGTTTACATACAGTAAACCATCTCATATCCCTTCTTTTATTACATATTCCTCTTTAGTAATGTAAGAAGTGTCTTTGTGTCAAATTTGGGGTCTCTAGCTATTAAATTAAAGGGTTAAATTGTGGAAAAAATTGGCGTGGGCTCCTGCGCAATTTTCTTCGCTATAGTGGGAAAGCCAGTGACTGAGGGCAGATATTAATAGCCTGGAGAGGGTCCATGGTTATTGCCCCCCCCCCCCCCCCGGCTAAAAACATCTGCCCCCAGCCACCCCAGAAAAGGCACATCTGGAAGATGCGCCTATTTTGGCACTTAGCCTCTCTCTTCCCACTCCCGTGTAGTGGTAGGATATGGGGTAATGAAGGGTTAATGTCACCTTGCTATTGCAAGGTGACATTAAGCCAGATTAATAATGGAGAGGCGTCAATTATGACACCTATCCATTATTAATCCAATAGTACGAAATGGTTAATAAAACACACACATTATTACAAAGTATTTTAATGAAATAAAGACACAGGGTGTTTTAATATTTTATTCTACTCTTAATCCACCTGAAGACCCTTGTCACCTGTAACAAAGTTAAAAAAAAATAAACAACATTATTCCATACCTTCTGTCGTTCAGTCTTGTCCCACGCTGTAAATCCATCTGAAGGGGTTAAATCATTTTAAACCCAGGAGATCTGCTAATGCAGCTGTGCTTGTGGCTGTAAAAATCTGGGGAATGAATGGAATGTAGGGGAATGACCTGTAGTTACGTCGAGTCGCGGTGATGCGCCCTCTGCTGGATGTCCTCATATGAACTCGAGCCTGGGAACTTTTCAGAATATTTTCCCACGCTGCCCCCAGCCACCCCAGAAAAGGCACATCTGTAAGATGCGCCAATTCCGGCACTTAGCCTCTCTCTTCTCACTGCCCTGTAGCATCGATAAGACACCTATCCATTACTAATCTTACAGTTGTATTGTAAAGAAAGACACAACCAGAATAAAGTCATTTATTAGAAATAAGACTAAACACAGTTTTACTTTTTATTTAAAAATAACAAACACAGTTATACTCACCTAACGCCTAATTCCATCGAAACCCTTGTTATCCTGTAATAAAACTAAAATTAAAAAAAACTATATACCATACCTGTCCGTCGTTCTGTAACACGCTGTAATACATGTCTGGGGGAGAAACAGTTTTCAACCTGGACAATGCCAAGATGCAACCATCCGGGCTGACAACCACTGGTGAATGTGCTTCTGTGAGCACAGCATCATTGACCAGCGGTGGCATCATTGAGGCCGGGCCGAGAGCTCCATCTGTGCCTGCGCCGCATCCAAGGCCATTTTCTTACAGAAATCGTGTAGAGGCAGGCGCGGATGGAAATCTCAGCTTTCCTCCATCTCTGCCTGCATCGAGAGAGAAGCCGGAAGCAGCACACCGGACCCGGAAGAAGAATGGCGGCCACCAAGGGCTGCCGTACCATCACCACTGTACCACCACCACAGGACCACCGCACACTGCAGGACCACCACCTCAACACCCCCAGCTCTGGGCCTGCAGCATTGATCCTTCGGTAAGAACAGTGTTTGGGTTACAAGACGCACCCCCATTTTCCCCCTAATTTGGGGGATCATGAAAGTGCGACTGTGGCACCCCTGAGGGTCCAGTCGCCACAGAGGTACTGCACCTCAGTCAGAGGTGTGGTACCCCGCTCTCGGGTAAGGAGGGGACACTACCCAGTACACACACTAGCGCCCAACACTAGACCTCTCCAAGCCAGGGAAGAACTAGGTAGAGGAGGGTGACAATGTGGGTGGAGTCAGGGCCGTATTTAGAGTTTCTACTGCCCTAGGCACTATTAGTGCTGCCTCCCCCTTTGGTGAGTATGACACTATCGGCAGTGACTTTGGCCTTTTGCAGCAGATCCGGCAGTTTTTCCGCATCTGCCGTGTAACGGATCACTTACGGCAACACTGCGTTCGGCCTCATTCATTCCCTATGGGACTTGCGGACATGTGCGGCACTTGCGGTTTTGCCGCAATCTGGCAAATGCGGTACTTGCAGCAATGGAAAAAAACACTGCTAGCAGTGTTTTTTGTATCACCGCATGTGCAAAACCACAAGTGCCGCACATGTCTGCAAGTAGCCATCACTACCTGTCCCTGCATCTTCCTAGCTCATCTCTAACCATCCCACTCTGACCTAAAACTACACTATAAAGCTTTAGGAAAACAATTTATTAACTGACATATTCCTATGATAATGAGGGCTCCAGGCTACGACGTAGACTGGGACGTGCAGTCTCCGGGTCTCCATTCTCTTTGTGCACACCCTCAGTTTCTGCCTCACTGCCTGTGCACAGACATCCCTCCACCGGACCCGGTAATCACCGCTCGCAGTAGCATACCGGCAGAGGTGTATCTAGGGTTTCTGGCACCAGGGAAATAATTCATTTTGCCCCTCTCCCCCCCCCCAAGACATATTCGATTTGCACACTTAGTCATGTGCCCACGAGTTCCTCTCTCTAATGCTCTCAATATTCAGTGCAAAACTGAGAGAAGCAGAAGAGAAGCTCATTGTCACAGGACCACAAGTATGAAAGTCGCATGTGAGTGAAGTGTCAATGTGACGACTACTGGAACCTGCAGAGCTGAATCTGGCATCGCAGGCTTCTGAATTCTCACAACGCATGCACTGCACACTTTAGGATTCTCCCTTGCCGGTGAACAGTCATGTCAGCACAAGCATGTGATTTGTATACTTCTGGCCACATTCCGACTAGACGTGCCCGGCCTCGATCAGTTCATTTTCATTGACGGAGGCCACATATGTCTAGTCAGCATGTGACCGTATTAATGTAAATCCCCAGCATGAGAGAATCCTGACAGAGTGCAGTGCGCACTGTGAGAATTCAGAAGTCTGCAGTCACAAAGAATGACTGCAGACTCATCACAAACCTGGATATCCCCTTTAATGCTCCTAACATAAATAAAAACATGAGAGTTAGTTAGTATCACAAATAACATTTACATCCAGGTACCTTATAGATGATGTTGTCTCTGGAGTCGTTCTCCTTCTTTTCTTCATCTTGTCCAGACCCCATGATGAGTTTTCTCATCCACAACTCGTCTCTGCAAACTTCCATCTTCTCCGCTCTTTTGCAGAAAATCTCCACATGATGCCCTTAAAGATACAAGTGTCATTATAATGCTCCTGAATAACAAATTGCCCCTCACTATATTGTCTGCACAAAATATGACCCCCACACTTTCCCTCTTATGGAACATGCTCTTCACACTGACCTCTCCTTTCCATACCGGCCCCTTCTTCACATTGTCCTCTCATACTGTGTCCCCACTATAGGGCTCAGTATTTATACTGTACTCTCTCATCACACTCCCCCTCCTTGGTATACTGTCCCCTCCTGGCTGTGCCCTTACACTGTCCCTCCATGCTACGCCCCCACTACTCAGTTTCTATTCTGTGCCCACTCACTTTTCTGCCCCATACTGTCTTCTCACACTATTCTCCTCCCTCCTTATACTGTCTCCTCTCACATCCCCCCTGTTCACCATCCTTTCTCCTCATATATTTACCCCCTCACTTTCTATACTGCCTGCTCACCAGACTCCCCATACTTTGTCTGCACACATCCCATCACCCTCACTCCCCGTACTCTGTCCACATCCATTTTTCACATCGCTACTCATACTGTATCCACACATTCCCTCGTTCGCTCCCCATACTGTCTGCACCCATCCCTCCATATTGTTTCCTCACATATGCCCCCCATTCCCCCATACTGTTTCCTCATGCATGCCCCCCCCATTCCCCAGTACTGTTTCCTCATACATGTCCCCCATCCTCCCATCCTGTATGCATGGCTGGCTCCCCACATCCTCCCATCTTGTATGCATGGCTCAGCTCCCCATCCTCCCATCTTGTATGCATGGCTCGGCTCCCCCATACTCCCATCCTGTATGCATGGCTCGGCTCCCCCATCCTCCCACCCTGTGTGCATGGCATGGCTCCCCCATTCTCCCACCCTGTATGCATGGCTCCCCCATTCTCCCATCCTGTATGCATGGCTCGCCCACCCTGTGTGCATGGCTCGGCTCCCCCATCCTCCCACCCTGTGTGCACGGCTCCTCCCATCCTCCCACCCTGTGTGCACAGCTCCTCCCATCCTCCCACCCTGTGTGCACGGCTCCCCCATCCTCCTACCCTGTGTGCACGGTTCCCCCATCCTCCCACCCTGTATACACGGCTCCTCATCCTCCCACCCTGTATGCACGGCTCCTCCATCCTCCCACCCTGTATGCACGGCTTCCCCATCCTCCCACCCTGTATGCACGGCTTCTCCATCCTCCCACCCTGTATGCACTGCTCTGTTATGACCTGGTGGTCAGGACAATAATGGACCTGGTGGTTAAGAGCACACGGAATGACTTGATAGTAACTGATAATAAAGGACGAGCTCTGGGACGTGGGAACTCTGCTGACCGCAATCCCTAATCCTATCAAACACACTAGAAATAGCCGTGGATTGCGCCTAACGCTCCCTATGCAACTCGACACAGCCTAAGAAACTAGCTAGCCCTAAAGAAGGAAAATAAAGCCTACCTTGCCTCAGAGAAATTCCCCAAAGGAAAAGGCAGCCCCCCACATATAATGACTGTGAGTAAAGATGAAAATACAAACACAGAGATGAAATAGATTTAGCAAAGTGAGTCCCGACTTACTGAACAGACCGAGGATAGGAAAGGTTACTTTGCGGTCAGCACAAAAACCTACAAAAAGACCACGCAGAGGGCGCAAAAAGATCCTCCGCACCGACTCACGGTGCGGAGGCGCTCCCTCTGCGTCCCAGAGCTTCCAGCAAGCAAGACAACAATAATAATAGCAAGCTGGACAGAAAAATAGCAAACCAAAGAAATACAAGCTGGAACTTAGCTTCTGCTGGGAAGACAGGTCACAAGAACGATCCAGGAGTGAACTAGACCAATACTGGAACATTGACAGGTGGCATGGAGCAAAGATCTAAGTGGAGTTAAATAGCGCAGCCTGCTAACGAATTAACCTCGTCACCTGTGGAAGGAAACTCAGAAACACCCACCAGAGGAAGTCCATGGACAGAACCAGCCGAAGTACCATTCATGACCACAGGAGGGAGCCCGACAACAGAACTCACAACAGTACCCCCCCCCTTGAGGAGGGGTCACCGAAAGCCCACCAGAGCCACCAGGCCGACCAGGATGAGCCAAATGAAAGGCACGAACCAGATCGGCAGCATGAACATCAGAGGCAAAAACCCAGGAATTATCTTCCTGACCATAACCCTTCCACTTGACCAGGTACTGGAGTTTCCGTCTCGAAACACGAGAATCCAAAATCTTCTCCACCACATACTCCTACTCCCCCTCAACCAACACCGGCGCAGGAGGATCAACGGATGGAACCACAGGCGCCAGGTATCTCCGCAATAACGACCTATGGAACACATTATGGATGGCAAAAGAAGCAGGAAGGGCCAAACGAAATGACACAGGATTGATAACCTCAGAAATCTTATACGGACCAATGAAACGAGGCTTAAACTTAGGAGAGGAAACCTTCATAGGAACAAAATGAGACGACAACGAAACCAAATCCCCAACACGAAGTCGGGGACCCACACAGCGCCGGTGATTAGCGAAACGTTGAGCCTTCTCCTGGGACAATGTCAAATTGTCCACCACATGAGTCCAAATCTGCTGCAACCTATCCACCACAGTATCTACACCAGGACAGTCCGAAGACTCAACCTGCCCTGAAGAGAAACGAGGATGGAAACCAGAATTGCAGGAAAAACGGCGAAACCAAAGTAGCCGAGCTGGCCCGATTATTAAGGGCGAACTCAGCCAACGGCAAAAAGGACACCCAATCATCCTGATCAGCAGAAACAAAGCATCTCAGATATGTTTCCAAAGTTTGGTTAGTTCGTTCGGTTTGGCCATTTGTCTGAGGATGGAAAGCCGAGGAAAAAGACAAATCAATGCCCATCCTAGCACAAAAGGATCGCCAAAACCTCGAAACAAACTGGGAACCTCTATTAGAAACGATGTTCTCCGGGATACCATGTAAACGAACCACATGCTGGAAAAACAATGGCACCAAATCAGAGGAGGAAGGCAATTTAGACAAAGGTACCAAATGGACCATCTTAGAAAAGCGATCACAAACCACCCAAATGACCGACATCTTTTGAGAGACGGGGAGATCCGAAATAAAATTTATAGAAATATGCGTCCAGGGCCTCTTCGGGACCGGCAAGGGCAAAAGCAACCCACTGGCACGAGAACAGCAGGGCTTAGCCCGAGCACAAGTCCCACAGGACTGCACAAAAGAACGCACATCCCGTGACAAAGACGGCCACCAAAAGGATCTAGCCACCAAATCTCTAGTACCAAAGATTCCAGGATGCCCAGCCAACACTGAACAATGAATCTCAGAGATAACTCTACTAGTCCATCTATCAGGGACAAACAGTTTCTCCGCTGGGCAACGGTCAGGTCTATCAGCCTGAAATTTTTGCAGCACCCGCCGCAAATCAGGGGAGATGGCAGACAAAATAACCCCCTCTTTGAGAATACCCGCCGGCTCAGGAACACCCGGAGAGTCAGGCACAAAACTCCTTGACAGGGCATCAGCCTTCACATTCTTAGAGCCCGGAAGGTACGAAACCACAAAATCAAAACGGGAGAAAAATAACGACCATCGAGCCTGTCTCGGATTCAACCGTTTGGCAGAGTCAAGATAAGTCAAATTCTTGTGATCTGTCAAGACCACCACGCGATGCTTGGCTCCTTCAAGCCAATGACGCCACTCCTCGAATGCCCACTTCATGGCCAACAACTCACGATTACCAGAATCATAATTACGCTCAGCAGGCAAAAACTTTCTAGAAAAGAAAGCACATGGCTTCATCACCGAGCCATCAGCACTTCTTTGCGACAAAACAGCCCCTGCTCCAATCTCAGAAGCATCAACCTCAACCTGAAACGGGAGCGAAACATCTGGCTGGCACAACACAGGGGCAGACGAAAAACGACGCTTCAACTCCTAAAAAGCCTCCACAGCTGCAGAAGACCAATTGACCACATCAGCACCCTTCTTGGTCAAATCAGTCAACGGTTTAGCAACAGTAGAAAAATTAGCGATGAAGCGCCGATAAAAATTAGCAAAGCCCAGGAACTTTTGCAGGCTCTTCAAAGATGTCGGCTGAGTCCAATCGTAAATGGCCTGGACTTTAACAGGGTCCATCTCGATAGTAGAAGGGGAAAAAATGAACCCCAAAAATGAAACCTTCTGAACTCCAAAAAGACACTTTGACCCCTTCACAAACAAGGAATTCGCATGAAGGACCTGGAACACCATTCTGACCTGCTTCACATGAGACTCCCAATCATCCGAAAAGACCAAAATATCATCCAAATACACAATCAGGAATTTATCCAGGTACCCTCGGAAGATGTCATGCATAAAGGACTGAAATACTGATGGAGAATTGGAAAGCCCGAATGGCATAACCAGGTACTCAAAATGGCCCTCGGGCGTATTAAATGCTGTTTTCCATTCATAGCCTTGTTTAATACGCACAAGATTATACACCCCTCGAAGATCTATCTTGGTGAACCAACTAGCCCCTTTAATACGAGCAAACAAATCAGACAGCAACGGCAAAGGATACTGAAATTTGACTGTAATTTTATTAAGAAGGCGGTAATCAATACAAGGTCTCAGAGAACCATCCTTCTTGGCCACAAAAAAGAACCCTGCTCCTAACGGTGATGACGACGGGCGAATATGGCCTTTCTCCAAGGATTCCTTTATATAACTCCGCATAGCGGCGTGTTCTGGCACAGATAAATTGAACAATCGGCCCTTAGGAAACTTACTACCAGGAATCAAATTAATTGCACAATCGCAATCCCTATTAGGAGGTAGGGCACTGGCTTTGGGCTCATCAAATACATCCCGATAATCCGACAAAAGCTCTGGAACTTCAGAAGGAGTGGAAGACGAAATAGACAAAAATAGAATATCACCATGTACCCCCTGGCAACCCCAGCTGGACACAGACATAGATTTCCAGTCCAATACTGGATTATGAACCTGTAGCCATGGCAACCCCAAAACGACCACATCATGCAGATTATGCAATACCAGAAAGCGGATATCCTCCTGATGTGCAGGAGCCATGCACATGGTCAATTGGGTCCAGTACGGAGGCTTATTCTTGGCCAAAGGCGTAGCATCAATTCCTCTCAAAGGAATAGGATACTGCAAGGGCTCCAAGAAAAAACCACATCGCCTAGCATACTCCAAGTCCATCAAATTCAGGGCAGCGCCTGAATCCACAAATGCCATAACAGAATAGGATGACAAAGAGCAAATCAGAGTAACGGACAATAGATATTTAGACTGTACCGTACCAATGGTGGCAGACCTAGCGAACCGCTTAGTGCGCTTAGGACAATCGGAGATAGCATGAGTGGAATCACCACAGTAAAAACATAGCCCATTCCGACGTCTGTGTTCTTGCCGTTCAGCTCTGGTCAAAGTCCTATCACATTGCATAGGCTCAGGCCCATGCTCAAATAGTACCGCCAAATGGTGCACAGCTTTATGCTCACGCAAGCGTCGATCGATCTGAATGGCCAAGGACATAGACTCATTCAGACCAGCAGGCATGGGAAATCCCACCATGACATCCTTAAGGGCTTCAGAGAGACCCTTTCTGAAGATTGCTGCCAGGGCACATTCATTCCACTGAGTGCGCACAGACCACTTTCTAAACTTCTGACAATATATCTCCGCTTCATCCTGACCCTGACACAGAGCCAGCAAGATTTTCTCTGCCTGATCCACTGAATTAGGTTCGTCATAAAGCAATCCAAGCGCCAGGAAAAACGCATCAACATCACGCAATGCCGGATCTCCTGGCGCAAGGGAAAATGCCCAGTCTTGAGGGTCACCACGTAACAAAGAAATAATGATCTTTACTTGTTGAACAGGGTCACCTGAGGAGCGAGGTTTCAAGGCAAGAAACAATTTACAATTATTTTTGAAATTCAAGAACTTAGATCTATCACCAAAAAACAAATCAGGAATTGGAATCCTAGGCTCTGATATCGGATTCTGAACCACAAAATCTTGAATGCTCTGTACCTTTGTAGTGAGATTATCCATCCAAGAGGACAGACCTTGAATGTCCATGTTTACACCTGTGTCCTGAAGCACCCAGAGGTAAAGGGGAAAAGAGAGACAAAACACACTGCAAAGAAAAAAAAATGGTCTCAGAACTTCTCTTATCCCTCTATTGAGATGCATTAGTACTTTGGGCCACCTGTACTGTTATGACCTGGTGGTCAGGACAATAATGGACCTGGTGGTTAAGAGCACACGGAATGACCTGATAGTAACTGATAATAAAGGACGAGCTCTGGGACGTGGGAACTCTGCTGACCGCAATCCCTAATCCTATCAAACACACTAGAAATAGCCGTGGATTGCGCCTAACGCTCCCTATGCAACTCGGCACAGCCTAAGAAACTAGCTAGCCCTAAAGAAGGAAAATAAAGCCTATCATGCCTCAGAGAAATTCCCCAAAGGAAAAGGCAGCCCCCCACATATAATGACTGTGAGTAAAGATGAAAAGCACGGGCAGCACGGTGGTGCAGTGGTTAGCACAGCAGCCTTGCAGCGCTGGAGTCCTGGGTTCAAACCCCACCAAGGACAACATCTGCAAAGAGTTTGTATGTTCTCTCCGTGTTTGCGTGGGTTTCCTCCGGGTACTCCGGTTTCCTCCCACATTCCAAAGACATACTGATAGGGAGTTTAGAATGTGAGCCCCAACGGGGACAGTGATGATAATGTGTGCAACTTGTAAAGCGCTGCGGAATATGTTAGTGCTATATAAAAATAAAGATTATTATTAAAATACAAACACAGAGATGAAATAGATTTAGCAAAGTGAGGCCCGACTTACTGAACAGACCGAGGATAGGAAAGGTTACTTTGCGGTCAGCACAAAAACCTACAAAAAGACCACGCAGAGGGCGCAAAAAGACCCTCCGCACCGACTCACGGTCTGCGTCCCAGAGCTTCCAGCAAGCAAGACAACAATAATAATAGCAAGCTGGACAGAAAAATAGCAAACCAAAGAAATACAAGCTGGAACTTAGCTTCTGCTGGGAAGACAGGTCACAAGAACGATCCAGGAGTGAACTAGACCAATACTGGAACATTGACAGGTGGCATGGAGCAAAGATCTAAGTGGAGTGAAATAGCGCAGCCTGCTAACGAATTAACCTCGTCACCTGTGGAAGGAAACTCAGAAACACCCACCAGAGGAAGTCCATGGACAGAACCAGCCGAAGTACCATTCATGACCACAGGAGGGAGCCCGACAACAGAACTCACAACACTGCTCCCCCATCCTCCCACTCTGTATGCGCGGCTTCTCCATCCTCCCACCCTGTATGCACGGCTCCTCCATCCTCCCACCCTGTGTGCACGGCTCTCCTATCCTCCCACCCTGTGTGCACGGCTCCCCCATTCTCCCACCCTGTGTGCACGGCTCCACTATCCTCCCACCCTGTAAACATGACTCCTCCATCATCCTCCCCTGTCCTCCTCTATTTCCACTGTCATACTCACCTTTCTCTCACCATGCGGCGCTGAACTTCCCTGCAGCGTCTTCCTTCCTGTATGAGCGGTTGTGTGGTACCGCTCATTAAGGGGATGAATATGCATCCATATTCATCACCTTAATGAGCGGTACCACGTGACCGCTGAGGACAGGACGAGCTGCCGGCACTGAGACGGAGTTGCAGCAGACACCGCTAGAGCAGGGTGAGTATGAAGTCTTCAGGGAGGGGGGACGGGCGCTTGACCCCGGACTTTATATATATAAAAAACTTGCTCAAGTGCACCCCCCCGCATCCTGCCGCCCTAGGCACGTGCCCTCAAGTGGCAAATACGGCCCTGGGTGGAGTGTGAGACTTGGAGTGAGGACTTGTCATGGAAACAAGAGGGAGGAGTTAGTAATTTAGTGAGTTGGAGCTGGGGACTTGAGCAGTGAGGAGCTGGGCCCAGCAACAGTGGACAGGGAGATAAAAGTTCCAGAGAGAGAGAGGAAGAAGAGGTCCTAGGGGCACGGGTAGTGATGAATCCACCTGTGGGGCCCGAATCCACGCCGACCATAGTTGGGTGAAGGGACCAGGTCGCAGTAGGGGACCAGCCCTAGACTAGTGAAGAAACCGGGGACTCAGCTAGCAAACCAGAGGCTGTGGTAATTGTATGTGTCATAGCCACAACCACACACATTTGCTGAGATGGCAGCCGAATCGGATCAAGGAGACCAGGAGTATGTCGCCCAACAAGATCCGAGGCTGCTGGCTTGGGACACTGTGTGTGAAGGCGCAGAGCAGGATAGGCGAGAGCCAGCACAGTGAGAAGGAACATAATAAGGGAGTTCTGGCAAAGTGTACCCCGAAATACCTGGGTGCTGACTGGACCACAGACCCGGAGGACACAGCACCCGGCTGGGGATTTCATAAAGAACTGTGAGTAAAGTGTGGAAACTGCACCCTGCTTATTCCTCTGAATTATTGCTGCAACACCTGCCCTACACTACGACCACCACCATCACCTTTAACACCACAACTGCCCTAGGGCCTAGCTCTACCCGTGGAGAGCTGTACCAACTCTGCTGCATCACCAGTGGACCTGAATCGCAGCGTCGACCATTTCTTTATTGCCAAACACCACGGGTGACGTCACGACCAAATCTCCTATAAACTTTAGCCCCTTTAATTTCATTACTTTTATTGGACACCCAGGGCCACGGACTGGGTGACTGCTGCCGTGACACACCCCCTTAAGAACCGTTGGACCCGGCCCGAGTACCCCACGGCCCTAGCGGGCGCTCCACGCCTTATAATCTGAAAATTACAGTAGGTACCTTTTGTAATAGGTTCATGTTTACATGTGACTATGAGAGTGTAGAGTATTAACCCCTCTGTGACCTTAGACGTACTATCCCGTCGAGGTGCCCTGGGCTTATCTGACCCTGGACGGGATAGTATGTCATAGCCGATCGGCCGCGCTCACGGGGGGAGCGCGGCCGATCGCGGCCGGGTGTCAGCTGCTTATCGCAGCTGACATCCGGCACTATGTGCCAGGAGCGGTCACGGACCGCCCCCGGCACATTAACCCCTGGCACACCGCGATCAAAGATGATCGCGATGTGCCGGCGGTGCAGGGAAGCATCGCGCAGGGAGGGGGCTCCCTGCGGGCTTCCCTGAGCCCCCCGCAGCAACGCGATGTGATCGCGTTGCTGCGAGGGTCTCCTCACCTCCCTCCCTGCTCGAGCCCCGGATCCAAGATGGCCGCGGATCCGGGTCCTGCAGGGAGGGAGGTGGCTTCACAGAGCCTGCTCAGAGCAGGCACTGTGAACGCTGCAGCGCTGCATGTCAGATCAGTGATCTGACAGAGTGCTGTGCAAACTGTCAGATCACTGATCTGTGATGTCCCCCCCTGGGACAAAGTAAAAAAGTAAAAAAAAAAATTTCCAAATATGTAAAAAAAATAAAAAAAAATATTCCAAAATAATGAAAAAAAATATATATATTATTCCCATAAATACATTTCTTCATCTAAATAAAAAAAAAAAAACAATAAAAGTACACATATTTAGTATCGCCGCGTCCGTAACGACCCGACCTATAAAACTGTCCCACTAGTTAACCCCTTCAGTAAACACCGTAAGAAAAAAAAAAAAAAACGAGGCAAAAAACAACGCTTTATTATCATACCGCCGAACAAAAAGTGGAATAACACGCGATCAAAAGGACAGATATAAATAACCATGGTACCGCTGAAAGCGTCATATTGTCCCGCAAAAAAAGAGCCACCATACAGCATCATCAGCAAAAAAATAAAAAAGTTATAGTCCTGAGAATAAAGCGATGCAAAAATAATTATTTTTTCTGTAAAATAGTTTTTATCGTATAAAAGCACCAAACCATAAAAAAATGATATAAATGAGGTATCGCTGTAATCGTACTGACCCGAAGAATAAAACTGATTTATCAATTTTACCAAACGCGGAACGGTATAAACGCCTCCCCCAATAGAAATTCATGAATAGCTGGCTTTTGGTCATTCTTCCTCACAAAAATCGGAATAAAAAGCGATAAAAAAATGTCACGTGCCCAAAAATGTTTTCAATAAAAACGTCAACTCGTCCCGCAAAAAACAAGACCTCACATGACTCTGTGGACCAAAATATGGAAAAATTATAGCTCTCAAAATGTGGTATTGCAAAAAATATTTTTTGCAATAAAAAGGGTCTTTCAGTGTGTGACGGCTGCCAATCATAAAAATCCGCTAAAAAACTCGCTATAAAAGTAAATCAAACCCCCCTTCATCACCCCCTTAGTTAGGGAAAAATAAAAAAAAATGTATTTATTTCCATTTTCCCATTAGGGCTAGGGTTAGGGCTAGGGTTAGGGCTAGGGCTAGGGTTAGGGCTAGGGTTAGGGCTAGGGTTAGGGCTAGGGCTAGGGTTAGGGCTAGGGTTAGGGCTAGGGCTAGGGTTAGGGCTAGGGTTAGGGCTAGGGTTAGGGCTAGGGCTAGGGTTAGGGCTAGGGTTAGGGCTAGGGTTAGGGTTAGGGCTAGGGTTAGGGCTAGGGTTAGGGTTAGGGTTAGGGCTAGGGTTAGGGCTAGGGTTAGGGCTAGGGTTAGGGTTAGGGCTAGGGTTAGGGTTAGGGTTGGGGCTACAGTTAGGGTTGGGGCTAAAGTTAGGGTTAGGGTTTAGATTACATTTACAGTTGGGAATAGGGTTGGGATTAGGGTTAGGGGTGTGTCAGGGTTAGAGGTGTGGTTAGGGTTACCGTTGGAATTAGGGTTAGGGGTGTGTTTAGATTAGGGTTTCAGTTATAATTGGGGGGTTTCCACTGTTTCGGCACATCAGGGGCTCTCCAAACACGACATGGCGTCCGATCTCAATTCCAGCCAATTCTGCGTTGAAAAAGTAAAACAGTGCTCCTTCCCTTCCGAGCTCTCCTGTGTGCCCAAACAGGGGTTTACCCCAACATATGGGGTATCAGCGTACTCAGGACAAATTGGACAACAACTTTTGTGGACCAATTTCTCCTGTTACCCTTGGGAAAATACAAAACTGGGGGCTAAAAAATAATTTTTGTGGGAAAACAAAAAGATTTTTTATTTTCACGACTCTGCGTTATAAACTGTAGTGAAACACTTGGGGGTTCAAAGTTCTCACAACACATCTAGATAAGTTCATTGAGGGGTCTAGTTTCCAATATGGGGTCACTTGTGGGGGGTTTCTACTGTTTAGGTACATTAGGGGCTCTGCAAACGCAATGTGACGCCTGCAGACCAATCCATCTAAGTCTGCATTCCAAATGATGCTCCTTCCCTTCCGAGCCCTCCCATGCGCCCAAACGGTGGTTCCCCCCCACATATCGGGTATCAGTGTACTCAGGACAAATTGGACAACAACATTTAGGGTCCAATTTCTCCTGCTAACCTTGGAAAAATACAAAACTGGGGGCTAAAATATAATTTTTGTGGAAAAAAAAATATTTTTTATTTGCATGGCTCTGCGTTATAAACTGTAGTGAAATACTTGGGGGTTCAAAGCTCTCACAACACATCAAGATGAGTTCCTTAGGGGGTCTACTTTCCAAAATGGTGTCACTTGTGGGGGGTTTCTACTGTTTAGGTACATTAGGGGCTCTGCAAACGCAATGTGACGCCTGCAGACCATTCCATCTAAGTCTGCATTCCAAATGGCGCTCCTTCCCTTCCGAACCCTCCCATGCGCCCAAACGGTGGTTCCCCCCCCACATATGGGGTATCAGCGTACTCAGGACAAATTGGACAACAACTTTTGGGGTCCAATTTCTCCTGTTACCCTAGGGAAAATACAAAACTGGGGGCTAAAAAATAATTTTTGTGGGAAAAAAATTTTGTTTTATTTTTATGGCTCTGCATTATAAACTTCTGTGAAGCCCTTGGTGGGTCAAAGTGCTCACCACACATCCAGATAAGTTCCTTAGGGGGTCTACTTTCCAAAATGGTGTCACTTGTGGGGGGTTTCAATGTTTAGGCACATCAGTGGCTCTCCAAACGCAACATGGCGTCCCATCTCAATTTCTGTCAATTTTGCATTGAAAAGTCAAACTGCGCTCCTTCCCTTCCGAGCTCTCCCATGCGCCCAAACAGTGGTTTACTGCCACATATGAGGTATCAGCGTACTCAGGACAAATTGGACAACAACTTTTGAGGTCCAATTTCTTCTCTTACCCTTGGAAAAATAAAAAATTGGGGGCAAAAATATAATTTTTGTGAAAAAATATGATTTTTTATTTTTACGGTTCTGCATTATAAACTTCTGTGAAGCACTTGGTGGGTCAAAGTGCTCACCACACATCCAGATAAGTTCCTTAGGGGGTCTACTTTCCAAAATGGTGTCACTTGTGGGGGGTTTCAATGTTTAGGCACATCAGTGGCTCTCCAAACGCAACATGGCGTCCCATCTCAATTCCTGTCAATTTTGCATTGAAAAGTCAAATAGCGCTCCTTCCCTTCCGAGCTCTCCCATGCGCCCAAACAGTGGTTTACTGCCACATATGGGGTATCAGCGTACTCAGGACAAATTGGACAACAACTTTTTGGGTCCAATTTCTCCTGTTACCCTTGGTAAAATAAAACAAATTGGAGCTGAAGTAAATTTTTTGTGTAAAAAAGTTAAATGTTCATTTTTATTTAAACATTCCAAAAATTCCTATTAAACACCTAAAGGGTTAATAAACTTCTTGAATGTGGTTTTGAGCACCTTGAGGGGTGCAGTTTTTAGAATGGTGTCACACTTGGGCATTTTCTATCATATAGACCCCTCAAAATGACTTCAAATGAGACGTGGTCCCTAAAAAAAAATGGTGTTGTAAAAATGAGAAATTGCTGGTCAACTTTTAACCCTTATAACTCCCTAACAAAAAAAAAAATTGGTTCCAAAATTATGCTGATGTAAAGGAGACATGTGGGAAATGTTACTTATTAAGTATTTTGTGTGACATATCTCTGTGATTTAATTGCATAAAAATTCAAAGTTTGAAAATTGCAAAATTTTCAAAATTTTCGCCAAATTTCCGTTTTTTTCACAAATAAACGCAGGTACTATCAAAGAAATTTTACCACTATCATGAAGTACAATATGTCACGAGAAAACAATGTCAGAATCACCAGGATCCGTTGAAGCGTTTCGGAGTTATAACCTCATAAAGGGACAGTGGTCAGAATTGTAAAAATTGGCCTGGTCATTAACGTGCAAACCACCCTTGGGGGTAAAGGGGTTAAGAAAGTCTGATGTCCACATGCTGCGTACCATAATTAAGGCTTACCCACCGAAATGTGTCGGTGTTACCAGTCCTCTGTGGTGTACAATTTATATGCTTTTTAATTGAAGAAATGAAGGTAAAATTTTACTTACATTTATCCAGTTTCCCGCAAAAAAATAGAATGTTTGGGTTTCTGTAATTGTTCATTCTGGAAGACATAAGTGAGAGTGTTCCATTTTCCCAATCGGAGTGCTTCCCTTCGCTAAGCTCTGAGCCATTTCCCTGACATCAGGTTTAGTCATTTTCATTCATTATTCCTTTTTATTTCATGTAATTGTAAATAGTGGATTGTTTTATTATCATTCTATATCATCTTTGTACATTTTTTATAATCACTGCCTACTTTTCTGGATTAAATATATAACATTTAATAGCTCTGTTCCTCTTGCTCTGTAAAATGTACCCCTGACGTAATATGCTACCTGTAACGGGTGTCCAATCGGTCGGTGTAAATTATTGTTGGTGGCATCTAATAGTGGTTCCTTTTATTTTTGTTGTAGAGCTGGCAGGGACCGCACAGGGGTATATATCTATATTCCATATGTTGGAATCAAAGGCTTACATACCATACGCTCATTGTGAGCTCCCTAATAGCCAGTCTAATAGTGGAAGCAGCCGCAGCCTTGTCCATTATTCATCAGCCAATTGTGTAATTCTCCTGACCATCGCAGGCAGCAGAGTTGCATTCACATGACAAATTGTTGACAGCGGTGGGATCTGTCGGATCTTTCTGATGTCATAACAGTTGTGGGATCTGTGTGACCACTCCCTCTGTATGTTGAGACACTGAAGGAGAACTGTATTGTAGAGAGGGTGAAGAAGTCGTAGCAAAGGAGTGGATATCAGAGGAGTTCTTCCCTACACAGGCTGTCTCCTTCTGAGGCGCAGGATCCCGGTAGCCAGAACACCGAGGGAGCAACGATCCTTTATGCCTTGCTCCAGAGACCGGCAGGACAGCTAATTTCACGTTACCTGTCCGCCCTACACACAGGAGGCAAGGTGGCACCCCTTAGAGGCTGGGGCATGATAGAGTCCCTGTAAAACGCCTCAAACCACCGGTCATACGGGTTTGTCCTCTCCATCTGGGGGACATAGAGAGACATAACATCTGTAACATCTTCAACAGTTGGGAAGACCTTATGAGAAGCTTAGCAGTAAGGTACTATAACACACGCGCTAGGGGAAGGCTACTGATTTCTATCTGGATAAGGGGACTCTGGAATTGCCTCCAAACCGGCCGGACTCTGCCTGCCCTGTGAGCTGGTGCTCTGGACTGTGGATGCTGAAGCCTTCAGTAAAAGTTAAAGAGACTGCAACCTTGTGTCCTCGTTCTTCACTGCTCTTCTCACCATCCACCATCTACCCACTGGGAAGCCCTGGGGACATACTTCACTTGTGGGAAGGTATACCATCTAGCTGCCATAATATCACCCCAGCGGACCCCCTTAAATCAGCATCGGTCACCCTGACCGAATACCACAGGTGGCGTCACGAACATAAACTCTATCCCTTTAAAGACCTTTCCCATTAACACGGACGTTCCAAGGGCCATGGACCGGGTCAGCCACCGTGACATCCCCCCGAGAACCAAAGAACCCGGTACCGAGTACCCCGCTGCCTTTGGGGGGTGATCCATTATCCTTGACAAATGGTGGCAGTGGTGAGATCTGCGTGATCTCTCCAGTGTCATCTGTGAAAAAGAGGTTACAGTGGTACAATCTGTGTGATCCCCCCCTCCCCGGCTGTTATCCTTGACAACTGGTGGCAGTGGTGAGATCTGTGTAATCTCTCCAGTGTCATCTGTGAAAAAGTGGTTACAGTGTTGGGATCTGTGTGATCTCCCCCCAGCTATTATCCTTGACAATTGGTAGCAGTGAGGAGATCTGCATGATTTCTCCAGTGTCATCTGTGAGAAGGTGGTAACAACTGTGGCATTTGCGTAACCCCCCGGGGCGGCTTTTATCCTTGACATGTATTATTTTTAAAAACAAACAAAATCCTGGGTTTCAACAATTTTCTTGCATTTTTGTAAGATTTTCATCATATTACAATAATTACTAATCTTCAATATAATTACTTCATGTGCATAACCACAGATTGGATCGAGTACAAGGTTAAGCAATTGATGTAGTAAAGTATCTTCACCTCTGACATTTGCTTTCCACCCATTGAAGCCATGCTGAGATCATATCATGGCCAATGGTTTCAGGTAACATCTGAACTTCCTTGTGACATTTTAAATTGATTCCTGACACTTCATGTTGGATCCATAACATTCAGATTATATATCACGTTTGCAAGAGAACACAGGACCCTCAGTGTGCTGCTAAATTTATAGACCATTTCATCAACATCATCCAGGAGAACTTCTATTTTTAGTTTAACTAAATGCTTGTCTGTTGAGGTTTAGACAGAGCAGTCAACCAAATGCAACAAGTTTAGGTCAATTGACTATGGAAGCCGCTGCACATAATACAACTAATACAAATAATGCTCTGCTATGTGGTTCAATTAAGGAGAAAGTTACTAAAATGAAGGACTCTAAGTAACATTAGTACTAGGTGCCGAATGCATGCATGCATGGAGTGGCCAAAGCATTACGTTTTTGAAGAACAACTCCAGCCAATTGCTGCAGGGCAGAATGTAATGACAGACATGGAGACGTTTGGAAGTTTCTGGGTATTCCTGGGTCAATATCAAAAGAGCACGTAGAAAACTAAGGGAAAATGTGAAGTCATAAGTCAGGTCACATGCCAGGGCCAGAATACCAGAGAAATAGCACATAAGCAAAGGGCCAATAACAAACGAGTCATCAGTACACTATTGTGAATTCTGCTCTTGGGCTCCCTCCGGTGGTTATGAGTGGTAGTGCTGCGGTAGTTGGATCGCAGCATTTATCAGGTGTATCTATTTTTTGCATTTTGGGCTGGGCTTTATAGCCTTGCTTGATCCTTTAGTCAGTGCCAGTTGTCCATTGTTGTTGGAGGATTCACATCCCTTCTGGTCTCTCCTGTTTGCTGTGCTTTTCTTCAAAGATAAGTCCTGGCTTTGTTTTTGCTGTCCACCTGCTGTGGACCTTATAGTTCTGTGCATTTTCATGTTTTGTCTTGTCCAGCTTTGTCTGTGAAGTATTTTTTGCAGCCTTGTTGAGTCTCTGGAGATGCAGATATACCCTCCATGTCTTTAGTCAGATGTGGTGTTTTGTATTTTCTGTGGTGGATATTTTCTAGTGTTTTAATACTGACCGCATAGTACTCTGTTCTATTCTTTCTTTTTAGCTAGTATGGCCTCCTATGCTAAATCCTGATTTCATTTCTGCATATGTTATTTCCCTCTCCTCTCACAGTCAATATTTGTGGGGGGCTGTCTTTCCTTTGGGGATTTTCTCTGAGGCAAGATAGGTTTCCTGTTTCTGTCTTTAGGGGTAGTTAGTTCTTAGGCTGTGTCGAGGGGTCTAGGGAGTGTTAGGTACCCCCCACGGCTACTTCTAGTTGCGCTGTTAAGTTCAGGATTTGCGGTCAGTACAGGTTCCACCTTCTCCAGAGTACGTCTCATGCTGCTCCAAGGCCACCAGATCATAACAGTACAACTGGCCCACAATGAGTTAATTGCATCTCAGAAGGGAGGAAAGATTTTGAGCCATTTTTTTTTCCTTAGCCTGTTTGGTCTGTTCCTCCCTCTTAATCTCTGGGTGGCTGCGGAACCTAGTAATAACATGAGTGTTCAGGAGTTAGTTTCTCGTGTGGATCAGCTTGCTGCTAGGGTACAGGGTATTTCAGATTATATTGTTCAGACTCCTGCCTTAGAACCTAGGATTCCCACTCCTGATTTATTGCTTGGTGACAGATCCAAATTTTTGAGTTTCAAAAATAACTGTAAACTGTTTTTTGCATTGAGACCCCGGTCTTCTGGTGATCCCATTGAGCAGGTTAAAATCATCATATCCCTGCTGCGTGGTGACCCACAGAATTGGGCATTTTCCCTGGAAACTGGCAATCCTGCTTTGCTTAATGTTGATTCTTTCTTTCAAGCATTGGGGTTATTGTATGATGAGCCTAATTCTGTGGATCAAGCTGAGAAAATCTTGCTGGACCTGTGTCAAGGTCAAGAAGCGGCAGAATCGTATTGCCAGAAATTTAGAAAATGGTCTGTACTGACTAAATGGAATGAGGATGCCTTGGTGGCAATTTTCAGAAAGGGTCTTTCTGAATCCGTTAAAAATGTTATGGTGGGGTTCCCCACGCCTGCTGGTCTGAGTGATTCTATGTCTCTGGCCATTCAGATTGATCGGCGCTTGCGCGAGCGCAGAGTTGTGCACACTGTGGAGTTGTCCTCTGAGCGGAGCCCTGAGCCTATGCAGTGTGATAGGATTTTGTCTAAAGCTGGACGTCAAAGATTCAGGCGTCAGAATAGGTTGTGTTTTTACTGCGGCAATTCTGCTCATATTATTTCTGATTGCCCTAAGCGTACAAAGAGAATCGCTAGTTCTGTTACCATCAGTACTGTATGTGGCACCCCTAGGGGTATTTGCCACAAAAATAGTTACTGACACTAAACACAAATATTAAGATAGCAAAACTGCACTACCACCTCCGGCCAGAAGGGGGAGCTCCAGAGACTCCCCTTAATCCATTCTGGTCTGAGAGAAGAAATGGCAGTTGGGCTAAGGAGCTGATAGTGAGAGGTCATACAGCTGAATTTCTAACAGCCCTATGACGGTTTCCAGGCCCAAATCACCGGCCTGAGGAGAAGAGGGACAGAGAAAAGGGACATTGTGAGAACCGGGTAGCATTAATCACTACCCAGAACAGGCGCAAAGACGGATACCGGATCCGTGGCTGTATTCATTATATATAATACAGCAACCGGAAAAACGTGAGGTGATATCAGCTTCACTAGGGCCGGACGCAGCAACAGACACAGAGTTCAGCGGTACTCCCGGAGGGGGTAAGCCGATAAAAGGACTCGGGTTGCCCGTCGAACCAGGACCCAGAGGGGACAGATTGGGCCGGCAGCCAGTTCACATACAGCAGCAGGGCCACACAGAAATTGCGCACAATAAGAGGTGAAGACCCCGGCAGGGTCAAAGTAACTCAGAGTTCCCATACAGACTCCGGTGACAGGACTGGTTGTAAATCCTTTTATGTTAAAGTAAACTGGTTAAACGTTTCAGTGCCTCAGTCTTTCATTTGGACAATAGCCATCTATCCAGGATCGGGATCGTCACCGCTGGGAGAACCTGCTGCTGATCAAGTAAGTGCCTGTCCCCTCACGATACCCCTTACACTGTGCATTGCCTGAGGCCACAGCACCGGGTCAAGCCACCTGTGACATCCCCCTCAAGAGACAGACCCCATTGGTCCGGTGCTGGGTATCCCGGTCTCCTGGGCGTCACAATTGGCGTCACGAACAGGATCTAGCCAGCCCGTATACCGGGTATTGTGTGCCGTGATTGGAGCCCAAAACTGTGAAAACTTGGATGAAAAATCTTGAAAATTGACTTTATTAAAGAAAAATCCATTCCCCATTGAAAACTATTGAAAGTGACTTTTCCCCATTGGTTATAATGGAGTAAAGATGGCCGCCATCCCCTGAGGTAATCACCTCATAACCGTTAGGCACGAGACTGTTAATTGAGCTACGCCATCACCTGAGCCCCAGTCTAACTGAAAAACTTCAGAATCCGCCATTACGGAGCGCGCGGCGGGCGAGAGAAGCAGGGGGCGTGTCATTGTGGGCGGCACCAAGCTGAGCGCTCTGACATCAGAGCAAGGGGGAAAATCGATCCTGCTGCACAGCGGAACGAATCTACACTATCCCGACGGAAGCGGAGGACCGGAAGGGTCCGGATTAACTAAGGGGCACAGTATGTCGCAGCACGGAGACGCCGCAGCATCCGGCGACGCTAATGCAGCTGAAAGACAGTGTCGATAGAGAGTCCGGTAGCGCAGCGGTGCAAGGAGTGGCGCCCATCATGCCGGTGCTGATGCCATATACCCCGGGTGGCCCATGGCTTCCAATGTATGAAGGTGAGCCTAATACCCTTGACGATTTCAGAGAAAAGATGCTGGCCCATTTTGACATGTTCCCCATGGGTGAAGTTCAGCGTGTTAGTCTCCTGATGATGCAGTTAAGTGGCCATGCTAAGCGAGAAGTCACAGCATGGGCAGCTGATCTAAAAGGCACTGTTGAACGTATATTTGCTGGATTAAAAGCTACATTTGAAACCACTGCCAGCAGCAAAGCTAAAGTACGATTCTTTAATTGCAAACAAAAAGTTAATGAGGGCGTGAGAGACTTTGCCTTAAACCTGCAGGAAGCCCTTAAATCACTTACACTGGCTGAACCCATTTTTAATACCGGAGCAGATAAACTGCTAAGAGATCAATTTATTGAGGGACTCTACACCCCTTCTCACCGGGGGCATGTGAGCATGCTTGTTTTTAAGAACCCTGAATTGACATTTGCCCAATTAAAGGAGAGCGTTATACGTCTCCAGCTGGCAGAGGCACCTCGGGATCAGGAGCCTGCGCAACTCATGGCAGAGGCTCCTCAACAACATGGAGTACCAGTGACATCAGCTATGTCCGGGGCCATTGCTAAGCCCCTGGGGCCCAGTACTAATGAGGCTTTTCAACAAAAGCTTGACTCTTTAACTGATGTTGTTGCTTCAATGGCTAAAACCATGCAGGAGATGAGAGGACCCAAGATGGAGTTGGCAAACCGTAGAGAAGATGTCCCATGGATGAGACCCCGGAGATACCCGACATGGAGAGGACGACCCCGCGACCGCTACCAACCGGATGGACAGCCCATTTGCCGCCGTTGCCAGCAGCCAGGCCACTTTGCACGAGATTGTGATTTAAACGGGAATCCCCTGTGAATGCGGGCCGCTTCGCAGGAATGAACTTTCAAGGCCCAACACCCTGGCACGACAGGTACATCGGAGGACGACCCATTATCCCTATCGTGCTGGACGGAATTCCCCTCAACGCTTTGCTGGACACAGGTTCCCAGATTTCATCTATACCGTATATCCTTTATAAGAGGTACTGGGCTGATGCAGATATTGATAAAGGGCCCTCTGATGTTGAACTAGATATATGGGCCAGTAATGGTAAGTTGATACCGAAACTAGGATTCAGGGAGATGACCATAAAGATTGGTAAAGTAGAATTGAAGAAACAGGGTATAATTGTTGTTGATGTTGACCGGCGGAACTGTGAACCAACTGTATTGATAGGAATGAATGTGTTAGAGAACTGCTTTTCCGAAGTCATTTCTGTCTTACAGCAAATTGCTGAAACTGCCCAATCCTGCCAGCAGAGAGTTCTCCGGAGGGAAATAAAAGTATTGATGTTAAGGCAACAGGTAGAAGTTGCAGGTGGAGAAATCGGCAGTGTGAGGGTAAGTGATCCAACGTCTATTGTAATCCCACCAAAAACAGAAATGCTGGTATGGTGTAGAGCAGCCATTGGTACTAAGGGACGAGATTATCAAGCCTTAATAGAACCAGTGTACACCGACAGCAGGCCCACTATACTCACAGCACGAGGGATAGTCGAGGTACACCGGGGACGAGTGCCTGTACGACTTTTGAGCTGTGGAGAGGAAGAGGTCACTTTGCCAAGGTATGCTACAATGGCAAAGCTATATACTGTTGACAACAATGCCATCACAACCATTGAGCCCTTAGAACCAACCTGTCAGGTGGAAGGCAATGGCTCAGATGGAGAAATGGAGGATTGGTGCCAACAGCTACACGTGGGCATAAATTCAACACCTACCCATCAAAAACAAGGGGTGTATAGGCTAGTGACGGAATATGAACAAGTCTTCAGTAAACACCCATTGGACTTCGGACGGATAGAAGGGGTAGAACACACAATCCCCACAGGTGACCATCCCCCAATAAAAGAAAGATATAGACCCATACCGCCCGCTCACTATCAATGTGCAAAAGATATGCTGAGGGAAATGAAACAGGCCGGGGTAATAAGAGACAGCTGTAGCCCCTGGGCGGCCCCTCTAGTGATTGTCAAAAAAAAAGATGGAACTATGAGAATGTGCGTAGACTACCGGCAGATTAATAACATCACCCATAAAGACGCCTACCCCTTGCCTAGGATAGAAGAGTCCTTGACTGCTTTGAAATCTGCTAATTATTTTTCCACCTTAGACTTAACAAGCGGGTATTGGCAAGTCCCTGTGGCTGAGAGAGATAAGGAAAAGACGGCATTCACCACACCAATGGGTCTAAGTGAATTTAATCGCATGCCGTTCGGACTCTGCAATGCATCCGGTACCTTCCAGCGGCTGATGGAATGCTGCCTCGGACGCAAGAACTTCGAGACCGTCCTCCTGTACCTAGATGATGTGATCGTCTACTCAAAGACTTACGAACAACACTTAAAAGACTTGGCAGAAGTGTTCGAAGCCTTATCCAGGTATGGCATGAAAATCAAGCCATCCAAATGTCACCTTCTCAAGCCAAAGGTACAGTACCTGGGACACATCGTGAGTTCGGCGGGAGTAGCACCGGATCCCGAGAAAATAACCGCCATAAGGGATTGGCCGAGACCTACCAGCGCAAAAGAAGTGAGGCAATTCCTGGGATTGGTGGGTTACTATCGCAGATTTATAAAAGGATTTACCAAGTTGGCAGCACCCTTGCAAGACGCCTTGGTAGGGCAGACGAAGAAACCTTCAAACCGAAACCCTCCTTTCCAGTGGAACAACGAAAGGGAAGACTCCTTTGAACAACTAAAGAAGGCACTAACCGGAGAAGAGGTTCTGGCATACCCAGATTACCATCAACCTTTCATCCTCTACACCGATGCCAGTAATGTGGGACTAGGAGCGGTGCTGTCACAAAAGCAAGAAGGTCGGGAGAAAGTTATCGCCTTTGCAAGTAGAAAGCTCAGGCCTACTGAAAGAAATCCAGAAAATTATAGCTCCTTCAAATTGGAACTACTGGCAGTAGTTTGGGCTGTAACGGAACGTTTCAAACACTATCTGGCCGCTGCAGAATTTATTGTCTATACTGACAACAATCCGTTGACCCACCTGGACACAGCCAAATTAGGTGCGTTAGAACAGCGATGGATAGCCCGGTTATCTAATTACAACTTCAAGATCAAGTATCGAGCATGTCGCAAGAATGGAAATGCCGATGCCCTATCCCGGATGACACACTTGAGAGATGTAGAAGAAGAAACGGGGGAGCTTGAAGAAATTGAACTACCAGCCTTCCATCATCCCAAGGCAAAACATCATCAGTCAAGTACCTATCAGAAACAACAAGAGGTGAATTTTAATCCGTTAGCACACCATAGATGGGCTGACACCCAAGACAGCAATCCGGCTGTGAAGTTGGTGAAGGAACTGTTAACTGAGCAAAGTGCATATCCCGATGAGGATGCCCCAGAAGAGACGCATCAACTCTGGAAAGAGAGAGGCAAAATGTTCCTGTATCAAGGGAAGCTCTGTAGAAGGTACACCAATCCGAAAACACATGAATTGGTTTGGCAGATTATCGTGCCTAAACAAGATGTCAAGATGGTCCTCGAAGCTTACCATAATGGTGCTGGTCACTTTGGTTGGAAAAAGTTAGAAGTACTTCTAAGAGAAAGATTTTATTGGGTCGGGATGAGAAAATCAATCGAACAGTGGTGCAGAAATTGTGGCCCGTGCAACCTCAGAAGAAACGATCAAAAGAACCAAAGAGCACCACTGCAGCCCATAATCACCAAACAACCACTTGAACTTGTAGCCATAGACCACGTGAAGTTAATACCAAGCCGGTCCGGCTATGTCTATGCCTTGACCATCGTGGACCATTATTCACGCTTCTTGGTAGTAGTACCCGTAAAAGATCTGACAGCAAAAACAGCAGCCAAAGCGTTCCAAACGTACTTTTGTAGACCCCATGGATATCCAGAACAGGTTCTCACCGACCAAGGTACAGCCTTTGAATCAGAGATCTTCAGAGAATTCTGTAATATGTATGGTTGCAAAAAGATCCGGACGACGGCCTATCATCCACAAACAAACGGCTTATGCGAGAAGATGAACCATATTATAATAGACCTACTAAAGACTTTACCTGAGACAGAAAGGAATCAATGGCCAGAGAAATTGCCTGACTTGGTAGATCTATATAATCATGTCCCGGTAAGCTCCACCAACTGCACCCCAGCTTACCTTATGCGTGCAAGACCCGGCCAATTACCAATCGATCTAGAAATGGGAATTCTGAAACCAGACGCAGAAGTTCAAGACTCCAATTGGGATATCATACGGCAAAAGCAGTATCGCCAAGTGCAAGAGAGTGTGGAAAGAAGCCTTCAGCAAACTAGAGAAAGACAAGAGCGAACTTTCAACCAGAATGCTCTAGCGACCCCATTAAGACCGGGTGACCAAGTGCTCAAGAGAAATCGTCGAACCAATAAACTAGACAATCAGTGGGAAGCCGTACCCTACACAGTTTTACCAACAAGAATGGATAATCCTAAAATGTGTCTCATTAGCAAAAACGGAGGCTTAACATCTGTACTAGTGTCAAGAGACAATCTTAAATTGTGTCCGGAAGCATTGAAAGAGCCAGAAGTTGTCCAGCCAGAACCAGAAGTTATTCAACCCATACTGGTCCAACCAGTAAAGGAAAAAGAAGAGGAAATGTATCACACCTGTATAGGAGACTTTCCCAAAACCCTACTAACATACCATGGTGCAGTAGTGGTTCCCATGGTGGCCTTTTACCCAACACCGAACCCAATACCAGAAGTCCCAAGACAGGAAGAGGCTGACCCCGTACTACAGGAGGTTCCAGGCCAGGAAGAACAGATTCCTGATCAGAGTAATCTCATTCACAGTGGACTTGCCAACTCCATAGTCATGGAATTATCTTTAGCAGAGCGGGCAGATACTACATCCGCAGTAGACAGTAGTATACCACATGAAGAGATACCGCTATTACGTAGATCACAGCGTAGTACCCAGGGCCAATTACCGGCCAGGTATGCAGATTACCAACTATAAAGCTCATAATGTGAATTGTATATATGTTATGCCATATATAGTTAAACAGAAAATGTAGTATAGTCATTGTTATCAGTCTGCAACGTTTAAGCCCAGTACCTACAGAGACTTGTCTGTATGAACTTCTTGCATATTCTTGAACTTGTTATCAGCCCGAAGGCACTAAATCAAAGCTCCGGAAAGACTGCTTTTTGAACTTTGCTTTTTGCTCTTTTTGAACTTTCTTTAGACTTTCTATTGAGTACCTTCAAGGGTAGAACTGTATTAATGGACGCTATTTGAAGTGACTTTTTACAGAACTCTATTTTTGTTTCCTTGAGTGGTTTTTGTAACTTTTCATTTTTAAGACTCTGTACATATTAATTGTTATTTCAAAATGTTATCGTCCCACAGTCCCGGAGTACTGTTCTTAACTAAGGGGGAATGTGGCACCCCTAGGGGTATTTGCCACAAAAATAGTTACTGACACTAAGCACAAATATTAAGATAGCAAAACTGCACTACCACCTCCGGCCAGAAGGGGGAGCTCCAGAGACTCCCCTTGATCCATTCTGGTCTGAGAGAAGAAATGGCAGTTGGGCTAAGGAGCTGATAGTGAGAGGTCATACAGCTGAATTTCTAACAGCCCTATGACGGTTTCCAGGCCTAAATCACCGGCCTGAGGAGAAGAGGGACAGAGAAAAGGGACATTGTGAGAACCGGGTAGCATTAATCACTACCCAGAACAGGCGCAAAGACGGATACCGGATCCGTGGCTGTATTCATTATATATAATACAGCAACCGGAAAAACGTGAGGTGATATCAGCTTCACTAGGGCCGGACGCAGCAACAGACACAGAGTTCAGCGGTACTCCCGGAGGGGGTAAGCCGATAAAAGGACTCGGGTTGCCCATCGAACCAGGACCCAGAGGGGACAGATTGGGCCGGCAGCCAGTTCACATACAGCAGCAGGGCCACACAGAAATTGCGCACAATAAGAGGCGAAGACCCCGGCAGGGTCAAAGTAACTCAGAGTTCCCATACAGACTCCGGTGACAGGACTGGTTGTAAATCCTTTTATGTTAAAGTAAACTGGTTAAACGTTTCAGTGCCTCAGTCTTTCATTTGGACAATAGCCATCTATCCAGGATCGGGATCGTCACCGCTGGGAGAACCTGCTGCTGATCAAGTAAGTGCCTGTCCCCTCACGATACCCCTTACACTGTGCATTGCCTGAGGCCACAGCACCGGGTCAAGCCACCTGTGACATCCCCCTCAAGAGACAGACCCCATTGGTCCGGTGCTGGGTATCCCGGTCTCCTGGGCGTCACATGTACAACCTAAATTTCTGTTATCTGTGACCTTGATCTGCTCATTATCATCATTTTCTGTTATGGCATTTGTGGATTCAGGCGCCGCTCTGAACTTAATGGACTTAGAATTTGCCAGATGTTGTGGTTTCCCCTTGCAGCCTTTGCAGAACCCTATTCCGTTAAGGGGCATTGATGCTACACTGTTGGCTAAAAATAAACCTCAGTTTTGGAGACAGCTGACCATGCGCATGGTGCCAGCCCATCAGGAAGATTGTCGTTTTCTGGTGTTGCATAATTTGCATGATGATATTGTGCTGGGTTTTCCATGGTTACAGCTACATAATCCGGTGTTAGATTGGAAATCTATGTCTGTGACTAGTTGGGGTTGTCAGGGGGTTCATGGTCACGTTCCTTTGATGTCAATTTCCTCTTCCCCCTCTTCTGAAATTCCTGAGTTTTTGTCAGATTTCCAGGATGTATTTGATGAGCCCAAATCCAGTTCCCTTCCACCACATAGGGACTGTGATTGTGCTATTGACTTGATTCCAGGTTGTAAGTTCCCTAAGGGCCGACTTTTCAACCTGTCTGTGCCAGAACATGCCGCCATGCGGAGCTATATTAAGGAGTCTTTGGAGAAGGGGCATATTCAGCCATCTTCTTCACCATTGGGAGCAGGTTTTTTTTTGAGACCCTGTATTGATTATCGCCTCTTGAATAAGATCACGGTCAAATTTCAATACCCGTTGCCTTTGCTTACTGATTTGTTTGCTAGGATTAAGGGGGCTAGCTGGTTTACTAAGATTGACCTTCGAGGGGCATATAATCTTATTCGCATTAAGCAGGGTGACGAATGGAAAACTGCATTTAATACGCCCAAAGGCCATCTTGAATACCTTGTGATGCCATTCGGACTCTCTAATGCTCCATCTGTGTTCCAATCCTTCATGCATGATATCTTTCGGAGTTATCTTGATAAATTCATGGTTGTATATTTGGATGATATTTTGATTTTTTCTGATGATTGGGAGTCTCATGTGAAACAGGTCAGGATGGTATTTCAGATCCTCTGTAATAATGCTTTATTTGTGAAGGGGTCAAAGTGCCTCTTTGGAGTGCAGAAGGTTTCTTTTTTGGGCTTCATTTTTTCTCCCGCATCTATAGAAATGGATCCGCTTAAGGTTCAGGCCATTCATGATTGGATTCAGCCCACATCTGTGAAGAGCCTTCAGAAATTCTTGGGCTTTGCTAATTTTTATCGTCGTTTCAGTGCCAACTTCTCCAGTGTGGTTAAACCTCTGACCGATTTGACGAAGAAAGGCGCTGATGTGACGAATTGGTCCTCTGCGGCTGTTTCTGCCTTTCAGGAGATTAAACGCCGATTTACTTCTGCCCCTGTGTTGCGTCAGCCGGATGTTTCTCTTCAATTTCAGGTTGAGGTTGACGCGTCTGAGATTGGGGCAGGGGCCGTTTTGTCTCAGAGGAATTCTGATGGTTCCTTGATGGAACCGTGTGCCTTCTTTTCTCGGAAGTTTTCGCCTGCGGAACGCAATTATGATGTCGGCAATCGGGAGTTGTTGACTATGAAGTGGGCATTTGAGGAGTGGCGACATTGGCTTGAGGGAGCCAAGCACCGTATTGTGGTCCTGACCGATCATAAGAATCTGATTTACCTCGAGTCTGCCAAACGGCTGAATACTAGACAGGCTCGATGGTCCCTGTTTTTCTCCCATTTTGATTTTGTGGTCTCGTACATTCCTGGTACTAAGAATGTTAAGGCGGATGCCCTCTCTAGGAATTTTTTTCCTGATTCCCCTGGGGTTCTTGAGCCGGTCGGCATTCTGAAGGAAGGGGTGATTCTTTCTGCCATCTCCCCTGATTTACGACGGGTTCTTCAGGAGTTTCAGGCTGATAAACCTGACCACTGTCCAGTGGGGAAACTGTTTGTTCCTGATAAATGGACTAGTAAAGTGATTTCTGAGGTTCATTGTTCTGTGTTGGCTGGCCATCCTGGGATTTTTGGTACCAGAGATTTGGTTGGTAGGTCCTTTTGGTGGCCTTCTCTGTCGCGCGATGTGCGTTCTTTTGTACAGTCCTGTGGGATTTGTGCGCGGGCTAAGCCTTGCTGTTCCCGCGCTAGTGGGTTGCTTTTGCCTTTGCCGGTCCCTGAGAGACCTTGGACGCATATTTCTATGGATTTTATTTCAGATCTTCCGGTTTCCCAGAGGATGTCAGTTATCTGGGTGGTTTGTGACCGGTTTTCTAAGATGGTTCATTTGGTACCTTTGCCTAAATTGCCTTCCTCTTCTGATTTGGTTCCGTTGTTTTTTCAGCATGTGGTTCGTTTGCATGGCATTCCGGAGAATATTGTGTCCGATAGATGTTCCCAGTTTGTTTCTAGGTTTTGGCGGGCCTTTTGTGCTAGGCTGGGCATTGATTTGTCTTTTTCTTCCGCATTTCATCCTCAGACAAATGGCCAGACCGAGCGAACTAATCAGACTTTGGAAACTTATTTGAGATGCTTTGTGTCTGCTGATCAGGATGATTGGGTGGCTTTCTTGCCATTGGCCGAGTTTGCCCTTAATAATCGGGCTAGTTCTGCTACCTTGGTTTCGCCTTTTTTTTGTAATTTTGATTTTCATCCTCGTTTTTCTTCAGGGCAGGTTGAGCCTTCTGATTGTCCTGGTGTGGATTCTGTGGTTGACAGGCTGCAGCAGATTTGGGCTCATGTGGTGGACAATTTGGTGTTGTCTCAGGAGGAGGCTTAACGTTTTGCTAACCGTCGTCGGTGTGTTGGTTCCCGGCTTCGGGTTGGGGATTTGGTCTGATTGTCTTCCCGTCATGCTCCTATGAAGGTTTCTTCCCCTAAGTTCAAGCCTCGGTTTATTGGTCCTTATAGGATTTCTGAGATTATCAATCCAGTGTCTTTTCGTTTGGCCCTTCCAGCCTCTTTTTCCATCCATAATGTGTTCCATAGATCTTTGTTGCGGAAGTATGTAGTGCCCGTTGTTCCCTCTGTTGATCCTCCGGCCCCGGTGTTGATTGATGGTTGATGGGGAGTTGGAGTATGTGGTTGAGAAGATTTTGGATTCTCGTTTTTCGAGGCGGAGGCTTCAGTATCTGGTCAAATGGAAGGGTTATGGCCAGGAGGATAATTCTTGGGTTGTTGCCTCCGATGTTCATGCTGACGATTTGGTTCGTGCCTTTCATTTGGCTCGTCCTGATCGGCCTGGGGGCTCTGGTGAGGGTTCGGTGACCCCTCCTCGAGGGGGGGTACTGTTGTGAATTCTGCTCTTGGGCTCCCTCCGGTGGTTATGAGTGGTAGTGCTGCGGTAGTTGGATCGCAGCATTTATCAGGTGTATCTATTTTTTGCAATTTGGGCTGGGCTATATAGCCTTGCTTGATCCTTTAGTCAGTGCCAGTTGTCCATTGTTTTTGGAGGATTCACATCCCTTCTGGTCTCTCCTGTTTGTTGTGCTTTTCTTCAAAGACAAGTCCAGGCTTTGTTTTTGCTGTCCACCTGCTGTGGACCTTATAGTTCTGTGCATTTTCATGTTTTTGTCTTGTCCAGCTTAGTCTGTGAAGGATTTTTTGCAGCCTAGCTATTTCTCTGGAGATGCAGATATACCCTCCATGTCTTTAGTCAGATGTGGTGTTTTGTATTTTCTGTGGTGGATATTTTCTAGTGTTTTAATACTGACCGCATAGTACTCTGTTCTATTCTTTCTTTTTAGCTAGTATGGCCTCCTATGCTAAATCCTGATTTCATTTCTGCGTATGTTATTTCCCTCTCCTCTCACAGTCAATATTTGTGGGGGGCTGTCTTTCCTTTGGGGATTTTCTCTGAGGCAAGATAGGTTTCCTGTTTCTGTCTTTAGGGGTAGTTAGTTCTTAGGCTGTGTCGAGGGGTCTAGGGAGTATTAGGTACCCCCCACGGCTACTTCTAGTTGCACTGTTAAGTTCAGGGTTTGCATGCTGCTCCAAGGCCACCAGATCATAACAGTACACGGCCCGAAGATCAGCAGCAGAAGATCAGATGCAAAGGGGCAATAACAAACGGGTACTCTACACACAGTCCAAAGGTCAGCAGCAGAATATCAGATACAAAGGGGAAATAACAAACGGGTAGTCAGAACACAGACATATGGTCAGCAGCAGAAGATCAGAACTTACAGCAAGGAGATCAGGTGAACACCCACCAGAGAGCACAGGCTTAGAACAATCTTTTGACTGGCAGAGATCTTGGTCAGAAAGCTCACCTACATAGCAGGGCAATTACCAAGAACTGTGAGTACCTATGGAAATCTCTGCCCCTTCCAGTCTCAGATAGGTCAATCAAAGCACCGACAGCACAGCACGCCCCAGCACAGGACAGGATGACAGAGCTGTCCATCACAGAGTCCCAGACACTCATAGCAGAGGAATCGCGACAGTACGCCCTCTTCAAGAGGGCCACCGGACCCCAGGTTTCCAGGAAACCTAAGATGAAAAGCTCCAACCAATCACCCTTCACCGAGTGAGCCAGAACCCAGGATCTCTCCTCGAGTCCGTATCCCCTCCAGTGAACAAGATAATTGGAGGGAATTTTGGACCCTCCGAGAATCAACGATTCTCTGCACCTCGTACTCTTAACCTCCATCAATAGAGACTAGAGGAGAAGGGGAAGAGACAGATAACACAGAAGGAACAAACTTCTTTAACAGGGATTTGTGAAAAAACATTGGGGACTCGTAGGGATGCAGAAGCTTTAACCTAAAGGCAACTGGATTTATTACCTCCAGAATCTCATATGGGCCAATGAATTTTGGACCCAAATTTGCCAAAGGTACAGTACTTTTAGCCTAATATTCTTGGACAATAGCCAAACTTTATCCCCAACTTTGAAAGTGGAACCCGCCAAGCGTTTCTTATCGGCCTTATGTTTTTGCCGAAACTGAGCCACTCCAATATTCCTCTGAACCTCCCTCCAAACATCCTGAATGGTTTCATCCACTCTAGGGCATCCAGAACTCATCCTACTGTAGAGAATTCACCAAAATTACAGAAAAAAAGGAGAGGTTCCAGTGGACTGATTGATCCGACTGTTAAAGACGAACTCGGCAAGAGGCAAAAATGAGGACCAGCCCTCCTGCTGAGCCACCACAAAACTTCTTAAAATTTGTTCTAACAATTGATTTGTCCTTTCTGTCTGACAGTTTGCTTCTGGGTGATAAGCAGAGGAAAAAGACAAATCAATCCCCAGCTTCTTACAAAATGTCCTCCAGAATTTAGAGACAAATTGCACCCCCTTTCAGATACAATGTTTAAAGGAATGCCACATGATTGATAAATAACCTGGAAAGTGTTTCATAATTAGGTAACCCAGAAAATGGAACAAAGTTATTTTGTTTACTGAATTGGTCAACCACCACCCAAATAACTGTTTTTCCACCAGATAAAAGCAAATCCATAGTGAAGTCCATGAACAAATGAGTCCATTGTCTTTCTGGAATAGACAATAGAGCCAATTCCTCTGCCAGGCGGCTATGACAGACTTTAGCACGTGCGCAAATCTCAAAGGCGGATACAAATTTCTTAATATTGTTAAGGATGGATGGCCACCAAAACAGTCTAGCAACAAATTTCTGTGTAGCAGTTACTCCCGGGTGCAGGTCCGTATTTAGAGTTTCTGCTGTCCTAGGCACTTTTAGTGCTGCCTCCCCCTTTGGTGAGTATGACACTATCGGCAGTGACTTTGTCCAAAATCACTGATGTGAAAGTAGCCTATTGCAGCAGATCCGGCGGTTTTTCTGCATCTGCAGTGTAATGGATCGCTTACGGCAACAATTCGTTCGGCCTCATTCATTCCCTATGGGACTTGTGGACATTTGCTGCACTTGCCGCGATCTGGCAAATGCGGTATCATACCATATCCCAACATTTGAAGAAGGGAAAGTCGGTCAAAGTTTGAGGCGTGCATAGCACGCCGTGGCAAATTTTAAGCCGTGCCTCTGACCACATCCATTTCACAACTAGTCACACCCATATCCACACCCCAACCACACCCATTTAGTACTGCTGATCACACTGTTTCATAAACAATAATTATAAACAAAAAATATGGCCACACAGTGCTCCATACTGTATAACGACCCCACATGATGCTCAATACTCTATAATGGCCCCACATGATGCTGTGCACAGTATAATGGCCACACAGTGTTCTATACTGTACAATGGCCACACATGATGCTCCATACTGCATAATGGCCCAACATGATGCTCAATACTGTATAATGGCCCCACATGATGCTCAATACTGTATAATGGTCACACATGATGCTCCATACTGTATAATGGCCACACAGTGTGCTATACTGTATAATGGCCCCACATGATGCTCCATACTGTATAATGGCCCAACATGGTGCTCAATACTGTATAATGGCCACACATGATGCTACATACTGTATAATGGCCACACATGATGCTCCATACTGAATAATGGCCACACATGATGCTCAATACTGTATAATGACCCCACATGATACTCAATACTGTATAATGGCCACACATGATGCTCCATACTGTATAATGGCTACACATGATGCTACATACTGTATAAAGTCCACACATTATGCTACATACTGTATAATGGCCCCGCATGATGCTCAATACTGTATAATGACCCCACATGATACTCTATACTGTATAATGCCCCCCTTCCCATCTTGTATTCATGGCTCATCTCCCCCCTCCCATCCTGTCTGCATGGCTCATCTCCCTCCTCCCATCCTATATGCATGGCTCGTCGGCTCCCCGCTCCCATCATGCATAGCTCATCTCCCCCCCCTCCCTGTATGCATGGCTCATCTCCCCCTCCTCCCTGTATGCATGGCTCATTGGCTCCCCGCTCCCATCATGCATGGCTCATCTCTCCCCCCTGTATACATGGCTCATCTCCCCCCTCCTATCCTGTATGCATGGCTCATCTCCCCCTCTTCCCTGTATGCATGGCTCATCTCCCCCTCCTCCCTGTATGCATGGCTCATCGGCTCCCCGCTCCCATCATGCATGGCTCATCTCTCCCCCCCTGTATACATGGCTCATCTCCCCCTCCCATCCTGTATGCATGGCTCATCTCCCCCTCTTCCCTGTATGCATGGCTCATCTCCCCCTCCTCCCTGTATGCATGGCTCATCGGCTCCCCACTCCCATCATGCATGGCTCATCTCTCCCGACTCGCCCCTCCTGTATGCATGACTCATCTCCCCCCTCCTGTATGCATGGGTGGCTCATCTCCCCCCTCCTGTATGCATGGGTGGCTCATCTCCCCCTCCCTGTATGCATGGGTGGCTCAGTCATCTTCCCCCCTCCCTGTATGTGTGTGTGGCTCTGGATCATCCCCCCTGTATGCATGGCTCATCGGCTCCCATCTTGCATGGCTCATCTCTCCCCCTGGCCCCCTCCATGCATGGCTCATCTGCTCCCCGCCGCTCCCATCTTGCAGGGCTCATCTCTCCCTCCTGGCCCTCTTCATGCATGGCTCATCTGCTCCCCGCCTGTTATGGCTGGCAATCAGGCAACACAGCGTGCAGTAATCAGCGCACATACAGAGATCTGGCAATAACCAAAAACAATAGGACGAGCTCTGAGACGTGGAATCTCTGTAGACTGCAGTACCTGATCTATCCTCACACAACTATAAGCAGCAGTGGATTGCGCCTATCAACTACCTATGCAACTCGGCACTGCCTGAGGAGCTGACTAGCCTGAAGATAGAAATACAAGCCTGACTTACCTCAGAGAAATACCCCAAAGGAATAGGCAGCCCCCCACATATAATGACTGTTAGCAAGATGAAAAGACAAACGTAGGAATGAAATAGATTCAGCAAAGTGAGGCCCGATATTCTAGACAGAGCGAGGATAGCAAAGAGAACTATGCAGTCTACAAAAAACCCTAAAACGAAAACCACGCAAAGGGGCAAAAAGACCCACCGTGCCGAACTAACAGCACGGCGGTGCACCCCTTTGCTTCTCAGAGCTTCCAGCAAAAGTTAATAGCAAGCTGGACAGAAAAAACAGAAAACAAACTAGAAGCACTTATCTAGCAGAGCAGCAGGCCCAAGGAAAGATGCAGTAGCTCAGATCCAACACTGGAACATTGACAAGGAGCAAGGAAGACAGACTCAGGTGGAGCTAAATAGCAAGGCAGCCAACGAGCTCACCAAAACACCTGAGGGAGGAAGCCCAGAGACTGCAATACCACTTGTGACCACAGAAGTGAACTCAGCCACAGAATTCACAACAGTACCCCCCCCTTGAGGAGGGGTCACCGAACCCTCACCAGAACCCCCAGGCCGACCAGGATGAGCCACATGAAAGGCACGAACAAGATCTGGGGCATGGACATCAGAGGCAAAAACCCAGGAATTATCTTCCTGAGCATAACCCTTCCATTTGACCAGATACTGGAGTTTCCGTCTAGAGACACGAGAATCCAAAATCTTCTCCACAATATACTCCAATTCCCCCTCCACCAAAACAGGGGCAGGAGGCTCCACAGATGGAACCATAGGTGCCACGTATCTCCTCAACAACGACCTATGGAATACATTATGTATGGAAAAGGAGTCTGGGAGGGTCAGACGAAAAGACACCGGATTGAGAATCTCAGAAATCCTATATGGACCAATAAAACGAGGTTTAAATTTAGGAGAGGAAACCTTCATAGGTATATGACGAGAAGATAACCAAACCAGATCCCCAACACGAAGTCGGGGTCCCACACGGCGTCTGCGATTAGCGAAAAGCTGAGCCTTCTCCTGGGACAAGGTCAAATTGTCCACTACCTGAGTCCAGATCTGCTGCAACCTGTCCACCACATAATCCACACCAGGACAGTCCGAAGACTCAACCTGTCCTGAAGAGAAACGAGGATGGAACCCAGAATTGCAGAAAAATGGAGAGACCAAGGTAGCCGAGCTGGCCCGATTATTAAGGGCGAACTCAGCCAACGGCAAAAATGACACCCAATCATCCTGGTCAGCGGAAACAAAACATCTCAGATATGTTTCCAAGGTCTGATTGGTTCGTTCGGTCTGGCCATTAGTCTGAGGATGGAAGGCCGAGGAAAAAGATAGGTCAATGCCCATCCTACCACAAAAGGCTCGCCAGAACCTCGAGACAAACTGGGAACCTCTGTCAGAAACAATATTCTCAGGAATGCCATGTAAACGAACCACATGCTGGAAGAACAAAGGCACCAAATCAGAGGAGGAAGGCAATTTAACCAAGGGCACCAGATGGACCATTTTAGAAAAGCGATCACAGACCACCCAAATGACCGACATTTTTTGAGAAACGGGAAGGTCAGAAATGAAATCCATCGAAATATGTGTCCAAGGCCTCTTCGGGACCGGCAAGGGCAAAAGCAACCCACTGGCACGTGAACAGCAGGGCTTAGCCCTAGCACAAATTCCACAGGACTGCACAAAAGCACGCACATCCCGTGACAGAGATGGCCACCAGAAGGATCTAGCAACCAACTCCCTGGTACCAAAGATTCCTGGATGACCGGCCAGCACCGAACAATGAAGTTCAGAGATAACTTTACTAGTCCACCTATCAGGGACGAACAGTTTCTCGGCCGGACAACGATCAGGTTTATTAGCCTGAAATTTCTGCAACACTCTCCGCAAATCAGGGGAGATGGCAGACACAATGACTCCTTCCTTGAGGATACTCGCCGGCTCAGATAACCCCGGAGAGTCGGGCACAAAACTCCTAGACAGAGCATCCGCCTTCACATTTTTAGAGCCCGGAAGGTATGAAATCACAAAATCAAAACGAGCAAAAAATAACGACCAACGGGCCTGTCTAGGATTCAAGCGCTTGGCAGACTCAAGATAAGTAAGGTTCTTATGATCAGTCAAAACCACCACGCGATGCTTAGCACCCTCAAGCCAATGACGCCACTCCTCGAATGCCCACTTCATGGCCAGCAACTCTCGGTTGCCCACATCATAATTACACTCAGCAGCAGAAAATTTCCTGGAAAAGAAAGCACATGGTTTGAACACTGAGCAACCAGAACCTCTCTGTGACAAAACCGCCCCTGCACCAATCTCAGAAGCATCAACCTCGACCTGGAACGGAAGAGAAACATCAGGTTGACACAACACAGGGGCACAGCAAAAACGACGCTTCAACTCCTGAAAAGCTTCCACGGCAGCAGAAGACCAATTAACCAAATCAGCACCCTTCTTGGTCAAATCGGTCAATGGTCTGGCAATGCTAGAAAAATTACAGATGAAGCGACGATAAAAATTAGCAAAGCCCAGGAATTTCTGCAGACTTTTTAGAGATGTCGGCTGAGTCCAATCCTGGATGGCCTGAACCTTAACCGGATCCATCTCGATAGTAGAAGGGGAAAAGATGAACCCCAAAAATGAAACTTTCTGCACACCGAAGAGACACTTTGATCCCTTCACGAACAAGGAATTAGCACGCAGTACCTGGAAAACCATTCTGACTTGCTTCACATGAGACTCCCAATCATCTGAGAAGATCAAAATGTCATCCAAGTAAACAATCAAGAATTTATCCAGATACTCACGGAAAATGTCATGCATAAAAGACTGAAAAACAGATGGAGCATTGGCAAGTCCGAACGGCATCACCAGATACTCAAAATGACCCTCGGGCGTATTAAATGCCGTTTTCCATTCATCTCCCTGCCTGATTCTCACCAGATTATACGCACCACGAAGATCAATCTTAGTAAACCAACTAGCCCCCTTAATCCGAGCAAACAAGTCAGAAATCAATGGCAAGGGATACTGAAACTTAACAGTGATCTTATTAAGAAGGCGGTAATCAATACACGGTCTTAGCGAACCATCCTTCTTGGCTACAAAAAAGAACCCTGCTCCCAATGGTGACGACGATGGGCGAATATGTCCCTTCTCCAGGGACTCCTTCACATAACTGCGCATAGCGGTGTGTTCAGGTACGGACAAATTAAATAAACGACCCTTAGGGAATTTACTACCAGGAATCAAATCGATAGCACAATCACAATTCCTATGCGGAGGTAGGGCATCAGACTTGGACTCTTCAAATACATCCTGAAAGTCCGACAAGAACTCTGGGATGTCAGAAGGAATGGATGACGAAATAGACAAAAATGGAACATCACCATGTACTCCCTGACAACCCCAGCTGGTTACCGACATAGAGTTCCAATCCAATACTGGATTATGGGTTTGTAGCCATGGCAACCCCAACACGACCACATCATGCAAATTATGCAGTACCAAAAAGCGAATAACTTCCTGATGTGCAGGAGCCATGCACATGGTCAGCTGGGCCCAGTACTGAGGCTTATTCTTGGCCAAAGGTGTAGCATCAATTCCTCTCAACGGAATAGGACACCGCAAAGGCTCCAAGAAAAATCCACAACGTTTAGCATAATCCAAATCCATCAGATTCAGGGCAGCGCCTGAATCCACAAACGCCATGACAGAAGATGATGACAAAGAGCACATTAAGGTAATGGACAAAAGGAATTTGGACTGTACAGTACCAATAACGGCAGAGCTATCGAACCGCCTAGTGCGTTTAGGACAATTAGAAATAGCATGAGTAGAATCACCACAATAGAAACACAGTCTGTTCAGACGTCTGTGTTCGTGCCGTTCTACTTTAGTCATAGTCCTGTCGCACTGCATAGGCTCAGGCTTACTCTCAGACAATACCGCCAGATGGTGCACAGATTTACGCTCGCGCAAGCGACGACCGATCTGAATGGCCAAGGACATAGACTCATTCAAACCAGCAGGCATAGGAAATCCCACCATTACATCCTTAAGAGCTTCAGAGAGACCCTTTCTGAACAAAGCCGCTAGTGCAGATTCATTCCACAGAGTGAGTACTGACCATTTCCTAAATTTCTGACAATATACTTCTACATCATCCTGACCCTGGCATAAAGCCAGCAGATTTTTCTCAGCTTGATCCACTGAATTAGGCTCATCGTAAAGCAATCCGAGCGCCAGGAAAAACGCATCGACACTACTCAATGCAGGGTCTCCTGGCGCAAGAGAAAACGCCCAGTCCTGTGGGTCGCCGCGCAAAAAAGAAATAATAATCAAAACCTGTTGAATAGGATTACCAGAAGAATGAGGTTTCAAGGCCAAAAATAGCTTACAATTATTTCTGAAGCTCAGGAACTTAGTTCTGTCACCAAAAAACAAATCAGGAATCGGAATTCTTGGTTCTAGCATCGATTTCTGATCAATAGTATCTTGAATCTTTTGTACATTTACAACGAGATTATCCATTGAGGAGCACAGAGCCTGAATATCCATGTCCACAGCTGTGTCCTGAAGCACTCTAATGTCTAGGGGAAAAAAAAGACTGAAGACAGAGCTAAGAAAAAAAAATGATGTCAGGATTTCTTTTTTCCCTCTATTGGAAATCATTGAAGGGCTCCTTGTACTGTTATGGCTGGCAATCAGGCAACACAGCGTGCAGTAATCAGCGCACATACAGAGATCTGGCAATAACCAAAAACAATAGGACGAGCTCTGAGACGTGGAATCTCTGTAGACTGCAGTACCTGATCTATCCTCACACAACTATAAGCAGCAGTGGATTGCGCCTATCAACTACCTATGCAACTCGGCACTGCCTGAGGAGCTGACTAGCCTGAAGATAGAAATACAAGCCTGACTTACCTCAGAGAAATACCCCAAAGGAATAGGCAGCCCCCCACATATAATGACTGTTAGCAAGATGAAAAGACAAACGTAGGAATGAAATAGATTCAGCAAAGTGAGGCCCGATATTCTAGACAGAGCGAGGATAGCAAAGAGAACTATGCAGTCTACAAAAAACCCTAAAACGAAAACCACGCAAAGGGGCAAAAAGACCCACCGTGCCGAACTAACAGCACGGCGGTGCACCCCTTTGCTTCTCAGAGCTTCCAGCAAAAGTTAATAGCAAGCTGGACAGAAAAAACAGAAAACAAACTAGAAGCACTTATCTAGCAGAGCAGCAGGCCCAAGGAAAGATGCAGTAGCTCAGATCCAACACTGGAACATTGACAAGGAGCAAGGAAGACAGACTCAGGTGGAGCTAAATAGCAAGGCAGCCAACGAGCTCACCAAAACACCTGAGGGAGGAAGCCCAGAGACTGCAATACCACTTGTGACCACAGAAGTGAACTCAGCCACAGAATTCACAACACCCGCCGCTCCCATCTTGCAGGGCTCGGCTCCCCGTCCTCCTTCATCCTCCCCCCGTCCTCCCTGGCTGTCATACAGTCATACTCACTTTTTCCACATCACCTGCGCAGAACGGAATCCTCCACCTCTGTCCCGGCGCAGCACCTTCTGCCTGCATGAGCGATCACGTGGTACCGTTCATTAAGGTCATGAATATGCGTTCATATTCATCACCTTAATGAGCGGTACCACATGACCGCTTACTCAGGACTAGCTGCAGTCGCTGAGACTAGACCAGGCATCACTGGAGTAGGTGAGTATGACTCATACTGTATGATATCTTCAGGGAGGCAAGGGGGCGGGGGGGGGGTTTAAGATGACCCCGGCCCAGACTTTATAAAAAAAACCTTGCTCAGGTGCCGCCCCCCCACATTGTCCCGCCCTAGGCACGTGCCCTCAAGTGCCTGGTGGCAAATACGGCCCTGCCCGGGTGACCACTTACGACGGAGTCATGAAATTCCTACAATAGACATAATACAAGATGCACAGGCACAAAAAATTTAAGTTCAGGAGTAGCGGATGGGGCCAATGACTGGACCTCACGAATTTCAGCTTCCAATTCTGAGGATACCAAGAAATCACAATTCATAGAGGAAGAATGGAGGATGGAGGTTCTAGAGGAGAATCGGAATCAAGGCTGCGTGACAAAGCGTCAGTCCTAACATTCTTAGATCCCAGTCTGAGCGTGATGGAAAAATTGAATCTAGAGAAAAATAAGGATCAGTCTAGGGGTTAAACGTTTAGCAGGTTCAATATAGGCTACATTTTTATGATCTGTCACCACGGTAACAGGATGAATTGCTCCCTCCAAAATATGCTTTGGTCCGTGTGCTGGTGGCAGTGCCGGGTACTGAGGTGCAAGACTTGTGTGAGTTTCTTGCAAGTGTGACCCCGGACTTACACTGTTTTCCAAATTATTATGCAAATAATATTTTGTCATATTTTCTCTAAATTACCTATCTGAATTGCAGTCATTGTTGTTTTCCAGTCATCTACTATTCTAGTATAATTGCTATGTTTTGGAACAAACTGCCTATGAAAACAGTATCTTTAAAAAAAAAAAAAATAAACACTCAAAATGCATGTTCCAAATTATTATGCACAGCAGAGTTTTCAACCTTTTTTATTTAATTTTGAACAAAAAAATGGTCAAATGTGAAGTTATAAGCATTATCAGCTTATTACAAAATGAAATCAAACAGTTTTCAAGTGAAAACTTTATTCTAGGTGATGTTACATTTGCACATAGGACCCCTTATTCGAAAGAAGCTTCTGAACTCTCTTGTCCATTTAATTGGTCAGTTTTTGGAAGGTTTCTGCTTAAATTGTTTTGCATGTGGACAGAATACCCTCCCAGAGCTGTTGCTTAGATGTGAACTGCCTCCCGCCATCATAGACACTCCTTTTGATGATGCTCCAGAGGTTTTCAATGGGGTTGAGGTCAGGGGAAGATGGTGGCCACACCAAAAGTTTGTCCTCTTTCATGCCCATAGCAGCCAGAGATGCAGATGTGTTTTTTGCAGCATGAGACGGTGCATTATCATGCATGAAAATGATCTTGCTGCGGAAAGCACGGTTCTTCCTCTTGAACCATGGCAGGAAGTGTTGTTTTAGAAACTCCACATAGATTATGGAGTTCATCTTAACCCCTTCAGGGGGCCGACAATCTCTCTCCCCATGATTCCAGCCCAAAACATTACTCTTCCTCCTCCTTGTTGGTGCCTTAGTCGTGTTTTCATGGGGTGTTCATCAACCAGCCATCCTCCACTCCATCCATCTGGACCATCGAGCGTTGTTCGGCACTCATCGTGAACAAAACAGTTTGGAAGTCAGTCTTCATGTATCGTTTGGCCCACTGGAGCCATTTCTGCTTGTGTGCAGTGGATAGAGGTGGTCGACAGGATGGCTTACGCACAGCTGCTAACCTCTGAAGGACCCTGCATCTTGTTGTTCTGGGGACATTGGAGGCATCAACGTGCCAAAAATGTAGGCTGCTTTATAATGTGGAACAGCCTTCGTAAGTAGTCTTACCTTTATTTGGACACACCTGCCAAACTAATTTGCACAGGCATCTGCAATTGCTTTCAGTGATATAAAGAGCCCTGACACACATCACCATCAATGAGTTTAACCCCTTCATGACCCAGCCTATTTTGACCTTAAAGACCTTGCCGTTTTTTGCAATTCTGACCAGTGTCCCTTTATGAGGTAATAACTCAGGAACGCTTCAATGGATCCTAGCGTTTCTGAGATTGTTTTTTCGTGACATATTGGGCTTCATGTTAGTGGTAAATTTAGGTCAATAAATTCTGTGTTTATTTGTGATAAAAACAGAAATTTGGCGAAAATTTTGAAAATTTAGCAATTTTCACATTTTGAACTTTTATTCTGTTAAACCAGAGAGGTATGTGACACAAAATAGTTAATAAATAACATTTACCACACGTCTACTTTACATCAGCACGATTTTGGAAACAAAATTTTTTTTTGCTAGGAAGTTATAAGGGTTAAAATTTGACCAGCGATTTCTCATTTTTACAACGAAATTTACAAAACCATTTTTTTTAGGGACCACCTCACATTTGAAGTCAGTTTGAGGGGTCCATATGGCTGAAAATACCCAAATGTGATACCATTCTAAAAACTGCACTCCTCAAGGTGCACAAAACCACATTCCAGAAGTTTATTAACCCTTCAGGTGCTTCACAGCAGCAGAAGCAACATGGAAGGAAAAAATGAACATTTAACTTTTTAGTCACAAAAATGATCTTTCAGCAACAATTTTTTTATTTTCCCAATGGTAAAAGGAGAAACTGAACCACGAAAGTTGTTGTCCAATTTGTCCTGAGTACGCTGATACCTCATATGTGGGGGTAAACCACTGTTTGGGCACACGGCAGGGCTTGGAAGGGAAGGAATGCCATTTGACTTTTTGAATGAAAAATTGGCTGCACTCTTTAGCGGACACCATGTCACATTTGGAGAGCCCCCGTGTGCCTAAAAATTGGAGCTCCCCCACAAGTGACCCCATTTTGGAAACTAGACGCCCCAAGGAACTTATCTAGATGCATAGTGAGCACTTTAAACCGCCAGGTGCTTCACAAATTGATCTGTAAAAATGAAAAAGTATTTTTTTTTCCCAAAAAAATTCTTTTCGCCTCAATTTTTTCATTTTCACATGGGCAACAGGATAAAATGGATCCTAAAATTTGTTGGACAATTTCTCCTGAGTACTCTGATACCTCACATGTGGGGGTAAACCACTGTTTGGGCACATGGTAAGGCTCGGAAGGGAAGGAGCGCCATTTGACTTTTTGAATGAAAAATTATCTCCATCGTTAGCGGACACCATGTCGCGTTTGGAGAGACCCTGTGTGCCTAAACATTGGAGCTCCCCCACAAGTGACCCCATTTTGGAAATTGGACCCCCCAAGGAACTTATCTAGATGCCTAGTGAGCACTTTAAACCTTCAGGTGCTTCACAAATTGATCCGTAAAAATGAAAAAGTACTTTTTTTTCACAAAAAATTTCTTTTCGCCTCAATTTTTTCATTTTCACATGGGCAATAGGATAAAATGGATCTTAAAATTTGTTGGGCAATTTCTCCCGAGTACGCCGATACCTCATATGTGTGGGTAAACCACTGTTTGGGTACACGGCAGGGCTCGGAAGGGAAGGCGCGCCTTTTTACTTTTTGAATGGAAAATTAGCTCCAATTGTTAGCGGACACCATGTCGCGTTTGGAGAGCCCCTGTGTGCCTATGCATTGGAGCTCCCCCACAAGTGACCAAATTTTGGAAACTAGACCCCCCAAGGAACTTATCTAGATGCATACTGAGCACTTTAAACCCCCAGGTGCTTCACAGAAGTTTATAACGCAGAGCCATGAAAATAAAAAATAATTTTTCTTTCCTCAAAAATGATATTTTAGCCTGGAATTTCCTATTTTGCCAATGGTAATAGGAGAAATTGGACCACAAATGTTGTTGTCCAGTTTGTCCTGAGTACGCAGATACCCCATATGTGGGGGTAAACCACTGTCTGGGCGCACGGCAGGGCTCAGAAGGGAAGGCACGCCATTTGGCTTTTTAAATTTAAAATTAGCTCAAATCATTAGCGGACACCATGTCGTGTTTGGAGAGCCCCTGTGTGCCTAAACATTGGAGATCTCCCACAAATGACCCCATTTTGGAAACTAGACCCCCAAGGGAACTAATCTAGATGTGTGGTGAGCACTTTGAACCCTCAAGTGCTTCACAGAAGTTTATAACGCAGAGCCATGAAAAAAAAAAAAAAAATTCTTTTTTCAAAAATGATTTTTTAGCCCGCAATTTTTTATTTTCCCAAAGGGTAACAGGAGAAATTTGACCCCAAAAGTTGTTGTTCAGTTTCTTCTGAGTACGCTGATACCCCATATGTGGGGGTAAACCACTGTTTGGGCACATGCTGGGGCTCGGAAGTGAAGTAGTGACGTTTTGAAATGCAGACTTTGATGGAATGCTCTGCGGGCGTCACGTTCCGTTTGCAGAGCCCCTGATGTGGCTAAACAGTAGAAACCCCCCACAAGTGACCCCCGAAAGGAACTTATCTAGATGTGAGGTGAGCACTTTGAACCCCCAAGTGCTTCACAGAAGTTTATAACACAGAGCAGTGAAAATAATAAATACGTTTTCTTTCCTCAAAAATAATTTTTTAGCCCAGAATTTTTTATTTTCCCAAGGGTTACAGGAGAAATTGGACACCAAAAGTTGTTGTCCAGTTTCTCCTGAGTACGCTGATACCCCATATGTGGGGGTAAACTACTGTTTGGGCACACGTCGGGGCTCAGAAGGGAAGTAGTGACTTTTGAAATGCAGACTTTGATGGAATGGTCTGCGGATGTCACGTTGCGTTTGCAGAGCCCCTGGTGTGCCTAAACAGTAGAAACCCCCCACAAGTGACCCCATTTTGTAAACTAAACCCCCCAAGGAACTTATCTAGATATGTGGTGAGCACTTTGAACCCCCAAGTGCTTCACAGACGTTTACAACGCAGAGCCGTGAAAATAAAAAATAATTTTTCTTTCCTCAAAAATGATGTTTTAGCAAGCAATTTTTTATTTTCTCAAGGGTAACAGGAGAATTTGGACCCCAGTAATTGTTGCACAGTTTGTCCTGAGTATGCTGGTACCCCATATGTGGGGGTAAACCACTGTTTGGGCACACGTCGGGGCTCGGAAGTGAGGGAGCACCATTTGACTTTTTGAATACAAGATTGGCTGGAATCAATGGTGGTGCCATGTTGCGTTTGGAGACCCCCTGATGTGCCTAAACAGTGGAAACCCCTCAATTCTAACTCCAACACACCCCTAACCCTTATCCCAACTGTAGCCGTAACCCTAATCACAACCCTAACCCCAACACACCCCTAATCACAACCCTAAACCCAACACACCCCTAACCCTAACCACAACCCTAATTCCAACCCAACCCTAACCCTAAGGCTATGTGCCTGTCGGGGTCGTCACGACAATACCCTTCCTTCACCAGTCATTCCAAATCAGAATAAAAGCATGTTGGTACCGGATAAGAATGAGTCAGACACAATGCTGGTTCAAACTCATTGCATGCTCGTGTGTAACGTCACAGCAACAACTGAACTTTATTTCCTGATACACAACATTACATGATCTATTGGGGGAAGGTGTGCAGAGGGCGGGGATAGGCAGGGTTTAAGCAATGTATCTAGTATTCAGTCCTTCTGGTTGGCTCTGACGTCATATGATGGATCCTCCTTCCTCCACGTCACTTTAAGTTTCCATTTCTCCAGAAATGATACTTTAGCTTCAGAAACGAAAGTAGATTCTTGGCAAGAACAAAAAGTAGGGCAAAGGTGAACACTGGCAGCCATGTTAAATACAATTACATATGCATTAGCAAGCGAAGGGGAAAAACTTATTGTTTCACAGCATAAGAATATATAAAAGTACAAAAGAGTATAAAGACATATATTTTTACCTTGATATGCCTACGTTGCGGATTCGTGTGAGATTTTTCAGCACCATTTTTGAAAAATCCGCGGGTAAAAGGCACTGCGTTTTACCTGCGGATTTACCGCGGATTGCCAGTGTTTTTTGTGCGGATTTCACCTGCGGATTCCTATTGAGGAACAGGTGTAAAACGCTGCGGAATCCGCACAAAGAATTGACATGCTGCAGAAAATACAACTCAGCGTTTCCGCGTGGTATTTTCCGCACCATGGGCACAGCGGATTTGGTTTTCCATATGTTTACATGGTACTGTAAACCTGATGGAACACTGCTGCGGATCCGCAGCCAAATCCGCACCGTGTACACATAGCCTAATTTTAAAGGTATGTGCACACGCTGCGGAAAACGCTGTGGATCCGCAGCAGTTTCCCATGCGTTTACAGTTCAATGTAAACCTATGGGAAACAAAAATCGCTGTACACATGCTGCAGAAAAACTGCATGGAAACGCAGCGGTTTACATTCCGCAGCATGTCACTTCTTTCTGCGGATTCCGCAGCGGTTTTACAACTGCTCCAATAGAAAATCGCAGTTGTAAAACCGCAGTGAAATGCGCAGAAAAACCGTGGTAAATCCGCGATAAATCCACAGCGGTTTAGCACTGCGGATTTATCAAATCCACTGCGGAAAAATCCGCAGAGGACCAGAATACGTGTGCACATCCCTAACCCTAACCCAACCCTAACCCTAACCCAACGCTAACCCTAACCCTAACTCCAACCTTAGTGGGGAAAAAAAAAAATTCTTTATTTTATTATTGTCCCTACCTATGGGGGTGACAAAGGGGGGGGGGTCATTTACTGTTTTTTTATTTTCATCACTGTGCGGCGCCCAGGAAAGAAGACGGACGGACCCCGGGAGGCTCGGAAAGTATAAGGGGGGGAGATCAGGGCACGGGGGGGGGGGGGGGCGTCGGAGCACGGGGGGGTGGATCGGAGCATGGGGGGGTGGATTGGAGCACGGGGGGTGGATCGGAGTGCGGGTGGGGTGGATCGGAGTACAGGGGGGGTGGATTGGAGCACGGGGGTGGGATTGGAGCACGGGGGGAGCGGACAGGAGGACAGGGGAGCGGAGCACAGGACGGAGGGGAGTGGACCACAGATCGGAGGGCTGGGGGGGCAATCGGTGGGGTGGGGGCACATCAGTGTTTCCAGCCATGGCGGATGATATTGCAGCATCGGCCATGGCTGGATTGTAATATTTCACCAGTTTTTTAGGTGAAATATTACAAATCGCTCTGATTGGCAATTTCACTTTCAACAGCCAATCAGAGCGATCGTAGCCACGGGGGGGTGAAGCCACCCCCCCGGGCTAAAGTACAACTCCTTCTGTCCCTGCAGGCCAGGTGAAATTGGAGTTAACCCTTTCACCCGGCCTGCAGGAGCCCAATCCGGCCATGACGCATATGCTGCATCACAGGTCGGATTGGCACGGGTTTTCATGACGCATACGGTGCGTCAAAGGTCGGGAAGGGGTTAAATGACAAACAAAAAAATTCTTAACTTATCACTCCTAAACTCTTTGTGCATAATAATTTGGAACACAGTGTAAATGCAATATCTGTTTAATTTTAAAAATTTAAAAAAAAAATGGCGTGGGCTCCCGTGCGATTTACTGCGCCAGAGAGGGAAAGCCAGTGACTGGGGGATCAATGTTTGTAGCATGGGAAGGGGTTAATATCCATGGAGCTTCCCTGGCTATGAATATCAGCCCGCAGCTGTATATTTAGCATTTACTGGCTATTCAAATGGTGGGGTCTCCCTATAATTTAAAGCCAGAAAGGCTACGCAGACAGCTGCGGGCTGAAATTCATAGCCTAGGAAGGGACCATGGATTTTGCCCTCTCCCCCCGCCGGCTACAAATACCAGCTCCCAGCAGCCCCAGAAATGGCGAATCTGTAAGATGCCCCAATTCCTCTCTCTTCCCACTGCCCTGTAACAGTGGAAAATGGGGTAATAAGGGGTTAGTGTCACCTTTTGTAAGGTGACATTAAGCCAGCTTAGTAATGGAGAGGCGTCAATAAGATACCTACCATTACTAATCCTATAGTTGGTAAAGTGTTAATAAAACACACACACATGCAGAATAAAGTATTTTAATTAAATAAAACCACACAGTTTTGCCATCTTTATTATACTGGTAATCCATGCGATGCCCCCGATCTTCCAAAAAAAAAAAAAAAAAATAAATAAACCAACAGTATACTCCCTGTGTCGATGCAGTCCTTAATAACGAGTGTCCCACATCTAGTCCAGCTCTGCTACATCTGGAAGCTTGACATCCAGACATAGCAGAGCTTGTAGCTGACCACCAGATAACTCTCCAGTGATCACCTACAATGCAGCGTTCTCACAATCAGCTGATCAGCTGACCTTATGAACCAGACTAGTGACCGGAGATAATCCCCGGTCATGTACAGTACAGACCAAAAGTTTGGACACACCTTCTCATTTAAAGATTTTTCTGTATTTTCATTACTATGAAAATTGTACATTCACACTGAAGGCATCAAAACTATGAATTAACACATGTGGAATTATATACTTAACAAAAAAGTGTGAAACAACTGAAATTATGTCTTATATTCTAGGTTCTTCAAAGTAGCCACCTTTTGCTTTGATGACTGTGTAAGGAGGTGAAGCACAAGAAGAATCCAGGGGCGGTTACCTTCTCGGTTCTATGCCTGGAACCATTGAGCTGTGCTACAGGTTCCCCAGGGGGCAGACTTAGAGACTGGGACAGGAAGGAAGCCGGGCAGAGAGTGGGAAAGGCACTCACGCAAGGAACAGAGCAGCGTAAGCAGCGGTCAGAGCAGGGTGCAGCTGTGCTCCGGGAGAGAGAGAGCTCACGGTCAGAGGACAAATACAGAGAGATTGCCCAGAAAGACTGCATCTTGTGTGTACATGAAAGCGGACTCTGCTGTGACTGGAGAGGGGCGCTTTGAGACCCATGTAGAGACATTGGCCTGTGTAGAGACTGCGACCCCCTGGTACCCGCGGTATCAGCAAAGAGACTGTGACCCCTGGTACCCACGGTATCAGTGCAGAGCCCCTGATTCCTGGTGAGAGACTTAATACTAGACTGACCATCGTTTTCCCGGGATAGACTATGCTGTAAAAGCTAAAGACTCAGAGCCTGTGCATATCACATTAACTCCCGAAACCCCAGGCAGCGGGCTCCTGGAGACTACTCAGCCCACGGACAACAGAGGGACGACAAGTGCCGCTGTTTCTCGGCACCTACGTTGGAGAAGACGACCCTACAAGCAAGTCTTCATCAGACTGATAAGTGTTCTTTTCTCAAGAAATCCTGGTTACTTCTGTTACACTGTTTGACTCCCATATTTTTGCACTGTTTTGTTGTTAGTTATATTCCATTGCTTCCTCCCTGTGAGGAGAACCTGATTCCTGTTATTAAACCCCTCAACTGTTGGTCTGTCTGTTCTGTGGTGACATACTCAGTACCTGCATACTATTACAACTGCTTTGCACACTCTTGGCATTATCTTGATGAGCTTCAAGAGGTAGTCACCGCGAATGGTCTTCCAACAATCTTGAAGGAGTTCCCAGAGATGCTTAGCACTTGTTGGCCCTTTTGCCTTCACTCTGCGGTCCAGCTCACCCCAAACCAGGGTTCAGGTTTGGTGACTGTGGAGGCCAGGACATCTGGTGTAGCACCCCATCACTCATAGTCATGAGAATACAGAAAAATCTTTAAATGAGAAGGTGTGTCCAAACTTTTGGTCTGTACTGTACACCGCAGTTGTCGCGGTAAGCTAAGTTATCACGAGAACTGCAGTGGACGCCGACTTCCGGCGGAGTGACAGGTAAGAGATTATTTAAATTAGTAGACTTGTAGTAAGCTGCATTTGCGCAGTTACTACGCATGTGACTAATCATTAGATGCGGTCTTACCACATCTAATGTTAGTCTATGAAAAATTTACGGTGCGGCGACATGCTGCATTCTGGAAAGACGCGCTGCATGTCCATTTATCCTGGTTTGCCCCCCTCCACTATGCTGTAACATCTGGACGCTGCGTGTTTGACGCTGCAACTGTACGCAGCGTCAAACACGCAGCGTTTCCTGACAGTGGAAACATACCCTAAGGAGTGCAAAGCGCCCTATCTCTGCCCACAAAGAACGTTCAGACGCCAGCACTGGACATAATCAAGGGTTGTGTGCACTGCATCGTTCAGTAGTGCAGACTGCGTGCGTGTACTCTAGGGAAGGATTAAAGGGCCGATGGCCCAAGAATTGCTGCCCATCAGGACAATGCCGCAAGGTTGGAGTAAATGATGTCACTGACCATAAACGGCCCCTGGGCAGGAGGATCCACACCCCTACTCTATACATTCAAACTCCCCCGTATATGACAATTTACCTGAGTAGATGTAGTACTGCATTACTGATGCAAAGGCCATTTGCAGTCAACAGCATTTTCCTTCTGTAAAATCAGCAGTTTACTGCCCCGTTTGACCCACAGAGCAATGGCAACAATCTGTAAATGAGTTATCTTTACCAGATAAATCCTAAAAGAACAAGAGGGTTCAAACATTGGAAAAGCATTATTTTATTCAAGGCGCTGGTTATTGTATTTTTCTACCACTAACTGAACTCATTTTTAAGTCCTACAGGAGTGTTAACATCAGATATTAATTGGCTCAGAAAATTCCTTCTAAAAGGCTGAAGGCTGATACACCTATTTTCTTGGTTTCTTGTAACGCCCCCTGGTGGCAGCAGTAATTTACAACAGCTTCATCATCCAGTCCATAGTTTTGTACAACTTGAATGTAAAGACAATCACAATAAAACATGGGTTAGATCTACTGTCTCACACTTCACATTAGCAGCATCATTCAGATCTCCTAAAATGTGACATGTGACAGACATGGAATTTATAATTAGACCAATTGTAATGTATAAATTATATAGAAGTTATTCAGAAGGAAACAAAGCGTTGCGCATGACCTTTAAAGCACCTGGTGTCTGGGCAAGTTTGCGTACAGGCCACATTTTGTTGTGAAGTTTCACTTCTTCAATGATATCTTGTAACTGATCTTCTGCGCAGCCTCAGCTCTGTCCTAACGGGGGCTCTGTAGAACAGTAGTCAGAGCCAGGTACGGACTGGAACTGAATTCCTGGCATTTGAAATCACACAGGCCCATGTTGTCCCCGTCCCCATGAACCAGATGGGATATATTTCTAATATGGATGGATGAAATGAAGATTTACTACAAAACCAATATTTATAATGATACCCGTGGCCTGCAGGGGTAAGTGACGGAGTCACCGACTTTGTGCTCCATCCCAACTCTTCACAGTATGGGTATCTTGAGAACACTGATTCTGTTAACAATGTAGCAGACAAGGCAGCCCACGACCAGACAAGCCCTTCTGGCATTTGCCAGAATTGCCAAATGGCCAGTCCGGCCCTGGTCAGAGCCCCAGTGATCAGCAAGTTATCAGATTGAAAAGCAATATCAGATTTATAGACACAAGAAGTGTAATGTGTCCCTTACATTTGCATTCTTCTTATCCCCTTAACGACTGCCGATATGCCTTTTAGGCCGGGGTTGCACTGAGCGTAGGGAAATACAGTCCGTTTTTTCACAGGCGTAATACGCAGAAATGATCCCAAAACAGTGATCCGTATGTCATCCGTAGGCAGGGTGTGGCTGCGTATTTTGCGCATGTAAACCTCCGTATGTAATCCGTATGGCATCCGTACAGCGAGATTTTCTCTCTGGCTTGTAAAATGGACATAGAATGGATCCATGGGCTCAAATATTCTTGAAAACATATATACAGTCTATATATATACATATATATATGTAGACTGTATATATATATATATATATATATATATATATATATATATACTGTATATGTCAGTGAGACACATATATACAGTGGGGCAAAAAAGTATTTAGTCAGTCAGCAATAGTGCAAGTTCCACCACTTAAAAAGATGAGAGGCGTCTGTAATTTACATCATAGGTAGACCTCAACTATGGGAGACAAACTGAGAAAAAAAAATCCAGAAAATCACATTGTCTGTTTTTTTAACATTTTATTTGTATATTATGGTGGAAAATAAGTATTTGGTCAGAAACAAAATTTAATCTCAATACTTTGTAATATATCCTTTGTTGGCAATGACAGAGGTCAAACGTTTTCTGTAAGTCTTCACAAGGTTGCCACACACTGTTGTTGGTATGTTGGCCCATTCCTCCATGCAGATCTCCTCTAGAGCAGTGATGTTTTTGGCTTTTCGCTTGGCAACACGGACTTTCAACTCCCTCCAAAGGTTTTCTATAGGGTTGAGATCTGGAGACTGGCTAGGCCACTCCAGGACCTTGAAATGCTTCTTACGAAGCCACTCCTTCGTTGCCCTGGCGGTGTGCTTTGGATCATTGTCATGTTGAAAGACCCAGCCACGTTTCATCTTCAATGCCCTTGCTGATGGAAGGAGGTTTGCACTCAAAATCTCACGATACATGGCCTCATTCATTCTTTCATGTACCCGGATTAGTCGTCCTGGCCCCTTTGCAGAGAAACAGCCCCAAAGCATGATGTTTCCACCACCATGCTTTACAGTAGGTATGGTGTTTGATGGATGCAACTCAGTATTCTTTTTCCTCCAAACACGACAAGTTGTGTTTCTACCAAACAGTTCCAGTTTGGTTTCATCAGACCATAGGACATTCTCCCAAAACTCCTCTGGATCAACCAAATGCTCTCTAGCAAACTTCAGATGGGCCCGGACATGTACTGGCTTAAGCAGTGGGACACGTCTGGCACTGCAGGATCTGAGTCCATGGTGGCGTAGTGTGTTACTTATGGTAGTCCTTGTTACATTGGTCCCAGCTCTCTGCAGTTCATTCACTAGGTCCCCCCGCGTGGTTCTGGGATTTTTGCTCACCGTTCTTGTGATCATTCTGACCCCACGGGGTGGGATTTTGCGTGGAGCCCCAGATCGAGGGAGATTATCAGTGGTCTTGTATGTCTTCCATTTTTAATTATTGCTCCCACTGTTGATTTCTTCACTCCAAGCTGGTTGGCTATTGCAGATTCAGTCTTCCCAGCCTGGTCCAGGGCTACAATTTTGTTTCTGGTGTCCTTTGACAGCTCTTTGGTCTTCACCATAGTGGAGTTTGGAGTCAGACTGTTTGAGGGTGTGCACAGGTGTCTTTTTATACTGATAACAAGTTTAAACAGGTGCCATTACTACAGGTAATGAGTGGAGGAAAGAGGAGACTCTTAAAGAAGAAGTTACAGGTCTGTGAGAGCCAGAAATCTTGATTGTTTGTTTCTGACCAAATACTTATTTTCCACCATAATATGCAAAAAAAATGTTAAAAAAACAGACAATGTGATTTTCTGGATTTTTTTTCTCAGTTTGTCTCCCATAGGTGAGGTCTACCTATGATGTAAATTACAGACGCCTGTCATCTTTTTAAATGGTGGAACTTGCACTATTGCTGACTGACTAAATACTTTTTTGCCCCACTGTATATATATTTATGTTTCATACAGCGCTAGATAGCTTAAAAGCCGGTAATTCAATTGCATCTTACAGATGTGCCTTTTCTGGGGTGGCTGGGGGCAGATGTTTTTAGCTAGGGAGGGGGGGGCAATAACCATGGTCCCTCTCTAGGCTATTAATATCTGCCCTCAGTCACTGGCTTTACCACTCTGGCGGAGAAAATTGTGCGGGAGCCCACGCCAGTTTTTTTTCCATGATTTAACTCTTTATTTTAACAGCTAAAGCCCCCAAATTTTGCACACACACATTATTAGTGAGGAATATGTAAAAAATAATGGATATGAAATGGTTTACTGTATGTAAACCATGTCTCATATCCTGTCGGGTTTGATAAGGAGATAGCAAAAGCCGGCAATTGAATTACTGGCTTTTATGCTCTCTAGCGCTGTATTAAAAATATATATATATATATATCTATATATATATATATATATATATATATATATGTATCTCAATGACATACATATATATTGCAGGGATTTCACACACTCAGGTGCGACGGATGATACTCAGAAGGCACGTTCCTTTAAAAGTTCACAGGGTTTATTGCTTCATAAACCACATGGCAAAAACTAACAGAAAACAAATAGCCTTTGGCTCAGGAAAGAAAAGCAAGTGTCCAGTCCTTCAGGCTCAGTCCCGGAGCCTTAACACACTCAGGAGGGTTTCACCTCCACACATATCTCCTGTGTAAAGCATTAGCCTGTCATATATAGAGCTAACCACACCCAGTATCCCATCACATGATCAGACATGTGGTCTGACATCACCACAGGTCCTGAAACACATATATACATGGTTATGTTAAATAAAGAAAACACTCCGGGCTACATCACAGTGACACGCCACCTATGTGACACATACCTCCCGTCGACTACACACTCTTTAGCCATGGTACAATATATATATATATATATATATATATATACAGTATATATATGTATATATATATATATATACACAGTACCTACAAGTAGTATTCAACCCCCTGCAGATTTAGCAGGTTTAATAAGATGCAAATAAGTTAGAGCCTTCAAACAAGAGCAGGATTTATTAACAGATGCATACATCTTACAAACCAAAAAGTTTTGTTGCTCAGTTAAATTTTTATAAATTTTAAACATAAAAGTGTGGGTCAATTATTATTCAACCCCTAGGTTTAATATTTTGTGGAATAACCTTTATTTGCAATTACAGCCAATAATCGTCTTTTATAAGACCTGATCAGGCCGGCACAGGTCTCTGGAGTTATCTTGGCCCACTACTCCATGCAGATCTTCTCCAAGTTATCTAGGTTCTTTGGGTGTCTCATGTGGACTTTAATCTTGAGCTCCTTCCGCAAGTTTTCAATTGGGTTAAGGTCAGGAGACTGACTAGGCCACTGCAACACCTTGATTTTTTGCCTCTTGAACCAGGCTTTGGTTTTCTTGGCTGTGTGCTTTGGGTCGTTGTCTTGTTGGAAGATGAAATGACGACCCATCTTAAGATCCTTGATGGAGGAGCGGAGGTTCTTGGCCAAGTTGTTTAATTTTGTAGAAAAAAAGCAGATCACAGACATGGCACAAAACTAAAGTCATTTCAAATGGCAACTTTCTGGCTTTAAGAAACACTAAAATAAATCAAGAACAAAAAATATGGTAGTCAGGAATGGTTACTTTTTTTAACCAAGCATAGGGAAATAATTATGGAATCACTCAATTCTGATGAAAAAATTATGGAATCATGAAAAGCAAACAAACAAAAAAACACTCCAAAACATCACTAGTATTTTGTTGCACCACATCTGGCTTTTGTAACAGCTTGCAGTCTCTGAGGCATGGACTTAATGAGTGTCACACAGTACTCTTCATCAATCTGGCTCCAACTTTCTCTGATTGCTGTTGCCAGATCAGCTTTGCAGGTTGGAGCCTTGTTATGGACCTTTTTCTTCATCTTCCACCAAAGATTTTCAATTGGATTGAGATCCGGACTATTTGCAGGCCATGACATTAACCTTATGTGTCTTTTTTCAAGGAATGTTTTCACAGTTTTTGCTCTATGGCAGGATGCATTATCATCTTGAAAAATGATTTCATCATCCCCAAACATCCTTTCAATTGATGGGATAAGAAAAGTGTCCAAAATATCAACATAAAGTTGTGAATTTATTGAAGATGTAATGACAGCCATCTCTCCAGTGCCTTTACCTGACATGCAGCCCCATATCATCAATGACTTTGGTGAGTTGCATGTTCTCTTCAAGCAGTCATCTTTATAAATCTCATTGGAGCGGCACCAAACTAAAGTTCCAGCATCATCACCTTGCCCAATGCAGATTTGCGATTCATCAATGAATATGACTTTCATCCAGTCATCCACAGTCCACGATTGCTTTTCCTTAGCCCATTGTAACCTTGTTTTTTTCTGTTCAGGTGTTAATGATGGCTTTCATGTAGCTTTTCTGTATGTAAATCCTATTTCCTTTAGGTGGTTTCTTATAGTTCGGTCGCAGACATTGACTCCAGTTTCCACCCATTCGTTCCTCATTTGTATTGTTGTGTATTTCCTGTTTTGGAGACACATTGCTTTAAGTTTCCGGTCTTGACGCTTTGGTGTCTTCCTTGGTCTACCAGTATGTTTGTCTTTAACAATCTTCCCATATTGTTTGTATTTGGTCCAGATTTTAGACACAGCTGACTGTGAACAACCAACATCTTTTGAAACATTGCGTGATGATTTACTCTCTTTTAAGAGTTTGATAGTTCCCTCCTTTGTTTCAATTGACATTGCTTGTGTTGGAGCCATGATTCATGTCAGTCCACTTGGTGCAACAGCTCTCCAAGGTGTGATCACTCCTTTTTAACCCCTTAACCCCCAAGGGTGGTTTGCACGTTAATGACCGGGCCAATTTTCACAATTCTGACCACTGTCCCTTTATGAGGTTATAACTCCGGAATGCTTCAACGGATCCTGATGATTCTAAAATTGTTTTCTCATGACATGTTGCACTTCATGAGATAGTGGTAAAATTTCTTTGATATTACCGGCGTTTATTTGTAAAAAAAATGGAAATTTGGCAAAAAGTTTGAAAATTTCGCAATTTTCCAACTTTGAAATTTTATTCCCTTAAATCACAGAGATATGTCACACAAAATACTTAATAAGTAACATTTCCCACATGTCTACTTTACATCAGCACAATTTTGGAACCACCATTTTTTTTGTTAGGGAGTTATAAGGGTTAAAAGTTGACCATCAATTTCTCATTTTTACAACACCATTTTTTTTAGGGACTACATCAAATTTTAAGTCACTTTGAGGGGTCTATATGATAGAAAACACCCTAGTGTGACACCATTCTAAAAACTGCACCCCTCAAGGTGCTCAAAACCACATTCAAGATGTTCATTAACCCTTCTGGTGCTTCACAGGAATTTTTAGAATGTTTAAAAAAAATGAACATTTAACTTTTTTTCACAAAAAATTTACTTCAGCTCCAATTTATTTTATTTTACCAAGGGTGACAGGAGAAATTGGACCCCACAAGTTGTTGTACAATTTGTTCTGAGTATGCTGATACCCCATATATGGGGGTAAACCACTGTTTTGGTGCATGGCAGAGCTCAGAAGGGAAGGAGTGCCATTTGACTTTTCAATGCAAAATTGACTGGAATTGATAGGACGCCAATATTGCGTTTGGAGATCCCCTGATGTGCCTAAACATTGAAACCCCCCACAAGTGACACCATTTTGGAGAGTAGACCCCCTAAGGAACCTATCCAGATCTGTTGTGAGAACTTTGACCCACCAAGTGTTTCACTACAGTTTATAACGCAGAGCCGTGAAAATAAAAAATCCTTTTTTTTCCACAAAAATTATTTTTTAGCCCCCAGTTTTGTATTTTCCCAAGGGTAACAGGAGAAATTGAACCCCAAAAGTTGTTGTCCAATTTGTCCAGTGTACGCTGATACCCCATATGTGGGGGAACCACCGTTTAGTTGCATGGCAGAGCTCGGAAGGGAAGGAGCGCCGCTTGGAATGCAGACTTAGATGGATTGGTCTGCAGGCGTCACGTTGCATTTGCAGAGACCCTGATGTACCTAAACAGTAGAAACCCCACACAAGTGACCCCATATTGGAAACTAGACCCCCAAAGAACTTGTCTAGATGTGTTGTGAGAACTTTGAACCCTCAAGTGTTTCAATACAGTTTATAACGCACAGCCGTGAAAATAAAAAATCATTTTTTCCCACAAAAATGATTTTTTAGCCCCCCAAATTTTTATTTTCCCAAGGGTAACCAGAAAAATTGGACCCCAAAATTGTTGTCCAATTTGTCCTGAGTACACTGATACCCCATATGTTGGGGTAAACCCCTGTTTTTGTGCATGGGAGAGCTCGGAAGGGAAGGAGCACTGTTTTACTTTTTCAACACAGAATTGACTGGAATTGAGATCGGACGCCATGTCCGATGTGCCTACACAGTGGAAACCCCCCAATTCTAACTGAAACCCTAACCCAAACACACCCCTAACCCTAATCCTAATCCTAACCACACCCCTAAACTGAACATGCCCCTAACCCTAATCCCAACCACACCCTTAACCCTAATCCCAACCCTACCCTTAGCCCCAACTCTAACTGTAGCCCCAACCCTAACTGTAGCCCTAACCCTAACTTTAGCCCCAACCTTAACTTAAGTCCCAGCCCTAAACCTAACTTTAGCTCCAACCCTAACCCTAACTTTAGCCCCAAACCGAACCCTAACTGTAGCCCCAACCCTAACTGTAGCCCAACCCTAACTTTAGCCCCAACTCTAACCCTAACTTTAGCACCAACCCCAACCCTAAATTTAGCTCCAACCCTAACCCTAATGGGAAAATGGCAATAAATACTTTTTTTAATTTTATTATTTTTCCCTAACTTAGGGGGTGATGAAAGGGGGGTTTATTTACTTTTATAGCGGGTTTTTTAGCGGCTTTTTATGAATGGCAGCCGTCACACACTAAAAGACGCTTTTTATTGCAAAAAATAGTTTTAGCGTCACTACATTTTTGAGAGCTATAATTTTTCCATATTTTGGTCCACAGAGTCATGTGAGGTCTTGTTTTTTGCGAGTTGACGTTTTTATTGGTACCATTTTCGGGCACGTGACATTTTTTGATCGCTTTTTAGTCCGATTTTAGTGAGGCTGAATGACCAAAAACCAGCTATTCATGAATTTCTTTTTTTTTTTTTTTGGGGGGGGGGCGTTTATACCGTTCCATGCTTGATAAAATTGACAAAGCAGTTTTATTCTTCGTGTCAGTACAATTACAGCTATACCTCATTTATATATTTTTTTTATGTCTGGCACTTTTCTACGATAAAAACTATTTTAGATAAAAAAAATTATAATTTTTGCATTGCTTTATTCTGAGGACTATAACTTTTTAATTTTTTCGCTGATGATGCTGTATGGTGGCTCATTTTTTGCAGTGTTATTTATATCCGTCTTTTTGTCTTTTTAATTGCGTGCTATTCCACTTTTTGTTCGGCGGTATGATTATAAACCATTGTTTTTTGCCTCGGTTTTTTTTTACGGTGTTCACTGAAGGGGTTAACTAGGGAGACAGTTTTATAGGTCGGGTTGTTACAGACGTGGCAATACTAAATATGTGTACTTTTTTTTTTTTATTTAGATAAAGAAATGTATTTATTGGAACAATATTTTTTTTTCATTATTTAGGATTTTTTTTTCTTTTACACATGTACATTTTTTTTTTTTTACTTCGTCCCAGTGTGGGACATCACAGTATAGTGTCAGATCGCTGATCTGACACTTTGCAAAGCACTGTGTCAGATCAGCGATCTGACAGGCAGTGCTCCAGGCTTGCCGGCACCTGCTCTGAGCAGGCGCTTGCATGCCACCTCCCTGCAGGACCCAGAAGGAGCCCAGCGGCCATTATGGATCCGGGGCCTGCAAGGAGGACGACGTAGGAGACCCTCTGAACAACGCGATCACATTGCGCTTTTCCGTGGGTCTCAGGGAAGCACACAGGGAGCCCCTCCCTACACAATGCTTCCCTATGCCGCCGGAACGCTGCGATCATGTGATCATGTGTGATCGCAGTGTTCCAGGGGTTAATGTGCCAGATGTCAGCTGTAATAATCAGCTGACAACCGGCGGCGATCGGCCGCGCTCCCCCCATGAGCAAGGCCGATCGCCTATGACGTACTTTCCCATTCCTGGGAAAGAAGTCCCAGGTCACCTTGATGGGGTATTACGTCATATGGGATTAAGGGGTTAAATGCAGACCAACAAGCAGATCTAATTTGATGCACGTGTTATATTTGAGTATGGAAATTTACAGGGTGATTCCATAATTTTTTCCTCAGAATTGAATGATTTCATAATTTTTCCCCTATGCTTGGTTAAAAAATGTAACCATTACTGACTACCACATTTTTTGTTCTTGATTTCTTTTAGTGTTTCTTAAAGCCAGAAAGTTGCCATTTGAAATGACATTAGTTTTGTGCCATGTCTGTGATCTGCTTTTTTTCTACAAAACAACTGAATGAACATCCTCCAAGGCCGGTGATTCCATAATTTTTGCTAGGGGATGTAGTTTGGTAACCTTTATAGCTATTGGCCTTTTCCCGGAATATTAACAACAGCCCTCAGTTTTCTCTGATGGTTATGAAAATTACGCGGGAGCCCATGCAATTTTTTCTTTTAATTTTTTTTTTTAAATTAGGTATTGCTGTGCAAGCAGATTTCTGCTAGTTGCTGTTTGGTTATAGCCTATGTAGGATCATTCTGTTAACCATCCTACATAGGCTGGTGTGTGTGTGTGTGTGTGTGTGTGTGTTTATTTAACACTTTGCTTACTGGTTTAGTAATGAGTGTGTCTGGCTGACACCTCTTCATTACTAAACCGAGGGCTTGGTGTCAGCAACAGCTGCTAACACGAACATTTTCTAAAATATTTTTATTTAGCTCAGAAAAGCATTCATTGCGGTTCAAAAATGCCTGCAAAACACGGCAAAAAGCGTGTTTCTGCAGCAGCGTATTTGCTGCCGAGATGCAGAAACCTTGCCGAAATTTCTGCAAGCAAATACTCGACATGCGCACATACCTTTTAATCACGCCGGTGGTAGGCACCGTTCAGTAGTGCCCCTCCCAGTGCTAGGGTGACACTTTGTTACATCATGTGGCCCCTGCAGCCAATGTGCACTGGCGTCACTCTCCCTGCCTTCAGACCCATCACATATATCTGAAAAAGATGAGAGACCAGCAGCGCTCACTTCCTCCAGATGTATGTGATACGTCCAAAGGCGGGGAGAGTGAAGCAGTCACTGATTTTTACTTTATGCAAGCCCTGTGGCCAATGTCACACAAGCCCCGAAGATCCAGTGCTAACGCTGACAGAATGACACCGGCACCAGAGGGGAGTATAAGTGTTATTTTACTGTAGCCAAATATATAGCTTGAGAAGGTGTTATCCGAGTAGTAGACAACCTCTTTAGGGTATGTTCACAGTGGGCGTTTTTATGATAATTTTTAGCTGCTTTTTACAGTACCAGCAAAGCCTATGAGATTTCAGAAATCTCATGCACACACATTGTTTTTTTTGTCATCAGGATTTTGTACTTTGCAGCTTTTTTTTACATTGAGCATGTCATTTCTTTCAGCATTTTTCACCCATTGACTTGAATGGATGGTGAAAAAATGCTGCAAATACGCAGGTTGACTTTTTTGCAGTGTGTTTGCTGCAGAAAAGTCAAGGAGAGCCGGATGTGACCTCACACTCAGCTCCGCTACATCTAGATTGCAGGCTGCATGATGCGTCCATACAGCCTTTCATCCAGCAGAGCGGACCCGAACCCCATTCACTTAATTGGGGCCCAACAATACAGTGTTTGACACACTGTCACATATGCATGACAGTGCAGTAAACAACGCTTCTGATTAGCGGGGAAATCATCCCCGCCAGTCAGAGAGCCATAGTTCCCACGCTGTCAGAAGATAGCGGGAGTGCTCAGCTGTGATCGAGGTATAAAGTTTACCTCCGGTCACTGGTGTCAGCTGATGGGACAACTGATCCCATCATCCTACACCTGCTACGGCTAGTAACAGCGAGAGCAGGAGCTGCGGATGGGAGTATTCATCTGCCGCTCCTGCACCATAAATAATTTAAAAAAAACGGCATGGGTTCCCCCTATTTTTGATAACTAGCCAAACTCACAGCTGGGGGCTGCAACCCTCAGCAAGATTGGTTATCAAGAATAGAGGGGTCCTCACACCTTTGTTTTAATAATTTTAATGAATAAAAAAATGGTGTGGGGTCCCCACATATTTTACAACCAGCCTTGCTAAAGCTCACAGCTGGGGGCTGGTATTCTCAGGCTGGTAAGGGGCCATAGATATTGGCCCCCTCCCAGCCTAAAATTAGCAGCACGCAGCTGCCCAGAAAAGGCACATCTATTAGATGCGCCAATTCTGGCGCTTTGCCCGGCTCTTCCCAGTTGCCCTGTGGCGGTGGCAAGTGGGGTAATATTTGTGGGGTTGATATCACCTTTCAGGTGACATCAAGCCCACGGCTTAGTAATGGAGAGGCGTCTATAAGACACCCATCCATTACTAATTCTATAGTTAAATCTTAAATAAAGACATAACCAGAATAAAATTCTTTATTTGTAATAAGACTAAACACAGTTTTCCATTTTTATTTAAACGCCTAATCCCAGCAAAGCCCTCCATCTCCTGTAATAAAAGTAAAATAAAAAAGCAACAATATACCATACCTGTCCGTCGTACTGTCCCACGCAGTAATCCATATCTGGGGGCTATACAGTTTTCAACCTGAACGGTGCTAAGATACAACCGTTCTGGCTGAAAACCACTGGTGAATGAGCTGCTGAGAGCAGCTTCAGTGACTAGCAGTGATGTCACTGAAGCTGCGCTCCCTCTCAGCCTGAACTGCGTTGAACTCTGGACCGTGGGAAAATACAGTCATTTTCCCACGTTCCTGAGGTCACCATAGTTCAGGCTCTGGGGGCACTCATCTTTATTAGCATGCAAAAAGAGACACAAGTTAGCCCCCAAAACCCATAACAAAAGCACCAAAACCGCAACAAAAACGCAAACAGAAATGCACCAAAAACATGCGTTTTTGCCACAGCTTCTTTCCTGCCAAGAAATCAGGTTTTGTTACAGGAAAAAAAGCAGCAAAAATGCCCAGTGTGAACATAGCCTTAAACTGTTTTTCGAAACATTTTAAATGGAAAATATCATAACAAATAATAGAATCAAATAACATACATAGAATCATTCTGGGGGAACTTGAGTAGAGATACACCATATTTAGCATTTTTTTTTTAAGTCGCACTTTATGAATCTAGATAAAACATCTGTAAAAGCCACACTGACATAAAAATGTGAAAACAAACTAAGGTTATGTGAACACATTAAGTATTTGCAGCACACAATTCTACTGCAAATACCGAAGTGTAAGCAGGAAAAACACAGCATAGCATGATAAACATTTTGCAGCATTTTTCCCATTCATTAGAATGGGTGAAAAAAATGAAATGCTGCAGACATGAAATTTCTTCAAACCTGTAAGGAAAAAAAATAACGTGCATGAAACTTCAGAAATCTCATTCCAGGCAATATCAGCAGGTTTTACTGCCTCATCTGAGAGCAGCATAACGTAGGTGAAAAAAGACCCTGAGGCCGGCGTCACACTCAGCATATAAAAATATGAGACATATATATATATATATATATATATATTAATATTTCATCCTGTGCGAGATAGCTTTTGCTGTATTCACCTGCAGTTGCGGTGATGCGCCCTCTGCTGGATGTCCTCATATGACCTCGAGGCTGGGAAAATATTCAGAAAAGTTCCCACGCTCGAGGTTATATGACGACATCCAGCAGAGGGCGCATCACCGCGAATGAAGGTTTTTTTAACCATGTCATGCTATTGGATTAATAATGGATAGGTGTCATAATTGACGCCTCTCCATTATTAATTTGGCTTAATGTCACCTTACAATAGCAAGGTGGCATTAACCCTTCATTACCCCATATCCCACCTCTACACGGGAATGGGAAGAGAGAGGCTAAGTGCCAGAATAGGCGCATCTTCCAGATGTGCCTTTTCTGGGGTGGCTGGGGGCAGATGTTTTTAGCCGGGGGGGGGGCAATAACCATGGACCCTCTCCAGGCTATTAATATCTGCCCTCAGGCACAGGCTTTACTACTCTGGCGGAGAAAATTGCGCGGGAGCCCACGCCAATTTTTTCCGCCATGTAACCCTTTAATTTAATAGCTAGACAGCCCAAATTTTGCACATACACACTACTAACATTATTAGTGTGGGATATGCAAAAAAATGAGGATATGAGATGGTTTACTGTATGTAAACCATGTCTCATATCATGTCGGGTTTAGGAAGGAGATAGCAAAAGCTGGCAATTGAATTACCGGCTTTTAAGCTATCTAGCGCTGTATGATATATTAATATATATACATATATGTGTCTTAATGACATATATATATATATATATATATATCTATTCTATGTGTACACATTTATTCTACCTATTCTATTGTAAGCTGTCAGTGTGATTTTACTGTACACCGCACTGAATTGCCGGCTTTTCTATAGAACACCGCTGCGTATTTCTCGCAAGTCACACTGCTGGTCCGTGTGTAATCCGTATTTTTCTGGCCCCCATAGACTTTCATTGGCGTATTTTTTTTGCAATACGGTGACAAATGCAGCATGCTGCGTTTTCTACGGCCGTAGAAGACCGTATAATACGGATCAGTAAAATACGGCTGATAGGAGCTGGGGCATAGAGAAGCATTGTACCGTATGCAATCCGTATTTTCAGCACCTCTCTTACGTCCATAAAACACGGTAGTGTGACGCCGGCCTGATTCCAGAGATGTATGTATCACTAAGGCTATGTGGCCATGATTAGCAAGTAGCAGCGTTTTGGAAGCAGTGTATTATCGATGCGTCCAAAATGCTGCATTCTAATCATGCAGTTAATTGCGGATTTACCACACCTAGTGTATGGCTATGGCTGGAGTCACACTTACCGTATAAAAAAAAAAAAAAATCGGTCTGATTTTGATGGCCGAGAATCACACAAATGTTCCCTTAACTGTGATCCGTATATAATCCATTTGCAATGTGAGGATGCGATTTTATCGCATCTATTATCAGTGTGACAACCGTATGGCATCCGTATGCAATGCGATTTTAACATGAGCTTTTACATTCAGTTCTCTCTATGTAAAAGCTCATGTTAAAATCGCATTGTAAAACACAACTGTAAACATAATTTTAATATGAAATAATCTTCATTACATATATATATATATATATATATATATATATATATACTGTATATAGATAGATAGATAGATAGATATAAATATAGATTAAAAGCCGACAAGTAATCTGCTGCGTACAGTATAGAATAGAAAGAGTAGATGTATACACATAGGTGTGTATATATATACTAGAAGGTAGCCCGATTCTAATGCATCAGGTATTCTAGAATATATATGCATAGTGTATAGCACAGCCCACATAGTATATTGCACAGCCCACGCAGTACATTGCGCAGCCCACACAGTACATTGCGCAGCCCACGCAGTACATTGCGCAGCCCACGCAGTACATTGCGCAGCCCACATAGTACATTGCCCAGCCCACGTAGTACATTGCGCAGCCCATGTAGTATATTGTGCAGCCCACGTAGTATATTGCGCAGCCCACGTAGTATATTGCGCAGCCCACGTTGTATATTGCGCAGCCCACGTTGTATATTGCGCAGCCCACGTAGTATATTGCCCAACCACGTAGTACATCACGCAGCCCATGTAGTATATTGCCCAGCCCACTTAGTATATTGCGCAGCCCACGTTGTATATTGGCAGCCCACCTTGTATATTGCGCAGCCCACGTTGTATATTGCGCAGCCCACGTAGTATATAAAACCATAGGTTGAGCGGGCACCATCCAACACTAATACACAAGGGGGATCACCTGATGCATGTAAATATAAACCAACACTACACAAAGAACCAATAATTCAAGTAAAAAGTAAGAAATTTTATTTAGACAACACCACACAGAAAACTGTAGTAAAAACAATTAAAAACTCCCAAAACAGTGGGAGATAAGGGTCCATATCATACAGAAAGTCAATACTTAGAGAACATTGCAGAGTCATATAACAGCTATAAATACCAATATTAGGATGTGACCATGCAGAAAATGATGTGGGTTAAACCTTAGTACATTGCCCAGCCCACATAGTACATTGCGCAGCCCACGTAGTACATTGCGCAGCCCATGTAGTATATTGTGCAGCCCACGTAGTATATGGCTCAACCCACGTTTTATATTGCGCAGCCCACTTAGTATATTGCGCAGCCCACTTAGTATATTGCGCAGCCCACGTAGTATATTGCGCAGCCCACGTAGTATATTGCGCAGCCCACGTAGTATATTGCCCAGCTCACGTTGTATATTGCGCAGCCCACGTAGTATATTGCGGAGCCCACGTAGTATATTGTGCAGCCCACGTTGTATATTGCCCAGCCCACGTAGTATATTGCGCAGCCCACGTAGTATATTGCGCAGCCCACGTAGTATATTGCGCAGCCCACGTAGCATATTGCCCAACCACGTAGTACATCGCGCAGCCCATGTAGTATATTGCCCAGCCCACTTAGTATATTGCGCAGCCCACGTTGTATATTGCGCAGCCCACGTTGTATATTGCCCAGCTCACGTTGTATATTGCGCAGCCCACGTAGTATATTGCGCAGCCCACGTAGTATATTGCGCAGCCCACGTTGTATATTGCCCAGCCCACGTTGTATATTGCCCAGCCCACTTAGTATATTGCGCAGCCCACGTTGTATATTGCGCAGCCCACATTGTATATTGCGCAGCCCATGTAGTATATAAAACCATAGGTTGAGCATGCACCATCCAACACTAATACACAAGGGGGATCACCTGATGCATGTGAATATAAACCAACACTACACAAAGAAAAGAAACAGCATCATATAAATGGGATCACCACACCAATAATTCAAGTAAAAAGTAACACATTTTATTTAGACAACACCACACAGAAAACTGTAGTAAAAACAATTAAAAACTCCCAAAACAGTGGGAGATAAGGGTCCATATCATACAGAAAGTCAATACTTAGAGAACATTGCAGAGTCATATAACAGCTATAAATACCAATATTAGGATGTGACCATGCAGAAAATGATGTGGGTTAAACCTTATAAGCATGCTGTGTCTCCTATCAATTTCAACATATCTACTACCCTAATCCGTTTGTTGAAATATATGACCAGCTTGCCTACCTATAAAGCAATCTCCCATGCAAACTCATGGGGATTGCAAAGTATCCAAAGGGGCCTGAAATACAGCAGCTGCCAAATGAAAAGCACCCAAGGATCCAATATCTTACCCCCCTACCACCAAAAAGCAGGTCACCGACTTAAGTAAGCAGAAGGACTCTAGCAATGTATGACCCACGTGTATCGACGCTGGAGGCGTCTTCCTCAAGGTCCACAGTCAGCTGGCGGTGTGGTCACTCTTTAAATACAAAGAATTACAAACAATAATACATACCAGGTGTGCAGTAGGATGACGGCGGAACTCAGAGCAAGTCTATTGGGGCGGCGTGCATGCATCACCAGTGCGCAGGCGCCAGACTCTCAAAGTTATGTACTGCGCATGTGTCAACCCGCGACTTAGGTCACCATGGCAACCAGTATGAACAGAAGAGTCCCATAAGGGCTATCACTGAGTCCGATCGCTTACCGCTATGTATCTCAGAGATCAGCCCTGCCATGTCCTAGAGGACGCAACCCCCATCAGCTGCTATGTGCGGAATCGGCATATTGAAATCGCCCGATGAGCGGATACAGGTCATAAAACTACTGAAGTAATGCGCATGCGGACATGTATCTATGGCAGCCAGGACGCATAAGTAACAATCTGAGTGTTTCTCCTCCATATAGTGTAATGAATACCAGCTAAGAACCCTCGCGCCCCTGCCTCATATAAATCTCAAAGGGTGTACACAGTTCCGCTGAAAAATTCTCAGCGGGAACCGTACATACACCAACCCACATACAGAATGCGCATGCGCAGTCGGAGATAGCGAAAATCAGCCCTATGAAGATGTACCTAAGGTCGAACGAGCCAGAGGAAGGAGTCCGGCTTCAAAACAATACTAAACCTGGCGGAACGAACAGCCAGTGGAGGGTAATACATGCAACAGCGTTGTATAAACAAGAGAGAGGAGTTTAACATGCGATCACCGGTAAGACTGGCAAAGCGCTCGCCTGATTTTATAGCTGTCCAACGGTGCAGCAAATAATTACTGCGAACAATTACCAGTGACCTACGAAACATAGTTTCACTCTATATGACATAGCTTGAAAAGTATACGCAATTAATTATACTTATCACACAAAGGGTAATATCACAGGACAAGAAAAATCAAAAAACATTCGTACACAAATGAATGGCATACTCAGCCAGGGTAAACCCTGGATAGGCCCAATTGACAATTTGTTTCACACTTTTTTGTTAAGTATATAATTCCACATATGTTAATTCATAGTTTTGATGCCTTCAGTGTAAATTTACAATTTTCATAGTCATGAAAATACAGAAAAATCTTTAACCCCTTTACCCCCAAGGGTGGTTTGCACGTTAATGACCGGGCCAATTTTTACAATTCTGACCACTGTCACTTTAGGAGGCTATAACTCTGGAACGCTTCAACGGATCCCAGTGATTCTGACCTTGTTTTCTCGTGACATATTGTACTTCATGATAGTGGTAAAAATTCTTTGATAGTACCTGCGTTTATTTGTGAAAAAAACAGAAATTTGGCAAAAATTATGAAAATTTCGCAATTTTTCAACTTTGAATTTTTATGCAATTAAATCACAGAGACATGTCACACAAAATACTTAATAAGTAACATTTCCCACATGTCTACTTTACATCAGCACAATTTTGGAACCAAAATTTTGTTTTGTTAGGGAGTTAGGCCGGCGTCACACTTGCGAGTTTTACGGACGTAAGAGCGCAGAAACTACGTCCGTAAAACTCGCAAAAAATACGGCACAATTATTCTCTATGCCCCTGCTCTTATCTGCCGTATTTTACTGATCAGTATTATACGGCTTTCTACGGCCGTACAAAATCGCAGCATGCTGCGTTTGTCACCGTACTGCGCAAGAAATACGCCAATGAAAGTCTATGGAAGCGTGAAAAATACGGATTACACACGGACCAGCAGTGTGACTTGCGAGAAATACGCAGCGCTGTTAGAGAGAAAAGCCGGTAATTCAGTGCGGTGTACAGTAAAATCACACTGACAGCTTACAGTCCAATAGGTAGAATAAATGTGTACACATAGAATAGGTATATATATATATATATATATATATGTCAGTGAGACACATATATGTATATATATTAATATTTATTCCAGCGCTATACAGCTTGAAAGCCGGTAATTCAATTACCGGCTTTTTCTTTCTCCTTCCTAAAACCCGACATGATTTGAGACATGGTTTACATACAGTAAACCATGTCTTCTCTCCATTTTTTTTGCAGATTCCACACTACTAATGTCAGTAGTGTGTATCTGCTAAATTTGGCCGTTCTAGCTCTTAAAATAAAGGGTTAAATGGTGGAAAAAATTGGCGTGGGCTCCCGCGCAATTTTCTCCGCCAGAGTAGTAAAGCCAGTGACTGAGGGCAGATATTAATAGCCTGGAGAGGGTCCATGGTTATTGCCCCCCCCCCCCCTGGCTAAAAACACCTGCCCCCAGCCACCCCAGAAAAGGCACATCTGTAAGATGCGCCTATTCTGGCACTTGGCCACTCTCTTCCCATTCCCGTGTAGCGGTGGGATATGGGGTAATGAAGGGTTAATGTCACCTTGCTATTGTAAGGTGACATTAAGAATAATTAATAATGGAGAGGCGTCAATTATGACACCTATCCATTATTAATCCAATTGTAGTAAAGGGTTAAATAAAACACACACACATTATTAAAAATTATTTTAATGAAATAAAAACAATGGTTGTTGGAGTATTTTATTCAACGCCCAATCCACTCACTGAAGACCATCGTTCTGTAAGTAAAAAAACATAATAAACCAACAATATACTTACCCTCCGCAGATCTGTAACGTCCAACGATGTAAATCCTTCTGAAGGGGTTAAAACATTTTGCAGAAAGGAGTTCCGCTAATGCAGGCTGCTCCTTGCTGCAAAACCCCGGGGAATGAGGCTAAATATAGATCAATGATCTATATTTAGCTTCATTTGCGGTGAGGCGCCCTCTGCTGGCTGTTCATAGATCGTGGGAACTTACCTAGAAGGCTCCCAGGCTTTCTAGGAAATTTCCCACGATCTATGAACATCCAGCAGAGGGCGCCTCACCGCAAATGAAGCTAAATATAGCTCATTGATCTATATTTAGACTCATTCCCCGGGGTTTTGCAGCGAGGAGCAGCCTGCATTAGCAAAGCTCCTTGCTGCAAAATGTTTTAACCCCTTCAGAAGGATTTACATCGTTGGACGTTACAGATCTGCGGAGGGTAAGTATATTGTTGGTTTATTATGTTTTTTTACTTACAGAACGATGGTCTTCAGTGAGTGGATTGGGCGTTGAATAAAATACTCCAACAACCATTGTTTTTATTTCATTAAAATAATTTTTAATAATGTGTGTGTGTTTTATTTAACCCTTTACTACAATTGGATTAAAGGGAACCTGTCACCTGAATTTGGCGGGACTGGTTTTGGGTCATATGGGCGGAGTTTTCGGGTGTTTGATTCACCCTTTCCTCACCCGCTGGCTGCATGCTGGCTGCAATATTGGATTGAAGTTCATTCTCTGTCCTCCATAGTACACGCCTGCACAAGGCAAGATTGCACCTTGTGCAGGCATATACTACTGAGGACAGAGAATGAACTTCAATCCAATATTGCAGCCAGCATGCAGCCAGCGGGTGAGGAAAGGGTGAATCAAACACCTAAAAACTCCGCCCATATGACCCAAAACCAGTCCCGCCAAATTCAGGTGACAGAGTCCCTTTAATAATGGATAGGTGTCATAATTGACGCCTCTCCATTATTAATTAGGCTTAATGTCACCTTACAATAGCAAGGTGGCATTAACCCTTCATTACCCCATATCCCACCGCTACACGGGAATGGGAAGAGAGTGGCCAAGTGCCAGAATAGGTGCATCTTACAGATGTGCCTTTTCTGGGGTGGCTGGGGGCAGATATTTTTAGCCAGGGGGGGGCCAATAACCATGGACCCTCTCCAGGCTATTAATATCTGCCCTCAGTCACTGGCTTTACTACTCTGGCGGAGAAAATTGCGCGGGAGCCCACGCCAATTTTTTCCGCCATTTAACCCTTTATTTTAAGAGCTAGAACGGCCAAATTTTGCAGATACACACTACTGACATTAGTAGTGTGGAATCTGCAAAAAAAAATGGAGAGAAGACATGGTTTACTGTATGTAAACCATGTCTCAAATCATGTCGGGTTTTAGGAAGGAGAAAGAAAAAGCCGGTAATTGAATTACCGGCTTTCAAGCTGTATAGCGCTGGAATAAATATTAATATATATACATATATGTGTCTACTGATATATATATATATATATATATATATATATATATATATAGACAGTATATATATATTTTCTTTTCTTTTTGGGACACATGGATCACTTCTATAGCGGTATGTTGGTTTGCAAGCCTGCGAGAAAACCACGCAGTACGGATGCCATACGGATGACATATGGAGGATGCCATGCGCAAAAAACGCTGACACACCCTGCCTACGGAGGAGCTACGGACCACTATTTTCGGGACTTTTCAGCGTATTACGGCCGTAATATACGGACCGTATTGTTTTACGCTGTGTGTGACGCCGGCCTTATAAGGGTTAAAAGTTGACCAGCAATTTCTCATTTTTACAACACCATTTTATTTTAGGGACCACATCTCATTTGAAGTCATTTTGAGGGGTCTATATGATAGAAAATACTCAAGTGTAACACCATTCTAAAAACTGCACCCCTCAGGCTATGTGCACACGTTCAGGTTTTTTTGCGTTTTTTTCGCGTTTTTACCGCTGTAAAATCGCGATAAAAACGTGAAAAAAACGCTAACATATGGTTCCCAATCGTTTGTATGGATTCTGCAAAAATTGTGCAAGTGTAGCGTTTTTTTCTGCGAAAAAAACGAATCGCGGAAAAAAAAGCAACATGTTCATTATTTTTGCGGAATCGCTGATTTCCCGCATCCATAGACTTGCATTGAAACGCTAGAAATCCGCAATCATATAAAAATTTGCGGATTTCTAGCGTTTATTTCCGGAAAAACTAAAGGAAGTGACATCCCATAAGCTATCCCATCAGGCCATGCGCATCCCATAATCCAGGAAGAGGAAACTCCCACACCATTCCCGTCTTCCTGTATTATGGCTGCCGACATGGAGGGGTATGATCGGATGAGGCTGGATGTGGTGCAGATGATAAGTGTGGTAAGTGTGTGTGTATACTGTATGTGTATATATGTGTGTGTCTGTGTATATATGTGTGTGCGTGTGTTCGGACATCGGCCGATGAGACTAGTCTCATCGGCCGATGTCTGTTCCCTCCAAGTCGTTGCAGCAGGCTCAGCTCGATGGGAGCAGTATTTCCCATCGAACTGTCCCTGCTGTTATGTACTGTACTGTAGCCCCCTCCCCCTAATGTCCCAACAATTTCCCCCACCAAATGTCCCCTAAAATTACGGTCATTGGTGAACAGTGGTTACGGGCCCATTCCCCCTAAAAAACAAAATAATTTACCCCTATTCACCCCTAAACTTAATTATCATTGGTGGCCAGTGTATAATAATTCTCATTGGTGGCCAGTGTATAATAATTATCATTGGTGGCCAGTGTATAATAATAATCATTGGTGGCCAGTGTATAATAATTATCATTGGTGGCCAGTGTATAATAATTATCATTGGTGGCCAGTGTATAATAATTATCATTGGTGGCCAGTGGAAATGATATATAAATTATTATTTATTTTCATTGGTGGCCAGTGGAAAAAATAATAATAAAATGTACTACTTCATTGGTGGCCAGTGGTTACCTTATAATTACCTGTCCCCGGCGATCGCCACCTAAAATAAAAATTAAAAAAACAAACCCATACTCACCTAAACGCCCAATTCCACGACTCCCTTGTCAGAAAAAATTAAAAAAACAAACCACAACGTATACCTACCCTCCGCAGCATCCAATTAAACGATTGTCCCACGATGATCTTGAGTTTAGAGCAGCCACATAACATGCGGCTGCTCTAAACCGCAGCCGCCGATACAATGAACGGGATCGTAAAGCGATCCCGTTCACTGTATACCGAGTTCTCCCGAACGCAGCTCGCGTTGTTCGGGGGAACTCGTTCGGTAGTCACTGCAGCTGCGCGGACTCCCTGGCTGACCGGAGGTGAACTCAGGAGCGTGGGAAAATTTTCCCATGCTATCAGTTCATCTCCGTTCAGCCGGTGAGGCTGCGCAGAGATGATATATGTCATCAGCAGTAATGTTTACAACGGGACAGGTGCACTTGCACCTGTTCCATTGTAAACCAATTTTTTTTTTAACCCTTGGATTACAAAATTAATAAAATATGGTATAAAACTAGGTGTCCTTATTTCATTAATATAGTATGTGACTGGGCAATATATTACGTGGCTGGGCAATATACTACGTGGCTGGGCACTATGTTACGTGGCTGGGCAATATACTACATGGCTGGGCACTATGTTACGTGGCTGGGCACTAGGTTACGTGGCTGGGCAATATACCACATGGCTGGGCACTATGTTACGTGGCTGGGCAATATGTTACGTGGCTGGGCAATATACCAGATGGCTGGGCACTATGTTACGTGGCTGGGCACTATGTTACGTGGCTGGGCACTATGTTACGTGGCTGGGCAATATACTACATGGCTGGGCACTATGTTACGTGGCTGGGCACTATGTTACGTGGCTGGGCAATATACCACATGGCTGGGCACTATGTTACGTAGCTGGGCAATATACTACATGGCTAGGCACTATGTTACGTGGCTGGGCACTATGTTACGTGGCTGGGCAATATACTACATGGCTGGGCACTATGTTACGTGGCTGGGCAATATACTACGTAGCTGGGCAATATACTACATGGCTAGTCACTATGTTACGTGGCTGGGCACTATGTTACGTGGCTGGGCAATATACTACGTAGCTGGGCAATATACTACATGGCTAGTCACTATGTTACGTGGCTGGGCACTATGTTACGTGGCTGGGCAATATACTACGTAGCTGGGCAATATACTACATGGCTGGGCACTATGCTACGTGGCTGGGCAATATACTACGTGGCTGGGGAATATACTACTGTATATACAATATGCTAATGTAGATAACCGTGTATTTATTTTAGCCCACAATTAATTTTAGTTTTTCCCTTGTTATCTTTTATTTTGTAGATTGAACAACACCCTGAGGTCTGGGACCGGTCAAGCGAAAAGTACAAGGGGGCAAAACGTGATGCCTGGCCCAAAATAGTAACCGCTCTCTTTCCAGAGTGGCCGAATCTCCCAACACAGCAGCAAACACAGATTTGTAAGTATCGATTTCTTTCCATTTTTTATAAAATGTAAGAAAAATTGATTTGGAATGTTTTATTTTAAAAATCTTAATTTTCAGTGGGCGATGTGAAGACGAGATGGCGGTCTGTCACAGACAGATATCTGAAATCGCTCAAGAGTCCTAGTGGCAGCTCGCCGCCAAGGAAGAGGGTGCCATATGGTGCCATATGGAGACCAGCTGCAGTTCATATTGGGAAGTCGGAGTTTGAGGAGGTAGATAATATTAAAAAATTGTGTTGCTTGACGTCATGATTTGTATTTTTGTAACCTTTGGTTTTTCTTTTGGTCTGCAGAACAGAAAGCAACGTCTGTGCCCAAACACCTCCGGACCTTAACGATGGTGACACCACGGTGGACAGTATTGGAGAGGAAGTAGAAGACAGCATAATGGCCAGCCAAGAATCTCCGGGGAACATGTCTTTGTCCGGAAGGTCACCCGATATAACTGATTCCGTTGGAGAACATGACATTGCAGCACATACCACTACTTCAACTTCCTCGGACGCTGGTGCAAACTCTGGTGGCAGTGTGTCGAGGCACATGGGGATGGGGGCTGCTTCTGCCCGTCCCGTGGCATTGAAAAGGACGGTCCAAAAGAAGACCAAACAAGTTCAAATTATTGAACAGTTAACGACTAAAACGCTCAATCTACTTGATAATTCATCAAAGCAAGATGAGCATGACAAATTTGGGTCACTTTTGGCAGACCGCGTTAGAACACTGCCACGGGACAAGCAGCAAATGTTCGTGACAGCTGTCAATTGTCTGTTTATGGCAATTGATGACACATCCACCCTACCCCCTGCTCCACAAGTTATGACGGGTATTTTCAACCTTTTCAGCAACCCCATTATGCCTCCACCACCACCACCACCACCAGCTGCTGCATCGCAGCGTTATGGACAGGCGGCAACATACAGGGCCAACCATGTAGATGCGTACAGTGGCCATACACCTGTACCTGGTGCAACTGGCCATCGTTCCAGTATGCCCAATAGCAGTGTGTACTCCCAACCAGACTTATTTAATGATATGGGCTACCAACCGGAATACCATCAATTTTGAGATTTGATTTCTCATCCTTTTTGAGTAGAGACGGGAGTGAAGAGAATGTTAAACCGTTGAGTTCATGACAAAATCTTAGAAAGTTATTTAAAGGGAACCTGTCACCCCGAAAATCGCGGGTGAGGTAAGCCCACCGGCATCAGGGGCTTATCTGCAGCATTCTGTAATGCTGTAGATAAGCCCCCGATGTTATCTGAAAAAGGAGAAAAAGACGTTATATTATACTCACCCACGGGCGGTCTCGCTGCTGGTCAGGTCAGATTTGGCGTCTCTGGTCCGCTGCGGCGCCTCCTATCTTCTTTCCATGACGTCCTCTTCTGATCTTCAGCCACGGCTGCGGCGCAGGCGTACTTTGCTCTGCCCTCTTGAGGGAAGAGGATAGTACTGCAGTGCGCAGGCGCCGAAAAGGTCAGAGGCCCGGCGTCTGCGCACTGCAGTACTTTGTCTGCCCTCAACAGGGCAGAGCGAAGTACGCCTGTGCTGGAGCCGTGGCTGAAGATCAGAAGAGGACGTCATGGAAAGAAGATAGGAGGCGCTGGAGCGGACCGGAGACGCCCATCCGACCAGACCAGCAGCGGGACCGCCCCTGGGTGAGTATAATATAATGTCTTTTTCTCCTTTTTCAGGTAACATCAGGGGCTTATCTACAGCATTACAGAATGCTGTAGATAAGCCCCTGATGCCGGTGGGCTTACCTCACCCGTGATTTTTGGGGTGACAGGTTCCCTTTAAGTTATGTTATAAAATGTCAGTTCATATATATTAAAAAAAAGTTTCTTTAATGTAATTAATTTTTATTTTACTTTATTAAAAAAGTTTATTTAACTACTCAGATTTCTTATTATCATAAAAATATGAAGATCGGAAATGGGATCTGATTTAAGCAACGGTAAACAATAACAACATGGAAACGATTATGGTTTAAATAATATTTTGTATTTATTAACAATTCTTTTCTTACAATTTGATTATTTAAAAAGGGGCCTTGGTAGATAGGGATTTGGCGACGGTAGATAGGGATTACGCCGCACATTTTCACAGGTGTTAGCATCTGTGCCGTACAGACTGGTTCATTAGTGGATAGGGTTCAGCCGTCATATGTTCTCTGCTGTTATATCTCATGTCCAGTCTTGGGCCTTGATTCTGTTTAGGCATCAGATCTTCTCTGCAGTTCAGGCTGCTCAACACCGGCACAAGAGTATTGCCAGTGCACGGCACCTTCAGGACTCATGAAGTAGTCTGGATCACTTCTATAGCGGTATGTTGGTTTGGCAAGCCTGCGAGAAAACCACGCAGTACGGATGCCATACGGATGACATATGGAGGATGCCATGCGCAAAAAACGCTGACACACCCTGCCTACGGAGGAGCTACGGACCACTATTTTCGGGACTTTTCAGCGTATTACGGCCGTAATATACGGACCGTATTGTTTTACGCTGTGTGTGACGCCGGCCTTATAAGGGTTAAAAGTTGACCAGCAATTTCTCATTTTTACAACACCATTTTATTTTAGGGACCACATCTCATTTGAAGTCATTTTGAGGGGTCTATATGATAGAAAATACTCAAGTGTAACACCATTCTAAAAACTGCACCCCTCAGGCTATGTGCACACGTTCAGGTTTTTTTGCGTTTTTTTCGCGTTTTTACCGCTATAAAATCGCGATAAAAACGTGAAAAAAACGCTAACATATGGTTCCCAATCGTTTGTATGGATTCTGCAAAAATTGTGCAAGTGTAGCGTTTTTTTCTGCGAAAAAAACGAATCGCGGAAAAAAAAGCAACATGTTCATTATTTTTGCGGAATCGCTGATTTCCCGCATCCATAGACTTGCATTGAAACGCTAGAAATCCGCAATCATATAAAAATTTGCGGATTTCTAGCGTTTATTTCCGGAAAAACTAAAGGAAGTGACATCCCATAAGCTATCCCATCAGGCCATGCGCATCCCATAATCCAGGAAGAGGAAACTCCCACACCATTCCCGTCTTCCTGTATTATGGCTGCCGACATGGAGGGGTATGATCGGATGAGGCTGGATGTGGTGCAGATGATAAGTGTGGTAAGTGTGTGTGTATACTGTATGTGTATATATGTGTGTGTCTGTGTATATATGTGTGTGCGTGTGTTCGGACATCGGCCGATGAGACTAGTCTCATCGGCCGATGTCTGTTCCCTCCAAGTCGTTGCAGCAGGCTCAGCTCGATGGGAGCAGTATTTCCCATCGAACTGTCCCTGCTGTTATGTACTGTACTGTAGCCCCCTCCCCCTAATGTCCCAACAATTTCCCCCACCAAATGTCCCCTAAAATTACGGTCATTGGTGAACAGTGGTTACGGGCCCATTCCCCCTAAAAAACAAAATAATTTACCCCTATTCACCCCTAAACTTAATTATCATTGGTGGCCAGTGTATAATAATTCTCATTGGTGGCCAGTGTATAATAATTATCATTGGTGGCCAGTGTATAATAATAATCATTGGTGGCCAGTGTATAATAATTATCATTGGTGGCCAGTGTATAATAATTATCATTGGTGGCCAGTGTATAATAATTATCATTGGTGGCCAGTGGAAATGATATATAAATTATTATTTATTTTCATTGGTGGCCAGTGGAAAAAATAATAATAAAATGTACTACTTCATTGGTGGCCAGTGGTTACCTTATAATTACCTGTCCCCGGCGATCGCCACCTAAAATAAAAATTAAAAAAACAAACCCATACTCACCTAAACGCCCAATTCCACGACTCCCTTGTCAGAAAAAATTAAAAAAACAAACCACAACGTATACCTACCCTCCGCAGCATCCAATTAAACGATTGTCCCACGATGATCTTGAGTTTAGAGCAGCCACATAACATGCGGCTGCTCTAAACCGCAGCCGCCGATACAATGAACGGGATCGTAAAGCGATCCCGTTCACTGTATACCGAGTTCTCCCGAACGCAGCTCGCGTTGTTCGGGGGAACTCGTTCGGTAGTCACTGCAGCTGCGCGGACTCCCTGGCTGACCGGAGGTGAACTCAGGAGCGTGGGAAAATTTTCCCATGCTATCAGTTCATCTCCGTTCAGCCGGTGAGGCTGCGCAGAGATGATATATGTCATCAGCAGTAATGTTTACAACGGGACAGGTGCACTTGCACCTGTTCCATTGTAAACCAATTTTTTTTTTAACCCTTGGATTACAAAATTAATAAAATATGGTATAAAACTAGGTGTCCTTATTTCATTAATATAGTATGTGACTGGGCAATATATTACGTGGCTGGGCAATATACTACGTGGCTGGGCACTATGTTACGTGGCTGGGCAATATACTACATGGCTGGGCACTATGTTACGTGGCTGGGCACTAGGTTACGTGGCTGGGCAATATACCACATGGCTGGGCACTATGTTACGTGGCTGGGCAATATGTTACGTGGCTGGGCAATATACCAGATGGCTGGGCACTATGTTACGTGGCTGGGCACTATGTTACGTGGCTGGGCACTATGTTACGTGGCTGGGCAATATACTACATGGCTGGGCACTATGTTACGTGGCTGGGCACTATGTTACGTGGCTGGGCAATATACCACATGGCTGGGCACTATGTTACGTAGCTGGGCAATTTACTACATGGCTAGGCACTATGTTACGTGGCTGGGCACTATGTTACGTGGCTGGGCAATATACTACATGGCTGGGCACTATGTTACGTGGCTGGGCAATATACTACGTAGCTGGGCAATATACTACATGGCTAGTCACTATGTTACGTGGCTGGGCACTATGTTACGTGGCTGGGCAATATACTACGTAGCTGGGCAATATACTACATGGCTAGTCACTATGTTACGTGGCTGGGCACTATGTTACGTGGCTGGGCAATATACTACGTAGCTGGGCAATATACTACATGGCTGGGCACTATGCTACGTGGCTGGGCAATATACTACGTGGCTGGGGAATATACTACTGTATATACAATATGCTAATGTAGATAACCGTGTATTTATTTTAGCCCACAATTAATTTTAGTTTTTCCCTTGTTATCTTTTATTTTGTAGATTGAACAACACCCTGAGGTCTGGGACCGGTCAAGCGAAAAGTACAAGGGGGCAAAACGTGATGCCTGGCCCAAAATAGTAACCGCTCTCTTTCCAGAGTGGCCGAATCTCCCAACACAGCAGCAAACACAGATTTGTAAGTATCGATTTCTTTCCATTTTTTATAAAATGTAAGAAAAATTGATTTGGAATGTTTTATTTTAAAAATCTTAATTTTCAGTGGGCGATGTGAAGACGAGATGGCGGTCTGTCACAGACAGATATCTGAAATCGCTCAAGAGTCCTAGTGGCAGCTCGCCGCCAAGGAAGAGGGTGCCATATGGTGCCATATGGAGACCAGCTGCAGTTCATATTGGGAAGTCGGAGTTTGAGGAGGTAGATAATATTAAAAAATTGTGTTGCTTGACGTCATGATTTGTATTTTTGTAACCTTTGGTTTTTCTTTTGGTCTGCAGAACAGAAAGCAACGTCTGTGCCCAAACACCTCCGGACCTTAACGATGGTGACACCACGGTGGACAGTATTGGAGAGGAAGTAGAAGACAGCATAATGGCCAGCCAAGAATCTCCGGGGAACATGTCTTTGTCCGGAAGGTCACCCGATATAACTGATTCCGTTGGAGAACATGACATTGCAGCACATACCACTACTTCAACTTCCTCGGACGCTGGTGCAAACTCTGGTGGCAGTGTGTCGAGGCACATGGGGATGGGGGCTGCTTCTGCCCGTCCCGTGGCATTGAAAAGGACGGTCCAAAAGAAGACCAAACAAGTTCAAATTATTGAACAGTTAACGACTAAAACGCTCAATCTACTTGATAATTCATCAAAGCAAGATGAGCATGACAAATTTGGGTCACTTTTGGCAGACCGCGTTAGAACACTGCCACGGGACAAGCAGCAAATGTTCGTGACAGCTGTCAATTGTCTGTTTATGGCAATTGATGACACATCCACCCTACCCCCTGCTCCACAAGTTATGACGGGTATTTTCAACCTTTTCAGCAACCCCATTATGCCTCCACCACCACCACCACCACCAGCTGCTGCATCGCAGCGTTATGGACAGGCGGCAACATACAGGGCCAACCATGTAGATGCGTACAGTGGCCATACACCTGTACCTGGTGCAACTGGCCATCGTTCCAGTATGCCCAATAGCAGTGTGTACTCCCAACCAGACTTATTTAATGATATGGGCTACCAACCGGAATACCATCAATTTTGAGATTTGATTTCTCATCCTTTTTGAGTAGAGACGGGAGTGAAGAGAATGTTAAACCGTTGAGTTCATGACAAAATCTTAGAAAGTTATTTAAAGGGAACCTGTCACCCCGAAAATCGCGGGTGAGGTAAGCCCACCGGCATCAGGGGCTTATCTGCAGCATTCTGTAATGCTGTAGATAAGCCCCCGATGTTATCTGAAAAAGGAGAAAAAGACGTTATATTATACTCACCCACGGGCGGTCTCGCTGCTGGTCAGGTCAGATTTGGCGTCTCTGGTCCGCTGTGGCGCCTCCTATCTTCTTTCCATGACGTCCTCTTCTGATCTTCAGCCACGGCTGCGGCGCAGGCGTACTTTGCTCTGCCCTCTTGAGGGAAGAGGATAGTACTGCAGTGCGCAGGCGCCGAAAAGGTCAGAGGCCCGGCGTCTGCGCACTGCAGTACTTTGTCTGCCCTCAACAGGGCAGAGCGAAGTACGCCTGTGCTGGAGCCGTGGCTGAAGATCAGAAGAGGACGTCATGGAAAGAAGATAGGAGGCGCTGGAGCGGACCGGAGACGCCCATCCGACCAGACCAGCAGCGGGACCGCCCCTGGGTGAGTATAATATAATGTCTTTTTCTCCTTTTTCAGGTAACATCAGGGGCTTATCTACAGCATTACAGAATGCTGTAGATAAGCCCCTGATGCCGGTGGGCTTACCTCACCCGTGATTTTTGGGGTGACAGGTTCCCTTTAAGTTATGTTATAAAATGTCAGTTCATATATATTAAAAAAAAGTTTCTTTAATGTAATTAATTTTTATTTTACTTTATTAAAAAAGTTTATTTAACTACTCAGATTTCTTATTATCATAAAAATATGAAGATCGGAAATGGGATCTGATTTAAGCAACGGTAAACAATAACAACATGGAAACGATTATGGTTTAAATAATATTTTGTATTTATTAACAATTCTTTTCTTACAATTTGATTATTTAAAAAGGGGCCTTGGTAGATAGGGATTTGGCGACGGTAGATAGGGATTACGCCGCACATTTTCACAGGTGTTAGCATCTGTGCCGTACAGACTGGTTCATTAGTGGATAGGGTTCAGCCGTCATATGTTCTCTGCTGTTATATCTCATGTCCAGTCTTGGGCCTTGATTCTGTTTAGGCATCAGATCTTCTCTGCAGTTCAGGCTGCTCAACACCGGCACAAGAGTATTGCCAGTGCACGGCACCTTCAGGACTCATGAAGTAGTCTGCAAAGGTTTCTCTCACACGCACACCCGTGTTACATTGCCTTCCTTGACCAAAGTTGTCCACTGCATCTAATTCTGACACCTGTGGCTCCTCAACTACCTCAGTGCTGTATTCCCGAGCATAGTTGTGGAGCACACAGCATGCCTTTATCACAGTGTCCACGGTCTCCGGATCTAACTGGATGGCAGTGTGAAAGATCCTCCACCGACTACACATGATCCCGAAGGTACATTCCACATATCTTCGTGCACGGCTCAGCCTATAATTAAAAATCCTCCGCCGGTCATCCAGTGCTCTTCGTGGGTATGGGCGCAGCAGGTGGGGCTTCAAGGGAAATGCCTCATCCGATACCATCACAAAGGGTACTGGATGTGTGGAACCCGGCAAAGGTCTTGGGGCTGGGAGCGTGCCGCCATCTCGAAGAATTTGAAGTCCAATCTGTGATGATTGCAGCACCCGAGAGTCCCCAGAACTGCCATAAGCACCGACGTCGATGGCAACAAACTTGTAATGTGCGTCAGCCACCGCCATCAAGACCACCGAAAAATACTTCTTATAATTAAAGAAGCGTGATCCTGATCTTGGTGGCTTCAGCACTCTAACATGTTTGCCATCAACAGCACCTACGCAGTTGGGGAAATTGGCCACAGTTTGAAAGCCTGCTGCAACCTGCAGCCAAGTCTCCTCGGTTGGGCAAGGCATCACGATGGGCTGCAACTTCTGCCAGATGACGGTACATGTGCACCGTACAATTTGCGAGATGGTGGATTTGCCAACCCTAAATTGGAGGTGCAGGGATGTGTAGCTCTCTCCTGTGGCTAAAAACCTGAAGAAAGGAAAAAAAATAATTTAGAAAACCTAGAAACACAAATTGTGTTGCAAGACAAAACATCCACATCATGGCCACTAGCGTTATGCGGACACAGGCAGCATTGGGGCAGCATTATGAGGGAAACAGGGTGCACTCGCAGCATTGGGGCAGCATTATGAGGGAAACAGGGTGCACTCGCAGCATTGCGGTAGCATTATGAGGGAAACTGGCAGCATTATGGGGGCACTCACAGCATAGCGGCAGCATTATGGGTTAAACTGGCAGCATTTGTGGCATCATTTAGGGGGGCACTAGCAGCAAGGCCTTACCGCAAGGTGATGAGCAGCCTTTCTTCTGCAGAGATCGCTCTTCGCATGACCGTATCTTCGTAAGCGAGGTGTGGACCAAGAAGAATTAGAAGACGATCAAATGCCTCAATGGAAAGACGGCAAAACTGAGAAAATTTATCTGGAAAGCTGAAAATAAAAAGGAACATAAAACTTTATTTTTAAACACACACATAATGTATGTTGTATATATAAAAAAAAAGGTACAAAGAAACACAGCTGTCAATATACCATTTCTCACTATATCTTACCTCCTTAAATCACGATAAAGAACATGGAAGCGTCCCTTTTCCTCCCGTTCATGAATGATGGGATGAACCCACATCCTTTTTTGGCGTCTGCTATCCCTTCTTCTCCGAGATTGCTCCTATGGGAGAATAAAGTATGTGTTATTACATGGAACTGTACAACACATGTAATACAGCTGGCAATCCGCAACGTCATAAACTCGGCATCTCCGCAGCCTAAGGCTGGGTTCACATTGCGTTCCCCCAGTCCGTTTTGACGGACTTCGTAACACCGCTGCATAACGCGGTGAAACGTAGTCCGCTAGCGCCGCCATTGACTCCTATGTCTGACATCACTAGCCATGTGCCGTCATTTGAGTGACAGTCGGACCTCGAGACTTGGACTGCAGCGTTCCCGGGTCTGTCACTGCTAGCGCAGATGGAGCTAGCAGATGCTCCATCTGCGCTAGTGATGTGCCAAAGTCAGCACTTGTGTTTCAGCAGACCGTGAACGTATGTGTTGAACGGGCTGCTGTACACATTGTGAACCCAGCCTAATACGCAAAGTGTTCACATCTAATGACATTTTCTTACCAGCTCGCTGTAGTGGTGCAGCAAAAGCAGTGCCGTATGCAACAGTAGGCAGTTCTGTTCTGGAGTTAGACGATGGTGCGGCATCTTGAATTCAACAAGGAAGCAAAATGGTGAAGAGGGGTTGGACCTCATGGGTTTTTTTTTTTTCAACCAACTTTATCTGCTGTAAAAAACGCAAAAAAAACACACAAAAAACGCATGTAAAAAACGCATAAAAAAACGCACAAAAAACGCATGCGGATTTCCTGGGAGTGGTGCCAATTTCTCCTCAGGAAAATCTCAGGAAAATTCTGCACAAAATCCTGACGTGTGCACATACCCTCAAGGTTCTCAAAACCACATTCAAGAAGTTTATTAACCCTTCAGGTGTTTCACAGGAATTTTTGGAATGTTTAAATAAAAATTAACATTTAACTTTTTTTCACAAAAAATTTACTTCAGCTCCAATTTGTTTTATTTTACCAAGGGTTACAGGAGAAAATGGACCCCAAACCTTGTTGTACAATTTGTCCTGAGTACGCCGATACCCCATAAGTGAAGGTAAACCACTGTTTGGGCGCATGACAGAGCTTGGAAGCGAAGGAGCGCCATTTGACTTTTTAATGCAAAATTGACTGGAATTGAGATGGGACGCCATGTTGCGTTTGGAGAGCCACTGATGTGCCTAAACATTGAAACCCCCCACAAGTGACACCATTTTGGAAAGTAGACCCCCTATGGAACTTATCTAGAGGTTTGGTGAGCACTTTGACCCACCAAGTGCTTCACAGAAGTTTATAATGCAGAACTGTAAAAATAAAAAATATTTTTTTTTTCACAAAAATTATCTTTTCGCCCCCAATTTTTTATTTTTCCAATGGTAAGAGAAGAAATTGGAACCAAAAAGTTGTTGCACAATTTGTCCTGAGTATTCTGATACCCCATATGTGGGGGTAAACCACTGTTTGGGCGCATGGGAGAGCTCGGAAGGGAAGGAGCGCCATTTGACCTTTCAATGCAAAATTGACAGGAATTGAGATGGGACGCCATGTTGCGTTTGAAGAGCCACTGATGTGCCTAAACATTGAAACCCCCCACAAGTGACACCATTTTGGAAAGTAGACCCCCTAAGGAACTTATCTAGAGGTGTGGTGAGCACTTTGACCCACCGAGTGCTTCACAGAAGTTTATAATGCAGAACCGTAAAAATAAAAAATCATTTTTTTTTCACAAAAATTATCTTTTCGCCCCCAATTTTTTATTTTCCCAATGGTAAGAGAAGAAATTGGAACCAAAAAGTTGTTGTACAATTTGTCCTGAGTACGCTGATACCCCATATGTGGGGGTAAACCACTGTTTGGGTGCATGGGAGAGCTCGGAAGGGAAGGAGCGCCGTTTGACTTTTCAATGCAAAATTCACAGGAATTGAGATGGGACGCCATGTTGCGTTTGGAGAGCCACTGATGTGCCTAAACATTGAAACCCCCCACAAGTGACACCATTTTGGAAAGTAGACCCCCTAAGGAACTTATCTAGATGTGTGGTGAGCACTTTGACCCACAAAGAGCTTCACAGAAGTTTATAATGCAGAGCCGTAAAAATAAAACAAACATTTTTTCCCACAAACATTATTTTTTAGCCCCCAGTTTTGTATTTTCCCGAGGGTAAAAGGTGAAATTGGACCCCAAATGTTGTTGTGCAATTTGTCCTGAGTGCGCTGATACCCCATATGTGGGGGGGAACCACCGTTTGGGCGCATGGGAGGGCTCGGAAGGGAAGGAGCGCCATTTGGAATGCAGACTTAGATGGAATGGTCTGCAGGCGTCACATTGCGTTTGCAGAGCCCCTAATGTACCTAAACAGTAGAAACCCCCCACAAGTGACCCCTTATTGGAAACTAGACCCCCCACGAACTTATCTAGATGTGTTGTGAAAATTTGAGCCCCCAAGTATTTCACTACAGTTTATAACGCAGAGCCGTGAAAATAAAAAAAAAAATTTTTCCCACAAAAATTATTTTTTAGCCCCCAGTTTTGTATTTTCCCAAGGGTAACAGGAGAAATTGGACCCCAAAAGTTGTTGTCCAATTTGTCCTGACTATGCTGATACCCCATATGTTGGGGTAAACTCCTGTTTGGGCACACGGGAGAGCTCGGAAGGGAAGGAGCACTGTTTTACTTTTTCAACGCAGAATTGGCTGGAATTGAGATCGGATGCCATGTCGCGTTTGGAGAGCTCCTGATGTGTCTAAACAGTGGAAACCCCCCAATTATAACTGAAACCCTAATCCAAACACACCCCTAACCCTAATTCCAACGGTAACCCTAACCACACCTCTAACCCAGACACACCCCTAACCCTAATCCCAACCGCAAATGTAATCCAAACCCTAACCCTAACTTTAGCCCCAACCCTAACTGTAGCCTTAACCCTAACTGTAGCCTTAACCCTAGCCCTAACCCTAGCCCTAACCCTAGCCCCAACCCTAGCCCTAACCCCAACCCTAGCCCTAGCCCTAACCCTAGCCCTAACCCTAGTCCTAACCCTAGCCCTAGCCCTAACCCTATCCCTAACCCTAGCTCTAATGGGAAAATGGAAATAAATACATTTGTTTAATTTTTTAATTTTTCCCTAACTAAGGGGGTGATGAAGGGGGGTTTGATTTACTTTTATAGCGTTTTTTTAGCGGATTTTTATGATTGGCAGCCGTCACACACTGAAAGACGCTTTTTATTGCAAAAAATATTTTTTGCGTTACCACATTTTGAGAGCTATAATTTTTCCATATTTGAGTCCACAGAGTCATGTGAGGTCTTGTTTTTTGCGGGACGAGTTGACGTTTTTATTGGTAACATTTTAGGGCACGTGACATTTTTTGATCGCTTTTTATTCTGATTTTTGTGAGGCAGAATTACCAAAAACCAGCTATTCATGAATTTCTTTTGGGGGAGGCGTTTATACTGTTCCGCGTTTGGTAAAATTGATAAAGCAGTTTTATTCTTCGGGTCAGTACGATTACAGTGACACCTCATTTATATCATTTTTTTAATGTTTTGGCACTTTTATACGATAAAAACTATTTTATAGAAAAAATAATTATTTTTGCATCGCTTTATTCTGAGGACTCTAAATTTTTTATTTTTTTGCTGATGTTGCTGTATGGCGGCTCGTTTTTTGCGGGACAAGATGACGTTTTCAGCGGAACCATGGTTATTTATATCCGCCTTTTTGATCGCATGTTATTCCACTTTTGGTTCGGCGGTATGATAATAAAGCGTTGTTTTTTGTCTCGTTTTTTTTTTTTTTTTCTTACGGTGTTTACTGAAGGGGTTAACTAGTGGGACAGTTTTATAGGTCGGGTCGTTACGGACGCGGCGATACTAAATGTGTACTTTTATTGTTTTTTTTAATTTAGATAAAGAAATGTATTTATGGGAATATTTTTTTTTTTTCATTATTTAGGATTTTTTTTTTTTTTTTACACACTTGTAAAAATTTTTTTAAACTTCTTTACTTTGTCCCAGGGGGGGACAATACAGATCGGTGATCTGCCAGTTTGCACAGCACTCTGACAGATCACCGATCTGTCTCAGAGCGCTGCAGCGTTACCAAGTGCCTGCTCTGAGCAGGCACTTGGGAAGGCACCTCCCTCCCTGAAGGACCCGGATCCGCGGCCATCTTGGATCCGGGACTTGCTGCAAGGAGGAATCTAGGAGACCCCCGGAGCAACGTGATCACATCGCGTTGCTGCGGGGGTATCAGGGAAGCCCGCAGGGAGCCCCCTCCCTGCGCGATGCTTCCCTGCACCGCCGGCACATCGCGATCATGTTTGATCGTGGTGTGCCGGGGGTTAATGTGCCGGGGGCGGTCCGTGACCGCTCCTGGCATATAGTGCCGGATGTCAGCTGTGATAAGCAGCTGACACCCGGCCGCGATCGGCCGCGCTCCCCCTGTGAGCGCGGCCGATCGCCTATGACGTACTATTCCGTCTTTGGGAAGTAGGGCCCACCCCACATGGACGGAATAGTACGTCTAATGGCAGAAAGGGGTTAAATGAGAAGGTGTGTCCAAACTTTTGGTCTGTACTGTATATCTACTATATAATTGTCTAAGGGTCACTTTCATCTTTCTGTCCTTCTGTCTGTCTGTCTTTTCTTTCTGTCACGGATATTCATTGGTTGCGGCCTCTGTCTGTCATGGAATCCAAGTCGCTGATTGGTCGTGGCAAAACGCCCACGACCATTGCCACGAGCAATCAGTGACGGGCGCAGTCCGGCGGCAACATGGCCGCTCCTTCCTCCCCGCAGTCAGTGCCCGCTCCATACTCCCCTCCAGTCAGCGCTCACATAGGGTTAATAGCAGCGCTAATGCACCGCGTTATGCCACGGTGTAATGCACTCCATTAACGCTGCTATTAACCCTACCCTGTGTGACCAACTTTTTTACTATTGATGCTGCCTAATGTTAAAAATAATAATAATTAAAAAAAAATCATCATATACTCACCTTCCGGCGCCTTTCCCGCTCCTCACGACGTTCCGGTAACCGGTCCATGCATTGCGATCTCGCGAGATGATGACATAGCGGTCTCGTGAGCGAGACTGCTACGTCATCATCTCGCGAGACCGCAATGCATTCTTGAGACCGGAGCGCACGAGGAGTGTCGGTAAATGCTTCCTGGATCCAGGGGCCAACGGAGGGCGAGTATATAACAATTTTTTTATTTTAATTCTTTTTTTTTAACAGGGATATGATGCCCACATTGCAATATACTACGCGGGCTGGGCAATATACAACGCGCGCTGGACAATATACTACGCGGGCTGGGCAATATACTACGCGGGCTGGGCAATATACTACATGGGCTGTGCAATATACTACGTGACTGGGCAATATACTACGTGGCTGGGCGATATACTACGTGGCTGGGCAATATACTACGTGGCTGGGCAATATACTACGTGGCTGGGCAATATACTACGTGGCTGGGCAACATACTACGTGGCTGGGCAATAGACTACGTGGCTGGTCAATATACTACGTGGCTGGGCAATATACTACGTGGCTGGGCAATATACTACGTGACTGGCCAATATACTACGTGACTGGGCAATATACTACGTGGTTGGGCAATATACTACGTGGCTGGGCAATATACTACATGGGCTGTGCAATATGCTACGTGGACATGCATATTCTAGAATACCCGATGCGTTAGAATCGGGCCACCATCTAGTATACATATATCTTTATATTTCATAGAGGTAGATAGCAGAATAGCCAATAATTCATTTGTCGCCTTCTGTAAATCATTGCAGAAGCCGACAGGATAGGAAACATGGTTTACATACAGTAAACTATTGCAGAACAGTTACATTTATAGATGTCAGTGTCTAATACGGTTAGTAGTGTGTGTAAAATTTTGGACCTGTATGTATTTAATAAAAGAATGTATTCACTGAAAAAACTGGCGTGGGCTCCCACTCAATTTTTTACGCCAGAGAGGGAAAGCCAGTGACTGAGGGCAGATATTAATAGCCTAAAGAGGGACCATGGTTATTGTCCCCCCTGGCCAAAAACATCTGCCCCAGCCATCCTGTAGAGGTAATAAGGGGTTGATGTTACCTTTGTATTGTAAGGTGACATTAAGCCTGGCTTAGTAATGTAGAGGCTGTAACCTACTGGGGAATGAGTGAAATGCTGGGAGTGGAGCTTCAGTGACTTGCGCTGAAGTCACTGAACCTGTGCTCCCTCACAGCCTGAACTCAGATGAACTCTTAAGCGTGGGAAAATCAACTGGCATTTTCTGACATAATATAATGTAGACATTTTTATTAATATATTAACATATGCGTTAGAAAATAGAATATAATTTTTGTTAGTATAATAGAGTCCATATTGTCAATGAGTCTTTGTAAGTTCTCAGGGTATATTGTCTAATAATAATTCTTCCTCAGCCCACAATCTACTAAAACTCTTGTGTAAGCCCTCATCATCTCCCGCCTCGACTACTGCAACACCCTCCTCTGGTGCCTCCCTGCTAGCTCTCTTGCACCACTCCAGCCTGTCCTCAACTCTGCTGCCCGGCTAATCCACCTCTCTCCTCGCTACTCTGCAAATCCCTCCACTGGCTCTACAAAGCCATCCACAACCTGTCGCCTCGCTATATCTCTGAAATAATCTCCCAATATCTTTCCTCACGTAATCTCCGATCCTCCCAAGACCTCCTACTCTCCTCCACACTTATTCGTTCCTCACACAACCACCTCGAAGATTTCTCCCGAATATCCCCCATCCTCTGGAATTCCACGCCTCAACACGTCCGATTATCCACCACCCTCGGATGCTTCAGACGGAACCTGAAAACCCATCTCTTCAGGAATGCCTACAGCCTACAATAACCATTCTGCCGCCTCACCATCACCCGAGCTGCTGCACCCCGAGCTTCTGTCTCTTCCCCATTATCCCGTAGAATGTAAGTCCGCAAGGACAGGGTCCTCTCCCCTCTGTACCAGTCTGTCACTGTAAGTTTGTTTACTGTAAACGATAGCTAGAACTCTGTACGTAACCCCTTTCTCATGTACAGCACAATGGAATTAATGGTGCTATATAAATAAATAATAATACACACCGGTACAGTTCCTGGCTTCAATTTGATGGATACTGGTATTTTTCCCTACCAAACCAACATCTCTCTTATCCTTTAGGGTATGTGCACACGTATTCTTTTTTTTTTTTTGAAAATCTGTTTATTAGATTTTTCTGAAACAATACAAACCATACATTTTCAATGTTGAAAATACAATAATGTAACAATATTGAATGATATTGTATCCCCCAAACCCTCCCTCCCCTACATAAACCAAAACATGAACCCCCAGACTCTGCGTTCACTCGATCATTGAAATATCTCATGGAATTGGTGAGTTGCCACCTATCCGCTCTAGTAAGTACCATTGGGTATTTTCAAACTGTGCTCTCAGTTTCTCCCTAGTCTCCAAAGGAAGCGATGGAATAAATGTAGCCCATGTGGAAAAGAATTTGCCTACTTGTTTTTCTTTGTTGGTCAGTGCGTCCAACCACTCCATTCTGAATATGAACTGAATTTTTGTGCGAATGAAAGGGAGCGAAGGGACCAAGGGACTCAACCACTGGTGCAAAATACTTTTCCTAGTTGCTGAAGCCCAAATCGTAAGTGTTGCCTTGATGTGTTTGGGTAATTTACGAGACGTCTCGTCTAGGATATTAAAAATGGCCCATTGTGGAGTGAGTGTGAAGTCCACCCCACAAATTTTTTGCAATTCTCTATGTACCTCACCCCAAAATCCCCGAATTTGCGGGCAGCTCCATAAGTGATGGTATATGTCAGTATTACGGGATTTGCATTTGGAGCATAGGTAGACGATGGATGGGGACATCTTAGATTGCAGGCAAGGTGTGATATAGGCTCTATGTAGTATTAAAAGTGCCATGTCTGTATAACTGCTGTATGGCAGAATCTTTCTCTGAGTCATGGTAGCCTCAAAGAGATCACTCACCTCCAAGCATGGCATGTCCCTCAGCCACCTCGCCACTCCCGTAGTTTTCCCTTCCCCCACCCATTTTCTACGTAATATTGAATAAATGTTGCTTATAGAAGCTGGGTGAGATTTTGCATTTCGGATAAAACCATCTAGATTGGTCCTCCCCTCCACTATCACCCCCATTGACTGACATTTCTGTACCAAGCTACGCGCCTGAAGAAATAAAAACGGTTTATTGTTAAATAATGGGAATCGTTGTGACGCCATTTCAAAGGATATTATTGAGAAGTTAAGATCCAAGAGGTCTACTACCTGCCCGCATCCCTGGGAAGCCAAAAGCTTATAAAAAGACGGTGCAGAGCCCCTCAAGAACCCCGGATTTCCCAAAAAAGACTGGAAGGGGGATAGATTGTATCTTAGACTACAAATCTTCCTACAGTGTCGCCAGGTCTGCAGCGTTTGCCATAGTGACGGGTGATCATGTATTCCCACTGGGAGGTCCTCCCCGCCTAAGTGTAATAAAGCCGGTAGCGAGATATGTGGGTAGAATTGTTGCTCCAACTCAACATTTGCAAAGTGAGAAAGACCCCTAATCCAATCAATTGCATATCTGAGGTTAGCCGCCAAGTTATATCTTCCCAAATCAGGAAAGTTAACACCACCCTCCAATCTTGTCGCCTGTAGTCTTGCAAGACTTATGCGTGATCTACCACCAACCCCCCAAATGAACTTTCGGAAGTTTAGGTTCAACAAATTCAGATCTGATCGAGTCAGGAGAAGGGGCAGAGTCTGAAAGGTGTATAGCAGTTTAGGAAAAACTATCATTTTAATTAAATGGCATCTACCAGAGAACGACAGTGTAAAGTGTTTCCAAGAATGGAGAAGATTAACTATGGAGTAGATTAGTGGTTTGTAATTGGCTCTATATAAAATAGATGGGTCTGCAGGTAACCGTATCCCCAGGTATTTGATAGATTCCTGGCACCAGTGAAATGGGAATGTGGGGTCTCTCAACCTCCCGGATTTAAAAACCGCCAAGGCCTCAGATTTACTGTAATTAACCTTGAATCCAGAGAATCTACCAAAACTCTCTAGAGTATGCATGATGGCCGGGATTGCTTTTTCCGGGTTGGCAATGAATAAAAGAACATCATCAGCAAAGGCTGAGATCTTTACAGATGTACTGTAGCTCCCACCCTCACCTCCTCAAAAGCTACCGCGTTCTGTAGTGTTCTCAGGAAGGGGTCTAATGCTATATCGAACAAAAGTGGGGACAAAGGGCAGCCCTGTCGTGTCCCCCGCTGAATCTCAAAGGGTTTGGATAAAACATTGTTCACGGACATCCTGGACAATGGCTGTCTGTAAACTGCTTTGACCGCTTCACAAAACCACGGGCCAAACTCTCGGAATGATAGCAGATCATATAGATAATCCCAAGCTACTCTATCAAACGCCTTGTCAGCGTCGAGACTTACCACAATAGTTTTCATATGTTTGTGTGCTCTACTATAAGATATGGCACTCACAGCTGTCCTAATGTTGTACGTGATGGATTTCCCGTGGATGAATCCAGTTTGTTGTGGCGATATCAATTTTGGAATTATTTTCTGTAGTCTGTCTGGATTTTTGTGAAAATTTTAAAGTCCGAATTTAATAACGAGATAGGTCTATATCCCTCAACCTGAGTGTGGTCTTTACCTGGTTTCGGAAGAACAATAACCACCGCCTCATTAAACCGGTCTGGCAGGTGACCAAGTCTAACTATGTTGTTAAATAACTCACTCAAGTGGGGAGCTATACATGTACCTAGGATCTTATAGTGTTCATTGCTGAACCCGTCGGGGCCTGGTGCTTTGGATACTTTAAGTTTAGTTATAGTCTGTAAGATTTCTGAGGGTGTTATTGGGGAGTTAATGGTTTCCCTCTCTTCCTCTGTGAGCGCAAGGTGGTCCTTAAGGAATTCCCCACTCCCTCCCCCTGCCTCTGACCTATATAACTCGCTGAAGAAAGAACGGAACACATCCACTATCTCTTCATTTTTGATTAAAGTGTGGCCATTGCGTTGTTGTAGTTTATATATACTCGTTGGTTTCCTATATGGCCTTGTAAGAGATGCCAACACCTTCCCTGGTTTGTTAACCCATTTAAAATATTTTTGTTTTTGGTAGTCCAAATTGAACAAAGCCATCTCATGGGCCAGAGTATCCGCCTCCTCCTTTGCCTTCAAAAATGTTTCCTTTGTCAGTGGGGTGTTATTTAATTTAAAATCTTTGTAGGCTTGTGTTACAGATTTTTGTGTTTCCCTTGCTCTCTTCATAATTTCTTTTTTTTTTTATGGCTAACATAGGAGATAATTTGACCCCTCAGCACGGCCTTAGAGGCCATCCAAAACAAGTGTGCGTCATCACAGTGGACCTGATTATCGTTTTTATATACTCCCCATGACATTTGCAAATATTTTTTAAAATCATCTGATTGGTATAGGTATGACGGGAAGCACCACCTCCTCTCCTGGTGGATTGGGGATGTTAGTTTGCATTGAAATGTTACCGGGGCATGATCTGAAATATGAATGTTATGCACATTTGACTGTGTAACTAGGGGTATCAAAGACTCGTGTAATAACCAGCAGTCAATCCTAGCGTGTGAATCATGTACATGGGAGTAGTGGGAATAGTCCCTCTCCAAGGGGTGTTGTAGTCTCCATATATCAATCAAATCAAAGTGATCCATTATTGATTGGATACCACTTCCCTGCACCGGTCGATGAGCATCTTTAGGGTTAGATCTATCCATAGAGATGTCTGCTACCTCATTGAAGTCGCCTCCCATGACCAGCCCTGACGTATCCCACCCCGCCAACCTCTACCTCAGTTTAACCTGAAACTGAGCCTCAGGCGTGTTTGGGGCATATATGTTGACTAGACTAAAACATGTTCCTTCAATCATAATTTTAACCAGGAGGAATCTGCCTTGAGGGTCTTCTAAAGTGTCAAGTATCTCATAATTGAGGCCATTATATATTAGTATAGCTACTCCTCGTTGTTTTTTTGTGTATGAGGCCTCAGCACAAAGTGTGTATTTTCTGCTTAGCAGAGAGGGGTGATTACCCTTAATCCAATGGGTTTCCTGAAGGAAAATGATGTGGAAGTTTTGTTTTTGTAAAAAATGTAGAACCTTTTTCCTCTTAACTGGAGAGTTCAGTCCATTAACATTCCATGAGCACCATTGTAAAGAGCGGATAGTGGTGTCTCTAGTACCTGCCTGGTCAGTCATTAACCTATCCCTTTTCGGGTGACCGCCAGACCTACCTGCATAAGTTGTAAGTGAGATCCCCACCCATCCCAGCGAGTGAGCGCAAGATCTCCCAGGACCCAAGAGTTAAGTATGCGTAAGCAGAGCCCCTCCCCCCCTCCCAATTCCCTTCCCCAATTAAACTCTACAACTTTAACAAATATACTCAACCTCAGAGTGAGCATAACATAAAAAATAAACATGCCGCTTAAGGGCACAAGGGTATTAGCAAAAACACGATATCACTTAATAATAACAGATTAGAGCAGCTCTTCTTATTCAGGAATTGTCAGAATTAGAGTGAGCCCGGGGTGCTTCCCGAAGGAATTCCAGAGCCTTTCCTGGGTCGCTGAAGGACCGATTTTTCCCCTCCATGACAAAACGCAGAATCGAGGGATATTGTAAGCTAAAGCGAATGTTTTTGTCCACCAATATTTTACAAGCAGGGTTGAAGGCTTTACGTTTGGCTGCCATTGCAGCCGAGTAGTCCTGGAACAAAAGTAGTTTGTGGTTCTCATACAGCAGAGTGTGTTGATTCCTAAATGCTGCCAAGATGCGAACTTTATCTTGAAAGTCCAGGATTTTAAAGATGACCGGACGTGGTCTATCGCCTTCTCCCCCCCTCGGGGGTCCCAGCCTATGTGCTCTCTCAATAGCCATGACGCCCGATGCTGGTGATACCCCAAGAGCTCTAGGCAGCCACTCAGATGTAATTTTTACTAGCTCCGAGGGGGGAATAGACTCTGGAAGGCCTATAAGTCTCAAATTATTGCGACGAGACCTGTTTTCAAGGTCGTCTACTTTGTCTAGAAGATCTGAAATGACCTTTTCTTTGTCCTCTAGTTTGTCTTTGAGGGTCGCAGTAGAGTCCTCCAGGTCTGATATTCTTTGTTCTACCTCTGCTATGCGTGCGCCCTGGGTGTTAACTTGTGAGACTATTGTGTCCAGTGAAGTTTGGAAAGCTGCCAAGCGATTGTCTATCTCAGGCATCAGCCGTTCTATGATAGCAGTTGCAATTGACTGTGGGTTTTCTGTGTTAAGGTACTGTCACACTAGACGATATCGCTAGCGATCCGTGACGTTGCAGCGTCCTCGCTAGCGATATCGTCCAGTGTGACAGGCAGCAGCGATCAGGCCCCTGCTGGGAGATCGCTGGTCGGGGAAGAAAGTCCAGAACTTTATTTCGTCGCTGGACTCCCCGTAGACATCGCTGAATCGGCGTGTGTGACACCGATTCAGCGATGTCTTCACTGGTAACCAGGGTAAACATCGGGTAACTAAGCGCAGGGCCGCTCTTAGTAACCCGCTGTTTACCCTGGTTACCAGCGTAAAAAAACAAACAGTACATACTTACATTCAGCTGTCTGTCCCTTGCCGTCTGGTTCCTGCACTGACTGCTGGCCGTAAAGTGAAAGCAGAGAACAGCCACAGCGGTGAGTCACCGCTGTGTGACTCACCACTGTGCTGTGCTTTCACTTTCACTTTACGGCCAGCAGTCAGTGCAGGAACCAGACGGCAAGGGACAGACAGCTGAATGTAAGTATGTACTGTTTGTTTTTTTACGCTGGTAACCAGGGTAAACATCGGGTTACTAAGCGCGGCCCTGCGCTTAGTTACCCGATGTTTACCCTGGTTACCGGGGACCTCGGGATCGTTGGTCGCTGGAGAGCTGTCTGTGTGACAGCTCTCCAGCGACCAAACAGCGACGCTGCAGCGATCCGGATCGTTGTCGGTATCGCTGCAGCGTCGCTAAGTGTGACGGTACCTTTAATATCAGCATTTTGTGATACAGGAGATGTGCCTGCCTGGTTACGTGTGGAGCTTCTGCCAGGCTTGGCATTTTTACCCACAAACTTGTTCATGATGAGATGGATGCCTGAGGAAATTAGTAAAGTTGTCAGTGATATCGTTGTACGTGGTAGTTACATCTGGGGATAGAATTAGATGTCTTTTTAAGTTATTGCACTAGGTAGGCTTTCACTTAAGACTTTTACACTTGTTATGCCAGAAGTAAAAGTGCCTTTCACAATGATGTTATATATACACTTCAGTCAATATAGAGCTGTGATGGGAGCCAGTACAGGGCCCAAGCGGCGCAGTTGTGCATACCACCCAGCAGACTAACGCCGCCGCCAGGTGTGCTATTCTGCAAGCTTGCAGGGATGTCTCTCCTCTCACTTCTCCCCCTGTTAGTGTTGTTGTTAATATTGACTGGGGTCAAGGATGCTGCACTTTCCTTCAGGTTCTGCTCCCCTTCACCTGCAATGGCCTTGTCACCCTTTATGGGTCCCCAATGAGGTATGGCCAGTAGTGTGGAGGTTTTGGCGCGCTTTCTAATAAAGTAGGCTGAAGGTTATTCCCGGTCTCGCTGCTGCTTCCCCTATGCCTGGGTGCTGTGAATGTCCCCTATGCCGCTCACCTTGTCACAGCGGCAGTAGTTCTGACTCAGCTCTCCTCTCCAGCGATGTGCGGCAAGCGACGAGGGCCGGCGCGCTTTCAGGCAAGATGGCACTGGCTCACCTCCTCTTCCCGCGCCGAACCTTCTGCTCACCACTGACGCCTCGCACCGTCCCGGGATGCCTCGGATCCTCACCGATGGCTCTTACCCTCCTCCCGGCGGTGATCGGTGAGTCTTCTCAGGCTGTTTTTATGGCGCGCTGTGCACCCCTTCACCTCCGGCTTCTTCACCGCTCCAGACCTCTGGTTGCCGGGAAAGAGCGGCGCCGCGCGCCGTGCTGCTTGTGGCGCTGACTGCGCCTTGTGACTCCCGGGGAGTCCGGAGAGCTGGGACCGCATTAAGTGTCCCTTGTCCGGTCCCTATCCTGGCCTCTGAGTTGGAGAAGCTGACGCTATAATAGAAATATTGCGCCCTCGGCTCCGCCTCCCGGAAGTCTGCACACGTATTCTTGAGGTCTGCGGCTTTTTCTGCAGTGGATTTGTGAAAACCGCAGGTAAAAGTCACTGCGTTTTACCTGCGGATTTACCGGGTTTTTGTGCGGATTCCACTGCGGTTTTCTATTATGGAGGAGGTGTAAAACCGCTGCGGATTCCGCACAAAGAATTGACATGCTGCGGAATGTAAACCGCTGCGTTTCCGCGCGTTTTTTTCCGCGGCATGTGCACTGCAGATTGCGTTTCCCATAGGTTTACATTGTACAGTAAACGCATGGGAAAATGCTGCGGACCCGCAGCAAAATCCGCAGTGTGTGAACATAGCCTTAGCCATTCTGCAGCTGATATTTGCTTGAGCATTTGCTGAATGTCCTCATCTTTGTCAATTTGCAGTTCTTCGTCATCTACCATAGCTAAATTAGTGACATCATGGTGGAGAGGGTTGCTTCAGACAACGGGCCTGTAACAGTAATACCTTTCTTCCATACTTAATAACTGCATTCATTGCACTCAGGATATCGTTTAGTGTGAAGGTACCTTAAGGCATTTTTTCAGGGGGTGGGAGGTGTGATGCCTCCTAAAGATAAGCCAAGGAAATCAAATTAGGCATTTTCTTACAAATGGAAAGGCACTGGGAATAATGTTCTTAGTTATCTGGAGTCTGTCTGGTAGAAGTGTGAATTGTATTCATGTAGTGACTCATAAATCCAGGTGTTAAATTGAGTCCTAGTGTTAAGGCCCCTTCACATTAAGTGACGCTGCAGCGATACCGACAACGATCCGGATCGCTGCAGCGTCGCTGTTTGGTCGCTGGAGAGCTGTCACACAGACCGCTAACCAGCGACCAACGATGCCGGTAACCAGGGTAAACATCGGGTAACTAAGCGCAGGGCCGCGCTTAGTATCCCGATGTTTACCCTGGTTACCATCCTAAAAGTAAAAAAAACAAACAGTACATACTTACCTAACGCTGTCTGTCCTCCAGCGCTGTGCTCTGCACTCCTCCTGTACTGTCTGTGTGAGCACAGCGGCCGGAAAGCAGAGCGGTGACGTCCCCGCTCTGCTTTCCGGCTGACCGACGCTCACAGCCAGTGCAGGAGGAGTGCAGAGCACAGCGCTGGAGGACAGACAGCGGTAGGTAAGTATGTACTGTTTGTTTTTTTTTACTTTTAGGATGGTAACCAGGGTAAACATCGGGTTACTAAGCGCGGCCCTGCGCTTAGTTACCCGATGTTTACCCTGGTTACCAGTGAAGACATCGCTGGATCGGTGTCACACACGCCGATCCAGTGATGTCAGCAGGGAGTCCAGCGACGAAATAAAGTTCTGGACTTTCTTCAGCGACCAACGATCTCCCAGCAGGGGCCTGATCGTTGGTCGCTGTCACACATAACGATTTTATTAACGATATCGTTGCTACGTCACAAAAAGCAACGATATCGTTAACAATATCGTTATGTGTGAAGGTACCTTCAAAGAATTGAACATCTTCATTAGTTTGAATTCCCAAATTTTTCTTTCTCTGTCTTCCTTAAAATTACCTTTTAGTATTAAGACTTTTAAATCTGTCATACTGTGTCCAGAGAAATGTTTTCCCACAGGTGTGTCCATTTTATTCCTGATTGTGTGTCTGTGTAGATTCATCCTAGTGTGTAGTCTTTGCATAGTTTCCCCAATATAGATACTTCCAGGGCACCTCGTACATTGTATCATGTACACCACGTTGGAGGAGGTACATGAAAAGGAACCCGTGACCTTATAGTCCTGATTTGTGTTTGGTACGCAGATTATATTTGTTGGTAATATGTGAGTACACATTTTGCATTTTCTATTCTTGCCTGAAGGAGCCACTGTGCTCTGAAAGCTTGCAAACATATTATTTTCTGGTTAGCCAATAAAAATATCGCTCCTAGAAGACTTTTGTCATCATTGGGCAGAAAAGTATTCACATCGATTTTTCTGGCTAACAAGGTACCACAATACGTTATTCCTGTAAGTTTATTCGAGTAACCACCAGAGAGTTTTATCTTACTCACTGCTTTTAATTAGAAGGCTATTTATACATTGAGCACACATCATTTAGTCTCCATACATCACAGCACTACTCAGTACCCCACAACACAGATTCAGCTATATCTCAGTATAATCAGAACAGTTCAGCACAGCACTATTAAGCCCCTGTCACACACAGCGAGATCGCTAGCGAGATCGCTGCTGAGTCACAAGTTTTGTGACACAACAGCGATCTCAGTAGCGATCTCGCTATGTGTGACACGTAGCAGCGACCAGGCCCCTGCTGTGAGATCGCTGGTCGTGTCGGAATGGCCTGGACCGTTTTTTGATCGTTGAGGTCCCGCTGGGTAGCACACATCGCTGTGTTTGACACCTTACCAACGACCTCGTTGACAGGACGTCCCATTGAATCGTCATGAAATAGCATCATTGTACAGGTCGCTACAGGTCGCCGCATCGCTGCTGCGTCGTTGGGGAGATCTCACTCTTTGACATCTCACCAGCGACCACATAGCGACGCAGCAACGATCCCTGACAGGTCGTATCGTTGTCGGAATCGCTTAAGCATCGCTATGTGTGACGGGGCCTTTAGTACTACTTATCAATTAACAACTGACAAGACACCAATAAACTGAACTAATATAATTAGCTAACAAAAGCAAAATAAAAGTAACAAAGAAGAAACATGGGATCCAAGAAGTATCGTTTCTCCTTGCGGAGAGTGACATGATAAGCATGTCGAGGTGAGGTGACTTAAAGCCGCAATGCTCCTCTGGGAAATATGCAAATTGACTCTTCAGAGAGGAAGAAGAAACAGAACAAACATAGGACAAGTATAGCAGAGCATAGCAGAGCAGGATCAAGACACTTCAATTACAATATTTACAGCATTAACATTGACATTGTTACAAACAAATAACAGATACTTTATTTTACCTGAGGGTTTTCCAGTTAGAAATCCCCAAAGACTGACTCTAGAAAGCCTCCTTCCCCGGAGAGAAATCTGTGTGAGTAATAAATCTACCCACTTACCCGGGATCTTGTTTTCTGTTCAGGTTGAAGGAAGTCAATTGTTCAGTCTGATATGAAAGTCAAAGGGGAATATTAATCCTGCTGAAGGCCTCCAACTTGTTAGAGGAGGGATTTCTAACCTAATCAGGTGTTCTCTGTCTTAGGTACCCAAGCTATGAAGCAATAATCAGAGACAGACTGCTCGTTGTCTTTCCAAATAGTCTCTGTTTAATGGCGGAGGTTAGGGTGTTCTTTTATAGTACAAGATCCAAGGAAAATGAGGCATTACAGAATAATCTGGCAGAAATATGAGTTATACAATCAGTTGTCAAACACATCCTGGGATATGAGATAAATTACATAACATGTGGGGGTACTTCCAGCATGTCAATGTGTTCTGGTTCTAAAGATAAAGTTCTCAAGAGAATCTGGATGAAGAAATCGAAGTTTTAGGTGATTACAGACCGTATTGAAAACAACAACGTCTGTGACAGTTTATGGGAATTGTAGGGACTGGTCAATAGCCATAAGAATATCGGCATGTAGACAGATGATAACTGGAACATAGGCCATTATTGCATAATACTATTTTCTTCTATTTTATTCAGAATAGAAATTAACCACTTCTTTCACATTATCACAGGAGGGGGCTGAGTTGGAAAATGGCACATCTAAAAAGTGTAGAGTAAAATTATCAGGTCACAGTAAAAACTGAACGCCAGCAACAAGAGCGGGTGGAGGAGGACTGTTTTTTCCCCCTTAGTTTTATAGTATATAATACAGTAAATTATATTACAAATCAACCCACAATAAAACAGCATCTTGTACGGCAATGTCCAGTGGCGTAACTAGAGTCCGATGGGCCCCGATGCAAGATTTGGGTTGGGACCACCCATCCTGGTGCATGTATGAAAAATGCATAGTACCAAGCCGTAGCCGCCACAAGAAGACAGAGCAGCTCTATAAGGCCGGTTTCACACGTCAGTGGCTCCGGTACGTGAGGTGACAGTTTCCTCACGTACCGGAGACACTGACACACGTAGACACATAAAAATCACTGCATCTGTGCAGATGTCATTGATTTTTTGCGGACCGTGTCTCTGTGTGCCAAACACGGAGACATGTCAGTGTTCGTGGGAGCGCACGGATTACACGGACCCATTAAAGTCAATGGGTCCGTGTAAACACGTACCGCACACAGACGTTGTCCATGTGCAGTCCGTGTGCCGTGCAGGAGACAGCGCTACTGTAAGCGCTGTGTGATAGAAATATTTATATCATGTAGATCTCACTTGCATGTATATTCCTTTAAATCACATATACTTACACAAAGCAAATATATATATCTATCTACTCAGCTACTTTATAATCAATTGCTTAAAATGGCTGACATAAACTAATATAAGCCAGACAGACTGTTCGGTGTTTTCCACCTAAAAAGCAGAAGAACTCCAGATGTATTAAGTGCTGATGAGTTGTCTCAACTGAGTCCTGGTCAGATGCCTCAACTTTGCCCTACATACCGAGAGCTACATTTTAGTTGCATAATCAGCAGTCATATGCGCATTAATCACAATATTCCATATATATCAGATAACCAATAACTGAATTGTATGTTAATTAACTAACCGCCCAAACCACTCCTTGCTATATGTTATTATAAAAACTATGTATCAGGAAATAAATGTCCAGTCTTTGATTGAATGTCAAGCTGTCATCACGTGTCAGACTCATTCTTTCTTGAGGACTCAAAAATAATAATTGGGAGCGGCCGCAGCACACACGGGTAGATTTATCCAACCCAAATTTCCATATCAAGTGGCGCCCAACGTGGGGCGAAGATATCACAGGAGGGGATCCGGCTGACCACACAGACGAGGGTGCGGGTCACGGCCTTGGCCCACGGGACGGAGACTGCAGCTCCATCAGAGTAAGGTAAGAAAATTCTATCATCTTACCTGAATGTCCCCTGTGCCCAGTCCGGGTCTGTACCTTTAGCCGGTCAGGTGTGGTCACCACCGCATTCCCAGGTAGTGTAAAAAGTCCGAGCCTGAACCTAAACCCTGGGATATAAGTCGAGGTGTCTGCTGTGTGCCGTGTATATGTTCTGTGTTTGTGTAACATCCAGGAGAAGCAAGGAACAGTGACTGTTTGTGGTTGCTGGGTAACAGACCGCAGGAGGTCAAATCGCTCGATAAGTTATTGCAGGATTCCCGTGCATAGGAGGGACAGTTTAGTCCCGGACAGTTGGGCCCAGGCTCCAGGCACGGGTAGTGATAACTTAGAGGGCTACTGCAGATTCCGTAGTGCCGACTATCTAGTTAGATAGGTTGGACCGGAGTGGTAGAAATCCCACCTGTTGTGTTTCTCACTCAGGTGGCCCGGGCATAGGTGTGCTCAGTGCGATTGGCAGTAGTCTGTTTTCCCAGAGCTTCTTGCACGTGTCACAAAATAATAAAGAGGGTGTCGAATCTCCTGGATGTCAATGTTCTTTGTCTGTTAATGTCACGTACTGTCGCTTAACTGCGTAGAATCGAAAAAGAAGGTTTTTTTTTTCTCTTCTCTCTCCCCGTCTGTTCTCTATTTATAACTTTCCCTCCTCCATGCAGTTAGGAGAAATATATGCATTGTAAATCACACGGTCACAACCGGTTTTTTTTTGTCTTTTTTTTTTCTATTCTTTTTTGTTGCTAAGTTTTCTGTTTTTGCATATATATGACATTTATTTGAAGAGGTGAAACTAAATGATATCTATCATTTTTGCTGTGACATACGTGATTTTTGGTATAACAGCAGCTGCTGGTAATAAAGGGGAAGTGTGTCTCTGACTGCATTTGAGCGCAGCGTACAGAAAAAAAAAAAGGAGGGGGGAGAGGAGAAGCCGTTTTTAGTTTTATTTTATTTTCTGTTGTTTTGTTGCATTTTTGTTAAGTTTTTAGACTTTTTATAAGTTTTTCAAAGTTTCTTTTCTTTTCTGCCTCTTCACCTTTTTGTTTAAAAGGGGTTTTTATTTATTTATTTTTCTTCCTTCTCTGTGAAGATCCTGAGTTTTGGATCGTGTACCCAGTTTTTTTTATGGTTCTTTTATGTTTTGATTTCAACATCTTGCATCAATTTTTTGAAAGCTCCCTTTTTTTCTTCTACTTTTCGTGTTTTTATATACTTACCTACTTGAGATTTTTATTGTTGTGTTTTTTTTTATTTCTCTTTTTGCAATGGGGAATAATTTGGCCAAGCAACAGGAGAGCCTTTTGCTTCCTGATGAGAAAACGGCTCCTCAAATAGTAGCAGAGCATGAAGGTGTCAGATATGTGAAGAATTACAGGCAGCTCATGAAAGTATGTGAAATGCATCAGGGAGGTAGGCTTAGAGCTGCAGAATGGCATGATGTCTTAAAAAGAAAGAAAGGAAAGCTAGTTGATACTAACTTGCTGCCCACTGCAACAGCATGGTATAAGGTGGCTACAGACTTACAACGTCTAGGGAGCACTGAAAGATATGTGAAGGAGTCAGGAAGTGATTTTTATGTGTACAAAGTAGGGAAAGGTCTTAAACCATCAGCACCTCCCCCATATGGGGATGAAAAATATTGGGTGTGTGCAGTCTGCACCCAGCAGAATCCATTGTACAGGGAGACTTGCTCAGCATGCGGTGCGCCCCGCCCAAACTTGGTACAGGGAGATGGCACTGTTACTCTGACAATGCCGGCACGGGCTGCATCAAAGAAGAAGGCATTCTCTTCTTGTCTTTCTCCTCCATCTTTTTCCTCTCCGTCTTCTGCACTGCCCTCTCCTCCTCCTCTTTCATCTTCACCTCTTTCTCCTCCTCTTTCTTCTTCACCTCCTCCTACACCACACCCACCTCCTTAACACTTTTCATCTCCTTCTCTCTCTCTCTCTCTGAAGCACTCCCCCCTTCCTCTAACTCACCCATCTTTTCCTTACTCTGTGTCACACTCTCCATCTCCTGATCTGCTGCCTGTCGGGCAGGTGCCGAGTCCAGGCAGTGTGGTGTCTCTGTATCCAGTGCTCACAGCACAAGGCACATTCTATGTTCCCAATACAGCCCAGCCTCTGACAGTCATGGTATCGGGGGAGGAGGGTGGAGATCCCCCAGTTGAAGGCACCCCCCAAGCCGCAGCAGGCTTCCCCCAGGCAAACCCGGCAGCAGGCAGCTCAGGTCCGGGGACAGGGGGGGGGGGGGGGGGAGACAGGCATCACCATCAGATGGTGATCAGTATCCCCGGTCAGAGCAGCCAACATTCACACCACAATGGAACTATAATCCTCCACAGCCTCAGCAGGGTGGGGACACATCCTCTCACAAAAAGACAATATCCAAGACCGCTTATCAGCCACTGCAGGACCCCAGTGCACTCTATCACAACTATTCCTCTGATGAGGATGAAGAGGGGACTTCATACATGCTACCCAGTACTAGAAAGAAAAACCCACGGGCACCTAGGAGACAGGGGCAGATAGAAGCACCACCATTACACTATGTGCACTTCACCCCAAGTCAGGTGACCAGCATCCTCAACAATCTTCCAGATCCAGAGATGCACCCCATGCCATTCTACAGAAGAATGCAGCAGAACCAGCGCACATATGCAGCCACCTGGAATGATCTGTGGGCAGTGATGGAGATAAAGGCAGGTGATGCCTTCTGGCCAATCATGAAAGAACACTTCAAGCTTTCAGCAGACTTAGACGTACATGCCTGGGAGTCAGGGCCGAAGCTGATTGAACAACTCAGAGAGTGGGCCAAAGGCAGGCTGGCCGGACAGGCCCTCAGCTTACATGACATGAGTCAGGAGAAGACAGAGATTGTGGAGAAGTTTCATGGCAGAGTAATGCAGGTTTTCCAGGACCTGGGCTTCACCATTCATGATCAGATACACAGGCAGATGTTGGCACAGGCCTTTGTGCATGGACTCAGAGAACCAATCAAGAAGCCACTGATAGTGGCTAGACCCGAGTACAGGTCAATAGCAATGGACACCCTGCTCACCGTAGCCAAAGGGATCGAGTCCCAACCAGGAGTGCGGAAGACAACACCCCTTATGGCGGCCATAGACTCTGAAGAGCCACCGCAATACCGAGACAGAAGGAACGTCAGATGTTTCAACTGCGGCAAATTGGGTCATTACCAGAGCCGGTGCAGAGCTCCATCACAACCCAAGACCCTGCCCAGAGGAGCAAGCCGAGGAGCAGACAAGGTGGACAGTGAAGCGCCCCATCCATAGGACAGGGGCAAGCCAGGTCCGCAAGACACCACGCTCCTGACATGCAAAACCCCTTCAGCAGGACCAACCCCTCAAATTACCCTGAAAGAGGATGGTGTTGTCAGGTCTTTTCTTGTGGACAATGGTGCAGCCAGAAGTGTGATGAGACATGTGGAACTCCCTGACCCTACCTGCCTATCAGAATCCTCTGTGTCTTGCGTAGGCATCGACGGTCAAGTCAGAAATTCTCAGCTTACAAAGCCTCTGAGCGTGTGCACTCAGCCAGGACACTCTATCCTATCCCAGTTTGTGGTGTCAAGAACCTGCCCACTCAACCTACTGGGGGCAGACCTTCTACAGAAACTAAAAGCAACCATAGTGTTCCAGGAAGATGGGACCGTGACCCTTTCTTCACCTCTGACCCAGGAAGAGTCAGTCATGCTGGCAGCCTTACAGGAACCTCAAACAACCCATGAAGGCCTACCCAAGGAGGTACTGGATGTAGTACCAGAAAGTCTATGGTCTAAGGGACCCCAAGATGTGGGAAAACTTCAAGTTGCCCCGGTGCGGGTATCACTCAAGCCAGGTACTCCATATCCTCGTAAGGCCCAGTATCCCTTGTCCATTGCACAGAGTCAAGCCGTCTCAGACCAATTGAAGGTGTTCCTGGAAATAGGGGTCGTTGTCCCCTGCACCTCTCCTTGCAATACCCCGCTTTTCCCCGTCAAGAAAAAGACTGTAAAAGGAGAGCCAGCCAAGTTCAGAATGGTACATGACCTAAGAGCGGTGAATGATGCTACAGTATTTGAAACTCCAATTGTGCCGAATCCACACACCCTGCTCTCAAATGTGCCTTCCACAGCAACAGTGTTCACGGTGATCGACCTGGCAAATGCTTTCTTCAGTGTTCCCCTCCATCCAGATGACCAGTTCCTGTTTGCCTTCACGCATCAGGGGGCACAGTACACATGGGCGGTGATGCCCCAGGGGGCCCAGAACAGCCCCTCGCAATTCACCAAAGCAATGTCCACAGTTCTCGCCAACTGGATCACAGAACATGCAGAAGTGACCCTGCTACAATACGTGGACGATCTACTCCTTTGTGCAGTTGACTTTGACACATGTAAAGCACATTCCGTATCTCTCCTACTCTAACTGGCGAAACAACACTGCAAGGTCTCGAAGAACAAAGTCCAGTGGTGTCTGAAGCGAGTTACATTCCTTGGGCACTGCATTGCTCACCAGACTAAACACCTGACAGATGACCGGGAGACCACAGTGGAGAGGATGGCTCCCCCAACATCTCCAAAGGCACTACAAGCTTTTCTTGGTCTAGTATCGTACTGCAGAACCTGGATCCCTGATGCCTCAGTCCTAATGCAACCTCTGTATGACTGCGTTAACGTAACCTCGTACCTGCTAACAGATGTGGCCTTCAGTTCATTCAAGAAGCTAAAAGACTCAGTAGTCTCAGCGCCAGCGCTAGGCCTACCTGACTACGAGAAGCCATTCCGTCTCTACCTGATGGAGAAAGAAGGCCATGCTACTGGAGTCCTGACACAGACTCACGGGGGAAGACAGAGACCTCTAGGCTATTTTTCAGCTCGCCTGGATCCAGTTGCAAGGGGAGCCCCCTCCTGCATGAGAGCAGTATTTGCAGCACACGCCCTCCTGGACAAAACAGCTGACATAATTCTTGGACATCCACTGGAAATCCTGGCTCCACATGACATCTCAGCAATTCTCAATCAAACCCAGCCAAAACATCTCTCCACCGCAAGACATCTTCGTCTACAGTGCTCACTACTACTGCCTGACAACGTCACCATCTCCAGATGTACAGTCCTCAATCCAGCCACTCTACTCCCACTCCCAAGGGGGGATACAGATATGGACCCTCCAGATCAAAATCTGCATGATACCTTCCACAAGGATCTGGATTTGCTCCGACCAGATGATCATGATTGTTTCAGCATCATGCAACAGGAAACAGCAGGACTACCCAATGTGGCAGAAGAGCCACTGGCCAACCCAGAGTTGATCCTCTATGTAGATGGCTCCAGATTTGCAGATGATGAAGGAAGATTTCACACGGGATGTGCAGTGACCAGCAATCAAGAAATCCTGTGGTCCAGGAGTCTGCCACCTAGCCTGTCAGCCCAAGAAGCAGAACTGATAGCGCTGACGAAGGCTTGCCAGATTGCAGAAGGCAAAACTGCGAACATTTACACCGATTCAAGGTATTCGCATGGCATAGCACACGACTTCGGACCCATCTGGGCTGCAAGAGACTTCATCACAGCAAGCGGAACAACCGTAAAGCATCATGGAGCTATTAAAGACCTACTGGGCGCACTCCAACTCCCAAAAATGGTGGCAGTACTGAAGGTCAAAGCACATGGAAAACTGAACACAGTAGAGGCACGGGGCAACAACATGGCAGATATGGCAGCCAAAGAAGCCGCCAGAGGAAGACAGTATGGAGAAATGGGAGAGGTCGTAGAGCCGGACGGCTACTACGTGGCAACTGAGGACAAGACACCAGATGAGATGACGTCATGGGATCTATTCAAGAAGTTGCAAGAACAAGCCCCAAAGGAGGAGAAGGAGAATTGGATGCGGAAGGGTGCAACACATCAAGAAGGAAGAGTATACTCAATGGACTACAAACCCTGTTTACCCCGAAGCATGTACCCTATGGTGGTCCAGTGGGCACATGGGCCCACGCACAGATCAAAGACACAGATGAATTATCTGATTGGTGCTTACTGGTTCGCTCCAGGGATCTCCACCCTAACAGCCAAGTTCACTAGCAGCTGTCTGACCTGCGGCAAATGCAACCCTGGAAGAATGGAGAAAGTTCCCACACATCATCTCGCCAGACCGCTGTACCCCTTCCAGAGGATCCAGATAGACCACATCCAGATGCCGCCAAGTGGAGGATTCGAATATGCCCTTGTGGTCGTGGACGTGTTTTCAGGATGGCCAGAAGCTTTCCCAGTGAGGAATCAGTCAGCAAAGACTACTGCAAAGAAGCTACTCTCAGAGATCGTGTGCAGATACGGGGTCCCAGAAGTGATAGAGAGTGATCAGGGGCCCGCATTCACAGCAAACCTCACAAGGGAGATCTGGTCAGCAGTAGGGTCAGACTTAGGCCTACACACTCCCTACCACCCCCAGAGTAGCGGGAAAGTAGAAAGACTGAATGGGACACTCAAAAACAGGATGTTAAAAGTTGCCCAAGAGACACGCAAACCATGGCATAAAACACTCCCCATCGCACTGTTTAGTGTCAGGCACACTCCCCGGGGCCCAGAAAAGTTGTCACCTCATGAGATTCTGTTTGGGTCCAGCCCCCGGTTAGGGGTATTCTTCCCTCAGCAGTTGACAATGCAATATGATACTTTGTCTGCTTATGTAATTGAACTCACCAAGAAACTTGCTAACATCCATTCTCGAGTTTTCTCTTTATTACCAGATCCAGGATTGGTACCCGGTTCACACTCCCTGAAACCAGGAGACTGGGTGTTGGTGAAGAAGTTTGTGAGGAGAACGCTCGACCCCAGATTTGACGGTCCCTTCCAAGTGCTGCTGACGACACCAACCTCTGTGAAGCTAGAGGGAAGGCCCACTTGGATCCACGCATCGCACTGCAAGAAGGCTCCCGTACCAGAAGATACGCCTAAGCCAGAATGATCCTGATGATGGAAAAGACAGTCAAGGAAACAACAAACCTGATGCCGCATCTCCTCTTGGATGAACCTATCCGAATTCAGATTCACCCACCTGATGGCTCCTCCAATCCTGATGACGACGAATATGTGGAACTGATCGCACAGAGTCGCCAATATGAGACCATGCATGTTTCTACCCCCGTTTAGGGACAGATCTCCTGATCGCTCATTGCGAAAGACTGTACGGTGTAGGGCGTAGACACTAGGTTTGCGTCGGATCGCTGGCAGCACAAAAGAGTTGCAGCGCTTTGGGACAGGAGGCTAGGCTTAGGGCAAGTGATATCTAAGGGGGGCTTGTGATAGAAATATTTATATCATGTAGATCTCACTTGCATGTATATTCCTTTAAATCACATATACTTACACAAAGCAAATATATATATCTATCTACTCAGCTACTTTATAATCAATTGCTTAAAATGGCTGACATAAACTAATATAAGCCAGACAGACTGTTCGGTGTTTTCCACCCAAAAAGCAGAAGAACTCCAGATGTATTAAGTGCTGATGAGTTGTCTCAACTGAGTCCTGGTCAGATGCCTCAACTTTGCCCTACATACCGAGAGCTACATTTTAGTTGCATAATCAGCAGTCATATGCGCATTAATCACAATATTCCATATATATCAGATAACCAATAACTGAATTGTATGTTAATTAACTAACCGCCCAAACCACTCCTTGCTATATGTTATTATAAAAACTATGTATCAGGAAATAAATGTCCAGTCTTTGATTGAATGTCAAGCTGTCATCACGTGTCAGACTCATTCTTTCTTGAGGACTCAAAAATAATAATTGGGAGCGGCCGCAGCACACACGGGTAGATTTATCCAACCCAAATTTCCATATCACTGTCCCCCCCCACTGGTGCTGAAGCCGCAATTCATATCTTCCCTGCAGCAGCGTTTGCTGTAGAGAAGATATGAATAATCGTGTTTAAAATAAAGCTCCATGTGCCCAACCCCCTCCCACCCCCTGTGCGCCTCCCCCGCTGTTATTAAAATACTCACCCGGCTCCCTCGTTGGCTGGCGCTGCTTCCTGTTCTGGTCGCATCTTCTACTGTATGAGCGGTCACGTGGGACCTTCCATTACAATGATGAATATGCGGCTCCACCTCCCATATGGGTGGAGCCGCATATTCATTACTGTAAATGAGCGGCCCCACGTGACCGCTCATACAGTAGAAGGTGCGGCCAGGACAGGAAGCAGCGCCTTTGAGGGAGCTGTGTGAGTATTATAAAAAAACCAAGGGGGTGGGCACATGGAGCTTTATTTTAAACACGATTATTCATATCTTCTCTACAGCAAACGCTGCTGCAGGGAAGATATGAATCCCGGCTTCTGCACCAGATGCAGGGGACAGCGCTAAACTTTAGCGGTCTCCTGCACGGTGCGTGTGGTACCCAGTGGGCATACGTGTGCCGCACGTGTGTCACAGAAACGCACCGGCACACGGATAATTCCGGTACCGGAATTATCTGGACGTGTGAGACTGGCCTAAGTGACTTCTTCCAGCCGCTGACACCAAGAGCAGCTGATTGGCGGGGGTCGTAACCCCACTGATCAGATATTGATTACCTATTCTGGCGATAGGTAATCAATCAAGTAGTAGACAACCTTTCATTTAAAAAAATAAGAGAAATAACATATATGATATTGTTGAGTCCATAAAGGTCTGATCAAAATATAAAATTAAAGGGAATCTGTCACCCCGTGATGTATAAAGCCTAGAAATGTTACACTAGTCCTACCTGTATGCCTCATATCTGCGGTCTTGTGGTTGAGAAATCTTAAGGCCCCGTCACACATAGCGACGCTTAAGCGATCCCGACAACGATACGACCTGTCAGGGATCGTTGCTGCGTCGCTATGTGGTCGCTGGTGAGATGTCACACAGTGCGATCTCCCCAACGACGCAGCAGCAATGCGGCGACCTGTACAACGATGCTATTTCATGACGACTCAATGGGACGTCCTGTCAACGAGGTCGTTGGTAAGGCCTCTTTCACACTTCAGTCTTTTGGCGTCAGTCACTACCGACATAGTGACGGATTGACGGATCCGTCACAATTGTTGCGAAAACGGTTCTAACGGATCCGTTTTTTTGACGGATCCGTTACTTGGGGGTTGTCTGGGAGAAGTATCTACTTTTTGGAGCATGCGCAATTGAAAAAACGGATTGGGGCGACGGATCCGCCGAAAAAACGGTTGCGGCGGATCCGTCGCCCATAGGCACCCATTCTATGGAATGGCGGACGCGACGGATCCGTCGCGATCCGCCATTTCAGCGTTGACAAAAAACGTTCCAATGTCCGTCTATTTTCAGAAAACGTCCGCCAAATTTCGACGGATCCGTCGCATGGCGGATGGAACGGACGACCATCCGTCACAATCCGTCACTAATGCAAGTCTATGGGAAAATAACGGATCCGTCAAAAAAAATGACGGATCCGTTATTTGAGGAAAATGGCGGTTTTAGACTGACGCCAAATAACTGAAGTGTGAAAGAGGCCTAAGGTGTCAAACACAGCGATGTGTGCTACCCAGCGGGACCTCAACGATCAAAATACGGTCCAGGCCATTCTGACACGACCAGCAATCTCACAGCAGGGGCCTGGTCGCTGCTACGTGTCACACATAGCGAGATCGCTACTGAGGTCGCTGTTGCGTCACAAAACTTGTGACTCAGCAGCGATCTCGCTATGTGTGACGGGGGCTTTATTTCTGTATGTTAATGATGCCTTCCAGGCTCCGGGGCATGCGGTGCCTCGGAGAAATCCCTGCTCCTGTCTTCATTACACTACCCCCTCCTATCAGCATCAGGGTATGTTTCCACGTTCAGTATTTGCTGCAGATTGGAAGCTGTGTACAGCCACAGCGTCCAGATGTTACAGCATAGTGGCTAGGATTTTATGAAATCCCATATCCACTATGCGTACAAAGACGCAGGTGGCAGACCTGTGTATACGCACATGCGGCGCGTCTCTATAGACCGCAGCATGTCTATCTTGCGGAGACGCTCAGTCTCCACAAGATAAATAGCACCGTCCTATGTATAGGATGCGGTGATTCACAGCGCATAGAAAAGCCGGCAGCTGTTGCATCCAAAGCTCTGCTGTTACATGGAGTAGTGGCGCTAGGATCCTGCGCCCTGCACTCCCTCCATAAGCCGCATATTCCCCCTCCCATTCTATGGGCACCTTATTTATGGATCTTCTGCGCAGGCGCCAGCGTCTTCCAGTCCACTGACCGCCGGTGTGCGTGACGATAAGGTGCTCTCCCCACCCACTTCCTGCAGTCATCGCTAGGAACCACATACACATGTATCCACAAGGTTCCTAGCACTGACTATGGGGAGAGAACCTTACCGTCACCCTATTGTATGGGACCAGTAAAGCAGTCGGCTCGCCACACAGAGGCCCGCACAGCTCCATGCCCCGAAAAAATGAAAACGTTATGGCTAAAGAAACCGGCGACAAAATCAAAATATCTTCACGAGTTTCTGAATTGTTTCGCCACTTAAATAAAAAACCAAGCATATAAGTTTGTGATCGCACAGCCCTAGAGCTGCGGCCTCCAGGTCATTGTCACCTCACCGCCAGAAGCACACGTGCATTTTCTCACAAGTCCACCACACTCCAATCATTAGTTCTTCTTTCCCAGCACACTGTGTGGTAGACTCAATGGTGCCGTTCAAAATTACAACTGGTCCCACACAAAAACCAAACCCTCACACGGCCATAGTGAGGGAAAAATAAGCGATGGCTCCTGGAAGGTGGGAGAGAGCGCAGACACGGAAAATCGCCAGGCGAGGAAAGGGTTAAATACATTATTTTATTACAGGCGAAAACCGGTGCGAACTGTGTGCGACAAGCCCCGAATGGAGCCGGGAGCCGTGCTGCTCGGCCGGCGGAGACTCATCCCCTCTCTGCTGCGCACACTCAGTCACTGGCTGCAGGCTCCGGCTGAGGTAAGCACCCCGCCCCCTCACAATCCAGCCCGCTTCCCACAGACCCTGGACTGCGCATGCGTACGTTGACCCGTGATTGCAGCGTTATGACGTAGTGTTCTGGTGTCGCGATCTCTGGTGGCAGCCATCTTACAGTACGGGCTTCTGCGGTGTGCTGGGGCTTCGCTCCTAATGGTAACGTTACCGCTGTAGGTGGTTGTGAGCGGCTCCTGGGAACACTGCGGAGGTGACCGGGCTGTACGGAGGTACCGAGCACTGCTGACTCCCGCACCGACCCCGTGCTGCCGCTGCAGGAGAGGCCCGAACATGATAATAGAGGACTTCGACGCGTTAAAGCACTGGTTATCAAAGACCTTGGAGCCTATGTGAGTGCTGCGTGTGCGGGGTGTCCCGGGGGTGAGGCTTCTGCGCATGTCTGCTCCACTGCCCGGGCCTTTACTTGTATATCTGAGGTTAATAACAGCCGGACACTGTACAGCTGCTGCTCTCTGTTATCAGCCGTGCAGGGGTCCGGACACTGCATAGTCTCCTGTACAGCTGCTGCTCTCTGTTATCAGCCGTGCAGGGGTCCGGACACTGCATAGTCTCCTGTACAGCTGCTGCTCTCTGTTATCAGCCGTGCAGGGGTCCGGGCACTGCATAGTCTCCTGTACAGCTGCTGCTCTCTGTTATCAGCCGTGCAGGGGTCCGGACACTGCATAGTCTCCTGTATAGCTGCTGCTCTCTGTTATCAGCCGTGCAGGGGTCCGGACACTGCATAGTCTCCTGTACAGCTGCTGCTCTCTGTTATCAGCCGTGCAGGGGTCCGGGCACTGCATAGTCTCCTGTACAGCTGCTGCTCTCTGTTATCAGCCGTGCAGGGGTCCGGACACTGCATAGTCTCCTGTACAGCTGCTGCTCTCTGTTATCAGCCGTGCAGGGGTCCGGACACTGTATAGTCTCCTGTACAGCTGCTGCTCTCTGTTATCAGCCGTGCAGGGGTCCGGACACTGCATAGTCTCCTGTATAGCTGCTGCTCTCTGTTATCAGCCGTGCAGGGGTCCGGACACTGCATAGTCTCCTGTATAGCTGCTGCTCTCTGTTATCAGCCGTGCAGGGGTCCGGACACTGCATAGTCTCCTGTACAGCTGCTGCTCTCTGTTATCAGCCGTGCAGGGGTCCGGACACTGCATAGTCTCCTGTATAGCTGCTGCTCTCTGTTATCAGCCGTGCAGGGGTCCGGACACTGTATAGTCTCTTGTACAGCTGCTGCTCTCTGTTATCAGCCGTGCAGGGGTCCGGGCCCTGCATAGTCTCCTGTACAGCTGCTGCTCTCTGTTATCAGCCGTGCAGGTGTCCGGGCCCTGCATAGTCTCCTGTACAGCTGCTGCTCTCTGTTATCAGCCGTGCAGGGGTCCGGGCACTGCATAGTCTCCTGTACAGCTGCTGCTCTCTGTTATCAGCCGTGCAGGGGTCCGGACACTGCATAGTCTCCTGTACAGCTGCTGCTCTCTGTTATCAGCCGTGCAGGGGTCCGGACACTGCATAGTCTCCTGTATAGCTGCTGCTCTCTGTTATCAGCCGTGCAGGTGTCCGGACCCTGCATAGTCTCCTGTACAGCTGCTGCTCTCTGTTATCAGCCGTGCAGGGGTCCGGACACTGTATAGTCTCCTGTACAGCTGCTGCTCTCTGTTATCAGCCGTGCAGGTGTCCGGGCCCTGCATAGTCTCCTGTACAGCTGCTGCTCTCTGTTATCAGCCGTGCAGGTGTCCGGGCCCTGCATAGTCTCCTGTACAGCTGCTGCTCTCTGTTATCAGCCGTGCAGGGGTCCGGACCCTGCATAGTCTCCTGTACAGCTGCTGCTCTCTGTTATCAGCCGTGCAGGGGTCCGGACACTGTATAGTCTCCTGTATAGCTGCTGCTCTCTGTTATCAGCCGTGCAGGGGTCCGGACACTGTATAGTCTCCTGTACAGCTGCTGCTCTCTGTTATCAGCCGTGCAGGGGTCCGGACCCTGTATAGTCTCCTGTATAGCTGCTGCTCTCTGTTTTCAGCCGTGCAGGTGTCCGGGCCCTGCATAGTCTCCTGTACAGCTGCTGCTCTCTGTTATCAGCCGTGCAGGGGTCCGGACACTGTATAGTCTCCTGTACAGCTGCTGCTCTCTGTTATCAGCCGTGCAGGGGTCCGGACCCTGCATAGTCTCCTGTACAGCTGCTGCTCTCTGTTATCAGCCGTGCAGGGGTCCGGACACTGTATAGTCTCCTGTATAGCTGCTGCTCTCTGTTATCAGCCGTGCAGGGGTCCGGACACTGTATAGTCTCCTGTACAGCTGCTGCTCTCTGTTATCAGCCGTGCAGGGGTATGGACCCTGTATAGTCTCCTGTATAGCTGCTGCTCTCTGTTATCAGCCGTGCAGGGGTCCGGGCCCTGCATAGTCTCCTGTATAGCTGCTGCTCTCTGTTATCAGCCGTGCAGGGGTCCGGACACTGCATAGTCTCCTGTACAGCTGCTGCTCTCTGTTATCAGCCGTGCAGGGGTCCGGACACTGCATAGTCTCCTGTACAGCTGCTGCTCTCTGTTATCAGCCGTGCAGGGGTCCGGACACTGCATAGTCTCTTGTACAGCTGCTGCTCTCTGTTATCAGCCGTGCAGGGGTCCGGACACTGCATAGTCTCCTGTACAGCTGCTGCTCTCTGTTATCAGCCGTGCAGGGGTCCGGACACTGTATAGTCTCCTGTATAGCTGCTGCTCTCTGTTATCAGCCGTGCAGGTGTCCGGACACTGCATAGTCTCTTGTACAGCTGCTGCTCTCTGTTATCAGCCGTGCAGGGGTCCGGGCCCTGCATAGTCTCCTGTACAGCTGCTGCTCTCTGTTATCAGCCGTGCAGGTGTCCGGGCCCTGCATAGTCTCCTGTACAGCTGCTGCTCTCTGTTATCAGCCGTGCAGGGGTCCGGGCACTGCATAGTCTCCTGTACAGCTGCTGCTCTCTGTTATCAGCCGTGCAGGGGTCCGGACACTGCATAGTCTCCTGTACAGCTGCTGCTCTCTGTTATCAGCCGTGCAGGGGTCCGGACACTGCATAGTCTCCTGTATAGCTGCTGCTCTCTGTTATCAGCCGTGCAGGTGTCTGGACCCTGCATAGTCTCCTGTACAGCTGCTGCTCTCTGTTATCAGCCGTGCAGGGGTCCGGACACTGTATAGTCTCCTGTACAGCTGCTGCTCTCTGTTATCAGCCGTGCAGGTGTCCGGGCCCTGCATAGTCTCCTGTACAGCTGCTGCTCTCTGTTATCAGCCGTGCAGGTGTCCGGGCCCTGCATAGTCTCCTGTACAGCTGCTGCTCTCTGTTATCAGCCGTGCAGGGGTCCGGACCCTGCATAGTCTCCTGTACAGCTGCTGCTCTCTGTTATCAGCCGTGCAGGGCTCCGGACACTGTATAGTCTCCTGTATAGCTGCTGCTCTCTGTTATCAGCCGTGCAGGGGTCCGGACACTGTATAGTCTCCTGTACAGCTGCTGCTCTCTGTTATCAGCCGTGCAGGGGTCCGGACCCTGTATAGTCTCCTGTATAGCTGCTGCTCTCTGTTATCAGCCGTGCAGGTGTCCGGGCCCTGCATAGTCTCCTGTACAGCTGCTGCTCTCTGTTATCAGCCGTGCAGGGGTCCGGACCCTGCATAGTCTCCTGTACAGTTGCTGCTCTCTGTTATCAGCCGTGCAGGGGTCCGGACACTGTATAGTCTCCTGTATAGCTGCTGCTCTCTGTTATCAGCCGTGCAGGGGTCCGGACACTGTATAGTCTCCTGTACAGCTGCTGCTCTCTGTTATCAGCCGTGCAGGGGTATGGACCCTGTATAGTCTCCTGTATAGCTGCTGCTCTCTGTTATCAGCCGTGCAGGGGTCCGGGCCCTGCATAGTCTCCTGTATAGCTGCTGCTCTCTGTTATCAGCCGTGCAGGGGTCCGGACACTGCATAGTCTCCTGTACAGCTGCTGCTCTCTGTTATCAGCCGTGCAGGGGTCCGGACACTGCATAGTCTCCTGTACAGCTGCTGCTCTCTGTTATCAGCCGTGCAGGGGTCCGGGCACTGCATAGTCTCCTGTACAGCTGCTGCTCTCTGTTATCAGCCGTGCAGGGGTCCGGACACTGCATAGTCTCCTGTATAGCTGCTGCTCTCTGTTATCAGCCGTGCAGGGGTCCGGACACTGCATAGTCTCCTGTACAGCTGCTGCTCTCTGTTATCAGCCGTGCAGGGGTCCGGGCCCTGCATAGTCTCCTGTATAGCTGCTGCTCTCTGTTATCAGCCGTGCAGGGTCCGGACACTGTATAGTCTCCTGTACAGCTGCTGCTCTCTGTTATCAGCCGTGCAGGGGTCCGGACACTGTATAGTCTCCTGTACAGCTGCTGCTCTCTGTTATCAGCCGTGCAGGGGTCCGGGCACTGCATAGTCTCCTGTACAGCTGCTGCTCTCTGTTATCAGCCGTGCAGGGGTCCGGACACTGCATAGTCTCCTGTACAGCTGCTGCTCTCTGTTATCAGCCGTGCAGGGGTCCGGACCCTGTATAGTCTCCTGTACAGCTGCTGCTCTCTGTTATCAGCCGTGCAGGGGTCCGGACACTGCATAGTCTTCTGTACAGCTGCTGCTCTCTGTTATCAGCCGTGCAGGGGTCCGGACACTGCATAGTCTCCTGTATAGCTGCTGCTCTCTGTTATCAGCCGTGCAGGGGTCCGGGCCCTGCATAGTCTCCTGTACAGCTGCTGCTCTCTGTTATCAGCCGTGCAGGAGTCCGGGCCCAGCATAGTCTCCTGTATAGCTGCTGCTCTCTGTTATCAGCCGTGCAGGGGTCCGGACACTGTATAGTCTCCTGTATAGCTGCTGCTCTCTGTTATCAGCCGTGCAGGGGTCCGGACACTGCATAGTCTCCTGTATAGCTGCTGCTTTCTGTTATCAGCCGTGCAGGGGTCCGGGCCCTGCATAGTCTCCTGTACAGCTGCTGCTTTCTGTTATCAGCCGTGCAGGGGTCCGGACACTGCATAGTCTCCTGTATAGCTGCTGCTTTCTGTTATCAGCCGTGCAGGGGTCCGGACACTGCATAGTCTCCTGTATAGCTGCTGCTTTCTGTTATCAGCCGTGCAGGGGTCCGGACACTGCATAGTCTCCTGTATAGCTGCTGCTTTCTGTTATCAGCCGTGCAGGAGTCCGGGCCCTGCATAGTCTCCTGTATAGCTGCTGCTCTCTGTTATCAGCCGTGCAGGGGTCCGGACACTGTATAGTCTCCTGTATAGCTGCTGCTCTCTGTTATCAGCCGTGCAGGGGTCCGGGCACTGCATAGTCTCCTGTACAGCTGCTGCTTTCTGTTATCAGCCGTGCAGGGGTCCGGACACTGCATAGTCTCCTATACAGCTGCTGCTCTCTGTTATCAGCCGTGCAGGGGTCCGGACCCTGCATAGTCTCCTGTATAGCTGCTGCTCTCTGTTATCAGCCGTGCAGGGGTCCGGGCCCTGCATAGTCTCCTGTACAGCTGCTGCTCTCTGTTATCAGCCGTGCAGGGGTCCGGACCCTGCATAGTCTCCTGTACAGCTGCTGCTCTCTGTTATCAGCCGTGCAGGGGTCCGGACACTGTATAGTCTCCTGTATAGCTGCTGCTCTCTGTTATCAGCCGTGCAGGGGTCCGGACACTGTATAGTCTCCTGTACAGCTGCTGCTCTCTGTTATCAGCCGTGCAGGGGTCCGGACCCTGTATAGTCTCCTGTACAGCTGCTGCTCTCTGTTATCAGCCGTGCAGGGGTCCGGGCCCTGCATAGTCTCCTGTACAGCTGCTGCTCTCTGTTATCAGCCGTGCAGGGGTCCGGACCCTGTATAGTCTCCAGTACAGCTGCTGCTCTCTGTTATCAGTCGTGCAGGGGTCCGGGTCCATATTCTCCTGTACAGCTGCTGCTCTCTGTTATCAGTCGTTCAGTTGTCCGGGTCCATATTCTCCTGTACAGCTCCTGCTCTCTGTTATCAGTCGTTCAGTTGTCCGGGTCCATATTCTCCTGTACAGCTCCTGCTCTCTGTTATCAGCCGTGCAGGGGTCCGGGCCCTGCATAGTCTCCTGTACAGCTGCTGCTCTCTGTTATCAGCCGTGCAGGGGTCCGGGTCCATATTCTCCTGTACAGCTGCTGCTCTCTGTTATCAGTCGTCCGGGTCCATATTCTCCTGTACAGCTGCTGCTCTCTATCAGCTGTGCAGCCTGAAGCTGAGGTCTGGGCACTGGCTACAGTCTCCAGTACGGCTGCTGTTCTCTGTTCTCTGCCGTGATATGTAATTATGGTGCATGACAACCAGCTGATGAGCCCCAGCAGGCCGTACCCCGACATAGCTCAGTGCTGTGTGTATTATTGCTAAGTGTGGTCTTGCAGTCCAATCCATATTATGTAATCGGATCCCCGGTTCACTCTGCAGCTCTCCTCTCCCGCCACTGTCGCACCATTACAAGACGATTGTCATGCGTTGGAGAGCTGCAGAGTATCAGTGATGAAGATGATCATACAAGCAGTGATTGTCACACACAACGCTCGGGATCTATCCCAGGTATCAGACCATTATTTCTGATTCCTAGGATAAATCCATAGTGTTGTCAGTAATGACATCGCAGATCTCCCCCTGGTGTAATAACAGTGAGGAGATCTGTGTGATAAGGTTAGACACATCGTCTCTCCAGATCACAGCGGAGAAGCCTCTTCTCTGGGGCAGTCTACGTCTTATCTCGTGTGATTCTACCATTTTATAACTGGGCATCGTACAAGGGAAAAAGTAATCTTACTGTTGGTTGAAGGGGAAATTAGCTTTAGGTGCCCTAACCTCTGGCGTAAACATCCTGTAAGTCGCAGTATTCTTGCACAATTCATTAATTGTGCAAAGATCTTGTGACTTTTTTTTGTTTATATGCCAGGTAGGCCAATATGGACGGGGCATGGGCATGCCCGCTCGTAAAGTTAATCATAAGGCTGTCACCAGGCTGCAGAGAAGCAGCCGTACATGTAATACCATGCGTAACAGGAGGCAGCAGGTCCCTGTGATAAAGGTGCGGGCAGCACAGGTGCCAAGCACTAATGAAGCATCCACTTACTAACCTGCTATTCCATCGGGTGGGCTGCCAATAACTTCGTGCACCCACATTACTGAGCCACCATTGAGGGCCCCGGCCTGAACCCTGCTAAAAAAGTGTATAATTCATGAGGTATCGGTCGATATTTTGGCCAAAATACACAAGCTCACAACACACGTCCAGGGTCCTCATTATCCCTATACTAAATGAAAGGGACAAAGCCCTGTGATGCCCCCGATTTTTATCTCAGTGACCTGCTGCGTCCATGTGTGTCTGGACATGGTATGACAAGTATGGCTGCTTCTTTTTTTTCTGCAATGTCTTATTGATTGTTGTCCTTCTTTCAGTGAATTGTTACTAGTGATGGCGCATGCCCCGTAATGGATCGGGTCATTAGGACTGGCGTGCGCTACTCCCAGCCTTGATGAATCGCACAATAAAAATAATAAAATAAAAGGAAAATGACATTTTGTTCAGCTCCTTTATCACACTATTAACTCCGTAAGCGCAGTATTTCAGATAGTAGGCAGGTCACAGAAGGTTGTGACATTTAAGCCCACAAGGACTGAGATGAGGCCAGAGCACCACATAAAGACCCCTCCCCCAGAGGCCGCCTCAGAGCAGGGGAATCTCATTACCTGAGAACTGCCAACACTGATTGATTAAACAACCACAAGACAGATTTCTTCACCTCAGATATCATTGTAATCAGTATAATGGTGCCAACCTGACCCTGTCTGTAGGTTACTGAGCCCAGTCCTGCTGACAGGTTCCCTCTAATGCCCCACATGTGTCTGGAAGCCGTGTGCAGTGTAACTGACCTGTTCACGTACCGTCACACTGGTCAGGTGCACACTGTATACGGCTCTGCCGGCGCTGTAAAGGTAGTTGTAAAGATGGAGAGAGAAAAAAGTTTCTCCATATTTTCTATAATATGTCAGTGAAGATTTTATCCGAGTGCCGTCTGATTTCTTTTTCATGGACCCATAGGGTAGAATGGGCAGGTGCCATCTAATTCTTGCAAATCGTGCATGCTGTGCTTTTTTTTTCCCCCCTATGAATCTGTCTATGCTAGCTGTGAAAACGAGGGCTAGCACTCGTCGGAGTTTTCCGGTTGTCTGGACAGTCCCAGGGAGCACGCTGGCCTCCGTCCTCAGCACTGCACAAATAGAAGTGGAGATGGCAGTATGATATTTCTGCCACCTCATTTAAAGCCTATTAGGACCTGGTGACGTGTGAGAAATGGTAAATGGGATAACTAGATTTTCTCTCCCCAAAGTCGATTCTGAAAACAATAAGCCTCATTTTGTGCCAGAATCACACTTTAGGCCTCGTGAAAAAATATTTGGGCTTCATGCACATAGCATAGGACATTTGCATCAATGCATGTGGTATGTATAGAAAACTCATTCCACCTGGATGGATCCACATGTGCATGAGGCCCATATATAAACCCCCACCCTTAAAGAGATTTTCCACAACCCCTGCTTCATCCAAATAAAAATAATGACCGCACCAGCAGTGTTGGCGCCAACATAGGTGGACCAGCTTTGCTGCAGGAAGAGAGCATCTATCGTTTTTATATTAATTGGGGTCCTAAATTGAATAAGCCGGTGTTGTCAAGCAGTGGAAACCCCCTTACATGCCCTTACACCACTGCATGTAAGGGGGGCTCAGAACACTGATCACTCCAGCTGTCATATGACATTGCTTCTGCTATGGGGCACGCAGGGCACTGATGGTTTCTGGCCTCTTAATGCCCACCACTGGGATAAAATAATACATCGGATGTTATTCACCCTCCACATCTACGGGCTGTAGTGATGACATCACAACTACAGCGCACATTACCGCTGCTGCCAATCACTGGGCTCAGTGGCTCTGCTGATGTAGACAGCTTGGCCTGCTGAGGTCAGTGATTGACAGCAGCGGATAATTTAGCTGTCAGTCATGATGTCACTGTTGCAGCCATTTTACAGAAACTGGAGAAATGGCGGAAAGATAGATCTAGACTCGGGGAGGGCGAGTCACAGCTGATTGTATTATTTTAATCCAGCATATGCCATTTGAAGCCTACAACCAAAAAGCGCCATTAGTGCAACAAAATATAGTGCCCACACATCTTTAGTGTTAAATACGCTGCTGTGACTATACAAACCTATACACGATGCGACTGTAGAATATATTAACGCCACTTTGTTATATGTATTAAAACGTAAGGTCCTTAGTTAACATTGATGGAAAAGGGCTAAAGCCAACTAAGTATCTTATGTTTGTAATGTGCACAACAGAGTGCAGATGACGTATTCATTAATGGGTGTGCTGATGCATCGTGTATGTGCGCATTAACACCGCAGTCTGGGGGCTTTATAAGGGGTCGTTCGGCTACATGAAAGTAATATGATCAGTTGTCACCTCACTCCAGCTGCACATCTCTGCCCTGCTTGTGTGCTTACCCGTGCTGTGGGCAACCTGCTGCCTCGCTGCTGCTAACACACGATCGATGGGGCATATTGTAACCGCTATTCTATTCTGTAGCAGCCAATCCACACCGTAGGATTTACTGACCTTAATGAAGTGAAAAAGTTTATATTGAGCTCAATTAAGTTCAGCGATTTGTTCATCCCTCCACAACAATCCCAGATCCTTTGTGTCCCCTTGGGGAAATGGCCCACCCCGGCATTACTGGTGGTGGCTGATGTGTGCAGCTGACTGTAGTCAGTTTATGGGGGCAGAATTCGGCTTGCAATGCAGAGCGCTGTGTATGAGGTGGGAGTTGAGAGCAATGTCTGTAATTGTCAGACAGCATGTCGTTGCCTGATGGGAGTTCTGTGCAGACTGCTGGGCGATTAATTATGTCAATCCCAAGGCTTCTTTCAGCTTTACTCCTTTCCTTACAGCTGTGACGCGGACCCATCAGCCCTTGCGAAATACGTTGTTGCCTTAGTGAAGAAGGATAAAAATGACAGAGAGCTGAAGGCCCTGTGCATAGATCAGCTGGATGTGTTTCTTCAGAGAGGTAAATCCACACAAAATGCATGTTTTCCTTGGTAAGGGTGCGTTCACACGTCCAAGTGAAATGTCTCCGTGCTGTCTGATTTTTTTTAATTTTTGTTATTGGCTTAAATAGTCCCCTTAGGAGACATGAAGCTGCGATCATCCAATCACCTGTGCTATAGATAGTAGAGCTTCAGTCCTGCTATGTATAGCAAAAATCATGATCTATGTCAATGCTGGCATACATAGATTTACAATGACAGGCCTGGGGGTCTTGTGCAGACCCTCAACTGTCACGTAGACACAGATTTTTAAGTGGGCACCATCGAATAATATAAGAAATAAATAACGTGGGTTCACTACCAAGCATGTAGTATATACATATCACAATTTTAAAGAAGAAAGCACATGCCGAAAAAGGTTTGAACTCCACAAGAGAAATTTGTTTCAAAATTGCAAAAGTTTATTTCCACATAGAGACACTACACACAATAAAAACATTTAAAAAAAATACTCCAAAGAGTAGACAGCTCCAATAGTCCAAATACAAATATTACATGCAAAATTCGCCTAATCATACAAATATTACCTGGCATAAAGAAATTTTTTTTTGTACCAAGTTTGATTATTTGTAACACAACTGCTGTATAAAATGTTATACAAGGATAATTCTAGTTAGTGGACCCTCTAGGTTAGCGACCTTTTATAAACAAGAGGAATATATCACATATAAGAAACCACTGCCTTTGGATAGAAAAACACAAGTGATATGACAAACTCATGAATTATCAGTTTTCCTTACAAATGGCATATTGCTGGTGCATCTGGGTGCTTTGGTGTTGCTTAAGGTCGGGAAGGGGTTAAGCAGCGGTGAAGCCCTTGGCTTCTCAAACTCCATCACATTCTGGCTGCACCGCTGCTTAAGGGACCAGGGGGCGACCTTAGAGGACTGACTGGGGTGAAGTATACAGCTCTCGCCTGCCATGTTGATTGGCAAACTATGCCTTTATACGGGTATTAATGATCTGCGATGTTGTTGGTATTGATGTGAGCATCTCTTTAGACCAAATACCAGGTTAAGCAACACCAATGCACCCAGATGCACCAGCAATATGCCATTTGTAAGCAAAACTGATATAATTCATGAGTTTGTCATATCACTTAGTAACATAGTAACATAGTAACATAGTTAGTAAGGCCGAAAAAAGACATTTGTCCATCCAGTTCAGCCTATATTCCATCATAATAAATACCCAGATCTACGTCCTTCTACAGAACCTAATAATTGTATGATACAATATTGTTCTGCTCCAGGAAGACATCCAGGCCTCTCTTGAACCCCTCGACTGAGTTCGCCATCACCACCTCCTCAGGCAAGCAATTCCAGATTCTCACTGCCCTAACAGTAAAGAATCCTCTTCTATGTTGGTGGAAAAACCTTCTCTCCTCCAGACGCAAAGAATGCCCCCTTGTGCCCGTCACCTTCCTTGGTATAAACAGATCCTCAGCGAGATATTTGTATTGTCCCCTTATATACTTATACATGGTTATTAGATCGCCCCTCAGTCGTCTTTTTTCTAGACTAAATAATCCTAATTTCGCTAATCTATCTGGGTATTGTAGTTCTCCCATCCCCTTTATTAATTTTGTTGCCCTCCTTTGTACTCTCTCTAGTTCCATTATATCCTTCCTGAGCACCGGTGCCCAAAACTGGACACAGTACTCCATGTGCGGTCTAACTAGGGATTTGTACAGAGGCAGTATAATGCTCTCATCATGTGTATCCAGACCTCTTTTAATGCACCCCATGATCCTGTTTGCCTTGGCAGCTGCTGCCTGGCACTGGCTGCTCCAGGTAAGTTTATCATTAACTAGGATCCCCAAGTCCTTCTCCCTGTCAGATTTACCCAGTGGTTTCCCGTTCAGTGTGTAATGGTGATATTGATTCCCTCTTCCCATGTGTATAACCTTACATTTATCATTGTTAAACCTCATCTGCCACCTTTCAGCCCAAGTTTCCAACTTATCCAGATCCATCTGTAGCAGAATACTATCTTCTCTTGTATTAACTGCTTTACATAGTTTTGTATCATCTGCAAATATCGATATTTTACTGTGTAAACCTTCTACCAGATCATTAATGAATATGTTGAAGAGAACAGGTCCCAATACTGACCCCTGCGGTACCCCACTGGTCACAGCGACCCAGTTAGAGACTATACCATTTATAACCACCCTCTGCTTTCTATCACTAAGCCAGTTACTAACCCATTTACACACATTTTCCCCCAGACCAAGCATTCTCATTTTGTGTACCAACCTCTTGTGCGGCACGGTATCAAACGCTTTGGAAAAATCGAGATATACCACGTCCAATGACTCACCGTGGTCCAGTCTATAGCTTACCTCTTCATAAAAACTGATTAGATTGGTTTGACAGGAGCGATTTCTCATAAACCCATGCTGATATGGAGTTAAACAGTTATTCTCATTGAGATAATCCAGAATAACATCCCTCAGAAACCCTTCAAATATTTTACCAACAATAGAGGTTAGACTTACTGGCCTATAATTTCCAGGTTCACTTTTAGAGCCCTTTTTGAATATTGGCACCACATTTGCTATGCGCCAGTCCTGCGGAACAGACCCTGTCGCTATAGAGTCACTAAAAATAAGAAATAATGGTTTATCTATTACATTACTTAGTTCTCTTAGTACTCGTGGGTGTATGCCATCCGGACCCGGAGATTTATCTATTTTAATCTTATTTAGCCGGTTTCGCACCTCTTCTTGGGTTAGATTGGTGACCCTTAATATAGGGTTTTCATTGTTTCTTGGGATTTCATCTAGCATTTCATTTTCCACCGTGAATACCGTGGAGAAGAAGGTGTTTAATATGTTAGCTTTTTCCTCGTCATCTACAACCATTCTTTCCTCACTATTTTTTAAGGGGCCTACATTTTCAGTTTTTATTCTTTTACTATTGATATAGTTGAAGAACAGTTTGGGATTAGTTTTACTCTCCTTAGCAATGTGCTTCTCTGTTTCCTTTTTGGCAGCTTTAATTAGTTTTTTAGATAAAGTATTTTTCTCCCTATAGTTTTTTAGAGCTTCAATGGTGCCATCCTGCTTTAGTAGTGCAAATGCTTTCTTTTTACTGTTAATTGCCTGTCTTACTTCTTTGTTTAGCCACATTGGGTTTTTCCTATTTCTAGTCCTTTTATTCCCACAAGGTATAAACCGCTTACACTGCCTATTTAGGATGTTCTTAAACATTTCCCATTTATTATCTGTATTCTTATTTCTGAGGATATTGTCCCAGTCTACCAGATTAAGGGCATCTCTAAGCTGTTCAAACTTTGCCTTCCTAAAGTTCAATGTTTTTGTGACTCCCTGACAAGTCCCCCTAGTGAAAGACAGGTGAAACTGCACAATATTGTGGTCGCTATTTCCTAAATGCCCGACCACCTGCAGATTTGTTATTCTGTCAGGTCTATTAGATAGTATTAGGTCTAAAAGTGCTGCTCCTCTGGTTGGATTCTGCACCAATTGTGAAAGATAATTTTTCTTGGTTATTAGCAGAAACCTGTTGCCTTTATGGGTTTCACAGGTTTCTGTTTCCCAGTTAATATCCGGGTAGTTAAAGTCCCCCATAACCAGGACCTCATTATGGGTTGCAGCTTCATCTATCTGCTTTAGAAGTAGACTTTCCATGCTTTCTGTTATATTTGGGGGTTTGTAACAGACCCCAATGAGAATTTTGTTACCATTTTTCCCTCCATGAATTTCAACCCATATGGACTCGACATCCTCATTCCCTTCGCTAATATCCTCCCTTAAAGTGGACTTTAGACAAGACTTTACATAGAGACAAACCCCTCCTCCTCTCCGATTTTTACGATCCTTTCTAAACAGACTGTAACCCTGTAAGTTAACTGCCCAGTCATAGCTTTCATCTAACCATGTCTCGGTTATTCCCACTATGTCAAAGTTACCTGTAGATATTTCTGCTTCTAGTTCTTCCATCTTGTTTGTCAGGCTTCTGGCGTTTGCGAGCATGCAGTTTAGAGGATTTTGTTTTGTTCCAATCTCCTCACTGTGGATTGTTTTAGAAATGTTCTTACCTCCCTTCAGAGTATGTTTTCCTGGGTCGTCTTTGTTCGAGTCTAATGTTTTTCTTCCCGTCCCCTCTTCTTCTAGTTTAACGCCCTCCTGATGAGTGTAGCGAGTCTTCTGGCGAATGTGTGTTTCCCAGGTTTGTTGAGGTGTAGTCCGTCTCTGGCGAGGAGTCCATCATACCAGTAATTCACACCGTGGTCCAGGAATCCAAATCCTTGTTGTCTGCACCATCGTCTTAGCCAGTTGTTTGCATCAAGGATCCTGTTCCATCTCCTGGTGCCATGCCCGTCTACTGGAAGGATAGAAGAAAAAACTACCTGTGCATCCAGTTCCTTTACTTTCTTCCCCAACTCTTCAAAGTCCTTGCAGATTGTCGGTAGGTCCTTCCTTGCCGTGTCATTGGTGCCAACATGTATCAGAAGAAATGGGTGGACGTCCTTGGAGCTGAAGAGCTTTGGTATCCTATCGGTCACATCCTTGATCATCGCACCTGGAAGGCAGCATACTTCTCTTGCAGTTATGTCCGGTCTGCAGATGGCTGCTTCTGTGCCTCTCAGTAGTGAGTCTCCCACCACCACCACTCTTCGTTGCTTCTTGGCTGTGCTTTTTGCTGTCACTTGTTGCTGTGTGCCCTTTTCTTTTTTGCTTGCTGGTATTGCTTCATTCTTAGGTGTGCCATCTTCATCCTCTACAAAGATTTGATATCGGTTCTTCAGTTGTGTGGTTGGTGATTTCTCCATGGTCTTCTTGCTTCTTTTGGTCACATGCTTCCACTCATCTGCTTTTGGAGGTTCTCTGACACTTTTTGCACCTTCTGTGACCAGTAGAGATGCTTCTGTTCTGTCTAGAAAAACTTGTGTTTTTCTATCCAAAGGCAGTTGTTTCTTATGTGATATATTCCTCTTGTATATAAAAGGTCGCTAACCTAAAGGGTCCACTAACTAGAATTATCCTTGTATAGCATTTTATACAGCAGTTGTTACAAAAAATCAAACTTGGTACAAAAAAATTTCTTTATGCCAGGTAATAGTTGTATGATTAGGCGAATTTTGCATGGAATATTTGGACTATTGGAGCTGTCTACTCTTTGGAGTATTTTTAAAAAAATGTTTTTATTGTGTGTAGTGTCTCTATGTGGAAATAAACTTTTGTAATTTTGAAACAAATTTCTCTTGTGGAGTTCCAACCTTTTTCGGCATGTGCTTTCTTCTTTAAAATTGTGACCCTCAACTGTCATGACAACCCATCAGCACCCTGCGATCACGTGACAGGGACGCTGATGAGTGGGACTTGACGCCCTTCTGTCCAAAACATGTTTAAAGGGAACCTGTCACCCCCCAGGCGTTTTTAACTAAAGAGCCACCTTGTGCAGCACTAATGTGCAGCACTTCCTCCATTAACTTCCTGGTGCCTACACTGTAAGTTGAAGGAGTCGGAGGGCAAGGCAAACTGCGCATGCCCGAAAAAAAAAATTACAGCGCCGGGGACCTTAATGGAGGAAGTGGAGGCGGCGCAGAGAGCATTGAGTGATGGCTAGGAGGCGTTTTTGTCAGGGGGGGAAAAGACATGCCCCCCTGACAAACTACAGGTATGGCAGGCTAATTATAAAAACAAATATTTTAGTGTAGGAAGGGACCCCAACTAAAAGAGCCACCTTGACAGAATACAGCATTAGTGCTGCACAAGCTGGCTCTTTTAGTTAAAAACGCTCTGTGGGGTGACAGGTTCCCTTTAATGCTGCTGTTAGTGATTGACAGCAGCATTTAACTGGTTACAGCAGCGGGTTGCTCTCGGATGTACCCGCAGCTGTTAGAAGCACAGGACAACTGATCAATCTAGATGTCATGTGCAGGGAAAGATGCAGGCTCAACATCAGAGCCCGCATCAAAGGCAGGGACGTGACCGAAGATGTACCTAAATGTCCTGATCTTGAAGTGGTTAAACCAGATAGTTATCACACAACATGGTTAATAAATAACCATTGCCACATGTCTACTTTACATCTGTATCATTTTTTTAAACATTTTTTTTTTGTCAGGAAGTTAACTCCTTCCCAACATGCACTGTACTTGTATGGTGCGACGATCTCGCAGCCTCAATCACACGCTTTGGCGATCGCGTACGGGTGTGAACTCTGGGTAAGAGCTGACACCCCGCAGCAACACCCACAATCGATGCTGGCATTTAACCCCTCTGACGCCGCTGTCATTAGTGACAGTGGCATAGAGGAGCATCGCGCATGGAATAGGTTCCCTGCGCGCTTCCATCAGGACAGCACTTTATTTCTTTTGAAGGGCAAGGAGCCATGGCACTTTTCCAGAGCCTTTGTGCTACCAGTAAGTGGAGGCCCCTATATTTCCATTGACAGATGACGGACCTGGGCGGGGACTTGCTTTGAGTTGGATATTTTGTTGGGAACACTTTACATAACATTTTGGATCACGTTTATCCTGCACGCTACACTGAGCATGTTTCCATTTAAATCTGAGTGACATGATTTGGATGAAACCCTCGACTAATCCATTTACTATAATGTGACAGAGTTAGGGTAAGTTCACACAGGGCATTTTTGCTTTTTTTTTCTGCCGCAAAACCTGATTTCTCGGCAGGAAAGAAGCTGCGGCAAAAACGCAGGTTTAAGTGCGTTTTTGGTGCATTTTTGTGTCTTTGTCCATACTAATGTCCATTGACATTTCTGCAGAAAAAAACGCTGCAAATAATACCTGTGTTACTTGCAGCGTTTTTTTAACACCCATTCAAGCCAGTGGGTGAAAAACGCTGCAAAAACGCTGAAAGAAGTGACATGCTCTATGTCCAAAAAAAGCAGCCAAAGTCAAAATCCTGATGACACAAAAACCTAATGTGTGTGAATGAGATTTCTGAAATCTCATAGGCTTTTCTGGTACTGTAAAAAGCCGCTGAAAATTTCGCATGAAAAACACAGCAAAAAAATGCAGCAAAAACGCCCATTGTGAACTTACCCTAACTCTGCACTCCGTCTGGCCTCTGTTCAGCTATGTACTTCTTTTCAGAGGTGCACAAAACGGTGGTGGACTGTTCTTTTTCGCACGTCTGAAATATCTTACCTCGAGCTCCCAGCGGCGATCATTCAGGCACATCTCCTGTGCCTGCATGACTGCCATGACATAAATTAATGTAATTTCTCCTTCGCCACATTGGGGGACACAGGACCATGGGTGTTATGCTGCTGTCTCTAGGAGGCTGACACGAAGTTGAGAGAAAAAAAAGTTAGCTTCTCCCCTGCAGTATACACCCTGCTGCTGGCTTCCAGAGACCCAGTCCGTAGGAGGCACACTGGATTTAACTCTCTTCTTCTTTTTTTTTTTTCTTTTTTTTTTACCGGACGAAGGGGCGACGGGCCCCTTCAAGGGCACCGATCTCCCCCCCCCCTCCTTACAGACGAGCACATGGAGTGTCCTCCACGTATCCTCTTCTGCAGCCAGCTCTCTCATGCCGGACATTCTGCCCTGCCCACCAGGTTTTCCCTCGGCTGTTCAGAGGCACTCTACATTGTGGCGTCCGTGCAGCCCCCACTGCATCACCACTGAGAAAGCGGATGATGGAAGGAGGCGGACGGTTCCTCTCCACCCCCCTCTCATGGGGATGGTGGATAGAGGCTTCCCCAACCCTGCACCGTCCTAATCACCCCGGGCACAGCTCACCTGCAGCAAGCTTCTCTGCGTTCCCCCTCTATTCGGGGTAAGTGCCATAACATGGGGGGGAGTCGGTCGTCCTAGGGGTTCCGGAGGGCTCCTTCACCTTTTTTCAGGGTCCCCAGTAGGCGCCGGCGCTGCGCGCCGGGCCGAAGTCGCAAATTTAGTCCCCAGCTTCGGCCTAGCACAGGCCGCATCCCTATAGGCTCCGCCCACCTTTTGGCATCATCCTGCGGCTCCGCCCCCCGGTCCTGGCGCGTCTCGCTCTCTGCGAGATTACCCTCCCAACCCCCGACGGCCATCTTTCTTCTCACTGCACACCGCAGCTCCAGCACCTCCACGTGCAGTGCTCTGAACGCCGGCTGTCTTCCCTTCAGCACCGCCGCCGCCTCACTCTTTGCGGGACACAGGACCACGGGTAAGGAGACCACGTTACGTTCTCCCTTGCAGCGTCGCCCTCGCTTCCATAGTCTATAGACCCTGAGCACTATCTCTTACATTAGGGTACACCATGTCCCAGTCAAGGACCAAAAAGATCACAAAGGTGCATACTACCTTTTTTACTGCATGTACCACCTGTCAGGCTCCACTTCCTCGGCCTCAGAGTTCCCCCTTCTGCTCAGCCTGCGATGCCCCAGGAGCCCTCCGCCGCCACGACCCCAGTGTATCTAGCCCCCCTGAGTGGGCCACGTCACTGTCACAGTCCATGGATTCTTTAGCCAACGCGATTAAATCCCTTCATGACCCCTCTGGGGAGCGGGGCACTTTTTTTCATGGGTTAAGAGATCCCTCCGTAACAGGGGAATCGTCGGCCAGCAGGGGCCGCTCTCACCGGAAGGAGGCACGGTCATCCAGAAAACGGATCCGCACTACCTCCCCTGAGCACTCACCACGCCAGTCAGCCTCTGGTAGCTCCACTTCTCGCTCACCCTCTCCAGGGGCCCGTAGCGATCACGACTCTGAATATGAGTCTGACGCATCCTTAGACCCGGATGCTCCGGAGTTTAGATCTACTGTTGACTCCCTCATCGAGGCAGTCAATCATGCACTAAAAGTGGACGATGACCCTAATTCTGCTCCGGACCATTCCGTCTCCTTTACGAGAACCAAGCGTTCCCACAAGACGTTCGTCTCTCAGCCAGATTTCCTGGATATAGTCAGGCGACACAGGGAGCGTCCGGATAAGCGTTTTACAGGCAAAAAGGCCCTGGAATCGAAGTATCCCTTTTCCGCAGATCTTGTTAAAGATTGGACGGAATCTCTGCTAGTAGATCCTCTGGTTTTGCGCTTAGCTACCAAAACTCTCTTATCCGTTCCTGATGGTGCTTCAATTAAGAATCCCACAGAACGCCAGCTAGATTCCCTAGCTCGCTCAGAGTACGAAGCCTCAGGTTCCTCTCTATCTCCCTCCTTCTCTGCGGCTTGGGTTGCCAAGGCAATGGTTTTCTGGGCAGATGCCCTCGCAAAATCCATTCAGGAACAGGAACTTCCGTCTGAGGTGGTGGACCTTGCCAAACAAATTGCCATGGCTGGAGACAGGGTGGATTTGATTTAAATCACGATTTAAATCACGATTTAAATCACTAGTCAGTAAGGCTTGATTTAAATCAGTGATTTAAATCAAAGTTTCTACCTAACTGAATTTGACTTCACAGAGGTCCCAGCCTCTTCTTCACGGCAAAAATGTTACAACATGAACAGAGTTGAGAAAAAGACCTTAATCATGACGACTCATCTTCATCACCGCACTTCTCATGATGTTGCCTCATTCGCGCCACCAGGCCTTGCATCTCTGTTGCATCGTTTGCATTTTGCACGCATGCCTGCCTTACCGATAGGCGAAGGAGCTTCATTAAAATATTCCCAAACTGGGTCTCTTTTACGGCCTGCTGCCATTGTAAGGAAAGCATGTAATAAACCTCAGATCGTACACACAAACAGATCCAGACTTGTCTGTCTGTGGCTATGCTGCAGTATTGTGCTCAAAGTTTCACTTTCATTTTTTTGTCTGCTTGCCCTTCCTCCTCCTCACACTTAGATTCACATTCTTCTTGTGTTGTGCAGATCTATTCCACTCCAAACAATCAGAAACATATTGTCTAACTTCTTGGACTTGGCACTGAAGGGGTTGATTCTGTATTCATAGGTTTGTAGAACAATAGGATTAACCCCTTAGTGACCGCCAATACGCCTTTTAACTGACCTGAGATATAAGAGACTTATATCCCCATACAGGTGACAATCCAGTAGCTGTCGGCTGTCCACTATAGCTGACAACTTGCTGCATCAGCCATGATCAGTGTTTGCACCGTCCAAATCTATTTAACCCCTTAGATGCTGCTGTCAATAGTGACTACATCATTATAAACGGTTAACAGACTGTGGGGGCTTCCTCTTTATCCCAATTGGTGCCCTCAGATCATGATTTTGTGGTCCTGATGTTTGTCATGGCAATTCATGACCAAATAGAGGCCTTAGAGTCTGTCGGCTGTAGTAACCTGTTCAGAAGTTAGTGACATTTAGGTGATAAAAATACACATTTTCATTTTTCTCATGCCACTTTGCATTAATTCCTGAAAATCACCCGAAGGGTTAACAAATGACCTGACTGCAGTTTTCAATATGTCAGGGGGTGCTGTTTTTAAAATTGTATCACTTGTGGGGATTTCTCTATATATAGGACCCCCAAATTCACTTCAAACATGGATAGGTCCTTAAAAAAATACATTTTGTAAATTTCCTTGAAAAAAATTTAAATTGTTGATACATTTTTAATCCTCCTAAAATGCTAACAAAATAAAATAACATTTTGCAAATGGTGCTGTTGTAAAGCAGACATGTGGGAAATGTTATTTATTAATGTTTTGCTGTGGTATGACTATCGGGATTAAAGGGATAATCATTCAAAGTTTGAAAATTGTAAATTTTTTAACATTTTTTTCAAATTTCTGATATTTTTTATAAATAAACATAAAGCATATCAACCTAAATTTACCATTATCATAAAGTATAATGTGTCACGAAAAAACAATCTCAAAATCACTGGGCTTTGTTGAAGCATTCCAGAGTTATTACCACATAAAGTAACACTGGTCAGATTTCAAAAATTTGGCTCCGTCACTAAGGGGTTAAGGTCTTTTTCTCAACTCTGTTCATGTTGTAACGTTTTTGCCGTGAAGAAGAGGCTGGGACCTCTGCGGAGTCCAATTCAGTTTTGAGAACTGCGTAAGTAAAGCGAGCGTCTGTGATAATATAGGAGAGAAACTGCCCACTAATCCTACAGAAACCTCTGGAAGAGCATGGCATTGTGAATGTTACACATATACAGCCTTTATTCTACTGAGTTAAACAACTCGGCTTTATCTCATGATGGAAGAACCTTTGGATGGTAAAATATTTTCATCAAAAAGCAGTTTATTGAAAAAAAAATCTGATTTAAATAAAAAAAATCCGATTTAAATAAAAATCCAATTTTTTTTTTTTTTTTAAAAACATTGATTTTTATCCACCCTGGCTGGAGATTATGTGATGTATTCGTCTCTCGACGCAGCGGACTGTAGAGTAACTGCAGCTTCGAAGGCCATCACCATTAGGAGAGCTATCTGGCTCAGAGAGTGACGTGCAGATTCCTCCTAAAAAAAAGTCTCTGATTTTCCTTCCTTTTCAGAGCGGGCGTCTTTTTGGAGAAAAACTAGACCAGCTTATTTCCAACGCTACAGGAGGGAAGAGCAAGTTCTACCCCCAACACAGGCCCAAAGCTGCTTTTCAGCGCCAACAATATTTTGCAGTAGCCCATTCTGGTCCAATTCCGCCGCCTCATCCAGATCAGAACTATCCGCACGCTCAGACAGAGACTCTCGACCTTCTTTCAGGCCGAATCAGTCCTGGCGAGGAAAGCCTAGGCAACCCAGAACCAGAGGGTCCAGGCCTGCCAGATTTCCTTCGCAATGACTCGGGAACTATTCCAGTCGACACCTCCAAAGTAGGCGGACGTCTGCTTCTTTTTCAATAAGTCTGGCTCTCCGTCGCCCACGACGAATGGGTCAAGGGATCTGGTGTCTTCTGGCTACAAAATAGAATTCTCCGCTTCCCCTCCAGCACGGTTTTTTCCCTCTCGTCTCCCGAGTTCGGGACCTCAGTCTCGCACCCTTCACTGCACCATCGAATCCCTCCGCCAAAGCGGGGTCATCGTTCCGGTTCCGGAACACGAGAGATTCAGAGGTTTCTACTCAAACCTCTTCGTTGTCCCAAAAAGGACGGGACTGTACTCCCCATTTTGGACCTGAAGCTCCTAAACAAGTACGTAAAAGTACGGCACTTGAGGATGGAATCTCTCCGGTCGGTCATCTCCTCGATGGAGAGAGGGGAGTTCCTAGCATCAATAGACATCAAAGATGCTTACCTTCATATCCCAATCTTCCCGCCACATAAAAGGTTCCTCCGTTTCGCCATCCTAGAGGACCATTTTCAATTCACGGCCCTACCCTTCAGTCTTTCCTCGGCGTCCAGGGTGTTCACAAAAGTCATGGCGGCTGTCATTGCCATTCTTCACTCTCGAGGAGTGGTCGTGTTGCCATACTTAGACGACCTCCTCATAAAAGGTCCATCTTATCAGGCCTGCGAAGCAAGCGTCCGCTTTACCTTGGATTCTCTTTTGCGCCTGGGCTGGTTAATCAACTCTGACAAGTCCTCTCCCATTCCTGCCAGACGGATCTCCTTCCTAGGCATGATCCTGGACACATCAAGGGGACTGGTCTTGCTTCCTCGGTCCAAGGCCCAAGAGCTTCAGCAGAGAGCTCAGACGCTCTGTCATCCTCGCCCACGGCCCATCCGGTTTGCCATGAAGATCCTAGGAAAGATGGTGGCCGCAATAGAAGCGGTCCCCTTTGCTCAACTCCATCTCCGCCCCTTACAACAGGCTCTGCTTAACAACTGGGACAGGAGTCCCTTATCCCTCGATCGGCCATGCCCTCTGCCCCCACGGATCTGGCAAGCCCTCACATGGTGGACTGTGTGATCATGTCTCCTCCAGGGGAAGTCTTTTCTCCGGATCCGCTGGCTAGTGGTAACTACCGACCCCAGTCTCCTCGGTTGGGGAGCGGTGTTTTTACACCACTCTGCCCAGGGGCGTTGGACAATTCGGGAGTTAAGGCTCCCTATAAACATCCTGGAGATTCGAGCGATCAGACTCGCCATGAGACGCTTTCACCCCCAACTCGCGGGTCACCCAATTCGAGTTCAATCGGACAACGTCACAGCGGTGGCGTATATAAACCATCAGGGGGGTACCCGCAGCAGGGCGGCGATGCAGGAAGTCTCCCACATTCTTCGTTGGGCCGAGGCCAACCACTCTACCATTTCCGCAGTGCACATTCCGGGCGTCGAGAACTGGGCGGTGGATTTTCTCAGCCATCAGGGTCTTGCCTCGGGGGAGTGGGAACTTCATCCAGAGGTTTTCCGGCAAATCTGCCTTCGCTGGGGAACCCCGGACGTGGATGTGATGGCATCCAGACTGAACGCCAAAGTTCACAACATCGTAGCACGTTCTCGGGATCCCCAGGCCATCGAAGTGGACGCTCTGATATCCCCGTGGCATCCGTTCCAACTCCCATGTGTTTCCTCCGCTTCCCTTACTGCCGAATGTGATCCGAAAAATCAAGACGGAGGGGGTTCCGGTCATCCTTGTCGCCCCGGATTGGCCACGTCATGCATGGTACGCGGAGCTCGTTCAGCTCGTATCTGACGTTCCCTGGCGGTTACCAGATCTGCTTCGCCAAGGGCCGATCTACCACCAGAGCTCAGGGGCCCTACGTTTAACGGCGTGGCTGTTGAAACCTAGATTCTAACTTGAGCTGGTTTCTCTCAGCAGGTCATTCTCACCATAAGCGCTCGCAAAGTGTCTTCTGCTTGCATCTATCACCGCACCTGGAAAACCTTCTTCTCGTGGTGCAGGCTCCGAGGTCGCCCTCCACTCGTTTTCTCAATCACTTCCATTTTGGATTTCCTACAGTCCGGCTTGGATTCTGGCATGGCGCTGAGTTCCCTCAAGGGTCAGATCTCAGCGTTATCCGTGTTGTTCCAACGTAAGATCGCTGCCAACTTGCAAGTCAGGACCTTCGTTCAGGGGGTCTCCCATGTGGTACCCCCCTACAGAATGCCGTTAGAGACCTGGGATCTCAATTTGGTTCTGAGCGTTCTTCAGGAACCTCCGTTTGAACCTCTTCAGGACGTCCCGCTAACTGTCCTCTCCTGGAAGGTTGCCTTCCTTGTAGCAGTGACCTCTATCAGACGGGTCTCAGAATTGTCCGCTTTATCCTGCAGGGCGCCTTTTTCTTGCCTTCCACCAGGACAAGGTAGTCCTACGTCCATCTCCGACCTTTCTCTCTAAGGTGGTCTCATCTTTTCACCTTAATGAGGACATCATTCTTCCCTCCTTCTGCCCACAGCCAAAACACAGGTTCGAAAAGGCCCTTCGTACCCTGGACGTGGTACGGGCCCTTAGAAGGTACATTTCAACATTTCCGCAAATCAGACTCCCTCTTTGTTCTCCCGGTGGGTCACAGAAAGGGTTTGGCTGTGTCTAAGGCCAGGATAGCCAGATGGATTCGGTCTGCTATCCAAGAATCCTATCTGGTCAGGGGCAGTCCTATCCTGGCGGGGATTAGAGCACACTCCACTCGGTCGATGGGTGATTCCTGGGCCATCCGGCACAATGCAATGGCGGAGCAGGTTTGCAAGGCTGCAACGTGGTCCAGCCTGCATACTTTCACAAAGCACTACAATGTCCACATTCATTCTTCTGCGGATGCGGCTCTTGGCAGTCGTATTCTGCAAGCAGCCGTCGCGCATTTATAGTCAGATGGTAGACTGAGTTATTTGGTTGTATTGTTCCCCACCCAGGGACTGCTTTGGGAAGTCCCATGGTCATGTGTCCCCCAATGTGGCGAAGGAGAAATAGGGATTTTTGTGTACTCACTGTAAAATCCTTTTTCCCGAGCCACTCATTGGGGGACACAGCACCCACCCTGTTAGCCTGTTCGACTCGTTACCTTTTTCGGTTTTTGACTTTCCTTGACATGTTATACTCTAATGTTACGCGATATATTATTATTAATCTCCTACTGCTTTTGCACTGAACTGGGTCTCTGGAAGCCAGCATGAGGTTGCATACTGCAGGGGAGGAGCTAACTTTTTTTGTCTCAACTTAGTGTCAGCCTCCTAGAGACAGCAGCATAACACCCATGGTCCTGTGTCCCCCAATGAGTGGCTCGGAGAAAAGGATTTTACGGTGAGTACGCAAAAATCCCTATTTTGTGGGATACCTTTCCCGACCAATGTTGTGAAGCGGCTAGTTGCTGTGACTCCACACGAATATTCCTGTGTGCCCTTTGCACAGGGTTTGGACCCCCACTCATCATGAATTGATAGCATATACTGGTAACATCTGCTCTTTATGATGAGAATAACGTTAGCCAGTAAAAAGTTAGTTTTACATTAATTTTTTTCTTCCAAAGCTATGAACATTTTGGTTGTCTGATCGCAGTTGGGCTTTATGTATTGGCTCATGTCTTGGTTTTGATATTTTTGTGTTCATCGTAACTTTTAACTCTTTCTTTCAGAAACCCAAGGCTTTGTAGACAAATTATTTGATGCGGTGAACACAAAGAGCTATCTTCCACCTCCTGAACCTACGTCAACGGTAATCGTAAAGGAAGACCCACTAGAGAATGAAGAAAAAGAAGCTAAGAAAGAGGAGGTATATATAAACAATATTCCAGGTGGCCCCACGTGCTCAGAATTACGTGTAGAAGAGGGATATTGTGCCACATAGCTCAGTTTTTCAACATGGTAACATTAGTGACAAAATAGACTTAATTGTGAAGTCAATTACCACGATCAGAACTTGTAGGCTGGTTTCACATGTTTAACCCCTTAATTCTCCAGCACTGTAAATGTATGACAGTGATGATGCAGTCAGGAGAGCTGTGATCTCCTCATGACCCAAAGGACAACCACTATGATGAATAGTCTCCTGCATCAGAAACAGATCTCCAATCCCAACCATTTAAACTAGGCAGTGTCCCATCAAAAGAATGAGTCCGGAAAAAAATCCTTTTCAAAACCGCTTTAGGAAACATATCAGGGTAAATTCTTCCAAAAAAGGTTTTCCTGAAGGGGTTTCTCCTTTAAAAAAAAAAAAAAGCTTTTTGGTTTTGACCCCCCCCCAAAAAAAAAAAAATAAATAAAAAAAAATAAAACCTTACTTTGTGCATGCATCTTGGTTATGGTAACAAACAATTTGTCTTGTGGTGGCTGCTTTTCTTTCTCGCTTCATTGGGGGACACAGGTAACCATGGGTGTATGCTGCTGTTGCTTGGAGGCTGACACTATGCAAATAAAGAATAACCCCCCCCCCCGGCAGTATACTCCTTCCGACAGGTACCAGACAACTCAGTTTTTGCTTAGTGTCTGTAGGAGGCAGACCTGGATCTAACACCATATCCGCATTTGTTTTTTTCTTTCAGATTTGTGTGTTTATTAATCCTTTTTGTTTCAGATGCTTCTTTTGGGGCTACAGGGTGCAGTTCTCTCACCCTGATTCCCCACAGTAAGCGACCGAGAGAGCAGTGTGGTATCACCCACATCGCACCCTCTCGGATCCGCAGGGCAGGACTTCGATTCATGTCACCCCGGGGTGTTCATGTTCGCGATCGGTGGCCAGTCCTTGCCCTGTTCCCTCCCCCCCCCCCCCCCTCATCCCTCTCCTGAGAGGAAGACGGTGGTCACTTCCAGTGTCCCCATCCCCCTGTTTAGGGGTTGACACAGTCTTCTGCGCTGGCTGAAATAGGAAGGATGGCTTCATTCCAGGACCCTTTCCACGGTACGAGGGCTCCTGACGCGTTCCTCGTCCTCAGGTGAGGGGATCTTCAATCAACGATGCCCCTTTCCCCCATCCTCACCTCTCCACTGGCAATGCCTCTTAGCAGGGACCACAGGACGGCGGCCCCTGTTTCCTGCGCTGCACAAGTTAGCGCCGCTAGCGCGGCAGCTTTCATACCGGAGGAAGCCCCCCCTTCTCCTTTTCAAAGTTCGAGCCCGTTTTTTTCGGGCGCACGCGGTTCCTTTCTTCGGCGTGGTTTTTTTTTTTTCTGGCCCGGCCCGTCTCGCCCCCAGCGTCTTTGCCCTGCGTTCCTGCGGACACGCCTTCCCCGGGATCCAGCGCCGACGGGAGGCGTTTCTCTTGGGAGGTTCTTCCCTTCGGCGCCTGACCACACCCACTTCCGGTGCATTCTTCCCGCTCTTCTCAGAGCGAAGCCGGCTTCTTCCTCCTGCCTGGCCTCCATCGCGTCGCATGGTGCACGAGGATTTCCGGGGGACACGGTCTACCTCGCTGTCGCTGGGTTATGGTAGGCCTGCGCTGCTTCCTCCCCTGGCCTGTACTCCTCCCAGCAGTATCGACTCTGCTCCTCTGCAAGTCGCTCTATCTCCACTTATGTCCATCCCCGCAGGGGCCCCCGGCTATACCACTACGGCCATTCACTACGCCTGCGCCCGCTGTAAGAAAAAGTGGGCTTCAGGTCAGCCATCTCCTTTCTGCCCATCCTGCCTCGGGCATCCTCTCCGACAGCGGTGGACACCGCGTCCGAACCCGCTCCTCTACAGCCTGCAGCCGTGCTATTCACCGAAGGCGGTCATCTCCCAAGGGACAACCCAGGAATTCACCACGCTCACAGAGCATATTCTCAGACACGTCTCAGTACGTAACTGACGAAGGCCAGACCAGGCCGAAACGTTTTTCGTACTACGAAATAAAAAAAACCTTCAGTTTGACTTAAGTTGAGTGCCGGGTTCTTTTTATCAGATGCAGATCAGACTTCCGGAACACAAGATATGGTGGATAGCCTTATTTCGGCTATTATTCAGACGCTTGAGCTTAAGGAGGATGAGACAAGCTCTCAGGACGTCTCCGTTGCGTTTAAACGTCCCTCTAGTGTTTTTCCCAATCACAAGGAGTTCAACAACACTACTTCTACACACTGGGAAAACCCTTGTAAACGTTTCCCTGGCAGGAAACGGCTGGGCGTTTTATACCCTTTTCACTCAGACCTTGTTAGCAAATGGTCCGAGTCTCCTAAGGTAGACCCGCCTGTGTCTAGATTATCCTCATAGACGGTTTTGTATATTCCGGATGCGGCTTCTCTTAAGGATCCCACGGTCAGACAAATTGAGGCATTATCCAAATCGGCAAAAGAAAAAAAGAAACTACTTGAAGAAATTCTCACTCCAATAATATATTAAAATCCATTAAATCTTTTATTTAAACACCAACAGGAACATGGCACAATTCCTCAGAAAGCCTCCTCCACCCTTTTCTCAAAAAAAAAAAAAAAAAAAAAAAGGCACAATATATACTATCCAGTGCTCATGTTTGGTATACTGATCCTGCCACCTCACACTCCAACGTACGTTTCACTCGTAGCTTCGTCAGGGAGTACCAAATCAGAGTTTGAGGCTTCTGGAGCCTCCCTCTGTCCTAGTTTCGCCTCTTCATGGGTATGCGGCTGCTTGCTCGGCAAGGGCTAACAGTAACATTGTGGCCATTCGCCGGGTACTTTGGCTTTAAGCGTGGAACGCAGATCCTGCTAAATAATCCCTTCCAGGGCACCAGACTCATCGGCACACAGCTGGATCAAATGATCTCGGACGCTACGGGTGGTAAGAGTACGTCCTTACCTCAGTCCAAGCCTAGGCGTTCCTTCAACAAGAGGGGCCCCCAGTCCTTTTGTCCCTTTACCTCCTCAGGAAACCCCACTCAGGACCAGTCTTCCTCACAAGGAGACCGGAGGAAGCCTTCCTTCAAGCCTCCCCCGCGCTGGAGAGCTAAGAGACACTCCTCAAAACCGTCTGGAGCTCGTGGCCACAGATTTTCTAATAAATGACGGGTCGTCCCCACCTGGAAATCCTTCCAGGGTGGGAGGCCGGCTTCTTCTGTTCTCAGAAGTTTGGCTATCGGTATTCGACGACGCCTGGGTCAGGGAGATCGTCACCTCAGGCTACAAGATAAAATTTTCTTCGCTTCCAGGAAGACGTTTCTTTCTCTCTCACAGAGCCATCTTCCTAGCCCTCATCCGCTGGGAGTCTCTCCTCTCGGGAAAGCCAGTCCTCATTCAGCCGCGGCTTACATAAACCATCAGGTAGGGACTCGCAGCAGACCAGTCATGACGGAAGTGGCAAAAATTCTGTGTTGGGCGGAGAGCCACGTTCCTTCTATATCAGCCATCCACATCCCAGGGGTGGACAATTGGGAAGCCGACTTTCTAAGTCGCCAAGGCCTCATGGCGGGCAAGTGGTCTCTCCTCCCCTCAATCTTCAGCCAGATTTGTCAGCGGTGGGGCGTTCCAGACGTCGACTTAATGGCCTCCCGGGCAAATCACAAGGTTTCCCAATACGTTTCCAGATCTCGGGAGCCGATGGCCGTCGGATGCGACTCTCTCGTGATCTCGTGGGCCCAGTTCCAGATGACTTATCTGTTCCCACCCCTCCCCTTGATCCCAAGGGTCATAAAAAAGATCAAGACAGAAGGGGTCCCTGTACTCTTGGTAGCTCCAGATTGGCCTCGCAGGGCCTGGTATGCGGAACTAGTGAACATGCTATCGGATGTTCCTTGGAGACTTCCAGATCGTCCGGATCTTCTTTCGCAGGGGCCCCTCTTCCACCCGAATTCTCGGTCTCTGAATTTAATGGTATGGCCGTTGAGGCCGCGTTCCTGAAGGACGCGGGTTTTTCTCACAGCGTCATCCAGACTATGATAAAAGCGAGAAAACCGGCTTCCTCGCGCATCTACCATAGATGTTGGAAGGCCTTTTTTCGATGGTGTGAGGACAAGTCTTTTTCCTATGGTTTTTTCCCTTCAATCTCTTCTCGGTTTCCTTCAAGCGGGTCTTGATTCGGGACTTTCCCTGAGTACCTTGAAGGGTCAGATTTTCGCTCTGTCCATCCTTTTTCAAAGAGACCTGGCCTCCCTTCCACAGGTGACGACCTTTTATTCAAGGGGTCGCTCATATAGCTCCCCCTTATCATCCTCCTATCGAGCCTTGGGATCTCAACCTCGTGTTAGACGCCCTCCAGCGTGCGCCTTTTGAACCGATTCGGGACATGTCTTTCTCGCCTTCTTGGTCGCTATCACCTCGTTTAGGAGAGTGTCGGAGCTGGCAGCATTGTCCTGTCGTTCTCCCTTTCTAATCCTGCACCACAACAAGGTGGTTCTTCGACCGGTTCCTCCTTTTCTACCAAAGGTAGTTTCGGCCTTTCAGATCAATGAGGACATCGTCCTCCCTTCCTTGTGCCCTTCCTTGGTTCATCCCTTGGAGAAAGCTCTTCACAAGTTGGATGTGGTCAGGGCTATCCGGATTTATCTTTCCAGAACTGCTTCCTTTCGTCAGGCCGATCCTCTGTTCATCGTCTCGGAAGGGCGTCGAAAGGGGCTCCCCGCCTCCAAGTCCACAATTGCTCGTTGGATCCGTTCGGCGGTTCTGGAGGCATACCGTGTCCAAAGCAAACGGCCTCCGTCGGGGGTGAAGGCTCACTCTACCCGGGCTGTGGGAGCTTCCTGGGCAGTTCGTCACCAAGCTTCGGCATCGCAGGTTTGCGAGGCCGCAACGTGGTCATCCATTCACACCTTTGTAAAATTCTACAAGGTGCATACTCGGGCTTCTGCGGACGCGAGCCTGGGTAGGAAGATACTGCAAGCGGCGGTTTTGCACCGGCCGACCTAGTTCTCCATTCTTATCCCGCCCTAGGGACTGCTTTTGGACGTCCCATGGTTACCTGTGTCCCCCAATGAAGCGAGAAAGAAAGAGGGATTTTTGGTTCTTACCGTAAAATCTTTCTTGGAGCCTTCATTGGGGGACACAGCACCTTCCCTTGAAGTTGTACCATGTTGGCCAACGTGCCGTTGTTGTGGGTTGGTACATAGGATGAGTTTAATTTTACTTGTTCCTACTACTGCTTTTGCACCAACTGAGTTGCCTGGTGCCTGTCGGAGGGTGTATACTGCCGGGGGGAGGAGCTACTTCTTTCTTTGCATAGTGTCAGCCTCCTAGCGGCAGCAGCATACACCCATGGTTACCTGTGTCCCCCAATGAAGGCTCCAAGAAAGAGATTTTACGGTAAGAACCAAAAATCCCTCTATTTGTGCTGGCAAAGCTGTTGCGTAGATGTCTTCTAGGCTGGGCCTTGGGCTTAAAGGGAACCTGTCAGCAGGATTCTACACAGTAACCTACAGACAGTGTCAGGTCGGTGCCATTATACTGATTACAATGATATCTTGGGTGATGAAATACGTCCTGTGGTTGTTCTTTAATCTTTATTTTCAGTTTTATGTTAATGATATGCTTGTACCTTAAGGCTTGTCTGGAGGGGGGCAACCAATAAATTTCTCACAAAAATAAATTGATCGCTTCATAGACAGATACTTTTTCCCCAAAATAATGGAGGAAGAAATCACAAGTTTTTATAGCAAAAAATACATTTTATTACAATAATTAAAACAATACATAACAAAATATTACTCAATGGAATACCATGTATAGGGGTGCAAATACAACAAAGCTGGAAGCAGGTATCACCCTCAGGTGAAGGAATACCCAGACATGGATATATTAATCTCCACAATAATATCTATAGTTAATATAACTTCACCCATATGTCTGGTTAAAACCTAATACCTGTGCTACCGCAAATAGAAATGTTTTTAAATATTTAGTAGTGTTAACATAGTATGTAATCTGTTCCACTTGCCCAAATATGCATCATGCTTAATGTATGAGTGCAATGCTCAGCTATAGTGATCCTCAAACATGGCTTATTCAACAAGACCGCCACAAATAGCCCTCAATAGTTACCTGCAGTCATGTTGAATCTGGGGGAGATAACCTGCTTGAGCACACTATGTTCCCACTGAAGTTGGATCAGCCTTTAACTTCATTTTCCACTTTGACTAGCCTAGGATCTCAGAGAACCCAGGAGTGCTTGGTCGAGCTGAGTTTTCCTATAAAAGGGATAGTTGAGGAAAGCAGCTGATCAGCCTTTGGACGGAGTATATCTAATGTCTAATTTATCTTTTATCTCAGGTACCCAATGATGATGAAAAAGAAAAAAAACCTTTAAGAAGAGTAAATCATAGCCCACAGCCATCAACTACACGACACAGAGAAAATAAGTAATTGCACTTTTTTTTTCCCTTACAGCCTGGAAGTTTTTGTAATAAAATGACAAGATTTGTTTTATGTAATTGTCTATGGTTTGTAGTGCTGCGGTTGCAGTGTACGCAGTGAAGAGGCAGTGACCCACAAAGTTCCAACACAAAACGTTCCTTTAATGTGTTACTTCACACAGTCCATTCCTCACAAGTGCATAGAATTCATGTTTAGTTCACATAAACATTGCACTACATAATACACTGCATCTTCCAAGTCACAGTCCCTACACACTCTGGACTTCTTTCCCCAGTTTCTGTGGGGCGACTGCAGGTTGTGACCAAGTCTCTTAAACACACAGCTTCATATGTTGCAGACACTACACATGCCAGTCCTCCTCTGACTAGTTACCATGGGTGTCCTGCACCGCTGTATCTCAGTCTCTTTTCTCACACAACTTTTACTCACAACTCCATTGGTTTGCGGCCACTAAACACGCTGGTCCTTCTCTGACCAGTTCCCGTGGGTGGCGGCAGCGCTGTGTTGGCTTTGGATGCCAGGCATCTCGGCTCCCCTGGTGCTTGGCGCCACTCTGTTCTGTGTCTCCGCACACCGACAAAGCTCCGCAGAGCCTCTTGCTCTGTCTTCCTCCAAACACCAGCCGGACACTCACTCTGACCCTGACACACCCATACCCTTTACTTTAGGGTTTTTAACAAACAAATCTGTGGCTTCCTGCCACATGTAAAACCAGGACCGGAAATGAAACAGACTGCACCATTAACATACTGCAGTCAGTTTCATAGCACAAAACCCAGCGCAGGTTTTCCTTAAATCTGTCTTGGACAAACAGTATGTCCAAGACTAACCTTATTTATTATTACATTTAACCTGCATTGCCTGCACCGCTACGCCCGTGACTGCCATGCACACCTATGGACTTCATACGTTTTCATGCACAACCTGGGGAGAACACACAGCTACCCCTTCCTGTGACATTGGTCACTGCTTCACTATGGCAATCACAGCTACACCTGCCACTGCAATACCCCCTCATGGCCTCACTACACCTCTGTGCGCATTCTGGGGAGCACAAACAGCGCCCCCTACCTGTAACAGGGGTCACTGCATCACAGGTTACTTAACTTATTGTGGATTTGTGTCATTTGCAACAAATTGGAGGTAAAGTCGAGTTATATAGAATGCAGCCATAAAAGGATGGTTGGCAAAATGAGTTTGGAGTCTCTTCAGCACCAGAAAGTTCCTGCTGTGTGGTGCCTGCACTGTGTCGCAAATTCTGATCCTAAAAATATGGACTGAGAAATCTGTTCAATCAAAAATTGAGCTGCTGTTTGGTTTTGCTTTTTTTCCTCTCTGAGCTTTTTATACTTACTTTTTGTAATGTCACTAAACAGGGAAAATAGCAGAAAGCGGAGTACCTCTGACAGGGAGAGCACGTCTGTTACATCTTTTAGATCAGGAGGCCAGGAACAGAGACCAGATGTCGATACTACATCAGGCCGTCTAAGTGGAAGCAAAGTGCAGAGTACAAAGAATGCACGGTAAGTAGACGGACGTCTCGTGTACACTTCTGCTTAAAAGCTAAATTTAGGTTTCCTGTTACCAGAATTTTACCAATGGGCAATATGATGACACTTAGGCTACAGTCACACTCTCAGGATCTGGTCAGTATTTTACAAAACCTGGAGTGCGACAGTCAGAAGACAAGTATAATAGAAATACGTCACCACTTCTGCATTTATCACCCACGCCTGGTTTTGGCTTACAAATACTGATGTGAAATACTGACCAAATACTGGTAGTGTGAACATAGCCTTATATTAATGCTCTTCAGCTTTTGCGTTTTAAAAGTGTTGTCTAGACATTTCACATTTATGATTTGTTTGTAGGATATATCTTCAACATCAGACTCGGCACCCACCACCTCTACCGATCAGCTGGTCTTACTTCTGGCTGCTGGTGGTAAACATTGAGCGGTCCTGAACAGCATAGCTCCATTTACTGTGTAGTACCAGCTGCTGGTTAAAGCAGATCAGATTCTATTTAAAGGTAGTCTGTCTGACCAGAATCACTGTTGAAACAAAGTACAGACTATAGGTGAACCACTGGTGTGGGCAAATATTTACCGTATATACTCCAGTATAAGCCGAGATTTTCAACCCATTTTTTTGGGCTGAAAGTCCCCCTCTCGGCTTATACTCGAGTCATACCCGGGGGTCGGCAGGGGAGGGGGAGCGGGGGCTGTCAAGTTATACTTACCTACTCCCGGCGCGGTCCCTGCTTCTTCCAGCGCTGCATCTTCTTCCTGTATTGAGCGGTCACATGGTACCACTCATTATAGTCATGAATATGGGGCTTCACCTCCCATAGAGGTGGAGCCCCATATTCATGACTGCAATGAGCGGTAACTGTGACCGCTCAATACAGGAAGAAGATGCAGCGGTGGAAGAAGCAGGGACTGCAGGGACCGCGCCAGGAGCAGGTAAGCATACGGGGAGGGGAGCGCTTCGCGATATTTACCTGCTCCTCGTTCCGGTGCGGCTCCGTCTCCAGCGTCCTCTGGCTGTGACGCTCAGGTCAGAGGGCGCGGTGACGGTCAGTGCGCGCCCTCTGTTGAGCGTCAGTGCTGGAGACGGAGCCGCACGAGGAGCAGGTAAATATTGAAAGCGCCGGCGTCCTGAGCAAAGAGAGGTATGTAATTTTTTTTTTTTTTTAAATAGCAGCAGCAGCAATATGTATTGCACAGCTTTATATGGAGCATCTATGGGGCAATAATCAACGGTGCAGAGCATTCTATAAGGCACAGCTTTATATGGAGCATCTATGGAGCCATAATGAACGGTGCAGAGCATTATATATGGCACAGCTTTATATGGAGCATCTATGGGGCCATAATGAACGGTATAGAGCATTATATATGGCACAGTTTTATATGGAGTATCTATGGGGCAATAATGAACGGTATGGAGCATCTATTTTTATTTTTGAAATTCACCGGAAGCTGCTGCATTTCCAACCCTAGGCTTATACTCAAGTCAATAAGTTTTCCCAGTTTTTTGTGGCAAAATTTGGGGGGTCGGCTTATACTCGGGTCGGCTTATACTCGAGTATATACGATAAGTGCACGTTCCCATCTGCTTGTTTTCTCTATCCACAACCTTCTCTTTGATTTACAGCTCTGACTTTAGAGGCAGAGAAAGATGGAAAACAAGTAGATGGGAAGGTGCACTGAAATGTATGGCTAAGTAAACCAAAAAGAAAAAGTATTACTGCACAAAAGCTGCACACCATCAAATAAGTAGATAACAAAAGATAAACATAGACTGATTTTATTCACGGATCAGAACATACAACATAAATAATAAAAACATAATTAAAAACATGAAAACAACATCATGAACACACAGGGAAATGCGTATAATGACTCAGTATAATGAGCTAACCCAACAAAGACCGTTGGCTCATGGGGTGTTGCGCAAAAATTTATAATGTCAAAAGGACAGTGCTGAAATTTAGCTCGTATGGCCACTACCACAGACCAAAAGCGAGCAAAAATAAATAAACGCACAACAACGTCCAAAGCAAAGAGCAGCAACTAGCCAAAAGGGACATATACAGGGCAGCCTATACAAAATGATACCACTGAGACACAGCATATAAACAGGAGAAACCTCCCAAATGTATACCACCTGGTGACGTGATGCCCATCACGTCACCAGGTGGTATACATTTGGGAGGTTTCTCCTGTTTATATGCTGTGTCTCAGTGGTATCATTTTGTATAGGCTGCCCTGTATATGTCCCTTTTGGCTAGTTGCTGCTCTTTGCTTTGGACGTTGTTGTGCGTTTATTTATTTTTGCTCGCTTTTGGTCTGTGGTAGTGGCCATACGAGCTAAATTTCAGCACTGTCCTTTTGACATTATAAATTTTTGCGCAACACCCCATGAGCCAACGGTCTTTGTTGGGTTAGCTCATTATACTGAGTCATTATACGCATTTCCCTGTGTGTTCATGATGTTGTTTTCATGTTTTTAATTATGTTTTTATTATTTATGTTGTATGTTCTGATCCGTGAATAAAATCAGTCTATGTTTATCTTTTGTTATCTACTTATTTGATGGTGTGCAGCTTTTGTGCAGTAATACTTTTTCTTTTTGGTTTACTTGTTCAGTTTTTATTACTGTTGTTTTGCACCCTCAGCACTTTTTATTTGATCTATATAGCTGTGCGCCCTAATCGTTTAGATTCTGAAATGTATGGCCACACCAAGGCTGCACTGAGTGCTTGTCCTTGAACAGTCATTCTAATCTGATAGACTCCCTTTATGTGATCGGTTGAGGTGTCGGTGCCATGTATAGCACCCCATTTCTGATCTGATTTTAAGTATAGGTTGTTGATGATATTTGCCCAGACAACCCCTTTGCACACTTCTACCACATTTTTTAACTTCGTCCTGTAGGTATTGTCAAGTTTAAAGTAAGGCAAACACTGAAATTCAATGCGGTAAAATATAATCTTCATGCATTTACATGTCATTGTCATGTGTTTCACTAATCCTTACCATAGGAGTAGAGATGACCGAAAGAAAGATGACCGCTCGCGCAAAAGGGAGCATGAGCGGCCCCTGCCCCGGCGAGACTCCTACAGGGATAGGTACAACAGACGGAGAGGGAGAAGTCGCAGTTACAGCAGAAGTAGAAGTCGCAGTTGGAGTAAAGAAAGGCAACGTGATCGAGACCGGGATAGGAGTCGGAGCAGATCAAGGAGCAGGAGCAGAGGTGCGTGAAGGGTACAAATACAAAGAGCATACATTTCGTGTTTGTATAGTAACCGGACAATTCTCTATGAAACCCAAGCTTTAACAAGGATTTTACTAAGCAAGTTTCTATTCCATGAATATCAGTAAATATTGTATACCTGCATGTGATGCCCCAGCTCCAGGTACAATGTCTGCCATTAGCCTTAGGGATAAGGAGAAGATTGCTGACACCTGAGACCAGAGGTCAGAGTGTGATGTCATAAGATCTGCATTTTTAATACTTTTACATAACTGTACTTCATGAAAAAAGTCATGCTCACTTTCACTTTAAGGGGTTGCCGAGTCTGTGAGACTGCAGGCTCGGGTCTGTGGGACTGCAGGCTCATGAATCTTCACATCCCACGCTGTGAGGGTTCTCCGGTACCAGTAGTGGATGCAAAACCACAAATATGCGATTTGCATATCACATGTCTACTAGACTATATCTGGCCTTGCTTAACCCCTATCTGACCTTGGACGGGATAGTACGTCCAAGGTCAGATCCCATGCTTTGATGCAGGGCTCCGCGGTGAGCCCGCACCAAAGCCGGGACATGTCAGCTGTTTTGAACAGCTGACATGTGCCCGTAATAGGCGCGGGCAGAATCGCGATCTGCCCGCACCTATTAACTAGTTAAATGCCGCTGTCAAACGCAGACAGCGGCATTTAACTACCGCTTCCGGCCAGCGGCCGGAAATGACGTCATCGCTGACCCCCGTCACATGATCGGCGATGCGTCTGGATGGTAACCATAGAGGTCCTAGAGACCTCTATGGTTACTGATTGCCAGTGGCTGTGAGCGCCACCCTGTGGTCGGCGCTCACAGCACACCTGCATTTCTGCTACATAGCAGCGATCAGCAGATCGCTACTATGTAGCAGAGCCGATCGCGTTGTGCCTGCTTCCAGCCTCCCATGGAGGCTATTGAAGCATGGCAAAAGTAAAAAAAAAAAAAGTTGAAAAAAATGTTAAAAAAATAAAAGTTTAAATCACCCCCCTTTCGCCCCAATCAAAATAAATCAATAAAAAAAATATCAAATCTATACATATTTGGTATCGCCGCGCTCAGAATCGCCCGATCTATCAATTAAAAAAAAGCATTAACCTGATCGCTAAACATCGTATCGGGAAAAAAATTCGAAACACCAGAATTACGTTTTTTTGGTCGCCGCGACATTGCATTAAAATGCAATAACGGGCGATCAAAAGAACGTATCTGCACCGAAATGCTATCATTAAAAACGTCATCTCGGCACGCAAAAAATAAGCCCTCAACCGACCCCAGATCATGAAAAATGGAGACGCTATGAGTATCGGAAAATGGCGCAATTGTTTTTTTTTTTTTTTTTTAGCAAAGTTTGGAATTTTTTTTCACCACTTAGATAAAAAATAACCTAGTGATGTTAGGTGTCTATGAACTCGTACTGACATGGAGAATCATAATGTCAGGTCAGTTTTAGCATTTAGTGAACCTAGCAAAAAAGGCAAACAAAAAACAAGTGTGGGATTGCACTTTTTTTTGCAATTTCACCGCACTTGGAATTTTTTTCCCGTTTTCTAGTACACGACATGCTAAAACCAATGATGTTGTTCAAAAGTACAACTCGTCCCGCAAAAAATAAGCCCTCACATGGCCAAATTGACGGAAAAATTAAAACGTTATGGCTCTGTGAAGGAGGGGAGTGAAAAACGAACACGGAAAAATGAAAAATCCCATGGTCATGCTGGGGTTAAAGGAGTTTTCCCATCTCCAAGATCCTATCCCAATATGTAGTAGGCATAATGATAATAGCAAATACCTCCAAGTATAAATGTAGTATATTCTCCCGATTTCACGGTTTCTTACCTCATGTAGCACATTGCAGTATCTTGGGTATCCATGGTTAGGGCCACTCATATAGTGACAGCTGTTAGTGTGGTCGTAGCCTTTAAGCCCAAGCCCACCTCCACGCTTTTCTCCAGAAGATTCTGCATAACCTATGGAAAATGGGCGCACATCCTATATATGACCACAGGGTACTCCATGCTTCAGTAGTTAACAACACAGAAAATAAAAAACTACATTATTAGTATTTGAAGAGTTTTTCAGGGTTTTGTACTTACATTTTATAGTTTTTATGGATTGTTCGCAAATAATAACAATTGTCAGATTTTAGGTGTGCTCATCTATTTTTTTTTTTTTATTTTCTGTGTTCCCCATAAGCTTCATCAGGAGTCCTGATATACGATGATAGCAGGGATACTATATGTGATGTTCCACATTTTTTATGCATATTAAATATGTCTTTACGTTTTTTTTTCTATGTTAGCCTGCACTTAGTTGACCCCTGAGTGAATCGCATTTATCTTGACACTCTGTGATGTATCATCACATTTTAATTTTACTTTTCATTTTTATTTAAGACAAGGACTTGGGAAAACCTAAATACAGTCTGGAGCGGTCGGAGCCCTCTGATTACCAGACCAGTTCCTCCGTTTCCTCAGTGCCTCACATCGGAGCCGCACATTATCCTGTCCCAACCCTAAGTAGCACCATCACCGTAATCACCCCTTCGCATCACGGCAATAATTCCTCTGAAAATTGGCCAGAATTCCATGAAGACCAAGTGGACCACAGTAGTTTTGGAAGGCCGCCCATACCCAAGAAGCGCTGTAGAGACTACGATGGTATAGTGTTTTACTTATGAAGTGGTATGGCAAACTATACAATGCGAAATGCCTACAAACGAATGGCTTCCTCGCAAGTCTGATGTAATTTCTCATGATCTGATGGCTAGTTTGGCATGTGACTATGTCCTCACAAATAACACACACTTAAGGAAATGTGTTTTGACTGGGATGCCAACCACTACTACATTTGTCATGTTATTGTCCAAGGGGCTTTGTATCATGTCCCTCCAAGAATGGCCATGCACCATATTCTCCAACACTGGCCGTTCATTTCACTCACTGTATTAATACACACAGACTGTCCAGTCCAGTAGGTGATTAGTTTTGGATATGGCAGAAAGTTGATTAGTTTTGGATATGGCAGAAAGTTATCATTTTGTAACATTTTCTGTTTTTTAAACCTGTAGCATATTTGTGTGCATTAATTTTCTGATTTCTTTTTTTGTCTGGTGTCCAGAGAAAGGATTTTGTATGCGAGGCGATCTGTGTCCATTTGATCACGGCAGCGATCCCGTAGTTGTTGAAGATGTGAACCTACCTGGAATCCTTCCTTTCCCAGCACAGCCACCTGTTGTAGACGGACCACCCCCTCCAGTACTTCCCCCACCTCCGCCACTCTTATCGCCACCTCCCCCTGTTAATTTACGGCCACCAGTTCCTCTACCGGGTGCTCTTCCGCCCAGCCTTCCACCTGTTACAGGTACTCGAAACTATATACAGACTATGTATATATTTATAAAGGGATTCTCCATTTTTTTCGGTACCATTTTTTTCTTCTTCAGGGCATGTATTTAGAGCTAAAATTATTTTTGCATTTGTGTTTCATTAACCCCTCACTGACATGACATACAGGTACATCATATTCTGATTTCCAGATTTTGGTGGCTCATAAGCGAGCTCTGCCTATGGCTTTCAACTTGTTAATTGCCGCTATCAATCTGGGATAGCAGCTTTTAAGGCTTTTTGGAGGGGGGCCACCGATGGATTGCCATGACAGCGGGGGGTCCAACTATGCGTTATTGCTACCTCATCTGAGGGAAAAATTTAATAGAAGACCCAGAATCCAATGATGTGTCACTTAGTTTATTGGGTGCAGCAATTTAAGAGATTTTAGATGTAGCAGAGCTCAGAATGCTGACCCTACCCAAAGCTAACCCTGCCCACACCAGGCTCTCTAAGTATATAATTTATGGACAGAAAGCTGCTTATCAGAGGAGGGGGCATTTTCGGACCTCACAAAGCTGTAGTCCAGGCGCTGATCATGTCCTTGTGATAAAACATTCATTGTATTGAAACTAGAGCACCCAACCTAATAGGTTAGACATCCCGGAAAATTGTGCCTCAGCTCCTTTCAGCAAAACCTAAAATATCCCTTCTGTGCTTCCATTGGTCAATGTTGTGTGTACCCGTTAGTAGCCCCGCCCACTGTATTACAACCCTAGCACTGTCACTCCCTCGGACATTACATCCTGGTGCACCCCCAGCCCAGACTTACAGCACAGCGGTAGGTGGCCGTCCATACATTGCCCACTATTGCAGGGCACTAGTGAAGAATGTCTCGCTTTCCTTGTCTGTTAATAGTCCACTTTGCTTTGCTGAGACTTGTAGTGAAATACTGTAACCATCCCCCAATCTCTCACACAAGTCCTGCTTAACTGTTTATTCCCCAGCAAAACAGAGCAAAGAAGTTAAAAGCTGCTACTGACCTTATACAGGGGCGTTTTCTCCCCTACCGATACCTCCTAATTTACACTTGTCCCATCAGCCCCTCTGCATATTACTAGTTGCAGTGATTTCTCTTATTTACAAAATAGCAATCACCTGTTAAAGGGTTTGTACTCTCCGATCCCGAGACCATGGCTCTACAGAGTGCTGCGCGGTGCTCTATCTCCAGCCGTCCCATAGGGACTGACTGGTCCAAACTGCTCATGCTCAACATCTCTCCGCTCAGATTGTTGGGGTCCCAGTAGTCTGTGAGTGATTGCTTATAAACTTGGTACAAACCCTTTATTATATATCAATAATATAGGCATCCTACTTTTAATAAAACATTGGCAGTCCAGCTTTAAGTCCACAGCCGGGTATGCTCATGTGCTAGCCCTGAAAATGCCACAATGTGAGAGATGTGACTCAGTGGGCCTTACAGTACGTACCCGTGGGTACATACAATCTAATCTAAAATAAAAGCTGCTAAGGGGATAGGTGTCATTTCTTTATCGCCTCTCATTGGGGGACACAGGAACCATGGGTGTATAATGCTGCCACTAGGAGGCTGACACTATGCAAATAAAAAAGTTAGCTCCTCCTCTGCAGTGTACACCCCACCGACTGGCATTATACCCTTCAGTTTAGCTTAGTGTCAGTAGGAGGTGGACACGGGTCTTTCATTAGACCCTTATCTACCTCAATGTGCGTCGTTTCTTTTCGGGTTTTTCTGGAGGGATACAGGGTGAAGAGTCACACCTGTAGTCCCATAATACGGACTATGAGTATGGCGTGTACTGCCACCCCGTATCCTCATAGATCCCTCTCCAGGACCAAGAGCCTAGCACACAAGTGTGCTTAGAAGTCCGGTCCTGGCTCCGTCCCCCACCCACTCGCCCACCAGAGCCTGTCGGTTGGAGGAGACGAGGACGTCCATCACAGTTCCGTGGACGTCTCATTCCCCTCAGGTTAGTAACTGCGTGGGATGTTTAGGTGAGTATTCCCCTAAATTTCCCAGATCTTCCCCTGTCCTCCCTTGCAGTGTGGGGGAGTAGAAGTCCCTAAATGTGCTGCACGATCTTCTTATGGCGGCGCTGACCTTTATTTTTTAATAGGGATCCCAGGGGCACCAACACGAGCAGTATCTCTTCGCACGGTGTCCCTTCAGGCCGCCGCGCTTCCTCCTGAGCTATCCCCTTCATCTGGGCCGCAGTGCTCTCCCTGCAGCCGCACTGCTCGGCGGCCGCAATGTCTCCTCTTACAGGGGCACCGCTCCCCTCCTGCGGCCGCAATGCGTCCTGTGCCTGCGCGGTGGCCTTGGCAGGCTGCCGCGTTACTTATTCCCTGTGGGCTTCGGCGCCGCGATCCTCTCCGGCGGCGCCGGCCTCTAATTTAGGTCCCGGCTTCGGGTGGGGCCTACTTCCGGCGCCGCGACCCCGACACTTCTGTTCCCTTGGGCGCCCTGGCAGGCTGCCGCGCTGCTCTGCGGCGCTCTGCTCCGGGGCCGCGGTCTCTTTTCCGGTGGCGCCGGCCTCTAATTTAGGTCCCGACTTCTTCCGGGGCCTACTTCCGATACCGCGCTTGTCCACTTCCGCTTTCTTCGGAAACTGTGCCCTGCATTCTCCGCCCACTGGCGCCATCTCGGCTGACTCCGCCCCTTCCTCCACGCCGCTGCTTGACTTACAGGGCAGGAGATTCCACACGTGCCCCGCATTTTCGCAAAGAACTCCACTGAGCGCTCATTTCTGGGGGCACAGCACACCACCTGCGCGGATTGCAGCACCAGAGGCCGCAGGGCAGGAGCTCCACTGGTATCCATTTTCTCGTCTGCCGTGAGTAGCTCTGCACTGCAGACTGACAGCCCCTTCTGCCCCACTGTCTAACTCTAAAGGGGGCCGCTCTCGTCCTCCTACTTCTTCCTCTTCTGCCTTAGTCAAGTACTTTGCATGTTCGTCCTGTTCCCTCAGGTCGGTCCTCTCCGCTCGGTCAGGCCTGCAGCAACCCGATTGTGTCCACCGCCCAGGATCCTCCGGCCTATCCGTCCGAGAGTGATACCCCATCCCAGCCTGGGCTTTCTCTCTTTCACAATCGGTGGCCGATCTAACACGGGTGTCTCAAACTCTGGTGTCCGTGCTGGACCGATTACCTCTACAGACCCCCGCAGTAGCCAGCGGGTTGCAGGAGCCTCCGCCTGAGCCCTCCTTGATTAGCCGCAAAAGGTCCAGACACGAACGTCGGTCTGAGTCCTCTTCTCGCTCCATCTCGCCACTCTGTCCTCCTCTGCGGTCGGTGTCCTCCCGATCCTCCTCCCCTGAGTCAGGCAAAGCGTTCTCCGATGCGCCTTCGGAGGATGTTTTTCGGAGCTGGATTCGAACCAAATTGCTACCATGAGGGATATGGTTCAGAATCTCATTGGAGCAATAAATCTAACCTGTGACATCAAGGAGTCCTCTACGGAACCTGCAGATCAGGCGGTTTCGTTTAGACGGGCTAAACCACCTTCCAAGTTTTTCGCTCCTCACCCGGAATTCGAGGAGATAATGACCAGAGAAAGAGAACCCGACCAGACGCTTTCAGAGAGGAAAGCGACTTGGCGTTTTATGTCCCTTTTCTCCGGAGCTCACCGCTAATTGGACTGCTTCTCCTTAAGTGGATCCTCCAGTTTCCAGACTGTCCACCAACACGGTCCTCCCACTGTCCGGCGGAGCATCTCTGAAGGATTCAAACGATAGGCATAGAATCTTTCGCGAAGTCGGCCTTTGAAGCGGCCTCAGCTAGTCTTTGCCCGGCCTTTGCTTCCACTTGGGTTTCAAAATCCATATCCAAATGGGCCAAACAGCTCCGTCAGGGCATTCTGGACGGGATTCCATCCGGACAGCTGGTGGAACTTGCCAACCAGATTTCTCACGCGGGTGAATATCTGGTCTCCGCCTCCCTGGACGCCGCGTCTTGTGCGGCTCAGGCGTCCAGCAACGCGGTTGCCATCCGCCGGACCGTTTGGCTTAAGGCCTGGCAGGCGGATTTGTCTTCTAAAAAGTCCCTTAACAGCCTGCCTTTTCAGGGGTCTCGTCTCTTTGGTTCTAAGCTGCACCAAATCATTACGGACGCTACAGGGGGCACAAGTTCTCTTCTTCCCCAGGCCAAGCCTTGTCGCCCTCCTCCTAGACGTCCATTTCGGTCCTTTCGGCCTTTTCGTCGCTTCGCGGCATCAAACTCCTTCTCCCAGTAGCAACAGAGGCCACAGGCACGTCAAGAGAAGAAGACTGTATCCTTTAGGCCCACTTCTTCCTGGTGTCCTCGCTACTCCCAGGGTAGATCATCCAGGTCCAGGACTGGAAGAACCACCTTGGCATGACTCTCGGCTAGTCGACAGCCCATCTCCCAGGCTGGGCGGCCGTCCCCTCTTCAGGGACCTCTGGATCTTCTCAGTAGAAGACGCATGAGTCAGGGAAGTTGTATACTGGGGATACAAGATAGAGTTCGTTTCACGACCCCGGGATTGTTTTTTCGAATCCCGACCTCCAAGAGATCCCGCTCTAGTTCCGGGTTTCTTCGCAGCCATCACTTCTCTCCTCAAAGCTGGGGTAATTGTTCCCGTCCCAGAAAAAGAACGGTTCACAGGTTTCTATTCAAACCTTTTTGTGGTACCGAAAAAAGACGGCAGGGTGCGTCCCATTCTGGATCTCAAATTGCTGAACAAGAGAGTTTGTCTGAAGCACTTCAGGATGGAATCCCTTTGTTCAGTAATTGCTTCCATGGAGGCTCAGGAATTTCTTTGCTCCATAGATATTCAGGATGCCTACCTCCATGTTCCGATATTCCCGGGACATCACCGATATCTGCGCTTTGCAGTACTTCAGGAACATTTTCAGTTCATCGCCCTGCAGTTCGGTCTTGCGACCGCCCCAAGAGTTTTCACGAAGATCATGGCGGCGCTGATGGCCATGTTGAGGGTCAGAGGCCTGGTTCTGTTTCCATACCTCGACGACATCCTCATCAAGGCTCCGTCCTTTTCTCAGGCCCACGAAAGCCTGTCCATCGTTCTCAACACCCTAGCCCGTTTCGGGTGGCTAGTCAACCGGGAGAAGTCCTGCCTTATTCCTTCTCAGCGCATCATCTTTCTGGGCATGCTCTTCAACACTCGTCAGACCAAGGTCTTTCTTCCCGAAGACAAGAGATCCATCCTTCGTCGGGACATACGCGTGCTCCAGGGCCCTCGGTCTCCCTCCTTCCGATCGGCCATGAAGGTTTTGGGGAGGATGGTAGCAACATTGTAAGCGATTCTCTTAGCCCAATTTCACTCGCAACCTCTTCAGCAAGCCATCCTATCTCAGTTGAACAGGTCTGTCTTTTCCCTGGACCGCCCGTTCCGACTCTCTCCCCGGGTCAAACGTTCTCTCAACTGGTGGCTCACGTCACCTCTCGTCTCCCAGGGCAGGTCCTTCCTTCCAGTTCACTGGCAAGTGGTGACAACTGATGCCAGCCTGCTCGGCTGGGGTGCGGTGTTTCTGCAGCGCCCCAGAGATCTGGTCGTTGCAGTATGACACTCTGCCACTAAGGGGAGTGATGGTACGTCTGATGGCACTGAAGGAATTCCACTGACCAGGTATCACCAGCACACATTACACTTCACCCTCCGGCCACTAGGGGGTGCGAAAGGCTTTATTTATTGGGCCCCTCCTCACACTGGTAAAACTAGGGGTTGGATAGAAAGTTAGTCAGAAGCTGACTGGGTTGGATTCAGGCAACATCCCTTGGCAGGGGGTGTTGCAGGGAGAAGACACAGGGGGGTCCCTGTCAGGCGTGGGAACCTGGCAGCTACCTAGCGACCAGAACAGAACGTTACGGAACCGCGCCTGCACTACCTTGCGGCGGTATCCTAAGAAAGAGACACGAAGCGAAGGATATTGTGAGATAGTGAGAAACGAGATCAAGCACAAAGGAGAACCAGTAGGAGTCGTGCCGTGAGACCGAGGCAACATCCTACTGAGGCGCGTGGCCGGAACACCGAGGGAGTAACTGACTCTACGCCTTACTTCAAACTCCGCAGGACAGTTAATTATAGGTTGGCTGTCTAACCTAAACACCTACGAAGACATAAGGGGCAACAGTGTGAGAGGGGTGACTCTAGGGTCCCGGAAGACCTCCAGGCCTTCCCGTCATACGGGTGCGTCCTAGCCATAACATACCTGGGGGACGTTGAACTAGAAACATCTGGAACTAAAGAAAGAGCTGTAAAGAATGAACGAATGAGAACAGCAGTTGTGAGGACTATTCCGAATTCTCAGCAGGGTAGCACAGGCGCTATTGGTAGGCAACGATTTTCACCTGCAAAGGGAATTCTGGAAGTGCCCATCGGACCGGCCGGTCTCAGATAGCCCTGTTAAGCGTGCTCTGGATTGCGGATCCTGAAGTCTCCAGTAAAGAGGTAAAGAGACTGCAACCTTGTGTCCTCGTTATTGACTGCACCTCACACCATCACCATCCACCTTACTGGGAAGCCCTGGGGACATACTTCACCTGTGGGAAGGTATACCATCCAGCTGCCATTCCATCACCCCAGCGGACCCCACAGCAGCGTCGGTCACCCTGACCGAACACCACAGGTGGCGTCACGAATCCCTGACACTGTATCACCTTTATTGGACGCCCCTTAGCAGGGTCGCGGACCGGTTCTAGCCACCGTGACAGCCTCAGAACCGAACCAGATAGGCCCGGTACCGAGAACGCGTGGCCCTGTGTCTGGGGGCGCTCCATTTCGCCACCTGACTGTACAGGGCCGCTGATCGGCGCAGGAGTCAACTTTGCCGATCAATGTCCTCAAGATCTGGGCCATTTTTCTGTCCCTTCGTCACTGGGAAAGGATTCTCAGGGGCCTTCCAATCCGAATCCAGATGGACAATGCCAAGGCGGTGGCATATGTCAACCATCAAGGGGGGACTCGGAGCGTCTTGGCCGAGGTATCCAAGATCCTCCTCTGGGCAGAAGCAACGGTTCCGGTGATATCCGCGGTGCATATCCCCAGCGTGGACAATTGGGCCGCCGACTTCCTCAGCCGCGATGGTCTCGCGGCAGGGGAATGGTCCTTGCATCCAGAGGTCTTCCATGAGATTTGTCTTCGATGGGGGACTCCGGACGTGGACCTCACGGCGTCTCGAATGAACAGGAAGGTTCTGCAGTTAGTCTCCAGGTCTCGCGATCCTCTTGCAGTGGGCGTCGACGCTCTGGCCATTCCTTGGTCACAGTTCGTGCTGCCCTACCTGTTCCCACCCCTTCCATTACTTCCCAGACTGTTGAAAAAGATCAAAGTGGAAGGGGTGCCGGTCATTCTGATCGCCCCGGATTGGCCCAGGAGAGCTTGGTTCGCGGAGCTCGTCAGCCTTCTCGCGGACGCTCCCTGGCGGCTTCCAGGTATGCCCGATCTGCTGTCTCAGGGTCCGATCTGCCACCCGAGTTCTCGGGCGCTCAGTTTAACGGCGTGGCTGTTGAGACCGCAGTTCTAAGAGCGTCCTTCCTTTCGGACCGGGTGATTCACACCATGATTCAGGCTCGGAAGCCTTCGTCTTCCAGGATCTACTATCGTACCTGGAAGGCTTATTTCCGTTGGTGCGAGTCCAACCACGTTTCTTCTATGTCCTTTTCCCTGCCTTCCATTTTGGCCTTCCTTCAGGCAGGACTGGATTCGGGCCTAGCTCTTAGTTCCCTGAAGGGCCAGGTCTCTGCGCTTTCCATCCTTTTTCATAAGACTTTAGCTTCCCGACCACAGGTTAATACCTTCCTTCAAGGAGTAGCCCATGCTGTCCCTCCGTACAGGGCCCCTGTGGATTCATGGGATTTAAACCTGGTACTGGAATTTCTGGGGGTTTCCCCCTTTGAGCCTCTCAGGGAGGTCCCCCTGTCAGTTCTATCTTGGAAGGTGGCCTTTCTTGTGGCCATCACTTCTATCCGCCGCGTTTCCGAGTTGGCGGCCCTGCCTTGCTGTCCTCCGTTCTTGGTCATCCACCAGGACAAGGTGGTCCTCAGGCCTCCGCCTTCTTTTCTTCCTAACGTGGTTTCCATCTTCCACCTCAACGAGGTCATCGTTCTATCTTTTGTCCACTCATCCTCTGGAGCGATCGTTGAACAAGCTGGACCTAGTCAGGGCAGTGAGGATCTACCTGGATAGAACGTCCACTTTCCGGAAGACAAATTCTTTTCGTCATTCCTGATGGCTTGCGCAGAGGCCAACCGGCTTCTAAGGCGACTATTGCTCGCTGGATCAGAACGGCAATTCTGGAGGCTTACCGGGTCAAGAACAGAGTGCCCCCTCCTGGGATCAAGGCTCACTTTACCTAGGCAGTCGGCGCCTCCTGGGCGGTGCACCACGGGGCTTCCGCCCTACAGCTTTGCAAAGCGGCAACCTGGTCTTCCATCCACACGTTTGCCAAATTTTACAAGGTCCATACCTACGCTTCGGCGGATGCCAGCCTAGGCAGAAGTATCTTGCAGGCGGCAGTGGTGAGTCCTCTGATGGAAGTCTGCTTTTCCCGCCCTTGGGACTGCTTTGGGACGTCCCATGGTTCCTATGTCCCCCAATGAGAGGCGATAAAGAAAACAGGATTTTTGGTTGCTTACCGTAAAATCTGTTTCTTGGAGCCTCCATTGGGGGACACAGCACCCTCCCAATGTTTCTCAGTTTCTGTTGTTTTATGTTCTGACTGTCCTCACGTTTACAGTTCTCAAATTTGTGATTATGGTTTTCAACCTTGTTATCTATCTCTTACTGCGTTCTCACTAACTGAAGGGTATAATGCCAGTCGGTGGGGTGTACACTGCAGAGGAGGAGCTACCTTTTTTTATTTGCATAGTGTCAGCCTCCTAGTGGCAGCAGCATACACCCATGATTCCTGTGTCCCCCAATGGAGGCTTCAAGAAACAGATTTACGGTAAGCAACAATTGTTCTTTTGGTTTTTGTTTTTAAGTTGTTTTTAATTGACCTGGCAATTTCTATATTTTTTGCTTTGTCTTTGGCAGGCCCTCCACCACCTCTTCCACCTTTACAGCCTGCTGGAATGGACGCCCCACCAAATTCTGCCACAAGCTCTGTCCCTACTGTAGTGACTTCCGTCATTCACCATCCTCCTCCCCCTGTTGCTCCACCATCACTCTTCTCAGGTATATATATGATCATGTACAATTACAGTTATTCTACTTTGACCTTTAAAGGGATGCTTAAACTTTCCTTTTAGCATTATATTTGGAAACCACATATCTTTAGATGGTAGGTTGTCTGTGCATATATAGATCAAATTCAACATTTCTGTAGAGGAAAAGGCGGTATTTGCCAATTGCAAAAATAAGCGATGAAATAATTTAGTTGTGAGTCTCCACACTAGGTGAAAAGTGTTGGCTCCGCCTGATGGGTTATACTTTCTCACACCAGTCAGCTCAATTTTCATCTAGTGTCTGTAGGAGGCATTCTTTCAAGCTAGGCGGTACATTCCTACAATTGTGAAAGGCCACCGAAAAGGTGGAAACGTAAGTACCTTTGTATAACTCCCTCTTCCTCTGCATGTTTGTGGGTTTTTTTTTTTTTTTTTTTTTCTGGGGCTTCATCGTCCTCCTTTTATTTTTCTCTTGAGATGTCCCTTCCTTCCTCTTCCCAGTCTGTTCTTTTCTCTGCCTCTTGCCTTGTCACCAACTCAATGGATGTACTGCTAGCTTGAAGGCCTGACTACTAGAGGCCAATTCTTCACTGGAAGCTTAGCCGCTACCATCTTCCTGCCCTCTTGTTGACCTGGTCGCTTTCTTATCCTCTGTGCTCGCTCAGTTGGCGGTTTTTGAATTTTTTTTTGTGGATGGGTCCCTTTTTTAAAGTGGCTGCCCTCTTTCTTACCAAGCCTGGCCTAGCATCTGAGCACATTTCTTCATTCCAATGGATTAGTTCTTTTTACTGTGCAATATACCATATTTTTCGGACTATAAGATGCACCGGACCATAAGACGCACCCCAAATTTTGGGGTGTAAAATAGCAGAAAACATATTTTTATAGGATGGGGGTCCACCTTATTGTCCGAATTTAAGGTATCTTACCGGAGAGCTGACGGTGATACAGAGGAGTCACAGAAGGCAGGGTCCCTTCGGCAGCAGCAGAAGTGGGGCAGTGCTGCAGTACCGGAGTGCAATGCTGCTTGTCCGGTGTCGGCGGTGAGGTAGAGCTGGATCAGGGTCCCATCCTTAGGATGTCGGCGGCGGCAGAGGTGTTGTGATGCGGTGGTGGGCGGTGTGGAGTACACCTGAGCAGGGTCCCTTCTTCAGGATGTCGGCGGCAGAAATGTGGCGGCGCCGCAGCCCATTGTCCACGGGGAGCAGAGTGCATTATCGATTTCCCTGTGGAAAATGGCCGCTGGAGGCCGCGCGTGCGCAGATTGATATCATGGCGGCACTCAGCTTCAGGAAAATGTCCACTGAGATCTGTCTGCACACGCATGGCCTCCGGCGGCCCACACCCATGCAGATTTATGCAGGTCTGAAAATTTCACATGGAATCCTCTGTCTGTAGTTATGTCACTGAAATTAGTATTTCTTTGTTCAGTCAACATTTGCGACGCGTACCTTCATATCACTTCCCAAGAGCTTTTTTTTTTGCTCTGCTGGCGGTTCTCTTCATTTCCACTTTGTCGCTCTCCCCTTCGGACTATAGACAGCTTGTCCAGTCTTCAGCAAGGTGCTCAACCCTGAAAGCCACTTATTTGGGCCAGAGGAGGAGTGGCAGTCATAGCTTAAAGGGAACCTGTCACCCCGAAAATCGCGGGTGAGGTAAGCCCACCGGCATCAGGGGCTTATCTACAGCATTCTGTAATGCTGTAGATAAGCCGCCGATGTTACCTGAAAGAGGAGAAAAAGACGTTAGATTATACTCACCCAGGGGCGGTCCCGCTGCTGGTCAGGTCGGATGGGCGTCTCCGGTCCGCTTCATTACAAGACGTCCTGGTCAGAGGCCCGGCGCCTGCGCACTGCAGTACTTTGTCTGCCCTCAACAGGGCAGAGCAAAGTACGCCTGCGCCGGAGCCGTGGCTGAAGATCAGAAGAGGACGTCTTGTAATGCAGATGGGAGGCGCCGCAGCGGACCGGAGACGCCCATCCGACCTGACCAGCAGCGGGACCGCCCCTGGGTGAGTATAATCTAACGTCTTTTTCTCCTCTTTCAGGTAACATCGGGGGCTTATCTACAGCATTACAGAATGCTGTAGATAAGCCCTTGATGCCGGTGGGCTTACCTCACCCGCGATTTTCGGGGTGACAGGTTCCCTTTAACTCAGCTATCTCTTAATGAAAATTTGTTCTGCCTCCAGATCACTTTGGATTCCTTGTAGTGTTTTAATGGGATCAACAACACTCAGACATCTTGTCTGGCAGGTTCTTCCTCCCATTCCCATGGCAGGTGTGGACAACCAATGCCAGTCTCTCAGGCTGGGGAGCAGTGTTTTAACTGTCCCTTCAATCAGGGTTTCTGGAGGAATCCTGCCAGCCACAACCTACTAGGACTAAAGGTACCGTCACATTTAGCGACGCTGCAGTGATATAGACAACGATGCCGATCGCTGCAGCGTCGTTGTGTGGTCGCTGGAGAGCTGTCACACAGACAGCTCTCGAGCGACCAACGATGCCGAAGTCCCCGGGTAACCAGGGTAAACATCGGGTTACTAAGCGCAGGGCCGCGCTTAGTAACCCGATGTTTACCCTGGTTACCATTGTAAAAGTTAAAAAAAACAAGCAGTACATACTTACATTCCGGTGTCTGTCCCCCGGCCTCAGCTTCCCTGCACTGTGTCAGCGCCGGCCGGCCGTAAAGTTTTTTTTTTATAACTTTTACAATGGTAACCAGGGTAAACATCGGGTTACTAAGCGCTGCCCTGCGCTTAGTAACCCGATATTTACCCTGGTTACCAGTGAACACATCGCTGGATCGGCGTCACACACGCCGATTCAGCGATGTCAGCGACCAAAATAAAGGTCCTGATCATTCCCAGCAGGGGCCTGATCGTTGGTCGCTGTCACGCATAATGATTTCGTTAACGATATCGTTGCTACGTCACAAAAAGCAATGATATCGTTAACGAAATCGTTACGTGTGAAGGTACCTTAAGTACTGTGTTTCTGTCTCTCATTGCTTCTCTCATGTTTTTATTCACTAATAATAACAATGAAATATTCACTTTTATAAATGTCGCGCCATACCTGTATTCTTTCCGGGGGGCACTTTTTTTCCCCCCTGACTCAACTGCCTCCCGGCTGTCAATCATCCCCTCAGCGCATCGGGCGCCGCCTCCTCTGTGTTTCCTCACGTCACCGGCGCCTGTGCTGTGCTTTCATTTTTACGGTATGCGCCGTCTGCAGCTTGTGATCACTCTGACGCTGCAGTGCAGACGAGTCGTATCACGCTGGATGAAAGAGGCGGAGGGAGATGGGGACAGCCCTAGAGACTAACCACAGAGTGAATAAATCATAGCACACTGCGGGGCGGGATCTCAGGCCTCCGCTACACGCAGGCGCCATATCAGGAGATCAGCTTATGTGAGTTCCAGGACAGCGCATGCCCAAAAAATCAGAGCACAGCGCCGGTGACGTGAGGAAACACAGGAGGCGGTGCACTGAGGGGATGATTGAGTCAGGGGAAAAAACGTGCCCCCCCCGGACAGAATACAGGTATGGCGTGCAATTTATAAAACTGAATATTTCACTGTTATTAGTGAGTAAAAACATAAGAGCCAACTTCACAGAATGCAGCCTTAGTGCTGCTGAAGGTGGCTCTTTTACCTTAATAGGCCCTGGGGGGTGACAGGTTCTCTTTATTTGTTTCACTATTTTTGGCACAACCTGAACTTTTCTTTTCCTATAGATCATTTCAATAATTTAATCCGAATAATGTCCTATGCTTAAAAAGGTTTGTGTGAAGTAATCTGTCCACTTTATTTTAGTAAGAGTCTATCGTTTTACAGCATAGGCCGGGTGATGGACATTTTTGTGGTCCTGTTTTTAATACTGTTTTCCCTTTTCTTGTTCCATTGCTGCAGGACCAATTCCTTTATTCCCAGAACCATATGATGCTGATGGTTACAATCCAGAAGCCCCAAGCTTGACAAACACTTCAAGGCCTGTGTACAGACATCACGTGCATGCTCAAAGACCGAATTTGATAGGCCTTACTTCTGGAGATATGGATTCACCACCAAGAGGTACTACAAGAATTATTTCTTACTGACTGGAGACTGCCATTTTGCACTGGGTACTTTTGGATGCAAGACCACTTTCAAACTTGGCTACACCGCTTTAACTTTTTTCTGGTTTTATGTTTTCGTTTTTCGCTCCCCTCTTTCCCAGAGCCATAACTTTTTTTTTTTTTTTTTTTTACTTTTCCATCAATATGGCCATGTGAGGGCTTATTTTTTGCGGGACAAGTTGTACTTTTGAATGACACCATTGGTTTTGCCATGTCATGTACTAGAAAATGGGAAAAACATTCCAAGTGAGGTGAAATTGCAAAAAAAGTGCAATCCCACACTTGTTTTTTGTTTGGCTTTTTTGCTAGGTTCACTAAATGCTAAAACTGACTTGCCATTAGGATTCTCCAGGTCAGTACGAGTTCATAGACACCAAACATGTGTAGGTTATTTTCTTTCTCGCTTCATTGGGGGACACAGGTAACCATGGGTGTATGCTGGTGTCGCTAGGAGGCTGACACTATGCAAATAAAGAAAAATAACTCCTCCCCGGCAGTATACACCCTCCGACAGACACCATACAACTCAGGTTTTGCTTGGTGTCTGTAGGAGGCGGACCTGGATCTAACACCAGATCCGCATTTCTTTTTCTTTCAGGGATTGTGTGTGTTTATTAATCTTTTTCCCTTTTGTTTGATATACTTCTGGGGGTTACAGGGTGCAGTTCTTCTCACCCTTATTCCCTGCATTAAGCGACTGAGAGAGCAGTGTGGTATCACCCACATTGCACCCTCTCGGATCCGCTGGACAGGACTTTGTTTCATGTCCCCCTGGGGTGTTCATGTTTACTTTCGGTTGCCAGTCCTTGCCTCACCCTCCTCTCCCCCCCCCCCCCCCCAAGCCTTCTCCTCGGAGTGGGCTGAGAGGAAGACGGTGGTCAAGGGGTTGACGCAGTCTTCTGCGCCGGTTGATATCGCTGGAAGGAGGACCACATCTCCCAGGACCCTTTCTGCCTTCAAGGTATCCTGATGCGTTCCTCATCTTCAGGTAGGAAAATCTTCAAGCAACAGCAACCCCCCCCCCCTCCTCCCAGCAATCTCCTTTACCGTGCTAAGGGATTCGGGGGCCTTTGGGTGCTCTTTTATTTAAATCTTGCGCCTCTTTCCTCGCAGCGAGCATTTTCCACCATATTCCTTTCCGGCAAGTCTCAGCCCTGGGAGGCTGCTCCCCTTCTTCTTCCTCGTTCCCAGCGCTGGACTCGCCTCGCTTGCAGCCCAGCACTGGTATTGGCCCCGCTCTGGCGGGCCACACCCCCTTTTTCCCTCCCGGCCTATCGGGCGCATGGATTCTTTTCAGCCGGCCACGCCCCACTGTTTGGTGCGTTCTCTGCACGTGCAGACGCTCGCAGCCTGCGCTCTCCCGGCCAGCTGCCTCCTGTGCATCGCGTACTCTGGAATACCTCTCCTTAGGTGGGGGACACAGTGTAACTGCGCTTTCGCCAGGTCTGTAGATTTTTTGCTATTCTCCATCCCCGGCTGATTTTCCTCCAGGCAACATCGCCTGCTGGCATATAGCTTCAGGTACCTTTTTCACTCTACCTATGCCCAACCCCGCAGGGGCCCCCAGCTATATCCCTACGGTAATTCACTACACTTGTGCCCGCTGTAAGAAAAAGTGGGCTTCTGGCCAGCTGTCGCCTTTCTGTACGTCCTGCAGTCCTTCTATCATGTCCGTCTCTCAGGAGGCCCCTAATGTTCGGGATGAGTGCACTCCCCCCTCCCCCAAAGTGGGCTGTTGCAATGTCTGTCAGTCTTCGACCTCACTAAAGTGTCTCAGTCCCTGGTTCAGGTACTAGAACGTATTCCACTGCTGACTACTGCCACCAGTGCCACGAACACTTCTCACAGCGATTCGCTCGCACCTGTCCAAGACCCTCACAGGGGCAGACTTGAGAAAAGAACCAGAAAGCATTTTCTGTCTAGTTCTTCATCCACTTCTCCGGATCCAACTGCGTCAGCCGGAATACCGCTCTCTACCCGTTCCCCCTCCTCGCAGACTGATGTCGGGTCAGATGTATCCTCTCAGTCGGATTCTGACTCGGATGCAGATCAGACTTCCGCAACACATGGATATGGTTGACGGCCTTATCTCAGCCATTATTCAAATGCTTGAGCTTAAGGAGGAAGAGGCAGCTTCTCAGGACATCTCCGTTGCTTTCAAGCGAATGTAGCGTCTTTCTAGAGTTTTTCCCAATCATAAGGAATTTGATAACACTACGTCTAGACACTGGGAACACCCTGGTAAACGTTTTCCAGGGAGGAAACGTTTAGACATTTTATACCCGTTTGCTGCAGACCTTGTTAGCAAATGGTCCGAATCTCCTAAGGTAGATCCACCTGTGTCTAGATTATCCTCCCAGACAGTACTGTCCATTCCTGACGCGGCGTCTCTAAAGGACCCCACGGACAGACAAATTGAGGCTCTAACCAGTAACCAAATCAGCTTTTGAAGCTTCTGGTACCGCTCTCTGCCCCAATTTCGCCTCTACCTGGGTGGCGAAAGCGGTGTCGGCCTTGGCAAAAACCATACGCAGAGGCATTGTAGCTTCGGCTCCCGCACAGGAGCTAGCGGATTTAGCAGATCAGATTTCACTGGCGAGAAAGTACCTTCTGAATGCTTCTCTGGATGGGGCTGCTTGCTCTGCAAGGGCAAACAGCAATATTGTTGCCATTCGCCTGGTCCTCTGGCTGATGGCGTGGAATGCAGATCCCGCTTCCAAAAAATCCCTCACAGGTTTGCCCTTCCAGGGATCCAGGCTCTTTGGAGCACAGCTAGACCAAATGATCTCGGACACCACGGGTGGTAAGAGCACTTCTCTTCCGCAATCTAAGCCTAGGCGTCCCTTCAATAGAAAGGGACCCCATTCCTTTCGCTCCTTCGCCTCCTCAGGTGGTGCTTCTCAGCATGACCGGTCTTCCACTCAAAGGGACCGAAGGAAGCCTTCTTTCAGGCCTACCCCTCACTGGAGAGCTAAAGGCCGCTCCTCCAAATCTTCCAGTTCGCGCGACCACAGATTTTCTTCCAAATGACGGGTTACCCCCACCAGGAAGACTTTCCATGGTGGGAGGCAGGCTTTTTCTGTTCACAGAGCCTTGGTTATCGGTGGTCGACGACGCTTGGGTCAGGGAGATTGTCACATCAGGTTACAAAATAGAATTTTCGTCACCCCCAGGAAGACGTTTTTTCCTCTCCTGCCCTCCCATGGCTTTTTCAGGCGGTTAATTCCCTTCTCGCCTCAGAGGTAATCGTCCCAGTACCTTCCAACGAGCGGTTTTCCGGTTTTTACTCAAATCTATTTGTAGTTCCGAAATAAGACGGCTCTCTTAGCCCGATTTTAGACCTCAAACGGTTGAACCGCCACCTCCGGATTCGGCACTTCAAGATGGAATCTCTGCGCTCGGTGATCGCCTCCATGGAACCAGGAGAATTTCCGTGCTCTGTGGACATTTGGGATGTGTATCTGCACATTCCGATTTGTGTTCAGCATCAGAGGTTCCTTCGTTTCGCGATCCAGGACCAACATTTCCAATTCACAGCTCTTCCTTTTGGCTTGGCGTCTCGTAAAGGGTCCATCTCGCCGCGACTGCTGTCAGTCTCCAGATCACCCTGGACACGTTAACCCGCCTCGGTTGGATAATCAATGGACAAAAGTCCACCTTGATTCCGACCCAGCGTCTAGAATTCCTGTTCTTGGAATTCAACACCATTCAGGCTCAGGTCTTCCTCCCAAGGGAGAAACTCCTCTCTTCAGAGTCCTAAAGCGTCCTACCCCTCTACCTCTACGGTTCGGCATGAGGGTTCTGGGCAAGATGGTCACTTCCTTGGAAGCGGTCCCCTATGCTCAGTTCCACTCTCGCCCTCTCCAGCTGGCCCTTCTGTCAGTTTGGGACAGGAATCCACTCTCCTTAGACCGCCCAGTTCGCCTCCTTCTCGATGTCAGTCTCTCACTTGGTGGATGCTATCCACTTCCATTCTGCGCTGGAGATCGTTTCTTCCCCTCCGCTGGCAGGTCATCACCACCGATGCCAGTCTCCAGGGGTGGGGTGCGGTCTTTCTCCACCTCACAGCCCACGGACGCTGGACTGCTCAAGAGACACAGCTCCCGATCAATCTCTTAAAAAAATTTTCTAGCCCTCCTCCGCTGGCAGCCCCTCCTCTCGGGAAAACCGGGCCGCATTCTGTCAGACAACGCCACAGCTGTGGCTTACATAAACCATCAGAGAGGGACTCGCAGCAAGTAATGATGGAGGTGGCAAAAATTCTGCGGTGGGCGGAGAACCACGTTCCCTCCATATCAGCTGTCCACATCCCAGGGGTGGACAATTTCTCAGCCATCAGGGGCTCATGTCAGGCGAGTGGGCTCTTCTCCCCGCTGTCTTCGACCAGATTTGCCAAAGGTGGGGAATGCCGGACGTCGACCTAATGGCCTCCCGAGCAAACCACAAGGTTCCCCAGTACGTGTCCATGTCCCGGGATCCGAGGGCCGTTGGCTGCGATACTCTCGTGATCTCGTGGGCCCAGTTTCAGATGCCTTACCTGTTCCTGCCTCTTCCCTTCCAAGGGTCGTAAAGAAGATAAAGTGAGAGGGGTTTCCCATGCTATTAGTAGCTCCAGATTGGCCCCGCAGGGCCTGGTATGTGGAGCTAGTGAACATGTTATCGGACTTACCTTGGAGGCTCCCAGACCGTCCGGATCTTCTATCGCAGGGTCCCCTCTTCCTCCCGAGTTCTCGGTCTCTGAATTTAATGGTATGGCGTTGAGGCCGCGATCCTGAAGGACGCAGGTTTTTCTCAACGTGACATACAAACCATAAGAGCTAGGAAACCGGCATCTTCCCGTATCTACCATACATGTTGGAAGGCCTTTTTCCGATGGTGTGACGTCAACGGTCTATCTCCTATGGTTTTTTCGCTTCTCGGGTTTCTTCAGTCGGGTCTCGATTCGAACCTGTCCCTGAGCACGTTAAAGGGTCAGGTTTCTGCCTTGTCAATTCTTTTTCAAAGAGACCTTGCTTCTCTCCCCCAGGTGAGAACGTTCCTTCAGGGGGGTTGCTCATGTTGCACCTCCTTACCATCCTCTGGTCGCTCCTTGGGACCTCAACCTTGTGCTCGGCGCTCTCCAGTGTACACCTTTTAAACCGATTCGGGACATCTCTTTTTTGCTTCTTTCCTGGAAAGTTGCTTTTTTGGTCGCCATCACCTCGATCAGGAGAGTTTCCGAGTTGGCGGCGTTGTCCTGTCGTTCTCCCTTTCTGGTCCTTCATCAGGACAAGGTTGTCCTTCGGCCTGTTCCTTCTTTTCTGCCAAAGGTGGTTTCGGCTTTTCACATCAATGAGGACATCGTCCTTCCTTCTTTGTGCCCTTCCCCAGTTCATCCTTTGGAAAAATCTCTCCACAATTTGGATGTGGTCAGGGCTATCCGAGTCTACCTTGCCAGAACTGCTCATTTTCGTCAGTCCGACCCTCTGTTTGTCGTCTCGGAAGGTCGTCAGAAAGGGCTCCCCGCCTCGAAGTCCACAGTTGCTCGGTGGATCCGTTCGACGATCCTGGAGGCATACTGTGTTCAAGACAAATAGCGTCCCCCGGGGGTGAGGGCTCACTCTGCCTGAGCTGTGGGAGCTTCTTGGGCAGTTCGTCACCAAGCTACGGCCTCGCAGGTTTGCAAGGCCGCAACTTGGTCGTCCATCCACACCTTTGTGAAATTCTACCAGGTGCACACTCAGGCTTCTGCGGATACAGGCCTGGGTTGGAAGATACTGCAGGCGGCGGTTTTGCATCGGCCGACCTAGTTCTCTATTCTTATTATCCCGCTCTGTGGCCTGCTTTTGGACGTCCCATGGTTACCTGTGTCCCCCAAAGAAGCGAGAAATAAAGAGGGATTTTTGGTTCTTACTGTAAAATCTTTCTTGGAGCCTTCATTGGGGGACACAGCACCCTCCCTTTTTGTACCATATTGGCCAACGTGCCGTTGTTGTTGGTTGGTACATAGATTGAGTTGTTTATACTTGTTCCTACTATTGCTTTTGCACCAGCTGAGTTGCCTGGTGCCTGTTGGATGGTGTATACTGCTGGGGAGGAGTTATTTTTCTTTATTTGCATAGTGTCAGCCTCCTAGCGACAGCAGCATACACCCATGGTTACCTGTGTCCCCCAATGAAGGCTCCAAGAAAGAGATTTTACGGTAAGAACCAATAATCCCTCTTTTTATCTAAGTGATGAAAAAAAATTCCAAACTTGCTAAAAAAAAAAAAATTGCGCAATTTTCCGGTACCCGTAGCGTCTCCATTTTTCGTGATCTCTGGTTGGGTGAGGGCTTTTTTTTTTGCGTGCTGAGCTGACGTTTTTAACCCCTTCACGACATGCACCATACTAGTACTGTGCATGTCGTGTCTCCCCCTTTGATGTGGGCTCCAGCGCTGAGCCCACGTCAAAGTCGCGTCATGTCATCTGTTTTGTACAGCTGACGTGCGCGCAATAGCGGCAGGTGCTATTAACCCCTTTCTGCCATATGACATACTATTCCGTCCATGTGGGGTGGGCCCTACTTCCCAAGGACGGAGTAGTACGTCATGCCCTTTAATGCGACACTGCGAATTAAGTCGCAGTGATCGCATTAAAATTCCGATGCCATCTTACCTGGAGGAAGATGGTGTCGGCATCCTAGGGCCTGTCGCCGCCCCCCCTTCCCCCCGGCCTCCCGATCGCTGTGATTGGCTGCTCAATTCTGAGCAGCCAATCGCAGCCTTTCTCATTGTTTCAGCCAATCAATTTGGCTGAAACAGTGAGGTCCCAGCCTAGGATCGAGTACCGATGTACTCGATCCTAGGCCAGTGCCTGACAATGCCAGGCATGGGCCCAAACTCCCCCAGGATTGTCGATCGTCGATCGCGCCAATCGCAGGGCACAGCGGCGGTGTTACCGCTTTGTGCCCGGCCTGTACCTGCGCGCTCTGCAGCCCCGTGCCATGGCTCCGGATCCCCTGCCATGGCTCCCGAGCATTCCACTCTGGCGCGATCGACGATCACATCGATCGCGCCAATCGCAGGACACAGCGGCGGTGTTACCGCTCTGTGCTCTGCCTCTACCTGCGCGCTCTGCAGCCCCGTGTCCCCTGCCATGTCTCCAGATCCTTCCAGTCTGATTGGCGCGATCGATGTGATCGTCGATCGCGCCAATCACAGGGCACAGCAGCGGTGTGACCGCGCTGTGCCCTGATGGTGACCTGCTTGTGACCTGCCGGTGACCTGCCTATGATCGGAGCTGTAAGCTCCGATCATAGGCTGGTGCCTAGCAACACCAGCGTCACCAGGGCCTTCTCTGATTGGTGGGATCGATGTGATCATCGATCCCACCAATCACAGGTCACAGCAGCGGTGTGACCGCTCTGTGACCTGTCTCACCTGCCCCTGACCTGAGTAACTGCTCTGAAGGAATCCTCACACTTGGTGAGGATTCCTTCAGAGCAGTCACGCTGCGAGATCCCCTCCTGTGCTGAGACTTGTGGTGCCACAGTAGCCTGTGACACCACAATTCTTGCTAAAGAAAGAAGAGAGACTACAAACCGTAAGTGTTGATACCCCGATCCCGGCCCGATCTCTATTCATCCCCCCCTTCTCCCATCCCCCCTTCTCCCATCCCCCCTCCTTGCGCCGTATCCGTGCCCAAATTTAGCAGCCGCCGAGCGTTGATTGGTGACGCAGTTCACCTATCAACACTCGTGCTCACTTTTTTTTTCCCCCATCCCCGTGCGCTCCCCCAGCCGCTGCGTCTAATCTGTGCCTTCCCTTTTCTTTTCCCCCCCCCCCCCCCCCCCAAATCCGTGCGCTCCCTCAGCCCCTGCGTCTAACCCGTTTCTTCCCCCCCCATCCCCTTGCGCTCCTCCAGCCGCCGCGTCTAATCTGTGCCTTCCCTTTTCACATCCCCGTTCACACCCAGCAGCCGCCGAACTCTGATAAGTGACACGGTTCACTTATCAGAGCAGAGCTCTCGTGCCTGGCGTTTTTTCCACATCCCCGTTCGTACACCCAGCAGGCGCCGAAATTTGATAAGTGACGCGGTTCACTTATCAGAGCTAGGGCCTGCTGTTTTACACTTTTCCTTTCACAGGTATTTTTTTCTCCCCATTTGCTTTTTTTTTCCTTTAGCTTTTTCTTTTCAGAATAGTTTGCACCAAACACTATCCCCCCACACGTACACATAGTTACCAATAAAGTACACAAAAGCACCATACTCACAAAAAAATTGTCCCGCTCGTCCTGTTCGTCCCAACAGCGCTATTCAGCGGAGGAGGCATATGCTTTCCTTGCCTCCGACACTGATAGCGAGGGAGAGGATCCCACTTTTCTTTATTTTTCTGATTCTTCCTCATCCTCCTCCCCCTCCTCATCTTCCTCCTCCGGCCCTGCGGAACCGCCACGCAGACGCCGCAGGACAGAAGAAGTGCCCATCATTCATAAAGATGAAGATGAGGCAGGGCCCACTCCTGAAGATGAACCAGCGCTCCCATCTTCGGACCCCGTATGGACCTCGCCCCCTGAAAATTACGAGCCACTGATTCCTGATTTTGTGGCAGAATCAAGAATCAGGTTTGACACCACCAGCCTCACAGAAATAGACTTTTTCAATGTCTTTTTCTCTGAGGATTTTGTTAACCTCATGGTGGAGCAAACTAATTTGTATGCTCGTCAATTTTTGGAGCAAAACACCGGTTCATCATATTCTAACTGGTCTCCTGTAGACTCAGTTGAAATGATGCGGTTTTGGGGCCTGATGCTTCATATGGGGCTCCTGAAGAAGCCAGAAATTCGGCAATATTGGAGTGTTGATATTTTATACAACACTCCAGTGTTCCGAATGGTCATGGTCCGAACGCGTTTTGAGGCCATCCATAAGTTCCTGCATTATTCCGATAATGCACAGTGTCCCACACGAGATGACCCCAACTTTGACCGTCTGTTCAAAGTTCGGCCTGTCATCGAACACTTCAACAAAAAGTTTGGTGAAGTGTACGTGCCCAAAAGCGACATCTGCGTGGATGAGTCCTTGGTTCATTTTAAGGGGCGGCTCAGATTCCGTCAATACCTGCCTAGCAAGAGGGCCAGGTACGGAATCAAACTCTACAAGCTGTGTGAGAGTACCTCAGGGTACACCTACAGCTTTAGAGTCTACGAGGGGAAGGACAGCAGGATTGAACCGCCTGAGTGTCCCCCTGTCCTGGGAGTGAGTGGGAAAATAGTGTGGGATTTGGTGCACCCACTGCTGGATAAAGGTTATCACCTCTACACTGATAACTTTTATTCCAGCATCCCACTCTACAAATCCCTCTCTGCGCGAGGTACCGCAGCCTGCGGTACTGTCCGCAAAAATCAGGCCTCCCAAAGACGCTACTTGGGCAGATGCTCAGAAAAGGTGAGAGCAGAGCCCAATGTAGCGACCACCTACTGGTGGTCAAGTACAAGGACAAGAGGGATGTCCTTCTCTTGACCACCATACACGGTGATGGCAGTGCCCTCAGCACTGTATGGGGTACCTCTACACAGGTCTGCAAACCGGACTGTGTACTGGGGTACAACAAAAACATGGGGGGCGTTGATCTCTCCGATCAACTCCTCCAACCGTACAGTGCTTTGAGGAAGGCCAAGGTGTGGTACAAAAAGCTGTCCGTGCACATCGTACAAATGGCAATGCTCAACGCTTTCCTGCTGTCATGATGTGCACGCCACAGCGATATGTCGTACCTTCAGTTCCAGGAGGTAGTGGTTAAGGCCCTGTTATTTGGCACGAGGGAAGGATCGGGCCCCAGTACTTCCGGAACTGAAGGTGCTCGTATCGTACCAGGTCAGCATTTCCCGGGGGAGGTCCCGCAAACTGGAAAAAGAGGCAAGTCGCAAAAAAGGTGCCGAGTGTGTTACAAAAGGGGAATACGCAAGGACACCATTTATCAATGCGACACCTGCCCCGAAAAACCTGGCCTGTGTATGAAGGATTGCTTCAAATTGTACCATACCTCCATGCACTACTAATTTACTTTACAGGAAACAGTAGATTAGTTCCAACAAGGGGGCACATCTATGTAAGTTCATTGGGGGTCTAGTTTACAAAATGTCACTTGTGTTTTTTTTTTTTACTGTTTGGGCACATCAGGGACTCTGCAAATGGAACATGACGCCTGCAGACCATTCCATCAAAGTCTTCTTTCCAAAACGTCACCACATCCTTTCCGAGCCCCGACGTGTGCCCAAACAGTATTTTTTCCCACATGTGGGGTATCAGGGTACTCAGGACAAATTGGACAACAACTTTTGAGGTCCAATTTCTCCTGTTACACTTGGGAAAATTAAAAATTGGGGACTAAATGATCATTTTTGTAGAAAAAAAATAGGATATTTTATTTTCACGCCCGGGCGTTATAAATTTAAGTGAAACACTTGGGGGTTCAAAATTCTCACCACACACCTAGATAAGTTCCCAATTAGGTCTAGTTTCCAAAATGGGGACACTTGTGGGGGATTTCTACTGTTCAGGCACATCAGGGGCTCTGCAAACGGAACATGATGTCCGCGTACCATTCCATCAAAGTCTGCTTTTCAAAACGTCACTACTTCCCTTCCGAGCCCCGAAGTGTACCCAAACAGTAGTTTTCTCCCATGTGTGGGGTATCGGCGTACTCAGGACAAATTGGACAACAACTTTTGGTGTCCAATTTCTCCTTTTACCCTTGAGAAAATAAAAAATTGGGGACTAAACGATCATGTTTGTGGAAAAAATAGGATTTTTTATTTTCACGCCCGGGCATTATAAACTTTTGTGAAGCACTTGGGGGATAAAAGTGCTCACGACACATCTAGATAAGTTCCTTAGGGGGTCTAGTTTCCAAAATGGGGTCACTCGTGGGGGTTTTCCACTGTTTAGGCACATCAGGGGCTCGCCAAACGCGACATGGCATCCGATCTCAATTCCAGCCGATTTTAGCTTGAAAATGTCAAACGGCGCTCCTTTCCTTCTGAGCCCTGCCATGCACCCAAACAGTGGTTCCCCCCCCACATATGGGGTATCAGCGTACTCAGGACAAATTGGACAAGAACTTTTGGGGTCCAATTTCTCCTTTTACCCTTGAGAAAATAAAAAATTGGGGACTAAACGATCATGTTTGTGGAAAAAAAATCCTATTGTGAACGTGGCCTTCTAGTCTAAAAAATATGGTTAGAAAATTGATCAGCATGTAACAGTGATCCAGTATAGTATACATTCAGGCTAAGTACTGAGATGCCTCAATATTAATTTTAAGCACAAAAAACTTTCAAAAAGGTTTTCATTTTATACATAATAAAAGCTATGTTTTAATTGCATACCTATTCCCTCTTTCCTTTCGGCTCACGCTCACTCACTACACACGCTCACTACACTCTCACTACGCTCACTCTCTACACACGCTCACTCTCTACGCGCGCTCACTCTCTTCGCGCTCCCGCTGTCTCTGCGCGCTCTCTGCACGGCGCTCGCTTTCGCACGGCAATTGCTCGCTCTCTCACTTGCATGGCACGCTCGCGCGCTCTCTGCACGCTGCTCGCTTTCGCACGGCAATTGCTCGCTCTCTCACTTGCATGACACGCTCATTCGCACGGCACACGCTCGCTTTACAGATTATAATATGCATGCACCTGACAACAATTTTCTTATTTAAAAAGTGTCTTACAGTCTGACACATATGGTAGTTTTATTTTTGCACTTTGGGGGTGTCAGACTCCCTTTTAAGTCGTCTTTTTTCTCTTTTCTATTGTCTGCCAAAGTAATTTTTTGTTACCTTAAATATTATTTCTTTAGAGAAAACAGTCAACAATAGTATGAGAATCGTTGTGGATTCTGATTCTCGGAAAAGAAATCTTACTCCAGCCGACTCTGGAATGCATCCGAAAAAACCCTGGTTTGACAAGTAAGTTGATTGAGTATTCTGGATAAATTGCTATACTAATACTGAAACAGTGCGAAGGAGATGTAACTCGGCTACTCCTGGCTCTTGTGGGTCTACATATGGCGGTCAGAGTGCAAGGCTGTGGTAAGAACATCACTTTGGTTCAGATTGGGCCTCTTTCACACATCCGTTTTTTAGAATCAGTCACAATCCGTCAAAGTCTTGAAAAGACGGATCCTGTTCTGATTGTAAAAAACTGATGCACTGGATCCGTTTTTTTTTTTTTTTGTTGTTTTTTTTTTATGGAACCGTTGAAGTAGTTGCAGCCGGAATTTAAAGAAACAGAATTCTGGAGAGAGAGAGAGAATCTGTCGCTAATACAAGTCTATGGGGAAAAAAAGGATCCAGCAGCAACATTTGCTGGATCTGTTTTTTTCTAAAAACGAAGGATTGTGACTGATTCTAAAAAACGGATGTGTGAAAGAGGCCTTATTCTTGGGCACATCCTAAACACCATAATGTCTGTTTTTTTGTTGTTGTTGTTTTTTTTAGGTTTTTCAGTGTGAATGTGTTAAAGGGGTTGTCTTAGCCAAAAAGTTTGACCCATTACTGTTTACATGACTGGGAGCCACTATTAACTATGCTGCCTAAGTGCTGCAACTAATATTGTACAGTAGCACTAGTAAGGAATTTAGGTGGGCAGAAAGGACACATGAATTGCTGTGTGACATGCATAACCAATACAAGCTGTTTACTGCAACCATTTGTTGTAGTGCGTGCGCTCTGCTGCCATCAAGTATATACTATCTTTCATGCACTATAAGGTTGTGTTCACGCGCTGCGGATTTTGCTGCGGATCCGCAGCGGATTTGGCCGCTGCGGATCCGCAGCAGTTTTCCCAAAGTTTACAGTACAATGTAAACCTATGGGGAAAAAAAAACGCTGTGCACATGCTGCGGAAAAAGCTGCGGATTATTTTCCGCAGCATGTCAATTGTTTGTGCGGGTTTCAACCAGCACCAATAGAAAAGTGCTGGTGAAAACCCGCAGAAGAATCCGCAGAACAAACCGCAAGAAAATCCGCAGTGAAAACCGCAGTGGTTTTGCACTGTGGATTTTCCAAATCCGCTGCGGAAAAATCCGCAGGAAAATCTGCAGCGTGGGCACATACCCTAAAACTATTGGGAAGCAGTTGTTTGATTGCAGGCAGCTCTACTAACTGGAGCCTGTGTAACAATCCAGACATGTCTTCTGAAGCGTAGGTACATGGCTGTCCTTGCAATTCCTGGAAGAAGTCCCTCTGACAGTGCTCTCCAACCTTTTTTTTTTCCCTGAGAGCCACATTCAGCTCTGAGCAGCCCCTGCTAGCCACGTTCTATGTGAAGATATTGTGGAACCTATAGTATGATCAGTGATGGATATCTGGTCATTAAAGGGCTTTTCTGGGTCAGCTCACGCTAATATTAGGAAGGCAAGCAGTACCGGTAATGTAATGTCACACTTACAGATACCTGCTGGTGACGCACACATCATAGCATGTATTGTAATGTCACCAGTATCGCTCACCAACCCGGTGTGTAAGTGGAGCATGATATACTCATGGCTCTTTAAATGGCACAGACATTACAACTTACAAACTCAGATGAATATTAAAAGGATTATTTGGGTTTTGCTCACTTATGTATTGGTGACGTCGTGTTTACAGATGCCTTTTGGGACAAATGTGCCGTCAGCAGGTGTTGTACACTTGTCCTGATAAGTAGGACAGAAGAAGAATGTCAGGGTTTGAAGAGTAAGCCAGTCACACACTTGGGCCTCTATATACAGTTAGGTCCATATATATATTTGGACAGAGACAACATTTTTCTACTTTTGGTTATAGACATTACCGCAATGAATTTTAAACAAAACCATTCAGATGCAGTTGAAGTCCAGACTTTCAGCTTTCATTTGAGGGTATCCACATTAAAATTGGATGAAGGGTTTAGGAGTTTCAGCTCCTTAACATGTGCCACCCTGTTTTTAAAGGGACCAAAAGTAATTGGACAATTGCCTCCACGGCTATTTCATGGACAGGTGTGGGCAATCCCTTCGTCATGTCATTCTCAATTAAGCAGATAAAAGACCTGGAGTTGATTTGAGGTGTGATGCTTGCATTTGGAAAGTTTGGCCGTGAAGTGAACATGTGGTCAAAGGAGCTCTCCATGCAGGTGAAACAAGCCATCCTTAAGCTGCGAAAACAAACAACCCATCCGAGAAATTGCTACAATATTAGGAGTGGAAAAATCTACAGTTTGGTACATCCTGAGAAAGAAAGAAAACACTGGTGAACTCATCAATGCAAAGACCTGGGCGCCCACAGAAGAAAACAGTGGTGGATGATCGCAGAATAATCTCCATGGGGAAGAGAAACCCCTTCACAACAGCCAACCAAGTGAACAACACTCTCCAGGAGGTAGGCGTATCAATATCCAAATCTAGCATAAAGAGAAGACTGCATGAAAGTAAATACAGAGGGTTCACTGCACGGTGCAAGCCACTCATAAGCATCAAGAAGAAAAAGGCTAGACTGATCTTTGCTAAAAAAAACATCTAAAAAGGGGGGCGTGGCCTAACTGCTGATGGAGTAGGTCACACAGAGTGGGAGCTCCGTGTCCAGGAATCCTAAAGCGGCTCTTATCTACCTCTCCGGCGCCCTTCTGCTCCTCCTCGATCTTGATTCCGGTCCCTGGTACGGTGGTGAGTGTATGGGGAAATCCAAAACGCGCTCCCGTGACCCCACCAGGAGAATTCCTGACTTCTTTGCGGCCTCCTCACAGCTACCGCCGGAGTCCAAGATGGCGCCGCCCTCCCCCTGATCTTCCCGCTCTTCACAACGCAACGCTCAGGCGTCGCAATCGAGCGCTGCAGCGTCGCATTCAAGCGGAGCAGCGTCGCATTTAGGCGGAGAGGCGTTGCATTCAAGTGTTACAGCGTCTGATTCGGCTGATGGCCCGGTGACTGCTTCTCTCCTCAAGGGTTTGCTGGGAGACCTTAGAACCTCCATCCAGGAAGATATACGCACTATGCTGGCTGAACTGAGAGGGGAGGTGGTTGAGCTGGGTAACCGTACTGACCGTTTGGAACGCAAAATGGCGGAGCTGGTCTCTTCTCATAATGAACTCTGGGACGCTCATGAGACCCTGCAAATCATGGCCACTAAAACCCATGCTAAAGCCTTGGACCTGGAAGATAGGTCCAGGAGAAACAACGTCAAACTGAGAGGCATTGAGGAATCTGTCCTGGCGGCGGATTTGAAGATATTTCTGCAGGAATTTATGGCCGCAGCTCTCCCGCAGTTGGCCCCAAAGGACATTATAATTGACCGCGTGCACAGGATCCCTAAACCGTCTAGCCTGGGGCCCTCCATCCCGAGAGATGTCCTGGCACGCATACACTTCTTCGAGATGAAGGAGGATTTTCTCCAGGCCCTAAGGAAGGGTCCAGCTCTTCCTGAAAGATTTGCAAGCATCTCCGTCTTTCCAGATCTCTCCCCGGGCACGTTGGCTCTACGGAGGGCCTTTGCCCCCTACACTACCATCCTCAGAGAGAAAGGCATCCTGTACCGCTGGGGGTTTCCTACCAAGCTCCTCATCCGTAAAGATGGATCAATCACCACCTGCCTGACTCCGTCACACGCAGCTACTGCTTTCACCAAATGGGGATTCTCAACTCCGGACTCTCCGACCGCCGTGACCCTTCCTAAGCGTGGAGCTGGTGGAGGTCTCAGGGCCCGCATCACACCGGACTGGGAGGTGGCCTGAGCCCACTGCAACTTTGGTTCCTGGCCATTTTCCCGCACGGATTCATTTGGTTTTCTTTTTTTAAGCTGCGTTGGTTCCTCTCTCGAGAGTATCCGCAGCATTTGTTTGCCCCATAGGTGAATTGTTTTCCTGATTCTCACCTCTTGGACTCAGGGTATCCCTGATGGACCTCGGTCCACTGGTTGACTTGTTGTATGTCTTGTTTGCTCCCCTTTTTCCCCTTCTCTCCTTCTGGTCCCCCCTTACTTACTTTTTTGCCACAAGTACTAGACTCTTTTACACAGGTTATTGGTGTCCTGAAGTTTGCAAAACTGTTTACATGTTCTCATTATGAGTATATCGCTGTATTCAATTAATGTTAATGGTCTCAATTCGCCGGGCAAGAGGTCTGTGGTATGGCGTCAGTTGGGTAAATCCCGTCACGACATTCTGTGTCTTCAGGAAACACACCTACTGGAATGTGATAATCTCAGAATGCAGTCGGGCTTATACCCGCATCAATTTTTTGCCAACGGCCCGTCAAAAAAGGCGGGAGTAGCCATTTTTTTCAGTAGGTCCAACGCCTTCCAGCTGGTTCGCTCCATAGCGGATCCGTTGGGTAGGTTTATTGTGGTCCTATGCCTCATTAATAACGCCCCCTATACCATCGCCTCGATCTACGCCCCCAATGTAGGGCAGCTTAGGTTCCTGGAGGAGGTCTTTGAAACTTTGCGTGATATCCAACATGGTCATAAACTGATTGCTGGTGATTTCAATGCTCCAATGTTTAGGGACTTGGACTGCTCTGCTTCTTCCCTGTCAAGATGCGAAGCAGGTCCTCTGACTAACTCTTTTAACCTGCATGATATCTGGAGATATTTGCATTGCGGCGAGAGAGACTACACGTTCCTGTCTCCCAGGCACGGTTCCTATAGCAGGATTGATTTTGTGCTGGTGAATGACGTGGCTCTCCCTCACTGCATTTCAGCAGATATAGGCAGTATCACATGGTCAGACCATGCCCCGGTGTCCCTTACACTGAGAGATCCCTTGGCTATTAGACCCCCCTTGCACTGGCGTCTCAACCCCCATCTCCTCGCTGACCATTCCAACTCTCGGTGTATTGAGGAGGCTTTGGGGGAATTTTTCACCTCCAATGATACTCCTGACATAGGCGACGACACCCTTTGGTTTGCCCACAAGGCGGTAATTAGGGGTCACTTTATTAAACTGGCGGCAAGGGCCAAAAGAAAGTATAATGCAGCTCTCCAGTCTTCCCTAGATGAATTAAGGCGCCTGGAGTCCGCGCACAAATTATCTCCTACCCCGGCGCTTCTCTCCGACCTCTCCAAAGCACGCATGCATGTTCGCAATTTGCTTCTCCATAAGGCTGAGAGGGCCCTGAGGAAAACTAGGGCTAAATTTTACACAATGGGCGATCGAGCGGGTGCTGTTCTGGCCAGACGTGTTAGGAAGAGAGAGGCTCAATCCAAGATTCCATTTTTGCTCCAGCCTGACGGCTCCCGGGTGTATAATCCGATTCATATCGCGGAGGAATTTGCATCTTATTACTCCTCGCTCTATGACCTCGGGTCTGACCTAGGGATTCCTCAGCCTTCGCGGGAGTCAATTTTGGCGTTCTTGGAGAAGGTTAATCTCCCCTCGGTCACCCAGGATCAGCTCTCCTTCCTAAACTCTCCCATTGTTGAGTCTGAACTCTCGCAGATTGTCAGAGAGGCCAACAAGGGTTCTTCCCCGGGGCCTGATGGTTTTTCTTTTTTCTACTATGCTCAGTTCCTCCCTGCCCTCTCCCCCTACCTCTTGCGCCTTTTTAATAATTGGCTGTCGACGGGCAGTATTAGGGCTGAGGGGTTGGAGGCATCCATAGCGACTCTCCCCAAACAAGGGAAACCCCCAACATCCCCGGGGAACTTTCGTCCGATAGCACTTTTAAACTGCGACGTTAAGATTTATGCAAAAATCTGGGCCAACAGACTGTTCTCGGTTCTCCCTGGTCTCATCCACCCCGACCAAGTTGGGTTTGTTCCTGGCAGACAGACCAGGGATGGCACCAGGCGCCTGATAGATCTTTTAGATGTGGTCGAGAGGGGGAGCCATCCCAGTGTATTTCTCTCGCTTGATGCCGAAAAGGCGTTCGACAGGGTACACTGGAGTTATATTGAACTCACGCTGGAAAAATTTGGGCTCACCGGGCAAATTAGTAGAGCGGTTATGGCATTATACTCCAATCCCTGCGCGTCGGTTCGTTCGGCAGGATTTAGATCTCGGACATTTTCTATTCGGAATGGCACTCGTCAGGGCTGCCCCCTCTCGCCTATCATTTTTGCTCTGGTCATGGAGCCTTTGGCTTCCATGGTCAGACAGAGTGCGGACATTGAGGGAATCCGGGTGGGGGGAACCGAACACAAAATTGGCCTCTATGCCGACGACGTGGTCCTGACTTGTGCCTCACCGTTAGCATCGCTGAACGCGATTACCTCTATTTTAACTGAGTTTTCGGCGGTTTCGTATTATAAACTTAATCTGACCAAATCCACAATTTTCCCCCTTTTTCTCCCGGCCCCCCTTCAAATCCAAATTCAATCCCAATACGAGTTCATTTGGGCTCCCCTGGGCTTTACGTACTTAGGCATCAGGATAACTAGGCTGGATAATATAGTTCGTGTAAATTGTGAGGAAACTCTTGCGGAGGTCAGGAAGAGCATGGATCATCTGTCGGGTGCACTGCTCTCCTGGATGGCCCGCATACAAACGGCGAAAATGCTATTCCTACCCAAAATAATGTAGCTCTTCCGATGCCTCCCCCTTTTTATCCCTTCGAAGTTTATTTCAGCTTTTCAATCTCTTATAGATCGGTTTATTTGGAATGGGAAACCTCACAGGATTAGGCGTCGGATTATGTCCCTACCGTATTCTATGGGTGGGTTGGGCGCGCCTGCAGTGCTTTCATACTATAGGGCGGCGATCCTTGAGCCCCTTAAAATATGGTGGGAGGGGAACTCATGTTTACCCTGGTTTCTGATTGAATCGCATTTTGCTCCCAAAAACTCGCTTAGATTGCTCTTGGAGTTTCAGCTGCTTAAGGTACCTCTAGTTGGCCCTTGTCTCCGTTCTATTAGGAATGCTTCTAAATTGTGGGCGCTACTCAGCACTTCCCATCTAATATTTATGTTTGACTATGTTTCTTTGCAGGCTTTGGAGTATGCTATCGGGCACATTTCTCTTTCCTCCTGGACGGACCGCGGGGTGCTCCGGGTGGCAGACCTTTTCGGCTCAAATGGCCTTCTGTCGTTTGAGGACCTCTCAGGGAGATTCTCTCTTACTGGGTCTGATTTCTATCAATACCTGCAGCTCCGTAGCTTTCTCAGGTCACGTCGGTCATTCGGAGTGCCCCCGCCTCTGACAGAGGACCCGGCTCATAGATATTTCAGACCGGCCACCATATTGCCCCATGGCATCTCCATAATCTATAAAGCTCTCATCTCCTATGGTTCTGCTGACAAGCTCCCTTTCATGACCGCCTGGGAGTCCTCGCTGGGTTTCGAGGCCTCCCTGGAGGACTGGCAATTTGCTATGGTGCACCCTTCCAGGTTCTCCACATGTCTTGGCCACTTGGAGCAGGTGAAAAAAGTTCAACTGCATTGGTACTTTACCTCTGTCCGCCTGGCGAAGGTTTTCCCGTCTTCCTCCCCTCTGTGTTGGAAGAAGTGCGGCGCCTTGGGGTCCTCCTCTCATGTATGGTGGTCGTGCCCGCAGATCCGGGTTTTCTGGCGTGAGGTGGAGGCTTTGATTGTCGATCTGACACGTCTCCCCCTTGCGCTGAGTGGTCAACTAGCTGTCCTGGGTATTTCCCTCATGGGTCTCCCTTCCCCTCTCCGGCCCATAATTTCAAATATCCTAGTTGCCGCTAGACAATGTATAGCGAAACATTGGAAATCCTCGGGTCTTCCCTCCAGAGCCGAACTGATCGCCAGAATTGACTTACACTTCTGCTATGAGGTTATCATGGCACAGGATCTATCGAGGAGAACTAGGGTCCTCTCGTGGTGGGATCCCTGGGTGTCCTCGGCACATATATCTCAGTCTGCTCTTGCCCTCATTTAAATCGTTTGCTTCTCAAGTTTTGACACTGTGTGTGTATTATACTGTTCATATTGTGGTCTTTAACTTAGGCGCTGGTCCTTTTTTCCCACATCCCCCTCCCCCCCCCCCCCCCCTGTTTACCCTTGTCTCCCTCCCCCTTTGAAGTTTACTGATGTGTTGTTTAACATGCAAAATTTCAATAAATATCTATTGGTTAAAAAAAAAAAAAAAAACATCTAAAAAGCCGGCACAGTTCTGGAAGAACATTCTTTGGACAGATGAAACCAAGATCCACCTCTACCAGAATGATGGAAAGAGGAAAGTATGGCGAAGGCATGGTACAGCTCATGATCCAAAGCATACCACATCATCTGTAAAACACGGCGGAGGCAGTGTGATGGCTTGGGCATGCATGGATGCCAGTGGCACTGGGTCACTAGTGTTTATTCATGATGTGACACAGGACAGAAGCAGCCGAATGAATTCTGAGGTATTCAGAGACATACTGTATGCTCAGATCCAGCCAAATGCAGCCAAACTGATTGGTCGTCGTTTCATACTACAGATGGACAATGACCCAAAACATAAAGCCAAAGCAACCCAGGAGTTTATTAAAGCAAAGAAGTGGAATATTCTTGAATGGCCAAGTCAGTCACCTGATCTCAACCCAATTGAGCATGCATTTCACTTGTTAAAGACTAAACTTCAGACAGAAAGGCCCACAAACAAACATCAACTGAAAACCACTGCAGTGAAGGCTTGGCAGAGCATCAAATAGGAGGAAAAACAGCGCCTGGTGATGTCCATGAGTTCAAGACTTCAGGCAGTCATTGCCAACAAAGGGTTTTCAACCAAGTACTAGAAATTAACATTTTATTTAAAATTATTGAATCTGTGCAATTACTTTTGGTCCTTTTAAAAACAGGGTGGCACATGCTAAGGAGCTGAAACTCCTAAACACTTCATCCAATTTTAATGTGGATACCCTCAAATGAAAGCTGAAAGTCTGAACTTCAACTGCATCTGAATTGTTTTGTTTAAAATTCATAGTAGTAATGTCTATAGCCAAAATTAGAAAAATGTTGTCTCTGTCCAAATATATATATGAATCTAACTGTATAGTTCTGGCCCATAGTTACTGTTCATATTGTGGTCCTCAAAACAGCTGCATCATCTGTCAGGCCTGGAACGGAAACGTGCTTACTCTAATTTTCTGTGGCTCTTTACTTTGCCCTGGCGACTGCTTGTAGTTTATCATAATGCTCCTATATTTCTGAAAAACAGCCTTCAAACCCTGGAGAGCCAGGCAGTCTTTGGTTTGGTGATAAATCACCAGAAGTACTGTTGCTCTCAATCGAGGCAGAGCATCTTCTTGGGTATGTTGTTGAACACTCTTCTACTTCTACATGGCCAGCTAGATAGTTAATAAAAATAAATGTCTACAATTGAGAGTTTTTCTGCTCCAGTCTTGTTATAGTGTCTTCAGATCCTCAGCACAACTCAGTACAGCGGGCGCGTTGTAATGACGTAATGGCACCCCCTGTACTGAGGCATCAGACTCAGAGAGGGAACGTCAGCTGATTCTCCCTCCTCCTTCATTACTTTCATTGCAGGCCTACTCTGCGATACACAGTTTAACCCTATCAAGACACAGCCCTTCTTCGTTTTCGTTTTTTGCTCCCCTCCTTCCCAGAGCCATAACTTTTTTGTTGTTCCGTCAATATGGCCATGTGAGGGCTTGTTTTTTGCGGGACGAGTTGTACTTTTGAATGCCACCAATGGTTTTGCCATGTCATGTACTAGAAAATGGGAAAAACATTCCAAGTGAGGTGAAATTTCAAAAAAAGTGCAATCCCACACTTGTTTTTTGTTTGGCTTTTTTGCTAGGTTCTCTAAATGCTAAAACTGACCTGCCATTGTGATTCTCCAGGTCATTACGAGTTCATAGACACCAAACATGTCTAGGTTCTCTTCTATCTAAGTGGTGAAAAAAAATTCCATGCGTTCTTTTGATCGCCCTTTTATTGCATTTTAATGCAATGTCGCCCAAAAAACATAATTCTGGCGTTTTGAATTTTTTTTCTTGCTACGCCGTTTAGCGATCCGGTCAATCCTTTTGTTTAATTGATCGGGCGATTCTGAACGCGGTGATATCAAATGTGTATGTTTGATTATTTTGTTGTTTTATTTTGAATGGGGTGATTTAAACTTTTATATATATATTTTTTTTTTTTCTATTTTTTAAAACATTTTTCTTTATCGCTTCATTGGGGACACAGGTAACCATGGTGTATGCTGCTGTCGCTAGGAGGCTGACACTATGCAAATAAAGGAAAATAGCTCCTCCTTCGCAGGATACACCCTCCGACAGGCACGAAGTACCGGTGATGGGAAATCTAGTTCATTTTGGTGATTAGTTCACCATGAACTAGTTCACTGAAAAGATTCGTTCAAAAGATTAGTTCAGTATTTCTCTGGATTCTGCTGAGAAGAGATGGATCAGTTCTAGTTCGTTACACAGAAGCTGTGGCTCCTAGGATGAGATATAGTTTTGTTAAAATTATCAGAAATAGTTAATATATCTGATCATTACATAACAAACTCTTGTTAAAGGGGTACTCAGTCTGGAGAAAAAAATCTAAAGTTATTTATTCAAGTTAGTAAATTTTTTTTTTTTTTCTTTGTGAAATATTTATTATTATTAATATTATTTAAATGGCGTGACCGATTACCCACAGAACCGCAAGCTACACTTATCACATTGGAGCAGTAGGAACATTTTGCTTTCTTCTGATCTCCACTAAGTGTGAAATGATTCCATACCTGGCTTCTCTTTCTCTTCAGTGTATTATCTGCACACATTACGGTCACTTGCAGTCTCTGGTATTGAGCACTGAGCAGTCAGACAGTATTCATTTCACACCACTGCAATAGGTGGCAAAAGGAAGAGATGCGGTGAAACTACGCAGAACTACAGATTTACCAGCTGCCTTACAGTAAATGGATCTTTGGCTGCCCATAGCAACCAATCACAGCTCAGATTTCACTTGCCAGAGCACTGCACTACTGCAGTATCAGAAAGCTGACCTGTGATTGGTTGCTATGGGGCAAAGAAAATCTTCCTATTAGACAGCCTGATAATTCTCCACCCTATCCTGTGAGGAGCTGATAGGGAATGCATCATGTCATGTGACCTGTGCACTACATGAACTATGTGAACTGCTGAACTAGATGTTCTGTTGAGGCTGATGCTCTACAGGAGGCGGATCTTATCACAAAGACTGGTGAGGGGCATGAACCACCACAGAAACACTCTCTCATACACACGAGCTGTCTGTCTACTGTACAATTTCAGTTTTTATTATTACTATTATATTTGTATTTACTATTTGATGTGTGGTGTAGTGTTTTACTACCTTCTTTTCCAGCATCAGGAGCTATAAAGAGCAAGTGTGAGAGCAGGGATCTTCAGTGTGAGGAGCTGTGTGAGGGATCACGCTCTGTCTCCTCCCACTTGCTGTTTAGTTCATAATGAACTCATCTCTGTCAGGATGGTGAACTAGAGGAACTAGTTCACTCTGAAGATTAGTTCATTTTGAACTACTCACTCACGAGCTACCCATCACTACTAAGTACCTCAGTTTGTGCTTAGTGTCTGTAGGAGGCGGACCTGGATCTGTTCCCAGATCCGCAGCTAATCCTTTTTTCCTTACAGACAGGTATTGTTGTGTTTTATTACCATTTTCCCTTTGTCTTTCAGATACAGCTTCAGGGAAACAGGGTGTAATTTCTCACCCTGCCTTCCCATATTATGCGGCTGAGCAAGCAGTGTGGTGTCACCCACATCGCAATTCTCAGGCCCGCAGGCAGGACATTATCCCCCGTCACCTTCACGGGTGCTCCAGGGCCGATTCCGGTGGCTGGTCCTTGCCATTTCCCTTCTCACCCCTCTCCTCAGAGAGAGCTGAGAGGAAGACAGTGGTCACCAGAGGTGACCTCCCCCCTTTTCTGAAGGGGTTGATGCCATCTTCTACACTGTTCAGAGACTGTGTGCGAAGAAGGATTTTCATCTACATCGACCGTCTCCACAAGGGCCCCTGGACGCTCCTCATCTCATCTGCAAGTGGAGCCGGACATCTCTCAAGGTACCAGCACTATGTCCCGCATTATGCGCTCCGTCCCAACACTGGGTCTGAGGCATCCGTACCTTTTTATTTCCACATGGCGCATTCCCTTCGCGGGTATATCGCTGCCCAGAACCGTCTCTTTCTCTGCTTCACACTTTACCCGCGTCAGGACGCCGCACAGAATATGACATCACTGAACGACAGCGGCCATTTTTTCTTCATTCCCCCTCCTTTTATCCTGGCCAAAGCTACGCCCCCGCACTAAGCAGGCGTATTTATCGCGCACTTTCTCCCCCATCATGGGATCTCCTCTCCCTACCCGGTGCACTACTCCGACGGCATAACCAGTAGAAGGGGCCTCTATCCCCTTATGCCGTGAGGCGTTGCCAATTTTCATGCCCGGACTAGGACTTTTGTTAATGCCTTTTTCCGGTTCTGTCTCTGTGGGTGCCGAGCCTTCGCATAATGCCATGTCCTCTGTTAATTTAGCCCCCGGTTTTGGGCCTTCTCCAGACTCTTGTGCAGTCACGCGCCCCTTACCAGGCTACGGCCACTCAGCGGTCGCCTTCCACTTAGCCACACCCCCTTACTGGACCCTCGGCCAATCAGGGCATGCTGCACGCTTAGCCCCCTTCGATGAGCGTGTTTTCTTGGCATAATGAGAGAGTGTTTTTCTCTATCCCTCTCCCGGTCACCCATCCACCCCCCCCCCCGCATGGTGTGTCTCTGTCTGCAAGGCGTGTGAAGATGCGTGCAGTGCGTGTCACCATCGACTTATGGCTCCAAAGGGCACAGCAGGCGTCCATCACTAACCTTCACTTGATCTCGGGGCCTTCTCTGTTATCAGGTAGGACCAGCCCAGACAGGTTATTTTCTCTTTTCACAAGGAATCAGCTCTCCCCAGCAGTAGCCCTAGTCCCTCACGCTTGCCCTATCTCAGGCCCATTCCTGACCCTATAATCAACGACGACTGTGCCATTTGTTAAAGAGAAGTAGCATTCAGACCATCCCAGGATGAGAGCACTCCCCTCCCTCCGGAGTGGGTTGTTGCCATGTCGCATTCGGTCTCAGACCTGACAAGTTTCACAGTCCCTGGTCCAGGTCCTAGAGCGACTTCCTCATTTGTCTTCTGCCACCAGTGCTCCGAACACCTCTCACGGTGATTCGCACGCACCTGACCCCGACCTTACCTGGGACAAATGGGGTACAAAGCAAAAGATGCGGGTTCCTTCCCATGCCCCCTCCTCGGAGGTGGCTTTTGGGGTCGGATATGGATTCCCAGTCTGAGTCCTATACTGACCAGACGTAAAAGATGCAAGATATGCTCATTAGCCTCATCTTGGCAAATTGCCCAAATTCTGAACCTAAGGGAGGACGAGGCACCTGCTCAGGAGCACTCTGTTGTCTTCAAGTGGGTAAAATGTCCTTCCCGGCATTTCCCTAATCACAGGGAATTTGTGATGATTATGTCTACACTGGGAACACCCTGAAAAGTGCTTCCCAGGAAGGAAGAAGCTATTCATTCTCTATCCCTTTAGCCTTGGTGATAAATGGGCAGAATTCCCTAATGTGGATCCGCCGGTTTCTCACCTGTCTTCCAAGACAGTCTTATCTCTGCTGAACAGTGCATCTCTTAAGGATTCTACGGATAGTCAGATTGCATCCTTGGCTAATTAAGCCTTTGAATCAGCTGGCGCCTCTGTCCCATATTTGCCCCCACCTGGGTATCAAAATCCATGTCTGCCTGGGCAAGAATGCTTTGTTAGGGTATTCTAGGCTTCTTCGGGTGAGATGCCAAATCTGGTAGATCACACTGCCCATGCCGGCAAATGTCTTTTGACCGCTTCCTGTTGATGTGGCTGGTTGATCCGCCACGGCTACCAGCAACAACGCTGCTATACCCCACATTCTCTGGTCTCTCTGGTTTTGCCTTCCAAGGCCCTAGACCTTTTGGATCCAAGCGGGATCAAATAATTTTGGATGTCCCGGCGGGAAAATCACCTAGCATCTCCGGTCCAAGTCTAAAGTCCTTTTAATACAAAAAGGTTACCTCAATCTTGAGACAAAATAGAATTTTCTTCTCCTCCAGGAAGACGTTTTCTTCTGTCTCGCCCGTCAAGACATACGTTGTAGGCCCCAGGGTTTCTTCTGTCAGTCTTTTTCCCTACCACGCACAGGAGTGATCGTACCCGTCCCCAGGAATCAACATTTTTTTCGGGGTTCTACGCTATTCTTTTCATAGTCCCAAAGAAAGACGGGCCACCCCTTCTGTTTTTTGACCTCAAGCGATTGAAATGTCACGTTCGGATCTGCCTTTCAGGACCGAGTCCCTACGTTCGTTAATTACTTCCATGGAACCGGGACAATTTCTTCACTTTCTTGTTTGTGTTCAGCATCAGAAGTCCCTATGGTTTGCGATCCAGGAGGATCTTTATCAGTTCATGGCCCTTCCTTTCGACCTGGCCTCTGCTCCCAGACTATTCACGTCATGACAGCGGTCATGGACATCGTTCATTCCAAGGGGATTCTCATAATTCCCTACTTGGACGATTTTGTGATCAAGGAACCGTCCTGCCGAGACTGCGACCAGTCTTCAGTTTACTCTGGACGCTATGGTCCATCTCGGCTGGATTATCAACAGAGAGCGGTTCTCCATCACCCTTGCCCAGCACCTGGTGTTTCTAGGTTTAAGGTTTGACACGACCCAAGCCCGTGTCTTCCTTCCAAAGGAGAGGTTTTCATTTCTCTTCCAGGGGACCTGTACTCTAAAGCGACCACCTTCTCTCCCCCTTCGGTCTTGCAGGAGAGTTCTAGGGAAAAGGATTGCCGCAGTGGAAGCCTTTCCTTTTGCCCATTTCCATACCCGTCCTCTTCTGCTGGCCTTCTGGTCGTCTTCAAACAAGAGGTCCGTCTCTCCGGACGGTCCCGTGCTTCTACCTCTCTTGGTGAGGCAGTCACTCACCTGGTGACGCTATCGGCATCAGGCTTATGAGGAAAGTTCTTCCTTCCTCTCCAGTGCCAGGCCAGTCTCCTCAGTTGGGGGGCTGTTTTTTCTTCGTCACACAGTGCAGTGCCGCTGGAATGCCCAAGAGGCCGCTCTCTCCCATCAATCTTCCGGGGATCAGGGCAATTTCCTTTGCTCTTCGCCACTGGCATACCCTCATTCCGAGCCAGCCGGTCCGCATATAGTCGGACAACTCCACGGCCGTGGCTCACATAAATCGTCGAGGTGGAACTCGCAACAAACAGGGTGTGATAGAGGTAACAAGGATTCTGCAATGGGCAGAACGTCACATTTTCTGAGCCATCAGGTCTTCGCTTCGGGCGAGTGGTCGCTCAGCCCTGCCATCTTCACCCAGATATGCAGAAATGGGGCTCCCCTGACGTCGTCCTCATGGCATCTCGGATGAACCACAAGGTTTCTTGGTTCATTGCCAGGTCCCGGGATCCTCTAGCCGTCCGTTACGAGGCTCGCATAATATCATGGTCACAATTCCAACTGCCTTATTTTTCTCCGCCTTTCCCTTTGACCCGAGAGTCATGAAAGGGTTTAAGACAGAAGGGATCCCTGTAATCCTGATAGCTCAACTGGCCAAGAAGTGCCTGGTGAACATACTCATGGACGCCCCCTAGAAGCTTCCGGGCCGTCCAGATCCTCTCTCTCAAAGCCCCTCTTCCACCAGAGTTCACAGTTTGAGTTTAAGAGCATTGCTGTTTAGGCCGTAGTCCTGAGGGAGGCTGTTTTTTTCCATCAGGTCACTCAGACCATGTTTAGGGCCAGAAAACCAGCATCCTTGCGTATATACTACAGATACTAAAAGGCTTTCTTCTGGTGGGAGTGAGGACAAGGGTTTGGTCCCTATGTACTGTTCTCTTCCTTCCATTCTTGGTCTTCTACAAGTGGGTCTTGACTCTGGTCTATCATTCTGTCAATTCTTTTCCAACAAAATCTGGCTTCTAGTTCCCTTCAAGGAGTCGCCCACCTGGCACCTCCTTATCGTCTTCTCATTGATCCATGGGATTTTTACCTTGTCTTTGGCGTCCTCCTGCTGAGCCCATTCAAGACATTACGTTTTTTTCTCCAGTTATGGAAAGTTGTCTTCTTAGTTGCATTGCGTCCATCAGGAGAGTTCCCGAGTGAGCGGCATTGTCCTGCCGCTCCTCGTTCCTGATTCTACATCAGGACAAGGTAGTTCTCAGGCCTGTTCCTTTCATCCTATCTAAGGTGGTCGTTTCTTTTCACATTAATGAAGACATTGTTCTTCTCTCTGTCTCTCTCTGGTCCATCCCCCTGGAGAGGTCCCTCCACAAGATGGATCCCGTCAGAGCTGTCCGAGTCTACTTTTCAAGGACTGATCCCTTTCGTCAATCTGATGCCCTATTCGTCACCTCTGAAGGTCGCCGTAACAGACTCCCAGCTTCTCCGTTCACTATTGCTGTTGGATTCGTTCAGCAATAATGGAGGCATACCGCATTCACGACGATCAGCCTCCTCTGGGGATGAATGCTCACTTCGCTCGGCTTTGGGGCCTCTTGGACTGTTTGTTGCCAGGCCTTGGCTTTCCAGATTGTAAGGCCGTGACCTGGTCATTTTTACAGGGTTCATAACGATGCCTCGTCTGTTGCAGGCCTGGGAAGGAAGGTGCTAAAGGCAGCGGTTATGCAACGGCCGACCTGAGTGTTTTTTTTTTTTTTCTTTGCATCTTTCCTGTTCCCCACCCTAGGGACTGCTTTGGGACGTCCCATGGTTACCTGTGTCCCCCAATGAAGCGATAAAGAGGGATTTTTGGTACTCACCGTAAAATCTTTCTTGGAGCCTTCATTGGGGAACACAGCACCCTCCCTAATTGTGCCATCATTGGGCCTGCGTGCCATTCTTAGTTGGCTGGTACATATGTTCAGTTTTTGGTTGCTTCTCCTACTGCTTTAACACTAACTGAGGTACTTGGTGCCTGTCAGTGGGCGTATCCTACGAAGGAGGAGCCATTTACCTTTTTTTTGCATAATGTCAGCCTCCTAGCGACAGCAACATACACCCATGGTTACCTGTGTCCCCCAATGAAGGCTCCAAGAAAGATTTTACGGTGAGTACCAAAAATCCCTCTTTTTTTTTCTTTTTCTACTTTTGCCATGCTTCAATAGCCTCCATGGGAGGCTAGAAGCTGGCACAACTGGATCGGCTCTGCTACATAGCAGCGATCATCAGATCGCTCCTATGTAGCTGAATTACAGGCTTGCTATGAGCGCTGACCACAGGGTGGCGCTCACAGGAAGCCGGCATCAGCAACCATAGAGGTCGCAAGGAGACCTCAGGTTGTCATGCCGACGCATCGCTGACCCCCGATCATGTGACGGCGGTCGTCAATGCGCGCATTTCCAGCCCGATGGTCAGATCCCAGATGGTCCTCGCAAGGGAGCATCTAATGCTAAAATTACTTTAGACTGGGAGTTCATTGAAACGGCATAGCGTTCAAACGGCAAGTTTCTTACATTCATAGTCGTGGCACACGCCACCACAGCTGTGGAAGACTCAGGGGGCCTTCAGGCTTCTGCTATCAAGGAGTCTACATATGCTTCCTGGTCCCAACTAAATCCCTTTACAATATGTTCCAGCGTGCGTATGTGCATCACTAGAAGCATCTCAGCCGCAGAGTCCTGCAGGACCTGGCTCCCACCCACTCTGGGTTTGTAGGTTGTTTTGAGGGTCACAAGCCAGAATGGGTTTTACTCTAGGTTACTGTGTACCTGTTGGCTTCTCCTTCTGCCTGTGCACAGTCTGCTTTGCCTGGTACATGGGTAGTGCAGGAGGAGATGACCTGTTTTGAGTTAGTGTTTGTTTGTTTCCTAGTAACTGCAGCGCATACGGAGGGTCTTCTATGTCCTCTAATGCACTCTGCAAAAAAATGATTTTTTTTGTATCCTAACAGTCTTGTATTTTCACAGGCCCAATTACAACAGGATGAACTTACCTGGCTTTCAGAAGAAAGTTGTCTTTGGGAATGAAAATGCCAAGCTTGAGCTACGGAGGATTCCTCCAGAGCTGAATAACATCAGTAAGCTGAATGAGCATTTCAGTAAATTTGGGACACTGGTGAATCTGCAGGTATGTTTTTTGGCTCAGTATACTGGAGTTTCACTGTACACTTTGTTTTTATTACACTGATCCTTATTGAGGCAGTGAAGATACTTTTTAAAGGGAATCTGTCAGTAGGATCAACCCTCTTAAGCAGCCTCTATGGGCATATAGGTCATAGGGAGCTGAATAAAATGATGTCTGCAATGCAGTCCGTTGTTCCAGAGAAATCCATGTTTTTCTTATATGTAAATGAGCTGTTCCAGGCTATGGGCCGGACACAGATCTACATGAGAATCTGCCTCCAGAGATTGTGTATGAAAAGGGCCATTACCAGTGTGATGTGTAACGATGGGCTCAGTTATGCAGTGAGATCAGAAGGAACACATTACACCAGAGCTCTATCTAGACAAAGTTCACTTCTTTTGTGCGAACACATTTGAACTAAATGTAGATTACAATCTGTCAAAGTGCAGAATCCCAAATTGAGTCACTGTTAATGTAGATATTATCATTTCTTCCTACCTTGCAGGTTGCTTATGAAGGAGATCCTGAGGGTGCTTTAATTCAGTTTGCAACACATGCAGAAGCAAAGAAAGCCATCTCGAGCACAGAAGCCGTTCTGAATAACCGGTTTATTAAGATGTATTGGCACAGAGTAGGCGCTGCTCCACCAACACAAGCTCCAAATGCTCCTAAGGTTAAAAAAACAATTCACTCTTGTGGCGTTTAGAGTTTGTGGGAATTTTAATTGCACGTCCTGTTCCTTCAGGTACGACCGTCGTTGGTGGCTGCTGCATTGGGTTCAGGAGTACCGCCGCTCACCTGACGGCATCTGCTTTTCTTTAGATTAGGTATTCTGGCACAAAGTCATTGTTGTGGTGTGATGCCCATACAATGTCGTGCCAGGCTTGCTAAGCTGCGGATGCCATTAGGAAAGCAGTCAGAACTCCTGATCCACTGTCTAGCTTCCTCAGACAACTGTCATGGCCGATGGATTGGGTTGTGCACATAACTTCACACTAATCCTAGTAGGTTTTGTAGGCAACATACATGGAAGTGTGAAAAGTACCAACTCTGACTAAATGATGTTTGTGTGCAGATGACAGGGCGAATACCTAATGATAGGTGCATCCGTGTAAGTGGTGTCATAAATGCAGAAGTCAGCTGGGAAGAGGGGATGAGCATAGTCTTGGGATAGTCTGCATGAGACGAAGGATATCCCTGAGATCGCAGCGTTGTACCACTGTAAAGATATTCACTGCAAAGTTTTGTAAATGTCTACATGATTCATAAGGTCCTTGTGCAGATATTTAGGGAAACTAAATTTCTCTTGTTCCCTGTGTCATGGAGGTACAGTCTGTGGGGACATGGCATCCAATTCCACATCCAAGACATTTTAAAGGGAACTTGTCAACTGATTATTGCTGCCCAAACCATGGGTTGCATGAATCTGAACCTGGCTACACGATTGCAGCCAGGTATATTGTATCTGAAATGGTCTCATCCGGTGGTGAGACTAGCCCGGCACCGTCCCTGACTGCCTTTTCTTAGAGCCGCTCCAGGTGCTAGACAGTCCTCTCACTGTGCCCGGGAAATGTTACTTCTTTACCCTCATTATTATGCCCTATAAAATCTAGTCCTCATATGGTTGAAATGTAGTTTTATTTTATTAATATTTTCAAACACTGCCCATTATAATGTACAGAACATAGACAAACAACACAGGATTATATTTGTGTGACATTATTAACTCTTCCCACTCCCCAGTTCAGCAATATTTAAAGGTCACAAAGAGCAAATCTGTCTACCTCTAGAGATGTTTGAGCCAAAAAGTAAAAAGATTTCTGACAGAAACAATTGATGGCAAATTGTGAGTATTCAGCCAAGTGCCCCTGATGGAGATTGAGATTTCCTCAATACACTTATTTCCTAGGCTTTTCTCAAGGTGGAGAGACCTATTAATTTCATTTTATAAAATCAATATATGGGGAGCAGATTGTATCCAGTGTGAAGCTTCCTAGCAATATATAATAGCCTTGCGAGACCAATTTTGCTTTTACAAATTCTAGATAACTATTCAGTTTTTATTTATTTATTTTTTTCCATTGTTTCTTTAGGAGACTTGAACATGCGACCTTTTGATAGTATATAGTTTTATACCCAAGTATTGCAGTATATAGTTGTATTGCAGACCAAGATTATTATTATTTATCATAGTGCCATTTACTCCATGGCGCTTTCCATGTGAACAGGTGTATACATAATAACAAGTACAATAATCTTGAACAATAAAGTCATGACTGGTACAGGAGGAGAGAGGACCCTGTCTACAAGCAATGGGTGAGGGGAGAGCTGGTCGAGTAGCATTTTGAAGGTTTCGATGGTAGGCGAGAGTCTGATGTGTTGTGGTAGAGGGTTCCAGAGTAGGGGTGATGCAGGAGAGAAATCTTGTATGCGATTGTGGGAAGAGGAGAGAAGAGGGGAGTAGAGAAGGAGATCTTGTGAGGATCGGAGGTTGCGTGCATGTAAGTATTGGGAGACTAGGTCACAGATGTATGGAAGAGACAGGTTGTGGATGGCTTTGTATGTCATGGTTAGGGGTTTTGAACTGAAGTCTCTAGGTAATGGGGAGCCAGTAAAGGCATTGACAGAGGGGAGAGGCTGGGGAATAGCTGGGGGATAAGTATATTGGTCGGGCAGTGGAGGTTAGGATAGATTGGAGGGGTGCGAGAGGGTTAGAGGGGAGGCCGTAAAGCAGGAGGTTGCAGTAGTCAAGGCGGGAAATGATGAGTGCATGGACCCTAGGGTTTTTGCAGATTCTTGGTTGAGAAATTGGCAAATGGAAAGGGCATGGATTTGTGGTTTGAAGGAGAAATTAGTCAAGGGTTACCCCGAGTCAGCGAGCTTGTGGGACTGGGGAGAGCGAGCAGCCATTTACTTTAATGGATAGTTCTGTTGGGGGGGTCAAGTGAGATGGGGGGAAAGATGATGAATTCTGTTTTGTCCATATTAAGTTTTAGAAATGTAGCAGAGAAGAAAGATGAAATAGTGGATAGACATTGTGGGATTCTGGTCAGCAAGAAGGTAATATCTGGCCCAGAGATGTAGATCTATGCGTCATGAGCATAGAGGTGATACTGAAAGCCATGAGATTCTATGAGCTGTCCCAGACCAAAGGTGTAAATGAAGAAAAGCAGGGGCCCTAGGACTGATAACACGGCAGTCAAAGCGGACTCCAGCATGTCCCTTGCTGCAATGCTAACCCATTGACGCTACATGGTTGCAAGGAAAGGCTAGCAGGGTGGCTATGAGGTTTAGTACCCTCACTCTCAACTTAGCCATTTAATTGTCTCCATTTAAAGGGTTTTTCCCGCCAACAAAGTTAATTTTAATCAGTAGATCTTGGAATAAGTTCCACAATTGGATATGTTTGAGATAATCTTATAAATGTGCCCCTGCTGTGTACTGTGTAATGGCTGTGTCTGGTGACATCTGGCCAGGGCAGAGTGCAAGAGAGTTTACAGACATTATAGCAGGGGATCACAGCTGATTCTTTGAGGTAAAATTTAAAACAAGCAATGTTACCTCAAATGAAGACTCATCTGCATTTGTGTGCATGAAGTTGATTAGCTGTGAGCAGTCCATGGCTTAGAGTTTGCTCTGTGGTTCCACAAGTGGTAAACATCAGCGATCTATTTCTTTACTCCCAGTCGATTGCTTTAATCCATGTCTTGTAACAGCTAATATGCATGTGAAGTAATATTTGTGGTTTCCCTGTTTTCAGGCTGATCAGATTAATGTTCAGCCTCAGAATTCACCAGTTATCAAACAGTCCGTAAAAGAACGGCTTGGACCTGTTCCTTCCAGCAACTTGGAGCCGGCCGAGGCCCAAAGTGTGAATACAGAAATATTACAGGTATTTTGTACTTGTATGCATAATGCCATTCTCTGTGTCTTCTACAATGATAAAGTATTTGACCTGTTTGTAGACTCCTCCCAGATTAATGTTCCTTCTAATTTGTAATCATTGTGTACATATGTAGCAGAATTAAAGGGAATCTGTCAGCAGGTTTTTGCTATTTAGCTGAGAGCAGCATTAAGTATAGAAAGAGACATTGAATCCAACGATGTATCACATACTTTACTTAATCGGTTCTGACACGATCAACTTTTTTATATTTAGCAATGCAGCAAACGGAGAAAGATGCCCCGCTCCCACCAGGCTCTATATGCACATAGTCTATAGACAGTGTGCTGGTTATCACAGGGTGGGGAGTCAGACTAGCATGCATTGCTGTTCTAATCCAATTATCACCAGGTGATAAAACCTTTCTTTAAAGTAAACAACACACAGCCTGACATGTGACATATCATTGAAGTCTGTGTTTTAACCCCATACCTCATGCTGTCCTCAGATTACATAGCTAAAACCTGACAGATTTTCTTTGTGTTACTCGTTTAGCACTTGCATTTAACTCATTTACTTTTTTCCTACAGGCTGTAGCAAAAGTGTCAATAAAAGAGAGATTGGGTTACATTACAAAACACACTCATCCCACCACTGAAAAGGTGAGTAGCATACCTGCTTATCTAATGAGTCAGTGCAATGATTAGCCACCGTCCTCTAAAACCCCCTAGACTCCCACTGCCTGTGTCTGTGCAGAGTCTCCATTGTGTTCTATGAGATGCTGCCTGCCACTGCTATCCTCTGCCTCCCTGCTTGTAGTAGCTGACAGGTAGATGCCCATCTCAAGGAGATGGCTTACAGGCTGGAGGTGCATCATGGAGAAAACACAGAGGTTTAGTCATTTTAGGAGATTTAACGTTACTGAAGGGAGATGCATTATTGGCTGCTGTTAGACCCGATTCAGAGCAAGTGTGGTGTGATGATACTGTATCCCCTTGGAAATGCAAGTGGGAATATCAGGGATCTAGGCCCCGAATCTTTAGGACTGGAGTTTCCTACACTAGTCCTAATGATGGGTTGTCCAGGAATTCAGTAAGACCCGCACCACTTGTTTCGGCAGGCAGATCAGTGGCGTGCACATTGCTAGAAATGTTACTCCAGTGGAGGACTGGAATGGCGTTTTTGGTGTAAGAAACTGTGAATTTGACAGGTGCGCGTAGCACTGGCAATTTTGGTGGAGCTGCTTGAAATGTGTTTTGCAAAAAATGTTGCTACTATTGTAAGTGATTTACACCAGTTAATTATCCAAGAAGTGTCTTTTCTCCTTGCGGAGAGTGACATGATAAGCATGCCGAGATGAGGAGACTTAAAGCCGCAATGCTCCTCTGTGTAATATGCTAATTATGCAAAATGTCTCTTCAGAGAGGAAGAGAGCTAGAACTCTAGTGTCACCTATTGGAAGGGTCAACATTGACTTGTAGGATTGCTACCTTCCATTAGGTGGCACTAGAGTTCTAGCTCTTTTCCTCTCTGAAGAGACATTTTGCATAATTTACACCAGTTAAGCAAGTTGAAGATGAAATGATCTCTAAATTGCCTAAAGTTAAACTTTGACATTCAACTGTAGCATATTAACTAAAACAAGTTTACACAAGAGCTTTTACATTGCTCTTTAAAGGGAATCAACAAGTTTTTCTTTTGTAATCTGACAGCACCATGAGGTAGAGGCTGAAACTCTGATTCCAACAATGTGTCACTTAGTTTACTGGGTGCAGCAGCTGTGACAGAATCCCAGTTCATTCTGCTGCAGATTTAGCACAGCTTGGAATGTTGAGCCCTGTATAACCCCGGCCGCACAACAGTGTCGGCTTTCTGTGGACATTGTATGTTGATGGAGAGCCGCTAATTAGGGATGAGTGAATAGCTTTGGATAAGAGTACCGTCACACTAAGCGACGCTGCAGCGATACCGACAACGATGTTGATCGCTGCAGCGTCGCTGTTTGGTCGCTGGAGAGCTGTCACACAGACAGCTCTCCAGCGACCAACGATCCCGAGGTCCCCGGTAACCAGGGTAAACATCGGGTTACTAAGCGCAGGGCCGCGCTTAGTAACCCGATGTTTACCATGGTTACCAGCGTAAACGTTAAAAAAAACAAACACTACATACTTACCTTCCGCTGTCTGTCCTCCGGCGCTGTGCTTTCCTCTGCACTGTCAGCGCCGGTCAGCCGGAAAGCAGAGCGGTGACGTCACCGCTCTGCTTTCCGGCTGGCTAGCGCTGACGCAGGATGCAGGAGGAGTGCAGAGAAGCAGAGCGCCGGGGACAGACAGCTGAAGGTAAGTATGTAGTGTTTGTTTTTTTAACGTTTACGCTGGTAACCAGGGTAAACATCGGGTTACTAAGCGCGGCCCTGCGCTTAGTAACCCGATGTTTACCCTGGTTACCAGTGAAGACATTGCTGGATCGGCGCCACACATGCCGATCCAGCGATGTCAGTGGGAAGTCCAGCGACGAAATAAAGTTCTGGACTTTCCTCAGCGACCAACGATCTCCCAGCAGGGGCCTGATCGTTGGTCGCTGTCACACATTACGATTTCCTTAACGATATTGTTGCTACGTCACAAAAAGCAACGATATCGTTATGTGTGACGGTACCTTAACTCCTTATCCGAATAGCTATGTAGCTTACCGAATAGCTGCATCGGGAACCCGGATACCTGGAGCGCTCCTGATAATCAGCTGTTCAGTGCCGCAGCTGCATGTGTCGCGGCTGTGTGACAGTCACAATATACTGTCTCTCCATCCAAGTGCTGTGACTGTCATGCAGCTGCGGGGCCGGACACCTAATTCTCGGAGCGCTGCGGATATCCGGGTTCCCGATGCAGCTGTTTGGATAAGGAGTTATCCAAAGCTATTCGCTCATCCCTACTGCTAATCACTGCTAGGTGCATGGTTGGACATTTGGCGCATAAGAACTAGTTAGATAATTGCTGCTGATTAAACATTGAATTTGTTGAGACAGAAACCCAGCCTAGTAAGTGGAACATCCCTGGACTCAGTATCTCCATTCCTACATCATGCTGCTCTCCATACATATAAAGGAAATTTGTCACCAGGATTTTGCCACCTACTCTGAAAGCAGCATAAGTTAACGTGCAATCAATATATCGTTTGCTGTAGTTTTGTTTTCTCTATCGCCTTTCATTGGGGGACACAGAAACCATGGGTGTATGCTGCTGCCACTAGGAGGCTGACACTATGCAAATAAAAAAGTTAGCTCCTCCTCTGCAGTGTACACCCTACCGACAGGAAGTAGGATATTCAGTTTAGCTTAGTGTCAGTAGGAGGTGGACACGGGTCTTTCATTAGACCCTTATCTACCTCAATGTGCGTAGTTTCTTTTCAGATTTTTCCGGAGGGATACAGGGTGAACAGTCACACCTGTAGTCCCACTATGCGGACTATGAGTACGGCGTGTACTGCCACCCCGTATCCTCATAGATCCCTCTCCAGGACCAAGATCCTAGCACACCAGCGTGCTCAGAAGTCCGGTCCTGGCTCCGTCCCCCACCCACTCGCCCACCAGAGCCTGTCGGTTGGAGGAGACGAGGACGTCCATCACAGCTCCGTGGACGTCTGATACCTTCAGGTTAGTAACTGCGTGGGATGTTTAGGTGAGTATTTCCCCTAAATTTCCAGATCTTCCCCTTACTCTCTCACGGTGTGGGGGAGTAGTTGGCCCTAAATACGCTGCACTATCTTCTATGGCGGCGCTGATTTTATTTTAAAAGGGATCCTAGGGGCACCAAGACGAGCAGTGGCTCTGCACTACGGGCTATCCCCTTCATCGGGGCCGCAGTGCCCTCCCTGCGGCCGCACTGCGCAGCGGCCGCAATGTCACTTTTCTGGCGACGCCGGCACCGCTCCCCCCTGCGGCCGCCCTGCGGGCTTCGGCGCTGCGATCCCCTTTCCAGCGGCGCCGGCCTCTAATTTAGGTCCCGGCTTCTGCCGGGGCCTACTTCGGCGCCACGTCCCGTTCTCCCTGTGGCTCTGGCAGGCTGCCGCACTGCTCTGCGGCGCACTGTTCCGGGGCCGCGGTTTCTTTTCCAGCGGTGCCGGCCTCTCCTTTAGGTCCCGGCTTCAGCTGGGGCCTACTTCGGCGCCGCGTCCCGTCCCTGCGGTCCTGGCAGGCTGCCGCGCTGCTCTGCGGTGCACTGTTCCGGGGCCGCGGTCTCTTTTCCAGCGGCACCGGCCTTTCCTTTAGGTCCCGGCTTCTGCCGGGGCCTACTTCGGCGCCGCGTCCCGTCCCTGCGGTCCTGGCAGGCTGCCGCGCTGCTCTGCGGTGCACTGTTCCAGGGCCGCGGTCTCTTTTCCAGCGGCACCGGCCTCTAATTTAGGTCCCGGCTCCCACCGGGGCCTACTTCCGGTACCGCGCTCCTTCACTTCCGCTTTCTTCGGGCGGGCTTTCTCCCGCCCGACAAACTGTGCCCTGCAATCTCCGCCCACCGGCGCCATGTGGGCTGTCTCCGCCCCTTCCCCCACGTTGCTGCTGAGCCAGGGCAGGAGATTCCAACGTGCCCGCATTTTCTCCTGGGGGCACAGCACATCATCTGCGCGGATCACACCAGAGGCTGCAGGGCAGCAGCTCCATCTTTCTGTTCCACTGCTGTTCTTCAGGCCTGCAGTAAGTTCCGGACAAGAGTGCCCCAGATGTGTCTACCTGTTCTCCTAGGGGCTATTGTTCCTGAGGAGCATCTTCCAAGCCGTGCAGCTTTCCATCTGGACACCGCAGCGCCTGCCGTGAGTACCTCTGCACCGCAGTTTGACTCAAACCTCTAATCTTCTGACATTTCCCTTAGGGGCCCGTTCGGTCTAATTTTAAGGGAGGTCGCTCCCGGCCTCCTACCTTTTCCTGTGTCTTAGTGAAACACTTTCAGGGTTCGCCTTGTAACCACAAGCTCCCTTCAGGCAGGCCTGCAGCAACCCACATTTTGTTCCCGCTGCTCCGCCTCAGAGCGAAGTCCCCACCCCAGGTTGGGCCTCCCCTCTGTCTCTATCAGTAGCGGATCTCACACGGGTGTCCCAGACCCTTGTGTCCGTGCTCGATCGGTTGCCCCTGCAGCCTTCCGTAGTAGCCAGCGGGTCGCAGGAAGCCCTGTCCGAGTTTTCCAATACAGGCCGTGAAAGATTCAGTCGGGAACGCCAGTCTGAGTTATCTTCTCGGTCCATCTCGCCCCACGGTCTTTCTCTGTGGTCCCCCCCCGGAGTCAGGCGAGGCTTTCTCTGATGTGCCTTCGGAGGATAATTTGGGGCCGGAGTCGAACCATATCTTATCATGAGGGATATGGTTCAAAGCCTCATTGGAGCGTCCAATCTGACTTGTGGCTACAAAGATTCCTCTACGAAACCCGCAGATCAGGCGGTTTCGTTTAGACGGTCTAAACTACCTCCCAAGGGATTCGCTCCTCATCCTGAATCGAGGAGCTTCTGGCCAGAGAAAGAGCGAATTCGACAAGACGTTCTCAAAGAGGAAAGCGTCTTGGAGTCTCATATCTCTTTCCTCCGAATCTCATCGCCAATAGACTTGCCACCAACACAGTCCTCACGCTGTCCGGTGGGGCGACTCTGACAGGTTCCATCGATAGGATCATGGAATCCTTTGTGAATTCGGCTCTCGAACCTGCCGCATCATCCCTATGCCCGCTTGCACTTGGGTTTCGAAGTCGGTATCCGAAGGGGCTAAAACAACTCCGTTGGGGCATTCTAGCTGGAGCTCCACCAGACTGGCTGGCGGAAGTTACCACCCAGATTACTCATGCCGGGGAGTAATGTGTTCTCTGGACGTCGCGTCTTCTGCCGCTCAGACACCCGGTAATGTTGTTGCCAGCCGTCGTTCTGTTTGGCTCAAGAGTCATCAAAGAAGTCCCTTACGAGCCTGGCTTTTTCAAGGATCACGTCCTTTCGGTTCCAAGCTGGACCAAATTATTAAGGACGCCACTGGCGGCACCAGTTCTCTTAGGCGGCAACTTCGGTCCTTTTCGGCCTTTTTTGCGTCGTTTCGCGGCATCAGATTCCTTTTCGCAACAGAGGCCACAGGCACGTTAAGAAAAGAAGGTATTCTTCGACTCACTCCTTCCTGGCGTCCCCGCTACTCCTAAGGTGGATTCTCCAGGTCCAGGACTGGAAGTTCCACCTAGGCATGACCCACGACTAGACTCTAGCCCGTTTCTCCTGTTCCTCAGGGACGTCTGGGTCTCCTCAGTAGAGGACGCATGGGCCAGGGCACTTGTATCCTCTAGATACAAAATCTTCATTTCACGGCCCTGGGATCGTTTTCTTCGAATCCCAACCTCCAAGAGACCCCGCTCTAGTCCTGGGTTTCTTTACAGCCATTGTTTCCCTCCTTAGATCCGGGGTAATCGTTCCCGTCCCAGAACAGGAACGGTTCAACGGTTCACAGGCTTCTCTTCGAATCAGAGGACGACAAGGTTCGTCCCAGTCCGGATCTCAATTTGCTGAACAGGAGGTTTCGTCGGAGACACTTCAGGATGATATTCCCTCGTTCAGTAATCGCTTCCATGGAGGCTCAGGAATTTCGGGTTCAGGCTCCCGAAAGTCTATCCATCTTCCCGACACTCTAGCCGTTGCGGGTAGATCGTCAACAGGAAGAAGTTCCGTCTTGTTCAGCGCCTCGTATCTCCGGGCATGTTCTTCGACACTTGTCGGACCAGAGTCTTCCTTCCCGAAGACAGGATATCCCTCCTTTGTCAGGAAGTTTGCTTGCTCCAGGGTTTTTGGCTCCCCTCCTTTCCGATGTGCCTTAAAGGTCCTAAGGAGGTTGGTTGCAACATCGGGAGCAATTTTCCCTTCGCCCGTTTCATTCAAGACTTCTTCAGCAGGCTATTCTATCACAGGGGGACAGGTCTGTCTTCTCCCTGCATCGTCCGATCCGGCTTTCCCCCGGGTCAAACGGTTCCCCGACTGGTGGCCGAGGTCACTTCTCTTCTCGCAGAGTAGATCCTTCACAGCATATCTTTCCTTTCAGTTCCCTGGCAGGTGGTGACGACGGACGTCAGCCCGCTCGGCGGAGGCGCGGGGCTTTGTCACCTGTTCTTTTCAGGGTTGTTGGTTAGTGCAGGAGTCCTCCTTGCCGATCAATGTCCTCGAGTTCCGGATCATCTTTCTGTCTTTCCTTCACTGGGTAAGGATTCTCAGCAGCCTAGACAGACAATGACACAGCAGTGGCATATATCTACCACCAGGGGTGGACTCCGCGGTCTCTGGCCTCGGCCGAGTTTCCAGGATCCTCCTTTGGACAAAGGTAACGGTCCTGGTGAGCTCCGCAGTGCATGTCCCCAGCGTGGACATTTAGGCCGCCGACTTCCTCGGCCGCGAGGGCCTTGTGGCAGGGGACTGGTACTTCAGGAGGTTTCCTATCAGATTGCTCTTCGATTGGGGGACTCCAGATGTGGACCTCATGGCGTCCCGATTGAATAGGAAGGTCCCTTGGGTCGGTCCAAGGTCCCGCGATCCTCTCACAGTGGTGTTAACACTCTGGCCATTCCTTGGTTGCAGTTCGCGCTCCCCTATCGGTTCCCACTCCTTTCCCTTGCTTTCCAAGCTGTCGAAAAGATCAAGGCGGGATGGGTGTCGGTCATTCTGATCGTCCCGGATTGGCCCAGGAGGTCTTGGTTTGCGGACATCATCAATCTTCTCCCGGTCACCCCTGGTGCCTTCCAAACAGACCCGATCTGCTGTCTCAGGGTCCGATCTGCCACCCGAATTATCGGTCGCTCAGTTTAACGGCGTGGCTGTGGACTCCACAGTTCTAAGAGCGTCCGGTCTTTCGGCCCGGATGGGTCACGCTATAATCCAGGCTAGGAAGCCTTCGTCTTCTTTCAGGATCTACTATCGTACCTGAAAGGCTTACTTTCGTTGATGCGAGTCCAACCGCTTTTTACCTATGTCCTTTCCCTGCCTTCCATTTGGTTTTCCTTCAGGCAGGACTGGATTTGGGCTTAGCTCTCAGTTCCATAAAGGGCCAGGTTCCTGCGCTCTTCTTCCCTTTAAGAAGACGTTATCTTCTCAGCCACAGGTTAAGACCTTCCTTCAAGGAGTAGCCCACGCTGTCGCTCTGTACAGGGCCTCTGTGGATTCATGGGATTTAAAGGTTGTGCTGGTTATTCTCAGGGGTTCCCCCCTTTTGAGCCTCTCAGGGAGTTTTCCCTGTCAGTTCTATCTCGGAAGGTGGCTTTTCTCAAGTCCATCTCTTCGATCCGCCGCGTGTTTGAGTTGGCGGCCATTTCTTGCCGACCTCCTTTATGGTTTTTCCACCAGGACAAGGTGGTCCCAGGCCTCCGCCTTCCTTCTTTTCACGAGGTGGTTTTCATCTTTCCACCTCAGCGAGGACATCGTTCTACCTTCCTTTTGTCCAGCTCCGACTCATCCTCTGGAGCGATCGTTGTACAGGCTGGACCCCGTCTGGGCAGTGAGGATCCCTGGCTAGCACGGCCGCTTTCCGAAAGATGGATTCTCTTTTCGTCATCCTTGATGGCGTGCGTGGAGACCTGCTGGCTTCCAAGGCGACTATTGTTCGCTCGATCAGAACGGCAATTTTGGAAGCTTACCGGGTCAAGAACAGAGTGCCCCTCCTGAGATAAAGGCTCACTCTACCCGGGCAGTCGGCGCTTCCAGTGTGGTACGTCACAGGGGTTTTCGCCGACGGCTTTGCAAAGCGGCAACCTGGTCTTCCATCCACACGTTTCGCCGGACTACGGCGGACTCCAGCCTGGGCACAAGGATCCTGCAGGCGGCAGTGGTGAGTCCTCGTACTTGATGGAAGTCTGTTTTTCCCACCCCAGGGACTGCTTTGGGACGTCCCATGGTTTCTGTGTCCCCCAATGAAAGGCGATAGAGAAAACAGGATTTTTGGTTGCTTACCGTAAAATCTGTTTCTCGGAGCCTTCATTGGGGGACACAGCTCCCTCCCAAGTTGAACAGCTCTGTTTACTGTATACGTTTGAGTTCTTTGAATACTCTTTGAGTGCTTGAAACTGTTAATCTATGGAGCGCCGTGGAATTTGTTGGCGCTATGTGGATAAAGTTTATTATGTTATTATTATTCTTTCTCTTTTACACGTTGCTTCTCCTACTGCTTTCTCACTAACTGAATATCCTACTTCCTGTCGGTAGGGTGTACACTGCAGAGGAGGAGCTAACTTTTTTATTTGAATAGTGTCAGCCTCCTAGTGGCAGCAGCATACACCCATGGTTTCTGTGTCCCCCAATGAAGGCTCCGAGAAACAGATTTTACGGTAAGCAACCAAAAATCCTGTTTTACTCATCTCCGCATTCAGAGAACTGGTAGATCTGCAGCAGACAAAATGGTGATTTTTTTTTTTTTTAAATCAAAATTACAGCCATCAGGTCAGTAGGTGGTGAATCCCTGGAATCAGGGTCTCTGCCCCAACAATGAACTGCTCTCGGATTGCATACCAAAAGCTGTTGACAAATTTGCTTTAGTAGCTTATGTTGCACGATACATGTGCAAAAGCTGTTGTAGTGCTGCTGTAAATGAACGATATGGAGTATTTTATGTTTTCTTCTTATTTGTAGGTATTGTCCACCTCTACAGGACTCACGAAAACTGTTTACAACCCAGAAGCTTTAAAAGCCATCCAAAAATCTGTAACCTACTCTACTGCAGTGAACAACACTGATGCACAGAGAAAGAAACAGGTAATCATGAGATTTCTATTGATATATTAAATGTGGTGCTGCAAAGCAGTAAGTATGTGATGTTGTTTGTGCCGTTTATTCTGTTGTGTGAGAATGTTGTGTTGATGGCCTAGTAAGCAAGTGGTTTCAGTCATCCTGGCACGGCCCCAATAATGTCTGCCAAGGAGCTGTTTTATCTTGCCTACCTGTGCATGTGAGTTATCGGCCATTCTCAACCCCACATATGTACAGAGTCCTTGTATTGTACTTGGCGAAGATTTGATTGTACTCTGAGCATGTGCAGCTAAAAACCCTGAAGGCAGCAGTTGACGAAAGAAGGGGAATTAAAGGCACAAGATGGAAGTATATTTAGTTTCACTGCTTCCTACTAATGCTGCATTCTTGTTAACAAGTGTTCATGTAGGCCATGTACATAAAAAAGCCTAAATGCACCACCTTAGTGCCATAACAATCACACAGCCCACTGACAAAGCCCATGAAGCGAAACGTGCGTCGGGGCAATGGTAACAACGCTCATCATCCCACATGGGTAAGCACCTTATGATAGAACTATCTATGGCACTTTATGTATAGCAATAGTCCTGGTTCTAGAACTCAGGCACAGTATTGTTATGAGGGCTATACAGTCATGGACAAAAATTTTGAGAATGAGACAAATATTAATTTTTCCAAAGTCTACTGCTTCATTTTTTCTAATGGCAATTTGCATATACTCCTGAATGTCAGAGTGACCAGCTTAACAGCAATTACTGTACTTGCAAAGTCACTATTTGCCCAGAAAATGAACTTTAACCCCCAAAACACATTTCAACATCATTGCAGTCCTGCCTTAAAAGGAGCAGCTAACATCGTTTTAGTGATTGATCCATTAACACAGGTGTGGGTGTTGATGAGGACAGGGCTGGCGATCAATCAGTCATGATTAAGAATGACATCACTGGACACTTTCAAAGGAGGCTGGTGCTTGGTATCATTGTTTCTCTTCAGTTAACCATGGTTATCTCTAAAGAAACACGTGCAGCCATCATTGCACTGCACAAAAATGGCCTAACAGGGAAGAGTATCGCAGCTACAAAGATTGCACCTCAGTCAACAATCTATCGCATCATCAAGAACTTCAAGGAGAGCGCTTCCATTGTTGTCAAAAAGGCTCCAGGGCGCCCAAGAAAGACCAGCAAGCACCAGGACCGTATCTTAAAACTGTTTCAGCTGCGGGATCGGACTACCAGCAGTGCCGAGCTTGCTCAGGAATGGCAGCAGGCTGGTGTGAGTGCTTCTGCACACCCTGTGAGGCGGAGACTCTTTGAGCAAGGCCTGGTTTCAAGGAGGGCAGCAAAGAAGCCACTTCTCTCCAGAAAAAAACATCAGGGACCGACTGATATTCTGCAAAAGGTACAGGGAGTGGACTGCTGAGGACTGGGGCAAAGTCATTTTCTCTGATGAATCCCCTTTTCGATTGTTTGGGACATCTGGAAAACAGCTTATTCAGAGAAGAAGAGGTGAGCGCTACCACCAGTCTTGTCTCATGCCACCTGTAAAGCATCCTGAAACCATTCATGTGTGGGGTTGCTTCTCAGCCAAGGGAATCGGCTCACTCACAGTCTTGCCTAAAAACACAGCCATGAATAAAGAATGGTACCAGAATGTCCTCCAAGAGCAACTTCTCCCAACCGTCCAAGAGCAGTTTGGTGCCCAACAATGCCTTTTCCAGCATGATGGAGCACCTTGCCATAAAGCAAAGGTGATAACTAAATGGCTCATGGAACAAAACATAGAGATTTTGGGTCCATGGCCTGGAAACTCCCCAGATCTTAATCCCATTGAGAACTTGTGGTCAATCATCAAGAGACGGGTGGACAAACAAAAACCAACAAATTCTGGCAAAATGCAAGCATTGATTATGCAAGAATGGACTGCTATCAGTCAGGATTTGGTCCAGAAGTTGATTGAGAGCATGCCAGGGAGAATTGCAGAGGTCTTGAAGAAGAAGGGTCAACACTGCAAATATTGACTTACTGCATTAACTCATTCTAACTGTCAATATAACCTATTGATACTCATAATATGATTGCAATTATATTTCTGTATGTGATATAAACATCAGACAAACACTAATAAAAACCAGAGGGCAGCAGATCATGTGAAAATATAATTTTGGTGTCATTCTCAAAAATTTTGGCCATGACTGTAGTCTGATGGACTCTTCCCCTATATCCTGTAGGGGGCATCATACCATGATCTACTGATCTATCACATATATATCCTCATAACCCCCACCAGGTTTAATATTTGAAATTGGCTGTTTATCACATTTATACTTGTCTTTGCTTTGAGTGAGAACTTAATAAACCTTTGATATTGTTACCCACATGTAGTGTCTCTCATCTCAGCATTTGTCTGTTTTGGGGCACAGTCACTCCAATATCTCTGTAGGATTCTACAAAAATGACTTTGGCTATGTTCACACTTTGCGTTTTTGCTGCGTTTTTTACTACAGGCTAAACCTGCTCTCATGGCAGTAAGGAAGCTGCTAACAAAAAGCCGGTTTTACTGAGTTTCTATTGCGTATTTATTGCCCTGTTTTAGCGGTCTCTTGTGAAAAAAGCATGATTTAACTTTAGGTTTTTGCACCAAAAACACAGCAAAAACTGAATCCATGCGTATTTGCACTTAGCCATTGTTTCCCATGGGTAAAAAAAACCTGTAAATATGCTGAAAGAAGTGACGAGCTGCAGTTTGGAAAAACTCATAAATTTTCCAAACTGATTTGTGAATGAGATTTCTGAGATATCTTGGACTTTGCTGGCACTGTAAAACGCAGCTTAAAATTTGCAATAAAATCCGCTGCAGAAACGCAACATGTGAACATAGCCTGTACGCTGCATCTCTTAGGCCGCCACCATCTGCTTATTGTGTTTTAATCTGCTCCTGTTAATTATAAGGTTTATACTCTTTCTTTGTTACATGCCTGCATTTATAGCTATTTTTCCCTTGCAATAGGAAGCACTAAAACTTCAACAAGATGTAAGGAAGAAAAAGCAGGAAATTTTAGAAAAACATATAGAAACACAGAAGGTAAGAAATGGAAGCTTGTACTCTACTAATCTATAACCCTTTCCTTACATGTGACACAATGGAACGTCCCGGTCTCTGCAGCCGCCTCAGAAGCTGAACCTGGTGTATTGTGGGTGGTTGATGGCTTTATTCCGCCATCCTGGAGCATTAGCAAGTGGAGCTAAGAGGAAGAAGGGCACCTGTCAATTAAAATAACCATTAACCTGGGGTAGATTGAGGTTAATCTCCGGTTAATAGCATTCTGACAATGTGCAGCACCGACACTGAGAGCCTCAATGCTGGGAGGAAAATAACATTATTCTTCCCCGGTAGCCTAACTCTTTGTCATGGGGCAGACGCTGACTCTGTCACGGCTGTGTGTATAGAGAGCGATGGCTGTAACCGCTCCCATCACTGACCGCTGGCTCATCATTGGGGCCGACTTTCAGTCAGTGCCGAGAGCGTTATTGCCACCGCGCCTCAGACTGAAACTGTGTCGGCGCCACCCCTATGGCTGAAAGAGCGAGGCGGCCAGGGGAAACAGGTTTTCCTCCCAACGCGCTGGGTCTCTGTGCAGATGCTGTACGGTGTCAGAACGCTGTTAAGTCAATATCTGCAGGTGAATAGTGTGTTTTTTACATGGCATATTCCCTTTTAACGCTTTTATATACAACTGTCAGGCCCCCACAGTGTCCTTTCCAGCGCACCATACCACATGCCAATCACTCGCACCCCACTACGCAGTTGCGGGGTGCTGATGAATTGCCATGACAGCTCAGGCTCTGTGGAAGACCTCCCATGCCTGTCACGACTGTGCTTTTACGAAATCCTGTGGTTGGGATTTATAGGAGACCATGATTTTGACTATATACTGTGCAATACTGTGGTATCACAGCATATGGTATAAGTGACCAGATGTTAGCAGGTTTTAGTAGTCCTCAAAGGAGACTAACAAAGGAAAAAGTAAAAGAAACAAAAACTTAAAAATAAAAAAAAGTTATGAAAAAAGTTATGGCTTTTGCATAAAGAGGGAAAAAACGCAAGAATGGAAGATTGCCATATTGGGAAGGGGTTAAAGAGTAGAAGTGAGTAAAAAGGATTATCCATAAATCACGATTAACGATTATTTGCAAAGTTGCAAATTCATTGAAGTGATAAGTGAACTTTGAGTCCTGTCCCATCGCCCTCTGTGTACGCCCCTGCTGGGTGTCCCTTTGTAGGGAGCTGTTGTCACCTGGAGATATTTTGGTGTTTATTTGTTGGCCTGCGCTTGGTTGCCCACATCAGATGTGATGAGGATGTGCGCCATCACCCAGGAACTCTAAGGCCATGTTCACACTTTGCGGCGTCCCTCTGCGGGTTCTCCCGCAGCGGATTTGATAAATCTGCAGGGCAAAACAACTGCGGTTCTCCCTGCAGATTTATTGCGGTTTGTTCCGCGGTTTCCGCTGCGGGTTTCCGCCTATACTATTGATGCTGCATATACAGCAATATGCAGCATCAATAGTAATGTTAAAAATAATAAAAATTGGTTATACTCACCCTCTGATGTCCGGATCTCCTCGACGCTGCACCCGGCGGTCCGCTTCCAAAGATGCTGTGCGAGAAGGACCCTTCGTGACGTCACGGTCATGTGACCGCGACGTCACCGCAGGTCCTGGTCGCACAGCAACTCTGACCGGACGGCCACGTGCAGCGCTGAGACTTCAGAGGTGAGTATAACATGATTTTTTATTTTTATTCTTTTTTTCACCCCAAATATGGTTCCCGGGGCCTGGAGGAGAGTCTCCTCTCCTCCACCCCGGGTAGGAACCGCACATTAGCCGCTTACTTCCCGCAACGTGGGCACAGCCCCATGCGGGAAGTAAGCGGTTCAATGCATTCCTATGGGTGCAGAATCGCAGCGATTCTGCACAAAGAAGTGACATGCTGCGGGTTTTAAACCGCTGCGTTTCTGCGCGGTTTTTCCCGCAGCATGTGCACAGCGGTTTGCAGTTTCCATAGGGTTTCCATGTAAATGGAAACGCTATGGAAACTGCTGCGGACCCGCAGCATCAAAATCGCGGCGGTTCCGCGGTAAAAACCGCAAAGTGTGAACCCAGCCTAATAGAGAAAGCCATAAGTCTGATCATTTCTACTACAGCATTTCTCCTTCACCACATTGGGGGACACAGGACCATGGGTGTTATGCTGCTGTCACTAGGAGGCTGACCCTAAGTTGATACAAAGAGTTCGCTCCTCCCCTGCAGTATACACCCTGCTGCTGGCTTCCAGAGACCCAGTTCAAGCTTAGTGTCCATAGGAGGCACACTGGATTTAACCCTTTTTACCGGACAAAGGGGCGATGGAACCTTTCAAGGCTCCGATCTCCCCGAACCAACAACAGGCGAGCACGGGAGTTTTACCTCTCCGTATCCTCTCCTGCGACATGGGATGCCGCTAATTTTTTATTCTTCTAGTTGCAGTTGACTACAGCATTTGGTATAAATTGGCTCAGATGCCCGACCTGAGTCACCATCGACATATTTTGTTGGAATGAAATAAAATAACATTTAGTCGTTTTTTTTATGTAACTAGCATTAATGTCAGGTAGTCCTAATGTGCAGTAGTAGGTTGCACTCATTTTCTATCATTGCCTTTTGGCTAATCAATTTATAAATTACAGATGCTTATAACCAAATTGGAGAAAAACAAGGGCATGAAGGCAGAGGACAAAGCAGACATTTTGAAAACGCTGGAAACTCTGACTAACAGTATTACCAAACTACGCGATGAGCTGAAGGCGGTCTCATCTACTGGAAATGCTTTGAGGAGTACTAAAAGTAAATCTCAGGTACCGTCCTGCTAGTTGTCACTTGCCCGTTTGTCCTCCACTCTTTGGAAAGTAGTCACAATGGATTATTAAAGCTAGGTATCACCAGGCATGGTCCTGTGGGCTTCAAATCCATCACCATAGGTCATTTCCTCCCAAACTAAAGGGGACAACAATGGTGTGGAATGGGCTTGACGTTTTTATTTTAAGGTTAAAATAATGACTAGTTGAGCAGTGGTGGAAATCTGTGTACAGCGTCACGTCCTCCTTCAGCCCATGTATAGAGACACGTTATGTCCCAGTTATGAATGGCTGACATGGGAATAACCCTTTAAGCAAACAGCGTGCTGTAACAACATGTCGGCACTCAGATGGAGAAATCAGAAATGTTTTGGTTTTCTCCATTCTCTTTTATCTTCTGCCTTCTCGTTAAGAGCTTGCTTACACTTTGCAGTTTTCTGCTCTTTCTTGCCTTGGAAAAACGCGCCATTTTACTGTCCCAGCCAGTGAGTGAGATTTCTGAAATCTTATGCTCTTGCCGCTTCTTTTTTCCTTGGTGCAGATATGAATCTGCTTCAACTCTGCAGCATGTCAATTCTTCTAGCATTTCTGCAGCTTTTTTCACACATTCAAATGAACTGGCAAAAGAAGACACGTAAAAAACCCATGTATTTTGTGCAGCATTTTTCCTGCCAAGAGACCCGTTTTTGGTGCAGATATGTGTACGGCAAATCCTTAACAATAAGTGCCCGCCCCATGTAGGCTGATCGGTCCGCTGCGCTGGAGACAAGCCAAGTACAATCAAGAAGTCGCTGACCCAGGACCTCACAGGATTGGACCAGCATTCTATAAAAAGCATCCACATTTATTTTTTGGCCACCTATTTAAGTGTTCTATTTATTTATTTATGTATTTATTTTTTATAAAGATGCAAAAAGAACTTCTTGATACCGAGCTGGACTTGTACAAGAAACTTCAGGCCGGAGAAGATGTAGCAGACTTAAGGAGGAAATATACAGAGCTACAACTTGAGGTACTTTTCTTCCTTTAGTATTCTTTTCTCTGTGATGTACTGTAAGTGAAGAAGAGCTGATGCGAGATGTTCATATGCAAGGTCAATAAAGCAACTGTTTTGTCAAGTCGCTAGTTTGTTGAACATAGGTGAGAGAATCAATTAGACTTTTTTTATGAGGAAAAATAGAATCATTTTACCAAAATATTCCAATGACCAGTAAATCGGTGAAACTAAAATCAAATGAAAATTTTCCTCCCCGTTAGCCAGGAGCCTGGACGTCACTTAGCACTGACTATGGCTATAGATATAACATTTAATACAATTTCACTGTGTGCTCTGCAGACTAGCTAAAGGAAGAGGACATTGCTGCTTCTAAAGGTTTAGTCTGCAGAATGACTACATAGCTTAAAGGTACCTTCACACTAAGCGACGCTGCAGTGATACCGACAACGATGTCGATCGCTGCAGCGTCGCTGTTTGGTCGCTGGAGAGCTGTCACACAGACAGCTCTCCAGCTGCCAACGATGCCGGTAACCAGGGTAAACATCGGGTTACTAAGCGCAGGGCTGCGCTTAGTAACCCGATGTTTACCATGGTTACCATCGTAAAAGTAAAAAAAACACACTACATACTTACCTTCAGCTGTCTGTCCCCGGCGCTCTGCTTTCCTGCACTCACTGTGAGCACAGCGGCCGGAAAGCAGAGCGGTGACGTCACCGCTCTGCTTTCCGGCTGGCCGTCGCTGACACAGGATGCAGGAGGAGTGCAGAGCGCCGGGGACAGACAGCTGAAGGTAAGTATGTAGTGTGTGTTTTTTTTAACTTTTACGATGGTAACAAGGGTAAACATCGGGTTACTAAGAGCGGCCCTGCGCTTAGTAACCCGATGTTTACCCTGGTTACCAGTGAAGACATCGCTGAATCGGTGTCACACACGCCGATTCAGCGATGTCTGCAGGGAGTCCAGCGACGAAATAAAGTTCTGGACTTTCTGCAGCGACCAACGATGGCACAGCAGGGGCCTGATCGCTGCTGCGTGTCAAACACAACGATATCGCTAGCCAGGACGCTGCAACGTCACGGATCGCTAGCGATATCGTTGTGAAGTTGTTTAGTGTGATGGTACCTTTACCTAAAGGGGTCATCTCCAGGATGAAAAAGCAGCTGCTTTCTAAAGGGTCATTCTGCGCAAAGGAGGACACCGCTTCTTGTAGCAGGTCAATCTGAGATTTACTGCATAGTGTACTAAACCAGCATCTGCTGCTCCATAATATACATAATATTGAGCAGTGTTCCCCAACTCCGGTCCTCAAGAGCCACCAACAGGTCATGTTTTCAGAATTTCCTGCACAAGTGATGGAATTCTTGCCTGTCCAGGTGATGCAGTTATCACTTGTGCAATACTAAGGGAATCCTGAAAACACGACCTGTTGGTGGCTCTTGAGGACCGGAGTTGGGGAACACTGATCTAGAGACTCTCACTCTGTCCTCTCCTCAACACAGTGTTATCTCCAGATCAGAGACAGGAAGCCTCAGCTACACAAATAGTGAGAGAGTGGAGAACACTAACTTGAGCAGACTTCAGTCTTTTCTTAAGGGAGAGGGCTATTACTTAGCGAGGAGTTGCTTAAATTTTCCTAAATATACATGCAAATTTCTCCTTCGCCTCATTGGGGGACACAGACCATTGGTGTATGCTGCTGCCACCAGGAGGCTGACACTGAGTGATACAAAGAAAGTGATCTCCTCCCCTGCAGTATACACCCTCCTGCTGGCTCCCAGCTAACCAGTTCTTGCTTAGTGTCCGTAGGAGGCACACGGACGGGTCTGCTATTGAGACCCAAAGAACTCTTTTTACCTTTTACAACGGACGAATGGGGCTACAGATTCTTTCATGTTCCGATCTCCCCGAACCAACAACAGGCGAGCACGGGAGTTTCACCTCTCCGTATCCTCTCCTGCGACGTGGGAAGCCACTGCCTGAGCTGATTTTAGGGGCGACGGGCCCCTTCAAGGGCACCGATCTCCCCCCTCCCTTATCAGACGAGCACTGGAGTTTCACCTTCAGTATCCTCTTCTGCAGCCAGGCCTATTGCCGGACATTCTGCCCTGCCCACCAGGTTTTACCCTCGGCTGTACAGAGGCACCTTCCAGCGTGGCGTCCGAGCAGCCCCCACTGCACCACCACTATTAAGAGCGGATGGTACAAGGAGGCGGACGGTTCCTCTCCACCTCCCTGCTAAAGGGACGATGGATTGAGGTTTTTTTCTTATCCCTGCACCGTCCAAACAGCAGCAACAGCACAGGATCCTTTCTCTACCTTTCTGACCTGCTGAACAAAGCTGCATACTGGGGTAAGTGCCGGGACTCGAGTGGTTGGAGGGCTCTGCGCATCCGGCGGCTTTTTCCCTTTGGTGCCGGCTGGCTTCAAAAATTTAGCCTCCGGCTTCGGGTTTGTGTAGGCCGCAACCCGGAACTCTGCCCATGCTAGGCCACGCTTCAGGCTCCGCCCCCATTCAGGCGCCTCTCATTCAGGACAAGAACTCTATTCTCGGCGGCCATCTTCATCCTCCTGCCATCTCCGGACACGAGCTCATCTGGAAGTGGCTGCTGCATCGCATCGGCGGTATTCAGCGCTATTCCAGACGGGGGACTCAGAATCTCGGTATGGAGAATCCTCCATCCGCGCCCCTCCCCCGCACGCACCCAGCTTTCCCTGGCTTTGTAAAAACACAAAAGGTTCCCTAGTTTAAAAGGGGCACATTACCAGCATTCTCTGCTCTGCCAGAAGCCGGTCACCTTTCCCAGAGTACTTAACAAATGAGCTCAGGAGCACTCCGCTGCCGCCGATCCCGGCTCTTCCCAGAGTACCTAGTTCCCCTCAAGGGGCTTCACCTCTGGCGTAATCCTTGAAAAATGCCCCGGTCTTAAAGGCACATGACCAGCATGCCCTGGTCTTAAAGGCACATGACCAGCATGCCCTGGTCTTAAAGGCGCATGACCAGTATTCCTGGTCTTAAAGGCGCATGACCAGTATTCCTGGTCTTAAAGGCGCATGACCAGTATTCCTGGTCTTAAAGGCGCATGACCAGTATTCCTGGTCTTAAAGGCGCATGACCAGTAATAATAATAATAATAATAATTTTTATTTATATAGCGCCAACATATTCCGCAGCGCTTTACAAATTATAGAGGGGACTTGCACAGACAATAGACATTACAGCATAACAGGAATACAGTTCAAAACAGATACCAGGAGGAATGAGGGCCCTGCTCGCAAGCTTACAAACTATGAGGAAAAGGGGAGACACGAGAGGTGGATGGTAACAAATGCTATAGTTATTCGGACCAGCCATAGTGTAAGGCTCGGGTGTTCATGTAAAGCTGCATGAACCAGTTAACTGCCTAAGTATGTAACAGTACAGACACAGAAGGCTATTAACTGCATAAAGTGAATGAGAACAATTTTTTTTTTTTTTTTAATTATAAATAGGCCACACAGGGATCCTTACATTAATGCATTGAGGCGGTAGGCCAGTCTGAACAAATGAGTTTTTAGGGCACGCTTAAAACTGTGGGGATTGGGGATTAATCGCATTAACCTAGGTAGTGCATTCCAAAGAATCGGCGCAGCACGTGTAAAGTCTTGGAGACGGGAGTGGGAGGTTCTGATTATTGAGGATGCTAACCTGAGGTCATTAGCGGAGCGGAGGGCACGGGTAGGGTAGTAGACCGAGACCAGAGAGGAGATATAGGGTGATGCTGAGCCATGGAGTGCTTTGTGGATGAGGGTAGTAGTTTTGTACTGGATTCTGGAGTGGATGGGTAACCAGTGTAATGACTGGCACAAGGTAGAGGCATCGGTGTACCGATTGGTGAGGAATATGATCCTGGCAGCAGCATTCAGGACAGATTGGAGCAGGGAGAGTTTGGTAAGAGGGAGGCCGATTAGTAGAGAGTTACAATAGTCCAGACGAGAATGAATAAGTGAAACAGTAAGAGTTTTTGCAGAGTTGAAAGTAAGAAAAGGGCGAATTCTAGAAATGTTTTTGAGCAGAACAATATTGTATCATACAATTATTAGGTTCTGTAGAAGGACGTAGATCTGGGGATTTATTATGATGGAATATAGGCTGAACTGGATGGACAAATGTCTTTTTTCGGCCTTACTAACTATGTTACTATGTTACTATGTAGATGCAGATAAGAGCGAGCCAGTGATCGGATGTGGGGGGTGAATGAAAGTCCAGTATTCCTGGTCTTAAAGACGCATGACCAGTATTCCTGGTCTTAAAGGCGCATGACCAGTATTCCTGGTCTTAAAGGCGCATGACCAGTATTCCTGGTCTTAAAGGCGCATGACCAGTATTCCTGGTCTTAAAGGCGCATGACCAGTATTCCTGGTCTTAAAGGCGCATGACCAGTATTCCTGGTCTTAAAGGCGCATGACCAGTATTCCTGGTCTTAAAGGCACATGACCAGTATTCCTGGTCTTAAAGGCGCATGACCAGTATTCCTGGTCTTAAAGGCGCATGACCAGTATGCCCTGGTCTTAAGAGCACATCATCAATCCGAAGCTGGTCACCCTAACTGAGCTCTGGAGCCTTCCGCCGCTGATCCCAGTTTCTCAGAGTACCTAGTCCCCCTCAGTGGACTCTGTCACTAACCGTAACCCATGGTTTCTCTGACCAAGAGATTGAATCCCTCTGTGAACCCTCTGCGGCTCGGAGTGCTCGCAGGACCGATCTACATGGTCCCTCTCCTACATGGGAGCCGTCGGCTAGCAGGGGCCGCAAGTATTCTAGAAAAACGTACAGTCGTCTAGAAAACTGAAGTTTTCATTTCCTGATCTCTCCCCTATGATTTGTTGAGAACAACGCTGAATATGGATCGGATATTGCCTTGGATTGCCAGAGCTTCAGAAAAAGAGGGACTCTCCTATTTATACCATCAACAAATTGACGAGCGATTCACTGGACAGAAGCCTCTAAGTGGGATGCCATACCTGGTCTGATTTTTATGGGCGACGGGTCCTTTTAAAGGGCACCGATTTCCCCCCCACACCTTCAACAGACGAGCACATGCAGTGTCGCCTCCATGTATCCTCTTCTGCATCCAGGCCTATCGCCAGACAACCTGCCCTGTCCACCCGGGGACCTCACTCTGGGGATGTACAGAGGCACACATTTTTGGCGTCCGAGCACCCCCCTTTGTATCACCACTATTTAGCGGATGATGCAAGAAAGCGGACGATTCCTCTCCACGTCCATGTTAAGAGGATGGTGGATCGAGGGTTCCTAATTTTCTTCTCTGCACGACGATGGCAAGAGACCTGCTGGTTGCAGCCCCGCATTCTGCCACTTGGCAGACTAACCGGGTAGAATTTCTGGTGGTATACCTACCAGTATCCCTGCCTGATGTATCATCAATTAAAATACCTCAAATGGTTGGATCGCAAATCTGGTTCGTTCCGTCTTGTGGTTTCGGGTTCAGCGCTCTACCCTTCCTTAGCCGCCTCATGGGTTGCTTGACCAATAGTCTCCTGGTCAGAGACCTTAACTACTTTGATTCTCACAAGTAGCCTTTCCCCGAAGACAGTATAGCTGGCCAATCATATCTTCTGAGCGGGAGACTAACAAGGGATCGTATCTTTTCTACAGACCCAACCAGCAGTGGAAGCGTTGTCCAGGACAGTCTAGATCTAAGGGATCTTGGTTCCAAAAAGGAGGGTATGAAAAGTAAGACCATTCCTGGACCTCAAACTTCTAACAACGTTTGACAAGGTCCTCCTTTTTCAGATGGAGTTCCTCCGCTCAGCCATTACTTCAACAGACCTCACATTCCTATTTTTCCCCTCTACAATAATCTCTTCGCCTTTCCATTCGCGAACAGCATTCTCAAGTCACGACCTTGCCCTTCGACCTGGCTACCGCACCAGAGTGGTCGCAAGGGTCATGGCGGTTGTCATGTGCTTCTTGCACCCTAGAAGCATGTTCGTCCTGCCCTATTTGGTTGACTTTCTAGCCGCTCTTCAAGGACTACGCTGAGTCGTCTATATCACTTGCAATACCCTCTCACTTGGGCTAGCAGCTAAACTTAGACAAGTTTTTTCCTCATTCCCAGCCCAGCAGATCCTTTTTTGAGGATGATCTGCACAAGAAGGATGGTAATTCTCTCTCGAGTCAAGGTCGTGGCCCTTCAACAAGGAGCTCGTGCACTTGATCACTCATTCCCTCGGTTCATTCAATTCGCTAGGAGGGTTCTGAGGAAAAAGACGTCAATGGAAGCAGTTTCTTTCGCTCCGCTCGTTTTCAGAAAGTCAATCAGGCTTTCAAAGGGTAGTCTCTGAGCTCCTTCCTCTTCCAGAGCCTTCTCCTGGTCCAATGGTTATTAGGGAATACCAATGCCAGTCTTCTTATCCCGATCATTGCTCTGGGGATCCGAACGGTACGGCTAATCCTACAGCAGGTCCACTGCCTTTAGGCGGGTCAACCATCCGTCTTCAATTGGATAATGCCACGGCTGTGCCATACGTCAACCATCTAGCAAGTACTCAGTCAAGCGCCATGGCCGAGGTACCTCGCACTCTGATGGGCCGAGATCTATCATTCGGTGTTCTCAACAGTACATATCCCTGGAGTAGATCACTGGGCAGCTGACATATTCAGCCGTCAGGGTTTCTCCTCAAGTGAGTGGGAACTTCACTCGGAAGATTCCATCAGATCTGCCTTCACTGGAGTTCTCCAGATGTAGGTCGGATGGCGTCCAAGCTGAACGCCAATGTACTCCTGTTCATGGTTTGGCCTCGAGATCCAAGACCATCGCAGTGCATGCTCTGTTCTTCCATGGTACCAATTTCCATAACCCCTCTTTTTGGAAGCAGGAAGGGCCCCAGTGATCCCGGGAGACCCGCACTTACCATGTCAGGTTTTTCTCGCTTGCGGTACTAGTATTTTTCCGTCTTATTGCGACAAAACTGGAAATATGGACTTTCTCGCAGGGACCCTTCACCTGTAGTTCTTCCCTACTGCGTACCGTTAGATCTGTGGGACCTTAATGGTCCTGGGGATCTTACAGTAAACTCCTTTTTTGATCCGGACACACTTTACTGTCAGGAAAGGTCACTCCCCTTTTTTCTCTGCGTTCTTGTCATCCTAATGAGTCTTCAGAGCTCGCCGCTCTGTTCTTTCAGACTTTTTTCCTTATTACCATCAAGGCAAGGTTGCCCTCAAGCCATCCCCTTCCTTCGTTGCCAAGGGGGTATTGTATTCCCACTGTTGCAGGGGCATCGTCCTCTCATCTCTTTCGGCTCCAGTCCACAAAACGGAATTGGTGCTCCATAATCTGGAAGAAGTGAGTGCTCCGAGTGGGTACGTATCGAGGACGGCGTCCTTCCGAAGGTTGGACACTTTACTTGGGCTTCTCGATGGTAAGTAGGCTTCCTGACGGTCACAGGAAGGGTTTAGCCGTTTCATCGGCCATGTTAGCCTGGTGGATTCTTTTCACCATCCAGGAGTCCTTCCGTGCTAGATGTCAGCCTATCTCCCTGTTTGAGGGCTCTAGGCACCAGACGTCGGCAAGCATGACCGCAAGCTTGCGAATTCCTCCAGTCCGCATGCATTCTTGAAGAACTATAATTCACACACTTCCACAGATGTGAGTCTGGGCAGGCGGACTTTGCAGGCCGCGGTGGCGCACTTGTAAGTAGCGGCTACACGGCCTGATCTGATGTTGTCCCCACCCAGGGACTGCTTTTGGACGTCCCATGGCCTGTGTCCCCCAATGAGGCGAAGGAGAAATAGGGATTTTTGTGTACTCACCGTAAAATCCTTTTCTCCGAGCCATTCATTGGGGGACACAGCTCCCTCCCTTTTATTAGTTTGTGCTTGTTTTTATCATTTGATATGTTATACTCTCATATATAATGTGACATGCTGTTATTGATCTCCTACTGCTTTTGCACCGAACTGGTTAGCAGGGAGCCAGCAGGAGGGTGTATACTGCAGGGGAGGAGCTAACTTTCTTTGTATCACTTAGTGTCAGCCTCCTGGTGGCAGCAGCATACACCAATGGTCTGCGTCCCCCAATGAATGGCTCGGAGAAAAGGATTTTACGGTGAGTACACAAAAATCCCTATTTTCTCTTCAGAGAGGAAGAGGACTAGAACTCTAGTGCCACCTATTGGAAGTAGCAATCCTAACAGTCAATGTCGACCCTTTACCAAGCCTTGTCACATGACTTAGGATAATAGCCAAACCAGAATTTCAATTTGCAGACACTGTGTTTTGGGGTACTGCCCCTCATCAGTGCAAAGTGGAGATCTGGTTTGGCTGATTGAGAGGCGTCTGACCGGGATCCATGAAATATCATTTCTACTTGCGGAGAGTGACATAAGCATGTCGAGGTGAGGAGAGGTGGCACTAGAGTTCTAGTCCTCTTCCTCTCTGAAGAGACAATTTGCATATTTCCCAGAGGAGCATTGCGGCTTTAAGTCTCCTCATCTCGACATGCTTATCATGTCACTCTCTGCAAGGAGAAACGATACTTCTTGGATCCTAAAAATACATAAATTATAATATTTGAAAGTCGCTTATTTTTGCTCATTATTTTTTTTGAGGCTTCCCAAGAAATGGAATAAACAGACCTCCCCTGTTAAGTTGACAACTAGTGTATATGACATTGAAGATGAACTAGGTCAGATGTGTCTTTTTATAGTGGTTTCTGATTACAAGAACCACAATTTGCACATGATCAGATCGTACATGAATATTTAACTTTATGGTGAATTGTTTGAGCAGTGTAGACTGGCAAGCTACCGTACTTACTATAGTTTACAGTGAAATGACAAGCTAAGGAGGTGTAACAGCCATATAGTGAAATGCATCGTGGCTTATGGCCTAATGGGTAGCCATACATCAGTATTGAAGGAATGTTGTCAAAAACCTTTTAATAATTTGTTGATAAATCTATGAATATAAAAATATTGCTATCCTTTCAGGCAGCTAAACGTGGAATTCTTTCTTCTGGACGTGGAAGAGGAACACACATGAGGGGTAGAGGAATGTCACGAGGCCGTGGCAGAGGCCGAGGCAGAGGCCGTGGAGTCCCAGTTCATGCTGTGGTAGACCACCGGCCAAAAGCTCTAGAGATCTTTGGGTTTAGTGAAGGTGATCGGCACGATCTCCTTCCTCATTTTGCAGTAAGTCAGACAGACGTGTAGATTTGAACGGTTTTATTTGTATAACCTATATTTTTGGAATATGTCACATGGGTTTTAAATTGTGGCATCATGTATACAATTAACAGCTTGTTTAATTTACAGTTCATAATATCCAATCCTACCCTTAATATCAAGTGGTACATATTTTTTTAAGAATTTTGAATATTTTTTCTTAAAGTTATAGTCTACTTTTAAACAATCATAATAAAAAGTTAATTTGTAATCTTTTTATATCTTAGGTCTTTAAGATATTCCTATGGCATGCATTTTGTCATAAGTTTGCTTAGAGCTGGGTGATGCTGGCTCA